>NC_138340.1:123971909-126371909 GCF_046562875.1 Panthera onca
CAGCTGATTCCTGTGGCATCATCCAAGGACTTTCCATGTTTTTAGTCAGTCATCCTTGGTGAGTGAAGGACGTTTCCTCTCAGGGTCACAGGGTAATTTCGGCAGTTCCAGGTATTATGTGCAAATATGATTTCCAGGGAAAAGAGAGATATTTCTCCCAGGTCTCCCATTTTATTATGGGGAAATAGCTTTCCTAGAAGCCTGTGCCAGCATCCCCCATTTCTAACTTCCCTCACCTCATGTCTGCCAGGATTAAGCCCCACACTTATGCCTAAAACAACAAATGGTCAGGGGAATGAAATCACCATGATTGGATCTGACCAATCCAATGACTTTGAGGTGAAAGTGAGTGTCTCAGCAGAATTAGGGCTATGCCACAAAGGAGGAGGAGTGGAAAGTGCATGTTAGGTGGGAGCCAGTAGTTGGTTTTACACACACACACACACACACACACACAGTTTTTAAAAAACAGACTATATTGTGTGTGTGTGTATATGTACGTACATATATATATATTACATATATGTTACACACATATACATGTGCGTACATATTGTTTCCTGTTTATTTAGGATCTCTGTCACTTGTTCATCATATCTCATTGCGCACTGTAAACATTTTTTAAATTGTGAAATTTTAAGTTGTAAAAAAACCATGAATATGGTGAAAATAAATCTAATCATTCTAAAAGTGTAAACCCTCAGATCCTGGTTCCACTAGATTATTTAAAGGTAACCTTTATCAAGAGTGTTTGTGTATTCTTTAAAAAATTTTTCATGTTTATTTAATCGTTTTTACATGAATATGTGCATGTTAGATCCATTGTACTACATTACAATGTAATGTAATTGCTTTTTGTAATTAATAGGCACATCTTGGAGTTCTTTTCTTATCAGTGCATAAAGTTGGATAGCACTTTTACTTATAGCTTTGGGCTTTGGATCATTGCACATTGTGGATAGTCCACCATTTCCCTATTATTAGAAATATAGAGATACAGGTTGTTTTTGTTTTTTTAAAGAATTTATTTTTAAATGATTTTTAATTTTTTTTTTTTTTTTGAGAGAGAGAGACAGAGCATGAGTTGGGGAGGCACAGAGAGAGAGAGGGAGACACAGAATCCTAAACAGGTTCCAGGCTCTAAGCTGTCAGCACAGAGCCCAATGTGGGGCTTGAACTCACAAACTGTGAGATGATGACCCAAGCTGAAGTTGGACGCTTAACCAACTGAGCCACCCAGGTGCCCCTGTTTTGTTTCTGTTAGCTACTAGCAGCCGAGAACCTCCTTGAGAATGTCTGTGAGTATTAGATAAATGCTAAGGAGTAGAATTGTTAGGTTACAGGATATATATGTTTTACATTTTTTTTTTTTTAATTTTTTTAACGTTTATTTATTTTTGAGACAGAGAGAGACAGAGCATGAATGGGGGAGGGTCAGAGAGAGAGGGAGACACAGAATCTGAAGCAGGCTCCAGGCTCTGAGCTGTCAGCACAGAGCCTGACGCGGGGCTCGAACTCACACACCGCAAGATCATGACCTGAGCCGAAGTCGGACGCTCAACCGACTGAGCCACCCAGGCACCCCTATATGTTTTACATTTTGATGGTTCTGACCAACTTACCTTCAAAAAGATTGTACTAGTTTGGCTTCTACCAGCAGTGTTAAGGAGAGGGCATTGAAATTCCCAACACTGGTTAGTCACTGGGTCACGTGTTAGCTAATAACTTTGAGAAAGATAATTTCTCTTTAAAATATTATAGCCGGGGAAGAATTATCATCAGGTTTCTAATTCTGTAATGTATTAGTTTTCAACTGTGACTGTGTTTGTGGGATTGCTTTTTGATAATATGATATAGAGAAACCTTTTTTTTTAACTATATACAACAGGTTTACTTTATGATTAAATATTATTTTTCTTTTTAAATTACAGGTATCTGGCCCATGACTGAGAGAGAAGATGACTTGAAAGTTTCTGCCATGGTTTCTCCTAAATTTGATTCAGTGTCTGTAGGTTTATTTGCAGACTTTAAAAGGGTTTATGGTAGTGTTGGACTCTGCTGATTGGGATCAATGTGTATTGATTCAAATTTCTGGTCCCAGATAGAAACTTTAAGGAGGATAACAACTTTTAGTCTTTATTATTTTCTGGAACAAACATTTCCAACCAATCTCTTAGTGAGGAGTTCCTTAGGCAGGATTTTAGTCTAAAAAAGGGGGAGGAAGGGGCAGAAATAGAAGAGCTTTTCTTAATCTACTTAAAAAAAAATTTTTTTTTAGTGTTTATCTATTTTTCAGGGAGAGAGACAGAGACCGAGTGCAAGTTGGGAAGGGGCAGAGAGAGAGGGAGAGACAGAATTCAAAACAGCTCAGCTGTGCTGAGCTGTCAGCACAGACCCTGACACAGGGCTTGAAGTGACAAACTGTGAGATTATGACCTGAGCTGAAGTTGGACATTTAACCAACTGAGCCACCCAGGTGCCCCATTTAATCAACTTTTTAAAAAAAACTTTTTCAGTACCAGAATATTGAGATAATCACAATCCAGGTGAATAATACTGACCACACAAGAGATAATGTCTGTGAAAGGCCTAGCTCAGGGTTTGCTAATTTACAGTCTGTAATACATTATAGTGGTTATGTTGGTGGTGGTGGCGGGGAGGGGTCTTTTTGTGTTAGTTTAACAGTAAACAGTTGGACCAGGAATTATTTTTCCTTATTTCTATCTGTGTGACCCAAGGCAAGATATTTAATTTTCTTAGTCTCAATTTTTCTCATCTGTAAAATGGGAATAATAATAGAATCTACTTTGTTGAATTGTTATGATAATTAACCCCCACAGCAGCAGCATCATCATCATCATCATCATCATCATCATCAAATTACATTTTAGTTCTAGCATTATCATTATCATCACTACCACCACCCCACCATGCGTTCCACTGGTCTTGTCCACTGCCATATCCTTAGTGTCTGTCACATAATGAGTGCTCAGTGTATTTTGCCTGTCCTTTGTTGTGTTGCCCCATCTCCTTGTTTAGTTTTCTGTAAGTACTCGTTAGATTATAATTGGTTAGGTCTCACTGCCTGCAGTTTGGGCAAATCTGTTGTGTCATGCTTCTGGTCTAAACCAGAAGTTGATCAATTTTGGCAGGTGATCAAACTCACTGGTTTTTACCGTATTAGGAGTTCATGTCCTATAATTTTACCTAGGAAATGACTTCGATATTTTGGTATCAGAGCATAATATAGTAAGTACTTGTCCTAAGTTTTCAAAGATTAATCTTAGTATAAAGAGCCAATCCAAGCAGTGATAAAAATCACGTTAACATTGCCATAATATAGTAAGTTGGGTATACTTAAAAAAAAAAAAAGTACTATATATGAAAGAAACATTCACCCAGCTGAGTCACATAGTAGAGGCACTGTTTTAAACATTGGCTATTCAGCACACACCATTTCTCACTCTACCTGAAGGGTGTAGTCTAAGTGGAACATTTTTGCTTAGTTAGCTGACGAATGTACACACATTTTCTTGCCTTGGAAATGATTCCTATTTTCCTTTGGGCAACTTACATAATTTTTTCTAGGTTCCCTTAAAACAGGCTCTTTGGTAGGAGGAATTCCCTTTCCTTTCTTTAGCAACTTTTGATCTTTGTAGGAAAAGGCCTTAGGTAATAGCACTATATTGTAATGTATATTTCCCTATTGGTAACTCAGAGTGCTGTTTCCTCTTAACTAGGTGTCTCTTTCCAGTTTCATTTTCTGTGTCTTACTGTTTTTTTTTTTTTTTTTTTTTTTTTCTTAAGAGATTCCTGAGAGTATCATGTTTATCCCATTGGAAAACACTAGCCCAACGATTTATGTGGCTATGGTGCCATGGTGTCTTTGTGTAGCTATTTCTCTTTGGCTATAATTTTTTGTTCCCAAAGGACTGCCGTCCTTGAAGTATCTGGGTGTTTAGACATGGATTGAAAAGAGCAAGAAACAGGAGAATGTTGGTTTCTCTTCTAGACCTGTGGACAGCTAAAAGTAAAACATTTCCTGGATTTTAGGTTATACTAGAGCACAAAGCTTGGCTAAATATTTTATTTTGTCATTATTATCAAAGCACACATCTAAAAAGTAATATAATTTATAATACAATGAGGTCTTTTATAGAGGAGACAGGCATTGCTATTCTAGCTTCTGGATTGAGAAGATGGATCAGAGTTCATATATGGTTTTCTGTGGAATCATATATAGAATATGAGTCTCCCAGCTCTTTTCATAATAATAGCAGTAGCGAGCCTGATGTGGGGTTCAAACTCATGGACTCATGAAGTCATGAACCATAAGATCATGACCTGAGCTGAAGTCAGATGCTCAATCAACTGATCCACTGAGTCACCTGAATCTCTCAACTGTTAATTATGCTGGTACCCATTACACTGAAGCAATCCCTGTTGCCTAGTAGTGGATTAGTTTTTCTTAGTAAAACAATTTCAAATAAGTTAACTAAAAACACAATGGATCTATTCATTGGTTGGATTAGTGATTTTATGATCTTAATTGTTCCCCACAAGTGGGTATTATTAGAAAATGTTACCCCTTGTTCTTATTCTGTTATCGAGTGAGCATTTTTTCCTCTCAATCTAGAACTCTAATATATAAATTATAACTTATAAGGAAATGTTTGCTTCATTATATTATGCTCTGAATTATTTAAAAGGTAGGATCAAGTAACCCAGGCTGATGCTCAAAGAGTGACCTAGGTTATGATATGAGCTCATAAACAAATAGATTTATTTTCTAGGTGTAAGGCCGCTGAAGCTTTATATCATTAGTTACATGTCTTAGATACATATTATTAGTATTTTTTAATTTTTTTAATGTTTATTTTTGAGAGAGAGACAGAGTATGATCAGGGGAAGAGCAGAGAGAGAGGGAGACACAGAATCCATAGCAGGCTCCAGGCTCCCCACTGTCAGCACAGAGCCTGATGCAGGGCTCAAACTCATAAACCGTGAGATTATGACCTGAGCCAAAGTCGGACGCTTACAGGACTGAGCCACCCAGGTGCCCCACGTATTAATCAGAATAAAACATACCTTTGGCAAGTTGAAAATACAAGGACCGGGGCACCTGGGTGGCTCAGTCGGTTAAGTGTCCAACTTCAGCTCAGGTCATGATCTCACGGCTCGTGAGCCCTGCGTCGGGCTCTGTGCTGACAGCTCAGAGCCTGGAGCCTGTTTCAGATTCTGTGTCACCCTCTCTCTCTCTGACCCTCCCCTGTTCATGCTCTGTCTCTCTCTGTCTCAAAAGTAAATAAACATTAAAAAAAAAATTAAAAAGAAAATACAAGGACCTAAAAAGAATGGCATAATGCTTATCTGTGAAATACAAGGAACCCTTCTGCATAATATAAAGAGTGAATTAATAGAATTAGTTTCAACATTTAAGTAAATTTGGCGAGAGAGTGGTTTGACAAAAATACTATTGACAAAATATGTGACTTTCTCTTTCCTTTTTTGGAAAAGGTTTTTATCAGTTCATTACTTTGCAGTTGAAGGCATTCAAAAAGCCACATTGACCCTTTTAGTCTGCCATTAGAGTGATAAATCCTTTATTGTTCCCTATTTTGATGGTGGGAAGTATATATTGCACCCATTGTGTTTACTCATTGACGGATGTGTTAATTTGAATCCATTCTTTCCTCCCTTCTTTTCTCAATTCTGTGTTTACAGCAAGCTGCTGATGTTGAAGTGGGAACTGACCTTGTCCCTTCAGTCACAGTGAAGGTATTGTGCCATGATTCTAGACTATAATGTGCAAACAGTGTTACACATTTCATCACATCTGTCAATGTTGTCACTCTATAAGTAGCTTTTGGAAATGTAAAACAAGCACTTGAAATTTGTACATTTCCCTTAGCTTTGGGTAGCAAAGATAACCTTTATTGTTTCCGACGAATATAAAACTGACAATTGTATTCATAGTAGTGTTATGTAATATTAATTCTTATGACTTATGCTTACTATTACATTTAAATGATGCAGGGCCTTTTTTCTGGAAACAAAATTAACATTTTGAATATGTTAAAGGACTTGTGTCATGTGCCTACCATTTATGATAGACCAACCAGTTGATTGCATCATTATGTATATTTTGGGGGATTACATGAATGCTAATATCTTTCTTGTATGTGTAATTATGTGTGTGTTTGAGAAGAATTTCCAGTCATCTACCTGGCATAGCATTAGCTTTAAATGGATGTATTTATAGCAAGAAAATATTAAATGAAGAAGCCACAAAGTAGGGTAGTGACAAATTGATAGTACTAAAAAAATAGAATATGAAGGATGTGGTTTTGGTTAAAATTTTTAGTCCTGTCGTTGTAGAATTTTAGAGCTAGAACTCAAATGTAGAACCCTCTTAAGGCATTTAGATTAAAGTGTGGTAATCAGTCAGCACATTATTAAGCTGAAAATATTTATCACTGCCCAGACGTTGGAGCCAGGAAAAGTTGTGGATCTTGGCGATTTGCTTAGTCAAAACTTGGACGGGGCTTTATATTTTCTTAGATTATGGGTTGCTGTCCTTGGAGGAGCTTGACAGGGCACCAGGCTTTACCAATTGTGTTCGCTTACACTGGACCCAGCGGGTGGCCCAAGTGTGGGGATCTTTGGTAGAAGTTGAAGGGAGCCCAATCTTGTAACAGTTTCCTAAGCTAATTTTTTTGGATTCTTGCCACTGGAAACAAGGGTGGTCTTTCCCCAGTTCTCCCTCCCCCGTATCCAATCAAAGCCTCTATCTCATTAATACTTTTGAGTCTGGAAAAGTATTAGTGGCAAGAAATCAAACACTTAAGAAAAAAAAAACAAAACCCTGCAGAGTTCCAGGAATGATCTATAGACTTTTATGTAGAGAAACTTCTATCTACTGATACTGTTCAGACACACACATAATAATTTAGGAACACACTATAAATTGCAAAAAGAAATCTTGTACTTAAATCAGATGACGTTGCTCATGCTAATTCCACCCCCCCCCCCCCCCCCCCCGCCGCCCAACTACTAGTTACTGCTATAAGTAAATACACCTTTCTCTCCCATGCAGTTCTTAGGCTTTAATGTGTAATAATAGCCATCTTAAAATGATGGTATGACACCACTGGAAAACTCTCCTTCGTTAGTGGAAGTTAAACTGTGTTTGAGAATGACTAAGTCTCCACTCTTTTCCTTATTGCCATTATAAGAGTATGAGAAAGAACATAACACATGAGGATTGCATAAAATCAGCTGGGCTTATACAGCAGACACAACGACTTCCTGATTCTGTCTGACAGTTTCTATACAAATTTTGCTATAAATCTCTCCTTATAGCCTTTTATAACAACAGCAGCCAAGATATATAACCATGCAAGTTTCCATCATAATAAATCCTGTTAATTGAGAAAATTTTTCCATCCGTTCCAAGTGAATGAAGATGTGGCTACTTGGAGTATGTGTGCATGATGCGTGACCATCTATTCCAGGCAACTAAGGCAGAGTGGTTGCTCATACCTGGCCTTTGGAGTCATATTTATATATCTAGGATAAATATTTGGTATTGTATTTCCTAAGGATGATATTTCATTTTCTTAGAATCAGAAAACAACATGGAAAATTCTTGTATTAATGTTTTATATTTTCTCCTTAATATTCTGTAATTATTTTTCTCTTAAAATATGAGGTTTATGATCTAGCCAAGCCTTTAACTCTTTTTTCTTTCTTTTTTTTTTTTTTTTCTGGCTCAAACACAGGTCTTCTTTGTTCCTCTAGGTTTTTTTTTTTTTTTTTTTTTTTTTTTTTGTTACACATCTCCTTGATTCACATTTGAAAGTGCCTAGCGCATTGTTGGGATTTAATAAATCTGTGCATGAGAGATATCATGATCTTGCTAACAATGTAAAATTGTGTGATCATTGTCTAAGTCCACATTGTTATGCCAGGTAGAGTCAGAATGTCTGTTTTCTTACAAGTGGCTTATTACTACTTTAAGGATTTTTTATTTTCACTTTTAAAACTGAGCTCTTATGATACATTCCTGGTGATGGTTTTCAACTCTCTTGCACATATTGGCTTGTTGATCTTGGGCATGTTATTTCTGAACCTCATTTTTTAATTTTGTTACTTTAATTTTCTAAAAGTTTATTTTAGAGAGAGAGAGTGTAGGGGAGAGGAGCAGCAGAAATGAGAGAGAGAGAATCTTAAGCAGGCTCCATGCTTAGCTCAGAGCCTGATGTGGAGCTCAATCCCATGACCCTGGGATCATGACCTGAGCTGAAATCAAGCGTGGGGTGCCCAATCGACTGAGCCACCCAGGTGCCCCTCAGAACCTTTGTTTCAAAAATTTGTTTTTAACATTTATTTATTATTGAGAAACAGAGTGAGACAGAGCATGAGCGTGGGAGGGGCAGAGAGAGGGGGAGACACAGAATCAGAAGCAGGTTCCAGGCTCTGAGCTGTTATCACAGAGCCCGACGCTGGGCTCTAACTCACAAACCGTGAGATCATGACCTGAGCTGAAATTGGATGCTTAACCGACTGAGCCAACCAGGCGCCCCGAACCTCTGTTTTTAAACTGTAAAATGGGATTACTTTGTTATTTGCAGTTATTTTGAGGCTTAACCACAGTTGAGTAAGAGCATGTGCTCTGGATTCTGGCAGACAGAAGATAAATTCTTAATCAGAGTGGCCTTGGGCAAATTATTTAGTCTCTCTGAGGCAAAGTTTTCTCTATTTCAGAATGTTGTGAAAATTAAATGAGATAACACACATAAATAATTTATTAGCATGGTTCCATGAATATAGAGAGCTGCTACTGGTTATCATTAATATTATTAATTTTATTTTAAAATATATGTATAGACTTGCATGGTATTATTATTAATAGTAAAATAGTTGTATCCTACTTATGTAGTAGACTTAGCTATTTGGAGGAATGTTGTCTGTGGTGCTTGTGTAGTTTCTTCTTCCCATAATTACCATCAAGATTTTACTATGTTATGTTGTTTATAATGCTCAGACATCATGAAGGAAGCTTTGCTTTGTGGTACGCAGATTCCCTTCATTCATTCCCAGAGCTTATAAAGTAAAAATTGAGGATTCATTGTTCATTTGCTATTGAACAAATAGCAAATTGTATTTATTTGCATCAAGAGTTATCCTTTAAAAATTTCATTTTGCAAATCAACATTTTTGTGTTTAACTTATTTTTTAAGTTGTACAGAATACCCACATCATTTAAAATGAATACAAGATGGTTATTGAATCTAATTGTATGTATATAATATTTATGGCCCAGTTAGATATTCCTGTATATTGTTTCTTTCTCTATAGTATGTGTGTGTATGTATACATTATATATGTATATATATGATGTATATATATGCAAAATATATATTAAGGAATAAGTGATACATGCCTTTTACTTAAGAGAAATTTGAAAACTACTTTTTTTCTTTTAATTTTTATTTATTTTTGAGAGAGAGAGACAGAGCATTAGCAGTAAAGGGGCAGAGAAAGAGGGAGACACAGAATCCGAAGCAGGCTCCAGGCTCTGAGCTCTCAACACAGAGCCTGATGTGGAGCTTGAACTCACAAATTGTGAGATCATGACCTGAGCTGAAGTCAGACTCCCAACCGACTGAGCTACCCAGGTGCCCCTGAAAACTACTTTTCTTAAAAATAAATATACCCTTGCTTTATATGAATTAATCATGAAATGTATCTGTGTCATATATTAGAGTTCAATACTAGACTGAAAACTCCTCCACAGCAAATGCTCTATAGAAGTATGATTCTTAATTCTGGTAGTACATGGTTATCATCTGGGTAGCCGAAAACAAAATACCAATACCCAGGTCTACCCCCCCCCCGGAAATCTTGACTCAGTTGGTATATGAGCCCTACCTGGGCAGTTGACTATGATAAGTCTGCTTTGTAAACTATGTGGATGAATTCATCTAAATGAGACTGTTCAAAGACTGGGACTTTAAGGAGACAAAATCCAAAGAGAGAATATGCCCATTGGGAGTCAGATCTTTAAGCTTTTTCTTTGATAGCCTCAAAAAGATGCCCCTTAGTGCTGTGGCCCAGTAAAAATCCGTGGGCCTGATGTTTTCTGCTGATGCTTCTCCTCCGGGGCAGTGAGAGAAGCCCTGGCCTTCTGTACCCATGCCTGTCCTGTTTCCCAGTCACACTGTTACCCCAGAGTTCTTAGCTTTTGGTTCTAATTTCAGTGGGAGGGTTTTCTTAGCCACGATATAAGAGCACCAGTTTAGAATTGCAGCCAGCTGAGATGTGCAGCAGTCAATATTGCCATTCTTTGATATTTTCTAGAATTAGTTACGTCATGTATTTTTGTGTTAAGCCATGGAATAAAGTGTGGTGCTTTGATATGTATCTAGACTAGTAAATATCCACTTAGCAAGGAAATCATTAGAGAATAATTAATTTATGTAAAAGGTGGTTTACTGATACTAGATAAATCAGTTGCCACATCTATATATGAAAAGAAGAATGAACACCAAATATTTCGTGATGTGATTATTTACCAACCACAGGGCAGATTTTTCCTTTGATTTTGCTAGAACATTTTTAATAGCTTTATTGAGATGTAATTCACATAGCATACCATATACTCATTTAAATTCAGTGATTTTTACTGTATTTGCAGAGTTGTGGAACCATCACCACAATTTAATTTTAGAACATTTTCGTCCCTCCTGAAAGTAACCTCATACCCATTAGCTGTCACTTCCTGTTCCTTTTCCCTGTCCCATCCTCCAGCCCTCCTCTACTTCCATCCCTCAGCGACTTCTAATCTATTTTCTGTCTCTATTGATTTGCCTATCCTGGACATTTCATATAAATGGGATCCTACAATATGTGGTTCTTTGGGACTAGCCTCTACCCTTAGCATAGCGTTTTAAAGGTGTACCCATATTGTAGTATGTGCCAGTACTTCATTTCTTTTGATTACTGAGTGCCGTTTCATTGTAAGGTACCATATTTTGTTTATTCATTCATCAGTTGATGGATATTTGGGTTGTTTCTATTTTGGCTGTTGTGAAGAATGCTGCTGTGAAACTTATGTACAAGTTTTTGGGTGGGCATATGTTTTCATTTCTCTTGGCATGGAATTGTGAGGTTGTATGGTAAATTTATGCTTAATTTTTTAAGAAACTGTTGTTAAATTATTTTCTTGTGTGGCTATACCATTTTACATTCCCATCAGCCATATATGAAGCTTCTAGTTTCCTCATATTCTTGCTAACACTTATTTTTGTCTGTTATTTTGATTATAGCATTTTAGTAGATGTGTAGTAGTATCTCATTGTAGATTTAATTTGTATTTCATTGTGATTAACAATATTGAGCAGTTTTTCATGTACTTGTTTGGCTATTTCTATTTCTTTGGAGAAAAGTCTGTTCAACTGCTTTGTCCAGTTTCTAGTGGGTGGAATCCACCACTTCTCTACTTACCAGTAACTACTACTTACGTTGTGTTTTAAAAGACTACTCATTTTTTTCAGATGTTTCCTAATTATTTGCTAGTGATTTTTTACATGTTTGTGCTATCCTATCAATCTGGATAAAATTCAATTTTTTATTAATAACAATTTCTATTTCCTTAGGTCACATTGCAGAATCGACTGGCTTTGCAAAAAGCCAAATTATCAGTTTATGTGCAACCACCTTTAGTATTGACTTGTGATCAGTTCACCTTTGAATTTATGGGTAAGTGTTCTGTTTTGGCTTAAAATATATCGTGGTGTGATGTTTTCTATTAATTAAAATTTTTTTGTTAGTATGTTTATTTGATGGCTATATTTTTTGTCTGAATAGTGAGACTGGTATCTTTCTAAAAAGATTTCAGTGATTGTGTTGTTTTGCTTCTGTTTTCCCTCCAAACATCAAGCATGAATGATACTTTTTAAAAAATAGCAACATTCAATGAATGGTTGTTGAGCTGAAGTAATTACAGATTTTCAAGTGCTTTCCTCAACTAGATGGGCCTGTAATTGTACTTAAATGCTGTAATTTGGAAGGCTTTCTTTATTGGTGTTTGTCTAGTCAGCTGTTTATTGAATCAGTAATGTTTGAAGAAAGGACATTGGCTTCGGAGTCTGGTCTGAATTTGAATCATGGCTCTTACACGTACCCGATGTGTAACCTTTGGCAAACTACTTGAGTAATTACTCCAAGCCTCAGTTTCTTTTAATCTGCAGAAAGGGGATATTGATATCTGTCTTGCAGGGCATTTTTGAGGTTTAGTTAGAAAATGAATCTATGTAAGATATCTGTAATAATGCCTAAAATAGTAGACTGGTCATAAATGTCAACTGTTAGTAAGATTTCTTTGCACAGTATCTCTCAGGCCCTACGATTTATATCCAAGTTGTCATTAGTCCTATTAAAAAGATTTATGATTTATCTTTCTAATCTTTTTCTTTCTTCATTTACTGCTGCTGATCCTATATTGTATTCATGAAATCAAGAACATATTTCTCTCTTTTGCTTTTGTATAACCAACCCTTACTTGAATGCCTGGCATATACGGGGAACTTAATAAATATTAACCAAATCGCTGAATGAATGGATGAATGGTTGATATAATCTTATAGGTGATATCCAATCATTGGATTCTAACTTTATTTTCTAATTTTTTTCAGAATACTTCCAATTTGTCTTTCTAAAACATATTCTGAACAATTTAGTTTTTCAATTAAAAACGTCTTAAGTCTGTCTAACACAGGTTGGAGGTCAAATACATGAATATAGAAGGCTATGCACAATCTGCAAAGTCGCTACAGTTATAGTTACATCCATACGGAGTTCCCCCCTTCCATTTCTCCCTGTAGTTTGTATTCTAGCCATGATAAAGTATACTATTCCCCATTCCCAAATTCTCTTACCTTTTTGTATACCTTTTTCTCTGATCATGCTGCCTATTCATCTGAGTAAAGAGAAGCAAAACTTCGTTGTTTTGGACTCAGTTACCAGTATATATTAGCTATATGACCTTGGACAAGGTTTTTAATCTCTCTATAGCCAGGTTCCTCATGCACAAAAGTTGGGGACAATAATAGTACATATTACTGGGTTGTTGTGAGGATTAAATGACTTAATCCATGTGAAGTGCTTAGGAGAATAGCTGGCATGCAATGTAAGCATGATTTTAACTGTTGTTAATAATAATTGTCCAAAATTTTGTAACTTCTATTACTTTTAAATTTCTTATAGCGCCAGAGATGAGCAGAACAGTAGCCTTTTCTGTTTATCTGAAAGGGAGTTATACACCGTCTGAATTGGAAGGAAATGCTGTTGTTTCTTATTCCAGACCATCAGGTAAATACACAGTTGTTTAGATTTTTAAGCCTAATCACTCCTTTTAAATTGGAGTTATGAGTTAAATGTTTAAGTGTTTTTTTTCTTTTAAGTTTATTTATTTATTTTGAGAGAGACAAAGACAGCACAAATGAGGGTGAGGCAGACAGAAGGAGAGAGAGAGAGAGAGAGAGAGAGAGAGAGAGAGAGAGAGAATCCCAAGCAGTCTCCACAGTGCCAATGCTGAGCCCGATGTGGACCTCAAACTCAGGAAACCATGAGATCATGACCTAAGCTAAAACTGAGAGCTGGACATTTAACTGACTGAGCCACCTAGGCACCCTTAAATGTTTAAGTGTTTAAGATTAGAAAACACATTGTAGTATATTACTAAATGGAAAAATATTCTTTCCTAGTGTTAAATAAAATTGTCCAGATTACCTCTGTGTCATGAATTATTAGAGAGATGTCTGTTTTTTTTTTTTTTTTTTTTTTTCCAACGTTTTTTTATTTATTTATTTTTGGGACAGAGAGAGACAGAGCATGAACGGGGGAGGGGCAGAGAGAGAGGGAGACACAGAATCGGAAACAGGCTCCAGGCTCCGAGCCATCAGCCCAGAGCCTGACGCGGGGCTCGAACTCACGGACCGCGAGATCGTGACCTGGCTGAAGTCGGACGCTCAACCGACTGCGCCACCCAGGCGCCCCGAGAGATGTCTCTTTAGCTGATTTACACATATAGTGTTTGATGCTGTCTTCTGAATTAATAGCAAATATAATATATTTTTATTCACACTAAAAGAATGATATTAGACCTCACTTATTAAACTAAGGAGAAAAGCCTAGTCTGAATTGGTGAAAAAGACTATTATGGATTGATAAATCAGTATTCATAGACTGACACTGTTTTAATGACTAAATAAAACTCTTTAGTATCTTACATATTAATATATTTAAGAACAGATTAACTAAAATTTGATCTGCATATTTTCAACGAATTCTTTTTAAATTAAAAAAAGTTACCTTTAGTCCAGTTGAGATTCAGTTATTGTAAATTTTAACTTCATTGGGTCAAATTTTATAGTTTGTATTTTTCCCTGTATAGTGAAACATTTTGACAATACGTTTATTGGTAGAATACAAATAATTAGTCATTGCTTTTTTTTTTGTCATCGCTTTTTAAACAATGTTTTAATATAGAATAACTGGTAATACGGTACTTTAGAAATGTTGCATTTTTTTTTTTTTAACAATTGGAACTGATAATAGGGTACTTAAGAAATGTTGCATTTTTTTAAACAATTTCTATACAGTTTTTTAGTTCTGAAGTTTTAGAGATGACTTAATTATCTTTTTCTCCTCTATTGATGTCCACTTTGCTTCTTTAGCAATACTTTTTAATAATTGTAGTTTTAATTTTGTCTAAGTAAATTTTCTGGCCTATGCCTTGACAACTCTATACTCTGAGATGATTTTATAACTTTAATACATGTTTTCAAAGTCTTTCTTCTGTTTTGTCAGTTATTTTGCTTTAAGCTAAAAAAGTTCATTTTAAGGCAGAATTGTCCTCCTTCTTTTTTAGCTATATTTTCAAAATTTGGGGTTATGTAAATATTTTATGTTTAAATGGCTTTGAGAAAGCTGACTTCAGAAAGAAATGCAAAACTTCCGTAAAGGATCAAAGAGTGATAGACTTTTTAGTTGGATATTTCTGAAAAGAACACTGAAAATTTTAATGTTATCTTAATTTTGATTTATGAAATAAAAATAAATATTTGGCTAAAATCTCTAGATCATTTATCATTAATTGAGTGTGTCAATGGTGATAGGCATTTGTATATATTTTTATTCCTGTTACACTTGAAATACGCAGTTGTAGAGACCGTCGGTAGCTTAATTAAACTAAGTATTTCATTTCCAAGGAAAATTAGTGACACTGGTTGAAAATAAATTTAAAATAGAGAAATGGGTTACATAGCAAGTTTTCAAAATTCTTTAAAAATACATGATAAAGTTGTAAAATTAGCCTATGAACTTATGGTTGCACATGTTATTTTTAACTATTATGCTTTTCTATAGACGGAATGTAAGAGATTATAAATTATTGCTAAACCGAAAAGCATAGCATTAATTAGTTGAAAGTTAATTAGAAATTAAAATTTTAAAAAAGTCTATAAAAGTGAGAGAATACCAAGATAAGCCTAAAACAAAAAGACATTAGTCCATAGTAGTGTCTACTGACTGAAATAATATAAGCAAGAGTAACTGGAAATATTACGTATTTGACCTTGTACTCAAAAATTTTCCCAATTCATTTAATCCTCTTGATGTCATTTACAAAGCAATCTGGTTTTCTCTTGGTCTATATCATATAACTTACCTCCTTTTTTTTGGGTGGGGGGCATATTTACACTGGAGTGATACACTCTTGTGGACTCCTGAAACTGGATGTATAAATATATGTTAGATTTCACTTATTCATGTTGTACTCTTCAGTTGTGAATTGACTGACTTTTATTGGGGGGCCATTAAATCATCTGAGAGAATCTTCAACATTTTAATTCATATTTTTAAGCAGATGTTTATTAAATACACAAATAATTTGTTGCATTCTTTCTTCCTTACATCTTTTTGCATTGCCTCTGATGGATAGATATAAATCCTGATGGTAAGTGAAAAGATAATTTAGAACAAAATGAATTTCAGAATTGAAGTTTGGTTGGTGAATTGAATTGGTATTGTACCATGAATGAACTCTTTTTATAGACTCTTATTCTGACAATAGAATACTCTTTAGGATGATTCAGTGCCGTCATCTGGCTATGGAGAGGATCATAAATGTTTCCTCTCATAGAGATTTGTCATTCATTACTAGTTGTTTCCGAGTCATGAGAAAGAATGAAGCTCTGTGACTTTTTTGGGAAAAAAAATCTGACGTGTCATTGACCACTTATTTCTGTAAGTTATTGGTGATTTACTTATATGCTCTGTTATCTTATTTTGCTTGAAATAAAATAAAGAATAAGGAAAAAAGGTGTTCATCACTGAATTCTAATTGTTTTCGTTTTCTTTCTATCTTTTTTTTTTATTGATTGAGAGCTGGGGTAAAGTGGTCAAAATTAACTAGGGCATAGGGAAAGGGTAGGCCATGTGTGCTTCTTGATCATACTAGTGACTTTGGTGTTTATTCTGTGACTAAAGGTCAGCCACTCAATGGTTTTAAGTATGTCATGAAGCGCATGGATGTGAATACGCACACACATGCTTTTGGTCTGGGTATGACAGGAACAGATTTGTATGCTGGAAAGACCACTATGACTACAGTGTGTGAAGCGCTGGTTGAAGGAAAGCCAAATAGCCTGTCAGAAGATCAGCTGGAGGTTATTGCAGTGGAGTTAAGTAGAGGCAACGGAGATGGATCAGAGACCTAGTTAGGTTTCAGCTCATTAACAATGAGCATATCTATTACACAGGTCTTAAGATCTGAGTACCAACTCTAGTAAAAGGGATCAAGGTTCTTAGGAAAAGGCTGTTTCTAGGTCTGGAGAAGGGAAAATCAGAGAGCCTGTCCTATATTGTTGGGTCAGAAAGTAAAGACATGGTCAAGAAATGATAATATTACATTAAAATGATTCAGGGGTACCTGGGTGGCTCAGTGCGTTAAGAGTCTGACTCTTGGTTTCAGCTCAGGTCATGATGTCACAGTTAGTGAGTTTGAGCCCCACATCAGGCTCCGTGCTGACAGTGTAGAGTCTGCTTGGGATTCTTTGTCTCCTCTCTCTGACCCTCCCTTGCTTGCTCTGTTTCTCTCAAAAAAATAAATAAGTAAATAAAATAAATTACGAGAAAATGATTCAGAAGCCAGTGAAGGAATTCCCACTGGGTAGATATAGGACACTTTGAACATCAAAACCATAATAATGGTAATGTATTATAATATATTGAAGGCAGAAATAGAATCTGTGAGTACAGTGGTATAATAAAGGCATATGTAGAGTGAAAACTCTTCTTTAGCAAAGAGTGTCAGCTAATTAACATAGAATGAGTGATAGAATTAGAGAATCATTATTTTGCAAAATCTTTGTAATGATTAGTTCAAGCAAGCTTCGTCCATGGACACTAAATTCATTGCAATAATAGAATATTCTGTCTCAAAACATCACCCCATAGATTACTTTTTAATTACAAAGAGAAAAAAGTATCTTTACAGTAGTGATTTGGTAACACTACCATAACCAAGTGATCAGTGTTAACATCATTAATACCGGAACAAACTGACATTAATATACTTCCTGTACTGATGCACACATCTTTTGAGACACACAAATTGTTTTCTCTATGTCTATTGTTTGTTTTCTAAATTGTCAGTTTTCTCTACGCCCAAATAGATCCACTGGTCTTTCTGATCAGAACATCATGAATACTTATTCTGTGGGCCCCTTCCTTCCTTCCTCTTCTTTTCTTTTCTCTTCTTTTCTTTTCGTTTCTCTTTTCTTTTCTCTTCTTTGCTTTGCTTTGCTTTGCTTTTTTCTTCTCTTCTCTTCTCTTCTCTTCTCTTCTCTTCTCTTCTTTTTTCTTTTCTTTCTTTCAGAGAGAGTATGTGAACGAGGGTAGGGATAGAGGGAGAGAGAAAATCTTAAGCAGACTCCATGCTCAGTGCAGAGTCTGACACGGGGCTCAGTCTCAGAATCCTGACATCATGACTTGAGGCAAAATCAAGAGTGGGACACTTAACTGACTGAGCCACCAAGTACCTCTGTGGGCCCTTTCCTTCCTTCCTTCCTTCCTTCCTTCCTTCCTTCCTTCCTTCTTTCCTTCTTTCCTTCATTAAAAATTTCTTTAATGTTTATTCTTGAGAGAGAGAGAGAGAGACAAAACATGAGTGGGTGGAGGGCAGAGAGAGAGGGAGACACATAATCTGAAGCAGGCTCCAGGCTCTAAGCTGTTAATACAGAGCTGGATGCCATGCTTGAACTCACGAACCGCGAGATCTTGACCTGAGCTGAAGTCAGATGCTTAACCAACTGAGCCACCCAGGCACCCCACCATGGGCCTATTTCTTACCTTGTTTAGAATTTGTGGGGCAATGTCATCAAGGTTATGACCCTTAAACTTGCCTGGGTCAGTGTTGATTGTTACCTATTTTGTTTTCCCCAAATCCTTAATTTATGAGTCTGCTGTAATACCTATCATAATATGAATTTCATTAAGTTTGTTCCTTGGGTTTGCCTAAGATTTTGGGTTCTTTGAGAGCAGAGTTCAAGTACTCATCTTTGAATTGTGCAATATCACGGTAGATGACAGGTACTCTCAAAGTATATTCTACTTTGATTATCTTAGTGGTTTATCTCAGTTTATTAGATATTTTAAGATAAATATTAGATAACATTAATTAGTAATAATTAAATAAATAAAATACTTAAAATATAATGGCAGTTATTTACTCATACAGTTTTGGGGATGCCAACAACCTGAGTTGCATTGTATCTGGGAGGTGAAAATATATTTATATGAGAAATATTTTACTAGAAATAAATGTTTAGCTTAATAACATGAAATATGCTTGTTAAATTAGAATTTGGATTATTAAAAATAACTCATCATTCATAATGAATATTTACATTTTACTTGGCAAGATTGTATCTAGCTGGTGAGATTTTATACTAACTTTTGTAAAATACCATATTATGATTTAAATGATTTATTTTAAATTTAAAAAATATTAGTAACGGTTATTTTTGAAAGGAATTTACTCCCTCTTACTGTAAATTCAGCCCAAAATATGAGAAAAAAATTATAATACATGGAAATTTTAGTATTTCAATACAAAGCTAATAATTTCTTATGAAGTATTTGTAAATTGTAATGAAGCTTTAGGAGATTGAAATATCCAGCTTCACCTGGTTGGTAAGATTGAATAATATGTTGCCACTTAGATCTTAACTTACACACAAGGCTTCAAATTTCAAAGACTGGTCCATTTTATTGGCCTGATCTGTTCAGGCTCTTTGCAGATAAGCAGTCCTGCCTTTACATGTGGAAAAAGAGAAGCAAACGAGGTTTTATGTTGTCCCATAAGAGTTAGTCTCCATTATGTCTGCATTAAAGTTACATGACATGGGCAGTGTAAAACATGACTGCAGATGGGGCACAGTACGTAGCCAGACATAACAGGAAGGGATCAAGGAAGTTCTGGCTTCCAGACATTGCTACTGCTTTGGAGTTCGTTGTTTTCAATATGAAATGACTCTAGCAGGCCCTGGAAAGAGTTCTGAAGGCATTATATAGATGTGTGATATATATAGTTATTCTACTCTGATATATATGCTGTTTTTCCTTTTTTTTTTTTTTTTCCAAAGCACATTTTGGCTTCCCTCTTGACAGTGATACCGGGCTTCTGGTGTGCCAGGTGTAATTAGAATTCTCTTCTGGAGAAATTGTTCTGTCAAGAGTGGTTTTGATGTGAATTTTCTCTCCAAGTGTTAAATAATTTTGTGATTAATTGCACCAGAGTAGTTGCAACTATCCATTTCCTCTCTTAGGCTAGAAAGGGAAGTGTCTGAAGGAGAGGTGATTATATTTGGTAAAAAACTGCAGAACAAAGTCAGTCTGATGAAAGAGTAGGCCAATATTTGAGTATTATAAATGACCAAATTTTTCTTTTCTCTCAGCATAACACTCAGAGAGTTGAATAAGCCCAATTCAGAGACTGTTTTTTGCCAATTACATAGAGAAAGTATCAGTGATGGTAGGCAAATTTAGGACCAGTTAGACTCTTTCAACTAAGCTGAAAGCCATTCTACTAGCAAAATTGAAAAGTCTTTAAATACATGTAATTCTTTCCTTCCTTATTATAGGTACGTACATGCATGCATTCACACATACCTCTATGTGTTTCTGGCTTCAGGTTCTTAGCTGCACTCACAGCCTGAAGAGTAAATTGGTATCCAAATTTACATTTCAGGTTTCTCAAGAAAATGTAAATCTCAGTTGAAATGTGCCTCTTATAAACCCCGTGTCTAAATACTGGAGGTTCTATTTTAAAAGACTAGGGTTTTAATTTGATGGGAAGTAATGTAAAATACTGGCATTGTAATTTTTCTCTTGAAAGATGTGGTTTCTTTAAATTGGTTTCTAAAGGATTTCATACTCTTTTTTCTCCCCAGTGGTAAAACTTTTCAGGCTGCCAGCATTTAAAAAATAGCCATAATCATTTTATTAAGTATGAGTGTCATCATTTTTCAAAATAATGTTTTCCAAATGTCCTATGAAACAGGTTTACAATTCCTGGAGAGAAAAGAAATTCTGGAGGGTTTCTACAAATCTTAGCAACTGCAGACCATTGCCCTAGTGTGTGATGTTGTCATTAACTGACCTAACAGAACTGTGAATTGAGTTATAATGTATTTCCCTTCTTGGGTTCATTAGTGCTTGCAATCCATTTGTTTCAATTTCTGAAAACATATATATACCCCCAGTTTCTTTAGCTCTGGGTTTTTGGAGATTTAGGGTAATAATCTTTAAATATATAGACTCAGTAGCATAAGGCCAGTGATATTGATCGTGATTTATTTTATTTTATTTTTTGCTACAAATTCAAGCAAATTCAAGTACGTATCTGATCCAAGTGAAGGAGAGCCACAGTTTTAGCAGGATAGTTTTGGAAGAACATTTACAGCCAAATTTTGTTTGAACAGTGAACTCAGACTTTGGTTGAAAGTATATAGAAAGTAGCTTCTCTTCATGCATGTGCAGAATTATCAAAAGAGGAAGGACTTTTTTCCATTACTGTATTCATTAAAAATGAAGGAAATGGAAACAAGTTTTCGTTTCCTTGTTCTTTCCAGGCTGTATCTATTAATTGAGGCTGTAAATTATATATTGTAGAGGAAACATTAGTAGGTATATTTCCATAACTTGGGGATACATGGAATATATGAAGTTGGAAAAAAATAATGCTTTGCAATATTTTTTATGGTGATATTGATAGTTGTGGTTTGAGCAGTAGCTTAGATCATGTTACCATAATATTTTGAGTGAAAACATTTCATCGTTGTAAAGTACAAATACACATGCCTCTAAAACCTCACAGAATGTCAGGAAATAATGCCTTGGGACTTTTCTGAAGTGACACTAGTTATAATTTGCATCTAGGACCAGGAGAAGTGAATTTAACATTTGTTGGTTATGAGCAAAAAATGAGCTATGTAAAATTTAATGGATAATTGCTTATGTTGAAGAGAATCACAAATATGCTTTATATGCTCTGAAAAAGTATTTAATTGACCTCATCTATCAATATGCCTGCCATTGTTGATGATCTGTTACTATTGTATTAAATAAGTAGTGCTGGAAAGTGTCTCCCAGCTTGGTTGTTGGGTAAGCCCCACAGCTCCAATTGGCATTAACAGAATATATTGCTAATTCTAGGATTCCTGCTTTGGGATCATGTCCCCAAACTTTATCTCCTTCTGCTTTTTGTACTTTTAAGCTGCTCACTGACACCACAATGAAGAAATAAAGGAATAAGTGTGTTGATACATCAAGTAGAGTAGAACATTTTAAGTTTTTCACTTCTTTACAGCAATATCTAAGATAGAGGTTTCTGTATATTCCATTCCCTTTTATCTTATCCAATCAAAGGTAGAATCCTAGAATACAAGGAGAAAAAATTAAAGTTGTTGAATTGCTTTTCTAGATTTATAAGTAGATAGCCTAACTTGCTTTGTTTTCAGTTTTATTCTCTGTAAAAATATTGAATGATCTTAAAAACTTTTAATTCTGATATAAACGTCTTCATTCTTATTTATTCAGTTAGCTATTTCATTATGCCTGTAAATGTACTGAAAAAATTCAGTTGATTCAGTTGATTGTAATACTTTAAAAATGGGGGCGTCTGAGTGGCTCAGTCAGTTCAGCATCCAACTCTTGATCTATGCTCAGGTCATGATCTCACAGTTTGTGGGATCGAGCCCTTTGTTGGACTTTGTGATGGCAGTGTGGAGCCTGCTTGGGATTCTCTCTCCCCTTCCCTCCCTCCCTCCCTCCCTCCCTCTCTCTTTCTTAAAATAAGTAAATAAACTTTTAAAATGTTACTTAACAGCGATATGTGAAGTTAAATGGATTGAGAAAAATTTAATTCATATGAAAGTAATATTCTTAATATTAATGTATGAAATGACATGAACTTCAGTAGAACTTCAGTAGAGCAAATTCTACTTTCATACTTATAATTTATTGTAGATTTTAATTTGAATGTTCAATAAGTTAAAAAAGCTAAAGATTAAAAAGTTTTGGTGGTAGAGAAAGTATTAGATAAGGTCGTATAACTCTTCCTGATACAAATTTCACATACATATTTGCTCACTTCAGCTGATAGTCTTGGATTGAGGCTAGAGCTTTGATGTTCTTAGTTTAAAAACAGTTAAGTAATTGAATATAAAGCTATACATACCATTTTGTATGGTGTTCAACTGTGATGATTTTTAAAATATGTTATTAAAAACAGACTTCATGCCTATGCTCTTTTTTAGGATTTTATTTTTCCTGACTTCTTGACAATAATATGAAAATATGTATTATGATAAAACTTTGCAGTTTTTTCAGTTATGCTAAACAAAGTGGACAGGCAACAAAATTTTAAACTAAGATACATATTTCTACTCAAACTCTTAGTAATACAAATTTTTTTGGTCAAATTATCTGTCAAATGTATGAATCTACATTTCTCTCTTTTTATTTCAGGCATTCCTCGGGTTATCCAATGTAAATTTAGACTTCCCCTGAAACTAATCTGTCTCCCAGGTCAGCCTTCAAAAACTGCACGCCACAAACTAACTATTGATACCAACAAATCTCCAGTCAGTCTTCTCAGTCTCTTTCCAGGTAGGACTTTTGAAGTAACATGCCTGTACCACCAGAAATGTTAAGAATTCAGAATGGAATCCTTCATGAACAGGTAATGATGGGGTAATTATCAGATAATTGTTAAGTCAGAATATAAAAATGCCTCAAGGCTTTTTCTCTCGTTTGCCTGTTCAAAGGCAAATAGCTTATATCAACAAGGTAATAAGGTATACCTTTTAAGTTTGATTAAAATTATTATAATCATTATTTTGCTTTCAGTATTCAGAAATGAAAACATCAAATATTTCTTTTTAGACTGTGGAATTTTTTGGCTTGGAATGTAAATATTTATTATTCATCTTTATTGTAGGTTTTTGGCTATGTACGTTTTAAAACTATATTCTTATGCCCCAAAAGTAATCCCATAAGTAGAGGCTCTTTGTGGTTTTGGTTTCTCTAGCAGCTGGAGGGGACGATTGTTCATTCTCTGGCTCTGATCTTTTAGAAAGGGCTTCATATATAAAGCTTGAATATCACAGTGAATTTGGGGTAATTTGTGAAGGTGTGACTTTCTCCAGGTGTCAATATTTCTTTCTGAATAGCTTAGAAAAGAGAGAGGTGTTGATTGGGTAAAATATCTTTAGTAACCAGAGTTTCTAAGATGTAGCATCTATTAGCTTTCCTGGTAATGGGGTGGAATTAAAAAAAAAAAATTCTGGGAATTAAATCAACGTTTTAAAATCCCTCATTAAAGATTGGCACTGTTGACTACAATATGCATCCTCACCTTTGCATTAGTGGATAGGATTTAGCATACAAAGAGTATTTTCCACAAGGTTTAGAAATTTATGGTAAGTCAACTTTTGCATTATTAACTACTTAAAGCGCTTAAAATTTATTTTTCATTAATTTGAAGTGTTTAAAAAGCTTTATTTATATTTAATCAGTGAAAAATCTCCAAAATTAAATACTTTTTATTAAAATTAATCTGTTCTTCAGTTTGAGTTGAGTTTGGGTGTGTGTATACATATATATATTTATATACATATTTGTGTGTATATATATATATATATATATATATATATATATATATATATGACACCATGTTAGCCAATAGTTGTGAACTATTCGGTTTCTTTCTCCTTTCCCTTCATTTCTCTTTCTTTAGTCAATTTTCCTATAATATATTTGGGTTATAGAAAAAGGCAGAAAGAGTCACTATGCTTACAACACCTAATACGAATGTATTAGTTCCTTGAGTCTCCTATACTGCCCTGGGAATATAGTTGGAAATTACGTGTTGCATACTCAATTTGAAAAATGTTTAAGACCCTGGCTTCTGAGTAAGTGATATTTTCTCTAGATGGGTAAAAACTCACAGAGATTAAATAAAAGTAGATGCTTTTAACCAGAGAGGCAATCTCTGTAAGATATGAATTAGACAAGAAGAACTAAGGAAAGCTTAGATAAGCTCATCCATTTTCCTTCTGATTTGGGGCTCAATTGTTTTTGTGTCACAGGTTATCTTAGGCTTATCAGCATATACTTGCTTCTTAGTCACTTTAGAAATGGGATTCAATGGCAAACTTAAAAATTTCGCCCAAGATCCAATGTATTTGATGTAGCATGTTCTGTTTTGGAGTTCTTGGATGTGTGTTCATATTGGACATGATGAAATCCTGTAATTATTTAAAATAAGTACTCTTGGTACTTTTTCACTTTTTACTTCTTGAGAGTGCTTTTCACCCTTGGTATATAAGACTTTTATATGTTGATGTCAGATAAAGTTATAATTGCGAATTTGTTTTTTAACTGAAGTAAACAAAATTAATGAGCTTCAGAGAAGAAATAAAACTAGCTTTAGTCTATGTGTCTTCCTATTTGTTTATTTCACTTCTTTGTTTTGAACAAATATAGGTATATTTAAAATAACTTTAATTTTTCTGATTACAAAAAAATGAGAAATTTAGAAATGGACAACTAAAAAGAAGAAAACAAAAGTTATTGGTAATTCTGTTATCCATCATTGTCTACTTATTTTTAATTATATTTCCCTAATCTTTATAAAAATATCTTTCCTAAGTATTTAATTACCCTCAAAGGATTTCACTTTGCATACTGCTGTGAAGTATTTTTCTACAAAATTACATATTTTTATTACATGATTATAAGGATGCCATAGTATTCTATCATAAATTCATACTATAAAATCATTTGGCCAGCATTATATTTTTGATATGTATGTTGTTTTCAGTTTATTAATATTATAAATATATTGTAGCAGTACTTCTCCAAATTTATTATTATTTCTTTGGCGAATACCTAAATGTGGAATTATAGAATCAAAGGATAAGAATATTTTTAAAACTTTTGAAATATAATGTCAAACTGACTAACTAAAGGGCCCTATCAGTTAACCCTATCAACAGTACTTGAATGGAGGTATCTAGTAGTACCCCAAATCCATACCTTTAGAGAATATTATAATTATAAAAAGCTTTAATATACTTAATGGCTGTGTATTTATATGTGTATATATAAATAACTATCTGGGTGCTTTTGGCTAAATGTTATTTAAGCACTAAAGATACACATACATACACATATACATATATTTTCTCATATAAAAATTGAGGTCCAGAAATGGGCAGTGGAAGCTGGTTTTATGAATGTTATCAGAGACCCAGCTTTTTTCTTTCTTTGCATTGTACCGTTTCTAGTGTGTTGGCTTGTTCCAGGGCAATAAGCTACTTCAGATTCAGTCATCATAACTGACTACAAGGCAGGAGATAGGGGAAAAGAGATAGCTATAGCAACAACTGTAACTTTTATTAGAAAGGTGTGTTTCTGTAATGTTCTTAGGAAATTTCTATTTAAGTTTCAATAGCCTTAATAGCATCACATAGCCTCTTCTAGCTGTAAAGGAGACTGAAAACTAATATAGATGGATGGAGGGAAGGGAGGAAATAGATGTTAAATTAGGTGACATTCAGGGTATGCCATAATACTAGTAATTTTACACAAAAATTTTACTTTAATGTTATAACAAATAGCATGCCATTGTAACAGTCTTTTTGCTAGTAGAATATATGGCTATCTTGTCAATAAATTTATTTATTTATTTATTTATTTATTAATGTTTATTTATTTTTGAGAGAGAGAAAGTGAGACAGAGCACGAGTGGGGGAGGGGCAGAGAGGGAGACAGAATCGGAAGCAGGCTCCAGGCTCTGAGCTGTCAGCACAGAGCCCAAAGTGGGGCTCGAACCATGAACCGTGAACCAAAGTCGGATGCCAAACTGACTGAGCCACCCAGGCGTCCCAGTCTTGTAAATAAATTTATATTTTAATGATTACATAATATTCCCTTTTTTGGAGGTACCATATATATAGTTCTTTTTTCTTTTCTTTTTTTTTTTTTGGACTTCTCTGTTTCTTTTCAGAGAAACTGCTTGAAGACAAGTGACTGAGTTAAAGAGCATGCACATTTGAAAACTTTATTTAAATGCCAGCCTTCCTTCCAGAATAATTTTATCAGGTTATGTGCCCAGCATCAGGGTTCATACTAAGGGTAGCAGCTAGATTTTGGAAATTTTTGACATAGGTGAAAAATGACATCTTTTTTAAAAATTTACATTTCTAAATTATTAGCATAGACATTTTATAATTTTTATTAACTGCTTACATTCTTTTTTAACATATAAGGTTTATATTTTTACATAGTAAAATTTAAGATTTAATTTCATTAATTGCTTTCTTTATAGTTTCAGGTTTGTTTTCGTGCTTAGAATGGCCTCTGTTTTAAGAGTATAAAACATTTACTTATATTTTCTTCTGGTACATTTTAATACATTCTTTAATTCTCAAACACAGCTCTAGGTGTATTTTTTGCTTTTTTATTTTTATTTTTTTGATAATTTATTGCCAAGTTAGCTAATATACAGTGTATACAGTGTAGTTTGGGCTTCAGGAGTAGATTCCTGTGATTCATCACTCACATACAACACCCAGTGCTCATGCCAACAATTGCCTTCCTCAATGCCTATCATCCATTTTCCCTGCCCAGCCCCCCACCTCCCCTCCCCCCCTACCTCCAGTCCTCTCCCCAGTCAATCCTCAGTTTGTTCTTTGTATTTAAGAATCTCTTATAGTTTGCCTCCCTCTCTGTTTGTAACTTATTTTTCCCTTGGCTTTCCCCACGGTCTTCTGTTAAGTTTCTCAAATTCTACGAAACATATGATATCTAGTGAAAACGTATGATATCTTCTCTGACTGACTTATTTCACTTAGCATAATACCCTCCAGTTCCATCCACATTGTTGCAAATGGCAAGATTTCATTCTTTTTCATTGCTGAGGAGTATTCCATTGTGTGTGTATGTATATATATATGTATATATACCACATCTTCTTTATCCATTCATCAGTTGATGGACATTTGGGCTCTTTCCATAATTAGGCTATTGTCGATAGTGCTGCTATAAGCATTGGGGTATACGTGACCCTGCAAATAAGCACTCCTGTATCCTTTGTATTAATTCCTGGTAGTGTTATTGCTGGGTTGCAGGATAATTCTATTTTTAAGTTTTTGAGGAATCTCCACACTGTTTTCCAGAGTGGCCTCAGCAGTTGGAATCCCACCAACAGTGCAAGAAGGTTCACTTTTCTCCACATCCTTGCAAATATCTTGTTTTCTGAGTTGTTCATTTTAGCCACTCTGACAGGTGTGAGGTGGTATCTCAGTGTGCTTTTGTTTTTTATTTCCCTGATGATGAGTGATGTTGAACATCTTTTCATGTGTCTGTTAGCTATCTGGATGTCTTCTTTGGAAAAGTGTCTATTCATGTCTTCTGCTCATTTCTTCACTGGATTATTTATGTTTTGGGTGTTGAGTTTGGTATGTTCTTTATAGATTTTATTTTATTTTATTTTATTTTATTTTATTTTATTTTATTTTATTTATAGATTTTAGATACCAACCCTTTATCTGATATTTTCTTCTGATACATTTTAATACATTCTGTAATTCTCAAACACAGCTCTTGGCTACATTTTTTGCTTTTTAAAAATAACTTTATTGGAATATAACTTATGTACAAATGTTTGAAGTATACAATTTGGTGAGTTTTGATGTTTGTATATGCCTGTGAAACCAGCTCCACAATTCCAATGCTAAAAATATCCATCACCCCCAAAATTTCCCTTGTACCCCTTTGTACCCTGTATTCCCTTTTCCCAGGCAACCACTGGTTTGTTTTCTGTCACTAGAGATTAGTTTAAATTTTCTGGAATTTGATAAGATGGAAATTATTTAGCATATGCTCTTTTTCATCTGCCTACCCAGTGATTTATCTGATTATATGAATTGCAAATATTTTCTCCCAATCTGTGGGATGTCTTTTCATTATTGTAACAGTGTCTTTGGAAGAGGAGAAGTTCTTAGTTTTGATAAAGCCCAATTTAAATTTCTTTCTTTTTTTTGTTTATTTATTTTTGAGGGGGGGGGAACAGAGCATGAGTGGGGGAGGGGCAGAGAGAGAGAGAGAGAGAGAGAGAGAGAGAGAGAGAGAGAGAGACACAAAATCCAAAGCAGTTTCCCGGCTCTGAATTGTCAGCAGAGAGCCTGATGCGTGACTTGAACTCAAAAGCCTTGAGATCATGACCTGAACTGAAGTCGGATGCTTAACCGACTATAAATTTCTTTTCCTTTATAACTTGTGATTTTAATGTTATATCTAAGAAATCTTTGTCTAACTCAAGTTTACAAAATTTTTCTTCTATGTTTTTGTCTATCAGTTTTCTAGTTTTACATTTGACATTTAGGTCTCTTTTTCATTTTGAGTTGACATTTATGTATGATATGAGATATGGATAAAATTCTTATTTTTGTATATGAGCATCTAATGTTCAGCACTGCTTTTGAAAAGAATGTCCTTTTTTACTGGATCATCTTTGCAACTTTGCTGAAAATCATCTGTGTATCATAGGACTATAGAAGTCATTTGAAAAAATATATATATTTCTGCTCTCTTCATTTTATTCCATTGATCTGTTTGTCTTTTGCTATATACCAAAAGCATAGTGTCTCAATTACTGTAAATATGTATGTTAAGAAGTCAGACTATAATTTCCCCAACTTCATTCTTCTTTTTTTAAAGAGTTGCTTGGATATTTTAGATCCTTTGCATTTTGATAGGAATTGTAAGAATCAGTTTGTCAAGTTAAAAAAAATGCCTTCTGGGATTTGTTTGGAAATGGGATTGCATTAAATCTATTGATCAATTTGGAAGGAAACAACATCTTAACAATATTGAACGTGGTACAATTTGCTCTACTTATCCTAGTTTCTTAAGATGAAAGTAGAGACCGTCATTTATTTAGGGTTTGTTTCATTTTTCTCAGTCAGAATTTGTCATTTTCAATGTACAGGTCTTACAAATCTTTTGTCAGATTTGTCCCCGAGTATTTACTATATTTTGATGCTATTGCAAATTATATTGTTTCATTTTGATTTCAAATAGTGCTTTTCTATTATAGGCATACCTTGTTTTATTGTGCTTTGCAGATAGTGTGCTTTTTACGAATTGAAATTTTGTGGGTCAAGCAAGTCTATTGGCACCATTTTTCTAACAGTATTTGCGCACTTCATGTCTCTGTGTCATATTTTGGTAATTCAAAATTTTTATTATTATTATATTTGTTATAATGATCTGTGATCAATGTCACCATTGTAATTGTTTTGAGTTGTCACGAACCATACCTATTTAACATGGCAAACTTCATTGATAAATGTGTGTGTTCTGACTGCTCCAGTGGCCATTCCTCTGTCTGTTTGTCTCTCTCTCTCTGGCTCGCTCTCTCTCTCTCTCTCTCTCTCTCTCTCTCCCCTCAGGCCTATCTATTACCTGAGTCAAAGAAAATACTGAAATTAGGCCAGTTAATGATCCTCCAATGGCCTTTAAGTGTTCAAGTGGAAGAAGGGGTCACACATCTCTACTTTAAACCAAAAATTAGAAATGATTAAGCTTAGGGATGAAGGCATGTCACAAAAGCAGAGATAGGCCAAAAGCTAGGCCTCTTGTGTCAAATGGTTAGCCAAGTTGCGTATGCCTCAGAAAACCTCTTGAAAATCTGCTTTAGTGAACACATGAATGATAAGAAAGCAAAACAGCTTTACTGCTGCATGTCTGCTGACACAATATCCATTTTACAGCCCATAGATCAAGGAATCATTTTAACTTTCCAGTCTTATTAAAAAAAAATTCTTAAGGCTGTAGCTGCCATAAAGAGTGATTTCTCTGATGGATCTGGGAAAAGTGAATTGAAAACCTTCAGCAAAGGATTCACCATTCTAGAACTTTCATGATTCATGAGAAGAGGTCAAGATGTCAATATCAACAGGATGATTTGGAAGTGTTCAAGACTTCATTGGAGGCAGTAACTGTAGATGTGGTGGAAACAAGCAAGAGAACTAGAAGTGGAGCCTGAATATGGGACTGAATTGCTGCAATCTCATGAAAAAGGGATTATAAGGAATAAGGAGCTTCTTACTGAGGAGCAAAGAAAGTGTTTTTTTTTTTTTAATTTTTTATGTTTATTTAATTTTGAGAGAGACAGAGTGTGAGTCAGGGGAGGGGCAGAGAGAGAGAGGGAAACACCGAACCCGAAGCAGGCTCCAGGCTCTCAGCTGTCAGCACAGAGCCCAATGTGGGGCTTGAACTCACAAACCACGAGATCATGACCTGAGCCGAAGTTGGACGCTCATCTAACTGAGCCCCCCAGGCACCCCAGAAAGTGGTTTCTTGAGATGGAATCTACTTCTGGTGAAGATGCTATGAAGATTGTTGAAATGAAAGCAAAGGAATTAGAATATTACACAAATGTAGTTGATAAAGCATTGGGAGGGTTTGAGAGGTTTGACTCCAATTGTGAAAGATGTTCTACTGTGGGTAAAATTCAGTCAAGCAACATCACACACTACAAAGAAATCTTTTGTGAAAGGATGTGACAGATTTCATTGTTGTCTTATTTTAAGAAATTGTCACAGGTATCCAAACCTTCGGCAACCTCCATCCTGATCAGTCAGCAGCCATCAACACTGATACTTGAATAACTTCAATATTTTGCTGGATTATTTTATAACGAGAACTTCCCCCTTACCTACTATTGGCTATGTGGTGCAATTTGAGTAGGATCATCTAGATGTTTGGTTCTTGGTCTTAATACTGATTTTTAAAATAATGAGTTGATTCTCTAGCATCCTTCATTAGTGAGCATTTGGCCTTTTTTTGGTTTGTTTTTAGTATCACTATGAACACATGCCTTTAAATATTTTTTAAAATTTTATTTAAATCCAAGGTAGTTAACGTACTGTGTAATAATGATTTCAGGAGTAGAATTTAGTGATCCATCACTTACATACAACACTCAGTGCTCATCCCAACAAGTGTCCTCCTTAATGCCTATCACTCATTTAGCCCATCCCCCCCACCCAGTATTCCTCCAGCAACCCTCAGTTTGTTCTCTGTATTTAAGAGTCTCTTAATGGTTTGCCTCCCTCTTGTTTTTATCTTATTTTTTCCTGCCCTTTCTGTGTGTTCATCTGCTTTTTTTCTTAAATTCCACATAGGAGTGAAATCATATGATAGTTGTCTTTCTCTGAAAGACATCAGTTGATGGACATTTGGGCTCTTTCCCTGATTTGGCTGTTGTCGATAGTTGTAATTTGGCTGCTATACTATAAAAACTGGAATGCATGTGCCCCTTTGAATCAGCATTTTGGTATCCTTGGCATAAATGCCTAGTAGTGCAATTCCTGGGTTGTAGGGTAGTTCTATTTTTAATTTTTTGAGGAACCTCCATACTGTTTTCCACAGTGGCTGCACCAGTTTGCATTCCCGCCCGCTGTGCAAAGGGGTTCCTTTTTCTCTGCATCCTCTCCAACATGTGTTGTTACCAGAGTTGTTAATTTTAGCCATTCTGAGGTGTGAGGTGGTATCTCATTGTGATGTGTTTTGCTTTTTTGATACTCAAATATTTTCATCTCTGGCCAGAAATCTCCTTAAATTGGCTTTTACATCCTTTCCACACTACTACTCACTGGTAGTTTCCTTGCTTTCTGGTGTGACAGCTCTTCTAGGTTCATCTTATGTATTTCCTGCCTCAAACCTGGAATGAAACAGAAGGAAGGAAATGAAATGATTTCAGAGTATTATTTTGAGGCACAAATGTTAGCAATTGGGAATTACCATGGAAATCAGCTAATATGTTCTAATTCATACACAGGCTTTAAACACGACTAGTGACATAAAAAATACTTGTCATCAACTGAACTTCCTATTTCAAACATGTAGTGTTTTCTTTGTGGTTATGTAAAGTCATATTTTTCTTTTCTTTGTAGGCTTTGCCAATCAGTCAGAAGACGATCAGGTGAATGTAATGGGTTTTCGCTTCTTAGGAGGTTCCCGAGTTACTCTTCTTGCTTCTAAAACCTCTCGTAAGTAAAACCAGGGTATTCTTACTTTTGAAGTTTTCTATTGAGGACACCACATCATAGATCATCACATCAAGGATTTCTGCAGAGGGTGTGTTCAGTTAGATATTGAAAACTAAGAGTCATGTTATTAAAAGTACGTAGGAAATTAAAGTTACGAAGATAGGATCCTGTTTTATTAAAGATATGTAATTTTGGTGGTGGGGATTAGTAGAGTTTGAGAGAACAGTTTAAATAATTGAAAATATTTTTGATGTTTGTTTGTTTATTTATTTTGAGAGAAAGAGACAGAGTGTGGGTGGGGAAGGGGCAGAGGAGACACAGAATCCTAAGCAGTCTCCAGGCTCCTAGCTGTCAGCGCAGAGCCCAACGTGGGGCTCGAACTCACAAACTGTGAGATCATGACCTGAGCCAAAGTTGGATGCTCAATCGACTGAGCCACCCAGGCACCACGAAAATATTTTTGAGATTTTGAGATAGGTATTCGGTGAACTAGGTTTTAGTAACTACTAGAAACTGGAATTAAGTTATGTGGGTATGTATGTTCATATACCTGCCTTTTGGACATTGGTAAAGATGAAGGTGAAAGTGTGAATAGCTTTTGCTGATGCTAATCTCAGTAGAGTGAAAAGTAGTAATTATATAGTCAAGTTTGAATTTCATATTTATATATTCTTTGTTGATTTGGTTGCTTCATAGGACAATAATAGTTGAAACTACTCAATGTAAAAGTGGCTTCTCATATGTGTGTGATACCAAAGCTACTAAAGTCATTGAGTTATATATATCTTCATGGAAATAAAGTATAATATTAAGAAGAGAGTGTTTAACAAATTTTCGGACACCAAGGGTATTAGGGAGAATAAATGCATGTATGTATATGTTGAAAAGTTTGGCTGAGTGCACTTAGCACACGTTTAAAATCTCTGCAATTTGTGAAATGAGTGTTTACTTTCTACTTTATACATTTTCTGTTTTAGTTGGTTATTTCTTGCATGATCAGAAAATATAGTAAAATAAAGATATATTTCTTTTGAAAAATGAAGGTGTTAGGAGGAAGATAAACACATCCCTATTTTAGAAACTATAACGATGTTACAGTTCTGGAATATGTAGAGTGGTGGCTGGTGAAATAGACTTGGATACAAATAAAAATTCTAGAATAAGGCATAGAAATCAAAGATAGTTCTTTAAAGAATGAAGAGATTCTGTACTTTTTATGGTCTTTGTGATTGGTCATGATTGTAGTCTTGTTTGCATTGGCACCATTTTGTTTTGATTAGATTTAATCTTCATTTGGATGATGGAGTTAGTTTGGTACATTTCTCTTTGTTAAACTGTTCTCTTTAGTTAAACTAAAAACCTGTTGCCAGCATTTCTTTGGGAAGTTGTACACATGTGTTTGACTTCAGTTGATGTGTCATATGATGAATCTGCAGTTGAAATTACTAAAACAAGGCAAAAAGTTATTCTTGGTGCAAATGTGGATACTTATGTCCTAATTTGCTCTTTTTTAGATAAAGTAACTCTTAGAGCATTGCTATTGCCCATGATTACCTTACCATTTCTGAATTTCACCAAATATCCAGGTATATAACTGATATATTCACATTCATCTGAATATATGGTAGTGCCTTCACACAGCCATACTATGGTCAGACAGAGTAAATAATGGAATAGGACAGAACCTTTTAAATAAGAAACCAAATGAGCTATATATGCTGAAACCTGAGGTACCATCATTATAATTCCCTGATGGTGTTTAGCCTTCCGTGATACGGAATTTTACCTAGGAAATGCCTGTGGTGATGAAGGGAGGTAGGTATGAAGAGAGTAGTTTTTTGGGGTTGAGGCAGATGTTGAGGATCCTTCCTGCTATATCAGAGTATTCTACCCCAAGACAAGAATGACGTAATTTGTACCCAGTCTATGTTTGGCATCTTTTATTTTTGGTGAAAGGCACATAGTTTTTAGTCTAGAAATCTGAATTCACAGAAAAGCCCTACATATGGAAAGAACCCAGTATTTCTTCCCTGGTAAACAGTCAAGTGCTTTGTAAGTCATATAGAGTTGCCTTCGGATATTGGATAGTATTTTCTGTGGACTCCACATATTCATCTCTTTTTAAAACCTGCTTGATAATCAGCCAAACCTTGAACTGTGCTGATGGTAATTTTAGTTCAATTTCCTGATTAGTTATGGATCAGCCAAAGCAGACAAGAGAAAAGCAAATGCAGCTCATTGTCTCAGATATCAAGTCACATTCTCTTGAGGGGAACTCAATAGGTTTTTATTTTCAGAAAGTAGAGTAGTCCTTCAATGTAATTAGAATTTATTATGTGAATCCTTAAAAAAGAAAGCACTGAAGATAAGTAGGAAAAATACTCTACACTAGAGAAATTTCTGAAAATGATTTCCGGAGTCCTAAATTGAAAATAATAAGAGAAATGATGGCTGTGTCTGTTACCTTGATTGTAGTGATAGTTTTACGAATGTATGCATATGTCCAGATTCATCAAACTGTGCACTTTAAATATGTGTAGTTTTTTTGTATTATCAGTTATACCTCTCTAAAGTTGTTAAAAGTAACAAAACAGGTCAAATTTTATGAGATCAAATATTTTTATAATCAGAGTTGTAAACATTTGTATATGAAAGTCAATTATTTTGATTCAGTACAGTGGGATTTCAGAAGAAATATGCTGTTGTCTAAATATGTGTATATCCCTGCTATGCCACTTTTTTAAGCTCCATTTTCAGTGACTTATTACCTCACACAACAAATACTGTCACCTCTCTGTCTTTCCTTCCTCCTGTTCCTTTCTGTCTATAATTTTCTTCGTGTTCCTTATCCTTATTTTGATCTTTATCTCTATTATATCTCTTTGTGCCTTACATTATTCTACTTGTTTTTAAAGGATTAAAAATTTTATAAATTTCCAAAATATGAAAGGAGAAGGTAAGTAGTTGAAGGAAACAGAGAGAGAGAAAAGAAAAGCAGGAAATTAATAAAGATAAGAATAAGATTAACACGAAACATAAACTGTACAATTGATAGGGTGCCTAGCAGACTCAAAGTGACAAGAAAACATTTTAGTTCCAATTTTCAGAATGTTCAAAGGACAAAATCAAATAAGTTGTTTAGGAGATGCACAGCCATTTCTGATGCTGAGTCCAGAATGGAGTTTCTCTTCTGAATTCACAAGGACAACTTCTTTAATAATGTCTTTATAGCTTATTTTTATAATTATAATATTATGTAACTATAATTTATGAGCAACAGATTTCATAGAACTTTAAAAATAATAATGAACTCAATTTACCAAATATAATTCTGTCTCAGCCAAAATCAGTAAAGTCTGAGCAGCAGCTTAATCCAAGGATAAATTTAGAGTTGCTAGTGTTGCAAGTTTTTAGTATCTCATATTTTCACTAAGAATTGTATAATCCAACTCAGTAATTCAGAAGTGAGATGTGGGAAGGAGTTGTGGGTTTTGTTTTGTTTTAAAATGAGCACTATTAGAACATGTTTCAATAATAATTGAAATGATTGAGTTCAGTGGGAGAGGCTGATGATCAGGACAAAAGGGGACTCACAAAGCAATGAAGTCCTGGAGAATTAGAAAGAATGTGGGTTTCAGAGTTTGGGGAGCGGGGGAGATTGAAGGATAGGCATTTGTAACTTTACTATGACAGGAGGGGTTGGATGCAGGTCCAGAGAGACTTTAGATTTGTTGGTGGGAAGATAAAGGAGCTTTTTTTTTAAAAAAATTTTTTTTTAAAAATCTTTATTTATTTTTGAGAGAGAGACAGAGTGTGAGCAGGGGAGGGGCAGAGAGAGAGGGAGACACAGAATCCGAAGCAGGCTCCAGGCCCCGAGCTGTCAGCATAGAGCCTGACATGGGGCTCGAACTCACGAACTGTGAGATCATGACCTGAGCTTAAGTCGGACGGTCAACCGACTCAGCCACCCAGGCACCCCAGGAGCTTTGATGTTGTATAAATTTGAAAAAAAGATATGACATTGGTGTCTTGGAGAATAAGAAAGCAAACTCATGAAGGGTAAGGCAATGTCAAGTTCCCATTTGAAGTTTCTGATCCTGAATTTTGAAGTGAAACCAAGTCATCCTTAGACAATTTTCTCTGGCAGTAATTTGTTTATTAGCATCCGGGCAACTAAAGTCAGGGCTGGGATTTTGAAACAGATTATTGCAAATAAAATATTTTTGTGAGAATGATTTTAATAATGGCTACCACATCTAAACTGATAAGAAGAGAAGTAAAGGCTAGAGAAAACTGACACAGGCTGAAAAATTAATGGGTTCAATGGATCACAGTCTTTTTTTTTTTTTTTTTTTTTTTTTGAGGGGGAGAGAGAGAGATTGAAGGAGGGAGAAAGGGAGAGAGTGAGTAAGTGCAGGAGCGTGAGTTGGAGAGGGATAGAAGGAGAGGGAAAGAGAATCATTAGCAGGCCTCATGTCCAGCACAGAGGCTGATGCTGGGCTTGATCTCCCGACCATGAAATCATGATCTGAGCCAAAATCAAGAGTAGGCTACTTTACCGACTGAGCCACGCAGATGACCCTGGATCACAAGTGTTAATAAGGTTGAAAGAGTGGTGTGGTGGGAGTTGTAGAACAACTGAACTAGAAGAACAAAAGGTGGTGGTCAGAGAACGAATGAGATATTGATGTTAGAGTTCAGCGGAACTACAGATTCTGATAAGGACAAAGGTGTGACCTTGTGGAGTGCTTTGTGAAGATGCCAGAAGATCAATGGAGACAGGGTTTTCGAGGAAATCAAGTGTCACAGTTGTGGATATCAAAAGAGCCTATTTGATGTTAGCACAATGAATGAGAAAAAGAAGCACATCCAGATATATTATTGTGAAATTTTAGAGCACTAAAGGTCTGGAGCATGTCTTCAAAGATTAGAAAGGAAAAAACAAGCTCCGCAAAGAAGATGAATCAAGAAAGCATTTTAACTTTTCATTAAAATCCTTGGATGTTAGAGAACAGTGGAAAATTGTCCCTAACATCTGAAGGAAATGATTTTCAAATAAAAATTTTGTGTCTCGCTAAACTGGTAGTTAGCAATATATGCTGAGTAAACACATGCTCTCAGCGTCACAAGTAGGGCTAAGCAAATGCAGATAGCAAATTTATGTAGCCTCAGGTAGGCCTTTGGAAAATGGGAAAGATAACTAATACACTGAAGATTTCAACATCCTTAAAGATTTTAACCTACTGGAAAGAGCGATTGGATTGAATAAGTTCAAGTATAAAAGTCATTTGCTTGTCTATTTTGATTATTTTCCTTTTAGGTATAATGAAAAATGTATAGTCATGTATGTGAATAAGCGTTGGGCCTTGAAAAAGGCTTTCTTCGTGCATTTGCCCAAAAGAAAACATATGTGATCTTGAGCTATGTTAACCAAAATATCTTCGGAACAAGGAAAGTAAGAGTCTTGCTCTATTTCATCTCAGTAGACTATGCCTTTGTTCATTTTTCATTCAGCAGATGTATTAGATACAAAGATTGTCCTAGCTTTTCTGGAGCTCGTGGACTAATGGGAGAGACAAACAGAGAATCAATAACAGAATGCTTGATAAGCCTACAGAAGTGCACTTTAGGTGCAATTGGAGCACAAAGGAATGAGGTTTCATAAGAGATTTTATTTGTAAAGATTCTTGAGGAATGAATAGGAGATTGTCAGGTGAAGGGCATTTTAGAAAGAAGAAAAGGTTGATAAAGGATGTGGTTTTTAGCGAGTAGTAAATTTTCTTCTGTACTCAGAAGTACATATAGTAGGGGCTCTGTGATAGTTCTTTAATGAAGCCAGAAATTTAGAGACAAATGTAATGATCAAATCTAATGTATACAGTGATTCATCAATATAAAATGACTATTAATGTTAGAATTTCTTAGCAATATTACTAAGGGGCAATGGGAATATTATATGAGTCCAGATTGGAAAAAGCTTCTTGAAAAGTAAATTTAGAGAAATGATCCATAATTTCTAATATTGAAGAAGTTGTATATTCGGAATATTATGCTAATACCTACTGAAATTGTTTATATTATTTCCTCTAACTTTTTTGTTTTAAAATGCATACATTTACTTATCTGTCTCACATTTTAAAATGTCCAAATAGCATAAATTATATTGATGCTTTGTTTATGGTATGAATACAAACATTATTTATATTGATGAATTTCAGATGTTCTGACATGAATAGAGAATGACATGATACATTTTTGTGCCCTGTTTAGTTAAATATATTATTTTCTCCATTTGTATTAGAGTGGAATGGCAATTGACTGGGCTCCAGTTATCCAAATTTATTTCATTTGGAGGCTGAAATGGTTATTTCCACTGAGCTGCTATTACAAGATGCAAAGGAAAAGAGATAAAAAAAAAAAAATGGAATGTTCGTTTTGGCGGCTGTTTTAATTACGAATATTGTAAGGGTGTATTTTAAAATACAACTTTCTTCTTTCATGTCATATTATAAATAGAAAATTTTATTTCTCTTTTCCATTAAATGTATACTCTGGAAAATCTCCAGGGCAATATTAACCATCTTTGAGTACTAATACTGAGAAAATGCTTGATAATAAAAATAATGCCTTATAAATCTTTGACTCACAGATTCTTACTGATTTTCGGTAATCTGAAAAAAATCAACTTAAAAATTGTGTTTATATTTCTAAATCTCGAGCTCAATTGTAAAATTTTTCATTGCAAAAAGTTTTAGTTTTCTTTTTTTTTCCCTGCATGTGTTGATGAAAATAAGAAAATGATTGAAGCCAGCATTTTAAAGTTACAGAAAATATCACACCTATTTAAATGTTTATTATGGTTTTTACATTTCTGTTATTTGGTGACATTCCTGTACTATACTTGGTCACAGTAGAGTTCTGTCTTAGTCCATATGGGCTGTTATAACAAAATACCATAGACTGGGTGGCTTTTGTACAACAGTAATTTATTTCTCATAGTTCTGGAGGCTGTGAAGTCTAAGATCAAGGTGCCAGTGGATTGGGTTCCTACTTCCTGGTTCACAGATGTCTGTGTTTTTGCTATGTCCTCGAATGGCAGAAGGGGCAAGGGGGCTTTCTGGAGTTTCTTTTATAAGGTCACTAATCCCATTCATGAGGGCTCCACCCTCATGACCTAATTACCCAAGAGACCCATTTGCAAGTACCATTGCTTTGGGCATTAGGATTTAACATATGAATTCTGGAGGGGACACAAAATTCAGTCTACCATAAGTAGGTATTGCTGGATATCTGAAACTTTATTTATTATTGGGTTTTTTATTGAGTTTTAGATTTTTTACTTGTTTTACTCTGTACTGTTTGTATCAGATAGTTTTAATTTTTTCAACCAATGTTTTTGAGCATCTTATTTTGCTTGGTCTAAATTTAAAATACAAAGGTAAATTGCATTTGTATAGGTCTCTTCCATACATTATATCTTTTATTTATTAAAATTTTTTTTAATGTTTATTTATTTTTGAGAGAGAGACAGAGTGTGAGCATGAGCATGGGAGGGTAGAGAGAGAGAGGGCAGGCTCTGGGCTCTGAGCTGTCAGCACAGAGCCCAACGCGGGGCTCAAACCCACAAACGGTGAGATCATGACCTGAGCCTAAGCCGAATGCTTAACTGCTTGAGCCACCCAGGTGCCCCTCTTCCATACCTTATTATATCTGATCTTCATACTAACCTGTTGAGGTATGTGTTATTTTCCCATTTGTGTATATGAAGAAACCGAAGATTGGATCATTTATTTGTACTAAAGTCACAGATTTAAAAATTTACTAGATTTTAAGTTTTTTGATCAGAGGATAAGACTTGAAAAACAGGATTTTCTTCCTAACGTGATGCCTTTAATTACTAAATATGCCACCATCTGTGACTTGGACCATGGTTATAATGTCCTAACTGTAAGTCTATTTTTGCTCCTTTCTGATTCATTTTCTACTTGGCAGCTCTTGTAATAAAAACAAAGAAACAAGTAATCACAAATTAAATCATGCCACTTTCCAGCTTGAAATCCTTTGTGTTTATAGTAATATCAAACTCTTTACCAGTCTTTATAGTTCTCCCTGTATGTTCTGGCCACAGCCTAACATCCAGCCTCATCTAAGGACACTCTCTTCCTCACTCTGGTCTTGTTTCAGTTTCTGCTACCTGTCTGACATTTTCTGCCTTGAGGTCTTCGAGCTTGTGAAATCCCTCTGCCTGAACTGGTCTTCCCATCCTTAAAGTCTGGACTTTATGTATAGAATGATTAGGGATGTGGGGTCTAAACTCAAACTGATAGTTGAAATCCCAGCTCTCCTTCCAATTTGTCTGAATGATTTTGGAAAAATTTCAAAGCCTGTTTTTTCATCTACAAAATGGGAATAAAAACATACAATTATAGTATGTAAGAATCAAATGAACTAATACCTAAAAAGCATGTAGCAATTTCCTGGTATACTCTAAGTGCCAGGTAAATTTTAGGTGCTATTGCTGTTTTCATCATTATTACATTTAGTACTACCACTGATGTCACTCAGTGTGGCTTTCTATGACCATGGTATCTCAAGAAAGAACAACCATTTGTCTTTATTATGGCACCCTTTTTATTTGCACCATAGTTCTTTCTTGTGACTATTTGTTATTTACTTATTTACTTATTTTCTGTCCTTACCACTAGAATTAGAACCAGGAGCAGTATGTGTTGTTCCTTATTGTCTTTTCAGCACTTAAGGGTTTCTCAATGGATGAATAGATATAGTATTACCTTGAATCTCTTTGAGCTTATCAATCAAAGATAGTCTTGCACTGTCGTCCTCAATAATTCAAATCCTGATAAAAGGAGAAGGGAAATGTTAGACTTGCCCACACATCATTTCGTCAGATTGGGGATTTTGTTGTGTGCCAGGGTGGGGAAAGGATTTCTAATTGTAGGCAGCAGAGATCAGACACTTCACCTCTTTGGGGAAGAGTTCTGGGTACTGCTGCCTTTCTTAGCACAACACCCCCCTGCTTTCCTTAATATAAAACACCCATGCCCAGTGTAAGCTATGAATGTGGACTGAGCCCGGCACTTCCTAGGAGGCATTAGGACAGGTGCCAATTGGATTTATCTTGCACAGTCAACCATCAGCCAGCCCCTGGTCAGCTGAACTGTTGGGATACTGCTAAGAATCCTGTACATGTTTTCCCCAGTGATAAATTCTGATAAATTTTCACACTAACTTTGGGGGACAGACTTGCCTGGTCATTCCTGAATATGCCTTGCTTCCAACTTTTCCTGCCCGTACCTTTAGGGACAATTTAACAGAAACTGGTGTGATAATCTTGTTATAGCACAGCATACAAGCTGCTCACTCAGCTGCAGCCATAATAGCTTCCTCAGGGTTCCTGAAAGCACATTGCTGCCTTGGGGCCTTTATGCTCACCATTCCCTGGTCTTGGAATGCTCTTCCCACAGACATCTCTGTGGTTTGCCCCTTCACTTCATTCAGGTACCTTGAAATATATATATTTTTACATCTTGGGCCAGTATATAATTCTTTCACATGTGTTATAATAATCCCAGTTGTTTATGTATATCTCTTTTAAGATATGTAAATTGTGACATTTGTATTGGAAAATAATACTTGAATAACTTTCTTTCTGTAGTTTTATTTCATTTTCTATATAAGAAATTTTATTCCTTAGGTGTATTCAGGCTGCACCTCAGGTTTTTCTACGTGCTTCTGGAAGCCTCTTCAGAATCTTTCTAGAACCAGAATGAATTAAATTTCCTTTGAAATATTAGCAATGTACTGTTTATATAAAAATTTATAACTGTATCTAAAGTGACATCAAATTCTATGCTTAGGAAAATATATTTTATATAAGCCACTTTTTTTCATATCTGCTATTTGAAAGTTTCTGGGTTAGTAGGTTCTGTGTGAGTCTAATCGGGTTTATGGTGGAATCTCTAGTTTACATATTCTTGGGGGAAATAATGGTGATAGTGATGATAGTAGGTAACATTTATTGAGTCCTTACTTTGTGGCAGGCACCATTTTATGAATTTTACTGAAGTGAGCCTATTAAGGCACTGTGTCTTTTCACTTTCAGAATCTCAGAATCTGGGAGTGGTAAAGATCTTGTTCAATATTACGAATCCTGGAGGGAGCTTTTGTCTAATACTATTGGCAGATATTCTTACAGGATCCCCATGGAGGTTTACAAGAAGGGCAGGGCTCTGAGCTCCTGAAGGAGGAGCTCACATAACCCAGAAGGAACGGAAGCTGAAAGATGAGGACCATGAGCAGTGGTAGGAGGTGTGGGAACCACAGGAACAGGAGCTGGAGCTGGAGGTGTGGCTGATGGCCATCCTCTCTGAGGAAGCCCACAAGATGGTGTGAGAAGCTCACGCGAAGTAGGTGGCATCAGAAAAAACTGCTGAAGCAAGTAGGGGACAGGATCGACATGCTGCAGGTGGAGGTGACATCCTTGAAGACATCAGTTATCACGTCCACACCCAGCCTATCCCAAGCATGAGCTCCACCTGCAGCTGCTGAACCCTACTAAGCCTGGGCCCCACAAGGGCCAGGAATACCGGCAGCTCCCTCTGCCAGGCTGTGTGCCCCACTGTGAGACATGCCCTTTCCTTGGACGAAGAGGACAAGGAGATGGGTATGACCCTTTCTGCAGCACTCTATGCCTGGACAAGCCCTGTTCCTTCCTTGGAAGGGTGTACCCAGAGGATGTGGGCCCTTGCCTGGACTTTATAATGCAAAAGTTCTTGATGCTGTTGTAAGCTGGAGGACAGCGAATGCTCACCATCTAGCCTGTGGCTCTGCGGATGCTGCTGCAGTAAGAGTGGACACAGTAAAGTTTGGCAGTGCCGACTTATGTGCACACACCTGCCGGTACCATATCTTGCTCTGTCACTTTGAGAGCCCCACCTACATCTCACCATCTTCTTAGCCTGGATCACTGTAGTGTGCAACTTTGTCACCTTCATCTACCACGTCTAGCAAGATCTGTTGCAGAAGAATCTGAAGCGAATGTTTTAGGAGATCATAAAGCTGTAAAAGGAGATGCAGCTGGCCCAGTTCAGCTTCTTCCTCTGGGAAGCCTGGGGCGTTGGCTGGAGCCAGATGTGAAACGTCTGCCTAGGAGGGATAAATGGCCAGGACCTGGAGGCAGCACTGAGCTGGTACCAAATATCTGTCCCAAGACAAATGAAGAGATTGACAGATCTGTACATGAGAAGATGACCTGTGTTTCTTCCCCATTGTGTTCTATACCAAACACCAGGGAGCTTGGACCCTTAAACACTTCCATTGGAGTGAGGTAGTGTCCTGTTTCCTGAGGCAGCTAATTCTATGAATATCTGTAATTATTACACAATACTTGTTGTGCTCTCTGCCCTTTGCCGCTCCCTTGCTATTGTCTAATTCCTCTGCTATGTGATAGGCTCTCACATGCTTGGAAATAGTAACATATCACTTGCGGGGAAGTCCTGGCACTTTTGTGGCAACATCAGCCTGCATGGGGTATCCCTGAATTGGTAATGGTAAAAGCAGTGTTTACTCTTCCCCAATAACGCCTGTCTTTCCAGGTCTGCAGTGAACTCCTTAAGGACAGAGGCTCTTGCTTTATCCATGGTTTTATCCCCAGCATCTTGCATTGAGTTATATAAATGAATGAAAGAGTGAATAAATACCAGTCTGGGTTCAATATGTTGGGTCCCAAGCTTACCTTGGATAGGACCATAGATTTAGAGAATTGTAATATTGTATGTTGTTATCATCATTCTTCCTTTTACCGCTTTACTCCCACGCCATCTCAGTTGTGCTCTCTCCATTCTTAGAGCATTGAGCATTCAGTGACACTTGCAAAGAAAGGTAAAAGCTGTTTTATCTGACCATGGCCCTATTATCTTTGATGGGGAGAAATGAAACCAACCGATTAGCACCATAGGCAGAAATCAGACTTCAGAATAAGACTAGGGTGAAAGTAGGGCAGAAGGACGCCCCAGAGGAAATGATATGGTAGCAGAGAACGTCGGGGTGTTTGCCATGCACTATGGCAGGCATACCCAGTGTATTTTATTCCTCATGTTGAATATATTGAAAGAGAGATGACTAGGAGAATGAGAGGAGATATATTTTTGGATTCTGGTGGAGGATGACAAATTGAAGTCCTAATAACCAAGTTAAAGGTGTCATATATTCATAGAATTTGTCAAGGACCATGGGGAATATAACAAATATTTCATATGTCTACATGTCATGCTAACTTAGCAAGATCTTAGTTTCCTTAAACAAGGAGACTGAATTCCTCTTTGTACTCCCAACATTTCTTTCTATGTGATTGTACATAACAGATGCTCAATAACTGATGAATTAAATAGAATAGGGGAATTGGTTCTAGATCTCAAAAAGTGTATAATCTCTTGGAGAAATGGAATATAATCATCTGGAGAGTTAAATAGGAATAAGAAAAAGTATATGCCATGATCAAATTGGAGTTATCCCAGGTATGCAATGTTGATTCAACCTTGAAAACCAATTGGTGTAATCCATGTAACTTTTTGTAATCCATTAATTTTAGTTAATAATTAGTGTATTGTATTCATCATTAATCATAATCATACATAAGTATGTATCATAATAATGTAAGATATTAATAATTGAGGAAACTGGGTGAAGGGTGTGTGGGAACTCTATTATCTTCATAATTTTTCTGTAAATCTAAAACTGTTCTAAAATAAATGTTAATTAGGGGCGCCTGGGTGGCTCAGTCGGTTAAGCATCTGACTTCGGCTCAGGTCATGATCTCACGGTCTGTGAGTTCGGCCCCCGCATCGGGCTCTGTGCTGACAGCTCAGAGCCTGGAGCCTGCTTCAGGTTCTGTGTCTCCCTCTCTCTCAGACCCTCCCCCATTCATGCTCTGTCTCTCTGTGTCTCAAAAATAAATAAAAAAAAATTAAAAAAATAAAATAAATGTTAATTTAAAAATGCATGGTTGTATGTGGTTAAGTGCATGGTGAACTGTAGACTAAGTGTATATATGAATTTATTTTTATTTTTATTTTTTTTATTTATTTTTTATTTTTTTTATATATTTTTTTTATATATATGAATTTAAAGAGGTACAATATTGTGAGGTGGTTAAGATTAATAGCTAATCTTTGGATTAATAGCTAGAGTTCTAATTCTTGCCTGTTACTATGTGGCTAGATGACCTTGCAGATTATTTAAACTCTTCTGTAAAATGGGGATAACAAGATTTCCCCCATAAGGGTGTTGAGTTTTGAATGCAGAGTGCTCAATACAGTGCCTAACATGTATTAGGCTGCTGTGAGTGGTAGAGAAATAAAGATTTCTTGGGGTAGGTAGGATTGAAGCCAGGTCCTGAAGAATTGGTAGGATTTAGACAGGTGGGGAAAAAGAATATGCAGTATATCATGAATTCTAGCTCTGATGTTTAATTTGCTTTGTGACCTTTGATAAGTCTCTGAAGTTCTCTGTGCCTAGTTTTCCGTTTTTTAAAAACGGGGTTGTTGTAATCACAGTGCTTGGTTCATAGTTGGTGCTCAACAAATAACAGTTGCTCTGATCATAGATGTAGTTACTGCCACCGCTGTTATCACTGTCATCATTGTCAAATTAGGGTAGGGGATGGACAAGAATTTGACTGTTTTTGAGCTGAGGTTTCAGCGAATGGAGGAAAACAAGATTTACATTTAGGGAAGGGACTGATTACAAATATAAATAAAAGAAATATTAGAAAAGTAGAAAACTTTGATCATGATTACGGTGATTTAGCTGGGTACAATGTCCAGGATGTGGGACTTTCTGCAGAATAAGTTTTATTTCACAACAATATTCTGAAACAAATTAATAAATACCAGATAATACTTTTGCAATGGCTTTTTTTTCTTACCTTGTAAGCAAAGCTTTCTTATTTTCTTCCTTTTTTTTTTTTTTTTAAAGAAGGACCCTAATTTGGGTGTTGCTATTGAAACCTATAAGAAACATAGGGAAAAGGACCATACTCTACACCTTGTCACTGTGACCACATACCTTTGGACTTAAATGTTATGTGGTTGATGTAGAAAACTGCAATAAAGCAGTAGAAATCCTATCTATAGGCCCCCCCCCGCCCCCCCCCCCCCACCAATCTTTTCCTTTTTATTTGGGTATTCATGTCAGAGTTAGTGATAATCATGTAGTTTCAGCTAGTAATTATGTGTTAATAAGCATTTTTTCTCTCTTAGAACGATACCGCATTCAGAGTGAACAGTTTGAAGATCTTTGGCTCATAACAAATGAACTTATTATCCGCCTTCAAGAATATTTTGAAAAACAGGGAATCAAAGATTTTGCATGTTCTTTTTCTGGAAGTATGCCCCTTCAAGAATATTTTGAGTTGATTGATCATCATTTTGAGGTATGTATGATCATAACTCATATTGTCTATAGTTTTTCAATATATGGAAGAGAAAGAGATGCTAGAGGAAAGAATTCTAGTATATATGCTAGTAGATTGAGTGCTTCAAGTAGTTATTTTATGTGGATGATAGACTTTGTGTATCTGTTCCTGCCCTCTTGCCCATTTTGTGATCACTTGCAGACCTTAACAGAGTGCCTGCCCAGAGCTAAGCATGTGGTCTGGCTTCAGAACAAGCAGATTTAATTTTCCCACATGGAGACTTAACCTTTGACCCCAATAACCCAGTGTTAAAACTATTTGAGCTTATCGGCAGCCATTTGGCTAATTCTAGCAGGCCATAAATGAGGTGTGATTATAAAGTAAAGTGATTTTTCCTTTTCCTTTTAACAAGCACACCAGAATTTCTGCATCTGAATGAGGGTTAACCACATAAACTATTCTTCAGTATCTGGCACAATGGGCACTTAGCAAATGCTGAATGATTAAATGTTTAAACAAATGAGATCTGACAGTGACTTTGTAGCCAGAATATTTTTGCATTTCTTCTTTGGAAGTACCTTCAGAGCCTGCATTAGATTGTTTTGAGTATAATGATGGTATAAAATCTTCATCCTTTGAAGACTGATTTGATATTTGGAAATAGCCAAGAGTCATGTCTTGTGAATGAATTAGATAATGAAATTGTTTTAAAAATCTCATGTGTTAAAAAAAAATTCACCAGGTTCAAATACTTATGTGCCCATAAATAGGCTCTGTAGGTGATTACAAAGAGGGGATTTCAAAAGTATTTTGAGGGGCGCCTGGGTGGCGCAGTCGGTTAAGCGTCCGACTTCAGTCGGGTCACGATCTCGCGGTCCGTGAGTTCGAGCCCCGCGTTGGGCTCTGGGCTGATGGCTAGGAGCCTGGAGCCTGTTTCCGATTCTGTGTCTCCCTCTCTCTCTGCCCCTCCCCCGTTCATGCTCTGTCTCTCTCTGTCCCAAAAATAAATAAAAAACGTTGAAAAAAAAAAGTATTTTGAGCATTATTTATGGAAGCATTGGTTCTCTAGAGTAACTACTTTTTAAGTAATCAATAGGTTTTTGCACTTCAGTTTATAAACTATGATGTGTGACTGTGTGTGTGATAGAGAGAAAGAATATGTCATGTAACTTGTCAGTCACATGAACATTCATTCTACTTAATGTTCAGTCCCTCAGACATTCTAAGAACACTGACTTTAACCTATAAAGACTTCTTTTAGTATAGTGTGAAAATGCAGGGTAAATTTTAGTGCATAGAATCCAATTACAAATAACATTTGTTATTATCAAATAAATTGAGCTTACTTGGGTTCTCTTTCACCTATGCTGATAATATTTTATAGGACAGTGTGCTTTTGACCAAATCACGGCACCAAAACTGACCGTTTGGGGAATATATTTAGGTATTGTAAGGATTGAGATCCTTTGCAGTCCTCTAGGATTTATTTTATTTTATTTATTTATTAAAGATATATTTTAAAAATTCTTGCTTTACTGTGCAAAACTGGGATCTAGTGGTTTATGGAAGGGTCTACGAAAAGACCATATTAATTACATATTTGTAGTATTTAAAACAGAAAATATTAGATTCTGAATGGCTATAAGTTTGACACAGTTTTGCCCCTTCTTTGCTGTCTAGTAAGCCCCTGGAGATGCCACATCAGGGGCATTTCCTTTCTGGGGAGGGATTTAGGGAACATGATGAACTACAGGCACTTCCATTTGTTATACAGTTTAAAAGGAGCATCGTTATACTTCTTTCTCTCTGGCCCTGCTCTCTGCTTTTTTAAAAAAATACATGATTTTAATCTTTGAATCAAGATAGTTTTTGGAATCCAAGTGTCCCTTAGTGTAAGCTCCATGAAGGCAGGAATTTTTTGTCTGTGTTATTCATTGCTATAATTTCTAGCACCTAGAACAGTGCTTGGCCTTGGGATCAATAATATTTGTTAATTCTGACATATGAAAACAATTCAATCACTGATGTTTGGTTATACATCCAGTGGAATGATAACTTGGCTGATGTGTCAGTATTGAAATTTCATGTCTTTTATAATTTTTTTCTTATGTTTCATGAATGTAATGAATAAAATATAGCTGGAAATTATACAATTAAAAGAGTGAATTATTGATAATTAAGCTAATCCTCTTTTTAAAAAATTCAGTTATTTAAAAAATTATCATTTAACTTTTGGTAATGAAAAGTTTTTTTCCCTTCAAGAGAATATTCTGTGATTTAGTTAGTTACTTAGTGCTTCTGAAATTGGAATCAAAAGACATTAATAAAATTTCAGGCTTTTTTTTTTTTAAATCACATGTCTGGAGAATACATACACTTGCAAGGGAAGTTGGATATGAGAAATGTATACTGTTAAAGCATGATTTCTGAACACTTTGAAAATGCTGTTTATTTCAGGACTAGTTTTTGACTGTTTTGTAAAGTGGAATTAGCAGTTCACATAATATGATTTCATGGAGTGTTTCTTCTACCCAATGACCCTGATTAGCTTTCTTTTATTTTAATAATATTAAACTCAGGGGTTATAAGAAGAGTCATAGTAAAAAGAGTCTATTTCTGATTCTCCTCCTCCTGCTACTCAGTCTCTTTGGAAGAAACTTTTGGTGTTCAGTTTCTTGTTTATCTTTTTAGACCTATTCTATGCAGTCTCAACTATGTTAATGTACAGATTTCTTTTTTAAAAATTCATGAATGGTAACAAGTTATAATACTATTCTGTATTTTTTTGCTTTGTTTCAGTCACTGTATCTTTGTATAACATTGCATATCAGTACTTAGTAGTCCTGCAAAGTAGTCTTTATTATTTAACCTGTCCCCCTATTGATGAGTATTTTGATTATTATTAATATCTTACTATAATACTGTAATAAATAATTCTATAATGAATATATTTGTATGTACATTATGTTTTGCAAGTATACCCCTAGGATAAATTCCTAGAAATGGACTTGGTAGATCAAAGGTATATGTCTGAGAGCTATATGTATTAGCTTTTCTATAAATTTTGCCCTTTTTTTTCTCCTATTGGCTTGATACTCTTTTTCTTACTGTTTTGTATTGGATTTTGGTCTTTTTCTCATTGATTCTTAGATGCTCTCTAGCTATTATGGGCTTGACTTTTTGTCTGTGTGGTTATTGCTATTATTTTTACAGTTTGCTCTCTGTCTTGTCACTTATGTTTCTTTTTTTAACTATATAGAATTACTTTTTTCTTTTTTAGTTACAAATATATCAGAGGTATGAGTATGTGTGTGTCTGGCTTTTGGCTTTTTTGTGTTTTTAATTTTTTTAAGTTTATTTATTTATTTTGAGAGAGAGATATAAAGCAGAGGAGGGGCAGAGAGAGAGGGACGGAGAGAGAATCCCAAGCAGGCTCTACACTATCAGCACAGAGCCTGATGCAGGACTCAAACCCACGAACCGTGAGATCATTACCTAAACCTTACCCGACTGAGCCACCCAGGTGCCCCTGGCTTTTGGCTTTTGACTTAGAAGGGTCTCTTTCATGCCAAGATTATTGAAAAATTCTAATTTTTCTAGTTCTTTTATTGTGTCTAAACTTATTCCAACTGATTTTACTGTAAGGACTAGAAGAGAAATTTTTATTCTTTTTTCTCATGTATTCAATCAGTTATTACAAGACATTTATTAAATAATCTGTATTTTCCCCAATGATACTGGGTTATCTTTACTGAGTTTCCACTTGACCTGTCCTACTCTGTTGTCTGTGTATGATCTATGTATCTATCTATTCATGTACCAAATATTATAGTTTTAATTCTCTTAACTCTGTAATATGTTTAAATTTCTGTTATTACTGTCTTTCAAACTTTAATTGCTATTGCCTGTATTCTTGCTTTAAAAATGTTTTCTTGTACACATGTAACCTGAATTTAAGAAATTCTTTATTGTAGTTGCGGATAAATGGGGAGAAATTAGAAGAACTGTTATCTGAAAGAGCTGTACAATTTCGGGCCATTCAACGCCGACTATTAACAAGGTTCAAAGATAAAACACCTGCCCCCCTCCAACACCTGGACACCTTGCTAGATGGAACTTACAAGCAAGTAAGTGTGATATCAATTACAGTTTTTCACTACTGGATATAATTTTTTCTTTCACCCTAGAGTCATGTACTAGAATAGCAATATAAGGTATTTCTTCTCTATGTACTATGGAGCAACAGCACACAAGCTTTAAAATCAGAAAACCCTAGGTTTAAAGTCAACCTTTGGGACTTTGAAACTATGTAATCTTGAGTAAGTTACATAAGATCTATCATTTTCCACATTTTACTTTCCAGACTTACGAAGATTTTTGATCGCTTATGTGAAGCAGCCAGCACAATGCCAGGTGCATAGTATGTGCTTGGTAGATAGCAGCTGTTATGCTCAGTGTTATTGTTAGACAATTCTTGGTGCATTTCATGATTATCACCATAGTTCATTAATTGTCCTACTGGGTTACACTTCCAGTATTATGTCAGTTGATGTTTTGAAATGGCATTCTTAAACAGCTCTTTGTTCTAGTTCAGAAAGATCTTTTGCTTCTTCTTTCTGATTCTTTTTTTCCATCTGATTTACCTTTTGCATGGCTAGGGTGATCTGACTCTCATTCTTATAGTATTATGTCACCAATAGCTGTTCAAAATTATCATCTCTGGGTTAAAGTCATAATTTAAAAAATTTTAATTTTACGGGTAAGACCTCTGCCAGTTCCACTATAACAAATTCAGCTTTGAATGACTAAAATACCTTCTTATGTTTCTATACAATATCACTAATGTGTTTCAAAATCAGTGTTGGTAGTATGAATATTCTGTTGATATTTTAATTGAATTTTTTATTGAGATAGTTATATATTTAATTGCTGTTTAACAAAAAATACAGATAGGTCTCATGTATCCTTTACCCACTTTCCTGAAGTGGTAATATTTTACAAACCTACAGTATAATATCACAATCAGGATATTGGCATTTCTAAAATCCATGGATTTTATTCAGAATTCCATAATTTTACTTGTACTAGTTTGTGGGGGGAGGTGTGTTTTAAGTTCTATACAGTTTTATCACAGGTTCATGTATCCACCACCAAATTCAAAATATTGAACAGCTCCATCACCACAAAATTCTCTCATGTTGCCCTTTACTACCATCTCCTCATTGCCTTCTACTATATTCTGTTTTTTTAAATTTTATTAAATATAATTTATTGTCAAATTGGTTTCCATACAACACCTAGTGCTCATCCTAACAGGTGCCCTCCTCAGTACCCATCACCGCCCCCCCCCCCCCCCACCCTCCATCAACCCTCAGTTTGTTCTCAATTTTTAGGAGTCTCTTATGTTTTGGCTCCCTCCCTCTCTAACCTTTTTTTTTTCCTTCCACTCCCCCATAGACTTCTGTCAAGTTTCTCAGGATCCACATAAGAGTGAACACATATGGTATCTGTCTTTCTCTGTATGACTTATTTCACTTAGCATAACACTCTCCAGTTCCATCTATGTTGGTACAAAAGGCCAGATTTCATTCTTTCTCATTGCCACGTAGTATTCCATTGTGTATATAAACCACAATTTCTTTATCCATTCATCAGTTGAAGGACATTTGGGCTCTTTCCATAATTTGGCTGTTGTTGAGAGTGCTGCTATAAACATTGGGGTACATGTGCCCCTATGCATCAGCACTCCTGTATCCCTTACCATATTCTGTTGACCTTGAAAGGACAAATCAGATATTTTTTTCAGTTAGAGGAAAGAATAGCTTACTACTATTGATAAAATAGTTTTTTTTTGAAATGTTCATGGTTATGTGAAAATTAGAAGCAATTTGAGGGGAGAGTCAGTAGTAGCAGTAGGGTATTAGAACACTGGGCTTTGAGTGCAAAGATTCCAGTTCTGTGGCTTTTGGCAGTTTCCTGACCCTTTCAGATCTTCACTTTCTTTCCATAAAGTGGAGTAAATACCATGTTGTTACAAAGAGTCTTTTTGGTAATACACGTGGAAATGCTTGGTAAATTGTTCTATAAATCTTGCCGGCCAGTTTCCTTTGTGCTGGAGCCATTCTGTGACTCCTGAGTGAGTAGGCACTAATGCTGCTCTTTCTGTTCCACACTTCTTTTCTTCCTTAAGTATGCTTTTCATTTTGGTTTGTTTTTCATTTTCTTTCTCTTTTTCCTCCTCTTCCTTCATGTCTCTTTGGTGACTTAATCTGTCTCATTCTTAGGCCATACCTGCTGTGCTTGGGGCTAAAGATAAACTGCCTCTTGTCTTTAATGATACTGATTTTGTGGACACAATGGTAGAGGGGTGTTTAAAGGAATTTGATGAGGATGCTTGATTTAATACTTTCCCTGTTTTCTATATAGCGAGACTTCCTTTGTCTTTTGTATGTTTAAAGTGCTGGGCTTTTTTCGTTTTGTTTTGTTTGTTGTTGTTATTTGTTTGTTTTTGCTTAGTCTTACTTAAGGTTGGGTTTTTTTTCCATGATTTGTAATATTGTAGACAAAATGATCAAAACCATGGGTTTTTGCTTGAATCTATAGTTTTAATTCATTTTAGATTAGATTAATTCATTTAATTATTTTTAGATTAAAAAAGAGAATGAACAAGCTTTTGAAAGATGAATACTATAAGGAATTTGACTTAGTTTTAATGTAACTTACTACTCAATTTTATTATATATTCACATTAAATTATAGTGAGAAGTTGATTGTTCTCTATTTTAACTCCCTTCAGTTAACTTTTAATCATGTAGTTAATACATGAGTATAATTTCCTGAAGAGAAGGATAAGATAATACATAGTGCTAAATTCTTTATCATGGCCCTTTATCATCTTCTCAAAAATGTAATCACTTTTATGTTTTTGTGTCTTTCTAGACCTTTTTTTTTTTACATTCAGAAATGAAGTACTGTTTTGTGAGGCTAAAATAATCCATAAATAACATCATGCTGTATGTATACTTCTCTTTTCTCTTTTTCTTTTAACAGTATGTATTAGAACTCTTTCCATATTGATGTATAGATCTACTTCTCTATGTGTTATGTAGTATGTAGATATTCTGTAGTAGGGACAAACTACAGTTTATTAAAGAAGAGATCTTAATATGGTTTCACTCTTATGTGGATCCTGAGAAACGTAACAGAAACCCATGGGGGAGGGGAAGGAAAAAAAAAAAAAAAAGAGGTTAGAGTGGGAGAGAGCCAAAGCATAAGAGACTTAAAAACTGAGAACAAACTGAGGGTTGATGGGGGGTGGGAGGGAGGGCAGGGTGGGTGATGGGTATTGAGGAGGGCACCTTTTGGGATGAGCACTGGGTGTTGTATGGAAACCAATTTGACAGTAAATTTCATATATTAAAAAAAAAAAAAAAGAAGAGATCTTAGTAGTTTTTTTTTTTTTTTTTTAACATTTTTTATTTTATTTTTGAGACAGGGAGAGACAGAGCATGAATAGGGGAGGGGCAGAGAGAGAGGGAGACACAGAATCTGAAACAGGCTCCAGGCTCGGAGCTGTCAGCACAGAGCCCGACGCGGAGCTTGAACTCACGGACCGCGAGATCATGACCTGAGCCGAAGTCGGACGTCTAACCGACTGAGCCACCTAGGTGCCCCTCTTAATAGTAGTTTTAATGTTGAGCCTAACAGTGAGAAAAAGTACGTTTTAGACAAGTCTACTGTGACCAAACAGGGATATAACATAATTCACTATCACATACCTTCCGTACCTAGTGTGGATTTTTCTTATCTTTATACTTTGCCTGGATAGGGGGCATGATTTAATTGGCAGATTAGCCAAACCCATGAAATAATGAGCCATGTTAGAATGTGATCTTACTTTCCATAGCATGACTGTCAGTAGATTTTTAGAGAGTTTTCCTGGAGTGCCTGGGTGGTTCAGTCAGTTGAACATCCAACTTCAGCTCAGGTCATGATCACTCAGTTGGTGAGTTCAAGCCCTACATCAGGCTCGCTGCTGTCATCCTGTCAGCACAGAGCTCGCTTTGGATCCTCTGCCCCTCCCCTGCTTGCAGTCTCTCTCTCTCTGAAAATAAATAAATAAAAATAAATTAAAAAGAAATTTTCCTAATACGGCAGTTTAAAATTAGATCTGTTGCCTATATAGAATCCTAGTTTTCTCATGTGCAGGGAGCATTTAATTTTTTTGTTAGTCCTTTTGTGGATCTTAGTGCCACTTTAGTTTGATCAGGGTCAGTAAGAGAAGCACTCTGAGCCGTCCAGTTAAAGATTTACATTTTATTCCATTTGTCATCATGTATTTGGAAGATGCTGTATTGTCAGCATTTAATGAATGGTGATCACTGGCTCATGTGAAAATAGAAGCAGAAGCCAGTGTCCTCCTAAAACTAGTGTGTAAACTCTCTGAAGGCAGGAACTATTTTTTTTTTTTTTTGCATTATTCATACCACTATATTTTTAGGATGATACATTTCTTGCCACTTTATAGATGCTTGATAAATATTTGCTCTGTGAAGGAATTCTTTATTGACACTAAGATAATTGCTGAAACTGTGTTTTTGATAAGGGAAGCACTACAAAGAACAGACTGGTAGATAATTCTTTGAGTTCAGGCTCATGAATCATTGGGATGGTTTATTCTAAAATCCCCAAAAGCCACTAAAGGAAACTCTCTTCTGTCTTCCTAAATAATTTAGTTGGAAGATTCAGGTAAACTGTCCCAACTTAGAAGGTTTTATAGCTGTAAATTCCTGACTGAGAAAATATTTTCTCCTCTTCTTCCTCCTCCTCCTCCTCCTCCTCCTCCTCCTCCTCCTCCTCCTCCTCTTCCTTCTTCTTCTTCCTCTTCTTCCTCCTCCTCCTCCTCTTCTTCTTCTTCTTTGTGAGTATGTGTGTGCCAAAGTAAATTTGAAAGAATTATCATTGAACTATCTCTGTGCAGGTACGACATTGTTGAGATTGAATCCTATCATATTCTAAGTGGCATAAGAATTAATTGGGCCTTTAAGTATTAATGTAGGTCCAGAAACATGAGAAGTTTGATTCTCTTCATGTCCTATTTATATAATTGTTGAGTTCTTCCTCTTGGAAGGCATTTTTTTTCACATCCTTTGAGCAGCTAGGATAGGATATAGAAACAGAACTAGAGGAAGTTTGGGGGTCTTATGGGTACTAGGTGGTCTAGGAACTGCTGTAGTTTCTAATAAAATTCTTAGGACAAACTGAAAGTGAAGACCGAGGTCCTTCAATGATTGAGTATTGAGTTGGCTGTAATATGAGTTAGTTTGTATAGTATATCCATTTATGTAAACAGTCAGTTTATCAGTTACAAAAGTAGGTAAGGCCAGGGCACACAGTATAAGATCTGTACCTTTGGTGTTTAGCAGAAAGTCCAGGTACCACTAGCTTGCACAGTGAGCCTGTGAAGTAGGCCTCTGATCTTTAACCTGAGGTTTAGGTGACTTATTATGGTCCACAAGAGTCTATAAGAGAAAGCCACTGCTTCTAAGGGTGCAGGAAGACATCCAGAATTGTTTCCTTTAAATACATGCTGATAAATGCTCTAGGGTTTCAAGTGGCATATCTGATGTATCCTTGTGAAATGATTAAGAACTCTATGTCTAGAATTAGCTTGTTTTATGTTTCAGTTTTGTCTCTGTGACTCTAGGTCAATTACTTGAACAGACAAAGAGGAAACAAAACCATTCCTAAGCCTCAGTTTTCCCACCTGTAGAATTCTGGCTCTTTCATGGGGTTGTTATGAGGACTGAAATGTGTAAACATATAAATTGCTTAGAGTAGTGCATGGTACAGAATAAGCTGTTAACAAATGTTAACTACAACTCTAGGGAACTGTTCTTCATTTTTATTTTTCTAATAAGTTATGCCATCTCAAAAATGGCACTATTCATTTTTCAGACAAAAGAGGTTATAATAATACCTCGTCTTTCTGAAACTCTGCTATCTGGCAACTTCATAAATCTAGACCTGAGGTAGGAATCAGGAAGATCCTGTGTCCTCAGGGGCATCCTCACACTCCTTTAGGTGTTGTTTGGTTCCAGAGAGGATACGAAAAGGGAAGGGGCATCAGGATCATGAAGCCAAGTAGCTGTCTTTCCTGAATGCCTGGTTTCACCTGATGTATTCCTAGAAGTAAAATAAAAAAATATTTCACACACACACACACACACACACACACACACACACACACACACCTGCACGTGCACTTACACTTATGTATTGCTTTGTAGAAATGTTGTATCAAATTATAGTTCCACAAGCAGTATATGAAAATGTCTGTTTTCTAGGTATTATTGTTTGATTTTTATCATTTTTAACTGAAAAGAGAATTTGATTATTGTTTATCTTTCTTTGCTAACTAGTGAGGTTGAATATTTTTAAAACGTTAATTGGCCACTTGTATTTGTTTTCTAGTGATTTACATATGTAAGTTTTCTGTTCAATAGTCTATCAGGTAGTTCAGCTTTTTCCATGTTATTATGTGTATATTAGAAGTGGCGATCTTTTATCATACTTTTGTCATGCATAAAAAATACATGTATATGGGTTGTAATCTCTCCACATATAAAAAAAGTTTTACCAATTTGTCATTTGTCTTTTATTTTCATTTATAATGTTTTTTTGACATATAAAATTTAAGAAGTATTTACATAGTAAAATTTATTCATCTTTTTCCTTTAGGTTTCTATGCCTAGCAAAGCCTTTCCCATGCCAAGACTACATGAATATCAACATATAATTTATTGTAGCATTTTTATGCTATCAATCTTTATATATACTTGTAAAATCCATCTGGAATTTATTATACAATTTAGTGGGAATCTAATCTCCCTGCCAAAAATGGTGAGCGAGTTGTCTCAGCCCATTTATTACATAATCCATTCTTCCCCTGCTGAGCTAAAGTACTACCTGTATCATTTATTGATTTTGCTGTATAGCAAACCGCCCTAAACCTTAGTGACTTAAAACAACAGTAATTCATTGTTGTTCATTTGGGCAGTTCTGTTGATCTGCCCTATGCTTGATTGTTCTTGACTGGGCTCAGTCATGTGTCCATCAGATGGTGGCTCAGCTGGAGACTGGATGGTCCGGGATGTACTTACACATTTGGCAGTTCGCTCACAGTTTGATGGGATCATTGTGCCACATGTCTCTTCTGGCCTAGCAGGCTGTCCTGGGTTTATTCACATTGTGGCTACAGGTCCCAGTGTACAAGCACTCTTCAAGTCTGTGCCTGTGCCATGCCTCTAATTCTCTATAGGTTTTGTCCAACCCAGATCAAAGAGGTAAGGAAGTAGACTCTCCCTCCTTACTGGATGAGTAGAGAATTGTGGGAATTTTTATAATCTATCCTACTTTTTTTCTTTCTAACATATACTAAATTAGCAAAATGTTTTTGAAGACAGTTATTTTTCTTTCCATAACCCTTGGACTTAGGTTTTCTATACTTTTGACTTCCAAATCTAACTTTTTATTGTCATTATGGTATTATTTATTCATAATCAATTTTGGTCTATGAACTCTAAAGATAATGTATAATTAATTAGGTTGTCAAGAGTTGTTAAAAGCAAACAGAGCATCTGTGTTGTTTATAGGTTTGGGAGACTGCCTGAATACTTGCCTGTATGCTTAGTTATGGTCCGTTGTTTGGGGGTGGAATCCACCTGTCCAGGGTGGGTTTTGTGGGCATGCAGCCTGCACAGTCACACACGACCCTTGTTTGGTTTAAAGCTCTGTGGTCACCATCTTGAAATTAATTCTTAATGCTTTTTGAAAAAGAGACCCTCTATTTTCCTTTTGCTTTGGGCCCCTCAAGTAATGTATATGGTCCTGGCACTATTAGAATACTAATTTCTGATGAGTAGAGTAAGACAACTGGGAGTTCAAATATAGAACAGAGTTCAAAGAGAAAACAGCTTTATGACCACTACTCCAAAGCCAACTGTAAGTTTCCCTGAAGTTGAAGAAAAAGGAATACAGCTCAAGGGTTTCTTTCTGGGAAAGGCATCTTGGTTAACTGATGATGAATGATAAGGCTTTTCTGAGTATCATTTGGCAATTAGTTGTCTCTGGGCATGTTGTGAGTACCAACCTCTTTTTAGACTTCTAGCAGTTACTGGCTCCAAGATGTGCCATCAATGAGTTTTGGTGCACAAAGGGGTCGGCCAAACCCCTTTTCTCCTCTTTTCAACTGGAAGTCATTTCCTTATCTTGTATTTTTGATTGGATAGGAACCCCACAACCTACATCTCCACATTAACATTTTACTCTTACCTTTCCTACATAGTATCTACCTTCCATCATATTGCACTCCATTGAGGGCATCTACCTGGCATTCTTTCTTGAGGTCAGCCTATGGCTGAAGCAAGGAGAGGAGACTGGGGCTGTCACTCTGAGAAGAGCATCTTGTGATCCTTACATCCTCCAGTGAGTGAGGACTTTCCAGTTGCCCACTAAAATTTCAATAATTTATTCTAGAATTTGGAAAAAAAAGTCTTGCTTTTTGAAAAAGATGTCTCTTTTTCTTCTGGCTCTAACGGTACAATGTTGAAAGAAAGTAACCATGCCATGAATCTCTTTTTGTGAGCTGTTAGAAATAGATTTCCTCATTTGTACAATCAGAATACTGCCTGTCAATCTGAATATATTTTTGGAGGACCTAAGAAAAGAAGTAAGGGAGGGAAGGGGAATTCATGTTTACTGAGAATCTGTTGAGACTGAGGTAAATTTCATTTATTACTTCATTTAATAATCACAGTCATATTGTGAAGGTGGCATTATTGTTTCCAAGAAGGGATCCCAAGTTATGGATAAAGAGCTTGAGACTCCAAGCAGGATTAAGCAACTTGCTCAGTGTTACACAGATATTAAGCCATCTATGCCAAAGTCCATGCTCTAGTATGTCATGTGACATGTTTAATCATTTCCATGTGGGACGTAGACATCCTAGATTTTTTTTTGCAAAACCACAGTGAGATCGAAGAAAAAGGAGATTCATGCAAATTATTTGCACATATTCATATTATATATCAGTGTATATTCACGATCATCCAATATCCATTGGGTATACACCTATCAGAAAGGGAGCAAAGTCTTCTGGATAGTTCCCCAAAGTATGTATTGCATTTGAAACTTCAGTATCAGAGGAAGAGGTAGCTTTGTTAATTTATTAACTTATACTGAAATTAGATTTCTTTGCTATCAAATTCTAATGATTATTGCCTTTTGCAGAAAACCTTTGGAAAATAAGTTCTCTTTCATGTTATAAAAATTTCATGTACATTTGTTAGTCAAAGCAGGACTGATTGGTTGAATTGAAATCGAGGAGATTTAGACTTGCCCTACAGTTTGGCTTGTGTTTTGTTGCTTTTATGTGTACTGGTTTTCTCCCCCTCCCACTTGAACACTAACCCTCTGTTGTAGCAGAGGAAAAATGTTTACTAATCTAAAAGTTTGTGTCAGATGACATATGTGTGATGTAATGACTGATAGTCATTAGTGTTCTAGAAAGGCACTTGGCTGATTTTTCTCTTCTGCAAAACAGAGGTTGTATTAGGCATAATTTTAAACAGAGATCCTGTGGTTTGGAGTTTGCTATTTGTTACTTTTTCTGTACTTAAGACTTCCTTCCACTTTGTTTATTTGTATGGTATTGATGTTAAAAATCATTTTAAGTCACGCAGAAGTCTAAGAGTTTTTTGGTCCATGACTTTTTAAATGAGTGTGATTTTGGCTGATAACACAAAGGAGTATGTGATAAAACGTTCAGGCTTAGTTTCCTCCTTGCCACTGGCAAGTAAAAACAATACACTGATAGATTGAGAAGGAGGTATCAGGGATATGGTGATGTTGCTGCATTTGTTTTTTTTTTCTAACTACTTAAGAGCTGAGAAGAAGTTCGTTCTCTTATGAAGGAGATAGAGTAAACATGTGAGAAAGGGACACAGAAATTTATAGCCATATGTTTGGGGGTAAATGGAAGTGGTAAGTTAAAAAATGGACTTTGTATGTTTTTACCCCATAATGCTACTGTTGGCTATTTACCTAAGAAAATAGTTCACGAAGGAAAAAAATATATCCTACAGGTTGGTCATTTGTACCATTAATCACTATAAGCCAGCTTTTCATGGCTAGAAAATTATTGGGTTTATTTTAGTGCTACCATTTGATATGATCTCATTTCATATCATTATTTCATTTCATTATTTAAAAAACTAGAATAATAGAAACATTTCAAATAATTGAAAAAAGCAGATTAGTATGTAGTAACCTTCAAATAATGAAATAGATGTATCTATAGTAGGTGAGTGTGCAAAGATTTAGAAGGAATGCAAAATATTGAAAATGATGTGCATTTGTTTTAGATGATTTTAAATTCTTAAGCAATTTTCCTTAATATTATGATGACAATTTGATAAGCATGAAAATAATTTTTCACAATATGTGAGTGTTCTTAATACTATTGAACTATATACATAAAAAAAGGATGATGCATTTTATGTACATTCCTTGTATTTTACCACAATTTTTAAAAATAATAGCTTTTTAAAAAATTAGATGTGATCACAAACTCCTGGTCTTCAACGGTATTTTTCTGAAGGAAATATTTTCTCTCTCCCCTATATACCCTATACACTTATTTCCCTATTCTCTAAATGCTTAGAACTTCGGATTATTGTTCCATACATGAGTTAGTTTATTTCTATTCAGTCAAAAGGGAGCAATTAGATAACTGAATGGTATGCTTGAATGAATATATGAGTAAGGATGAGGAGTGTCTTATTCTGACTCTGCCCTCACTAGCCCCTCAGTGAAAGTAGCGAAGTGTACAAAGCTCTTCTAAAACTATGTAAATTTTTCTTAATCTAGGTCAGAGTGCAATCTAGAATGTAATCTTCGAAGTGTGTTTGTTATAAGTTTATCACTGACGTATTCAGTATATGTGTGTGGCTGTAAGATCTACTCCGACAAAAATGTAATTCAAGTCACCAATACAAGCCATGTATGTAATTTTAAGTTTTCTTGTAGCCACATTTAAAAAAGTCCGATGAAACAAGTGAAATTAATCTTTTTTAAAAAATTTAAAAAAAGTATTTATTTTTGAGAGAGAGAGAGAGAGAGAGAGAGAGAGAGAAAGATCAGAGAGAAGGGGAGACACAGAATCCAAAGCAGGCTCCAATCTGAGCTGTCAGCACAGAGCCCGAAGCCGGGCTCAAACTCACGAACTCATGACCTGAGCTAAAGTCGACACTTAACCGACTGAGCCCCCCAGGTGCCCCTACAAGTGAAGTTAATCTTGATAATGTGTTTTATTTAACCCTGTATATCTAAAATATTATTTCAACATGTAGTCAAACCAAATTATTGAGATATTTTGTATTTTTTTCATAGTAAATCTTCAGTGCACGATTTATTTGGAGCACATTTCAAGCTCTGAATAGCCATATGTAGTCAGTGGCTACCTCAGGAGACATTACAATTCTAGCTAGTTAATTGTCAACTCATTATTTTATGTTGTTTCTTATAATGTCTCTTTTGTTATGTTTTCTCTTTCATTTAATCCTTTTAAATTCTAGTTCATGATAAGACTATTATTAATGTAATTGTTTTCACTCACTAGATGTGAATATCAGTAGTGGGAAGTACTCTTAGATGGTTAGGGGACTATCGGGAACATTTGTTCACATAAACCATGCCTTCAGGCATTGTTGAAAAAAAAAGCATCAAATTTTTTGTGCAGAGACTTGGGTCCTAGTTTCAGCTCTTTCTGGTTCTTTGATTTGGGGCCGGCCACTTGGCTCCTCCCCTTTCATCTTTCGATCCCTGAGAACCTGTCTGAGCAGCATCCAGCATGGTGCTTATCTTCTAGTAAAATTTTTAATAAATATTTATTGTATTTGCATAATGGTTAGGGCATCAGTTCAGAATTTTGGAAACAAATGGGCCTTCACAGTCGTTTCGTGCCAGCCTAGGGTGTGTTTTGGCCAGTCAGCATTTGTTTGGTGGACGCTAATGATAGTGATCTAAGTAACACAACTTTTTGAAACTGAATTAGTTTTCAAACAAGATATATAGGTGCAGAGTAGTATTATGACATTGGATTTATGCTTCCCTGGATTTACGTATATAACACTAATTGACATTAATGGGGGTTGTACATAAATCAAGGGGAAAACAGACCTATTAGTATATGAAAACATTCTACTTTTAATATCCATCTGGTATGCTTTACTTCTCTGGGGGATATGTGTTTTTTATAAACCGAGTGCATACTCCTTTATCTGCATGTTCTTTAATCAGCATTTGTGCTTTCTGCTTGCTAGTGTTAGTTTGAATACCTACTTAGACTGCAATTTCAATATTAATATTTTATTTTGGCAAATTTTTCAGATTCAGAAAGTTGATCACCTGTCTGATATATAATAGTCTGAACCAACAGTAATCAGGGGTACTTTTGCTAAAATTTCTATTTGTTGTTTGATCTTAAAAAAAAATTAGTCCTTTGAGATACACTCAGAAACAAGATATTTCTAATATTACAATAAAACTATTAATGAACCCACTACAAGGAAATGAAATCTTATCTTTTTGTGTCAGTGATGAGAGAGGAATATATAACTGGCCTCTAATTATCTGTAATTTTATGAGTTTTCTTTCATTTATGTTATCTATCTTCCTGTTGCATCCCATCTAGCACAATTATTCCTTTTGTATTAGTTTTCTGTAAATGGAGTTCTGAATGGTTTGAATTGTGAATTAACAATAATCATCATCCTCACATCCCTCCTCTTTACTTTCCTTCTCTTCTCCCACTTTCTCTCTTTTTTTCAGTAAAGGAAAAAAAGCCAGAGAGATTATTTTTTATTACTTAACAAAAGGAAAAGATATATGGTCTTTATAGGATTATCTATGAACAGTTAAGTAGTTATATCAGTACTGATATGTCTTTCCCTGTATATTAATATACAGAAGGCTAATAGTGCCCTCAGGGTTGTTTGAAAGTACCAAAAGTAACCAAAGATAAATTGAGGTGATATATATTTAAAAAGATATTTAAATTTTTTTTAAGTTTATTTACTTATTTTGAGAGAGAGAGAGAAAGAGAGAGGGAACAAGAGTGGGAGGGGCAGAGAGAAGGAAGGAGAGACAGAATCCCAAGCAGGCTATGCACCATCAGCGCAGAGCCTGATGTGGGGCTTGGACTCATGAACCTTGAGATCATGACCTGAGCCCAGATCGAATCAGAGGCTTAACCGACTGTGCCATCCAGGCACCCCTAAAAAGATACTTTTGTGAGACTTAACTGTATATTCAGGAACAAGGCAGTATTAGGTAAAAGTGATTTAATTTAAAGAAATGAATTTTCAACATTGGTCTTTATGTTTTCAAGTTCCAAAAAGGCCTTTAAATACAGAGGGGAGGGGTTCAGTTCTTCTTGGCTGCTGCTTTTTTCATGGCTGCCAGGATGTTGCTCAGCTCCTCTCCCTTCCTCTGGGTACTGTTGTGTGTCCCTGCCCTTTTCTTGAGGAACTTGAGGGTGAGCTTGACCTTAGAGACCTTGAGCAGCTCTGTGGCTCGGACACTAAGTCCTATGGGGCGAAGCTGCACACCTCTCTGATCATGTCCTGCATGTACTTGATGTGCTTGGTGAGGTGCCCATGGTGGTGGCTGTGCCTCAGCTTGTTCTTGTTCTTGGTCACCTTGTGGCCCTTTTTGAGGCCCATGGTGTTAGGGTAGCACAGAGCAATGGCTGCTGCTCCTCTGTGGCTTCCTTGGCAGAAGGAACATTAGACTTTAAATGGATTCAAATATATTGTCACTGTACCTGGGAATCATTAGTAGAATGTTGTACAGTAAAATCAGCAGATATTTATCTTCACTATTTTCCCTGATGGACCACCCTATATTATTATTATTTTTAAGTTTCCTTTTATATGATATCTAAATCTCTTATAGCAAGATATTAGATTCAGGGAAATCCAACCACCCCTCCCATCCAAATACTGATTCTCTGCCTCCTTCTGCCCCTATGTATTATTGGCTTCTATCCAGCACTTAATATGCTTGGTCAGTTGATTCCCCAGTTAGAATGATGGCCTCAGAGGCCATTCTTAGAGATGTTTTGTTTTTCCCATGAAAGTGATAACTTTTCATGGGCCATCTCCCTCTGTCTTTTATCCCACCTTTGTGATTCAAGGTAAAGGTATGTAAGAGAATCAGCTCTTGCTAGTGAGGCCATGGACTCAAGAAAGCTATAGGTCCTGTTCTTTATGATCTAATGTATCAACTTCTTATCTGACACATTACATAAAATGAATCTTCCAAATGTAATTATCTGTATTTTTTATTTTGTTTTTGTCCTATCCCATTCTGAGACCTTCAGAGTATCTCCTTTGTCTATCTGGTTGAGACTTCTCACTCTGGCATTCAAAGATCTCTGAAGAGTTGAAACCAGGTCCTTCTAATCTTAACTTCCACTTCTGAAAAATATTCATGCCAGTCAAGTTAACCTATTTTCTTAACAAAAACACAACACTTTATTGGTGTATAATTTGCATACTGCAGAATTCATCCATTGGAAATGTACCATATAATGAATTTTAATGTGTTTATAGAGTTGGGCAAACATTGCTCCAGTCTAGTTTTAGAACATTACCATTATCCCCCAAAGCTCCCCTGTTCCCACTTACACTTAATCCCCTCATCTACCCCTAACACCAAGAAACTACTAATCTAATTTTTGTCTTTTTACATTGGCGTTTTCTGGATATTTAATATAATTAGAATCATACAATAAGTAGTCTTTTGGATCTGAGTTCTTTTACCTAACATTAAATACTGTTGAGGTTCATCCATGTTGTAGAACATGTCAGGAGTTTGTTCCTTTTTATTGCTGAATAATATTTCATTGTGTGGATACACCACATTTGTTTTTATCAGTTAGTAGATATGTGGATTGTTTTCAGTTTTGACCAATAAATGAATAATGCCGCTATGAACATTTATTGCACATCTTTATGCGGACATATGTTTTATTTTCTCTTGGTAGCTTACTGGGAGTAGAACTGCAGGGTCATATGGTAAATTTATGCTTAACTTCTTATGACATACTTTTTCCTCAGTGTTGTATCATTTTATATTCCCATCAGCAGTGTATGAGGGTTCCTTCCTCTTCTTTGAGATTGGTCCTTCACTTGATCCTTTTGAACTTCCACTAGTTTCTGGAAAAATAACTTATTTGTCATTTATCCTGGGAGTTACATGTTTGATCTCTCCCTCTCTCTGTTCCTTTCCTATAGCCTATAAACATGCTGAAGTTTATCCTGATACAGACCTGCTTCCTGCAACTTTTCTTTGTGTTTCTCTTCTAGATGTAACCCATTTTTTCTTTTCTCCCTTTGCACACTTGTCTCATCAGAACCTGTCTACTTTTTATTTTCTCTATTCTCTCATCTTCCACTTTATTTATCTGTCTACTTTTTTAAATTTTGTTGAAAAACCCATGTAATAACTCTACTAACAAATTTTTTTTTTTTTAACGTTTTATTTATTTTTGAGACAGAGAGAGACAGAGCATGAACGGGGGAGGGGCAGAGAGAGAGGGAGACACAGAATCGGAAGCAGGCTCCAGGCTCTGAGCCATCAGCCCAGAGCCCGACGCGGGGCTCAAACTCACGGACCGCAAGATCGTGACCTGAGCTGAAGTCGGACGCTTAACCGACTGAGCCACCCAGGTGCCCCACAAATTTTTAAGCATACAGTTTAGTTTTGTTGACAGTATGCACCTTGTTATATGGCATATCTATAGAATTTTTTTCATTTTGCATGACTGAAACTCTTGACACACTGCACAGGACCTTCCCATTCTACCCTATCCTGCTTCTACCCTTGGCAACCACCATTCTACTTTCTGCTTCTATGAGTTTGATTACTTTAGATATCTCATATAAGTGGAATCATGTAGTACTTGTCCTTCTGTGATTAGCTTACTTCACTTAGCATAATTTCCTCAAAGTTCATCCATGTTGTTGCAAATGGCAGAATTTCCTTCTTTTTTTATGGCTGAATAATACTACATTGTATATACATATACCACATTTTCTTTATCCATTCTTCTGTTCACAGACATTTAGATTATTTCCACATCTTGGCTATTGTGAATAATGCTGCAATGAATATAGGAATGCAGGTATCTCTTTGAAATCATGATTTAAATTCTTTTGGGTACTTAAAAGTAGGATTACTGGATCATATTGTAGTTTTATTTTAAATCTTTTGAGGAACTTCCATGCTGTTTTCCATAATGACTGTACCATTTACATCTGACCAAAGTGTACAAGTGTTTAGATTTCTCTACACCTTTTGGTCCTACTTTTAAGTATCCAAAAGAATTTAAACCATGATTTCAAAGAGATACCTGCGCCCTTTCTGTTTTGGTAATGGCACTCCTAATAGGTATTATTATCAGATTGTAGGAGTTCCTTATATATTTTGGATATTAACCCCTTGCTTATATATATATATATATATATATATATATATATATTTTTTTTTTTTTTTTTTTTCCTTCCATTCCGTAGGTTGCCTTTTCACTCTGTTGATTATTTCCTTTGCTGTGAAGAAGCTTTTTCATTTGATGTAGTCCCACTTGTCTATTTTTGCTTTTGTTATCTATGCTATTGGTGTTATATCCAGGAAATCATTGCCAAGGTCAATATTACGATAGGGAATACATTGACTCTGTAGATTACTTTGGGTAGTATGGACATTTTAACAATATTAAGCCTTCTAATCCATGAACATGGGATGTCTTTCCAATTCTTTGTCTTTAATTATCCATCTACTTTTAATGTGGTTTTTGCCTCTACTACTGTCACCTCTGACCTGCTGATTTGTTAAATATTTTTTTTGGTTATAATATTACATGGTCTTTCTACCATGTTTAGCTTTGTTGTCCAATCTTACTTTTTTGAAAACATTCCTGGCTGCCTTAAATGTATAGCCATTCATATAACTCTTTCTTCTTTGCCCTCCTCATTGGCTACCCTTCCTTTTCCTACCTTTAAATGTTGATGTGCCATCTGACCTGCTGCTCTTTTCTCTTCAAATGCTCTGTCCAGATGATTTCCATATGATTCATATGTTCCCTTATGAGACATGTTAGTGTTTACTCATGTTTAAAGTCCTATGTTAGACATTGTGAGGGGAGAGGTGATAAAAATTAACCAAGATAGTCTCTACCTATTCTCATAATCAATTAGTATATATTTCAACTAGATTATCCCATCTCATCATATAAAAAATGCTCATAACTCATTTAATTGATTGCACATACCACTGATGGGTCATGAGTCATTGTTTGGGAAGCCTTGAGGATAGAGTAGAAAACAGGTCTGAGGACTGAGCCTGGTGGTCTTCCAACATTTAAAGCCCATTAAGTATTGCTCATCCCTCCAGTGAATGGTCTAGACAAAATACTATTTAAAATTCTTTTGTTGGGGCACCTGGGTGGCTCAGTTGGTTGGGCGTCCAACTTCAGCTCAGGTCATGATCACACGGCTTGTGAGTTCGAGCCCCACATTGGGCTCTGTGCTGACAGCTCATAGCCTGGAGCCTGCTTCAGATTCTGGTTTCTGTGTCTCCCTCTTTCCGCCCCTCCCCTGCTCACACTCTGTCTCTCAAAAATGAATGAACATTAAAAAAAAAATTTAAATTCTTTTGTCTACCTTAAAAAATACATATAATCTGACTTCTTTCTTTCTGTTTGATTTTGGGATGCTATTTTCTGTTTTTTTCTTTTCCTGATTTGTAATATCTACACTCATTCCTAATTTGCTGGTTCTAGAGGTTTAGCAAACAGGTTACCAAAGTTTTTTTGGTATATATATTAATAAAAGTGAGTGCTAAGCAGAGGCCTAAACTTCTTGTTAGTGCTTTATGTGAATTTGTTGTAGGACATGGGCTTTTAGACATGGACTCTATTTTGGGAGGTCAGGCATATTTTTCTCTTACTCTGTCTACTATCCCCTCATACTTTTTAAAAAAATATTTTATTTGTTGTAAGTTATCTCTACACCCAACGTGAGTCTCAAACTTACAACGTTGAGATCGAGTCACACGCTGTACTGACTGAGCCAGCCAGGTGCCCCCTGCCTCCATAATTCTTATTATTGTTTTCGATGGATGACATTACTAGAGAATTGAGATCTAGATAGCTAACATTTTACTGAATGTACACACCTTCACACACATCTGTATACATACACACATTCTTTTAGCTTGTTGCAAAGTTTTCACACAGAAAATAAACTGAAAGCAATTTCAGTGATACTTCGCTACTATCATAATGACATTTTTTGCTGGTTCTGAATAAATAAATATCGCTTGCTCTAAAATTCTAGTCAGAAAAAATTTTATGCTGTGTTTAATAACATAGCATTAATATAAAATTTGGTACTTGATTTAGTTGACATGGGATGAAATAAGTTATAACAACCTAGAGCCACATGTATATATTCTATACTAACCAAGTTGCCCACTCTTGAGAATTTCTTCTTCCATTTATGAATAATTCCTACTGATTGACAATGAATTGAATCTTTTCTCCTTCAAGCCACTATTATTTTGGAAATTTCCTTTGAAATAAGAGAGCCGGGTACATAAATAATCTGGCTCAGAATATCCGAATTGCTTTTAAGCTTCAGGCAAGCTAAAGGCAATATTTGATGATGAAGCTGTTTTTATTTGTACTTTTTGAGTAGAGTGAAGGCATATAGAGAGTGCCTTTGACATTTATACCATTTAGGTAGTTCAAAACATCACATATTTAAAAGAAGACTTGTGTTGGCACATTTTTAATTTAGAAAAGAAGATAAAATTATATAGGAGGTTAAATTTGGGTTGTGCACATGTGGAAGTGAACCACAGAAGAATTAAAAAAAAATTTTTTTTGCCATATATACCTCTGGTATAATGCAGGCCCTATGTATACATAAGGGAATAATTAAATACAGAAATGGAACCTACTTGTTAGCCAGAAAGTATGCCTGGAACATGTGGATAAGCTTGGATATTTGTCTAATGTTAATTGGAATATTGGTTTTCGGTTGAAGATGCCAAATCTTCAGAAAAGTAATTGGATTTAGCTTCCTATTTAGCAAACTACTTCAAATCCCTGAAGTATCCCACATCCGAAACTAATTTTTCTTGATTGTATCAAGCTTAGTCATGAACAGAACAAGGGTTGACATAGTTTTTTAATATTTAAAATATTTCTTGACAAGGTTTCAACACTGTTGCTTGTCCACAAACCTTGTTAGGTTCGCTAACAACAGATGAAATCTTAAATTGTATGGAATCAGTTTTACAACTTTGCAAAACGGTATTCTTGAAATAGTCCATTATATTCTTTTTTCCTATACATTTAAATTTAAACTCAGATTTTGATCAGATTTCAGGAAACAACACAAAATGGTATCTTTCTTATTACTTTTCATATAAACTTATATGTGTGCTTAATATAACTGCATTAGATTCAGCCTAGGAAATGTATTTTGTGGTGATTCTTACGTCTTGAAAGTGTTATTCAGACTACAAGTGTTTAATGTGGTGTGTCAGAATATTTGAAAATAGTTAAAAAACTTCAGATAGAATAGGATATTTGATCATTGAAATTCAGGAATTAAAAGATTCAATTTAGGAGGTTACTCTATAAAATTTTTATTGAGCAACTAGTATGTATGGGTTTCTTTGTGATTGGAAGATGTATGTAAAGATGTTTATGATAATGGCTGATAACCTCAAGGAACATGACTCTTTTATAGCAATGATAATTATCAAGATAGATACTATCTTTTAGTCTAGTCTTTGCATTGAGGATGATGAATATTTGAAAAGATACAATGGTGCTTAAGTGAAATATGGGCAGATATACAATGTATATTATATATATAATATGTATGAAGTATATAATTTTTAATTAAAATGTATTATCATTGAAAATCACTTTAATTGCTATGAAGAATAATGAATAAGAGCTATAATAATTCAACAATAGATTATTTTAATGAATTTTTGTACTAGGACCCATCTTGTTAGAAAAAATTTATAGCCATGCTTCATTTGTCTTCCAGGACCTCAAACTTACTTAGCAGATAAGTGCTATACATGTCAGTTGAAGTGGATTTCCAGGATAAAAGTAACTACCAGACCTAATGTTGTTCACTTGTGCCCCATTGCCTAGCACAGAGCCTGGTGTGGTGCATAGTAGGTGCTCAATATATTGTTTCTTGAACTCGAGGGTCCTGCCCCAGGGTTAGCTGGCATTTCTTCTGGGAGCTTCTGAAGCATGCATTATGTCTCTGGCAAAAACTTTCTCTGGGAACAGGATATTATTTTGCTAATGAGATACGCACTTTACAACTTGTCTATTTAGACCTGTGTTTATCATTCCCACTCCTGGAGTTGAGTGGTCATTGCAGGTACTGTGGGCAATGCTCCTAATCCTCCTTTGCTATGATTGTGTTTTAACTATTGAGATGTTTCAGGACTCTGTGTTGTCACTGTGGAATTTTTATGATCTCTTTGTACTTAAAAAGCAATTATCATCTTGGAACAAAAATGGGCTGTATCATCATTTCTGGTGTTAAGTTACAAGTGTTTGAAAGGTTTATGGTGTATATCATTTGAGGTAAATTATTTTTTATATTCTAGTTTGGTTGTACAGTTCTTTTTTAAAAGTGTTTTTCATGAACCTGAATCATTGGTTCCGATGAAGTACTTCATCTTTTCAAATTTTCATTTCTAGTTTGATAGCATTCTCAATTTTGGCTCTTATTCTTAAAATAAAAATTATTTGCCATAAAGTTTTGACAGCTGATGACTATAGTGTTTGACATAGTTTAGTAGGGGGTATTAGGAAGTAATTGGATACCTAATATCTAGAAAAAGCTCATTTATTTTTTACTTTGAATTAGTTCTTCTGGAATCCTCATAGTCAACACTAGGTTATGAGCTAAATGACAGTTCCTTTAGCCTCCATTCAAGTACACGTCCAGATACAATATGTCTCTAGTAAATGCATGGAGAATCAGGTGTTCATCCCTACAACTCTTGGTGCCTGAGAAAACTTACAGGGTCACTTCTACTCTCAGCCATTATAAATTTCAGCTTTGTCAAGATGGAGAGTCCGCTGGGACCATGAATGATGACTGAGTTAATCATTTCCCTTGTTAAGACTTAGGTTGAGTTTAATTTTTCGTTTTGAACTTTTTTCTCCCTAAATTAAAATTTTTTTCTTTTTTTAAATATATTTATTTATTTAAAAAATTTTTTTTTAACATTTATTTATTTTTGAGACAGAGAGAGAGAGAGCATGAATGGGGGAGGGTCAGAGGAAGAGGGAGACACAGAATCTGAAACAGGCTCCAGGCTCTGAGCTGTCAGCACAGAGCCTGACGTGGGGCTCGAACCCACAGACCGCGAGATCATGACCTGAGCCGAAGTTGGACGCTTAACCGACTGAGCCACCCAGGCGCCCCTAAAATTTTTTTTCTTAAGAGAGACTTCCGTAATAGTAATTATCAGCTCAAATAATAGGAACTTTTTTTTTTAAGTTTACTTATTTATTTTGAGAGAGAGAAAGAGAGAGTGTGTGTATGCCTGTACATGCAGGGTGGAGGAACAGAGAGAGAGGAAGAGAGAATCCCAAGAAGGCTCTGCACTGTCAGCATGGAGCCGGACTTGAGGCTTGATCTCAGGACCATGAAATCATTACCTGAGCCAGAAATTAGTCAGACACTTAAGTGACTGAGCCAGGAATAGGAACATTTTTAAGGCTTTAATCTAAATGACCAAACCACAAATTGCTAATTTTGTGAATGAATAGTGCCACCAGCAGCATAGAATGTACAAAGGTGATTCTTTAATTTTTCCCTGACAATATCTTCCCTAGTAAGTATGTCAGGATCACTGTTTGCAGGGCACTTTACAGAGGATCTGCAAAAGAATGTGTCTACATAGTCCTGTCTTAGAAGACCTCCCTGTCCAATTAGAGAGAGCAAAGAAGTGCATATGAAAACGAATATGGAATACTGTCATGAATCCCTAAAGACAGGGGCTGGCCATTGGCCTCTTGCTTACAGCGAATTAAAAACCAAACCCAACAAAACCCAGCTTCTCCGAGTGGACTGAGAAGGAGGCAGCATGTGAGTACCCCTGCAATCTTACCTCATTTTGGGACTTAGATCAATTAGTAGGAATTTTTCTGACTGCTTCAGGCTTACAAATCTCTCCATTTGCTAGGAAAGACAAAAGAGAGAAAGGAGAAAATGACTGAAAAGGGGTAAGCAAAGACTGGCTTTTAATTGGATTATATAGTGAAGTGAATTTAAATTATACACAAAGAAAATTTTTGCGAAAGTCTGTTTTAAAACAATCGTAAATAATTTCATTTTATGTACCTTTAGAAAAAAAAGGTAATGGGGTGCCTGTGTGGCTCAGTCGGTTAAGCGGCCGACTTCGGCTCAGGTCATGATCTCGTGGTCCGTGAGTTTGAGCCCCGCGTCGGGTTCTGTGCTGACAGCTCAGAGCCTGGAGCCTGTTTCAGATTCTGTGTCTCCCTCTCTCTGACCCTCCCCTGTTCATGCTCTGTCTCTGTCTTAAAAATAAATAAACGTTAAAAAAAAAAATTAAAAAAAAAAGAAAAAAAGGTAAGAATTGCATTAAATAATTTACTATCATGGTGGAAAATTTGCAAAATTCAAGCAAATGCAAAACACAAAAATTAAAATGAAAAACACCCATAATTCCTTGTGAACATTCATTCTTCTTTCTCTTTTTCTGTGGGTATACATGCATTATTTTAAAAATTGATATCATTATATAAAAGATGCACCTGTAGTTTTTTTTTTTTTCCTCTTCATTTCATTTTAGGAATACTTTTCATGTTATTATAAATATCATTATAACATCTTATTTAATGTTACAGAATGGCTATGTCAAAATCAGTTTAACATACTTTTTAGTGTTAGATAATTTGGTTGCTTTGAAGATCTTATTTCTACAAATAATGCTGCAGTAAATATATTTGGAGGTAAAAATTGGTCCATCCATGACCATTTCCTCAGCATAGATTTCCACATATGGAATTGCTGGGCCAAGGTCCATATGTATTTGTAAAGACTTCTAAGACATGCTTCCCCTCAGGAAGGTTGTATCTGTTTACTATCTCCCAAGCAGCACATGAGGAAGTTCATGGACACTGGGAATTGTCATTAAAAAAACAAAAACTGTTTTCCAGTTTTATAGATAAAAATAGTGTCCTATATATATTTTGGTGTGAGTCTGTAGTGTGGTTAGGCCTTGGTCCTAATCTTTGTCAACATTTTGGATGAACTAATTCTTCTTTTGTGTCTAATGTTGGATGTGGTGATTAAAGCACAAGACACCCATTCAAATTCCCAGTTTCTCAGTTATTTTATGTATTTTATTATTTTTTATTTATTTTTTAAAGTTTTATTGATTTGAGAGAGAGCCCATGCTTATATATGTGAGAGATAGAGAGAGAGGAAGAGAGAGAATCCCAAGCAGGCCATATGCTATTAGCGTGGAGCCCAATATGGGGCTTGAACCCATGAACCGCGAGATCATGACCTGAGCTGAAATCATTAACTGACTGAGCCACTCAGGCACCCCCTTAGTGATTTTGTATAGTTTGTTTCTGGGCTTTGTTGTGACATCTTCTTTTATACATGATTTCTGAACTTAAAGGAATATGGGGAAAACTGCGGTTCTCGGCTTGCTAGATTTCTTCTTCCCTTTGGCTCTTAACCACAGCACTTTATAATGGAACATTTAAAAAAAACCTTATTTTTACTTCAGATTGTGACTTTTATTTTTTTAATTTTTTTAATTTTTTAAATTTTTTAAAATTTTTTTAATGTTTATTTATTTTTGAGAAGAGAGAGAAAGAGCATGAATGGGGGAGGGGCAGAGAGAGAGGGAGACACAGAATCGGAAGCAGGCTCCAGGCTCTGAGCCATCAGCCCAGAGCCCGATGCGGGGCTCGAACTCACAGACTGCGAGATCATGACCTGAGCTGAAGTCAGATGCTTAACCGACTGAGCCACCCAGGCGACCCCAGATTGTGACTTTTAAGTCCATCTGCTTCATAGATTTGCCTTAGACTTTGTCTCTTTTCCTCTCATTCTTAGAAGCCCACTGTCACAGCCATTGGTTTTCCAGAATGGCTTCAGTGGAACCCCAGGGCTTCAGTGGAGTTCCTTGGGCCATCAGATAAAGGGTGGAAGGTCCGCTGGAGTACCTCAGTTTACTTTTGGTAGGAATTGGGCTTCACTTAGGATTTCAGTTCTTTAAAAGTTTGAAAACTGTTGCCCCAGTTATTATAGTTTTTCCAACCTAGAAGCGTTCTTTGAGACCCTTTGTAGTTTTGCTTAAATACTCACAGGGAAGTGGAGTGTTCTCTTCTATTTTTTCTCTTTTGCCTTTAGTTACAGCAAAGGAATAAATCATTTTCATCTTCTTGATTAGGCAGTAGCCATGGCTATTTTTTATTAAAATGTTTATTGCCAAAATTAAAAACTAAGAGATTTTACATTTAAACACTTGACTTTGGTTCCTCTTGAAAGGAAGTCCTAGCCACACTGGGCCTGCGTTTCCTCCTTGGTGTCTATCTGGCTGACCTCTCAATGGGAGTCCTTGCCTTTTGCCTGGTAGCCTCCCTCTCTGGCATTGTGTCCTGACACTAAGCCCATAGGTCAGTTACTTTTCATCACATTTCTGCTGCTTTCTTTTTTTTCTTCATGTTTATAAAGTTAAAAGGAAATAGAAATTGTTATTTTACCCACATTTATAAAAATTAGAAGAATAAATGAGAGGCTGAGAAGTTATATACATTTTAGAGTTCAAAACACCATATAGTAACAATTCCAGGGGCTTGCTAAAAACTGTTGCCTGAACACTATAGTCATTTATTCATTCCACAAATATTATTTGACTACCTGCTGTGTGCCACATCACTGAGGTAGTTACCAAGTCTTTAGCAGTTCACAAGACAGTCATGGCCCCCTTACTATGGAGTTTACAGTCTAGTGGACTTTGCAATGTTACTCCAAATCCATAGCTTATAAGCAGCAGGCAGGTACAAATGGCCATTCCAAATCACATGGAGGCAGAGGAAAAGGTAGCCAAATGGCTCCTTTTAGTGAGCAAAAAAAATGATGTTGAAGCCCCATTGTTCCTTTTTTCTTTTATGTGTATAGAAAAGAGGAGAGGCGTTTGCTTCCCTGATGCTCCTAGGTTTCCTGCTAGGAAATTCTGTCATTTATTTATACTTGCTTAATATTTATCAGGGACAGTAGGTGGGGGACTTAGGGATGGGTACAAAATGTGTTAGCAATGGTTACTCTCCTCAAGTGGTTTCTAGTCGATGTGGGAGATAAAATATGCACCCTAACAGCTTCAGTAGACACAGCAGTTTAAGTAGTTGTTAGATCTTGGGTCTAGTCCACAACACTGTCTTAAACTTTTCCTGTGAGTAGTATGCTAACCCCCTGTAAGTCTCTTATTTTCTTGTAGTTTATCATTTCAAATGTACTGGTTCAGTTCCATTCTGGCACATAATGGGCTGTAAGATGTAAGAGTCTTTTGAGGACTGTTTTGTGACATTAACACAATTTATAGTATTGTCTCATTGGGAAAATTCTTTCTATGGGTTTAAATACCCTACTAATAAACATACTTTTGGCATACTGTAATTAATTTAAGTTGGATACTTCCCATTTTTAGAATTTCATATTCCAGTATTCATAACATTGCAACTGGCCTTAGTCATTTAGTTCAACTGTCTCAATTGGGTATAGCAACACTTTCATTTGCACTAGCAAATAATTTTTATCTCTTATGCCAATTCTGAACAATTGGTGGCTGCTGCCTTAAATGCTAACTGGAGAAGGATTCTGAGGTTCAGGCTCTTATTCAAGCTGTAAGGCAAATGTTTCCATAACTGTTTAACAGGGTCAGTCAAGGGGATGGGAATTAAGAATGTTTTAGTATATGGCTGACTACAAGAAAGGAGATTTTTGGGCCCCTGGGTGGCTCAGTCGGTTGAGTGTCCAACTTCAGTTCAGGTCATGATCTCATAGCTTGTGGGTTCGAGCCCCTCATCGGGCTCTGTGCTGACAGCTAGAGCCTGGAGCCTGCTTCAGATTCTGTGTCTCCCCTCTCTACCCCTCCCTCGTTCATGCTTTGTCTCTCTCTGTCTCTCAAAAATAAATAAATGTTAAAAAAAATTTAAAAAAAAAGAAAGGAGATTTTCTGGCTAATTAGAGTGTGTTTTCACTGTCAACCTTTAGGAAAAAGTCTTAGTATTTTGTCTTTCTAATGGCCAGTCTTTCATCTAGCCAAATTCTTTAGGCACTTCACCAAAGAATTAAAGCCCAGAAGAGAGAGCCTATAATGAAGTTAGATGGAAATAGTGTTTCTTCTGACCTGTGTTCACTGCTTGAGTTTGGGCACTTTCCTCTTTACCAACGGTGAAGCTCAAGTTGGTTGAGACTATGTCTGGCATATGCAACTACTAGGTTTTAGGTCCTGTGAAGACAGGAACCGTATCTATCGTGTTTACTCTGTCAAGCATAACGCCTGGCCTAAGGTAGGTAACTCAAAGTTTATAGAGTGAATAAATGAATATAGTCCCTGACATCTTTGAAGGAAATTTAAGATTAGCTCTTAGTGCTCTTGAAAGTTACATGGCATTGGTTCCTCTGGTGCTTAAGCAAGTTTTTGAGTACAAATGTAGTCAGCAGAAGGATGATGGATATATTTTCACTCCTGATTATAATGAATAAGAACTGACCATGTCACTGACCCTCTCCCTTGAGAGACAGTGTGGCCAGTGACTTATTGCAATGCAGTTCTGAAGCTTGGGCACGTACTCCATCCATTCCTCTTTTGTCAAGCTTTAGAGCTAGGTCATGGGGACCTTTCCACAGTTGAAACCATTTCACTCAATTAATTGGATGAAAACAAAGGCTGGCCCCATGCCCTGTAGTTATTGCTTTACAGGCAATAGGCACAGATTGAATTGCGGACTCCCTAGGTCCAGGACGGGAATGCTGTGGTGGCTTTGACGCTGTGGAGAGAGCTGAGTTTAAGAGGATCTTGTAGCCACCTTTCTGGTTGACTTAATAGGGGAGAAGGTAACCCTGCAGGAGAAGCTTTTCCCAGCATAGGGAAGTATTGAGAAATTCTGGGAACAAGCTAACAAAATTCCTGAAAGGTTTTTGATCTTTTCTTCTCCTTGAAAAAGAAACAACAAACAAAACATGCCAATCAGATGGCAGAATGCAGTCTTTCATGTCACAATGTGTCCATTTACTACAGCAGTTAGTAGGCCAATAATGCCTTTAGCTTGAAGTAGTTAACAAGCATACCTTGCAGTGTTACTTTTATTTTCTGCTCCCTGTAGCACTTAGCAAAATCCCATTATGCAATTGGGTATTATTAAATGTTAAAAAGTTAATTTGTTCTGCATTCCATTAAAATTGCACTTTTTTTTCATGCGCATTGGTCCTTACATCTTGTTTAAAACCTATAATTTAAGCTCACACCGTAGTAAAGTCTTAAGTAACCTTTGCCCTTGCTACCTTAATTATTCTTCATCACACACATTATTTCAGGAGGATTGTGGTAATGGGTTAACTTTTTGTTAGTTAATGAAAATATCTGTCATTTAAAAAGCAAAATGTGGCCTTGGAATTCTAATTAAAATTGTACATCAATAATGAAATAAAATGTACCTTTTATTAAGGAAAATGGATTGTAAAAGTGTTGCTTGCTTTCTTTTTGAGATAGCTATGTTTTTGTTAAGGCTAAACAATTGGTCAAACAATTGATGGGATTGGGTAACTTATTTCCATTTAAAATAATAAAATATTTGCTTTTTAAATGTAACAGATTTCCTATTAAGTTCATTGTCACCTTATATAAATATGCTTAGTAATTAGGATACAGTGATAAAATGCTGTGAAACTAGATCTTAATGGTGGTGTGACAAAAACTTCATTATTTTATTCTAAATATACTAGATAATTTTGGCGGAGTAGTTGCTTTTGCAAAGTTGTGAATAAATAATTTCAGGGATTGACATTTCTTGAGACCATGCTAAATATTTTTGTAGTACTTGGTGTCTTATTTGGCTTACTTTTATTTCGTAACCAGCACATAACACTAAACATGACCAGGTGTAGAGAGAACATTAGTGACAATTGAAAGCTATACTCAGCAGTGGAGAATGTCTGACATTTGAAAACTTTAAGGATTACCTTGATTTTTTTAGCCTAGAGAATTTACATCCTTATGTCACATCCAAAACTAAAAAAAAAATTTAGGAAGGTGGGCAGAGAAAGATATGAATAGTTCCTGAGAATAATGGATTTTTGGAGTTTAAGAAAGTTTTAGAAATTATGTTCAGTTACCTCATTTTACAAAAGAATTAAAAAAAAGAAGTCCAAAAGAAAGTATCTGAGATGGAATAAGAACTGGGGCCTCTGAGACAGTTTGATGGACTTGAAAGAGATTTTGGGGTCAAACAGACCTGGGTTTTAACCCTGACTTCTCTGTTAACCACTTGTGTGACCATAGGCAGATTATTGAAGCTCTCTGAGCCTCAGTTTCTTCTTCTGTAAAATGGGGATAATTTTCTGTTTTAGGAACATTGAGTGATTTTATGAGATACTGGGTTTGGAGAGCTGGTTTCAGGTTTGGCCTTTCTAAGTGGTCAGTTGATGGGGCTCCTTTACCTTTGCCAGGCCAGTGTTTTTTCCTACAACACGGGCTTGTCTTATAGTAGGTCATTTATGCCAAACAAGATTGGTTGTTTTGGCCCTGAGGTGTAGGTTTGCAGCTGGCCCAGTACCAAACACTTGGGGGCACTAGAATGCATTCGGCTTTTAACCATACTATTGGAAGGTTTGGTCAGGGATCCACTCCGAGGCTGGTCCACGCTTTTTTTTCTGTGGCCTGTGGACTCCTGAATTTCCCTACTCTCATTTGATAGTGCAGCAGAGAAATCTGTAGAGAGGGAGATGATGTTGAGGAGGTCGTTGCTTTTTTTCTTTTCTTTTTTTTTTCGCAAAAGAAATGTTCCATGGAAATTTTTCCTGTGAACCTTCTTCAAGAGATTTATGCAGATTATAAAGTCAAAAGACGGGTCATCCCAGACTTTTCTTTCCAGGCAAAGAGGCCAAAACATAATTTTAGCAGGTATTAGTAAAAATTGAGAAGCATTTTGTGTATGCTGGGATTCTTGCCAACATCTGTGTTTGCAACTCCCAAGACAGGGCTAAGGTGAAAGTTTTTCCTTACTGCCCTCAGAAGATTGTTGAAACAAGCCTGCCATGGTTCTTTTCCATTGCATCTGTGTTACTGAGGCCTCTCTGGACACTGTTTTGTGGAATCTCAGGCCAACACAAATTGATTTACTTTTCACCGAAAGAGCTTCATGCTGAATGTTGAATGCAGGTGTGTTTTGGAGAAGGCAGTAAAAGACTGAAAACAGGGATTGGTAGGTAGACAAATCAGGTGTAAGTTATTTGACTATTTCCCCACAAACTGCAAACTGCTCTAATTTGGCAAGCTGTTTTGTTTTGTTTTGTTTTGTTTTGTTTTGTTTTGTTTTGTTTTATTTTATGTAACAAATGATTCCACAGAATGTGAGTCCTGTTAGGTACATCTAGGGAATTTACAATATTGAAGATCTTTAAATTTGTTTATTAGAACAGTTGAGAAAAAAATCTGCCTCTTAGAGGGTGCAAGGTATATTCTTAAAAATAATCAACTATTGCTATTGTATGTACAGCCACTTATTGATATGTGAGCATGGTGATCCTTGGTGTGTTGTTTGTGAACTATATCCCTTTTATTAGATAATGAACATTCTCATTTATCCATAGAAATGTGTAAAGTTCCATGAGGACATTTTAACCAGATCTAGCAAACACCTAAGCATTCTTTATTGATCATTTTGTACAGAACACCAGAGAAAGTTCCAGCAGAGTGCAGCAAAAGCCAGTTATTGCAAAATATACTCTTGTCTTTCCTTAGTCAGTCTGGACTGTGGAGTCATAGAGGAATTTCAGACTCAAAAAATGATGAAAACAAACAGTTGAGATCCTTGCTCCCCCATCCTAAGAGTAGTCCTGAAAAAAGAAAAACTTTCCCTAATTTACTCAGCAATACTGATCTTGAAGAAAGGACGTAGTGGTGGCTGAGGATAACCTTAAAGTTAGTGTGGCATAATTTTACTTTCTTTTTTTAAAAAATATAGCTTTAAAACAACCACACATAGTACATATCAGAATTCTTCGTTAGAAAATATAGGTAAGTAAAGAAAAGGAAATAAAAATAAAAATTATCCTAATTCTACCACCCAAGAAGAAATCCTTTTTTAAATTTAGTGTATATGCTTCCAGATTTTGAATGTATTTTAAAAAATGTTTATTTACTTGTTTTTGAAAGAGAGAGGGAGAGAGCAAGCATGCAAGCCTGAGTAGAGGAGGGGCAGAGAGAGAGAGAGGAAAGAATCCTAAGCAGGCTCTGCTCTGTCAGCGCAGAGCCTGATGCAGGATTCGATCTCACAAACCATGAGATCATGACCTGTGCCGAGATCAAGAGTCAGACACTTAACTGACTGAGCCATCCAGGTGCCCCAAATTTTGAATGTATTGTATTATGTGTAAATATAAATAAAGAATAGAAATATTTAAAAATAGGGTCATAAGGTACATGCTATTTGGAAAGTTCTTTTTTCCTTGTCAAAATGAATCGTTAACATGTTCCATGTCAACATATGTAGTTATAGCTGCTATAGCTTATAATAAATACAGTTACTCTAGCTGCTAATTTCAATAACATTTGTGTGGTATGTTTCTGCCTTTCAAGAAATGTGGCATACTGTTTCATAGTAACAAGTAAGTAATTCATTTCACTTTGTGAATAAATATTATTCTGATGCAGACCACTGTATATTTGATGTGTACCACAAAGAATAAATATTTACTATTGCAGATTAGCTGATTTTTCTTTCTGTTGGTGATTTACTTTAAGAAGCTTCTCATTCTAACTTGCAGGCCATTTTTAGAGCGAGTGATATTTTTTACTAGAGTGTGATTACATGGTGATAATACCTTAAATTTGGTGATTTTTAAAGTATTGGTTAAGTAGTAAAATAGATGCCTGACTTTTCTTGCTTTCTGTCTACCAAAATTCTATTACTTTTGACTATCCTGTTTAAATTCCTAATTTGAAAGAATACTTCATGTTCACAATATAGCTTTTCAAGAAGCATAAAAGATTGTATTTGGCTTTCTGCAAAGAGAAAGGAGCTGATTACCAGAGAAAGAGCGATCAAGGTTTAAAAAAATGTAACTAATAAATATATGAAGAGAAGTTAGGGTGACCCAGTCAAGGACCCCTCCATCACAAGTTAGTGCTACTTCCCTCAACAGGCTAGGGCAGTGGTCACAATGAGTGCCTGACATCCTCATAATTTGTTGATTTAGGGGGCAGGGAGATCAGCAAAGTAGGAAACTATAACCAGGTCAGAGAGATTTTGGAAGCCACCCACTGAGGGCCTGAGGGTTTAGCAGGCCTGGCTGTGGTATAAGACTGGATGCAAAAGCACAAGTGTGAATCTGGCTGCATTGTAGAGAACATCTGCCTCTACTACTGGTGGGGGTGGGGGTGGGGGTGGGGGGGTGGGCGGGGTGGTGGTGGACCAGCCCTGGGCCTGTAGGAACACAGAATGGGAGGTATTCAGAGTCAGGGCTTATGGGTTGGCATATCTGCTTCTGGTAGTTAGCAGGGGCTAAGATTAAGGGAGTCTTTTATATGGTGTTATCAAGAATATACAAACGTAGAAAACAAACAAAGCATAGGAATACCTTGGATTGTTTTAGCAGCAGAGTTCAAAATCAGTAAACTTCAAAAATTATAGATGCCCTGGAAAATAAATTAAAGGGCTAGGGATAGTCACTTTAAAAGAATGAGTATATCAGGACATTTAGAAACCAACCTTAGGGGCATCTGGTGGCTCGGGGGGTTGAGCATCCAACTCTTGATTTTGGCTCAGGTAATGATCTCCCAGTTTATGAGTTCATTCCCTGCATTGGGCTCTTTGCTGAGCATGAAGCCTGTTGAGATTCTCTCTCTCCTCTTTTCTTTCTGTTCCTCCTCCACTTGTGCTTTCTCTCTCTCTCTCTCTCTCTCTCTCAAAATAAACAAATAAACTTAAAAAAAAAAAAAACACCCAACTTTAGTTTGTGCTCTCACTTAAAAGCTGAAACAAGTATTCTTTTAAGACTAATTGAGGCTCCCTTAAAATCTTGTAATTGGGGTAAGCAGCCACCAGGGGGCAGCCATGACTTGGTTAAAATTACATGTCTGCATAGTATTTTCTCTGGTGAGAAAGTTAAAAGGACCACTTATTTCTTTTTTGAACTAAAGCAAATAAAAAGAAAATTCAATAAGTTTACAAAACTTAGAATTAGTTTCTTGACTTGGCTTAAAAGGCTCATTCTTTGACTTTTCAGATACTAAGTGGCATTTTTTGCTTCGGCCTCCAGCAAGTCCTTCTCTGACTTGACTTTACCTGATGATGACTTTTGTTTTCCTCATTACCTGGTATCTAGGAAACCACACACATACACCATGAATATGTATTATTTTTAGTTTATAATTCTTTTTGATTCTCTATGTGAAGAACAGGGGTGATAATATAGAGGAACAGAAGAAAACTCCTTGGCTTATCATTTCAAAAGAATAGAGAGAGGACTGCTCTCTGTTGTTAGAAAAAAGGGAACCATCCCTTTTCCAAAATGTAGTTTTCTCCTGCCAGCTAGATGCTACTTAAAACATACAGTGTTAGGGCACCTGGGTGGCTCAGTTAGTTAAGTGTCTGACTCTGGATTTCAGCTCAGGTCATGATCTCATGGCTCGTGGGTTTGAGCCCTGCATCGGGCTCTGCGTTGGCAGTATGGGGCCTGCTTGGGATTGTCTCTCTCTCCCTGTCTCTACCCCTCCTCAGCTCTCTCTCTCTCTCTCTCTCTTTCAAAGCAAATAAATAAACTTAAAAAAATGTAAAACAACAAAATGTGTCAATTATTTAGTAGTTCTAAAATTTGCTTTGTGTTAAATCTAGAGGGGATCATTTCGAAATAAGATTTCTGAGTTCCCCACTCTAGATTCCCTGAATTTTGAGCCAGAAGGAATGGTTTTTAAAAGGTTCCTTGGTGATTCTTTGCAAAGTCCAGGAAAATGCCTGGCAACTTTTTTTTCCCTGTAACTTGTAAGAACTACAGTAGTAAGAGAGTTTCTTAGAACTAACTTTTCAAAAAGTTAAAATATCGGAAACATGTATCTAGAAATATCTTCTAATACATATAATAAGGTTTTAAGCAGAGGTTTTAATACAATTTTGTAAGAAATTTTAGTATGTAGACCACATTTTAATGAAATTTCTTATTTGGGAGTTTCTTCTTCACACAGATTGCTATAAAGTCTAAGATTTTTTTTTTTTTTAATTTTGGAAATGGAAACTTAATTTCTCATTTACATTTAGCTACTATTCGAGAAAGATTTTGAATGCCAGAGTAAAGGAAGTTGCTTTTTATAACTTGACTTCGAGATTTGATCACTCTGAGAGTAACATGTGCGAGTGGATATTTACCATCATGTTTGCAAAAATATATCATTTATGCTTTATTTGATATAAAATTAATATTTTATAAATGTTCATTAATCTCACCTCTATACTATGAAATAAGGGGGAGGGGTGCCTGGGTGGCTCAACCAGTGAAGCATTCTACTTTGGCTCAGGTCATGATCTCACAGTCCCTGAGTTTGAGCCCCGTGTCCAGGCTGTGTGCTGACAACTCAGAGCCTGAGGCCTGTTTCAGATTCCGTGTCTCCCTCTCTCTCTGCCCCTCCCCCTGCTCACACTGTCTCTCTGTCTCTCAAAAATAAATATTAAAAAAATTAAAAAATAAAAGAAAGGGGAAATTGCATTCTAGTTTACAGACATGAAACTGGGCAATAAGGAGGAAAAGCCTTTATTTAAGGACATTCTGTCATACCGCAAACACACAGAATACCAGATTATTTTGATTTCCAGGTCATTTTGTTATTCACCATTCTGGTGTAATTGGACTTGTTCTCCCTCCCTCCCCCACATCTGGACTTACATACTGGTTATAGATCCTAGACCTTACTTTATTCGGTGGTTTATCGTTAATTAATTCGAAGTATGGTGATAATACAAACAGGCACACTTTTGAATGACAGTCTGGCCAGGTGATGGGTATCTCGTAGAAATGGATGCCAGCTTGTCTGCCAGGGTTCCCCTCCTCCAGAGGCTCAGAATAAAAAGGTACTATCATGAGGGGAGCTGGAAAAAGGGCATTAGAAATCTTTTTGGGGACCTACACACACTAACTCGACACAGCCTTCACTTTGAAGTGCCAAGCAGGGCTCACTGTACTTTATTTTAGTGCTGAGCTTCGGATAGCCAAGCCAATGTCTTTTGCCACTTGCTCATGAGGTCCAGCTTGACCTTTCAGTGGCAGCCCTGTTAAGAGAGAAAAAAACCGAAGAAAGCACAGACACTTAGACTTTGAATTCGTTCTTCTAAACAAATGAGGATCTAATTTTTTACATTAAAAGAAAACAAAAAGGAGGACTGGATTTGAGTAACATTTATCAAAGTTAGACTAAAATAAACCTAGAGACTTATAAGGTTCAGTTTGTGGAATAAAATATTGGCATGAGGAGAATGGAAACATTGCATGTAGGAAAGTGTATGGTAGTAGAATTAGAGAAGGAAAAATCACTAGTCATGACCCGATGTTACAACAGCCACACCAGCTTACTTATAATAGGAATTCAGTGTGTTATAACAAAGAGGGTTCTGTAAATGCACCATGATAAAATGGCTAATACGTATAATTGCTGCTATTTTTTGAGCACTTTCCATGTGCCAGCTAGTACTAAGTACTTTACTTATAGTATCTCAATTATTTTTAAGGGTTCTTTTGCACAGAGGGACTCTATAGTTTTTTGCTTTCAATAATTTAATACTTTTAAAAAGCATTTCTTTATGTAAACATTTCTCTGTGGATTTGGAATTTGAGGAAATAAATGGGAAAATATTAGCTAAGCTTATACAAGAGAGAATGATGATATTGGGCACATGGTATAAACTCTCCCCAGAGTTCCCAAACTGTGATCCAAGGAATATTCTTTCGGGAGGTATTTATAGGTGTTTTGTGAAAGAGGAGTTTTCCAACACTGCATTCTGTATCCTGTTGAGGATAAGCCATGTAAGGCTCTGAGTAGTTCTGCTTTAAGGAAACTTAAAAAACAACAACACTACACTGTATTTAATAGTTTCCTAATTTATCTAAGCACAGAACATTGTGTTTTGGGATGGGGGTGGGGGGCACATTCCATGTGTGGGGAGACAGTTCTGCATGGTGATTTAGGTTTCTGCATGTCTTGTGATCAGAGGTACTGCCTGCTTTTGCTCTGAGCTATCTTTTTAAGGATATCTTTACAAGGAATAACCTTGGATGATAGAGATAGTAGCTCCCTTAAGAGCAAGGCATAGGTTGTTTATTGTCCAGCATAATAAAGATAACCACTCCTTCCACGTGTACTTACCATTATAAAAGGTTCGGGTTCCCTGAGCTCTGGGTTCTTCTGCTGTAACCCAACTCACTGTATGTATAGATGTCACTTTGGCCTTTTCTGCATCACTCGTGGGATTTGGGCTTGGGGAAGTAGCACGGATGCTGACACTCTGGCTATTGCTGTTGCTTTAAGTAATACAATCCTTTGCCTTTGATTAGGAGTCTTGAGTCTTCTGCAAGCATCCATGAAATAATGGCAGATTAGCTTGTTAGTTCACAAGTAGAGTAAAATCTTGGACCTTTCATGGTTCTGCACAGTTAGGAAATATTGAAATATGTCCTTAGAGGTAAATGGGTCTAATTCTGGGTGAGTAGACTGGGGTGGGTTGGGGTGGAGTGGAAGGCCATGAGGAATGTTAAAGAAATAGAAGTTCAACAACATATGTCTCCAATTTGCAGACACCTTCTTAACATTCTGGAATATTGAGTCTCCTTGCAGTTTTGCTCCACTAAGGCAAACTCAGTTCCTGTTGCGTTCCTTTGAATTTTTATTTACAAGACATATTTTGCTACTGTTCTTTTCTGTGTTTTATTTTTCTAAGTGTAGAATTTGTATTTATATAATGAAACACAAAGTATTGGTGGGTAATTAGTACTGCAGCCCTTGTAGATTTAGGGAAATGAAGGAAATACACATTTATTGACCACCTTTTGTATATCTGACACTCTGCCCGGCACATTACATGGGGGGTCGTCGTCTTCTTCTTCTCCTCCTCCCTCCTCCCCTTCTCCTCCTCCTCCTCCTCCTTTTCCTCCTCCTCTTCCTTTTCCGTCTCTTCCTCCTTATTTTCCTTCTCCTCCTCCTCCTCCTCCACCTTCTCCTCCTTTTCCTCCTCCTCCTCCTCCTCCTTCTTTTTATTACATGGGTTTTCTAATATAATCTTTCACATCACTCAGGATTTTGGTATTATACTCAATTTATGTGTGAAAACAGTTGTGGCTCTGTGAGGCAGTCGTTACAGTTTTCATAGTTAGTGTTTATAGATGTTATATTTATACCAGCTACCAAGACAAGCATAGTATATTTTCTTATTTTGTCCTCATGTGACCCTGAAATAGTTATCATTATTATCCTATCTTATGCATGAGGAGACGGAGGACCAAAGAAGAAGGGACCTCTCCTAGGTCATATAGTTGGCAGAGCTATGATATGGATGCAGATATGTATGACTTCAATATCAGTTCAACCCTCAACCTAGACTTGAAGTTTCATGGCGATAATGGTACTATGTGGTTTGAGCTTAGGGTGACTATGTAGTTATAGTCCAAACTAGACATTAGAGGAGATAGGGGCAAGGTTAATAATTGTACCTGGATAGCAAGTGTAAGCCTACACTGTCCTGGAAAAGCAGGGTATGATGTCATTCTACCATACACAAAATACACAAGTAAATACCAGGAAAGATTGCAGTCATGTTTGCACTGCTGATTTTTGACAGCGTGGGATGTTATCTTTTATTGAGTCAATATGTTGAATTCCAATAGTTTAAAATATTGTGCTTTTACAAGTGTTTTATTGCCAAGGTAGACCCACCCTTATTGACAGTTCCAATATAGATAAAATGGATTACTGCATATCCTTTTCTCACACCTCAGTGTTTTATGGGTTTCCAGAATTTAGTGCAGCCCAAAACAGAGGGAGTATTTATGACATTTTTAAAGCAGATCATGAGAGAATTACTTTCTTCTCTCTCCCTCCACTCCCTCAAACTGAGGAGCATGATTGACTTGGTTTTATAGGGTCTACATTTCTCCTCTAAATGAAACCCATCTGAGGATGGAAAATTACAACCCTATTTTGTCCTCCCAATGTCAACTGACAAAGGCTAAAATACTTAAACTTTGCTTTCCTTGACATCATTTTCCGAGGAAGTTAAAACAAAGAGAGAATAATACTTAATATGCAGATCTATAATAACTATGGTATGGGATGCCTGGGTGGCTCAGTTGGTTAAGTGTCCAACTTTGGCTCAGGTCATGATCTCATGGTTCGTGAGTTTGAGCCCCGCATTGGGCTCTGTGCTGACAGCTCAGAGCCTGGAGCCTGCTTTGGATTCTGTGTCTCCCTCTCTCTCTCTGCCCACTTGGCGTGCATGCAAGCACACACACTCTCTCTCTCTCTCTTTCTCTCTCTCTCTTTCAAAATAAAAAAAAATGAATAAGAAAAAAAAATAACTATGGTAGTTTTCTTGTTGTGGCTTACACATAGTGGTTTAATTAGCCTCTACCAGGGTATTTTAGTAGTTTCCAACTGATTATCCTCTACTGAGAATAACTTGTTAGGTTTTTGATATGAGTGTTAGGCTAGCTTTATAAATATGTTTTTTGCATTTTTTCCATACTGAAGTATTTTTTAAAATATTTTTCTTTTTTTAATGAAAATTTATTTTTTAATGAATTAATTTTTTTTTTTTTGAGAGAGAGAGCACAAGAGAGGGAGAGGGGCAGAGGAAGAGAGAGCGAATCTTAAGCAGGCTCCACACTAAGTGTGGAGCCCAACTGTGGGGCTCAGTCTCACTGCCCTGGAATCATTACCTGTGCTGAAATCAAGAGTCAGATGCTCAACTGACTGAGCCACTCAGGCACCCCATAAAATATTTTTTTCTTTTCTTTTTCTATTTTTTTTATTTTGAGGGAGAGAAAAGAGAGAGAGAGCAAGAGAGCATGTATGTGCAAGTTGGGGAGGGGCAGAGGGAGAGAGAGAATCTTAAGTAGATGCAGGGCTCAATCTCATGACTGTGAGTTCATGTCCTGAGCTGGAATCAAAAGTCAGAAGCTTAACCTACTGAACCACCCAGGTGCTCTTAAAATATTTTTTAAAGGTGTGAAATGATTCTCCTGTCAAATAAAGAGTCCTTTGGAGATTAACAATAACCTCTAGCAGATTAAAGATGAGGAGAAACATTAGAAATAACTGGTTCACTTTGTTGAGCCCAGAATTTCCCAAATTTAGACATTGAATACTTTCATGTGTGTGTGTGTGTAGCATCTATTAACTTTCTATAGAACACTGGAAGCACACTTTGACATACATTGACAAAGTGTATTTCTCCCTTTTAAAGAAAAGACCACCTTTATTTGTTGTTGTCTTTTTCTTTATTAGCTTTGTGTTGTCTTGCCCACTTTTTTTTGGAGAGGGGTAATTTTGCCATGGGATTTTAAAAAATTTAACCAGAGCTATTATTTATTTATCAATAATCATTATGTTCTGAATCTGTTAGTTTCTCTCTTTCTGTCTACGCAGGTTTGCTTTGTTCCATTTCAAACATTTTACTGGAATGTTTGCATCATTTGTTTTTATTTTTCTTTGGAACTCTGAAAGAATTTAAAGCTATGAATTTGTCTTTGAGTATAGCTTTGCCAACATGCACATTTAGGTACAATAAAGATGTATTATGGCTTGGTGAAAATAGCATAGGCTTAGGAGGCACCTAGACTTCTATTAGGATCCTGCCACTTATTTCATGACCTTAAGCCTCAGTTTTTTCTATTGTAAAATGGGGCTATTGAACATAGGCTTAAAAATATAATTAGGGGCACCTAGGTGGCTCAGTCGGTTAAGCATCGGGCTTCGGCTCGGGTCATGATCTAGTGGTTTGCCGTTTCTTGCCCCACATGGGGCGCTCTCTTCCGTCAGCGAGGAGCCTGCTTCTGATTCTCTGTCTCTCTGTCTCTCTCTGCTCCTCCCCCACTTGTGCTCTGTCTCAAAAATAAGTAAACATTAAAAAAAGTGTAATTAGAAAAATGTAATTTTGTCTGGGGCACCTGGGTAGCTCAGTTGGTTAAGCATCCAACTCTTGATTTTGGCTCAGGCAATGATCTTGTGGTTCGGGGGATTGAGCCCTGCATTGGGGTCTGTGATGATAGCATGGAGTCTGCTTGCGATTCTCTCTCTCTCTCGTCTCTTTCTGCCCCTCTCGTGCTCATGCACTCTCTCTCTCTCTAAGTAAATAAATAAATAAACATTAAAAAGTTTTTTTTGTCTGGAGAGTTCGTAGCATAGTACCCGAAAGGTAGATTATTGACCAGTAGATGCCTATCTTTATTATTTTTATGATTTTACAAATAGTCTATAATTTCAACTTTGATTTCCCTTTGACACAGTAGTTGTGCAGTAACTGTTTAGGAGAGTGATTTTACTTGCCTAATAGCAAGATTTGAAAGCATGCAGCTTTTTCACTTTTTAGTTGTTTTAGCTGGCCAGACCATCTGGCCATGAAAATTTCTCCTATCTAAACCTATATAGGCAAGGGATAGACCTGGAGTTTGGTGGACATGTTTTGTGAAGGTCCAATGAACTCTCTCTGCTTAACCCCGTTTTCCTGTTCAGAATCTGAACCACATGTTGAGTAGAAATCTCTCCTGATGTATGCTGAGTAGTTGACAAATATTCTTACTTTGCATTGCTTTGTAACTGGGCCTATTTTTCTATGCTTTCAAGAGGATTAACATTGAAATAGGAGAAGGGAGCACATCAAGTACCACTTGCGAGCTGATGTGTCAACCAGAAGGCCCCTCAGGGCTACATTTGTTCTTGTTAAGATCACCAAAGCAAAGGTATTTTATAATATCCCCAACAAACCCATTCTAGTTTGTCCATCACTTGCGTCTGAAATGTTTTCTTAAAACTATTCTAAAAAATCTTTATTTTGCAGTATAATTCCATTATGATATGATTTTATAAATCTTGTTTCTTTTATGATAAACCTAGGAGGGTTCCATGGAAAATTAGTGAATATCAAATTCAGGGTGTTCTTTTTGGTCATAATATTAAAGTATTAAACTGCTAAGATGGCTTTGTTTCTTGTTTTACAAGAAGGAATTTAGCAGATAAATGCTCTTGGAAAATCAAATTTGTGTATTTTGTTATTCAAAGTGGAGGATTTGAAATAAAAATATCGTTTTTAATTAGGCTTAACAAGAGAGATACTGTAAGCATCTGTAAGCAAGTTTTTATGATAAACAGGCTTTTCCTTTTTTCCAAGATATTTCCCTCCATTTGTATCATATGTGGAACATTATATCCTCTGCATTTCCCATGTAGGATTTGAGATTAAGGAGCCGTTTACCTGGTAGTATTCAGAACCTCAGTTGAAAAGGAACTGACATATATGTGAATAAGGGAGGGCTCATGTATTCCTTGAGACATGTTCCATCAATCACCCAGCCACTTTACTTAGAGACTGAAAACTGTGCATCATTTCCTTCAGAGTTACATGCTAGAAGACCCTTGATTTAGGAATATGGATAATGTGTGCGTGCTACAATAAACTTTTTAATAGCTGTGTTATTTTTGGTCTTTAACATACAGCATATAATTTTATACTAATTACAGAGATGGACAATTAAAATTTTGCATTTTCTGGCTTCATGATGAGTCTTTTGTTAATGGTGCACATAGTTACATGAAAACACATGTGTATCAATCAATAATTTACCTCCAGTGACAGTCAGCTGTATAATGCCTTTCCTCAGATGCATCATGGGCAGAATACAACTTTGCAGTGAGAAAGCAACAGTTGTTATCGATTTTGCATTCTTTTGGCAGAGTTGCAACAATTCTCCCATACCCTGGTCCAGTAGAGATACTAGATGGATTGCTATACTGTACTTGCATTTGAAATTTCTTCCTCTGTTTTTACTCTGAACATTTATTTTCCATCAGCTTGTAACATTGTAACATCGATTGGTGAAAGTAATGTATTATTCATGCCATCTGGTTTCATTCCATTAGTGCTATCAGCATTAGTATTCAGCCTAAAGAGATACAATTATGTCAAGGGTTCTCTGTGTCAGCTTGTCCTGGTTTTGCATTTCTTCCACATTCATAGGAGAGTCTTCTTTTGTGGGGTGTATTTTTTTATTTTGTTAGTACTAGCAAGAATTATGTAAGAAGCTAAAATAAGGCTGATATAAATGTAACCTCTTCAATAATTTTCAGTTTACCAAAAATCATTGTACCAAACTTGGAAAAGTTGGAAACACATGGAAGAAAATAAAATCATATGTAATTTTATCACCTTATTTGCATGTTAACCCAAGCAATGTCTTAACTTCTGGTCTTTTTTTTTTTTTTTTTTTTTTTTTTTAAATGAAGTTAAGTTCATGTTGTATATATGGTTTTGAATGCCAAGTTTTTCTTTAACAATTATATGTAATAACATTTTTGGAAAATTTACTTTTTGATATATTTATAAGAATTGTTCATATTGTATCATTTTCAAACATTTTTAATTTTCAAACATTTATATTTTTGCATGGTTTTATTTTTATCAATAGGAATGTACATCCTTGTTCATAAATCTTTGATCATATCTCTGATTATTTCCTTAGGATAGATCCTAGAAGTGAAGGTACTTGGCCAAAAATTAAAACATTTAGAAAGCTCTTGATTCATGGTGACAAACAACTTTCTAAAAACACTGAACCATTATCTCCTGTTTGTTCAAAAAATTAGTCTTTGTGTTTTTACTTACGTTGCCACAGTCATTTTTGATGTAAGGTTGTCTATCTCTGTCTTTTCAGTAATACATTCATTAAAATAGACAAATTAGGATGTTATTAGATTGCTAAAATAACCAAAGCAACTCGTTGGACAGCTTCCTAATGCTAAAAGCTGCCTGACATTTTGGTGGACCATCTTTTCTTAGCATGTAATTTTTGATGACTTAAATTGCTAGATCCTGTAGCTAAATGTATGAGCAGAAATATGGTGTGGGTTTGAGCATTTAGACAGATAACGACAGTTCTGTTCGTCTGATGTGGAAAAGTGGGAGCTGCTGTCTACTGCTTCCTGAATAATAACTGAGATTTTATTATATTTTAACCTAGTTCATAGAACCATTTAGTGACCTAGTTTTTTATTTATAAATATGTCAAAATCAGTAGAAAGTCTGGGTAATCTAATCAAAAGAGGTTACATTTGAAATAACATAACTGCTCATTTACTTATTGGATCTTAAGTAATGGGGTCCAAAATGTACAGTGATGGTTATGACATAATATTATATGAATTTAAACTAATTCTGTGGCTTTGACCTCATAAAATATGCAGAAAATACTAAGTTCAAAGGAAATGTTTTAATTAGAGGGTTGTGACTTTATTACTTCCTTTTAGCTTTCTATCAAGATATTTTAAGAAATACTAGGAAATCTTACATCCTCTGTAAAGACTATTTGAAATGAATAATAATTTCTGTTTCTCTGACCAGGCTGGTGGGAATACTGTTTTTACTGCATTATAAAGTAACTCTGAAACCTGAGCATAATATAAATACTGCATTTGGGGAAGGTCATTTTTGGCACTTTTTCTACTTTAGTATACTAATTCTGCCATTGTGGGAAAGAAGCTTTGGAATTATCAAGACACTTGGAGTCATTTAAAGATTCTGTCTGTAACATTCACTGGCTTTATGACCTTCGTCAAGTTCTTGATACTTTCTAAGCTCTAGTTTTCTCATTTGTTAATGAGGGATGACATTACCTCAAAGATTTAAGGGAATAATGAATGAAATGCTCCATTTGTAGAATATCCTTAGCAAAAGTTTGTCCCTTTCTTGTTCTTACATGTAAAATATGTGGAAGGTTAGGGCTAGACCGAGGACTCTGTTTAAAGGAACCAAACCATTAAAAATGCATCATTTAATACCTTCAAAAATGTTTTTGTCCTTTCTCTGAAATATAGATGCACCAGTAGGCATTGAATTAAATGCCAAGCTTCAGATATGGGGTGACAACATCTTGTGTTTGCAGTGGTTGGAACTGGTTTGCACTACTTATAGGAATTATAATTATAAATATGTTATTCACAAAATAGCAGTGCCGGTTCATTATGCAGATATATTTTCCATAAAAATTATTAAATTGGTTCCAAGAGGATTTCGTGTGCCCCTTATGTCATTGAGTATTTGGTTCCTTCTCTTTGTGATGTGTGAAAACTTTAGTGCTTAGAATTATCAGTGTGATAATTGTGTGTAAAGCAAGGGTACCATGAAGAGTTATCAGGGCACTCTTTGTGGGCCAGAGGGGGCACCAGTGTTCATGTGGGGCAAGTGTCCTTAGTCCTCCTCTGACCTCTAGCAGCCTTCTCCAATTCTTTGATATGGACAGATAACATATTTGCAGGGTTTTTATGGAAAATGCTATACAAGTACAGCGTCAAGATGAGCCAACTTCCTAACTTCCCAGCAGGTTGCCACTCTAAAGCTGGAGCCACTACAGTTTAGAGCTGTCTGGTTTAAGCACGAATTGTTGGTTTGCCACCACCTACTGTCTTTTTGCTACTTAACTCTTAACTCTTTCCTGAATCTTAAAGAGTCCTATGACACAAACATATGGCCAACCTTTATGGTTCAACTTTTGATATATACTTAGGTCATATTTTTGCATGCATGGAATAATTATAGTGTACTTGAAGAAAGCTGCCTTTTGATTAAACAAACTTTAGCCTGTTGCTGTTAATGATGGATGCAATATTTTTATGATCATTGTATCAATTTTGAATCATATGACATCAAGTTCAGATGATCATTGCTCAGAAAATTAGTATTTTTTTTAACATTTTTTTTTTTGAGAGACAAAGCATGAGCAGGGGAGGGGCAGAGAGAGAGGGAGAAAAGAATCTGAAGTAGGCTCCAGGCTCTGAGCTGTTAGCACAGAGCCCAACGTGGGGCTTGAATCCACGGACCATGAGATCATCACCTGAGCCTAAGTCAGATGTTTAACCAACTGAGCCACCCAGACGCCTCAGAAAATTAGTATTTTAAGGATCATATAATTGATCTTTATAATTAAAAAATTTAAATCTCAAACTCTCATACTAGAAATAATGAATAAAAGCAGTTAGTTTTTTTAAGTCTAAACCATTAGACCCACTGAAATTATTTAAGATCTATTCATTTAAGACTCTGATCAACTGCTAAGTCTCGATTTGCCATCACACCTTTTTAGGTCCACCTTGACTACAGCATTTATGACACTGCATTGCGATCTTTGGATTACACATCTGTGTTGTTGACAAAGCTGTGAGCTATTCAAAGGGAGAGGGTCTGTCTTCTTTAGTGATACCCTAAGTTTTAGTACATGTCCCTCTTGTTTATTTAACATGAATTTTGGTGGTGATATTTATATGTGAATAAGGAAATTTTAATAGATGATTCAAAATACCAGGAATTAAATTAAGAACGAGAAACAGTCTACGACTTTTATGTGTTGATTGGTCCAGACTTCTGGAAGCCATCTCTGTCCATCACAGTGTTATCTCTGCTTTAGACCCATCTCAAACATTTAATTCTTGTCTAGAAGGATAATTAGGGACCACCAAATATAATGTCATTTTTGCTGAGGTAAATTGAATTAGGGTAAACTGAAACTTGGCTTGACGTTACCCTTTTTAATGTCAGAGTAAGGCTTGCATATTGTGACCTCTCTGTTTCCATTCCACTTTTCTAAACAGTGGCTTAAGCATGTTCATTGAACAAAGTCAGGTGCTGTATCTGGTTAACTCTGGGGTATTTTGAGTGGCTAGACACGAATGTTTGTTAGACTATTAGTATGAATTGCCAAATTTCAGAGACCCATTAGTGTGGTTACCTATGAAACTTCCAGTTTTGGGGGGAAGGTTCTTTTGAGTTTCACATTAATTCTTTAGCTAGAAACACAGATCGATTTATATTGAGGGTTACTACACACAAGAAGTGACAGATTCTTAGATAATAGTGTTCATATGTTTTTGGTATATCTTTAGAAATAGCTTTTGTACTTTAACAAGTAATTCATTCAGTATTTTTGCTGGCATGGTGTTAGGTTCTGAAATATAGAAATGGAAAAGACACAGACTCTTCTTTAGCAATTCAAATCTGCTGGCAAAAACAAATGAACAAATAAAAAGCACATTGCAATATCTTCTGATAAGGGCCACAATAAAAGTTTTGTGTGTGTGTGTGTTTTAATGTTTATTTATTTTTGAGAGAGAGAGAGAAAAAAATGAACACGAGCCGGGGAGGGGCAGAGAGAGAGGGAGACACAGAATCTGAAGCAGGCTCCGGCCTCTGAGCTGTCACCACAGAGCTGGACATGGGTCTCGAACTCACAAACCATGAGATCATGACCTGAGCTGAAGTTGGATACTTAACCAACTGAGCCACCCAGGCACTTTTTTTTTTTTTTTTTTTTTTTTTTTTTTTTTTTTTTGAGACAGAGAGAGACAGAGCATGAACAGGGAGGGTCAGAGAGAGAGGGAGACACAGAATTTGGGCTCTGATTCTGATCAGAAAACAGGCTCCAGGCTCTGAGCTGTCAGCACAGAGCCTGACTTGGGGCTCGAACTCACAGACTGCGAGATCATGACCTGAGCTGAAGTCACACGCTCGACTGACTGAGCCATCCAGGCGCCCCGGTTTTTTGTTTTTTAAATATAGAACTAAAGTGATTGGTTATCTGTATATAAAAAGTTCAGTTGCATCCTTACCTCACACCAGAAATAAAAATAAATTCTAAGGGAACTAGATACTCAGAGATGAAAGGTATAGCTTTTAAAGAGAAGAGAGAAGTACATCTATATTACCTCAGATTTGGGAATGATTTTCTAAAGAAGCTACCGAAAGCTCAGCTAGTCCTTAAAAGATTGACAAATTTAATATATATTAAAATATAAAACCTTTATACAGCAAAGGAAACTATAAATAAAATTAAGATGAAAATATTTTAGTTTGTTCTACAAGCAAAGGTGTATGGAAAAGAAGTATGTAAAATAAGAAAAATGTGCAGTGGGTATGTAAAGAAAATTCTAAAAGAGGAAATGTAAGTAGCCAAAAAAATATATAAAAAGTTGTTTAGCCTTGATAGTAATCGAAGGTATATAAATTAAAATCACAGTGAAATTCCATTTCATACATATCAAACTCAAAAAAGTTGAAAAGTTCTTACAGGATGAAATGTTGGTAAATATACGGAGCTGTGAGAACTTCCCATGCACAGCTAATAGAAGTACAAATTGGTACAATATTTGGAGAGCTCTTCAAATGAATTACCCAGGGCTGAATGTGTCAACATTTAAAACAATCTCAAAAATACATTGTTGAGAAAAACATAACGCGGAGAAATACCCATGGTGTGATTTTAAAGTTTAACTACATGCAGAAAGATCAGACATATTGTTTAGGGATACGTTTACAGTGAAAGTATACATGCTATTCAAAATACTGAATAGAGGGGCGCCTGGGTGGCTCAGTCGGTTGAGCGTCCGACTTCGGCTCAGGTCATGATCTCACGGTTCGTGAGTTCGAGCCCCGCGTCGGGCTCTGGGCTGACAGCTCAGAGCCTGGAGCCTGTTTCAGATTCTGTGTCTCCCTCTCTCTCTGACCTGTTCATGCTCTGTCTCTCTCTGTCTCAAAAATAAATAAACATTAAAAACAAAACAAAACAAAACAAAAACAAAATACTGAATAGAATCCTTACTTCCAGGGGAAGAAAGAGGGTGACATGATGGGAGCAAAGCCCACAAGGGGCTTTGGCTGTATCTAAAATGTTTAATTTCTTAAAATAAGTGACAAATACGGGACTTACAAATGCTGGGTGTTTATTATTTTCTGTACCACCTTGTGTGATTTAGCTATTTCATACTAAAAGGAAAGGGAGAAAAAGCACAGTGGAGAACTAATTCTCTGAGGGAAGGTCAGGGAGGGCTCTTTGGAAGAGATGACCTTTAAGCTGGTTTTGGAAAGGTGGTACAGTGTGTAAAGAGGCACAGGGTTATGAAATAGCATTTTATGTTAAGGGCCCTATATGCAGTTTGCAAGACTGAGGTGTGGCTGGAATGAGAAAACAGGAAGGTTATCAGAGATTAATCTAGACAATGAGCCAGAGATCAGATCTTATGATGGTATTAATTTCCCACAACAAGTAAAATTTCTTGTACCCTATTCTCTACTTCAATTGGGACAGTCAGCTCATTGAATTATGATGATTAGAGCCCCTGAAGAAGAAAGACTCTTATGACCTTAGTTTATAATAGCCACTAGGTCCTCACAGGGTTTCGAACAGTCTGCTGGTGTTTTGGTAGATGAGCAATCAAGAATGAAAACAGAGCTTTTCAGCTTTGAGCTGATTTACAACCAGGATACCTATACTGTTGAGCAAGCTTTATGGTCCATCCAGTATGAAAGCCTGGGGCTTGCTCAACTCTGAGGGTCATGCCTAGTTATCCTTTTTGGGTCAACTGGGAAGGGCAGTTTTATCTTATTGCCACTCACATGGCTCTCCCATGAATGTTTTGTTCCGCTCACTTTGAACACATTTGTTTCTTGGAAGAACTGTACTGGGGTGCTCTGGAGTGGAGTGCCTTGTTTTTTGAATGACTGCCTATGTGATCTTTTACTATGTTTTGCTTATATCAAATGGACTTGTCCGGATTTCAGAGAATGCCCTTTTACTCTTATTATTTTTGGGGAAAATGCTATTATCTTTCTGTGCCATCCATAATTTCATAGATTCAACATTTTCCTTCCCAGTTTTCCACACTGAATCCTTTCTGTCTCTATAAGGCTGTACCCACACCCATGGTCCCTCTTTCTTTTTGCTTCTTAAAGGAGCACCTTCTTTAGTCCTTTCTGATATCTAGACTAGGGCACAAGGAACTGGCTGTGAGATGGGCAAAGCAGATGGCATCAACGTTAGTGGGTAGGTTTTACATGACGTGCTTGTCTAGAACATGGTAAACCAAGGGGAAATTTGATGTGAAATCAGTAAACATTTTCCATTAGTATAGTACAAAAAGATTTGGAGTTTAGGGCTGGCAGTTTTCTAGCTATATAATCTTGGAAAAGTCTCTTAGTATTTCTAAACCATAGTGTCATCCACTGAAGAATGGAAATATAAAACGTATCTCATAGAGTTGTGTAGTTAATTTATTTTAAAGTGCATTGTAAAGTATAAAGTACTGTACAAATATGAGATATTAGTGTCATCAGTATTCTTCTTAATGATACCTAACATTCCTTGGCTTTTTTTGACCTCATCAATATATGATGTCAGTGTGGTCATAGCCAACATAGAGCAACTTTCATCCCTATTTTCTTAGTGGCCTTTGTTTTATAAGTAATGGGCCAATTATAGTATTTATTTATAAATGAATTACAGCTGGGGCATCCCTTTTAACACATAAATACTACTAATTTGTGTATTACACTATTATTAGTGTATTATTACTATTATTACTATTAGTAAACACTACTAATGTGTAATTTATGGGCTAGTGTTGGCGAGGATGCTGCTGTGTAGTGCATGCAGGGTTGTGGGCTGTAATTCTCAGTTTTAGGGGGCTTTGGATGACCTCAGGGATTTGAGGTCAATAAACTTAGAATTTCAGTATTTACTTTCCCAAGAAGTCACTTATCAAGAACCTAAAAAACTACTGAATTACAAAACATTAGGCTAATTCATGTTAGAGAGACATTAGGCATTCTTGAACAAGGAAAAATTCCAGGGTCCATCAATATACCATTAGATGAGGTAGACCAAACTCATAAGAACCAAAAATATTTCAAAGAGAAGTGTAATTAAATAAAACCATCCAAATCTGGAATCTATCTAATCCCTATCTAGCTAGTTGAGAAAGAAGCAAAAAAGACTTTGCACACAGCAATATCTTTGGATTTTAATAATGCTTAGTAGCATGCTGGATTTTGGAAAGAGTGGGAAACATATGAATTTCCAGAGAATAAACAAGGAAATTGAAATTTTGAACACAAGTCAGCTTTTTCTTGGGTACCTGCAGCCTGAGATAGTGGAATGAGAGGAAAAAATTAATGCTGTTGCCAACAATTTGTAGGGTGATTTTGAGCAGGTCAGCTACTATTTGAATCTCTTCTTCATCTATAAATTGAGAATACCACTTGTCCTTGCCTACTCTAAAAGGCTGTTGAAGATTGATTTAGACAATATGTGTTACTTGCCATGCCAGTGTAAGGCTTAGGATTTTAAGACTTCATTTTTTTTTTTTTTTTTTTTTTTTTTTTTTGAGAGAGAGAGAGACAGAGAGAGAGAGAGAGAGAGAGAGAGAGAGAGAGAGTGTACGTACAGATGAGGGAGGGGTGGAAGGAGAAGGAGAGAGAAAATCTCAAGCAGGCTCCTAAGCCCAGCGTGGAGCCTGATGCGGGGCTTGATTTCAAGACCATGATATCGTGACCTGAACCGAAATCAAGAGTTGGATGCCCAACTGACTGAACCACCTACATGTCCTAGGACTTAACTTTTATGTAGTTTAAAATAGTTCAGTTGTATTCTCAAAGACCATGTTGCCTGTGTCACCTAATCAAGAAGTGTGATTTTAATTTGCATTTCCCTAATGATTAGTGATATTGAGCATCTTCTCATGTAACCTGTTGGTTTTTTGTATATCTTCTTTGGAAAAATGTTTATTCAGGTTTTTTGCCCTCCTCCCCTTTTTTCTTGCTATTGAGTTATATGATTTCTTTATATATTTTGGGTATTAACTCCATATCAGATATATGGTTTGAAAATCCTTTCTCCCATTCCATAGGTTGTCTTTTCACTTTGTTGATGGCTTCTTTTGCTTTATAGAAGCTTTTTAGTTTGGTGTAATCCCACTGGATTCTTTTTGATTTTGTTGCTTGTGCTTTAGGCGTCATATCCAAAACATCATTACCAAGACCCGTGTCAGGGGGCTTTATTGCTATATTTTCTTCAGGAATTTCATGGTTTCAGGTTTTACATTTATGTCTAATCCACCTTGAGTTAATTTTTGTGAGTGGTGTGAGATGGGTCCAGTTTCATTCTTTTACATGCCAATATCTAAGTATCCCAGCACCATTGAAATAAGTCACCTAGAGAGAGACAGATACTTTATGATCTCATTTATATGTGAAATTAAAAAAAAAAGAAAACCATCAAAAAACAAAAACACAAACTCATAGAAAAAAATCAGACTTGTGGTCGTTTACCAGAGGTGGTAGGTAGGAGAGTGGGAATTGGAAGAAAGTGGTCAGAAGGTACAAACTTCTAGTTAGAAGATAAGTAAGTACTAGAGATTTAATGTGCAAGATGATGACTACAGTTCATACTGCTGCGTGATATATAAGAAAGGTGTTAGGAGAGTAAATCCTAGGAGTTATCACGAACATTTTCTTCTTTCCTTTTTATTATATCTATATGAGATGATGGATCTTATTGTGGTGATCATTTCATAGTATATATAAATCAAGCCATCAGGCTGTATGTCTTATACAGTGATGTATGCCACATTTTTCAATAAAAGTGGAGGGGAGGAAGAATAAGTGCAACCTTTTATATTGTACTTCTTTTTATTTATGATGGAGTAATTAATAATACTTTAATGTGTTTGTTCATAAAATGAGAATCCCAATAACAGCTTGTGGAAACTTAATTAGTCATTCAGTGATATTTTGCATTATTACTACATAAAATATATGTGCTTTTTTAGAATGTTCTTTTTGAGATCTTGAGTATTCTTGTAAGTAAAGCCTGAAGCTTAAACATCCACTTTTTTTGCATTTCTTGGTCTGATATTTCTATTATACCAGAAGGTTAGTATTCACATGGTTATTATCCCTTTCAGTTGGACCTAATGTGCACTTTGATGACTTTTGTTTTATCTCATTACCTTTTTGATTTGTTTTGTTTCCTAAGAATCCATTATGAAGACTTTGATTCATTTTTTGTGGAGCTCAGAAAGTTTAAGATGAATTAAAGGCATTCCTTTTGTAGGTTATCTCAGCTCAACCCATAAAAATTGCCCATCAATTATAGGAATGTTTTCAACCATCCCTGGCATATACTTCTAAGAAATTTTCACATTCAGTCAGTTTGACAGTTGAATCCATGAACTCTTGGTCTAAAAGCCCTTGATACTAATTATTGTATTATGTTTGTCAAAGAACAGGAAAGAGATTAAGATAACAACGGTTTGCATAATTCAGGCTGTAACATAAAGCATAGAGAAGAAGCAAGTGTGGTTTGTGGTGTGTAAGCTATATGTAGAATACAAGTAGGAACTTTTTAAAACTAAAACGTTCTCAAGATAGTTTCAGTGGTATGTATTTGAAGTACTTTGGAAACATTTCACCAAAGTATTAAATTTGTAGTGGAATTAGGGGGAGTAAAAATTAATAATTTTAGAAAGTTTTTTTTAATTAAGCTAAAGTATTTCAATTGATTCAAATGGAAGCAAGTCTGATTTTGTGTGACAAATTATTACTTTCATTTGGTTGGGAAGGAAAAGGTAATTAGCACCTCACAAATCAACGTCAATGATAGGAAGCTCCATTGTAAATACACCAAATTTGAGGATTACTGTCCCTCAAAGAAGGTATACATTAAAGATGACATGATCACTTATATTTATTTCATGAGCTTGATCCTTGTCAGATTAGCCCAGGTCTGGTTAGAGTTATAAGCTATTTTCAGCTGTATTGGTCCTTATTCAGTTTTCACAGTATGCAAATATATGCAGAAATAAAAAAAAAGTCTTCCTAAGAAATAGCTTTGAAAACTAAGAAAGTCTATTGGAAACATAAAGCATTTTTGGCATCTTATATGTCATGCATGAAAAGTTAATGGAATTAGTTTTTACAGTGGCTTATGGAATTGGTCTCCTTATTCTACTGTCACACCTTGTATATGGGTAAATGGGTGGTTCATATAGTCATTTCTATGAAAAATTGACTATTTTGTAGGAGAGCTGGCAATTTTGTCAAGAATTTATGATTTGGAGGTTGGTTTTCATGAAAATGGACTTTGTCTTAGCCAAATGCCTTAATAGCCAGACCTTTCCGTGTGTAACTGTTCACCGGAACTACTTGATTTGGGTTTGATAAAAAGATGGAGATGGGAAAGGAGACTTGCTTGTCATTCTGTCTGCTGATGCATGAAAGAAAATATGGAAAACTTCATCTTTGCATATTGTGAGCCTGGTGGAGGACTAGTTTTGTCACTGCAGTTCTCTTAAATCCAGTTATCCTATCTTCTGTTTCCAACTTTCCCTCTGGGAACCTGTATATCATCCTTATCTTTGGACTGCATACTTTAAATATTGTTTGTCTTCCAAGGATATTATATCATTTTTAGTATGTTCTTACTAATGCAACATAGAATTACATATAAAAAAGTTTCTGATCAGTGTGAAATCATCTGTAGTGCTACAAAGAATCTTAGCATTTTATCCCACTTTGGAAGCCATATTATATATACATAAACATGCACATTGTTCTTAAAAAATATGGAAAGTGTTGATTCTCATTTTGACTTGTAAGGAGTTCATTTTGGTGGCATTTTCCTGTAGTCCTGTTAGCAAGTATTGACCTGTAATCAAGCCAAAACAGGGTACATGTGACACCAGTCCCTTTTTTATGTGAACATGGATTATAACTTTTTAAAAAAGTGAATGCCCAAGAAAAGAAGTCATCAGCAGAGGTTTATGAGTTACCAAAACAAAGAGTTCAAGCTGTGCTCACCACAAGGAGAAGTAGTTAAAAAATTAGAGAAGGTGTTTGAATTGATGAGCTGTTTGAATTGGTCTTCTGACCTCTGAAATGACCTTTTCCATTACCTTCTCTGGTTTGAAAGATAATTACTCTCTTCTTCTCTCGCCCTAAGGCAACCCTGGCCAGAATTTCAGCTTTGCCGTTTGAAGGGTGACGCTGTGGTGCAGTGTATTGGGTCAGGGTGTGACCTTACACATCTGTATTTCACTAGGACCACCGAATAGAGATGACCACCACTGTTGCTGGTGTCTCCCCAAATCCAAACCAGTCTGCATCTTGATAGCTCTTAAGAGCAGGAGGATCATTCTATTCTGCTGTAGAACTGTTTTTTTCATTGTCAGTTTTGGAGAACAGTGACTGTTATTCAGGGAGATAAAATGAAAAGTTATTTGAAAGAGGTTTAATATGGTATTATAGTCATTTTATACAATATACATTAGTTTACAGTTTACCCTATTTTTCAACATGTTTAGCTACTGTCTTATCTTAGCACCTCTGGAGTTGCAGCAATGAGCAACTTAATCAGGGCATATAAATTTATTGTACATTGCTAAGGACTTTAATGGGAAGTGTAATAAATCCTTTAAGTAAGGACTAGTCATTATAGAAAGCTGATTTGCAACAGCTAAATGTTCACGTTATACTAGAGTGAGATATAAACACTCCTTTGTAACTTGCATGTCATTATAACACACAGATGTCTTGGCTCCAAGAGCACGTGTATTATTAAATGAGTTCCGGCTTGGATTTATGCCAGTGTCGAGGTTTAGTGATCTTAAGTAAGAGCCCAGAACATCACACGATGGGAGGTCAAACAAACTGCCTTTTTATTAGGGGAGTTCTAGTCCATGCTTTAGAGTCTGTCACTGGTGAAGAATAGATGCCCAGTATAGTCTGTTCTACAACATACTTTAAGCTCTTTCATAACTAAAGAAAGACTTATCAGTACATGGAGACCTTGAGATATAAGTTGAAAATCTTGCAGAAGGCTCTTACTTTAACACAAGTAGTGGCTTGTTTAGTTGCTTGAAGAACTGCTGCATTTTCCTCTATAGTTACCTGGGGAAGCTGTGGGTAGAGAGAGTGCATCTTTCCCTGTGTTTAAAAAACAGTGTGTAATGTTGTGGGGGAAGGGAGTAGCAGGAGGGAGAGGAAGAAGAGGAGGAAGGTTATATTCTAGGTCAGATCCCTAGGCCAGATTCTGAATTTTGAGGCCTCTGGTCTCTACTGGAAATGAATCCATGCAAGGACCTGGGTAGGAAGGAGGAAGCATTAGCCTGGGTTTTAAGGCTGTAAAGCATTGACTTTGACATTGCTGGATGCAAATACCAGTGGATATTGAACTGTGCTAATATTACTACTAGAACTGTTATTATTTTAGTTAGAGCTCTGATTATAGAATTATATAAGTTTTGAGTGGTTTGCCCATAGTCCCTTTACTTCTATATGCCCCGTTATTTTCAGTAGGCAGTTTTGCAGAATGGGAAGTTCTGTAGAAACACATGTATTGATTTATATCAGAAATGCTGGTATACCATGGTAAGTATACTTAGTATACTACTTGTATGTTGATTTATAAAGTTAATAAGACCTCTGTGACCAGAGTGAGAAGCTGGAGTATAGAAAGCTCATGTTTTTATCATATAATTAGAATGTTCTCTGTTTATCAAACTGCTCCTCACTTTGTTAAAACTGTGTTAACCCATCTAAATGGTATTAATACATTTTTGAAGTTGTAATGTATAATTATATTATCATTCTTTCAGTAATACACCAGACGTAGAATCTCAAATTTATATCTATTTGACATGAGCTTCTAGCATACGGTTGCTTGAGATTAAGACAACAACAACAACACCACCTCTTTTATCATAGAGACCAAGTCACAATATTTTATAAATGAATATAGGAGGCCCTAAAAGTGCAATCCTTGTAAGAGAAGAGAATAACTTACATGAGCCAAAATTTTCTGTGTTCCTGTGTCTAATATCAGGATATAATTCCGAGTCCAGAGTATTACCAATCAGTTAATATTCTAATATTAAATATTAAGTGAATATTTAAGCATTAGTATTTAGTTAATTAATATTAACAATCAATAATAAAATTGAATATTAAATCTATTTTCTTGAAAGAGCTCAAAATTCTCTTACAGTGTTAAATGTCATAACTACCATCAAATCAAATCTAAAACCAAACGTTAGTTTGGTACATGCTCAGTCTCATGATCATATTTGACAAACAGCATATCTGAAAGAATATTAAGGCCTTCACTTAAGCTTTACTTATAGTTGGAAACCTGGGTGTTTGGCCAAGAAAGGAAGAAAATGATTAAATGAGAAAGTGGCTTAGTTCTTGCCTTCTCCAATGTCTTGTGTGTATTTCTGCCATTCTATCAAAAAGACAATACCACATTTTCTAGGATCAGCCACTTCCTCTCACGCTGTTGGGGTGAGTGGTGAGCAGACCTAGCATGAAGACTCAGGCTGACTGCCTTGGTGTGAGGCACATCAATTCCCAGACAGGATCTAGTGTTGAGCACATCAGAGGTCTTCCAACTGGCATCTGGACAAGGCCTGAACATGTGGAGAACAGATTTAGTCTGAGTTGACTGTGAGGCTCATTTCTCCCTATATTAGCCCAAAGGTGGCAAGCCCTGCTACCAAGTGAAAGTTGCTTAGTACTAGTAGTGGGGGCAGGGGGCAGAGATGGGTGGTAAAGAAACTAATGAATTTATAGCATAAGCAAAGAAGCATGTCATATTATCAAAGGCCAGAATCAGACCTTAAGAGCATCCATCCAAAGGCCATGCGAGTATTTTTAGGATTTTGTTTTTTGCACATTATCATGGAAGAAAAAACAGAAAAACAAAGATTGCTAAAGATGTGAAAGAAGATACAAACCATAATATCCCACTTTATTCTTAATTGGCAATCTTCTCTCTTCACTTCTAGGCCAGATGGCCACAGACTGATATTATAATGAGAGACCTGAGAGCCACAATTAATTATTGAAGCTGCAGAAAAGCAACCCCAGTGGGCACATCACCAAGAAACAGACTTCAGAGGAAGTCAGACCTGATATTGCAGAGGACAAACCTCATTACAATTAACATTTGCAATGCTTAATACACTAAATAATAAACAAAGTCTACATTTTCAGTAGTCATGGCTTGAGTTGACTTTGGTATTGTTTTGACATTAAAAAAATTTTGTGTATAGAAAATCTAGATCTGATTTGTATGCTTGGTAGAAGGTTAATCATCTAATTGTTTCCAGAAAGACTTTTCCCATAAATATCTTCCATCATTTGCTACTGAGTATATTTACTATTGTTTTACAGAAATTTACCATTGATCTGCTGAAAAAAAAGTTTTTTTGATGTGGAATGATTAGGTTGGTAATCTGAGATGGGTGCTATCTATGGGTCATGTGTCTACTAGAGAATTTCTGTGAATTTTAAACCAATGCTGACTTTGGATAGCTTTAGCCCTAGGTGCAATAGATACATTACTTTTGGGAGTTTCCAAAAAAAATATTAAAGAATCATAGCTAATTTTAATGAAGAAGGAAAGGTGAATCCGTGTTGTTCAGGCACTTCAGGTTGCCTATATGACATCCAGTATTCTTTTTCTTATTTATTAGTGGAACTCCAATTTTATGTGGGGGTTGGGGAAAGGAGTGGGTGGGTGAAGTTTTATTGGTACCTCATTTTTATTTTTATTTTTTTATTTTTTAAATTTATTTATTTTGAGAGAGAGACGATAGCAGGGGAGGGGCAGAAAGAGAGGGAGAGAGAGAATTCCAAGCAGGCTCTGCACTGTCAGCACAGAGCCCGATGCAGGGCTCGAATCCACGAACCGTGAGATCATGATCTGAGCTGAAACCAAGAGTTGGATGCTCAACTGACTGAGCTACCCAGGTGCCCCAGTACCTCATTTTTAAAGCTCCGTATTCTAGGCTCTCACTCAGCTCAGAGTGGACATGTGCTACAATTCTGGCCAGGGAAATGGAGGTGGAAGGCCTCCTGCCTTTGATGTTCCATCACTCCGATTCCTAGCTGCCAGGTTTCTGGCCTCTTTTCCTCTGTCAGCTGCAGCGTTGCCTACCATAAGGGATAACAAGGACTTGCGTTGATGGGTGTTCTTGCCAGTTCCAGGGCCACCGCTCCTTTGGCTCCCCAGTGCCCTGATCTCAGCTCTGTTCAAACCTCCAGATATTTCCTCAGCTCAGGACTCTAATGTATATCCTTTGTTTCCTGGGCTTTCTAGTGACCTACGCACATTCTCTTAGGCTGGGATTGACTCTTCAGCTTGAGATATAGTCTGAGTGGATTACCTTCGTCTTGGCAGTTTTCCACTTCAAGGGCTCTTGTGTGTAGTCCCTCATTTGCTGTTACGAAGGCAGCATGGGGGTAGGGATCTAGAATAGTGGCTCTAGAGTCAGACTGACCTGCATCTGAATTCTGGGAGTTACTTGATCTCGCCATTCCTCAGTTTCCCAAGCTGTAAAATTAGGATAATATGATACTGTTGTAAGGATTAAATGAAGTAATACTGTAAGGCAGTTGGCCCAATGCCTGGGCATGTAATAAGCTCTCAGTAAAGTTGAAATGATTTGATGTGTTAATGATGATTGTTATACTAAACCAAAACCGAACATTGAATAGAGTTATTTTCTTCCTTCTAAAGAATGCGAATCTAAGACAGTTTGATCATATACTGTCAGAACTGGTGCCAAATCTGTGGGTCTAAAACTCCATGGGGCAGGACCCATGTTAGTCTCATTCATTGCTGTCTCCCTAGTATTTGACAGAGGGCCTGGCATAGAATAATAAGAACAATAACTAACATTTATTGAACACTTAATTTGTGTTCAGTCTGTTTAAAGCGCTTCACGTAAATCAACTCATTTCCTTCTAAAGAACAATGGGATAGGTATTATTATTATTATTCCCATTTTGGAGCTAGACTCAAGTCTAGAGAAATTAAGTAAGTAGCCCAAGGTCACATGTCTTAACTGGCAAAGCAGAATGCCAGTAGTCTGGTTCCAGAGCTCCATTGTCTTTCATTAAGTATTCATTGGCTACATGGGGGCAGGAAAGGTGGGAGAAAAGGGTGAAATCCTGTATCTTGGCTTCTTGTATTTGAGGTTGGTTATGGTACTTGCATCATAGAAGTGGATTTTTGCCTCTGCTTTAGAAAGGGATGTCGCCTTGAAGGATTAATTTTGGGGAGAACATAATGCATTATTTATTCCCTGGGGCTTCTGTAAAGTCAGCAGTAAAGTGGGTGGGGGGCAGGGGTGTGTGCATGAATTACCACCCATAGCAAGTAGATCGGTACTAAAATAGTGTTGGTTACAGGCAGGTTGGTTTTCCAAAACATGTAATTTCACTGTTTGAAACTCAGCATGCTTCACCAGTAAATAGCTAAGTTACCCAGTAAAGCGTAGCTGGAGTGGTCATAGGGCCTAGAGCCCTAGGGAGGCATTGGGGGCTGGGTGGAGAGAGGTCTCAATGACAGGAAGCCAACAGTGAGGGCTTAGAATGGCCTCAAGTTTGACTGTTTTTGAGACTTTTACTATGAAAAATTCCTAAAATTTGATTAGTAAGATTTTGTATCATTGGAGGGCATAGCATGTGTCTGTGTTAGAGAACAAGGGCATTTTCTGGGACCTTTTTCTCCATATATAATCTGGAAATGAAACATATTTAAGATGAGGTAAGCACACCCATTCAGATGTATTTATTAGGCCTGTTTCCTTTTTACAATAGGAATTAAGAAAACAAATTGTATCATGTTTGGCCAATAATAGAAGTACCTCTTTCTTAAACGCCTGTTTATAGAATTGAATTTATTTCTGAGTTTACCTTCCACAATAACACTGTCTTTCTGAAATTTTGATCTTCTCTTTTCTCACCAAGAACTGTAATATTCTGAATAACCAAAATGGTATTTGCACTTTACCTATAGGAAGATTCTGTATATCCTCATTTCAGACTTTGCCCTAACCTCTGTCTAACCTTGGGAAAGTCACCCGGTTTACTGCAGCCTCAATGTTCTCATTTCTCTAGTAGGGATAATAGGGTTGAGTACTAAATGACATGATGGACACAAAACTCTGAATGTAACTAATGCAACATACCAAGTGTTCAGGAAATTATATTTATTGTTAAATATTATTAAAAACAATGCATTCTTAGTGTTTCATGTATTTAATAACACACTGTAGAATAAATGTAATAAATTTTAAAGGTAAGAGGGCTATTATAGGTGGACAATTTAGCACCAGTGGGAAGTAACAACTGATTGTGTGAATAGAAGAAAGAAGACAGCAGCTATAAAATTAGATACAAGAGCAACAATTGTGCAATAGTTATAGCTATGTAGTGTAGGATCAAAAGAGCTTTCCACCTCTTTATAATTTCTTCCAGCTGGATGAATGTACAGCCTAATACAACAATTGATGTTCATAATAGTTACTTCTTTGAGTCATCAGGAAAAGATTAAATTATGAGAAATGCACTCCATTTAAGAATGCAGTGGAGTTGGAGGACAATTTAGAAAGATTTTCCTTTAAAATAGTACCTGCTTTACTTATGGCTCTATAAACCCTCAGCTTTTGTAAAAATCCCTGCTGTTGCATATGACTGAGATTTTAAAGGGCTGGAAACCAGGCTAGACCTCAACTGCAGTGCTGGGGTAAGAATGGCTGTGCCATTAGACAAGGCATGTTCTTTATGCTTTTCAGATGATGTTATGTTCTGGAGGGTTCATCTCTGTCTCCATCCACAAAGCAGCTGAGCTAAAGGGAAGAAGGGCTGAGTGGCCCTTGCTGTACTGACAATGCCAGACTGGATCTAAGTACATGTTTTACTCTGGACTTAAGCAGGACTTAAGAGCCTTTTGACTCCTTGTCAGGGGTCAGGTTTGCCCCTGCCCCTCAAGTCTTCCTGCCTGCTCTGCAAGGGAGGCAGTGTTGTCTAGTGGTTAAGAGTGTGGGTTTTGAGATTTACCAGTTAGGGATGCTTTGGATTGTCAGTGACTGAAACCCAACTCAGACTGGCTTAAACAGTAAGGCAGTGTGTGGGCCCATATAACTGAAAGTCCAGAGGATTTAGGGTTGTCTGTCCAGTGGCTTCCGTTCGGTTGCCTGGTGACTCTCTTGGCTTTGCCTTCCTCTGTGTTTTGGTTTCATCCTCAGGCTGGTAGTAGTGAGATGTCTACAGCCGTGCTGGATCCCACAGCTGCATGTGACATCTAGAGGCTTATTCTTGGAGGAAGTAAATTCTAAGCCTCCAACAGACTTTTCCTTCTTTCTGGCCTGTATTGGGTCGGCCGCTCATTTTGGAGGCAATCTCTGAAACTGGAGTAATGATGAATATTGGATATCTTAGGCTAGGTCCCTGAGCCAGTCATTGCCAAGAGGGATGGGATTATAATGATTGCTTTAGACAAATCGTGATTTATCTCTAGTGTTGGAGTCAAACTACCTAGATCACAACAGCTGCTCTGCTGTGGGTGAATAGGTGTCAAAGATAACGCAGTATTCTCTCTAGAGTCAAATAGACTTGTTCTCAGGTTTTAGCTCTGCCATTTACTAGCTGCAGGCCCCAGCCTAACATTTGTGGGGCTTGAGGGAAGAATCCAAGTGATGGCTCACATATGCTATGTGGACACATTTTTAAAAGTTATAAATCAAGCCAATTGTTTCTATCCCGACAAATATACCTTTATAATGATCTGGCAGGTCATGTTTGAATTTGAATACTTGGATACCTCAGAGTTCTGCGTACAACATGGTTACATAAGGAGAGTGGGACCCAGGCTTGCATTCTGTGTCTGTAGCTTTCCCCTGCCTCTGTCTCACACTACAAAGTGTTGACATGCCAGCCGACAAGTCCAGGCTATGTCTTTCCTACCCAGAAAGCCACCCCTTGTCCAGCCCTTGGGCATAGACTTGTGAGCATGTGGCACCTGCTCTAAAGTCATCTCTAGGGAGGGATTTGGGGAAGAGGCCCACAGAGGCTGTGGAGATGAACTTAGGGCAGTTTGGCAGGGAATTCTGAACTAATCAGAGCATGTCTAGAAAGGGAATGCAGGATTCTTGGTTAATACATTTCCTTGACCTTATGGACTGTTGTACCCACAGAGAGGAGTACAGGGAGGACTCTGGCCTTTCAAAACTCAAACCCAGGGTAAAGGTTTCTCTCTCTGGTATCAGGACAATTCTGATGAACTATAAAGACTACGGCAAGTGACAATTCTGCTGAGACTCGGTTTTCTTCTGTAAAGGGGGTTAATACCCCTAATACCCAGTTCACCAAGTTGTGAAGGTTAAGTGAGGTGAGGTATGCCAAGTACTCACAAAATGCCAGCTACTTTTAGTGTCTTTGGGCACCCAGTGCACAGGTGTTCCCTGTCTCTGATGCTCACTTATGCAAAGACCTTGGGCAAGCCACTCCATCTCCCCAAACCTTACTTCCTCATCTTTGGATGGTGATGCTGAATTAGGATGTAAATGGGAGGGAACATAAAATAACAGCAGCACAGCCTGTGCAGTGGTCATGACTGTCAGGAAACTTCTGTGTTCCTGATGAGATAAAGTAGACGTTCTGGATCACTAAGGCCCTCCATAATTTTCCAGGTAAAATCTGCTTCTGACTAGATAATATGTTTGTACCACAGAGAAAGTCCATTTACTAAACCAGAAAGAAATCTTTCACAAATTATCCCCTGTTTCCCCCCTACTTCAAAGTATTGCCTCTGTGTCCCACCTCTTACCCATGGCAGTCTGAGAAAGTTAAAGTTGTTTTTCCTAGATTTTATTTCAGCAAAATTATCCCCATAGCAATAATTAACCATGGCATTAGAGACAATAGAAAACTGTTAATGGTGAAAACCACCCCCATGTGGTGTGGTAACTAAGCTGTTGACTTTTTCAAAAAAGGCAACATCAGTGTTGAATTGGAGTTCCAACTAACACAAGATCAGAACCACAGGGGATTGGAAGTAAAATCTGGGTTGGCCTCCTTTGTGTTCTGTTCTAACAGAGCTGTTAGTGATAAGTGGTTGCTTATTTGGCTCAACATATTTTGTTACAATATAAAAAAGGAAGTTATTTAATTAGTACTATTGAGTAAATCAATATATCTGCCTTTATGTGTTTAATAACAAGCTATTTCAGGAGTATTTCGAGTATGCAGAGATAATAAAATTATTGTGCTGAGGACTAACACTATCAAAGCAGAAGCATGGGATCAGACACAAACACATGCGTGTGCATACACGCACACACACACCCCATTAATTTAAGATGTGTTTATGTGATATTAGTGTTCTTTGGTAAACAATGTCTGTTTTATCTTGGAGATAACAAATATTTTTAGTTATAGTACACAGAGGAAAGGCAACTAAGTATCTTGGGACTGAATTAGGGATGGTAAGTTTTAAAAATTGAAGTTCTAAGTTTTAAGTCCTTGAAACTATTTGGTAACTTCAAATTTCTCACAGGTTTTGAATTTGAATGTAGGAACTGGAATTGATTGTGTATGAAAAGAAAAACATGTGGGGCACCTGGGTGGCTCAGTCAGTTAAGCATCTGAGTTGGGGCTGGGGTCATAATCTTGCAGTTTGGTTCCTGGGTTCCACCCCCACATGGGGGGTAGGGCTCTCTCTTTCCCTTTCTTTCTCTGTGCTCCTCGTCCACTTGTGCTCTCTTACTCTCTCTCTCTCTCTCTCTCTCAAAAGTTAATAAAAAAAACTTAAAAGAAAGAAATATATACCTTTAATTAAGACAGCATTATTTTCACAGTGGCAGCCGTATTGCTGAAATTATGAATGGAAGGAAAGACATGTAACAAAAGAAATAAGATGAATCTTTCCTCTAACCTGTGCTTGTACTCATTTATATTAGTCCTTTACAAAGAGTCATTTTTAAGCTGTAATTGGAAGACTCTCTTACTTTGTTCTATGACTATTTTTTAGAGTTAAAAAAAGCAAAATTCGAGTCAGAACCAGGATGTCCCTTGTTTTTTCTCTCTCTCCCCTGAAGTATTTGTTTTTTGTATCTTAGGTATGGGTAAATAGCTATGTCTTTTAGATCAAATGGAAAGTTTAGGATTGCTGTCAGAGATACCAAAATGAATGTAGGCTCATGAATATAGAATCCCATTAAATAATGTCTCTGAGTTTCCCACAGTGTCAGATGAGCCTGTGATTGAAAAGTGGCAAGATGTAATATCACCCAAAGAGTTCAAGTTTTTCTTTTTTCTTTTTCAAGTTTTTGAATAGAACAAATACAGATGCCACAAATATCAGTTATTTTAACTAGAATTAAAATAACAATTTAAAAAGCCAAAGAAACCTGATTCTGAATTTGAGATGATTTTTCTTAATAAAATATGTTTGTAGAACAAATGAGTCACACTGTAAGAAGTAAGTAGGGCCAACACTTGGTCTCCATGGTGTGCGGTGGAGAATGTGTATGTAGCCCTTGAGCGGGAGCTATAGGTACACTCCAGAACTATTTTAAACTTCGTTTTCTGGGAAGCCTCTTCTTTGGCTTCTGTGGGGCTCTTCAGACATTGTTTACACAGAGGGTCATCTTTCTGGAAATCCATGGGATACGCTGATGAATGAGTCACAGAAGCAATTAGCTTTGTAATACTGAGAATTATTGGCAAGAGTCCACATATTTTCTAAGATACAAGAGGAACGACAAGAATGAAATTAGCTTATGCTTGCTTGCTCAGAGGAGTTTTTACCTCCACAAAACTTGTCTCTTATTATAGATACACTCTGAGAAGTGATGTGGGGCAGTTTGTGGTGCCTTTCTTCTGCTTGACCTAAGAGGATTTTGATTAAGAATTTCTCTGGACCAAGGAATAAGAACTCATGAATCTTGGCTAACAGTATTAATAAGCCCTTCCACTATGTTTAATCAATGAGAAATGTCACTATACTCATTTCCATACATTATGACATCAGATGCCTTCTGAAACTAATTTGTTGATGGAATAAAGTATAATTTTTGTATTTAAAATATTTCACAAAATATACAGAAAGCATGTATCCTAGGATAGTCCTCTGAATTTTCCTCAGCCAGCTGACAATTTTGAACTCAAGATTAATTTGTCTGGAAACATGAAAGATTTATCTGCAGAAAAACTTCGCTGAAATTGTGTCTGAAAAGAGTGTTATTGAAAGAACCCATTATCTCTATTTAGAGTTTAAAAATACAATCTAACTTTCATTTAAGAACTTTTAGTCAACACTCTTAAAAGTGTCCTTTCCATAAATGACCCTATCATTTGCCAAATAGTTGCCATTTGTAGATCAATAGAAGTCCACAGAGGTTAAGTGACTTGTCAGAATAACCCAGCAAGTGGCAGAATCAGAAGAAGATTCGAAGCTTTTAATTTCTAGTCTTTTGCTCTAAGACAATTAGCTAGTTCTCCCCTGAGTTTTAGCACACGAAAAGTTACATGGAGCTTCCAGATGTACTTTGTGAAAGGGACACTTGTCTAGCTTGGATGAATCTGTGCTTTTTTTTTTTTTTTTTAAATAGTATTTATTACAGAAAATTTCTAGTTTGGGCTAAACTATTTATGTTACTCTTTATCTAAGAAGGAATAGAAAACTCAGCTGAGGAAAGGTGAATGAAACACATCTATAAAGTTGATTTTCTGAATGAGAGAAAAAAGTGAAAGCTAAAACAAACTTAGGTGACTTTTTAAAAACCTGGCTCTCAGAACATTGTGCCAGTGTACCTGTTTATTCATTTGATGCGTAAGTTTTTTCTTGAGAGTATCTCACATCAGTGTATATAATTAGACTTGTACTTAAAATTCTAGTCCATTTGAAGAATTTGTAGAGTTAGCCTACCATTTTGGAGAGAATGTTTATATTAATTATTCTGTACACATTTCTCTTTGTGAAAAATCCTTCTCTGCTTTTAGGCTAAAATAAGTAACAAGAAGCTGAGGATTGTAGCTAATTGTCTAGAACACAGGATTAGAAATCCAATTCTGACAGAAGCCAAATGAGTTACACTGAATTTGGCACAGGGTGTAAAAGGAACTGGTCTCTGTTAATGACATGTTCTTGTTCACAAGCAGGTGTTTGCCCAAGGGGAGTATACTTGCACTTCTTTGTAAATGTTATGGAAGAGTGGTTCACTGGAATAGGTGAACATTTCTCAATTTCACACCCAGGATATGTCATGGTGATTCTTCTAGTGCTCTGGGTTCAGTGGGCTTTTGCTAGGAGTAGAAGAGATAGGATTCCAGAAACTGTAGCACCCTCCTTATTTGGTGTTTCTGACTTTTAAGGGGAGGCTCTTGTCCCTGTCCTTAATTAGACTGCTTCTCAACCCAGTGTCTTTGAAAGGCAGCATTTGTGAAGTGTGTCAAGTGCTAGGGTTTTTCCCTTTTCTGCCAGGAGGCTTTTTGACGCAGTGGGAATGGAATTAGGGGATCAGGAGTACAGTGCTAAAATAGTTGTTAGAAAGGCCTCATTGTTGATTGCTGAGGGGGAAAGAAGAGAAAAGTTCAAGAAATGAAAAGCAGCTCCTTTCCCCCTTGAGATCTCTCTTTCCGTTGCTGTATGGCTCTTTACACCAGCCAGCATCTCTCAGCATTGTTCTAGCAGTTTGTTTAACTATCAACTTTTATTTAATTCATCCTTTTGGAAGTTTCTCTAGAGCAGTGGTTCTGAATGCTACTGGCATTCAGAGGGTAGAGACCAGGGAAGCCACTAAACTTCCTACACTGCATAGGACAGCCCCAACTCAAGCAGGGGGCCCAAGGTGTCAATAATATTCACATTGAGAAACTCTGCTCTAGATGAAGAAATTAAAAGACTTTTGAAAGGACTGGACTGTCTTTGCAAATTTATAGCCGGTTTGTACAAGTAATTATTCAAAATATCCTACTCCAGGTAGTGTAGGCACTGCGTTGTTTTTGGTTTTTTTTTGAGCACTTCCTTACTTCCTGGTACTATGAGACACTCCGGGCTCATCTTCTCTATTTCCTGCCCCAGCCCTAGAATCAGCTCTTTCCGCAGGGAAGCCTGGTTCTTTTGTGGGAGAGTAGTATTAGAAGCCACGGTCTGGCTGCTGGGTATGCTCACTGACATGGAGTTTTCAACTCCATAATCTAAACTTGGTTTGTTCATTAGGTCATTTTTAAATCTTGGTCTTTACCATATACATGCATTTACTTTAAAAATATTTTTCTGATGTTTGAGCTTATATGGAATGTTCAGATTACCCAAGTAATACTGAAATTTGAAATAACATTTTTATAAATGAATGAAATCTCTAATAATGTGATTTGTAAACTTTATTTCTTCTTTTATAACATAGTGATGGTATTTGAGACCATTCTTGCCTTAAGTCAATTTTTGTTATTAAGCATGTACCACACGTAGTTTTATTTCATGTTTCCCTATAGCAGGAAGGTGCTTAGTCCTGCCCTGTTAACATACAGATAATTTGTTCTGAAGTACGTGAAAATCTGCATAATGGTGACCCTTGCTTTTTGATTAAGTTAAATTTACTTGATAGTCTTTAGTCCTTCATTAGTAAATGTTCATATCTCTGTAGAAATTTAAGGTTTAACTTTTCCTAAGATGATGTCTAAAATTTCCTGGCTTTGCCTTTAACTGCTATGCTTATTTAAGAAACTGTCTCCTATACCCATGATCAATCTGCATAACTTATCAGGGTTTTCTCTTTAAGAAACATGGACTTTTAAAACATTACAGGTGCAAGCAAAAATAATTTCGGTTTTAAAACAAAACAGTGCAATTATTTTTTTCTTATTTGCTTAAATGTTTATTTTTTACGTATTGAGAGAATTCTGAGATTTATTTAGATACAAATTTTATAGTTTATTGCACTTGAGTATACATTTCAAGAAAAAATACAAATAAATTATTCAAGATATTCTTGTTTTTAAAGTTTATTTATTTTTGAGAGAACAAGTAGGGGAGGGGCGGGGCGGGGGGGGGGAGATAGAATCCCAAGCAGGCTCTGCACTGTCAGCACAGAGCCCAATGCAGGGTTTAAACTCACAACTGAGATCATGACCTGAGCTGAAATCAAGTGTCGGATGTTTAACCAACTGAGGCACCCAGGCATCTCTGTTCAAGATATTCTTAAAACTTTCTTCACGTTAAGAATCTGTTTGAGATCACTTTTAAAACTTAGAGTTCTCAATGTTTATATTTTTCCAAACAGTATTGTCCTTTGTGTCATCCGCTGGTTTGGTAATATACCATTATTAAAAAAGAACTTATTGAGGTGAAGTTCACATAACATAAAATCAACCATTTTAAAGTGAACAATTCATTGGCATTTATTACATTTACAGCGTTGTTTAATAATCACTTCTATTTAGTCCCCTAAAATTTCTATCACCCCAAGGGAAACCCCTTACCCGTTAAGCCATTTCTCCAATTGCCCTTTTCCCCTAGCTCCTGGCAACCACCAATCTGAGTTCTGCCTCTATGGATTTATTTATTCTGGATATTTCATATAAATGTAATCATATAGCTTGTGACATTTTCTGGCTGGCTTCTTTCACTTAGCATAAAGTTTTGGAGGTTTATCCACATTGTAACATGTATCAGTACTTCACTCCTTTTTATGGCTGAATAAAATATTCCATTGTGTGGATATATCAATTTGTTGATTCATTCATTTGTTGATGGATATTTGAGCTGTTTCCACCTTTCGACTACTGTGAATAATGTTGGTGTGAACATGTGTGTGTATTTGTTTGAGTACCTGTTTTTAGTTCTTTTGGGCATATACTTCGGAAAGGGATTGTGGGATTATATGGCAATTCTATGTTTAATTTTTGAGGAACTATTAAACTGTTTTCTACAGTAGGGGAATAATTTTAAAAAAATATTCTTAACTTTATGTCTGTTACCTAAATCAAAATAGTTTGGAAGCATACTCTCTTTAGTGCTTTGATTTTATTAAAAAATAGATTATTCTATAACATGTCCATTGTTTTTTCCACTTAAAAAAACATGTTTGGATAATTCCCATGTTCCTCTCAGGAGAGTTTGTAAGACTCTCAGAAAGAGTGGAGGCTTAATTCGTCTTCTGCTCTAAGACAATTAACCAGCTCTCCCCAGAGCTTTGCATAACCAATTTAAATGTTCAGACACAGAATCTGCTTTCCGTATGATTTGATAAAAAACAAAACAAAAACAAGCAAAAAATTTTACTGGGTGTTCAATAACCTTTTATATGGTATACTTAAAGAGATTGTAAATATTTCATTCACTCTGAATAGGAAAAAAAAGACATCAGCACTTTAAGACGTACCTATCCATGAAATAAAATGCTGATTTCTCCTTTGTCATTTTGTTGGGAGTTTTTGTTTTTTTTTTTTTTGATGCTTACTTATTTTTGAGAGAGAGGGAGAATGTGAGCAGGGAAGGGGCAGAGAGAGAGGGAGACACAGAATCCAAAGGAGGCTCCAGGCCCTGATCTGTCAGCACACAGCCCGATTTGGAGCTCAAACTCAGGAACCATGAGATCATGACCTGAACCAAAGTCTGACGCTTAACTGACTGAGCCACCCAGGTGCCCCTATGTTGTGGGAGTTTTAAAGATTGGCCTAAAAAAGATATTCTTTTGCACTGGACTCTTATAACTTCACACAGCATAAGTCCTTACCAAGTGGATTCAGATATAGTGCGTGCGTTCTGTGGTATTTACTGTTAGCAGCTAATACTTTGTATTGTTTTCTAAGTTCTTCATTTATATGAGCTTTATATTAACAAAGACACAGAAAAGGAGTCAGGGATCCTATCTATATTAGCTTTCTGATATCCTTAAATGAGTCAACAGAGTACTGGTTTATTACAGATGTTTACAGTACTTTACTTGCTGAACTGAATTGATGGTGAATTCTCCAGACAAGAGACCTCATGAATGCAGGAAGTGTGTTTGTCTGGTTCATGGGGATATTGCGAGCACCTAACACTCATAATAAATAATAAATATTTACTGAATGAGTGAACAAACTCTAATGTATAATGTTAAGTATTTTCTGAGTACTGGTGGAGGCCAGTTTTCTGAAGCTGATTGTTCTCATATCAAAGGTCATTTTAATTTTAATTCTATATTTGGTATCTGTGATATTTAAACATGAAGATATGTAATTTTTCCTTGGGTTAGGTACATCATGTTAATTGTTAAATAATAAAAATCAATCTAAATTAAAAACCTTCACTCTAGTTTGGTTACACAAGAACATGTTATTGGGATAATACTTGGTTATTTGTTTGCCTCTCCTATTGTGAAATGTTTCCATTCTATTTAATATATAAAATATTCCATATTCGTATTCATAATCATGGCTGTGTTTTATGTCCCAGGTGTATTTTGTGTTTATATTTGAAGTCAATCAAAGCTCTTTTTGCAATCATTTCCTTGATTAAATAAATGTATAAAGTTTTTGACAAAAAATATGTGTTGTTATAGGAGGTGGAGCCATATAATATTCCTTGAGGGTTGGCATTGGGAGATGGTCCATAGTAAATTTAACTCTAAGTTGCCGCAATTATTAGTTACTAGAAATATTCCCCTATGGAGAACACACTTACCTGAAAACACCATGGGCTGACAGTAAAAACTATTACAGGATATTGACTTGGGAAAGCAGTTTAATTTGAAACTATGAAAGTTTGAAGTGTTCACATTATTTCTGGCAGTGACAAAAAGTGATGAGTTCAACTTGCCTTTAACTGAACTTTAAAAGAAAATCTGTGCTTAGGCATATGCTTATGGAAAAACATTTAAAGATTCTAAGTGGGTTCTTTAAAACCTACTTCACACAAATGAAGATATTACTTGGAACAAGCCAGAATGAGGATACCTAGAAAAAGTGAAAGAATATATCTGGAATGGCAGCTCTTACATAATGGAATTGCTCTTCTGGATTTGGCTCAAGAAACACTCATGAAACCCCTGATCTGTCCACTTTAAAAAAATGTTTTTTTTTTATTAGGAAACATTTAAAGAAAGTCTGAGTGAGTAGATAAACTACAAAAACTACATTTTGCATGTTAACCTTTTTAGAATTTATAACTATAGGGCCAAGCCAGGAGAAAATGGGTGATAGAAGGGTGTGTGCTTGTGTGTGATGAACAAAATAGAAGGCCTGGGCCAACCCTAGCCTGGGGAATCCAGAGGGTCTGCATAAAGAGTAATGGATTTATATTTTGTCAGGATTTACCGAGATGTTTTGTTTTGTTTTGTTTTGTTTTGTTTTGTTTTGTTTTGTTTTGTTTTGTTTTCTTTTCTTTTCTTTTCTTTTCTTTTCTTTTCTCTTTTCTCTTCCTTTCCTTTCCTTTCCTTTTTTCCTTTTCTCTTTTCTCATCTATCTATCTATCATCATTCTTTAAAGAATTTGCCAAGATTTCTTAAAGAAAGTGGTGTGCCCAGGCTTTCCTTGTGTTTAGTTGTCTGTGGCCTGAGGATTGAGGTTATGTTGTTTAGCTAAACAGACAGTCAATTAATTGAGAAGAGAAAATCAAACCAAACTGGTTGCTTGGAGTCATGTAGTCCAAAACACAGATGTGCAAAGGCTTAGATTTTCCCTTTGCAACCAATTGTGCTGGACTTGTAGGTATGGAAGTGAAATAGCAAAGGGAATTTCTGCATTAACTTTCAGAGGTGGGAATGCCTATATCTTGCTTTGTAGATCTACTTTCAATTAGGGTCCATATGAAAGAAAAAAATTGTATTGTTTGGAACAGTGAGTGAAGTAGGCGGTGAAGTATTTCCTTGTTACCATGATATCTTCCAGTTCTAAAAATTCTGAGATTCTAGACTGTGAGCTTATACATTATCTCTGGGAACCATGATGTCCTCTTACCATTGCCCTTAATCTTTTATTTTTGTTTGAAATGAAGTTAGTCAAATTCCTCTACACTGGAACAAATTTCAGCTTGTGAAGTGGGGCTGTTGCAACCATAGGTAAACAAAGTTAAAGTAATGGTTTTCAGGTATTTTAGGCTTTTGAGCTATTCTGTGTTAGCCAATCAGAAAAGCTTAATGTATATAGATTGGTATCTATCAAATATTATACAAATGTAAAGATGCTCAATTCACTTATGGAGAAATTAAACTTAAAATTTTAAGTTTGATCTTTCTGTAGATACAGTGCTCTCTGAAATTCTGAATTGACATTTCTATTTTATGAAAGTGTATGAAAGTTTTACTTTTTATTACTTTGTTTAATGTTTATGTATTTTGAGAGAGAAAGTGAGAGAGAGTGCATGTGAGAGGGGGAGGGGCAGACAGAGTGGGAGCACAAAGCCCAATGCTAGGCTTGATCCCATGAACCCAGAGATCATGACCTGGGCTAAAATCAAGAGTCTGACGCTTAACTGACTGAGCCACCCAGGCATCCCTGAAAATTTTACTTTTAAATTATGTAATCTTTTTCTAGATGTATCTATTGCCTGTGGTTCAATGGCCATAAGATAAATCTTATGGTATAGTATCCTCAAGTATTTTTAGATGTGTTAACTTTAAAGTATGCTTCATGCTTTTATTTATTTTTAAAGTATTTATTTATTTGTTTGTTTATTTGTTTATTTTCATAGGGAGAGGGAGTGTGAGTGGGGGAAGGGTAGAGAGAGGGGGAGAGAGGGAGAATCCCAAGCAGGCTCTGTGTTGTCAGCACAGAGCCTGACAGCAAGGCTCAATCTCATGAACTGCAAGACCACGACCTGAGCCGACATCAAGAGTCGGATGCTTAACTGAACCACCCAGGCACCCCTGCTTCATGCTTTTAAATGACTATTGTTGTTATCTTGTTAAATTAAAATTATACTCTATCTATAATATATCCAAATTATATTATATGTATATATATCCAATATATAATATATATATTATATCCAATATATATACATATATTATATTGTATAATATATCATGGGACTCATTCTATAAATTTTGCTATGTGCTTTGGCTAATAGAATTGCTTAAAAGCCTAAAATACTTGAAAAACATGATTTAACTTTACATAGAGGGAGACATCATTATCAGAAAAGCTAAGTCAAGATGAAACAAAAATAAGCCTTATGAAAATGAGGGACTTTTTTTTTTTAACAGTGTAAATAAGATTTCAGATTTATTTCTTGCTTTTCCATGTACTCTCTGATTCAGTTTCCTCTTCTGTAAAAGAATAATAATAATAATATATGTCGTTCATAGTACATAGGATGAAAATAATAAATATGTAGTGGGTATGAAACTATAAAACTTCTTTACAGTTATGTAAAGACTTTTTTTTTGGAAGGGTGAGGAGTAGTTTTCATGAACTTAAGTTTTTCCTCAGAACTTTTAAAGGTCTCCATTTAAATGATCCAGTTGAAAATATGATAGCAGCGGGATCATAATTTTTTCTGCATTGGAGTACAGAAAGATACATTAGTATTTTTTATTTTTTTTTTTTATTTTTATTTTTTTTAAATTTTTTTAACGTTTATTTATTTTTGAGACAGGGAGAGACAGAGCATGAACAGGGGAGGGTCAGAGAGAGGGAGACACAGAGTATGAAGCAGGCTCCAGGCTCTGAGCTGTCAGCACAGAGCCCGACACGGGGCTAGAACTCACGGACCGCAAGATCATGACCTGAGCCAAAGTCGGCCGCCCAACCGACTGAGCCACCCAGGCGCCCCAAGTATTTTTTAAATTATTTTGATAGATTATAAATATGGAGTGCTAGTGATTTCCTCCTCCATTTTTATACTACATATTCAATCAATATTTAATTATATATGGCATATTCACCCAGTTCTTGTTTAATTTTATTTAATTCGGATGAGCTCATTACATGGCTGTTATTATCATATTTACGGTGAGGAAACGTAGGCTTACAAACTCATTCTTTCTGTCTATTACTTTCTCTACCAACCCCAGGTTCCATGATGGTATGTGTCACTGATCAGACTTTACAGTCTAATTGTTAATTATGTTGTTCTTTTAGAACCTGCCAAAAGCCAGTTCTCCCATAAAAGCCACAGCTCCTGTGTGTTTCTCAGTTATTTGGTGGCAGCTTTATATAGAGATAGGGACCTTATTACGTATAGTTTTATTTCAGAGATAAGCCTTCAGAAAGGCTGAGTCTGTATGGAAAAAAGTAAGTATGAATGGTTCTGCTTTCTTCAACTTTTTCCCATTAATCCTTCCATTCATTTCATGATCCTTATTAAAACCATTCCCAAAGCAATTCTTACTGGGGAGGGGCACTGTGAACGGTGCATTTGCCGAGGAAGGCCAGTAGGGGGAAGCATGAGTGGTTTAGTGCTAAAAGTACTTCAGTTTGTAAAGTAAAAGTTACTTCTTTGACTGTGTCTTATATTGAAAAGACAAGATGGACACACCATAAAAATTAATTTCAGAACACTTTTATTCCATCCAAAATGACTGGTTTTGAATTATAAATCTCTTTCTGGGACCTGTCTGGGGTTGAGTTCTGGCCTTCCTCACTAGCTTTGTATCCTGGTACATGTTGTTGTCTCAGTTTTCTTGTATGTAACATGGGGTAATAATAACCTCACCTCTTAAGATTAATTTGAGGATTGAGTTAATATATATAAAGTACTTAGGGCATGGTACATACACTTAATGTATGCTTAATGAACGTTAGCTATGAATATTATTGTTGTTGTTATGTTCCTGCTTTGTTGCTCATAGTTAACTGGGCTAATAACTTTAAAGAATACCTGTTCTCACAATGAAAATAGTGATTTCATTTTGTACTATATTTTATGAAGTATAAAAATAAATCAAGATGATATAAATCAAGGAAGATCATTTAATTAGGAGTCATTGTAGTCTTTTAAAAAACATTTATTTATTTATTTATTTATTTTGAGAGAGAGAGAGAGAGGGAGAGAGCGCGCACAAGCAGGGGAAGGGAGAGAGGGAGAGAGAGAATCCTAAGCAGAATCTGTGTTGTCAGTGCAGAGCCAGACTCGGGGTTCAATCCCATGAACCATGAGATCATGACCTGAGCTGAAATCAAGGGTGAGATGCTTAACCAACTGAGCCACCAGCCACCAACTGAACCACCTGAGGTACCCCAGGAGTAATTATAGTCTTGAAAGACACTAGTTGATTACTGAGTAGAAGAGTAAGAGTCATGACATCACAGTTGAGATCCTTAAAAATACAAAAATGCTAAAAAGAAGGATAAATTGCAGTTGAAGAGAGGTATTTCATAACCAGGAAGAAATGGGCCAGTACCAAGCATTGGTCATATATAAGTCAGAGAGAAAAAGAGGAAAGCCTAGTAGATGCAGACTTGGCCCAGGGAATATGTCATGGATGTGGGCCTGTTAGGTGCTCTGCTTTGGGTGGGGATGGGGGGTGTTGTAGGCAGAGGTCAAGGGTGGGTTCTGCTCTGGTACAGCTTCCTGGTATTAGAAACGGTGCCCCCCCCCCAACTGCTCCCTTTCTCCTCCTACCCCCCCCCCCCACCCCAGTGACCACTGAACTCCTCTTTTTGAGAACCATTGAATGACAACAATTCAAGGGCTTGCAATCATGAAGAGAATATGGATTACCTTTTTAGTAGGGGTGGAGGCAGTGATTGAAAATGGCCTAAAGACATTTGCTGCAGGCTTCCTTAGAAATGGAGTGTGGGGGATAGGGGATAGAAGAGTAGTCAGGGTACCTCAGTGACACAGTGGTAAAGAGAAAATATGATAGCTCCTGTTATTGGGGGGCTAGGTGAGGAATCAAGTGCTAAGAAAGCAAATCAGTCCTTAGGCTGAAATCTAAATATGTTGCCTCACAGAGTTGGCCAAACCCCTGGCTGAAGAATACCATGGTCACCTTAAAAAAGATTTTGTCTGTTACTTTGCTGATGATTGGTCAAGCCTTGGACGTAATTGTCTATGATCTAAGTGTTCAAGTGATTTATTTATATTTATTTATATTTAGGGAAAAACATAGCCATAGGAAGATACATGTGTTCTTTCACTCTGATGTTATAGAAAACAGTGGGAGGAGGAAGATGAAAAGAGGGAGGTCAGGGAGTAGATAAAACAGTTAGATGAAGGAGCACCCGGGTGGCTCAGTCTGTTAAGCATCTGACTTTTGATTTCAGCTCTGGTCATGACCTCATGGTTCCTGAGTTTGAGCCCTGCACTGACAGCCAGGAGCCTGCTTGGGTTTCTCTGTCTCCCTCTCTCTCTGTCCCTTCTCCACTCACGTGCTCTCTCTGTCTCTCTCTCAAAATAAATAAATAAACTTAAAAAAAAAAAAAAGATGTTGCATGATAAAAAGAAAAGGACTCTCCAGCATTAATGGGAGTAGTGTGGACATAGTGAGTCAACTCATGTTTCAAATCCAGATATTTTTCAGTGCTTTTTGAAAGCTGTTATAATAGATCCATTTCACTATGAAGGTTGACCCCATTAAACAGTGATAAATACTTGAATTCCTCACTTCTGATAGGAATTCAGAGGTCTCTCTTTTGGAGTTTGTATTAATAACCACTTATCATAGTGTAATAAAGTGAATGTGCATTGGCAAATGGTGTCAAGCTGATCATTACTCTTTACAGTGATTCATTGGTGGAATCTGAGGCACAAAAGAGAGAGACTAATGAATGTACTGTTTTCAAAACAAGCTCTCTCTTCCCAGGTAGGGGAGAAAAAATAATATGAGCTACAATTTATGGCATCCCAGACAAGGGTCTACCTCATATAGCTTTCATTTGGTTTATACCTATGGAATGGTCAGTATAGTCAGTCTGTACAGACATCACTGCATGTTTTTGGATAACAAGATCTTGGACTTGATCTTAAGGTCTGCTTTTCCAATTGACATTGATTTTATTTGGCTAAATATCTTGGATATGCATTATATCATAAAGTCCTGTCTCTTTACAGACAGAAGGCATATCATTACCATATTAAATGGGGAATAATATAGCAGTTGATAAGAGGGAGGAAGATGTTTCTCACCTAAGATGTAAAATGAACTGGTTGACAACATGGGAAAGTATCTGCAGAGTTAAATGAACTACAAAAATGTGAAGTCTTTTTGAAAGTTTGCAAAACCAAGCAAAGCCAAAACAGTAACTTTTGGACCAGGCACCTTACCCCACAACTTTCCCAGCTGTTACAAAAGGCTAAAGAAAAGAATAAAGCTGCTGGGCCCTTTTTGCTGCTGCAAAGCATGTAACCCAGGTTTATGACTTACAGCACCCTACTATTTTTTGCTTCTACTTTTCTTCATTGTGTGCCCTTGAATGAATCACCTGGCTATGTTGTCTTGATCTTCTTACAGTATTATCTTCTTTTTTTCTCAAGAGTATATACTTGGGAGCATATTTAAGGAGACTTTAATTACCATAACTAGCAAGATGTTGATGTTTTAGATTGGATTAATTCTGAGAGAGCTTTTGTTGAATGTAAGCTCCTTGAGGGTAGAGGCCATGTCACCTTCGTTTTTGGAACCGAGGATCTGGCACAAAGCCTGGGGCCATGATGGACCCTCCAGAAATGCTTATTTCCCTGAACTAAACTGTGTTATTATTTTGCCTTTTCATAACAATATAGAATTACATGAATTTCCCCTCCCCCCAGAATTTCACATTCATTTTTGTATTAGCTTTCTAGATTTTTGTAAACATTGCATAGCAGCAATCCTTTTTCTCAGATAAATGATTTGATACAGGTCACTCAACTAATTGTTTTTATACTAGCAAATTAGAACCTAGACTTAAAACAGACTTTCAAAAAATATTCAATTTATTTTTGAGACAAGGAGAGAAACAGAGCATGAGCTGGGGAGGAGGAGAGAGAGAGGGAGACACAGAATCTGAAGCAGGCTACAGGCTCTGAGCTATTAGCCCAGAGCCCAACGTGGGGCTCGATCTCATGAACTGTGAGATCATGACCTGAGCTGAAGGTAGACGCTTAACTGACTGAGCCACACAGGTGCCCAGAACCTAGATTAAAAAAAAAAAAAAAAAAAAAATCGTGTCCAGACCTCCTAAAAAACACTACTTTTCTACTGATAAGCTTTCTCCATAATCTGCTAATGTGAATTCCATTTCTTACCTTTGCTTTTGCACCACTCCTATTTATTTCTCTTCTGTAGGTCATCTCTAGTTTTTTTTTTTTTTTTTTTCATGAAAATAGCATGATTTTTTTCCTCTTCTGATATGTATGATGCCAATGCTCTGTGAGGAATCACCTCTTTTTAGAATCACTGTTCAAAAGATATTGGACTTCTGTCTTAGCATGACAAGCCTTAGAAGATGTAAAGCCAAGGGGGGCAGAAAATAGCAACAAGTATATGCTTAGGTTGTCATCCTTTTATTAGTTTTCAATGTAATATCTTCACATGTGGAATAAGCTGAGACTTTTAGCTGGTATCATTAAAAAAAATGTTTTGTGATAGAAGGAACATACTTAAAGATCATAAAGGCCATTTATGAAAAGCCCACAGCTAACATCATCCTCAACGGGGAAAAACTGAGAGCTTTTTCCCTGAGATCAGGAACACGACAGGGATGCCCACTGTCACCGCTGTTGTTTAATATAGTGCTGGAAGTTCTAGCATCAGCAATCAGACAACAAAAGGAAATCAAAGGCATCAAAATTGGCAAAGATGAAGTCAAGCTTTCGCTTTTTGCAGATGACATGATATTATACATGGAAAATCCGATAGACTCCACCAAAAGTCTGCTAGAACTGATACATGAATTCAGCAAAGTTGCAGGATACAAAATCAACGTGCAGAAATCAGTTGCATTCTTATACACTAACAATGAAGCAACAGAAAGACAAATGAAGAAACTGATCCCATTCACAATTGCACCAAGAAGCATAAAATACCTAGGAATAAATCTAACCAAAGATGTAAAAGATCTGTATGCTGAAAACTATAGAAAGCTTATGCAGGTAATTGAAGAAGATATAAAGAAATGGAAAGACATTCCCTGCTCATGGATTGGAAGAATAAATATTGTCAAAATGTCAATACTACCCAAAGCTATCTACACATTCAATGCAATCCCAATCAAAATTGCACCAGCATTCTTCTCGAAACTAGAACAAGCAATCCTAAAATTCATATGGAACCACAAAAGGCCCTGAATAGCCAAAGTAATTTTGAAGAAGAAGACCAAAGCAGGAGGCATCACAATCCCAGACTTTAGCCTCTACTACAAAGCTGTCATCATCAAGTCAGCATGGTATTGGCATAAAAACAGACACATAGACCAATGGAATAGAATAGAAACCCCAGAACTAGACCCACAAACGTATGGCCAACTCATCTTTGACAAAGCAGGAAAGAACATCCAATGGAAAAAAGACAGTCTCTTTAACAAATGGTGCTGGGAGAACTGGACAGCAACATGCAGAAGGTTGAAACTAGACCACTTTCTCACACCATTCACAAAAATAAACTCAAAATGGATAAAGGACCTGAATGTGAGACAGGAAACCATCAAAACCTTAGAGGAGAAAGCAGGAAAAGACCTCTCTGACCTCAGCCGTAGCAATCTCTTACTCGGCACATCCCCAAAGGCAAGGGAATTAAAAGCAAAAGTGAATTACTGGGACCTTATGAAGATAAAAAGCTTCTGCACAGCAAAGGAAACAACCAACAAAACTAAAAGGCAACCAACGGAATGGGAAAAGATATTTGCAAATGACACATCGGACAAAGGGCTAGTATCCAAAATCTATAAAGAGCTCATCAAACTCCACACCCGAAAAACAAATAACCCAGTGAAGAAATGGGCAGAAAACATGAATAGACACTTCTCTAAAGAAGACATCCGGATGGCCAACAGGCACATGAAAAGATGTTCAACGTCGCTCCTCATCAGGGAAATACAAATCAAAACCACACTCAGATACCACCTCACGCCAGTCAGAGTGGCCAAAATGAAGAAATCAGGAGACTATAGATGCTGGAGAGGATGTGGAGAAACGGGAACCCTCTTGCACTGTTGGTGGGCATGCAAATTGGTGCAGCCGCTCTGGAAAGCAGTGTGGAGGTTCCTCAGAAAATTAAAAATAGACCTACCCTATGACCCAGCAATAGCACTGCTAGGAATTTATCCAAGGGATACAGGAGTACTGATGCATAGGGGCACCTGTACCCCAATGTTTATAGCGGCACTCTCAACAATAGCCAAATTATGGAAAGAGCCTAAATGTCCATCAACTGATGAATGGATAAAGAAATTGTGGTTTATATACACAATGGAATACTACGTGGCAATGAGAAAAAATGAAATATGGCCTTTTGTAGCAACATGGATGGATCTGGAGAGTGTGATGCTAAGTGAAATAAGCCATACAGAGAAAGACAGATACCATATGGTTTCACTCTTATGTGGATCCTGAGAAACATAACAGAAACCCATGGGGGAGGGGAAGGAAAAAAAATGAGGTTAGAGTGGGAGAGAGCCAGAGCATAAAAGACTCTTAAAAACTGAGAACAAACTGAGGGTTGATGGGGGGTGGGAGGGAGGGCAGGGTGGGAGGGAGGGCAGGGTGGGTGATGGGTATTGAGGAGGGCACTTTTTGGGATGAGCACTGGGTGTTGTATGGAAACCAATTTGACAGTAAATTTCATATATTAAAAAAAAAATGTTTTGTTTTTAGCATCAATTCAGGCACCTTTTTGTTGCCTAGTGGCTAGTTATCTCATCATTAACTTATCCAAACTTCTTGTTTCTCCTGTTTCATCCTCCTTTACCTGATGTTTAAATGGATAGTCCTATTAGACAAGGGAAGAAAGACAAAGGTGATGGTCTTTCATTTATTCTACAATTGTTACCTATTTGTTTATATAGAAGTTGGTGGAGATGAAGTTTTAAAAGAGTTGGCCAAAATAAGATGTTGGAATTGATTTTGGATTTATCAACAGCATTTCTGTTTTTAGCATAAAAGATGGCAAATTGACTGTGTAGTGAATCAGAGAATCGTTAAGACTCTGAACTCCTGGAGTGTGGGGTTTCAGACTTGTGTCCCTTGTTATACATCTAGCCCATAAATAGGTACTCACTAACTGCTGTGGAGCCATTGTCGAACTACAGCTAGAAAGGAGCTTAGAGATGCGGAAACCAACATCCAGGAAATATAAGGGCGTTCTCATTAGTAGCACAAGTAGGACTGGTCCCAGGTCTCCTTACCTTCCGTCCACTGTGCCTTCCACCACACCAGATTGCCAGAGGCAATGGCAGAGCTAGCTGTGGAGAGCCCCACAGCCAAGCTGGAGACTGTGCCCAGGGACAGGAAATCGGAGGCAGCTGGGGTGAGATGGGTGTCTTGCCAAATTTGCAAATGTTCGTTGTCAGCAAACCAGAGCTACAGAACCGTTTTAGAAAATTTCCAGTTAAAGTGGAATTTCAAAACCATGAACTGCCACCAGGTCAGTGAAGTTGATTTTATGGTAAGCCAGGGCTCTGCACAGCTGGTCGAGTAGACTGGTAATGGTGGCTCACGCTGGGGACTTCCGTCAGGCTAGATTGCTTCTGACCACAAGTGCCTAAAATCATCCACTCCCAGGGATTGTTCCCTAGTCATTTCTCAGGACAAAAACTCATTTTATTCTCCAAGGACTTTTGACTCACAGAGTAACTTCTGCAGAGACATTTATCCATTTAATTTGTCTGTAGGCTCTGAGAATTAGTGAATTAAATAAGAGGGTGTAAGAGCAATTGCTCAATGATAAATAATGAGTTGTATGAAGATTTTATATTTTTAGTCCCTCAGAAGCAATAAGCATATCTAAAATGCTCTAAGGTTGTCCAGGTGAGTTTATTAAGTTTTGAGAGAAAAGAAATAGATGAAGAGCAGATGAGAATCTTGGATGAAGGCCTAGACCTTGATCATGGAGAATTTTATTTATTTTTTGATATTTAGGGTGGATAATAGCAAAGCAAAATTCATAAGGAGGATCATTTTCCAGAAAAAATGTAGCACTGATTTCTTATGCAATACTTGAGAAAATATCTCCCAGAGAAGATTCTGGATCTAATTCTAGTAAATGGGCCAAATGTAATAAGTAAGCTTGAAGCTGGGTGACCTCTCAGATCTAATAAGATGAGGGCATGATGTTAAATAACCTGGGGGTTGGCTAGTATTTACGGACATACTGTCCCTAGCAGGTCTGGCATTAGTTAACTGCTTGCAAGGTTCTTTAGCAAAGAGGTGATTGCAGGGTGCATGGACAAGCAGAGTTTATAGTTGAAGTTAATGGAATAGTTAATGTGTGAACCTGTTTGGGCCAAACAGCCTCTACTTATCCTGGGACCCCCTTAGGTCCTAATGTGCAGTAGCATTAGCCCCATCCTCTTAACCACCCTTGCTTTTCTCTTCTGGTGAATATATAAACATTACTGTTTATGGAAATCACCACATGATAAATATTATCAATAGGACCATAACCATGTAAGAAATTGCTTTTCCAGTTGGTCCAACGTGTAATGAAATGATTCATCCTAGATCTTTTCTTCATGATGACTTGATTGGGTATTGGCTGGTTCCATAGGGTTTTGGACTCTATATAAGCCCAGGCTCTAATTTTGTTGTGTGGACCCTAGATGGCTTTGTTAAGCTCCAGCTCTGGCATGGACACTTATTTGTACTTGGGAAGACTTTCATGAAATTGGGACCATCCTTATCAGTCTTGAAAGGTGAGATCTTCCTCTATCAGGTGTACAATGAGAAATTAATGAAGATAAATCTCCCAAGTACAGTGACCTTTGAGGAAGAGTAGTGTTTTGCAAATAAAAAATATCACCTGCAGACTAATGTGTTTTAAATAATTATATTCAAATTAATTTGCAATAGAAGCTTTATAGTAATCTGTATGCAACATTTAAAAATACTAGTTTTCCAAATAGCAGCTTCTAAAATATTTGTATTTGTGTGGTAAATTACAGTTTCTGTAATATTTCTCACTCATGACGTTGATTCTGACCAGAATGTCTGCTTCTCTTCTGTGTTTCCAGAACACTCTGTAAACGTCTATACTATTATTTCTTGTCTTATAATTTTATATGTGTATATCATTTTCCCCACCAGATGAAAGCTACTTGAAGGCAGGGGATTGTGTCATTTTTGTTTTTGTATCTTTAGAACCTAGTACAATGCCGTTTGCATTATATATTATGTAGATACGTTCTGGGCTTCTTTATATTCTGTGGAAAATGAGGTTCTTTACACTTTGAAGATTTTAAATATCCATTTGGGTTTGGTGCAGCACAAATTTGAATTGATTAAAATCTAAGTTGTGGTCTCTTTAGTTGCTGTTGATTTCTTGGAGAAAATGATTGCAAGTAGAATGAGCTTGTGCTGTGTGCTCCCTGTGGTAAACCTTTGATTATATTTCTGCAAATGTGGCCTGTTAGTTTAAATTGCTCTGGTTGGAGTGGAAAAGGAAATAGTTATTCTTCACTATTGTTGGGGGAAAAATTTAATTTGCTTCAAACCAGAATTGTTTTACTTTAGAATTTGTATGGATTATGGGTCCAAACATACATTCAGTAAAGCATAGACTTAAGGTAATTAAAAACTCCTGTGGTTATTTGGGTTCAGCCTTTTTTTTTTCTTTTTCTTTTTCTTTTTCTTTTTCTTTTTCTTTTTCTTTTCTTTCTTTTTTTTTTTTTTTCTTGGCTTCCTATCCAGTCTTTTTGCCTCTCGATTTAATTTCTTTTTCTTATTACTCATGTAATACAGCCTCACTGTGGAAAAAAAATTTAACATCTAGAAATCAGATTCTTTCTGTCTCTCACTTCCCCTATCTTTGGAATATTGTTCTTGCCTTCAGCCTGGCTTTCCCTTTGGTTACAAGATGGCTGTGGCAGTTCTGTCTATAACATCCAGACAATGTAATACCCAGTGGCAAAAAAAGACATCCCTTGCTGTTTCTCCAACTTAGAAATAAAGAATCACTGGGTTCTACTCCTGAAACCAATACTACCCTGTATGTTAAGTAACTTGAATTAAATTAAAATAAAAAGGTAATCAACAAGAGAAAAAACAGAAATAAAGAATGCTTTCCCTAATGTTCCACCTTCATTTCTGCCAACATTTTTGTCCTATCCCATTAATCCTTATAATCTTATACCTTCCTGAGCAGTCCTTCCTAAATCAATAACTGGCAAGACTTACAGAATTACCACAACTGGCTTCAGGGGTTGGCAGACGTTTTGTAGACAGCTAGATAGTAGATATTTTAGGTTTTGCAGTCCATCTCGTCTCTGTCCCAATTATTCAGCTCTGCTGTTGTAACAACAATAGACAAAAAGTAAATGAATGGGTATGACTATGTTTCAATAAAAATTTACAGAAACAGGTGGCAGGCCCATGGGCCATAGATGGCCAACTCCTGGAGCTGTAGACTAGTGACTGAAACATTAGCATACGTCAGAATCATCTGGGAGTTTTTAAAATATAAGCTCCCCCACCCAGAGTTTCCAATTCCGCAGAATTGGGGTACAGCCATAGATTGTGCATTTCTAACAAGTTCCCAGGTTATACTGGGTTTAAGATCAAGGTGATGCTGGTTCAAGAACATCACTTTCAGAATCGATGGCTTAGATCAGGTTTTGGTACCTCTTTATTGTATGAGGGGCTGTCCTGGGCATTGTAGGATGTTTAGCAGCATCCCTGGTCTCTACTCACTAGATGCCAGTAGCCATATGCCCCTTCTCTAATATGATGACCAGAAATGTCTGAAACATTGCCACATGTTCCCTAGGGAGCAAAACCTCAGATTCTCCCTCCCCTTAGACTTAGATTATTCAGATCTATCCCCTGGATCTGGGCATAGGTTCACCTTTTCTTGTAACATTTTGGGGAGGAGTGTCACCATTCTGTGAGGAAAGGAGAGAAATGATGGCTGGAAAGGCAACCAGCAGTGTGGACCGCTGATCATATCATGGCTCCTTGGAAAAAAGACTTCACTGGCCAAAATATTTCAGAAAATGGAGCAAACATAACCCATTTTCTAAGGTTTTCTTGGCCATAGAATCTAATTGCAGAAGTGGGAGAACTTTATGGAGATTCTGGCGATAAATACAGACAGGTGGACAAATAATTAATGAGCAAAACATCCCATTAAGTAAAACCTTAGTTAAAGGTGACATCTGTATTTGGTTCTTATATGATGCTTTTCATGCAGTCTGTTAAAGAGTTAATGTTAGGTTTGTAAAATTTTGTTGACCTTTCAAAAAGAACATTAACATAATTTGTTTTCTGTTTTATATAGTTATGGGCTTTTTGTTAAGGAAATCTTTACCCTTGGATACTATCTGGGCCAGAAATTTGACTGTTGATATAGGTAACAAGGCCATAGTGGAAAGCTGTGTGGTTACTGAGTCATTCCATAGCCTTCTCAAGCTCCACTCTGTGTCAAAGGGTTGTGAGCTGCATCTCTCAGGAACCATGTCAACTGGGGGGGGGGGGGGGGGCACTGGTAGGAGACCTGAAGGCAGCAGGAATTTTGATGTGATTGTTCCTCCTTGTCCTCATCTGCTTTGGGCAGCATGTCATTTGTGGCTGCATTTTCTCCAGAGCTCCAGCTCCCTCTGAACAGGTCTGCCATTGTTTTGTCAGGTGATCTCAGGTCCCTGGGCTCTGATACCTCTGTCTTTTCTCATTAGCCCTCCAGCCTGTGAGGTGGTAGTAGCTTCCTGCTGTTGCTGATTTCTAGGTAATGTCACCACTCACCCCCTGCCTGGCTTCTCAGCCTCTCCATTATTAACCGCCCCCCCCATTAAATGCTACTTTAAGATACCTGAATTGTGAATACTCAAAATGGTTTCTGTTTTCTTGATTAAGCCCATACTGATACAAAACCCAGCCCTAACTGTCTTGTGATATAAACCTAAAAAATTTATATCTCATCAGGAGATTTTGCTGTTTTTGTAATAAAGTACAAGTAATATGTCTATTGAAATTGTCAGTAATAACTCATATACTAAGCCATAGTCTTGATAGCTATTAGTTTCAGATTATTTTAAACAGAAAGAGAAGTTAAAAAGTTGCTAAATTGTGTCAACTGGAGACCCATTGTAACGTAGATACAAAGAACGCTGGTTCTGAAGTTGAACTGCGCAGGTTGAAGAGGGCCCTTCCATTTACTAGTATTGTGGCTTTAAGCAGATGATCGAGCTTCTCGGTTTTAGTTTTCTTGTCCATAAGCTGGTGAAAATAATGGTACATATTTGTTTCAAAGGGACTGTTGGGAGGATTAAGTGACTATTACCTCCAAGATAATTTGAGAAATGCTTGGCATATAAAGCATCCAATAAATATTAGCCATCATCATCACTATGGTTTTTATACTTATCCTAGCCATAACTGATTGAGTCAGCCTGTTAGAGGAACTACAGGCCCTAAAACTAAGATTCTACATGAAATAAGGAGGCAATGTGTATCAGAGGGAAAAGTCCATTTGAGTATGTGCTTTCTGAAGTACCTCTTTTTCCTCCTAATTTGTTTACCATGAGTTTGATTGCTTTAAAGCATATGTAAATTAACATATATACTCATACCTTAATATCTCATAATAGAGGTTATTACATTAAATTTTTTAACATTTATTCATTTTTGAGAGACAGAAAAAGACAGAGTATGAGCGGCGGAGGGGCTGAGAGAGGGAGACACAGGATCTGAAGTCAGGCTGAGCCTGACGCAGGCTGGAACTCACGAACTCCAAGATCATGACCTAAGCCAAAGTCGGATGCTTAACCGACTGAGCCACCCAGGCTCCCTGAGGTTATTACTTAAAAAAAAATCTTTTGTGAGTGCCAGGATTTCAATTTTAAGAAGAGTAAGAAAAATTCTCTGAATTCCATGGGTATAATTTGGCTGATGGCAGGTATAATCTCAGCATGCCTTATCATACAATGCCCTGAAGCACTGTGAATAAGCAAGTGTAGCCTTAGGTTTTTCATCACAGATAGGTCATTGACTATCAGGCATTTTAATCAATGGGTAAGCAGTGGGCTTCTAGAAGAGCATTAGCTAATTCATCAAATTGGTTATGTGGTAACCACGAATTATGCAAACACAGGACCTAACAGTGGAATAGGTGTCAGGAATGGGAGGGAGTCTCAACTGAAACTTTTACAAGATGTGTTCCATTGTGGTTTTGGTTTTTGGAAGAAGAGAGGTCTTCTGAAAGAGACAGGGGGTGAGGGTGGGGGGAAGCCAGGAAATACTAATCATGAGTGTTAATTATTAAAATGGTTGTTAAAAAACAAAAGGTCTTCTATTTAACATTTCAGCTTTTCTGTGGGTGGCAGTGCTATTCATTTGTTAGTCCTAAATTTCTTATAAGAGATCCAAGAAATTGGAAACATTTGGTGTGAGATGTGGAAATTTGTTTTATTTGTCATTTATATTCTGCTAAGTTCCTAAAAATAGTTTGGGTTGCCTGTCAAATTTATCAAGTAACTTGCCCTAACGTAAAATTGAGGTAATAACAAAGGGAGAAAAGCAACATTTACTGCATTTATTTAAGATTGTACATATTATTTATGAATTTTAACATTAATTGCCACTGTGTAGATTTGAAGACAGATTTTTATTGGGATTCATTTTAAAGCTAAGTTTATCAGCTCGATGCTGATATGGTGTGACACAAAGGGTGATGTAGGACCCCACCTGCCTTAAAATACCCTATTATCCCAGCTTTGGATGCTTACAGTTTTTATCATTCAAGTTATGATTGTTTCATTTCAGTACTTGTCTTGGAAAGTCCTTGTAACATGGCAACCTGGGGAATGTGTCCCAGAAAAACCTCTGTGAACACATTTGCCCACAGTTCAAGGGGACTTGCCTGGTGTTCTTGACCAGTTAGTTAGCTGTGCCATCTGTCAACAGTTGAAGATTGGTAACTCTGATACATCGGGGTGAATTGGGTCAGTGAGACCTGGTAGGCAGAAGAGGGAATCTCAAAGAGAGCTTTGTGAGGATTAGGGCATTTTAAGTGAAGGAAATCATATGTCTCTTGCTTCAAGGCAGCAGGTAGGTTTTCTTGACTGCTAGAAATTCCAGATCTGTGAAATAATAATGGATGTGGGCCATTAAGTATGATGGAGGTGGTGAAAGGGGAATATTAAAATTATGCTTGTGAACCTTTTTGAGGTCAGAGACTCCAATGGGACTGTGAAAGCTTTAGGCTCTTTCCTTTAGAAAAATACATAAAATCACTCAAAATGTTATTTTCAGTTTCAGAGGACTTTCTGACCCCCGAAGCCCATTCTTGGGCCCAGGATATACTTCTATGCTAAAGGAAAAGTTAGTGTTTTTAGAAACATGTCAGTTTTTATAATTTTTTTATTCATTTGGGAAGCAATTGGGAGCCACTGTAGTTTTCTGACTATGGGATTGGCATAGTCATAGTAATTCTTACATTTCTTGTAGAAGACCTATAGAATTCTGTCATGTAGAATATAGTAATTGATGCAAGTTGCAGTAAACTTACAATTACTTAACTGAAAAAAGAGTAAGAATTTTAATTTTTAAAAAGGGAAACTAAAAAGTACATTTAATGTAGTTTTACTTCAAAATAAGGGGTGTTTTTGAATAAGGGTGTTTTGACTATCAAAGCAAACAAGAAGTTTTGTTAGCAATTTATTTGTAATTTTTTTTACTTGAAATATGATTCCTGGTTGTTTTTTGTTTGTTTTATTGTTTTTATTCTACATAAATTAGAACATGATTCATTAGAGCCAGATATTTTGCTTTCATTACTGTTTGTATACCTTCATTTAAACAGTCTTGACATGTCTGCAAAATAATCAATATGGTTTGTTCTTCCAAATCAGTAATAGAAGAGTAGTTAGTGTGTTTTTGGAACTCTTTATATATGGTGTTTTTGTTTACCCCAAACATAATTTATTCTTCACTGATGATGTTGCTTTATTGTCCGTTTGGTAGTAACTTATAGTCCTAAGATCAGTATTATCAAGTAAACCAATCAGGCCAGGTTCAAGGTATGGCTGTGCAATGCAAGCAGTTCTGTCTTTTTTGAAGAATGTCAAAGACAGATCAGGTTTGCAGCAGACCTATCCACAGAAACTTGGCAGGCCAGAAAGGAGTGGCAGGATATATTCAGTGTGCTGAATCAGAAAAAAATGTAGCCAAGAATTCTTTATCCAGTAAGGTTGTCATTCGAAATAGAAGGAGATATAAAAAGTTTCTCAGACAAACAAAAATTAAAGGAGTTTGTGACCACTAAACCAGCCCTGTAAGAAATTTTAAGGGGGATTCTCTGAGGGGACAAAAGATGAAAAATATATATATATATGTTAACATATATATATATATATATGTACATATATATATACCAAAAGCAACAAAGATTAGAAACGACCAGAGAACACCACCAGAAACTCCAACTCTACAAGCATCATAATGGCAATAAATTTACATCTTTCAGTACTCACTCTAAATGTCAATGGACTTAATACTCCAATCAAAAGACATAGGGTAACAGAATAGATAAGAACACAAGATCCATCTATATGCTGTTTACAAGAGACCCACTTTAGACCTAAAGAAACCTTCAGATTGAAAATGAGGGGATGGAGAACCATCTATCATGCTAATGGTCAAAAAAAGAAAGCCACAGTAGCCATACTTATATCAGACAATCTACACTTTAAGATAAAAACTGTATCAAGAGATGCAGAAGGGCATTATATCATAATCAAGCGGTCTATCCACCACGAAGACCTAACAGTTGTAAACATTTATGTGCCAAATGTGGGAGCACCCAAATATATAAATCAATTCATCACAAACATAAAGAAACTCATCTATAGCAATACCATAATAGTAGGAGACTTCAACGTGTCACCCCACTGACAGCAATGGACAGATCATCTAATCAAAAAATCAATAAAGATACAATGGCTTTGAATGACACACTGGACCAGATGGACTTAACAGATATGTTCAGAACATTTCATCCTAAAGCAGCAGAATATACATTCTTCTCCAGTGCACATGGAACATTCTCCAGAATAGACCATATACTGGGACACAAATCAGCCCTAAGTGAGTACAAAAAGATCAAGATCATACCATGCATATTTTCAGACCACAATGCTATGAAACTCGAAATTAACCACAAGAAAACATTTGGAAAGGTAACAAATACTTGGGAGACTGAAGAACATCCTACTAAAGAATGAATGGGCTAACCAAGCAGTTAAAGAGGAAATTAAAAAGTATATGGAAGTCAATGAAAATAACACCACAACCCAAAACCTCTGGGATGCAGCAAAGGCAGTCATAAGAGGAAAGTATATAGGAATCCAGGCTTTCCTATAGAAGGAAGAAAGATCTCAGATACACAACCTAACCTTACGCCTTAAGGAGCTGGAAAAAAAACAGGAAATAAAACCCCAAACCAGCAGAAGACAGGAAATAACAAAGATTAGAGCAGAAATTAATGCCATGGAAACCAAAACAAACAAACAAACAAACAAACAAATAGTAGAACAGATCAATGAAACCAGAAGCTGGTTTTTTGAAAGAATTAACAAAATTGTTAAACCACTAGCCCGTTTGATCAAAAAAAAAAAAAGGACCCAAATAAACAAAATCAAGAATGAAAGAGGAGAGATCACAACCAACACAGCAGAAATAAAAACAATAATAAGATAATATTATGAGCAATTATATGCCAATAAAATGGGCAATCTGGAAGAAATGGACAAATTCCTAGACACATATACACTACCAAAACTGAAACAGGAAGAAATAGAAAATTTGAACACACCCATAACCAGTAAGGAAATTGAATTAGTAATCAAAAATCTGCCAAAAAACAAGAATCCAGGGCCAGATGGCTTTCCAGGGGAATTCTACCAAACATTTAAGGAAGGGTTAACACCTATTCTCTTGAAACTGTCCCAAAAAATAGAAGTGGAAGGAAAACTTCCAAACTCTATGAAGCAAGAATTAACTTGATTCCGAAACCAGACAAAGACCCCACTAAAAAGGAGAACTATAGACCAATTTCCCTGATGAACATGGATGAAAAAATCCTCAACAAGATATTAGCCAATTGGCTCCAACAATACATTAAAAAAATTATTCACCACGATCAAATGGGATTTATACCAGGGATGCAGGGCTGGTTCAATATCCACAAAACAATCAACATGATTCATAACATCAATAAAAGTAAGGGCAAGAACCATATGATCCTCTCAATAAATGCAGAGAAAGCATTTGACAAAATACATCATTCTTTCTTGATAAAAACCCTCAAGAAAGTAGGGATAGAAGGAGCATACCTCGAGATCATAAAAGCCATATATGAATGATCCAACGCTAATATCATCCTTAATGGGTAAAAACTGAGAGCTCTCCCCCTAAGGTCAGGAACAAAACAGGGATGTCCACTCTTGCCACTGTTATTCAACATATTATTGGAAGTCTTTGCCTCTGCAATCAGACAACACAAAGAAATAAAAGGCACCCAAATCAGCCAGGAGGAGGTCAAACTTTCAGTCTTTGCAGATGACATGATACTTTATATTGAAAACCCAAAAGACTCCACCAAAAAACTGCTAGAATTGATTCATGAATTCAGCAAAGTTGTAGGATATAAAATCAATGCACAGAAATCAGTTGCATTCCTATACACCAGCAATGAAGCGACAGAAAGATAAATCAAGGAGTCTATCCCATTTACAGTTGCACAAAAACCCATAAAATACCTAGGAATAAATCTAAACAAAGAGGTGAAAAATCTCTACTCTGAAAACTATAGAAAGTATTAAAGAAATTGAAGAAGACACAAAAAAATGGAAAAAGATTCCATGCTCCTGGATAGGAAGAACAAATATTGTTAAAATGTCAATACTACCCAAAGCAGTCTACATATTCAATGCAATCCATATCAAAATAACACCAGCATTCTTCACAGAGCTTGAACAAATAATCCTAAAATTTGCATGGAACCAGAAAAGACCCCGAATAGTCAAAGCTCTCTTGAAAAAGAAAACCAAAGCAGGAGCCATCACAATCCCGGACTTCAAGCTATACTACAAAGCTGTAATCATCAAGACAGTATGGTACTGGCTCAAGAACAGACACTTAGATCAAGGGAACAGAATAGAGAACCCAGAAATGGACCCACAAATGTATGGCCAACTAATCTTTGACACAGCAGCAAAGAATCTCTAGTGGAACAAAGACAGTCTCTTCAGCAAGTAGTGCTGGGAAAACTGGACAGCAACATACAGAAGAATGAACCTGGACCACTTTCTTACACCATACACAAAAATAAACTCAAAGCGGATGAAAGACCTAAATGCAAGATAGGAAGCCATCAAAATCCTCAAGGAGAAAGCAGGCAAAATCCTCCTTGATCTTGGCTGCAGCAACTTCTTACTCAACATGTCTCCAGAGGCAAGGAAAACAAAAGCAAAAATGAAGTATTGGGTCCTCATCAAATTAAAAACCTTCTGCACAGAGAAGGAAACAATCAGCAAAACTAAAAGGCAACCGACAGAATGGGGGAAGATATTTGCAAACATCATGTCAGATAAAGGGTTTGTATCCAAAATCTATGAAGAACTTATCAAAGTCAACACCCAAAAAACAAATAACCCAGTGAAGAAATGGGCAAAAGACATGAATAGACACTTTTCCAAAGAAGACATCCAAATGGCCAACCGACACATGAAAAAATGCTCAATATCACTCATCATCAGGGAAATACAAATAAAAACCACGAGATACCACCTCACACCTGTCAGAATGGCTAACATTAACAACTCAGGCAACAACAGATGTTGGCGAGGATGCGTAGAAAGAGGATCTCTTTTGCATTGTTGGTGGGAATGCAAGCTGGTGCAGCCACTCTGGAAAGCAGTATGGAGGTTCTTCAAAAAACTAAAAACAGAACTACCCTATGACCCAGCAATTTTACTACCAGGCATTTATCCATGGGATACAGATGTGCTGTTTTGAAGGGACACATGCACCCCAATGTTTATAGCAGCAGTATCAAAATAGGCAAAGTTTGGAAAGAGCCCAATGTCCATCGATGGATGAATGGATAAAGAAGTGGTAAATATATACAATGGAGTATTACTCGGCAGTCAAAAAGAATGAAATCTTGCCATTTGCAACTACGTGGATGGAGCTGGAGGTATTATGCTAAGTGAAATTAGAGAAAGACACAAATCATATGACTTCACTCATATGAGGACTTTAAGAGATAAAATAAATGAACATAAGGGAAGGGAAACATAAAGAATATAAAAACAAGGAGGGAGACAAAACATGAGACTCATGAATGTGGAGAACAAACAGAGGGCTACTGGAGGGGTTGTGGGAAGGGGATTGGCTAAACTGGTAAGGGGCACTAAGGAATCTACTCCTGAAATCATTGTTGCACTATATGCTAACTAATTTGGATGTAAATTTTAAAAAATGAAAAATTAAATTAAAAAAAAAAAAAGAACGTCAGACCCTTGGGTTCCAAGCTTGTTGACTTTTAGCCCCGTATGACTAAAAGGAAGAAGAGTCAGAGCATTGTTTATATGGGTAGAGAGTTACCTAAACTCTAAACTCTAGAAACAACTTAGAAATATGAGGAATAGCTATAAATGATAAAAATTCTTCTGAATTATTAGAAGCATGTAATTTCTAGTCATAGGCAAATTCTTATTTCTTAGTGTTAGCAGTGACAGTGGCAATACACTATTGCTTATTTTGTGCAAGGCTCTATACTGATTTCTAGGAGCACAAAAGAAGGATACAGTAAGTTCTTTATTTGTAAAGAACCTAATTGTTTAAATGCAGAAGAAGAACATGTACCCCAAAGGTAAATTACATTGTAGGAGAGCATAGAGTAAGTTTCAAAATGAATAGCATAGTAATAAACAAATGACAGAGGAATTCTGATTTAGAAGGAGACACCATGGGCTGGGATGCCTTGTCAAAGTTTCACAGAGCAACCCCATAGGTCTTTGTCATGCATCTTGACCTAATGTCTGTCATTTTTTTGTGTTATTACTTGTGTAGTTGTCTTGATCATTAGTGGCTAAATTGCTAAGGGGGAGGGCTGGTGTAGGTGTTGTTCAACTCTGAATCTTTCGCAATGGGGCATAATACAGAATAAATATATGTGAGTGAATGAGTCATGAATGTATACATGAAGGCAAAACTTGTATTTAATCTTGAGGGAAAGGCACACATTTAAGAGGAGATTAAGAAGGATTTATAGGCAGAAGGAAGAATGCAAGTTAATGTATGTTAGTGGAGATAAGATATTTGGGAAATGATGAGTGTACCAAATTTTTTTTGATAAAAAGGCTGATATAGGAGAGTAGCATATATTAAGATTAGGTAAGATAAACACTGGCAAGATTGGGAAGACTTTGAATATTGTGATTAAATTATTTCATAGCATGGGCAAGACCTATAACTTCCACAAGTATTTCTTTTTTACAGAAGGATGGTAAGAACAGATCAGTTAGGAAATATAAGTACATACAATGATATTTTAGAATTAAATTATGTGGTGTGATATTTATTGTATAATGTTGCATAAGATAAGCAAATCATCTAAAATATGATTGCATTCATGTAAACTTGTATACATATCTGTATGTGTGTGGCTAGTTTCAGAAAGAATTGTCTGAAAAGGTATTTCCTGAAATATTAATAAGTGCTGTCTCTAGCATAGTTTGAGTGATCTTTTCTCCTCTTTTTCAGGTTAGATGAAGTCTGCTTCAGTGAATTAGAGGTGATTTGAGAACGAGTGGAGAGTAGGAAATATATATAGGGAGATACTTTGAAGGTGAAACTGAAAGTACTTGGGGTTTTTCTCCATATTTAAGTGGATAAAGGAAGGATTGTTAGTTAAATACGATGTTGAGGTTTTGAGGCAGTTAGCATCACTAATAGCAAACTTGGGAGGGATGTGCGTCTTGTGAATTGGGACACTTTTCGTTTGAACATTGGCTTATTAATGTCAATATCCTGAGCTATTATGTAAATGTATGAAGCGGAAGCTGGAATAGTAGCTGCGAGTGAATTCAAGTAAAGCAGAAATTAGAGTATAAGCAAGAGGCTGGTGGCTAAATTGTGATTTTTCTATCTCAGAATTCAACAGTCTTGAAAAAACCAACTGTCTTCTCAATTCTCATATATTCCTGAAGAAAATGGACAAGTATGGTTTGTACTCATTTTAGAGACTGAGGAAGTAAGAGTTTGGGAAATAGAGGAATTTCTGGTTATGCTGAGGTGCTTACTAAGTGGAAAGGAGAGGGTTTCCCTGTTGGTTGACTACCATGTTGCCTTGGTTGGGAAGAAAAAAGTCTGTCACTGATACTCATGTAAACCATTGTGATTGGTCTTTTGGTTGTAACTCTCTTTTCTTTTTCAATCCAGATTTTAAAAAAAGGAGAGGGGCTCTATTTCCAAAAGCTGTGGTGGCCTATTTTTTAAGTTTAACTGATAACATAGGTGAGATGCCATGAAGGGTAGCTCAAAATAGAAAACACAATTGTATAACTGAGACAAAAAGGGATATCCTGGAAATAACATTATGTTTAGTAGTAGGTTTTAGAGCTTCTAATTATACTGGTCTTTTCCCTCTCCTAATTACTAATTGTAGAATATGTTTATTTCAATTTAAGAGTTAGTCAGCCTTAAATTTGTCTGCTGAAACTATGTTAAAAACCACACTATTTCCAGTTTAGTTGAAATTATATGGTGTTAAACCTTTATCTTTCCAGGTTCTATAGACTTCAGCAGAAATGTTGGGATTCAAAGCATTAGTGCTTCAATGGCTTTCAAAGGATAATACCCTTTTGTTGTTTGGGCCATACACACTTTACCATTTCTGTTTCTGGGCTGTTCTGGAATGGGATTTATTCATTTCCCTTAGGTAAAATTGTGTTATTTATCCCCATTCTAAAGGTGGATTAGTAAGCAAGATTCTGGATAGAAATCAAGAAAAGGGACAGTTTTACATTTTAATCTCATATCTTGAGTAAGTCATGAATTCTACATGAAGAATAAACACCTTTATTTTCTTCTGGGAAATAGCTTAAACACAGACTGAAATATTTGATAATTGATAGCCTATCTTGAAATAATCTGGTTCTTGACCTTCAACAAAAAATCTTTGTACTCCATAAAGAGAAGTTGTTAGTTTCAATATCGACCTCGACCAAGATGGAAATACTGGGCACTCTTCTTGGACACTCTAATCACCAAGCTCAAATCTTTTTTTGATTTGTTATGTCCTCACATAATTGATTTTCCAGAACTTTCTACTCTATAACTTTTGCCTTAAAATTTTTTTAAATGTTTATTTATATTTGAGAGAGAGAGAGAGACAGTGTGTGAGCAGGGGAGGGGCAGAGAGAGAGAGAGAGAGATGGAGACAGAAAATGAAGCATTCCCTTTTTTTCCACATGGCTTTCTTCATTGCTTTATGAAAACATGATGTCATTAGCCCATAAAAACAGAGTCTTCTGTCTTTGCCTTCACTGGCATACAGACCTTGCTTGGAATCACCTCTAATCTTCTTCAACAGAACTAATTTAGGATTTTCAACCTCCAAGGAATCTTTTTTAACAACTCCAGCCTTCATTTATTAAACTCATCAAGATCAATTACAGGAAATATTTTGAAGTTTACCACTGAACGTAGTATCCTGTGTGATATTTTCCTTGGTTTAATAGATGCTAGTTTGATCTCAAACTTTTACAGAGTGTTACATTTAAGCTTTTAAATACAAGAATCATCTTTTTGAGGAATGGTATCAGGCACATAGCAAATGATCAACAAGTACTTGACATTAGTATTAAGGTAATATGGAAAAAAAGGCCTTGTAAGGAGACCTAAATATTACTGATACTACTTGAACTGAACTGAGACTGTTTTGATTGTGCTCAGCCAGGATGAATCACTTAAATCAAATTTAGCAAGAAGTTGCACTTGTTCATTAGAAGAGGCAGCCCAGTAGTACCCAGGAATACTGGGAAAAAAAGAAGTAGGTTAAATCAAATTAGATTTCTCTATATGTCTCAAGCAGTCTGGATGAAAATATATATAAAATATTCCTACATTGTCAGACATGGGCCACAGATTTGAGTTCTCTCTAGTCAGTACAAACTTGGAATCACAGCCATTTTTAAAGGATGCTTAATGTTTTAAGGGTGCCTTGGTGGCTCAGTTGGTTAAGCATCTGACTCTTGATTTTGGCTCAGGTCATGATCCCTTGGTTTTGAGTACGAGCCCCATACTGGGCTCTGCACTCAGAGTGCAGAGCCTGCTTGGGATTCTCCCTCTCTCTCTCTTTCTATCTACCCCACCCCTGCTTTCCTGGGTGTTCGCATGTTCCGTCTCTCTCTCTCTCTCTCTCTCTCTCTCTCTCTCTCTCTTTCTCTCTCTCAAAATAAGTAAACTTAAAAAAAAAGATTCTTAATGTCTTAAAGAAACTGTGGACATTTCTTTTTCTTGTTTTAATTTTTTGTTTGCTTATTTGCTGCTGTTGTTTGGATTTTCAATATCAGATTGACTTCTCTAATACTGAGAGGAATTTTTCTTCTGGGTCACATTATAATGTGGACATGGTGGGATGCAGTGAATAATCAGCTTTGATAAGAGTGGGAAGATGCAGTCAAATTAGTTGATACATTCAGATCTAAAATCAAATAGTTGATTAGGTGTGAACCTTAAGAAGGTCACTGGCTCACTTTACCCAAATTGTTCATTCTTGCCAGTTCTTTGCTGCAGTGGAGATAGCCACTGGAAAAAAGATGAATTCATTCACTGATTGAATCCAGTGCCTGATGACTCATGAATAGCTGGGTGTAATTCTAATGATCACACAATGGTGAGCTGAAGCCTGATTTCCTAATGTTGGAAATTTATCTTTTTTGTGTTCTTTCAGGGATGGGGGAGCTCTGTAGGGGAACAACCACAATGGTTTCTGTCCTCTCCAAAATTCAGGGACATAATTTTTTAGCTCAGGACTCCCTGCCAAAGTTGAATCTGGAGCCGTTTTTTCTCTGAATCTAAATTATCTAGCCTAACTTGTTTTTAAGCTTACAATCGGGAACAAATGCATATTATTCAATTGGGCTGTACATGGGTCTCCTCATGATTGTGTGGGTCAGGAGCAACCCCACTGAGAACCCATGGGGAAAGAAGTGCTGGAAATTAGGGAGCCAGCAGAGTGTCTCCTCTATGGCTGCATCCCTGTGCTTCTGAGAAAAAGCTATAAAGAAATGAAATTTGTTTAAATCAGATTCTGGTTTTGTGTATTTAGGGAGTTGCTGAACATAGAAGTGATTCTGTTAAGATTTATTCTTTAAAGTGAACAGATTTCTTCAATACTGTATCATTTCATATTTCCACATATTCAGGAGATCCTTGACTAACTTTTAAATGTGTAGATTTTAAGGTTTGTTTCACATTTGTGAGGTTTGGGGAACAAAGCCAAGATCCTGCTCTTTTCCCTAACCCAAATCAGAAGGTGTCTTGTTGTCATTGTTGTTTTTATAGATGCTGAAAAAATCTCACTAACTTCTGTTGGTTTTGTCTTTATTCCAAATCAAGAAATCTTTTAAGTATTCTTTTTTTGTTTTATATATAATTTATTGTCAAACTGGTTTCCATACAATACCCAGTGCTCATCCCAACAACTAACTTCTGTTTCTGCAACAGAGCAGTTGCCTGTTCAGAGGTGACCCTGGTAGCCAGGTAGGTGGAAAGCTGAATTCTCCAGGGAAGCTTTTTTTTTTCCTTCTAAATCTCCTTAGCTGCTTGAGACCAGAGCTGATACTCACTGGTGCTCTTACCAGCCAAGAAAACATGCTTCGTTGTCCTAACCAGTGAACAAGTTGAGTATGTCTTCATCATGTGCATGTCTCAAGTCTTTGACATGTTTGATTTTAGAAATTGAAATCCAATACCAGTGTTACACAAGGCAAAAATTATTTCTATAAAATTGTTTTATATTGAAAATCCTTTTATCTTATAAAATGTCTCCTCTACCTCTGTATAATCTGGAGAATCTTTACTCTTTAAGGACATATGCTAAAGATTCATTGTAATCCATTGGTATCCTCATGTCTTAAACAGTAATTTGTTCTAGATGCTATTTTTTCCTAGATAAGGTGCTGATTTTATATTCTTTCCTTATAAAGTAGTTGAATAATAGGTCTCAGTTTGGAGTATATTAGTTAAGAATATTTGGAGAAACAGCAAAACTGGGAATCAAATTATTAAGTTGAAGGCCTGTGTTCTTTGTAGCACACTAACCAATCTTTATGCAGATTTTTGCTGCTGGAAAAAGTGGTCTGGGCCATTTCTTTTCCCCTTTCATCCCATGATCACACTTTGGTTTCCCTTTTCCTAGTAACTCTGGCCAGAATGGCCAGTTGATGTGACTGGGTCTTTGTCCTTTATAAATTGTGTTTTTCTCAACCATTAGGGAACAAACACCTTATGTCCAACCTGAGAAGGGTTAGATAGAGGCTCAGGGCTCTCCTTTCACTTGCCCCTGTCCCTTTTAATATCACATCTAAACTTGATGTCCCAGTATCACAGCCTGGTGATTACAGGGAAAATAATCGTCAGTGTCAGAGATGTGGTAGGTAGACTATAAACTATACATGAAATCACCTATATAGATCATAAAACTGTGACTAAGTTTCCAAGAAAATAGAAAATCAAAATAAATCTGATTATGATCTCATTTTATGGAGAGACTTACTGCTACCAGCCTCAAAATCTCCTTCCTCCAGCCAACTATACCTATGCCCTCCCTATCCGTTTCTTTCTTTCTTTTTTTAATGTTTATTTTTGAGGGAGAGGGAGACAGAGTGCAAGTGGGGGAAGCGCAGAGAGAGAGGGAGACACAGAATCCGAAGCAGGCTCCAGGCTCTGAGCTGTCAGCACAGAACCTGACTTGGGGCTTGAACCCAGGAACTGTGAGATCATGACCTGAGCTAAGTCGGCCACTTAATCGGTGAGCCATCCAGGGTCACATATCAGTTTCTTTTCATGCAACATTTATGTTTCCCCTTTCTTCTGCCAGAATGGATTTCTGACTCCTGGAACTCTTGTGGTGAGCAGTCTTCTAATAATGTGTATAATCTTTCATAATATTATTTTTTAATCATCAAACCATATTTTTTTCTAAGGATTGCTAAACCCTGCTTTTCTAAGGTGCTCTTAGGAGAATTAAAATGATGGCTGCAGGGTAAAACTCTGGAGAGCTGAAACAAAGAACTGCTTCCTGAGGGTTCACAAGCTAAACTGTAATCTTTTCCATCACTCATGTGTGCCTCAGGTGCCAACATGGCATTCTATCCCCAGATTTAAAATCTCTTCTCTGGATGGTTGGTGTGATACCTGTTATTTTATCCAAATTCAGCTCGTTATCACATTTTTGGATATTAATACCAAGAATTTAAACAAAAAGTCGCTGTGTGAATCAGTTACTGCTGTGATGGTAATCTTTTTGAAAAGTTCTTCTCTGAAAATGGATTCAGATTTCTGGTAAATGGACTCTATTGGAGGATTCTGATTTAAACTGTGGCACCTATTTGATTTAAGTAAATTAGAAAGTGAGTTATTTTTAAAACTGGTTTGTAACTCATACCTCTCTCGTTAGATACGATCTTCCCATATAGTCTATTTCAGCTACTTAGAAGGAAGAAATGATAGGTGTTGGGTTCAGAGGGACCTCTCATCCTATCAAATCCAAACTTGGACATTTCAGGAAAAGATCTCATTTTAATATATACCACATTTACTTGTGCTTGTAGACTTTTTTTTTTTGTTTCAAAGCAAAAATTTATTTTTTATTTTGTCTTTCTGCCTGTTTTGTTTTTGTTTTTATTTGTATTTTTTCACAGAGAAACTTTTAATTAGGATAGTAATGCCAGGGCTGAAACGATTGTGGATTCTTTTCCTTTTTATGTAATTCTAGTCTGTATTAGAAATGTACATAGATATTTACTACCTTTTGGCTAGTTTTGTAGTTCAAGATCACTTTGAAAACAGTCATTAAAAATTACTTTGGTAAGTGTTAAAAAGTCACTATCTTACAAATGTTTGTTAGGGTAAATCAACCTTAGCCTCTATTGAAAAGAAATGTACTTTATTACCTTCCCAAAATGGATTTTTTTCATTGAAATAATAAGAAATCAATTAATTTTTTAAAAACTAGTGAAAAATTTGCAGAAGTGAATTTTCTACCTCCATTCTGCAGCAACAGGAGGAACACGGGCTTTGCAACCAGACAGGTTTGGGTTTGAATCTGGCTGCATGCTTGTGGACAGTTAGTCTTTTAAACCTTTCAGACGGGCTTCAGTTTCAGGAAAGCTGGAGTGAAAAAGTTTGTTATGGAGATCATAAGAAAGAACTCATGCTTGGCCTATACTAGGTTCCACTGGGAATGTGGAGGAGGATCTGGGGGGGCCTTTATGAAAATGGCCCAACTGTCCTTCAGCTGATAAATGAAGAAAGATGTACACACACGTGCATGCACACACACACACACACACACACACACACACACACACCAGAATATTATTCACCAATAAAAGGAATGAAATCTTGCATTTACAATGACATGGATGGATGGGGCTAGAAAGTATTATGTTAAGCTGAAATAAGTCAGAGAAAGACAAATACCATATGATTTCACTCATATATGGAATTTGAGAAGCAAAACAAATGAGCAAAGGGAAAAAAGGGGAGGGAGAGAAAGAGAGAGAGAGAGAGAGAGAGAGGAGGGAGAGAAAGAGAGAGAGAGAGAGAGAGACCATGACTCAACCATAAAGAACCAACTGATGGTTACCAGAGGGAGGTAGGTGGGGGGATAGGTTAGATAGGTGATTGGGATTAAGGAGTACAGTTCTATGAGCACCAGGTATTGTATGGAAGGGTTGAATCTCTATATTTTACACCTGAAACCAGTATTACACAGTATGTTAACTAACTGGAATTTAACAAAAACTTTAAAAAGAAAAAAAAGAAGAAGAGAGAGTGCCCTACAGGGCAGCTAGGAAATGCCATTGGAACAGTTATTCTCTGGGAACTGGATTCCCAGAACCTCAAGGTTCTCTGGGAACCTTGGTAATTGGGAGGTATAATTCCAAACAAAATACCAAACAAAAACATATTTAATAGATTGTAAGTTGTTAATTTTAAGTTACATTATTGATTTTATTACCTTTGAAAATAAAAAGTAAAATTAGCACATTAAATGAACACCGAGATAAGACACATTATGATTTGAAAATCATTAGAATGTGTACATATGAGGAAACCTAACAAGCAAAGTGCATTATGGAATTAAGGAAACATGCTATTTGCTGGGCATCACAACTGCTATGCTAGGTATTAGCTGTCCTTCAGATAGTAGTGTTAAGCCAGTATGGTACTTTTCCAAGACATAACAGATGGCATTTATTTCTGTTCACTTGGAGAGATATTTGTTGATCCCTGCTATGTGTTAGACCTTGTACTATGTACCGGGAACACAGTAGTAACACAAAACACACGGGCGCCTGGGTGGCTCCATCAGTCACGTGTGTGACTCTTGATCTCAGCTCAGATCTTGATCTCAGGGTCTTGAGTTCAAGCCTGGCACTGGGCTCCATGCTGGGTGTGGAGCCTACTTAAAAAAAAAAAAAAAAACAGACAAAACACAATTTCTGCCTTCACATAGCTTAAAATTATCAAACAAGTAATTCTGAATGTGATGGATGTAATGGAAGGGGACATACAGTTGCTTTGAGAGTGTAGGGTATGGAAATTATGCTATACATGTTGGTAAGTAATGTATATAACTTGTGTGCCAAAACAGTCCCATGAAGAGATGCTGAAATTAATGGGACTGTGTAAACTAGAGATGAAAAGGCAAAGAGAAGGGTTGCTATTCAATGTAATAGTTTTTTGTTTTATTTTAATAAAAAAATTTGGCTGGGTATTTAGCTAGGTTACAAAAACTAAATTAGTAATGGTGTTAAGCTCTGTTGAGTGCTTTATTGTGTGCTAGGTGTCATGACAAACACATATGCTGCATCTCATTTGAGCTCCACAGCAAATACCTCTCTTTTATGGAGGAGAAAACTAAAGTTTAAAGAGATTAAGGGACTCTCATAGCATCAGACTCCAGTGAGTGGTGGGACAGGACCAGAGCCCAGATTCAGATTTAATTATTTGTGATGTAGATGATTTCTGCTCTTCCATACTTATTGTGGTTGTTTTATGTTTGCAGAGTTTGTGATTATTGCAGGGGTTGTAAACCCAAATGATTACAGGGCCAGTCAGGTAACATAGATAAATGGAAGACAATAGGAGTGATGTTCAGGATTGTATGTGCTTTTCTGAACCAAAGACATTCAACTAGTCAAATGTGGATTTATTTAAAAGAAGGACAAATGGGGTGCACCTGGGTGGCTCAGTCCATTTAAGCATCTGACTCTTGGTTTCTGCTCAGGTCATGATTCACGGGTTTGTGAGTTTGAACCCCACATCGGGCTCTGCACTGACAGCCTGGGGCCTGCTTGAGATTCTCTCCCTCTCCCTCTCTCTCCACCACTCCTGTGCTTGCATTCTCCCTCTCTCAAAATAAAATAAAATAAAATAAACTTAAAGATAAGGACAAAAGAGTCTGTGGGCCTTCATCCTCAAGAAGTCAGGTTGGTGGTGAAGGCTTGTTTATAGATTTTTCTTATATTAACTCAACCCAACAGTCTTGTATAACACTTACCATCTAGCATATGTGTGTGTGTGTGTGTGTGTGTGTGTGTGTGTGTGTGTGTGTGTGTGTATCTAAAGATATAGTATGGCAGGTTGGGAAATGCTTGGGCCTTGGAGGTTTTAGATAGACCTGGTTTGAATTTGGTTACTGCTGTGTGATTTTGAACAAGTTGCTTAACTTCTCTGAACCTTGTTTTCTTCATAAGTCAAAAATAGTAATTATCTAAATTGTTGTTGAAAGTTTTAGGAATAATAAACATTGATTTCTCAGGACTGTGCCTGGCACATAGTGGACACACAGTAAGCAGCAGTTGTTGTTTTTATTAATATATTTGTTTTCCTTGTTGTTGGTTCTTTGCAGGTAGCTCTTAAATCACATTTATCCCCATCACTTAGCATTGACTTGACATTGCACATTACTTTTGCCAATTTGGTCATGTGCAATCTTAAATTCTTTTTTTTTTTTTAACATTTATTTATTTTTGAGACAGAGAGAGACAGAGCTTGAATGGGGGAGGTTCAGAGAGAGAGAGGGAGACACAGAATCCGAAACAGGCTCCGGGCTCCGAGCTGTCAGCACAGAGCCCGACGCGGAGCTTGAACCCACAGACTGCGAGATCATGACCTGAGCCGACGTCGGACGCTTAACCAACTGAGCCACCCAGGTGCCCCTTAAATTCTTTTCATAAGTAATGATACACATCAAAAAGCTTGAAGGGGATAAGAATGAACTGTTTTCCTGTAACCATTCTCCTTGGCTATAATGGAAGTAAGTCTTCGGTCAAATTTTGCCATACACAAAGACATTTATTAAATAAACGTTTATGGGGCACATGGGTGGCTCAGTCGGTTAAGCATCTGACTCTTGATTTCAGCTCAGGTCATGACATCACAGTTTGTGAGCTCAAGCCCCGCATCAGGCTCTGTGCTGAGAGAGCACTGAGTGCTTGAGATTGTCTTTCCCTGTCTCCCTCTGCCCCTACCCCACTCATGCTCTTTCTCTCTGAAAATAAATAAACTTAAAAATTTTTTATATAAACATATGTAAGTATGGAACAATTCATACAGCCTACTGTAGGCTGGGTGAAGTCTCAAACTCCATCTTTTAGGCACTAGAATACAACCTTTCTAGAAAGGTAAGACAATAATTCAAGACAGAATACACTTACCCTCATAATGGGCATCAGATAGCTAGAAATCTATCCCAAAGGCAAGACACAGGATCATTTAGACTCAAGCCTTGGACTATATCCCCTCAGTGCCTTACTGGCTTCTTATACACTTTTCAAAGGAGAGTATGAGTTCAAAAATATTCAGCCAGTTCGTGTATTTTGATACTATTAATAGCAAACAATTTCAATACTGTTTGATACAGTGAATCTCTTTCTAACACCCGTAATGCTGATTTTCAAACCTTTGATCTCCCCAATCAAAACCTATTTCTGAAATTCATTATAGTAATTACAAAGTCTTTGGTATTGCTGGAGACACCAATAGCCCAAGTGCTAGTGTAGCCCCTTCTGACATGTGAGCTTTGCTTGCAATTATAGATGGATAGCTGTTTTGAGCACAAACTCAGACTCTAGAGCAGTGTTTCTCCATTAGGGTGATTTTTCCCCTAAGGAGATATTTGACAGTGTCTCAAGGCATTTTTGGTTGCCATAGCTGAGGGGAGGGTGTGTTTATACATCCACATATAGTTTATACAGTTCAGAGTGCTGCTAGACTTTCAACAATGCAGGGAAAGTTCCCACAACAAAGATTTGGATCCAAATGTCATTAATGAGGACGTTGAGATACTGCTATGGAGTGTAGCTTAAACTGACTTACCTGCTTATTACATCATATGATCTTGTCTATGATGATTTATTTCAAAGCTAAATTACAGGCTTTATAACATTCATGACATAACTTAATGGTAAAGACTTGAATTTACTAATTCATTGTAATGTAATACTTGTGGAAAGTATGAATTTAGAAACTAGTTACTTACTATCTATGGTAGACCTAAATAAATAACATAGCTTATAGAAACTTTTTAAAAATGGTAGGCCTTAGTCTTAATCACTGGATTGTAGGAATGGATTTCCATTGCCCAGGTAGTGCTCCTATAAATTACTATCTTAATAGACACTCTTGTGCTGCTGAGTTATCAGGGTTTTTAATTTACTTCACTGTAATAAACGTACATTAAATGTCTTTGGCCTAGAGGAGTTTATAGCACAGAAGAAATCAGGCACCACATATCTTCAGCAAGGCCACTTCCAATTGTAATGCCCCAACAACCTATGGTCTGTTTCATTCCATGTGAAACCAGGAAGCTCCACTCATTGCCTTTTGTACTATTTCCATGTGGTCTGAGCTATGGCTTATATGGTTGCATGCAGCCTTATAAATGTCTTGCCTAAGTACTGCCAGATAGTAGTGGTATAACTATGTAGTTTATCTAAGAAAGCAAAAATAAATATAAACCACAGGTGTTCGAGAGAAATGGCCTTTAAAAATGTTTTAAAAGAAGATTCATAGAAAGAGAAAACGATTTCACTTTATTGGGAAAATGCCACATTCACCTCTTAAACTCTGGAATGAAGGAAATGGTCAACAGCATCGTCAACACTGTTGGGGTCTCCAGTTTCTATTTTTGCCTTTTTGGGTGGATTATCAACATGCCTTAATTGATCACATGTAATAATGTGTCTTCGCGTTAATGGCCTTACTAAAGGAATGCTCTTAGGATAACCAACCGACTACCCAACTATCCATCATTTGCCTTCATTGGAGATGGCACTCAAGGCTGTGTGGGTGGCTACATAATTACTGACATGTCTGCCTGTAGGAATGTGGTCTGAAATATTCTAAACTTAGGAACTATTCACATCAGACCTCTTGGATGTTGTTTTTGGACAGTGATAACTGTGGCATTCTCCAGGGTTTGTAAAACGAGCTCTAACTTTGCCAACCATAGATTCCAGCTTTAACAGCGATCTGTTCAATGAGTAACCATGGTCCAGGGAACGTTCATTCTTTTTTTTTTAACAACTTGATTTCATTAATTATTATTTTTTAAATTGGGGTTTTACTTGGCTTTAAGTAGTTCATTTTATGGAAAGGGGTAAAAATTTGGTCAGCAGGGGAGTGGAGGGTAGGGGGAAGGTAAAAATAGTAATCAGGTTTGAGATCAGTTGTATTTTTAACATTATATTAGCCAAGCATTGGAGTTAGTTTCCTTTTAGGTGATTAAGTTACATGTCTATTTTGTGAATAAACTTTGCAGAAATAGCAAAATTTGTCTCTGTGTCACTTGCAAATGATTTATTGTCTTTCTCATTTAATATTTTTATGTATCAGTGGTATATGTTTTAAAAGTCCCAGCCAAAGTCTATATTCCAGCACTGCCTACCTTTCATATTCTTCTGGGCAGAACATTAAAAAAGAAGAAAAAAAGGGTCCTATAGTACATAGTATAAGGAAATTTCTCAGGAATAATTTGTTTTTGTAAAAGAAGTTTTAAATGAATTCTCAAGGCATTTGGCAAGTGTGGATTGGTGTCAAGGAAAATTATAATCCTAGACCAGTAAAACCATCATGACTTCTAAGAGTCACAGCGATCATACCTTAGTGTTCCAAAGCATCAGGTGATTTGGCCAATTAGCAGGTCTCTTTTTATGAAGACAAATCATGTGTGACTGAAATATTTTACTAAAGGGTACATTTTCCCTGTTATTTTAATAGCTACCCAAATGATAGCATGGTTAAAAATGTATTCTAATCCTGGGTTTGGTTTAGGAATTTCAGCTAAATGCTCGTTATAGGGGAATCTTAAGATTTTACTCTGTGAGAGGTGCAATAGAATGTAATCTAGTCCCCTATTCTATTTGTACAAAATAACATAGTAGCAAAAGTAGTTTAGAATTGGAATCTTCCTATGCCTTCCAGTTAAAATCCCAGGGTTCTCTTTTATCTAGCTAAAGGTTCAGCACATAGATAATGAAACACTTCTTACGTGCTTATCTGGCGTTTAAATCATCCCACCATTTCTCTTTTCATTTTGAACCTTATTTCATTGTTTCTGTTAAAAGAACAATTCTTTGGGATACAAATTGGATCTTTTCAGCCAAAGTAAAAGTTTAGACATGGTAAACTTTTTCTTCTTCCTTATTGCAGGGGCTTTCCCAGTCTGTAGCAAACGCCATCGCCAATAATATCGTTGAGTGGGAAACATGCCCTTTTTCTTGCCTGCTTCCAAATCTCCCCTAGACTGAAAGTGTATCTTTCTTTCTTTCTTTTTTTTGGATTTAGTTTTTTAAATTTACATCCAAATTAGTTAGCATATAGTGCAACAATGATTTCAGGGTTAGATTCCTTAGTGCCCCTTACCCATTTAGCCCATCCCCGCTCCCACAACCCCTCCAGTAACCCTCAGTTTGTTCTCCATATTTATGAGTGTCTTCTGTTTTGTCCCCCTCCCTGTTTTTATATTATTTTTATTTCCCTTCCCTTATGTTCATCTGTTTTGTCTCAAAGTCCTCATATGAGTGAAGTCATATGATATTTGTCTTTCTCTAATTTTGCTTAACATAATACCCTCCAGTTCCATCCATGTAGTTGCGAATGGTAAGATTTCATTCTTTTTGATTGCTGAGTAATACTCCGTTGTATATATTTACCACATCTTTATCCATTCATCCATCGATGGACATTTGGGCTCTTTTCATACTTTGGCTATTGTTGATAGTGCTGGTATAAACATGGGGGTGCACGTGTCCCTTCGAAACAGCACACCTGTATCGCTTGGATAAATGCTTGGTAGTGCATTTGCTGGGTCGTAGGGTAGTTCTGTTTTTAGTTTTTTGAAGAACCTCCATACTGCTTTCCAGAGTGGCTGCACCAGCTTGCATTCCCACCAACAGTGCAAAAGTATCCTTGCCAACATCTGTATCCTTGCCAACATCTGTTGTTGCCTGAGTTGTTAATGTTAGCCATTCTGACAGGTGTGAGGTGGTATCTCATGGTGGTTTTGATTTGTATTTCCCTGATGATGAGTGATGTTGAGCATTTTTTCATGTGTCGGTTGGCCATTTGGATGTCTTCTTTGGAAAAGTGTCTATTCATGTCTTTTGCCCATTTCTTCACTGGGTTATTTGTTTTTTGGGTGTTGAGTTGGATAAGTTCTTTATAGATTTTGTATACTAACCCTTTCTCTGACATGTCGTTTTGCAAATATCTTTTCCCATTCCATCGGTAGCCGTAAAAAATTTTTTTTGAATATTTGTTTATTTTTGAGAGACAGAGACAGAGCATGAGCACAGGAGGGGCAGAGAGAGAGAGAGAGAGAGAGACACACAGAATCTGAAGCAGGCTCCAGGCTCCAAGTTATCAGCACAGAACCTGATGTGGGGCTCGAACTCACAAAGTGTGAGATCATGACCTGAGCCGAAGTCGGACGTTTAACCGACTGAGCCATCCAGGTGCCCCCGTTGGTTGCCTTTTAATTTTGCTGATTCCTTCGCTGTGCAGAAGCTTTTTATTTTCATGAGGTCCCTGTAGTTCATTTTTGCTTTTGTTTCCCTTGCCTCCAGAGACGTGTTGAGTAAGAAGTTGCTGCGGCCAAGATCAAAGAGGATTTTGCCTGCTTTCTCCTTGAGGTTTTTGACGGCTTCCTGCCTTACATTTAGGTCTTTCATCCATTTTGAGTTTATTTTTGTGTATGGTGTAAGAAAGTGGTCCAGGTTCATTCTTCTGCATGTCACTGTCCAGTTTTCCCAGCACCACTTGCTGAAGAGACTATCTTTGTTCCATTGGACATTCTTTGCTGCTTTGTCAAAGATTAGTTGGCCATACATTTGTGGGTCCATTTCTGGGTTCTCTATTCTGTTGCCTTGATCTAAGTGTCTGTTCTTGTGCCAGTACCATACTGTCTTGATGATTACAGCTTTGAAAGTGTATCTTTCTAACCAAAGGGCAGCCATGTGAACAAAACATTCATTTCAGCAGTCATTAGAGCTGTCTGTATCCTGGTGTTAGGCAGCTGTGGCTAAAGGTGAATTGGAAAGATTTTTTGTTGTTGTTTTAAACAAATTTTTTTTTTAATGTTTATTTATTTTTGAGACAGAGAGAGACAGAGCATGAATGGGGGAGGGGCAGAGAGAGAGGGAGACACAGAATCGGAAGCAGGCTCCAGGCTCTGAGCCATCAGCCCAGAGCCCGACGCGGGGCTCAAACTCACGAACCGTGAGATCGTGACCTGAGCTGAAGTCGGACGCTCAACCGACTGAGCCACCCAGGCGCCCCTTAAACAATTTTTTTTTAATGTTTATTTATTTTTGAGAGAGACGGAGATAGAATGTGAGGGGGTCAGAATCAGAAGCAGGCTGCAGGCTCCGAGCTGTCAGCACAAAACCCGACACGGGCCTCAAACTCACGAGCTGTGAGATCATGACCGAGCTGAAGTCGGACGCTTAACCAACTGATCCACCCAGGTAGGGCCCCCCCCCCCCCCCCCCCCCCCGCTTTTCTGGTAAGTAGATGACAGATATATTGAGGTAGATCTGTTGTTACCATATGACATCTCTTGGGTTCCATTCACATTGGGAACCTGACAATGCTTGATTGAGTGTGTCTGGGATTTAAGAAGCAGTGTAGTTATGCCGGAGTTTTAGGTGGACTGACTTTGAGTTTCATTAATTCAGGCAGCATTTCTGAGATACCCACTGTGTACCGAGTACCAGAAAATTGAGGGCATGGTGGGGACTTATCTATTGCTTTTTTTACGCTGGAATTTTCTGGAATGAGTGTGAGTTTTGTTTTCCCTCTTCCTTCCCATAATGTACTTTACAAACCTTTTATTTAAAACACCAAATTTTGTACATTTTGAATAAGGTATAAAAGAAAAATAACATCTAGCTCCCTGATTAACAAGCCTCAGAGGATTCTTGGAGAGCAAATTATAGCAGCCAAGTTGAATGTTTGTATGTGTGTATTTTTAAAAACAAATTATTATTACTATTTTTTGAAGTTTGTGTATTTATTTTGAGAGAGACAGAGATAGCGCAAGTGTGGGAGGTACAGAGAGAGAGAGAGAGTCCCAAACAGGCTTCATGCTGCCAATGCAGAGCCCGACGAAGGGCTTAAATTCATGAAACTGCAGGGGCGCCTGGGTGGCTCAGTCGGTTGAGCGTCCGACTTCGGCTCAGGTCTTGATCTCGCGGTCCGTGAGTTCAAGCCCCGCGTCGGGCTCTGTGCTGACAGCTCAGAGCCTGGAGCCTGTTTCAGATTCTGTGTCTCCCTCTCTCTCTGACCCTCCCCTGTTCATGCTCTGTCTCTCTCTGTCTCAAAAATAAATAAACGTTAAAAAAAAATTTTTTTTTTAAAAATTCATGAAACTGCAAGATCATGACTTGAGCTGAAATCAAGAGTCAGACGCTTAACCGACTGAGCCACCCAGGTGCCCCGTGTGTATATATTTTAATAGAATTCCTAAAGGACTAAAAAAAGTCATCCAAAACTTGTAACCTTACATGGCTTGGATTATGTATTCGATACATGGTCTCATGACATTTTACTTTGAAATTTGATTAATGTGGCTACAAATGAGCATTGTTCCATTGAGTGACCACACAGAGAGAGCCGGAAAACATTGCAACATAATCAGCTGTCCTGCATCACCTTAGGTGGCAGTAGTAATGTGCCTCAAGTATCGGAGAAGGAGCTTCCTTTTTTCATTGTCACTGTTAACCTGACAGAAAAAGTAGAATTGGCCTGATATTACTACACTGAAATGAACCCTCAACTATGGAGTATTCAGAAAGAATAACCAGGAGCCAAACAAATTAGGAATGCATAGAAAGGATGTTAACTACTTGAGTAGTATTTTATAAGTGAAAACCAAGTCTGAGGAAGGTAGAGGAGCTGGCCAAAGGTTGTACAGCTAGTAAGTAGCGTTACCAGCATTCACACATATCTACATGACTCTAAAGTTATTTGATTATTGCATCATCCAGAATGTTGCTAAGCCCAAGTTATACAATATGGTATAGCCATTAACATATCAAAGTTGTTTCTTAAATAAAGGTGCCTTTGTGTTAATTTATCACCCTTACATGAATTATACTTTCACAGTACTTTTTACTTATTACTTTTAACAGCTTTGTTGAGATATAATTTATATGAAAACAATTCACTCAGTTAAGGTGTACAACTTAATGATTTTTAGCGTATCCACAAGGTTGTGCAACCATTAGCAGTCACTTTCCATTCCCTCCTATCCCACACCCACCCCTTGCGCTAAGAAGCCACTAGTCTGTTTACAGTGTTTATAGATTTGCCGATTCTGTGCATTTCATATAAATGGGATCACACAAATGCAGTCCTTTGTGACTGGCTTCTTTAACTTAGCAGAATGTTTTTAAGGCTCATCCATGTAGTAGCATGTGTAAGTACTCTGTTTCTTTTTATGGCTGAATAATATTCTGTAATATTGATATGCCTCATTTAATTTATTCTTCAGTTGATGGACATTTGAGTTGTTTTTCCTTTGGGGGCTATTATAAATATTGCTGACGTAAATATTTGTGAACAAGTGTTTGAGTGGATGTATATTTTCCTTAATCTGGGGTAGAAACCTAGAATTGTCATTGCTGCCTCCCTTGGCAACTCAGTGTCTACCTTTCTGAGGAACTGACAACCTGTTTCCAAAGCGACTACCTGATTACATTACCACTCTCAATGTTTGAGGTATTCTGATTTCTCCGTGTCTTTGCCAACACTTGGTATTATGCATCTTTTTACCTCTTTCATTTAATTCTCATAATGATATGAATTAGCCAAAGAAAATATTCTTACTGCCATTTTATAGATAAAAACTCCAAAATCAATAAACATTAAATGAGAAACACAGGATGAGTGCAGAGGGGAAGTGGTGTGGATCATTCAAAACAACATATCATCCAAAAGGAATTTAAGTTTTAAAATCTGACACAGCTATGTTGGATGTTATTAATCCTGTTTCCCACCCCTGCATTTTAAAGGTGATGAAACTAGAGCCCAGATAAGGGAAGTGAATTGATCACTGACTTAAAGATGCTTGGTAGGGTGGTCAGTCCATTGCATGGCCTATTGCTGAATGCAATAGGGATGTACAGGGATGTACAAACTCATCCATGTCATGGCACTCCATTTTCTTAACTCATTCATCGATGCTGGACTTTTATTAAAATAAATACATCTCAATTCATTTGGGGTATTAGAAGGTCAGCAAAGTTGAAACCTCCCATTGGGGAGCTTCTGATAGAATTTGTTCCACATTTTGCCTACGATTACATTGATGTGAGGGCAGGAAATTAATGCAGGTACTGTTACTTGGTGACATTCTTGGATCAGATGGCTTTGATATGAATTCTGGTTCTGTCACTGACTAACTGCTTGACCCTTTCTGTATTTCTGTCTCTTTATTTTTAAATATGGGCAATAATAGTGTCTATCTCCTAGAACTGTTTTGAGAATAAAAGAGCTAATTGCTGTAAGGAGATTAGCACAGTGCTTGGCTCCTAGAAAGTCCTCAGTAAACGTTGACAATTATTATTACATAACATCAGCTTGCTTAGACCACTGAAAACATTGTAGTCTGAGATTTGTAGAAAATAAATGAATCATCCTTTTTCAAAAGTAGCTTCACTAAAGGAGCAGGCATAGGAAATAGCTAATTTCTAAAGTCTTCATAATTTTGAGCTACATGGAACCTAATGCAATTAAAAATTAGTTTTAATGTTTATTTCTTTTGGGAGAGAGAGAGAGCAAGCAGGGGAGGGCCAGAGGGAGAGGGAGAGAGAGAATCCCAAGCAGACTCTGCGCTTCCCTTTCAGAGCCTAATGTGGGGCTTGATCCCACAAACTGAGCCGAAATCAAGAGTCAGATGCTCAACTGATGGAGCTACCCAGGCGCCCCCGCAATACAATTTTTTTGAGAAACAACTCCCCAATCCTTTACAAATTATGAACTCATTTCCTTTTACTGTAACTTTGGTTAGAAACCAACCTGAAAATTTCAATTTGAGGTGACCTCATCCCCAACAATGTGGAAGTCTCACTAAAGCACCTATGCCTGTTATGGATGTAATATATTAGTAGTGTTTATCCTTAGTATCTTTGTTGGTTTATCAAGATGAAAACCCACTGAATTATTTTAAGGTGCCTACTGTATATATTTGTGTTCCGTTGTGGAAGAAGGAACACTCAATGGGCAATCAGGAGACAGGATTGGAATCCTGGCCCTTCTCTGCTGTAGTTCAGGACTAAGCTCATCTGAGCCCTAAGCTTCTGTTTCCTCATCTGGAAATGGGGGCTGTAGGGATCAACAATTTTTCCTCAGAGGGTAGTCATTAGGACCAAGTGATAATCTGAATATAACAGCACTAGCACAGTGCCTGGCCCACAGCGAGGGCTCAGTAAATGACAGCTAAACAGCAGTGTAATGGGGTTCTGTGTGCCACACATGAGATTTGGAGGCAGATTCGATGGTGAGTTTAGGTGAAGAAATTGGACATGTCTGTGTTCACATAGAGCATGATTCATGTCTACTCTGCTGTTGCTGCTGCTGCTTTCCTGTAACCAATTTTAGAGCCTATCTTGGCAGCTGGAAGTATTTGGGATTAATTTCACACTCACTTTATGAGTTGAGCATTTTCCTGCAAGCAGCTCCCTGGGCCTCTGCCTCATTACTTTGGCATCAACTGATATGGCAGTTGGACATAGATGTCCTTTGGGGTCTCCATTTTATTTGGAAACCTTCAATTTGAAAAAGCAAAACAAAGACTATCAACACATTTGTGCCTGAAATCGTTAGCATTTATTGTTTCCTAAACCCCTCCCTTTCTATAGTTCTGTTGAACACCAGGGAACACACATCTTGCACAGCCAGTGATAAGCACTAAAAAGTCACACTCCTTCAGATTCAAATCCTAGCAGCTGGTTGGCCTCATTTCACATTTCCAGGTGAGCAGCAAGATCCTCTAGGCCTTGGTGGGACAGATCTAAATCTTGATGGGTCTAGTTTTTCCAGCCTTTTTTACTATGTTAATTCTGCTAAATTCATTTGGCTCTCATGGCGAACAAAGTAAACTTGGCTGTTACGTGTAAAACTAAATTGAGAACATGGAGATCTGTTTAGTATTTCATGCTGGCCAGTAGGTCAGGAAGATTTTCCTTGGGGGTAATTTACATAAGGAATTGTTTATCCCATTTCTTTCCAATTTCTGTGACCATTTGGGGATAGCAGACTTTCCACAATGGCACAGAAATATAACCAGCGAGACCGAAACTTAGAGAAATGAAGCTTCTCCCGGATTGATGTATTTTGGGCCTTGCCTAGGAAAGATCCTGTGGCTTGGGCTGCTGTCTCACTGAGAAGTCATTCTTCTACCACAGCTGTGTTTAGCAAGTTGGGTGGGTCCACGAACTGACATGCTGTTACACTTAGTAAGAATTTTCCCTTGATAGTGAGGAACGTGCATAAAAGCCTCACTTAAGTCCCAGCAAATGCCCAAATGTTTACTGTGACCGATAGCTGCTTTGAGTGCAGCTTCCATCAGGTGACAGCCCCAAGTCAGAGTACTCCGTGGCCACCCAGTACCTATAGTGTTACATGCACGGTCTCCACCTCGACATTCTGGTTCCTCTTCAGCAGTTGCCCAGATGACCTTTTTTTGTCTCATCAAATGCTTTTCCCAAACTGGAATATTTGCTCCTTCCTGAACAAGCAGCCTCTACTTTTCTGCTTTAATGAATTTGCTCAAGTTGTTTCCTGTACTTTTAAAGCCCCCTCACCCAATATCTGTTCTTGAGGATGAATTTCAGGTACCTCTTCTCAGTGGCACACTGGTAAATATTTGACAACTGGTTCTCTGGGAAGGTGGGAGTTTGGGAGGAGACCTGGCTCTGTAACATTTGTTGGTGTTCATGTGGTAAATACTTCCACCATGGCTGATTTCAAGCTACCAACGTGAGGTCACTGAAGGTGAAGTTGTGAAGAAATGGGCAGTAGCCCACCATTGCAGAGTGTTTCCAACGTACAGATATGGTAGGCATAAGTGACCTCAAGGGCCTAGATAATAGTGAACTAATTAAGAAGTAATGAGTTTTGAGTATTTATCACCTTTGTTTTGGTGTAATTTCTTTAAGTTTATGTAACTTAAGTTTTAAGTAATGGTCGTGTTTAACAGCTGGCACACAAAATTGAAAACAGGACAACCTGTCCTTTCTCTGGAGCCTGTAGGAACTGGCCAAGTTGCTTCTTCCTCCACCTTTTCCTTTGTAAAGTGCTCCAGACTCAGTAATAGTTAAACCTTTCTCTGAACCTGGCAGGTGCTTCAGGTTGCACGCAGGGTTTGGATTGAGAGACTCCAAAGTGAGACTCCTGGTCTCTCACTTGCTATGTGATGGTCAAGCTGCCCACTTAATTTGCACTTCCCCGTGCAAAATGAAAATGCAAGGCCCTTGTTAAAAGTCAGGAAGAAAGTGCTGTTAAAATAGCCACTAAAATCTAAAGCCTTTTCCTTTCTTCAGCAGTCTCTCTTTCACACTTTCTCATGTTTTTATTTTCTATTTAATGTCATTCCAAGTATAGAAAAATTAAGATTATTTGCATGAATGTTACCATCAATCCTTATATTGTTCGATGCCAGTTTTAAATGCAAATATAAGAGCATTTAACCGTGAGTTAATGAACGTATCTCCTCTGCTCATGTGTATGTTCTGTTGCCCCATCATTGACTTCACGTATAAAACACAAGTTCAAAAATAAAATTATTAAGAATTTAAAGACAGAGGCAGCAGGGCATTAAACCAAGCATGGAGCCGTTCGAAGCACAGGCACAGTTTACATCCCTGTGCACAGTACGGGGCAAATTTCTTACATCCGCTGAGCCTCAGAGGCCTCATCTGTAAAACAGAGATATGCCAACCAGGTAGAGGAATGGGGATTGAAGACACTGGTACCTGTATGGCACAGCAGAATGTTTGGCATGCAGTCTGTGCTCACTTAATTACAGGGATTATTATTAACCTACTAATCATAATATTGACGGCATTTTTCCTTTACAGTTCATAGGGTCTTCCCTACAGTGTCGCCACTTGCCTCTGACGTATTTTCCTTTTTCCATTATTAACTCTCTGAAGGTAGAGATGAAATCTGTCACCATTGAATTCCCTAGAGTGGTTTCTGCAACTTCTTGCATATACCTGGCACTCAGGAGGTGTTTATAACCTTGATCTTTGTATGATTTGGGCTTATTGACAATACGCATCTGTGTCATAATATGATGGTTCCCACAATGAGGCTTAATTGGTAACACTCACAGGAAAAAAAGAATATAAATGTAGACTTTAACAGGAGTCAGTTGTAATCATGGTGAAGCTGGGAGAAGAAGCAGATGATTCCAGGTGTTTTGGTTTATGTAAAGTGGCCTCTGTCTCTTAGAGGAGACTTCTTGAAGTAATAGGGAAGGGATGAGTTCCAAGCCTCATTTGAGTAAAAGAGGCCCCAGGGATATTAACTCTGGCCCATAGTAATCTGTCCCTTTGCGAACTTCTTTTACACTTATTTTCTGTTCTGCACAATTAGGACATTATTACAGTCATGTTTCTTTCCACTAATTGGTTGGATATTTATGTTTCCTGTCCAAAAAATTATAAGATCCTTATGGGCTAGAAGATATCATGTACTGTTTTGAACACCTATGGAAAGAAAGTAGCACAGTACTAGGTACGTAGTAAGCAATGCACTTTATTACAATGCTGACCTTGGTCCAAACTCCCAGGGTTCCCTGGAGACTGAATGTGAGTTGTGATTGTCTTTTCTAACTCTTGCAGGCCCTCAACCAAATGCCAGAGTATCATGGTCTGCCTGGCATTGTCAGGCAAACACCTTGCCTTGACAGCTTTGTCTTTTCCTAACCTACATCTCTTTTCCAGTGTCTCCCAGACACTCTGAGGACTGTCCCCCAACAGCCCCCGTTGCTACATGGAATTTGGGAGACCACACAGCTGTAAACTCTTACTTGTTTGAATGATGATTTTTTAACAAGCCCTTTGGGCCAGTTTCAATAAGCCATGAAATATCACCAAATGGCTCATCTGCACTAGAGTTCTGAAAGTCATCTGAGCTCTAGTCCCTCAAGCTGGCAGGGACTGACAGAAAGGAGCACACATTGCCCTAGCTTTTCCTATTCCTGTTCTGGGGGCTGTAAGACGCCTTGAGCCTCTGGGCCAGTCAGTTCATTACTTTTAATGAGCACAAAATTCACCGAGACATTAAAATAAAACACCAATGGGCAGTCTTGGATGTTCTATTCAATTGTTGCTTTAGTTCTTTTTTCCACAAGATTATTCAAGAGGATGAAAAAAAAAAAAAAGCCAATTCTACTCCTGCCAGTTTTATCCTAAGTAGATTTGGCATTGTAAATCTAACACACCCTGAACGTTTTTTTTCTTTCAGATCCCTGTGGGCTAGTGCCTGACATTTGTGTTAAAAATGACATTACTCAATTGGTCAAATGTTTGAACATTATCTACCTTTTCGATATAATAAAGAAATACTGGATACCTCAACACCATGTAGCATATAAAGAGTAATAATCAGAGGCAGATAATTACTTTCTGAAAAGGATGTAATGAAATCATTATTTTAAATTACGCGGCAAATGTGGTTATTTTGATATTTTTTAATTGATCCATCTCTAGCTAGTAATAAAGACTATAAGAACTGTATTAGAGGTTACTTCTATTATCATATATTGTAGAAGGTCAATTGATGGTGAACCAGACACAGAACAATGTCCCCATTAAGCTGATTTCATGGATATTTTCATCCCCTGGCCATATGGATTTGAAATTACATCAGGGATTTTTTTTTTTTTAAAGAAGGAAGTGAGCAGATGAATGATAACTATTTTATTACTCAACATAGCTTGTGTTTGTGGAAGACAAAGTTCATCAAGCTGTTTTAAAGAAAAACACAAGTGTGCCAAATACAATTTGTTGAGGGCTCAAGCATTGTGAAATTATCCCTAACTGAAGTTTGTCATTTCTGCAGGTAATCGCTCTCGCAGATGCAGTAGAGGAAAACCAAGACAGTCTGTTCCAGTCATTCACCAGGCTGAAAAGTGCCACCCATTTGGTGATTCTGCTGATTGGGCTGTGGCAGAAGCTTAGTACCGACCAGATCGCTATTCTGGAAGCAGCATTTCTGCCACTGCAGCAGGACACCCAGGAATTGGTAAGGACCCACGACTCTGCAATGGTAACAGCCATTATTGAAAAGATTGTGGTTTTAAGAAGATATCACATGGCTGTTGTATTTTCTAAGGTACCTGATGGAGGCTTTTTTTTTTTTTTTTTTTAAACCCAGATCCTGTTTTCCTTTTCTTTAAATCATAATAAAAATGTCAAATGAAGGCCTTTTTTTTTCTAGAGCTATTTTAAAAATAGGTATAGAGTCCATTTTTATGTGGTATTCAGTCTATTTTTTATGTGCTCTTCAATCACTTAGAAGCCAGGGAAACAGTCATTTGACTGCCTGAGTGATGGCAGTAAACCTTCAGATTAGCTAATCCTTTCCTTTTCCACCAGAGAAAACAGTTCAGCCATTTTAATTTGCTCAGTGTTCTTAAATTTAAGTGTCAGTTCAAGGGTTAGGGAGAACTGAGATAGCCTTGCCAAATGGCAGGAATATTTTGTCACATTTATATAGTTCTTAATACATAGTGTATAAACTTTTTTACTCTTGACCCTTTCAATAGGCAGTTTAGAACCAAAGTGGGGGGGAAGATGAGGGTTCATATTTAGAGTTTTTGTTGAAAGATTATATGAATAAAAACATCTCAGACCCCTCGAATTGTAGAGGTTTGTATGACTACCAGGTGTCATCATGAGGGAACTTTTTGCATGCTTTTATTTACAAAGAAATAATATACTTCTTGGAAATTAGAGACTCTTGGACTCATTTTTTTGTATTGGAAGAAACCGTTTCATGAAAAAAGCCATTTCAAACATAGCCATGAGAACATAGGGCTAAAAATGATAGTACTAAAACTAACATTTCTGAGTACTTACTAAATAGGCACGAGGTGATATTTTAAGTGTTCCACAAGGATTGTCTCATTTAATCTTAAACATGGGCCTAGAAGGTTGTTAAGGTACTATTTTCACCTCCATTTAACATATGAGAAAATTTAGGCTTTGAGAGTTAAGTACCTTTTGGAAACTAGTGGGTATAGAGCCATGGTTTGGGCCCAGGTCTGGCTGCTTTCAAAGCACATGTTTGTTTTTTTGTTTTTTGGTTTTTATCAATACACTGTATTTTAGCAAACAAAGTCATGAACAAGATTTTGAAAATCACAGGCTTTGTCTGTTCAATGTAATTTTCTATAATTGGGTCAAAGTATTGTCAGATGAAAAAAAAATTCAAGCTGTATTTTATATCATAAACAAAATACTAATAAATAAATTGGGAAACAATTTAGAGTATACCTTTTTTTTTAGATTCATAAAATGAAATTACTGCTAAAATTGATCTTTGAGAAGCCAGAAATGTGGACATTGTAATAACAGAGAACAAAGAATACAGTTTGGGTTGTATTAGTGAGAATGATAACTGTGAACTCAGATTTAAGTAGTCAGAAAGACTTTGGTGGCCTCAGTTCCTGGTTCCACCACTCGATGATAAAGTCCTTCTGATCAGGTTTTCTGGCTGTTCTAAATCTCTACTTCTGTATTTCTAAGCTAGAAACAATAATAGGACCTACCCAAGTTGAATAAGAATTAAATGAGATAATGGAATAGAGTGGAATTATATGTTACTCATTTTTATACTCAGCCTCTGGCACAGTTCCTGACCATAGCACAGTCAATATTTGTTGGGTGAATGACTAGAGAAAGGGTGAAAGCTAATAAGAAGTGACTTGGCAGAACAGATGTAGTAGATATAATCTGGAGCATGAGGAAGCAGGGCAGGGCCAGCTGTATAATTTACAGGACCCAGAGCAAAGTGAAAATGTGGATCCCTTGTTCAAAAAAGTAGAAAAATAACCAAAATATTGTTAAAACAGATTCTAAAACAAAGCTTTTTACTTTCTGTCTCATCATGATGTTTTTATTTGCTATTTTATGCTATTCTAAATGAAGAAAAATAAAAAATTTAAGTTGTCAGCAGGAATTTTACCATGAATCTTTATAATGTGCAATGCCAGTTTTAATACAAATATAAGAGCATTGGACCTATATGCAGAATCGCCAAAATTATATAATTTGTATTTTGTAGCTCATACATGCATATGTATTTTGTTCTTACAGAGCTGTGAATCACTGCACAAAATTAACTGCTTTTACTTCCCTTCTTGATATGCACACATCTACCAACACTTTCCACCTTCAGCTTACTGATGAGTAGGGAAGGAAAGAAAAAGGAGCTCTGTGTTACTCTATTTCCCTTTCCTTCTGTTACCATTTTCAGTGTAAGTAGTCGGATAATACAGGGAAGTAACAGGGGTGTAATGGACTTCCTTAGTCATTCCTGTTTCTTTGAATCTATTTGCTGACTTTCTTCATTCAAAACAAGTTTTGGTGCAATGAAACGCCTTAAAGGCTGTCAGTGCCCCCACTTAATCAGTCTAGACATGCCCTCCTTGTATTTGCTTTGAGTCTCCCTGTCTCCCACTCATTCTGGGGCCATAGAATTCTAAGCTTATGGGGCAGAAAGGTAGAAGGAATACGTACCGCACATGTCTTCCCTTCTTACACATAATTCACTGTTGCAGCAGACATCACTTACAGAAGACAAGTGCAAGATTACATTAAGAATTTCAGGGGCGCCTGGGTAGCTCAGTTGTTAAGCATCTTACTTCGGCATAGGTCATGATCTCATGTTTCAGGCCATGATCTCACAGTTTGTGAATTTAAGTCCCACATCAGGTGAGCTTGAGCCCTTCTTTGGGTGAACAAGAGCCCCGCTTCGGGCTAACACAAGCCCTGCTTCTCTCTCTCTCTCTCTCTCTCTCTCTCTCTCTCTCTCCCCCTTTGCCTCTCCTGGGATTCTCTTTCTCTCTCTGCCTGTTGCTCACTAGCACCTTTCTCTCTCTCTCTCTCTCTCTCTCTCTCTCTCTCTCTAAAAAAAAAAAAAAAAGAATTTCAAGGTGGCAATGGCAAAACATTAAATCAAGCGTGGGGCCCTTCTGAACGCGGGGCCCTGTGTGACCACATGGCTCACATGCTCCTGAAGGTGGCCATGAAGTGTGGTTAGACCCAGAGGAAGAATTTCCTTGAAATAAAGGTTCTCAAATGTAGGGACTGAGTCCCCAGAGAGACTGTGGAATTTCTGACTCTAGAGATCTTTCAAAACAGCCTCCTTCTGCTGGGAATAGTGTGTTCATCCCTGTAGGCAGGTGAATGGACTAGGCATCTTCTCAAGGCTTCTTTCTGCCTGCCACTGTGTTCTTTGCTGTCATAACTCCCAAAATATAGAGGGAAAAATTCTTTCAACTTTCTTCTGAATTTGGCGAGATTAGAAGGGGTGTATACTCGTTATGTCTATTGAAGCCATTAATAAGACAGGACATTTGATAAAAACATAACTTGGAAAAGAATGAATCCAAAAAGACATTTTAATACTGCTTGTTATGCTCTTCATCTTTAATTAGGTTGTGGTATTCACTTTGGACTTATACTGTTGAGACAGCTTATATATCTTGAGAAAAAAGGAATCCTTTTTCATTCTTTAAGACGTACGCATGCAGTATGTGGTTTTGACATGCTAGTTCACAATCCCCCGCATTATGCCTTTGGACCTCACAAATAAATGTTATGTGATGGGTGTCCCACTGAGATGTGAAAATGAAATATGCAAACCTGAAATAACTTGGAATGAGGGTAAGACGGGGAAGAAAGGAGTCTCTGACCAGAATGTTGAAAATATATCCCATATTGAAGTTATTATGATACCACAAAAATCTGAATGTAATTTAGACGGTTTGGTTGGAAGTGGATGGCAGAGTACATGTGTGAGGGGGAGAACTTCAGACATGTGGACAACATTTTCAGAAGAGACTCTCAGTTCAAGGTCAGATGTCCCCACAAGTATTGAGAGGTGGAAGAAAGTGCTCAGAAGATGTTTTATTTATGTTGCACATAGTACTGCACAATGGTTTGTTGTATTGTTATTTAGATGGCATGTGTCACAAACGGCAGGCTAAATGCCGTAGTTCACTCTGGAATATTTTCTGAACTGGCATCAGGTTCACAAAGCATACATATTTAGAATTTATTATTCCTAATGAAAAGTGATGTTCTTCACACTATCCTATCAGTATTTTTTTAAATGCCATCTCATTTGGATCAGAATTCATCATTATTTTCTTTGATCTGCTTCTTAAATGCTTTTCTATTTTTGTCACTTCTCATTACTATTTGGGGGCAAATAAATGCTGGTATTGCAGACTATTATGTGTGACTTTTTCAAGGTGTTGAAAGTTACATGCCAAATGTGTTTTTGTAGGGATACTTCCCCTCACTTTAAGAAAAAACATTAACTGTTCAATTTGGCATCTCCAAAAAGAGCTCTTAAACTCAGTTCCATCAGTGGATTTGATAATATAGTATTGTCCCTACCATCTCCCTGTGATGGAGAAGTTTTGCCCCAAATAATGTGTTCTATCAGTGTACCTGATGCCGCAATTCTAAAACTGTTTTCTTTTCAGTTTAGGGGCTGATGATTTCAGAGTATCTGCAATGCAGAATTTAAACATACATCTACTGACCCTTTATCTACATGTAGTTCTATGGAAAATACTGTCTACTTAGGTCATGAAGGGCTGTGTAATGGTTTGAGTCTGAGGGAGTGTTTAATTGTGATAGTACACCTCTCTCATGATGTTATACAAAAGCCAAAAACTGCAAAACTCCACATACCTCAGGATTGGCTTAAAATCTTTTCATCCGGTTATATTTGCATTCAGTGAATATTTATTAAGTACCTACTATGTTTCAGGCAGTGTTCTAGGTTCTTGGTGTATTTTATTTTATTTTATTTTATTTTATTTTATTTTATTTTTTTATTTAAAAAAATTTTTTTTTATGTTTATTTATTTTTGAGACAGAGAGAGACACAGCACGAACAGAGAGAGAGGGAGACACAGAATCCGAAACAGGCTCCAGGCTCTGCGCGGTCAGCACAGAGCCCGACGCGGGGCTCGAACTCACGGACAGCGAGATCATGACCTGAGCCGAAGTCGGCCGCCCAACCGACTGAGCCACCCAGGCGCCCCTCTTGGCGTATTTTAATAAACAAAACAGAGTTAGAGCCTATCCTCCATGGATTTACTTCAACATTGTAAGGAAACATATTCCAGTCACAGTCAGCCATAAACATATTGGCTATCTGATTTAGTAGCCACTTGTCATATATGGCTATTTAAAGTGAAATTTAAATAAAGTGAAATAAAATTAAAATTTCAGTTCCACGATTTCACTAGCTATATTTCAACTGCTTAGTAGCCACATTGGAAAGTTCAAATATAGAACATTCCCAGAAGCGCCTGGTTGGCTCAATCAGTTACGCATCCTACTCATGATTTTGGCTCAGGTCATGATCTCACAGTATGATTTTGAGCCCCACGTTGAGCTCTGCATTCACAGTGTGGAGTCTGCTTGGGATTCTCTCCTTCTTTCTCTGCCCCTCTCCCACTCTCTCTTTCTTTCTCAAAATAAATAAATAAACTTTAAACAAAAAAGAACATTTCTTTCATTGAAGTACATTCTATTGCATAGTACTCTCTATCATTACAAGAAAAAGGGTTTTGTCAGTTGGGTTAAACAACTTGAGCACAGTTTAGCAAATTAATGAAAGTAGGGTAGGACACTGACATTAAGTTATGCCGCGGCGTTTGCTTTAGCAGCCCTTATTTCTGGTATTCCGACATCATCAGCCTGGTCACATGTGCAATGACCAGACTTTTTCTAGGGAGATGAATGCATCTACATAAAAGGGAGGCAATAAGTGCTGCTACTCCCCCTTCACATGACCTTGGTAGACATTATGATCATCACAAATTCTTTCCTGTCGAGCCTGAACATGATCTCAGAATCCTTTTGAATACAGCATTTGAGGTAGTCACTATCACTTGCAGTTGGTATATGGATAAATCCTCTTTGCCCTTCTTGAACTCTGTACAGATCTGCTCCTCCTTTTCTTAGCCAACAGCTTAGATGACTAAGATTCTTTAAGATGAAATCTAGAAGATGGCAAGAGAACATGTAGGAACAATAGTGTTATTTCCCAATGGGTTTCTCAGACTTAGGCTCTAAATGTTCATTTATGTTCCACCTGACTCCAGAGGAATCCCCAAGGAAAAGAGAAATGGAGCACTGGTTTGGAGACCTGATTATGCACAGTCTTAGATTTGGAAGGAATGTTGGCACATTGCGTAGCATTTTGCCTTACTTTTTCTTTTCTTTCAAAGTTCACTTAATATCTTTAGTAGATATTATCTACTATTTGAAAAAGAAAAGCTTTATTGCGTTCTTAAGAGTTTAACAGTTACCTTCCTTAGCATTGAACTTTCAGATCCCCTGAGAAAGTTAAGGTGGAAATTTACATCAGTGGGGGAGGAGATTTGGACCTTCAGCCTTACTTTTTGATTGATTATTCCTTTTACAAGCTGATATGGAAAGAGAGACTTATTTTTAACATTTTCAACATGGTTCATGTGAGAAAACAGATGTTTATAATAGGAAATCCTATTGTGTGGAGGGACTTATCAAGACTCACTTACAAGGCTTGAAGGCTTCTACGTCATGGGTCAGATTTGATGTAAGGGCCATTGTGCCTCCTGTCTGGATTGAGTGATGACTGAGATGGCTAATCATTGCTGTTATTAATGTCCTCTTCTTAGAAGGCAAACAAAAGGAGGAAGTCTGGTGTCAGTATCAAGTCTGCCTTTAAGACTGTTGAAGTATCATCACAATTATAAACGTCTATGGGAACATAGTGGAGAAAGTAAATATTTTGGTATTCTCCTTGATCTTAGCCAACAAGATGAACATAAAAGAATTAGTTCACGTTCACAATGGCCACATACTCTGTGCTGTTCCTAGTTGCATGCAACTGGGGTGTTATGTAGTATAGTTTTCCACTTCACCGGTGTTGAGTAATGCTAATCTCAGAGCCTTTCTGATAACTTGCTTGCTGTTTTAAAAATTGAAATACATCAGAATAGGAGCCAAGTAGAATGCAGTATACAGGTGATGATGTGTAATCTTTGACATTTCCCTTAAGTATATCAAATATGAAACAGTACTTTAACGGATGCCTTTAATATTATCTATGCATTCAAGGGTAGAGAGACTAAATAAATGAGCAAAGAATTGATTAATTGAAGCTTCACTCTCACTATATGCCATCCCCAAATCTTTGTGAAGCGAAGTGTGGTTTAAATATAAATGACTAAGTAAAATTCACACAACCATGGTGAGGAAAATAATGATCATCATCATCCTCATAACGCCCACTGATTTGATTCATGGCTAGAAGTGTATTTATAGTAATGTAATTTCCCTAAAATACCTTTACCCAACTTAGTTTGAGTCTACTAATTATAAAGAGATGATCTTGACATGTCTGGGACATTACACGCTTTTGGAAATGTACATGTGGAAATTGTGGACTCTTTCCTCTAAAACTAGCGCTCTCTGTGTGCTATAACCACACACAGAGCTGCTCCAGGGTCAGTCAGTCACTCTGGACTGCTGTTGTTCATTTGGAAATGTTCCTCAGAAACCCCTTTGGCTTGCATCCTTGTTATTCTACCTGGCTTTCTGTGGTGGCATTTGTAGTAGCCTTTCTGCCCATGTCTCTGCTCTGGTACTCCCTGCACCTCACTGCTAGACTCAGCCCTATGCTCTGTCGTCACACGTCTGCTTGCATACTTTCTGTGGCTCTCTGTTCCTGGTTCAGTTTGCGCTCCAGTGCCAGGCATTCAGGACTTTCAGTCACTTGGCACCACCACATCTTCTTTCTAAAACTCAGCTTCTGTGACTCCCCAGCTTTCCTGCTCCGTTCTGGGAAATCTGACTTACCATGGGTACACAACTTCTTTCCAGCATGCCAGGGCTAAGAGTGCTTTTTTCTTCACCTAACATAGTGTCCTCTGTTTACCCCTCTATCCACCCTCATTAAGAAGCAGATCAATTCTCATTCCCTCCTTATTTATTCTGGGTTACATCCTCTTGTGAATTTCACTTGGGGGTATGACATAATTTAGCTCTCATTATGTATTCTGAAATTGTCAATGTGTTTGTCTTGTATTCTAATAAATGTAGGGACAGATTCTTTTACATCCCCACAGACTTAAAGCTTAAATTAAGCATACAGTTGGATATAAATATTTAGGGATTGCTTGATACCCCATTTATTTTCATAGCGTTCCGCACATTTACAGATTTGTCTTCAGCAACTGTATAGTTTTATTAGAAAAGGAAGCATTCTCCTTCCATTTTGTACCACCCCCTTCTTTGCAAGCAACTTCAAATATTTTGGAGTTCTGCAAGAGTGCATCTTGAGCACTCCTGTATGGATGGCAAAAGATATAGGTAAATTGATAGCCAGATCACCACACATGTATTTATTTATACCTATATTCATTCACATGTCCTGTAATTTAATCCAGTAAACACAGAAATTTTTAATCTGACCAGTGATGAATATATGCAAGTGAAAACATTAGGTATGCCTCACCCATATTGATTTAGTCAAATTTAGCAATAAATAGTGCTGATAGATGTGTAGTAAAATTTACATACCCACTTCTTTCTATAGGCTTTCCAAAGCGTCCTCTAGGAAAAGGTAGGTCATAAAATGAATCTAACACTTGGCACCAATAATCTAAGTTAATGCATTGGAAGTAGTAAACTAAAATCCATTTAGTTTGTTTTTATAATTATGGAATGCTGAAAGCAACCTAAATGCTTATAGTTGGACAGTACAAACTATGGTATATCAGTTGAGTAGAAGATTATGTCACAGTAGGGTTCAGATTTTTTTTTTTTTTTTTTTTTTTTGGAGCAAATACTTAACTAGCTCTATGTCCTTAAGCAAATCATGGAACTCTCTAAGCATTGGTTTTCTTATCTGTACAGTGGTGAGCTAGACAAGACCCCAAGGACTGGTTTTGCTTTGAAGAGATGTGAGAATGGCGATTTGGATTTTATTTCAGCTTGCTTTCACTTTATATTCCTACTGAACCAGTAAACAAATGGTACAGAGGAAGAACATGAGATTAAGAAAGGGAGTGAACTTGGCTCTCCAGTGCCTTTCTCATGAAGGCATGCCCAGAGTTTGATGGAAAACACAGTTTGCACAGGGTGAGGAATCTGCCAGTTCAGAGGTGTTTAGAACCAGAGGCTCACTGTCTTTCACACAGTTAGTCTGGGAGAAGGGCCACGTCAGTGTCTGAGGAGTTGTTCCACATGGAATTTCTTTTTTCATTGCAGGTATATCCTTTCCTCTACTATATTCTTTTTATTGTGTAATCTGGCCTTCATTAAGTTTGGCTGTGGCCTACTACAAATGATTTACTGAAACACAATAAACATTGAATGAAAAAATACATAAAGCAAGGTTTTTCTTCCTTAAGAAGACATGTCCAAATTCTTTTTATTTCATTTTTTATTTTTTTACACAAAGTAACTGAAAATTACCTTGCTTATTTGGTCTCCATGAAGTAGACCACATGCTGAGCCTCCCTTGGGTGTTTTCACCATCATTTTCAAATTCAGGGTTTGATGTTTAGTTATATATATCATCTGGAAGACCAAAATACCACTACTGTTACTCCTACTACTGCTAGTACTACTACTATTACAAATACAGAGGTGCTAAACCATGTTTCAAAAAATTGCATTACATGTGTGACCTCAAAGGTGTGCAGGTATTATGAGGATACCCTTTGTATACCTCTGAAGAGTCCTATGAGGACTGATTGAGATAATGTACATGAAATGCCAAATGTGGGGCCGGGCATATGATGATCATCCAAGAATTATTAGCTATTAATAGTACTACTGGCTTTCAATAATAATGTGCTGTAAGTTACAGCAGTATTTTATAGACCACTTAGGAAAAAAATACCTGTCAAACTATGACATAGTGTTCTCTTTTAACTTTTTTTCCCGCAAAACTCTGAAGGGTCATGTAAGGTTTTTAGTAAGTATTGAAGGAATTCTTGTAGACTTATTTAGACATAGTTTATCATAGATTACTCTCGTGTCTGAAGATATAAGCAACATAAATTGGTTAAAGTGTTCCTGAAACTTCTCCACATTCAATATTTGATTCTCTCCACTCATATGTTTTCCCACATAGCATTGTCCTGTGTGCCATATGTGTGTCCTGTGTGCCGCGAAGAGCTCTGTTGATGCAGCATTTAAGAGTGGGCCACTGTTGCCTTCCTGATTTTCTTCTGAGCCTCTGATATCCATTTAATTTTAATTTTTTATTAGAGAGAGAGAGTATGTGTGTATGCACATGAATGGGGGTAGGGCAGAGGAGAGAGAGAGAGAGAGAGAGAGTGAGAGAGTGTCCCAAGCAGGTTCCAAGCTGAGTGTGATGCAGGGCTTGATCCCATGACCCTGGGATCATGACCTGAGCTGAAATCAAGAGTTGGACACTCGGCCAACTGAGCCACCCAGGCATCCCCTGATATCCAGTTTTAACACTTTCCTTTTTGACTAAGCTCAAAGCTTTACTTTTTCCCTCGTTTGAATCCTGTGTTGCTGGAAGTTAAGCAGCTTCCATCCAGAGTTAGCAGGAAATTTTAGGCAAATTGATGTTTATCGCTTAAACGATAGTTCTGTGTGATACATTAATTAATCAAACCACATCTATTCCAGAGATTTGGTCATTTCTCCTACTTCAGTTACATTGCTTGGCATAGATTTTTAATGTGGGTGCATGTATCTCAGTAACAAAGGGTAACACATTTCTTCTATCTGTATCTTCTTGTCTTACCTCCTGGAAATCACATAGCTTTTGCTTTTGCAAAAAAATACAAATTGTTGTCATTCTTCTGTCATGAATATATGCTTCACTAATTTCAAATTTGTACTTCCGACTGCCCTATTCCAACTTTTTTATTCAGTGAATCATAGTATATTTTAAAAGACAGAGGCTCCTGGGTGGTTCATTTGGTTAAGCATCTGACTCTAGATTATGGCTCAGGTCATGATCTCATGGTAGTGAGACCAAGCCCCACATTGGGCTCAATGCTGGACATGGAGCCTGCTTGGGATTCTCCCTCTCCCTCTCCCTCTCTCTCTGCCCCTTCCCTGCTCTTGCACTCTCTCTCTTTCTCTCTCTCTCTCTCTCACAAAAAAGTATATATAGTATGACAATCAGTTAAATAGGAGAGTCTGAGCATTGTATATATGCCAGGTGAAATGATAATGTAAGAACCGCTGGGACAAAGGCTGTGCATACACAGGAACTGACAGTGATAGCATAGCATGACTGGAGCCTAGAAGCCAGCAGTTGTTAGATAAGATACTTCCCTATGTCAGAGATGTTAAAAAGTGCAGGGAAAACCTAGAATTGGTGGAATGTAATTGTAAGAACAGAGTCAAAGAATGATAATTTTAGTCATTCTTTATTACGAGTTAATTTGTGAGTAATTTGAGTTGGGGACAGGAAGTTATTGAAAAAAGGAAGACCTTGGTTTTCCACCTTGAAGCAGGCATCCCTGACCAGAAGCAGATTTCACATAAATCAGAAAAAAATCTTACCAGTTGCTACTTTTTGAACAAAAAGTCACGAATAAGCTGTGAAAAGTAATGACTGTTGAGTACCAATTGCTATAACTTTTAATCTGACAGATTTATAAAATCTGAGTTTAAATTTTGCTGATATGTTATTTATGAGAACTGCAGGAACCCAGATCTTCTCTCCCACCACAGTGAATAAGAATATGCAGATGAAATAACTGATATTGTTAGCAGGAATATGCTTCACTTTCTGCATTTAGAGTAGCAAGAGTTTCCATTTTCCTGGAAATAAAATCTGATTTCTGTGGTTTAATGGCAGTGGTTAGTTGTAGTTGCTTTCTAACCCATTTGTTCTAAATTCAAGGTTATAAAATTTCTATATAGTTTTTAGCAATCTCAGAACCAAGTCCTATAAGCTTCACTAAAAACAGGATTTCCCCTTTTTGTAGAGAAAAAAGGAGAGAAATCACACACACACACGCGCACACACACACACACATACACACAGAGGCCTGCCTCCCACAATTCAAAATAATAAAATTAACTTTTATTGAGCATTATTATGTGTTAGATATTGGCCAAGGACTCTGCATATGCTACCCCATTTAATCATATGTGTCTTTGAAGTAGAGGGTTGTAGCAGATGCTGTGTATGATCTGCCCATATCTCTTCGCCTCCCACCGTTCCTACAAGCTTCTGCCTTCTGAACATCTGCAGTTCTTTGCCTGTGGACTCTTCCTGTTTGGCCAAGTCTGTACAGCCTCTGTGTTCATTCAATGATTGATGGGAATTGGTAGATTAATACCCCAGCCCTCTCGTCCCTCTGGCTGGGAAAATTCAAGGTATGTTCTACACCACCTCTCAGAGTAGTCCGACAAGGTTGCACCAGTTGCCTGTAGTGGTAATTGCTCGAACGCACAGCGGTTTATTGGCTTCTCTTCCTTCCCAGTCTCACTTCCTCACTACCCCCTGGCACTTTGTGGATCACCTCTCAGGTAAACCATTTGTGCTCACATCCTTGTCTCCTTGTATTAGTCCCAGTTTACAGATGAGAAAGTATGCCCACAGTCACACAGACAGAAAATAACATCCAGGCTTTGAATCTAAATTAGGGGGCTCACAAAAATTAACAACCTGATTTAAGGGGGAAACTTTTTTTTATAAGCACAAGTTTTAAATAATTACTACTACTACTACTATTATTATTATTATTATTATTATTATTACTAGAAAGTGTGACCAGGGGAGAGGGAAAGAAAGAGAGGATCTTAGGCATACTCCATGCTTAGTGCATAGTCCAATGCGGGGCTTAATCCCACAACCCTGGGATCATAACCTGAGCCAAAATCAAGAGTTGGACGTTCAACCAACTGAGCCACCCCGGCACCCCAATGGGAAGACTTTGACCAGGTGATCTTACTGAAGTTTTTTTTTAATTTTTATTTAAAGTCATGTTAGTTAACATCCAATATAATATTAGTTTCATGTGTACACTATAGTGATACAACAGTTCCATACAACATCCAGTACTCATCACAACCAGTGCGCTCCTTAATTCCCATAACCTATTTTACCCATCTCCCTACCTACCTCCCCTCTGGTAACCATCAGTTTGTTTGCTATACTTAACAGTTTGTTCCTTGGTCTGCCTCTTTTTTTCCCCCCTTTGATAATTTGTTTTGTTTCTTAAATTCCACATGACTTATTTGGCTTAGGAAAATATTTGCTAGCTCCATCCATGTTGTTGCAAATGGCAAGATTTCATTCTTTTTATGGCTGAATAATATTCCATTACATATATATACTATGTCTTCTTTATTCATTCATCAGTCGGTGGACACTTGGGCTGCTTCCATAGTTTGGCTATTGTAGATAATGCTGCTATAAATATCAAGGTGCATATATACCTTTGAATTAGTGTTTTTGTATTCTTTGAGTAAATACCTACTACTGCAATTGCTGGGTCATAGGGTAGTTGTGTTTTTAACTTTTCAAGGAACCTCCATGCTGTTTTCCAGAGTGGCTGCACCGGTTTGCATTCCTACCAACAATACAAGATGGTTCCCATTTCTCCACATCCTTGCCAATACCTGTTGTTTCTTGTGTTGTAAATTTTAGCCATTCTGACAGGTATATGATAATATATCATTGTAGCTTTGATTTGTATTGCCCTAATGATCAGTGATGTTGAGCATCCTTTCATGTATCTGTCAGCCATCTGTATGTCTTCTTTGGAAAAATGTCTTTCATGTCTTTGAATGGAAGAAGATATTTGTGAATGACATATCTGATCAAGGGTTAGTACCCAAAATATATAAAGGACTTATAAAAATCAACACCAAAATTGAATAATCCAAATAAAAAGTGAATAGAAGATCTGATCATACTGTAGTTTCACTCTTATCCAACTTTTTCAAGGTTAAGTGTAACTTATATTTTGTATTTCTGCCTACCTGTGTTGGATTCTATACTAGAAAATGCTGACAAATTTGACTTATTTATTTCACATAGCACTGGAATGAACTCAAACTATATATCCATATATATATATATTGATTTTCCACAAAACTGAAGGGAAGTTACCCTATTATGTAGACAAGTATAAAGACATTCTATCTTGAATAACTTATTGACAGATAATTCTTGATGTTATTCTAGGAAGGGGGTTAAAACAAAATCATTCCAAAAGCACTTTACCTGTAATTCTCTCTAAATTTTGTTTTCTGGATCAGTATATTTTTGTATACATTCTTATGTTATTAGTTGAGTGAAAATTACTTGAAGGTAGGATCCTTATCTGATTCACCTTTTTTTTAACCTCACAATATTTAGTACAAAGTCTTGTATCAGTTGGCTCTGAATAAATATTTTTAAAGTAAATAAATGACTGTATGGACTCAAATTCGTATTTTATTTTTTATTTTATTTTATTTTTAATTTTTTTTAATGTTTATTTTTGAGACAGAGAGAGACAGAGCATGAACAGGGGAGGGGCAGAGAGAGAGGGAGACACAGAATCTGAAACAGGCTCCAGGCTCTGAGTGGCCAGCACAGAGCCCAACGCAGGGCTCGAACTCATGGACCGTGAGATCATGACCTGAGCCGAAGTCGGACGCTTAACCGACCAAGCCACCCAGGCGCCCCTCAAATTAGTATTTTAGTAAATGGACAAAGACATTTAAAGTTAGGATCAATATAGTGATAAACATACCATCTCGTAAATAATTACTATTGAACTTTGAGATTTGTGTTGCTGTATTTCTGTGATCATTGTGAAAAATGACACTAACACTGAATCTTGTGCCATTCATTAACTTCAGATAACATTCTAGATACCTTTTCTCCAGACTTCTCCAGAATTGTTTGAAAGAAAACAGAAACCCAGTATATGGACCTTCTTGTAGCTGTTTCAGATTTATTGGTGGCCTTGACTAAGAAAGAAGTAGGTAGTCACAACTTAAAATAGTGAAGCTACTGGGTGGTTTTGAAAAATCCAAACTAATTAAATGGAGGAGACAAAAACAAAGAAAAGGATCCTATACTTCTCACACTTAAATCAGTGGTTTCATGTATTTTTGGACATTTTCTCCTGAGTTTGGTCATTCCTTGTTCTTTGTTCTTTGATATTGTTAAGAACACAGCATCATCAGGGGAGAAGTTGATGCCTTTGTTCACATGTTCTTCTCTTGTCCTAGCTTTGTTAAATTTTCCCCAGATTCCATCAGATACATGGGTACTTAGGGAGTCTATAACCCCATGTGTCTTATGATTCTTTAATAGGGTGGCTGCTTCAGGTATTCTTAATAGTGAGTCCCTGAAATGACTATAATTCAGAGTCATCAGAGTCAAATCTGACCATTGTTATGTTTTCAGGGGACATGGTGTCCTAAGACTAGTCCTACATGTCAGTTTCAGTAGTTTATGCAGGTGCTAAAGCTTTGGTGGGCTCTTCTATAAGTTTGACCCATCCAAACTGGCATAGATCATACTCAGCAAAATTTTATTTAATCATATGCAGATTATTCATTCACTTGAATCCAGAAGCTGATTTAAATTTTGGTTCTGTGAATGTGTTGTGACCATAAATTTTCTGGGAGAAGACTCATATGAGATTTTCAAAGCCCAGTGTAGTAAAAGGAGCCCAAGGTGATATGATAATAGATTGAAAGACACACAATGAAATAGGAAAGAAGTGCTCTGTAGCATAAGTGGTCAAGATTTATTTTTCAATTTTATTATTATTTTTTAGGATAAAAGTAACATTTATTTATAAAAGAACAATAAACAAATACACAAATGTATATACCAATCCATCTAAGTAACTAAGTATATACCAATCCATCTAAGTAATTGCTTAACTAAGTTAAGCAATTGTGGTAGTTTACAATGTGATCTCAGGCTGATCTCTGAAAATACCACTTGTGTTTTTACTGGATACTATGCTAGACATGAATTTTCAACGTAATGTTAGGTAAAGGTTAACAAATTTAATTCTTCTCTGAAACCAACATTCTTTACTTTCTCCCTCCCATCTCCACCCTTTAGAAGGCTCATTTTTTTTAATGTTTATTAATTTATTTTGAGAGAGAGAAAGAGAGAGAGTAAGAACAGGGGAGGGGCAGAGAGAGGGAGAGAGAGAATCCCAAGCAGGTTCCATGTTGGGGTAGAGAGCCGGACACAGGGCTGGAACTCATGAACTGTGAGATCATGACCTGAGCCAAAATCAAGAGTCAGACACTTAACCAACTGAGCCACCCAGGTGCCCCACAAGTCTCTCATTTTTGACATGGAACCATATAAAGCTCTGTTCTGTCTTCTTCAAAATCTAGAGAATAAAAGGCAGATAAAAGCGGGGGATAAAAGGCAGGGGGTTAGAGCCCCGCAGTCCTGGATTCTGTCACAACTCTTCCTTTTAACAACTGTGTCATTTGCAGTGAAATACCTCATATCTAGACCATTAGCTGGAAGTTGTAATGCCTGCCTTCATAGGATGATAGTAAGAATTAACCAAAATATATTTGTAAAATTTTCAGCACATTTTCTAGCACATAAGAACTTTTTACTATTGTTGCTCTTGTTGCTACTATTTCTGGGGCTATTTGCAGGAACCAGCCCAGATTAGGTACCTTTTAGAGAGAACTCTTATAAGTAAGAATGATAGTATGGAATTAAGTACATACAATTGCCAAATATGTCTGAAATCTATGGGCATCTGCCAAGGAAAAACCATCTTCTGGGTTTTAACTGATAAGGAAACCAAAACCTAGAGAACTAAAATAATTTTCCCAGAAACAAACAGCTTGTAAGGAAAGGTGTCACAATTCAGCTTAGGTCTTCTGACTTCTAATCCAATGCATTTTTCATGATCCATGCTGCCTCTTAAATGGAAAGCTTAAGCAAGCATAAGTCATTAGCGAGAGGTGGTATAAGTGAAGGATCCATGATGCATGCTAGGCTAATGACTTCAGTGGGAAAAGCAGCCTCACAGGACTTACCTTCTTGGGCCTCCAGTGTCTCCTATCACTAACTTGTCAGCTTTTCTGTGCCTTAAAAAACATGATTTTTATGTATTTGTTTCTAGTTATTTTCAGTAGGATAATTGGTCAAAATGATCTAATCTACCATTGCCAGAGCAACTTTCTTCTGGGATCTTCATTATCAATCTATTTGATTTTCCAGTCTTAATGTTTGTGTTTTGTTTTGTTTTGTAAATTCCTTCTGAATAGTGCTTGTTGATCAGGAGCTTTTCCTGAAGCAAACATTAGTGCTTAGTGAAGGTGGTTGGCTACTTGGGACATCACTGATGTTTTGTTTTGTTTTGTTTTAAAACTGAACATTTTCTATCTGGGATCAAGTTTTATGGTAATTCATGTAATCTACCGTATATAGCATTGGAGTCAGAATGGGAATACCAATCAAATGCAAAACATAAGCTTAAACAAACAATCAGAGTACCTTGGTTTGAAGCAGTCTTGTGCTTTCTGCTTGTATTGCAGCTAAATTCTATGAAGGTTACTTGTCTTCTGTTCATCAAAGAATTTTTAGATTGTCATCCATTAGGAAGCAATGTGCTTCATTTTTCACAAAGCAGTGGTGATAAGCCCAGTACCCTGTTTTACTTTTGTTTGAAATGTGAATTAGACTTTTACAGCTTTTGAATCATGTCAAGGAAGTAGAGAACTCCAAATGTCCAATAAATCACTTCAGATTAAAACTTTAAAAGAATGATATTGGGGAATGTTTCATTTTATTGGTGATGGGTTGAAAATTTAAAGCTGATTTTTTGCAAAGCTTTATTTTACAAAAACTGTTGAATATAATAATGTGAAACTTATTAAGATGCCATAGAGGCCATATAGCTTGGTGTCTTTTTTTTTTTTAATTCTTGAAGGTTTGTGTTCATTATTTGGTCATTTTTCCTGTTTTTAAAAATTCCATTATAGTTAACATTCAGTGTTACATTAGTTTCAGGCATACAATATAGTGTGATTCAGCAATTCTAGACATTGCTCAATGCTCATCACAATAAGTGTGCTCTTAATCCCCTTTTATTTTATTGTGTTTTAGTTTCAAAGAGCTGTTTTACTTTTCAGGGTAAATAGCTCAACATTTTGAGCCCTCTGCATTAGAGAAAGATGCACTGAATATAATCTATTCTTTGGAAATAAACTGAACCCAGATAAATCCTGAAAAATTCTCTCATCTTCCAGAATGTATAATTTACAAGTATAGCACTAAATTTTGTTTGTCCTCAATTTGCAATGACCCTTCCTGTGATTATCTTTAGGGTATCTTGGCTAAGTATGAAACTCTACAATATAGCACAAAGTAATAATGACCATAAGGCTCCATAGAGCAATCATGAATACCAAAGACTTTTCTTTGTGCACCCTTTACATCTTTTCAAGAGGGAATTTACTTCTCTTTGATATAGTTCTTTTTCAGATAAATGAATATGATGTAAAGGTTATCTTACCTTCAAATGTATAATGTAAGACAAGCTATTTCTGAGAGTTTTCTCTCCGCAGCTGAAATCTGGGCTATAGCTGCATAATCTCCATTTGCTCCTTTAGACAGATCTCCTTTTTTTTTTACATTTTCTCTCTCCCTTAGAACTGACTGTGTGCACATTTGGTGATGGGGTTTTGTGGTATTTCCCCCTATCCTACTATAGTTAAGGATGTGGTAGTGCTTCTATTATAAACATACATTTGCAGAAGTTTGTAATTTGAATAAAAGTTTAAAGATGTTACTTTGAATATTGGACTTCAGTGGTGTGTTTGTATTTTTTGATTTTTTTAAAGTAGGATTGAATATGCATACTTTTTTCATAGTATCTTCCACTTACGATTTCAGAGTGCCTTACCATTCACATAAGATTGGGATGGCAAATAGTGTTATTCCTGTTTTATGGTGACCTCAGATATAGCCCACAGAGATTAAGTGATTATCCTAAGGTCTTACAGAGAAGGGGAGGTTGAGGTGAAGGAGGTGAAGTCGGAACCTAGAAACCTAGAGGCAGCTGTCTTCAACCCAATTGTTTTAATACACAGGTGGTAGGAGAATACTCTTCTGGTTTAATTTTTTCTTTGGTTACTTTGGTTGATACCCTAGGAAATTAACTTTACAAATGTGGTCAAACTTTCTGCTTCTCACTATTTCTCATAAACTGCTTGCTTGTGCTGGTGTTTAGGCACAGTGACCAGGGCAGACTAGCAGCGCAGTTAGAGCAGAAGTTGGAAATTCAGCAGTAGCTGCCTGCTCTCTGGATAGCAAAAAGTGTAGCTCAGTTGACTGTCTTCAGTCAGGAGGAGGAACAGAGAAGAGAAGCCAAGGCCTTGAATTTACAAAGCTGACTCATAGAAATGAGGCATCATCTGGTACAGAGAGGCACCTGGAACCAGCATGGGGTATAGCAGCCTCAACACAGGCAGGTGAAACATGAAAACTGAGCACTGGGAAACCATGTTGGCGGATGTGTGCAGCAGACAACTTGGCATTAGAGAAGTCAGACAGCAGGGCCACACCTGTTGGGTCCAGTTCCGTGGAGGGCATTTGGCAGGGGTAAGGCAGCCCGGTCCATAAAGGAGTAACTTTGTAAGCAGGCTCCCAATGTAGGGGCTCAGGTAGAAAGGGCTAAGGCAGAAATGAAGTTACCACATGGGGTTGAGCCTAGTCCTTGGGAACAAAGGAAAACCCGAATTATCAATATTAGACTAGATAAAGTAAGCACCAAAAACCTGGTAAATAAATTAATTTCTAATACCGACATGGATTATAAAGAAGATAAAACAGAGTAACATGTGCATTTAAATTTATTTATTGACACATTATTTATTCACACATTAATTAATTAATTTAACTTCCCACCTGCTATTGTTTTCTAAAAACCACACATGGGATTTGAGAAGTAAAATCAAATCAGTTCTTACTAAAGAGCACATGCTTAGCAGTTTCTCCCCTTCTAGATAACTTTTAGGACAATTTTCCCAAAGTTAGGATTTTCTTTCACTCTCACAGTTAGAAGAGGGAAAATATTAGTACAATTGATACTCAACTGTAAAGGATAAAGAGTAGATATGTGCATGGTGTCTGTGTGTGTGTGTGTTTAGGCGTTAAGACTGAATATTAGACTTGTCAATTTAAGAGCTATAAATAAAAGTGGTGGATTCAAACACCAAAAATATGGTTAAAATAGCTTACCTTTAAGGTACTTCTCACACTGGCAGATTATGCATTTCCACATAGTCCTGGTTCACATTTCCTGAGGTAAGTATGCTACATGTTTGGTCGTTGAATTATCACTGTATTTTTATTTAATAAAACTCTCATTTCAAAGGCTCTTCATTTTTGTCATAAACTTTCCTTTTATTATCATATTTGAGTTTATGTAGCAATATAGTCCTTCCAAATAATAATCTTATATTTTAGTAGCAATCCTTCTAAAAAGTATTGGCATCGTGCCTCATTATATTAAAGAAGTAGCCATGCCAAATACCTAAACATGACATGGTTTTTGACTTGATCTGAAAGTTGGCAGTAAGAAAGAAAATTCGTAGTACCTCCATGTTAACTAAATGCCATATCTACTTAAATGATCTAATATGCTACTGTAAGTTATGTATGAAAATAGTAGTTTGCTTAAACAAATAGTCTATAAAATGGTAGGAACTGTTTCAGTGCTGAAATGACCACAGAGCACACAAATGCCAAATTATATGCAAAAGATCTTTCCTTCTTATATTCCAGAGGTCTTTGTCAATGGCTCTGAAAGAACTTGAAAATATGTCCTCTCAGATGACATCTGGTTTAGTATTTTGTCTTAATTCGCCTTTTCCCATTATCATTGAAATACAAATTCCATTTTAGATATTTGTCTAGATTTTGGTAGTTGTATAGAGATGCCTTTGTGGTAACTACTGGTTCATTATTTAGTGGTTTGGAGTAGGAAGCTGTTTTTACAGTCTTTGACATCTCTTGAAAGGATATTCAAGATGAGTGTAAAGTAATTAATTTGTATCCTAATTTGCCTAGCGGTGTCTATAATGGGTCAGTAAAGTAAAATACCTTGATTTCAGCAATTAGTGGGGAGTTCTTCAGTGGACATGTATAGAGTCTTCCCTTAGGTCTAAAGAACCAACTGCACAAGCCTAGAAGGAAGATGTGTGGCAAGTATGAAAAAGGTCTAGAGTTTAGTTTTCTGGTCACTCATTGTGAATCAAGAGTTGATACAGTTGCCAAGAGAGCAGAGACAACCAGAGGCCAGGCTGGCAGGGAGAATTGCCTGTAAATGGGAAGGATGGCTATTTCCTAACCTGGACTCCCATCCTTAGCCTGGTGTCTTGGGGTCAGTTTAGGGTTCTCTAGTTAGCTGTATAAATTTTTTAAGTGTTTAAAATTGGAGCTCATTCAAAGACAAGTGGTCAGGATGGAGAGAAAACTTGAAACCATGTTTATATTAGGAAGAGCTGGAGGAACTGAGGCTGTTTATTCTGGAGGCGAGGGTACAGAACTGCTGTCTTCACAGATATAAAGGACTGTCATGTAGAAGAGAGGTTAGATTTATTGTGCATGGCTCTGGAGGGTAGACTAAGGGCCAATGGGGCAGATTTTGGCTCGGTATGAGAATAGTTTTCTGCTGGTTACACATGTCCCTGGAAGTAGTGAACTGCCTCCAAAAGTTGTAATTTTGGACTGTGTGAAGACAACCATGCCTAGACAGATGGTTGCTATTGTATATGGGGTCCTAGGAAAATCCCACAAGACTGGACTAAAGATCTCCAAAGTCCTCCCAGCTCTAATATCCTAGTTCTCTATCTTACCATGTCTCTCTTTGTCTAGCTAACATATTTCTTTTTCTTTTTTAACGTTTATTTATTTTTGAGACAGAGAGAGACAGAGCATGAATGGGGGAAGGTCAGAGAGAGGGAGACACAGAATCTGAAACAGGCTCCAGGCTCTGAGCTGTCAGCACAGAGCCCGACGGAGGGCTTGAACTCACTGACCGCGAGATCATGACCTGAGCCGAAGTCGGCAGTTTAACCGACTGAGCCACCCAGGCACCCGTTTCTTTCTTGATCACCCTCTGTTTATTAAACATAGTGCTAGGGGTATGGAGAATGCCAGGCACTCTGGTGGGGAAACCAAATACGCAGCCAGCCACCACAGCACAGGGTAAGGAGTAACCTAATCCAATTTGGGTAGTTGAAAGACAGCTGTAGCCAATAAGGTTGAGGATGGAGCAATGCAAATAGTAGATCTCTGTGGCTGGGTGGGGGGCGGGGAGGGAAGTGGGGAGGGCGAGGAGGGTGGAAGGAGGTGGGGGGGAGTTTTCTTTCTGAGTCTCAGGTTTCTCACCTCTTATATAAGGGGCTTGGACTATTCTGTAGCATTCTATGTGAATAAATTCACTCAATGTCTTCCTCTGTATTTTCATTTTGATTGTCAGGCCTGTGGAGCTCTAGGTTTTGCCAACCTCTGGATATAAATGGAGTCATATTGGCAATAATACCCAGATTTCACTCGTGCTTTCATATTCCCACTCGTGCTGTTTAGGACCTACAGACCTCTATAAAAGTTGTACCTGGCTGTCTCTAGGACCCCCCAGGGATGCGCCATGGGAGCTTATAGCCGACCCCTCCTGCTTCTTGCCCTGTTGTTATCTGAACCCACCTGAGGGTGGTTCCTCCTCATGCCAGTTCTGCCAGTGCTGGTACCCTCTATGATCACGAAGAGGTCCCTGCCCAACACTGTTATTCCTAGAATTACAGCCTTCATGGTGCTAAGGGGACACTGCACTTCTTGAGGTTTTCATTGTAGCACAGCCATATGGTCCCAGCAGAAGTGGGGTAAATGTCCCACTTTCTCACTTTCTGTCACTTTCTGTCACCTGGGCAGTGAAGTGGGACTAGATAGGCTTGTGTCTCACAAAATCTCCCTTGAAATAAACTCTTCTGGTTTCTGCCTACAACCCCAAGGCTGTGGGACCAATAGCTGTGAGAGACGCCAGGATTTTCTCTACATTCCAGTTTCCCCCAAGATATGCAGAGGACCTCCCTGTCCTGGCCAGTACTCCTTCAGCAGAAAGATAAGGCAAAATGAACTATAATCCTGGCAGCTTCAGGATCCAGGTCATCAATCATACCTATACCTGGGATTATTATTATTGTTATTTATTTATGTCTGGCACAGGGCTAAATGCTTTTCATATAGCATCTCATTTAATCACCCCAGCCTTTGGAGCTGCAGACTAATATTAGTATCCTCATTTGTAGATAAGGATGTGACTAAGAGGAATTAAGTAACTTGCTCCTGATCAAACAGCTGTTAGAGCTAGAATTCAAAACCAGACTGGTATGAAATATTCCAGAAACCAGACTCTCAACAGGTCCCTAACACTCGGACGTAAACACTCAATTTTCTAACTTGATGAACAGTAAGTGCCTACTTTGCTCATTTGTCATCTTTGCCTAAATTCAAAATCGGCTCTTGTATCTAGGGCTGGGAAGAAACAGTGGATGCTGCCATTTCCCACCTCTTGAAGACTTGCCTCTCAAAGAGTTCAAAGGAGCAGGCTTTGAACCTCAGCAGCCAGCTGAACATACCCAAAGACACAAGCCGACTAAAGAAACATATCACCTTGCTCTGTGATAGATTAGCCAAAGGTGGACGACTCTGCTTAAGTACGGATGCGGCAGCCCCACAGACCATGGTCATGCCAGGTAAGAGCTTCATCCATGCTCCCTAAACACAACTACTTTACTCAAATTAAAGGAATGCGCCTGAGGTTGTATTTGGGGTTTACATTTCATATTAAAGTGATGATAGCCAAGAAAATTGCTTTCACATTTCCCCTCAGATATCCCAGGGTAACCACTTGGATAAATATTCCTGGGGTATTTGCTTGCTAGACATTTCTAGAATGGTATGTCTTTTTTCTTCCCTCTGTTTTTAAATATATGAGCCATTTTGTTTTGCTTCTAACCAATAAAAAGTGGATTAGCGAATAAAACTATTTTTAAGGAAAAGTTTTACTAAATGTGGTCTCGCGATACCATATTTCATAAATGTAAATAGCATAATACAAGCACTTAATGTAATCCAGATGAGTCCTATCCCTTCTGGTGTTTGCTTGGATTGTGGTCATCAGAATAAAGGGGAAGAGACAAAGAAAAAGACTGGGATCAGGAGATGTGAACAGGCTCCAGAGTCATGGCACCTATAAGCCAAGGTAGAGAGAGACACAGCTTGCCCCACCAGGAGCAAAGTGATGGCCGTGGTCATCCAGGTCAGCTCTTCCCATGGTCAGAGGGGCTAAGCAATCAATGGTGGTGTACTTGTGTCCCTCATAGGCAGCAGCTTCCACGTCCTGCTTCCCTCATGGTGTCTGTCTTTATGGCAACAACAAAGGACTTCAAGTATATAAATGAGTTAAATGCAGCAGCTGTAGTATCTATTTCCTTCTAAAGCAAGCGCCCTAGTATCAGAGAGAAGTGGTGTGGTTTTCTCTTCTTCCTTCTTTCAAGTATTATGTGCTCCTTCCCACCCCCATGCTGATGCCCTTCCTCTTGCTTCCTTTTTCCCTCAATCAGCATTCCTAGAAGTAAAAAGGAACGCAAACGAAAACCTAAAAAGATAAACATAGAGACAGCATAGCATAATCTAATAAGCACAGACTCTGGAGGCAGACAGACCAGTGTTTGGGTCCTGCCTTTATTCTTTACTACTTATATGACCCTGGATATGTTAGTTAACTTTCCAGAGTCTTAGTTTCTTCCTTGGAAAGGGGTGTAATAATGCCTCCCTTGTCACCGGGGCCTTAGATGTTTGTCAAGTGCCTAGCACGATGCCTGGAATAGAGACACGCTCAAAAAATAAAGCTATAATTATTACCATTGTAATATTTAATTATTACCTGTTTTTTTAAGTTTTATTTATTTAAGTAATTTCTACACCCAACATGGGGCTCAAACTCACAACCTGAACATCAGGAGTTGCACGCTCCAATGGAGCCAGCCAGGTGCCCCTTAATTATTACCATTGTGATATATGTGTAATTCAGCCTGTAAATTTGGGGGTGGGAAAATAGCTCATTTGGGGTCATGGGTTTCTATATTCTATGATTTGAAATATTTGAAAAAAAATTTTAATGTTTATTTTATTTTTGAGAGAGAGACAGAGCATGAGCAGGGGAGAGGCAGAGAGAGAGGAAGACACAGAATCTAAAGCAGGCTCCAGGCTCTGAGCTGTCAGCACAGAGCCCCACGCAGGGCTCAAACCCACCAACCATGAGATCATGACCTGAGCCAAAGTCAGATGCTTAACTGATAAGCCACCCAGATGCCCCTGATTTGAAATATTTTTTACCTTACGCATGGACAGAACCTAACTTTTATTCCAAAAGAATATTTTTAATATGACATTTCAGAATAGAAATGTCTTTCCACCTAGAAACAGTTCTAATACAGTTTATCTTAATCTAGGTCCTCTCCATCTTGCCCTTGTTAATAACATCATCCTAACTAGTCCTTTGGCCTCTACTCATCTGTCTTCTGTCCACTATTACAGATTTATTTTCATAAGAAATAAATATTTAGGTTTAATGAGATAGTAAATGAAAAACATTTACTATGATCAGCACTCAGTACATGGCTTTCTCTCCTTCCTTGCTGATTGGAAAAACAAAGGAGGCTTGAGGGAGAGGGACAAATATGTGAAAGAGAAAACTGAAGAAAGAGATGGGATCAGCCCCCGATTGGCTGGCACATCTATAGAAGCCTCAGCAGCCCTGCCTTCTGTTCCCCACCTTCCTGTCTCCCTGCCTGAGCCTCTTTAGAAACAGCCATTAGGACGCCAGTGACAATGCTGTTAGCAAAGACCTGCACGCCTGGAGAGAACACATGCTCCCTTAGTCACATTTGTTGATTATGGAACTTTAGTCATTTGTTTAAATAAGTAGGTGTAGAAACAGCTTGAGAGCTGTGTCCATATAAGCCCTTGATGCAAAAGTTTTGAATGTGTGGAGGGAAGGGGCAGAGGAAAGGAGGAGGAGAAGGGAGGGAGGGAGAAATGAAGAAACGCAGGAAGATAGAGAATGTATTTGTTCACAAAGCAGGCTCCTGTAAGCCAGGTCTATGCCTCTCATGCCTAGTCTAGCCAAGTTCAGTCCACTGGGGAGGGTTTGGCTTTCTGTTGTGCTGTACTGTCATTGTCTTCATTGCTTCTGCTTACCCATGACCCAGTTCTTTACTCTGGTTGAGTGACTCTCTATCCCCACTGGCTTTGATCCAGTCATGGTAGTGAGTTTTGAAAAATTGTTAAATCAGTGTTCTTTGTTATTAACATGCTCCATTATTACCTATAATACCTTTCCTCCCTAGAACTCAAATTTTTCACACACTTCTTTCTGTCCTTAGCACATTTCTCAGGTGGAAAAAACATGTAGGATTATTGCTTTTTATAAACAGAAAATGAAGTTAGGAAAAGCTAAATATCTGATCAGAGTTACATGGTGACCAGAAGGATTAAGTCTAGAATCTAATCTAGCCTACTGTGCTTCCCTCTAGACTACACAGACCATAATGGTACAAATACATTTCTAGCCCAAGCTTTCTCCTGTGTAAGCTGTTCTTGATCTGCCCTTCTTTTCACTTAAATTAGTCCAGCACTGTTGGGGGGTGGGGGGGAAGAGGGCAGAAATAGTTTCACACAGTGTCTTTTCTTTGCTTTGAAGAATATGTTAAAGATTTGTCTTCGCTTGTGGTTTATTTTTATCATCTCCATAGGTGATATGATACCATTATCACAGAGATAATAAGAAATACTGTGTTATTTTCTGCTTCAAGCCAGTAATTATGCAATTTACAGTGTTAGTTTAGTTAATAATAATTGGTTTCAGAATACACGAAGGTAAAGTGGCATATTAGAAAGGAGTGAGTTTCTGAACACACAAGCGCAGGACCATTTTTCACAGACCTGATCTTTTTTTTAAAAGCTGGGCAGGAGTGCTTGCTTCGGCAGCACATATACTAAAAGCTGGGCAGGAACTCAGAAATCATCTGGTTCACCTCCCTCACTTAACAGCTGAGGTAACCGAGGCCTAGGAAGATGAAGCGACTTAGTGGTTGGTATTAAAAGGCAGGAGTGTGTGTAATTTTACCATGTTCCTTATTAAATTGCAGATGGATAAACATCTCAGAATAAAAAACCCTTGGTCTTTTCTAGCCTCATGACTTTATGAGCCCGGCACCTTGGATGTGCCCTTTCTTTGCTCCAGTAAAGGCCATGATGACAACATCCTCCCTGGCATCCAGAGTTTGAAAATCTTTCCCACTGGGAATTACCTTGTGGACTTTTTGCCTCACATTTCTTCTGTTTGCCTTTATCAACCTTCAGATTCTCCATCAAGATTTAGCCTATCCCTTTCTGGGTAAATGATTTTTTAAAAATTATTATTATTTTTAAAATTTTTATTGTAGAACCATCAAACTTCCATGCCTCCTGCCTATAGCTCTGGTATTCACATTTTTTTCTGATGGGGAATATTGCACTTCCATTAAATGTCTTCTTTCTAATCTCAGTTGTGTGCATCCCCTTAGAGAAAGAGTCACAGAGGACCAGGGCAATGTTTTTAAAAAATCTGAATGTGAATGCCTGTAAGTGGCCTAGCTGGCTTCTTATACTTGTTTGTTATCTGCTTGTCCCTGCAGGTGCTTGAAGCTGAGAGATTTGCCTTAGATTGCCAGAGGCTTCCTTTTATGACCTCACTGTCTAGTTTGACATTTCAGGGGCTCTAATTATAGCTAAGACTTGACTCCCTTAAGCACATTTATGCAGAACTTAATGCACATGTGGGTGGGCCTAACTTATGGTATTTGCAGGCAAATCATTTTAACCTCATGAATGCTGGAGCTTTGTATCATTTCTGTATGGGTTTTTAACCTTCATGTGTCTAGGTGATGCTTTGCCCCCCAAGAGGTGGAATGAGTTACTGATGACCCATCAGCTGGAAGCTTGGAGAGCAAATAAATGGTGTGGGCCCCACAGCAGGTCAGGTAGAGTAAGCTGGGCAAGAAAAAAGGCTTAAGGGCCATCCAGCCTGGTCAAGTGCCTCAGGGGAATATTCTCTTAACGTGATCAAATGAGTCAGACATTGCAATGGGCCATAGCTTCAGCTGTATTTGGTTTGGCACTTTCGGATTGCTGGACCTCAAGGAAGCTGATTTGGGGTAGGGGGAGAAAACAGTTTTATAAATAAGATGAGCCTTTTCTCAGGTATGGGTCAGAAAACATACTTTGAAATGTGGTATGGACCACCACAAAATTGGTCTCTTGTACGTCTTTACTCTGTTAAGTGGGTAGAAGAAAACGGAGAATAAAAATTTGAATAAGGTATCTATTCTATCCTTTGGGGAAATATATTTAAAACTCCCACTTTTTAGTATTTTAAACTTGAGTTAATGACCTTTTTGCCTTAAGGGTTTGATGTTATTTCAAGGCTTTTTCCAAATGACCCATTTCAGTAGTATTTTAAGTTAACTTTCTGAGGTCTCACTTTAATGCTTGGTAAGACATTTGGTGTTTACTTTCATATTGTCAGTGTGATTTAGCTGTTGGTTTTACACTTTATTTGAACTTTTATAAGTTTGAAGTTTTTCATTTAAGAAATTTAGACAAATTCAATATAGGAAAGGCTTCTGGAAAAGTCACTAAATGGCTTCTGAATCTATTTGTTCGTTTTTTTTTTGTTTGTTTTTTTGTTTTTTTGTTTTTTTTTTTATTAAAAGGAGTGAGTTCCAAAATGGTAGAATACAGTTGACCCTTGAACAACACAGGTTTGAACTGCATAGGTCTATGTTAACATGGAATTTTATATATATACATATATATACAGTACAGTGCTGGTAATGTATTTTCTCTTCCTTATGATTTTTTTAAGGCTTGTTTTCATTTATTTTGAGAGAGATAGTGGGCAGGGGAAGGGCAGAGAGAGAGGGAGACAGAATCCCAAGCAGACTCCGTACCCTCAGCACAGAGCCCAATGCATGGCTTGAACTCAAAAACTGTGAGATCATGACCTGACCCCAAATCAAGAGTTGGACACTTAATGGACTACACCATCCAGGCTCCCCTCCTTATGGTTTTCTTAATAACATTTTCTTTTCCCCAGCTCAGTTTATTATAAGAATACAGTGTATAATCTATACAGCATACAAAATATGTGCTAGTCAGCTGTTTGTGTTTTTGATAAGGCTTCCAGTCAACCATAGGCTGTTAGTAAGTGTTTGGGGAGTCAAGAGTTATGTGTGGATTTTCAGCTGCACAGGGTTCAACCCTCACAGCCCCTGCATCGATCAAGGGTCAACTGTGTAACTGTGAAGTGGACTTTGTCTTCAAGAGTACATGAGCTAGCTTGGCCCTTTATCAGTTAAGTTGTATAATACAGGAAAAGTCTCTTAGCTTGTTAGCTTCTTGATTTTTTCAACTATAAATAGGAATAATAATGGTACTTTACTGGAGTTTTTAGCCAAATTAAATATGGCAGTACTTGAAAGATGCTTAGTAAGTGCCTGACACAGCAAATTCTCACTAAATGTGAGCTTCTATTAATAATAATTATGAATACTGATGTAAAATCTAAAAGGCACTTGTGAGGACAGAAGAATTCTAGAGTTAGAAGAGAAAAATGTGAGACCAGATAGGAAATTTTAAAAAAGAAGAGTGTAAAATTTGCCTTTTTTGAATATTTGTTATAAAGTAACAGTAAATGGCAGTGTTGCGGTTATAACATGAGAGCTTGATACACCAAATAGAACATTCAAAATTGATTAAAGTATGAAAGGTTTGAGACTAATTGGTATCAGAAAAAGACTACCTGAAACTGGAACCAATATTTTACTCTTTTTATTGGGGAAAATAAACAAGGTTTAATTGAAAAATAAGTAAAATTAAAATTTACAGTAAGTTTATTTGTATTTGTATTTTATTTGTCTTTATCATGTATTTGCCAAAACTTATGTTCATGCCTACAATTATGTGCTAATTCTTAAAAACAGCAATGAAAGAATTTTGTTGGGTTTTTCTTTTTGCTTGTTTGTGGCATGTTGGTAGACACGTTTGACCTTAGGATCACCTTTACAAAGAGGGTTTGTTTGTTTGTGAGCAGCAGAGGGAGAGGGAGAGAGAGAATCTTTTTTATTTTTTTTAATTTTTTTAATTTTCAAATATCCATTTTCCTTTTTTTTTTTTTTTTCTTTTGAAATTTATTGTCAAATTGGTTTCCATACAGGGAGAGAGAGAATCTTAAGCAGGCTCCACACCCACTATGTGGTTCCATGATGAGGGGCTCCATCTCACAACCATGAGACCATGATCTGAGCTGAAATCAGGAGTCGAATGCTCCAACTGACAGAGCCACCCAGGAGCCCCAAAGAGGCTTCCTTTTTAGGAAAAAATATCCCAAAGCATCATCCATTTCCCGGGGGGATGGGGGGGTGGGGAGGGGTCTTTCTTAATTGCTTGATATGCAAATCACTTTCTCCAGAAACATCTATCCTGTCATCTTCTGGTCAATTTTCTTCTCTTGATTAACTGGAATGATTGCCAGATTTTCACTGGTCACTGCCTTGTGTCTCTAATTACATTTTAGCTGTTTTAAATCTTGCATCATTTGCAAGAGTTACAATTTCCTTCTGCAGCCTATTCATGCTGATTTTGCAATAATTTCCAACAGTTGGTGAGAGATGAACCCATGTTAAAGGTGATAGCAGGCGGGATTCATCTAGTGTTAAATGTGGAAAGATATTTGAGGATAGACTTAATTTTATAAGTGGTCTCTTAGTTTTTGAGTGAATATCTTTGTGTTATACTTTTGCTTTTCTGTGACTACTTGGGATCATTAGAACTTCTATAAGGAATAGAATTCACCTCCCTGTCTGCCAATTAAATATATAAGAATTTAGAATGTACTAATCTGAACTCAGACCTCATGTGCTAATATGGCATTTCAAAGTGGTGGAGAGAGGGCAAGATGAATTTAAAAATGGTGCTGGGACCTGGCCAACCATTTGGAGAAAAAAAATAGATTGCTTAGTCTATACCATGTGCTATAATACATTTCAGATAGTTAAGAGGTTTAAATGTAAAAAAATGAAATCATAAAACACAGAAGGAAATAAAGGCAGATACCTAGATATGCAGGCAGGATAGGTCTTTCTAAGTAAGTCAGCAAAGGCAGAAAACGAAAGATGGAGCTTCAGCTATATACTTCTCAAAATGTGGTTCAGAAACATATAAACCAAGGTATGTATTAATAGTAATTACTTTGGGTGGTGGAGTTACAGGTACTAAGTATCATTCTCCTCTTTCTTTTCCATATATTGTATACATTTTCCTACAAAATATATATATAACTCATAAGAAGGGACCATGATAGAAAGCAACCGGATAATTGTATCAGAAATGGTGGTAAAGAAAAAACAAGGACTAACTTCATAAATTGGGAAAATTAATGTGTTTTTTTTATTCCCCAAAGGAAATAAGTTGTTCAAAGGCAATGACCATATATTTATGTGGTTATTTGTATTTCTGGTATGAGAAATGAACCCAAGTCCCAGCACTCCTTATATAAATGTATGCAGCTAGTTCATGGACTCTGTTTCCATCCTATCTCCTTTCCTGCAACTCCTCTCTGAAAGTAAGCCAAATTATGCCTATTCTTGATCTCTGAGTAATATTTTCACTCTTTCATGAGTGACTTCATAGTTGCTAAATCTGGTGAACACTTTGCCTATAACTCTTTTGGCTACTCTGTACCCTTTTACACTGAGACCATTTTGTCGTAACATTTTCGTTCCTTGGCTTTTCTTTCACTATTGGAAACTGTCCCTGTCCCCTTAAGGCCTGTATTTTCCAGTCTGCTTTGTGGCTTCCTGTTGCTTTTTCTGGCTCTTGACTATTGGTGTTCTGTCTTCATGCTCTCCTGGACAGTCTTATCCAACTACTCCTTGGATTCTATGATTTCTACATTTGGACCTTTCTGTCTGGCCTCTCTTCCAGGATTCACATGTCTCCATCAATACCCCACAGGCCTCTCCACCTGCACATGGCTGAATTCACTTGAACTCCCCTCCTTCTTCATGTCTCATCTCAGTAGATGATGTTACTCAGTGTCTAGGCCAGGGGCCTCAAAACAGCTTTGACTCTGTTGCCTTTACTGCCCATGTTCAGTCAGTCACCAAAACGTGATGGTGGCACGTCCTAAATATATCTCCTTTTACTGTACACACTGCTATTACCTTACTTAATGTCCCTGTGTCCTATTTAGGATCTTAAAATGACCTACCAGTAGTCTTCTTGTACTAACATTCCTTCATTCTTTTTAGTACTACCATAAAAAGCAAACATCTTGTGATTATTCATAGCAGCATGATAGCCCAAAAATGGAAGCAATCCAAATATTTATCAGTTGATAAATAGATAAAAAATATGGCATATCCATATAGTGGAATAGTCTTCAGCAATATAAAGAACTACAACATGAATGAACCTTGAAAACATTATGCTAAGTGAAAGAAACCCAGTTCAAAAGACTGCATATTATATACTATATGATCCCAATCATATAAAATGTCCAAAACTGGTAAATTCATAGAGGCAGAAAGCATACTAGTGGTTGCCTAGGGCTGTGGGTGAGGTAGGGGTGGAGAAATGGATAGTGATAACTAAAAGGTACGGGATTTCCTTTGGAGTGAGAAAAATATTTTAAAATTAGGTTGTAGTGATGGCTGCACAGCTCTGTGGATGTTCTAAAAACCGCTGAATATATATTTTAAAAATGTGAATTATATATGTGAATTATATTGTCATAAAATTGTTAAAAGTAACTCATATCTTTAATACACAGATAAAACATGTTTTGTAGAAATTTAGGGGATAATAAGATTAAAAATCACTAATAATCCAACCACCCTGAAATAGATATAAACTCTGCTATATATAAATTTATGTATGTGTATATACATAGATGTATTCTATGTGTGTGTCTGTGTATACATATCCTTCCAATCTTTTTTTCTTTGCATATATGTATTTTGTTCTTAAAATTGGGTCATACTACACCTATTGCTTTATAACCTACTCAAAACTTTCATTATATCATTATTGCATTATTAAATACAATATATTATTTTAATACCTACATAATTAATCAGTTCCCTTTTGTCAAGTATGTAATTTTTGATTTTAGGATGATAAATAATTATATGTAAATATTTTTGTAGCTAAATCTGTGTGCATCTCTAATGAATTTATAGTTTTCCGTGAATATGAGTTTCTTTGCAAAAATAAGGATCTGGGTATGTTACCTACCTCCTTGAAAATATTCTACAGCACTCTTTTACCTACCACATTAAGTCAAAAGTCATAAGCCTGAAATACAGCATTCTTTATGAAATAGACCAACATTATCCTCCTAGCTGTTATCTCCTGCACTTTTATCCTCAAAATCCTTTACTGATACTGCATCAAATACACTATGCTTTGCAGGCTTGTAGTTTTTCTTGGCTTAGAGAGTCTGTCTTTGGATGGTGGTAAAATTACCACTAACTTCTGAAGACCCAGCTGAAATGATGTTCTACAGAGCATTCCCTAGTCTTCCTGGCACTTCTGTTTTCTATGCTCCTTGGTCTCTGGGCATATGGCTACTATAGTGCTTATCATATGGTACCATGGTTTAATATTTTTACTTCATCCTTCACTCCTGTATTAGTTTGTTGAGGCCGCCATAACAAAACACCATGGGCTGGGTGGCCTCAACAACAGAAATGTATTTTCTCATAGTTCTGGAGATTGCAAGTCCAAGATCAAGGTGCTGGCAGGTTTGGTTTCTCCTGACTTCTTTCTCTTTGGCTTGTAGATGGCCACCTTTTATCTGTGTCCTCACATGGCCTTTTTCTCTGTATGTGTAAATTCTTGGTGCCTCTTGCTCCTCTTGTAAGCACACCTGTCCTTTTGGATAAGGGCCCCACCGTTATAACCTCATTCAACTTTAATTACTTCTTTAAAGGCCCAATCTTCAAATACAGCCATATGGGGGGTTAGGGCTTCAATCTGTGAATTCTGGGGAGGTCACAGTTCAGTCCATAACACTCCCCGATAGGAGGGAAACATGCACGGAAGGCTCAGTATGTTATTCTTCTTTGTGACCTCAGCACCCCACTTATGCCTGGCACATTTATACTTATATAGTTGATGTCCACTATATATTTTTTAAACTTCTTATTTCGAAATAATATAAAATACCTATAATATTTTGAATAGTGGACTCATAGGAAGATGTAGAAATACTGCCTAGAATTCCATGTTCCCTTCTTTCAGCTTTCCCTAATAGTGACATTTTACAGAACTGTAGTACAGTATCAAAAACAGAAAATTGACATTGGCTTACTTTACATTTTTAGAATGAATCAGTGGAGCTTTTTATAAAGCAGATAAGTCTTGAAGTAGGTATAAGTTGTGGACTTTTAAAAAGGGTGGTGGCAGATATTATATATAGAGAGTTAGTGAGGCAAGAAGATGTGGGTCTGTAAGTAAACTGGTGAGTTTCAGATTAGAAATTCAGTTGGGTAGATCAGTAAACACTAATTGATATAAGAACTTGAAAAGCTAGATAAAAGAGATCACACATAATGCAGATGATAATGGGAGCTATTTTAGGTTCATAAGCTATATGAAGTACTAATATGACAGTGGTGTGCAGGATAGGGGAAGTATGACAAACACAGAAGGATACAGATAGTATATCACAGTTTTTAGTTGCCATTGATAGAAATGATTAAGTTGGCAAGTGCATTTTGTTATGGATAATGTGCTTCATTTCAAATATGCTTGAGATGCATCCTTGAAGGGATGTGTGTCAACAGCTGGATGTGAGGAATTCTAGCTTCAGGGAAAGATGGAGGCCTGCAAAGTAGATTTCAGTATCCTGAGCTTAGAGTTCATCATTAAAGCTTTGCAATTGGATGAAACCAAGGGTGTGCACAGGGAGGGAAACACTGGATTTGGGATTTAGCTGCAGAATCACAAAACTGGGAAAAGAAGCCGTTCTGTGGGGAGGAGTGAATTTTAAGCAATTCCAGAAGTGATGCCAATACTCTCAAGAATAGAAGAAGCTCAAGCAAAGATTCTTCCATAATTGGAAGGTACAAGACAGAAGAAGAAGTTTGTATTTCTTTTCTTGTCCTTCTGTTCAAAAACTATGTTCAGAGGTGTTTGAAGGTCAGGAGGTGGTGGCAAGTTGAGAGTGCTAAAATGCAACATTCTTGTTAAATGGGAAACTTTGAAGAGGCAGAGGAATAATCTAGAATACAGGTAGACTGAATAGAGTTAGTATTTGAGAAGAAATAAGAACCTAGATATAACTTGGGAATATGTGGAGATTTAAAAAAAAGAAAAGTTTAATAAAGCCCAGATGCTGAGTAAAGTTTTATAATGTTCTGTGAGAGAGCAGGAAGGGGTGAATGATGAGACAGTGAGTTAAAATGATTTGCAAGAGCCAGTCTGGGAAGGAGAAGTCAGCCATTTAGTAATTATGCAGATACTTGTTTGGAGCCATAATTTTTTCACTTGAAATATTGAGATAACACCTCCTTGTTTTGAAACATCAAAACCTTTCAAAATCGTTTTGAACATCAAACTGTATTGTATAAGGAAAGAAAACATTCAGTTTTTAGTAGGATGCTCCTTCTTATCCATTGTAATAGGGAGTCCATAATGGGATGAATGGAAATTTAGTGCAAGAATATTTGAATCCAGGATTAGAGTTGTATTTGACAGGAGAAGCAATTAAGAGTAACTATAGGGGAAGGTCTACCATCAAAGACCTAACAGAATAACATTCTCCCTGTGTGTACTTAGCAAATACTTGTTGATAGACAAGCTGGCTGGTAACTAATTACAATGTGATGACCAAAGCCGTGTTCTTGGAAGTAGGATTGTTAATACAAGAATAAAATACCAGGGGAGTTTGAGGAATTTCCTTCCTTGCAGATGTTTAAACTAATGTGGATACTCAACAGTCTAAAGATAATTTGGGAAAAACCCTGCCTGAAAGCAGGGGGATAAATTAAATAACTTTTAAAACATATCACTATACCTCTGTCTTTAGTCATGTCATATGGATAAATCTGTAAAATGCCTATTTGTACCCTCACCCAGTTATAAATGTGAGCTGTCTTTTCTGATATGAAATATTACAATCAAAAGCCTAACTCTGTGTAATATGTGGCATCTTTAAAAATAACATAGATTGGCCAAAGGAAAGAGTATCTCAATACTCCAGAGCATCCCTCAGGAAGATATTTATCTCTGAGGCATGCATTATTTAAAAAAAAACTTTTCTTACATATTCTATTCATATTTGGGGCTGTTTTGTCTTCAAATATAAGGATGCAAAATGGGCATTTATTCCAGCAGTTGCTAATATGAAAGGATTTCTACAGATTCACCACAAACCGGTAACAGTTTTTCCAGTTTTCTCCCCTCAACTTTTACCCCACCTCAGCTTTTGCTACCCCAGTGACTCTGTCTTCAGCAGTAAGGTGTACTGGTTCACCTCAAAATTATAACAAACATACTTCCTGTTTTCTTCCTTTCAATTTTTACTCTCAATACCCACTATCTGTCCAGGGAATTGCATTTTCAACAATAAGAAGAATACATTTCTTGGGGCGGCTGGATGGCTCAGTCAGTTAAGTGTCCAACTTTGGCTCAGGTCATGATCTCATGGTTCATGGGTTCGAGCCCTGCATCCAGCTCCGTGCTGACACCTCAGAGCCTGGAGCCTGTTTAGGATTCTGTGTCTTCTTCTCTCACTGCCCCTCTCCTGCTTGTGCTCTGTCTCTCTTTCAAAAAAATAAATAAACATTAAAAAAAATTAGAAAACAAGAATATATTTCTCTCCTTTCAATGTAGATTGATGAATATTATTAAAGTTTTATTTATTTTTCATTTTCCTTTAGATTTTAGGGTGGCTGGGTAAAGTATTTCAAGTGCTTAAAAGCAATTCACTCATCAGAGGCTTACATGAGACAGTCACTAAAAGTTATTTTATATCACATTATTTTCATTTAAAAGTGTTAAAACATATGCAGGATAGATTGGCCAGTCCATACAGTTTGGCCCATTCCTGTGTCTTAATCATTTTTAATTCTGGCCAACACACCTGTTCTAAAATAGGAACAGCTCTGCTGACACTGAGCAGCCATAGCAAGTAGAGAGGATGTTCTCCCACTTTGAGCTGTCACGCTGAATGAAGTCAGGTCCATGCTGCCAACCTTTTAGAGAATCCTTTTATACTAAACTTTGAAGAAACTCCATTTTTAATGTGTTTATTCAAGTAAATTGTTGGAATAGTCCGTCCCTTCTGATTTATGTGTAATTTGGGCATTTCTTAAACAATTATAAATTAAAATGAGAAACAATTCTCTTGTTTCTCGTGGTTTTTAGAGCATATAAGTTTCTAATTCTAAAAAGTAAAGCACCTTTAGTTGTATTCCTCTGTATGATATGTCTAAACTTTATGTTTTTTAAAAAGTAGCTTTTAGTTGTTAAAATCTTTAATTTTTTAAATTTGAAAATAAATATTTTGGTTATTCAGAATTTTTGTATTTTTTTCAAGTCTGCTTTTAGGGCCATGGTCCAATGTCATGTGGAAAATGTTAGCAAAAAATAAAGTGATGTCACTCTCTAGCTTTCAGAAGCCATGATTTATGCTAATACCGATAGGATGGTTTTTATTTAGTACAGGTGTTTGCATGTTGGTTGCTCTGAGATACTTTTGGCATTTGTTACAAATAAACTTGGAAGTGACTGCAACCATAAAACAAGAAGCAAAAACATTGTTATGGCGAATAACATGGCAGGGGGTGCAAGGCTCCAGCTTACTGGCTGTCTAATTATGAGCAAGGGCAATGGCAACTATTAAGGGCTCAAGTATAGAAGCCTGGTGGGTTTCAGTGAAAAAATAAAGTTAACCTTGTCAAGGTGGACATTTATCAGTGTATGCGACTGTGTATTATACAAGTAAGTTACCTGGTATTACATGTTTTATATATTTTTAAGAGATAAAAAAATCTTTCAAAATTAGTAAAACACCAGACTGTGATAACTTACACATTTATAAACTCATGAATTATACACTTCATACTTCATTATTTCCATTGAAAAACACATCCTGTACCACACCATAATTGAGACTCCAACCATAAACCATTGTATCTGTATCTTTCTTCTGATTAAAGCCTGTTTCTCTTTTTCTTCATAAGTGAAATGGAGGGAGAGTATAGTTTATTATTTGGGAAAAATTCCTTATGTGACTAGTTAAAATAATTGTTTAGTTATATAATATTATAGTTAAGTTTATTACTATTAATGTTATTTGGGCACTATATTTTTCAAAGCTTTCTGATGCAAAAATGTATTTCCATTTTTAGAAAGGAATCCAAAGTAATTCTTGAGAAGTTTACCTAATAAATAAAATTCCTAGCTATCTGTAGTGATCATTAACACATTTTATATCATAAAAACAATTTTCATCACATTTTTATTTTGAGTTTATTCTTATTTTTGTGTTATACCATCAATCATTATTAGATGTCTACTCTCTATTGACATCCTCTTATAAGACTGACATCTCTGAGGGCAGAGACTGTCATTCATTTTCCTAGAATCCATCCCTAGAATCTAATATAATTGGAATGTAGAAGATGCCTAACATAATCTTGTGAAACTGATTTGAAATGAATCATTTTCCTGAACATTATATCATCTTTCCCAGTTTCCTCTCACTCAGTTCTCCTCCTTCCAACCCCCACCTTCCAGTGTACCCACTCCACGTCTGTCTGCCTTTCCACTAGCCCTTTTAGCTCTGCCTTGTAGAACTTTGTGGCTTTTCATCCTAGATCCCTGTCAGTCTCCAGTCCTGAGTAAATCTTTGACTTTTCTTGGATCTACTCTGGGGCTGGAAATTGTTGCTAAAGTTAATCATAAAACTGGCCCAGCTACTTTTGTTTCCTCTCACGCTGTGTGATTTCACCTGGGCCTTCCTCTGCTAACCAGAGTTCTGTTTACTTGGTTCTGATCTCATTCCCAACAGAAGTTAATCCTTGTGATTTTGCTCAAGCTCCAACCTCTTCTTCTCCCCCAAACTGTACAGAAGCCATCATTCCATGAAGATCAAGGTTGTCCAAAACAAAACTCTACTTCCCATTGGCTTATATTAAATGTTTATAATTGTATTCATCTTTTGTTTTTCTCTTCTTTCTCAGAAGACACATTTGGCCTTAGGATGAAACTCAGACTTATCACCTTGCCCTACAGAACTCTGCTTCCTCCTTCTTCCCATCCACTTCTCTGCCATCCATTTCCCCAGAATTCCCTTTGGCCCACAAGTCCCCCTTTCAGTTCTGCTCATCAAGATTTTTCCTGTCTCTGGCCTTTGCATATGCCCTTCCCTTTGCCTTGAATACTGTCCTTTTTCCACCTCCCAAAATTACCCCCTGCCACACATCTACATGTTCACCAGCTAATTTATCCTTAGGTCCCAAATTATAGATCTCTTTCCCATGAGAGGTCTTCTGTGACCCTTCTCATTCTTGCTCATGGCCTCTCAGATTTTTTCTTTATAGCATGAAGCACAGTTCGTAATTATACCTTCATTGTGGGTTTGTTTAATATTTCTCTCACTAAATTATAAGTTCCATGAGGAGAGGGACCATGTCTGTGTTACTTTACCATATTCTCACCTCAGCGTCTGTCATGTCAGTGGGTATCTGAAAGGCAGCTGATGGATGAATTGTATCCTCTTCTGTTTTCCTGTTTCCTCAGGGATCTTGTACCTCATATTCATCTTAGTTGAGCTGTTTAACCTTTCTTTTCTGCTGCCACCTTCCCCTTTCTAAACTTTGCTCAGTTCTCCTCTGTTTCACTATATTAACTATCTTCTTTTCCTTCCTCTTTAGACTTGTAAACTCTACAAATTGTACTGTGGTTTCTTAAATATAAATTTGGAATGAAGCTAAATATCACCATCTGTAAACAATTCATCTTTTGGCCCAGAGACCAATATTAGGAGCATAATGGATACATGGAAGTTCTTAAAAGGGGGAAAGGAGTTTTATTCATGAAATAGGACTATTTTTTGTTCATTTAACAGACACTTTTAAAAATACTACCATGTTCCAGGCGCTATACTGGACATTGGAATATGTTGATTAAGAGCAGAGACAGCATTCCTACCCTCATGGGGCATATATTCTAGTGGAGAAGCTGGAGAGTAAACCATTGTGAAGCTAAAGAAGAGAGTTTTGAGTTGTATTATGTTCACTGAAACAAACAGGGAGTTGAGAGAGTTGGGGGTAAAGGCTACTGTAGACAAGGTTATTGGGAAAGGCTTCTGTGAGCAGAGGGTTGAGAAAATGAAGAACCAGGGACATAGTGCTCTAAGCTGGTGGAATAGAATTTAAAGGCCTGGATTTGCTGAGAGAGTGGAACTTAAACATTTACACACACTCTCTCTTTCACACACATGCACATACACACACAAAGGTAAATATGTGAAGTGATGGGTATGTTAATTAACTCAATGGGGAAATCCTTTTGTAATATATGTGTATAGCAAATCATCACACTGCACATTTTAATTAAAATTTTATTTGTCAGTTATACCTTAATAAAACTGGAAATAGAAGAATTTAAAGGCCTGGAGTGAAGAAAGGACTTGGTGTATTCAAAAGACACATAGCCTCCCTGGCTTGATCTTAATGAGGAAGAGTGGCAGGGAGAGCCAAGTCATGTATTCCTTACATTCCACAGTAAGGAATTTAGATGTCATCCTGTGAGTAGTGGGAAGCCATCAAATGGTTTTTAAGGAGGGAAATTATGTGATCTGGTCTGTGTTTTTAAGAATTACTATGGCTACTGTTAGGGAATGATTTGGAAAACAGCTGGAGTGGAAATACCGGGAGAGCCAGAGAGACTATTGTAGAAATGTAGGCAATAGACAATGATGACTGGGGTTGTGGCCATAGAGATAGAACTAGAGAGCTCTAGGGCATATTTTAGAAGCCATAGAATACTTGGTGATGGATTACAAGTAAGCAGTGAGATGAGGGAGGAAGCAGAGAGGAGGACTGGAATGTTGGTTTTAGTAGCGAGGCGGACAGTAGTGGTATTGGTAAGATAGGGAAGTTGGAGGGAAGAACAGTGTGTGTGTGTGTGTGTGTGTGTGCGTGCGTACGTGGATGTGGGCTAAGTGGGGGGTACAGAATAAAAGATCTGTTTGGATCTGTTCCACTCAGAAGGCCTTGTGGACACCGACTTGTGAATGTCAAGGTGTCTGGAACTCAGGGGATAAGCCAGGGCTGCAGAGAGACAGTCAGGAGACAGCAGCCTCTGTATTGTATTTGAAGCTGAATGGGCTAATTATGTGGAAAGAGAAAAGAGAAGGTGGGGGGTGGCTCATCTAAACCTTGAGGCCTTCCAGCATCTAGAGGTCACGAAGAAGGGCAAGAACCAACGTCGGAAATTGAGGAGAAGCAGCCAAGGAATGAGTAACAGGAAAACTGTGAGAGAGTAGCCACGTGGAAGCCAAGAGAGGGGAGGGTTTCCAAGGTCAGCATTGTCACGTGCTGCTGAGATGGAGCGAGATGAGGGCAGAGGTGGGAGCTGACATACTTCTATTGAGCTCTTACAGATTTGGTAGCATTTCTTCTTTTATATGTTTTATGTGTATGAATTATTCCTAATTGATAAGGGAAATAAAGTTTTATTTGTCTTGCTAACCTATTTTTTTTTTAAAGAAATAGCAAATTTCAACACCTTATCTAACAAATCAGTTCTTTCTCCTCATCTTGTTATTTCTTCAGATGGACACAATATCAGTCATATTCCTAATTAGAAAAATACCAGGCTTTTTGATTTAGGACCGAGCCCTTCATAATCTGACCTAGTTGTTCTTCTTTATCTTGAACCTTAGCTCAATTTCTTTACTTCCTTATGTTCCGGGTACTGTTGAAAGCAGTGGAAAGCTGATGGTGAGCAGGACAGACATGGTCTCTACCATCACGAAGCCTATATTGTCAATTAATTAAATAATCCTATAGATATTCAGTTGCAAAACAAGGTAAATACTATGAAAGCAAGAGATGATAGAGGCCCAGTCTTGGGAAGTAGCCATAGAGATCAGGAAGAGCAGATAGATATAAGAAATTTCTCAGGATTTCAGGACTTTTCAGGATTCAACAGAATCTGGTAATTGATTGAAGATCAGGGTTGAGTATACAAGAGAGGTATTAGGGAGGGCCCCTGGATTGCTTGTTCCAGTTGGCCAGTGCGCCATTCATAGAAAAGGCGTCTTTGGAAGAGAACAAAGCTTGAGGGAGAACAATGATAAGTTTAGTTCTGTTTATGTTGAATTTGAGTGCTGATCTCACGTCTACTTTTCCTGCAGGAAGTCTTCTCTGAGTATTCTCCCCTTTGCTAATTAATCTAACTCCTGTAGAGTAAATAATGTTAGTAATGTCACGTGCTTAAAGCTAATATTTATAACTTTTAGTACTACCCACTGGCACTTCATATTACTGTCTAGTTCTCTAGTTGCTATATGGCATTCTAAGTTAAAACATAAAATCCATGTGGGTGCAAAATATGTGACCACTCTCTTTGTTTATACAACTGATAGCACTTGGCAGAGCATGATGTTATGTAGGAATACATATTTGGATTCCCAGTGTCACTAGGTGATTTTTCTTGAGACAGAATGTAATTTCTTATGGGTTAATTAATAATCTATAAAGATTCATTAGATAACAAGTGTCTTCCAGATCAATAGGAATTAGTAAGTTTGTTGACTAAAGTGAATTATATACTCGGACTTACATGCTCTCTATCTGGAACTACTTTCTAATTAAAGTTGTGAGCCCCCTATCCCTTACTGTATTGAATAGTATTTAACTGAACTTCAAGTAAAATTCAAATACAGTGAGCCCTCAAGAGTTTTACCATCATAAAATTTGCTTTCAGTGAGTTTTTTTCTTTAATATGTTATGAAACATCATCTAAATTTGTGTCTGTAACAGAATTTGATAGTGCTCTTCATACTTCAAATTGGCCTCAGAGATTTCAGCCTTGGAAAGTTAGGATTTTATTTTCCCAGCTGTTTAAATGTAATATATTTGAAGACAGAGGCACTGTCCTGTAAGTTTATAGCCTAAATAAATCTATTTTAAAGGTGTGCTGGTCCGAGGCCAGGTGGCATAATGGGATGACATATGAGCTATTCACATTTGAAGACCTGGCACTAAATTCATCTCAGGATGCCAGGAAAATGACTTTAGAGGTGTCAATTTGCTGGACTCCTTGGTGGGCATCTGAGAACATCACAGAACCTTTGTAAAGTCTAACATAATGTATCCTCTGTAAATTATATTGCCACGTTAGCCGCCTAAGGTACAAAAGGGCAATTTGAATGACTTCAGTAGGCATTCCAAAATCTTGTTTTCATAAGTAATGAGAAGTACAAGCCTGTCTAAAAGAAGACCAGCCTAATCTAAAGGTTGTACGTGAGTCTGGGAGTTGAAACTTAAGCTTTTCTGTTCCCCTAATGTTTATCTGGCTCATCAGTTATTTAGCAAATATTTACTTAAGCCCCCTTTTCTGAGCCTTTATCATTTTAGGCATGGATTTTATAACAAGACAAGTTACCTTTCCTCTCCCTGGCTTCAGATCTCCTACAAATGCCAATAATAATATTTCAAAGAAGTGTGATAAAAAAAAACTTAGTACTCCAAAAAAAAAAAAAAAACCCCGCAATAACTCTGTCTCGAAAACTTGTAAAATTATCTCTCAATAATCCCAAGGTGCTTAATTGGACTACTTATCTGAAGATCTTTTGCTTTTTTTCATTTGCATTTGCCAAGAATGTCTAGTAATTATGCACTCAGTTTCCATTTGAGTACCTTTTTGAATTACTTAAAAGGCCATCATCATTAATTCATATTTAATATCTGAATCTAAGGTTTCCTTATTGTAGTAACACACTGTGTGCTAGCCAGAAACATCACTTAATTTGAGAAAGCATACAATGCTCAAAGGTACCAGTCAGACTTTTATTTTTATTGTGAAAATATATTTCAGTAACTCTCAGACTTTAGTCTCTATTAACATGGCCTATTTATTTAGTTCCTCTCCTTTTGCATGTAGCATCAGTCTGCACAAAATGGTCTGGCTAATGATCTGTTTAGAGGAGATGCTAACCAGGAGAGGAGTGATGGTGGACCATGACAGTTGAGGAGGGCTGGTCCTTGGCAAAGTGTGTCCTCTTTCTCTATCCAAGATGGGGGTTCAGTCTGAAACAAGCTGCATATAAATTTGTGGCATTTCTAAGGAGTCAATCCAAGTTGGTAGTACTCCAAACTGCTTCTAGGATCTCTTCTTTTCACAGATCTTACAGTTGGCTGGAGGCATCTTCCATGAAGCACAAGATGCTGAAAGACAGGCAGATGGGTTTTTACTCAACTTCTCTGAACCTCAGTTTCTTTTTCTGTACCTCTAACTGTTAGGATCTCAGGATCCTTCCTAATGAGAGTCTGTGATGCAGTCCTCTACTCACAGTTGTCCCAAGTTCTAGGTTATGGCCTATGGCTCTGCTGATTACTTGGATAGAGTAATGAGCATGATGGCTCATGCAGTCAGTTCATAGAATGATGTGAGGAAAATTGGGGATAAATTGTACTTAATTAACTGAAGAGGTGATTTCAGGATAAAATAGACTTCAATTATTTTCTCCTAGAATTAAAAATTCATGTATTTTATAAATCTTTATTGAGTACCTACTATGTGCTTATTGCCATACTAGAGTCTGGGTATACAGGCTTGAACGAAATAGACAAAGAGTCTGCCAAGCATCCATCCTGGTGGGGAAGATAATACACAAACAATAAGAAAGATATTTACAAATTGTGTTTAGTAATATGAAGATAATAAGTACGGTAGTGTTAATAAAGGGTGACTGGCAGGGGGAGGAGATACTTAGGGAAGCCTTCCTGAGGAGGGGTCATCTATGGTGAGACTGAAAACATAGGAGGGAGCCAAGTGTATGAAGGTGCATGTGGTGGTGTTGGGAGTAAGAACAGCGGGAACAGGAGACATCCAGAAAGTGGGAACAGGAAATGCAAAGGACTCAAAGGAAGTAGGAAAGAAGGTCGAAGTGATTGGGGAGAATGACCGGAGATTGGGTTGGTAAAGCAGGCAGGGGCCAGATCATAGAGGAGGACTTGTTCAAAGTTTAGGTTTTATTAGGAATGACAATGCTAGAAAAAGGACATTTTTTATAAACCTGTTATCTCTTAGAACAAATGGAAGGTGGCAGTCCTAACCTTGAATAGCCAAGCTGCATTCATAAACTGGAATAATTGTGAGAAGTCAGTAACATGTTGAAAAAACACTTTATTGTATTCAAAGACTTGAGGCCACTAAGTTCTTAGGCATTTATCACTTGAAAGTGAAGGAATAGAAAAGTTTAAAAGGCTGTAGCAATGACATTTGAGAAAATGAATAATTCAAAGTGAATGAAATCATGAATAATGAATTGTAAGAAAAGACTCCTCACTTGTGATTAGAGATTCATAATTTTCATTTTACAGCAAAATATAGTTGGCGGCCATGCATTCCTTACTTACTTCATCTAAGTACAATTAGGCCCCAACACATTAGTGCCTTGATGTGCAGACTTATGACTGGCTTCTTGTGTCGAAACCATTAAATTTTAATGTATTCAGCTTAAGCATAAGTGGTCACAGATGATTCATAACCCTTCTCCCTGCTTTTGGTGAAAATGATCGTCAGCAAGAGAATTGTCCCCAATGGCCACACTTATCTTCGTAGTTGATTTCCTAAACATTTTTGTGTCTGTAGGAGACCAGGAATAAACATTGCATAGCTGATGGGTAAAGCACAATGATAATTGCTCTCAAACCGCAAGATATTTAATGATGATAAAGTAGAACTCTGTAACTCTTGACATTTTCTTTTTTAATTCCTGATGTCGGGAGGATATAAGTGGTATAAGCTGCTCTTTAAGAGTGGAGTTAGCCAACTATGATTTTTTTTTTCTTTAAGCAATAAATGCCAAGAGTTGCCCACAGTTTTATGACCTCATCATTTAGCTATCAGTCGTAGAGGCAGGATGAGCGAGCAGGCTTGCCTGACTGAGGCTTTAGACAGCAGCTTAACCCAATAAAAATAGGACCGTGGCTTGGGTGTATGACTCTTACCAGCCTGGTAATTATTTGAATGTTCACCTGACCCAACTACCATCCAGGTACTGAGAAATCTCAGCTCACTATGCTGCTGAGTTTACTTATCTTGTGCAACCTGTGTAGACATATGTGATCCAATCATCTCTCTCTAGAGTTTGAAATCCTGGTTGCCTTCACGATAAACTCACAGTTATCTGCCATGGCTCATGAGTCCCTTCATGATCTGGCTTTTGTGTCTCTAGCCCCTTCTCTTGTGCTTGCCACTAGCAATGTTTCCAGCTACGATTCTGATCTACTTGCAGCTCCCAGAAGGAAGCAGGTTCTCTCCTGTCCTCAGGTCTCCCTTGTCCCCAGACATGTAGCTCTTCCGCCTAGGATTCCCATCTTGCCTACTCAGCCAGCTGACTTCTGTCATCTTTTGCAGTATTTGCAAATTTTTTTCTGAGACCATTCTTGCCTCTCTGTGCACTTCTAGTACCCCTCTCTGACTAGGTCATGGCTTCATCCTCGTTTGCATTGCTCCTTGCATTGCTTGCATTGCTCTTATTGCACTGTATATGGGATTGCATTGTATTAGAGAGATCCATATTTCCTAGCCCAACCCAGCTGTGAGCTCCTTGAGGACAAAGGTTTTGTTTGTGCTTTTGGTACCCCCTCACTGTTAGCACACAGTCTGCACACAGTAGGCTCTGTGCTGGATGGATTGGTGTATGCAATATGTCTCTTTTCTGGCCCTGAAATGATACAGGACAGCTGGCTGCTCTCCAAACCAGTCTGGGTATCATACTGGATTATCCTTGGAAATAACAAGATAAGCAAACTTCAGTCTCTGCATCACATTACAAACAATTTGCTTCCCTTTCTAAATGAAGACATTTTTACAGTCCTTTTACTTAATGAAGGAGCATGGTCCAAAGTTGCTGTACCCTGTGAAATCCTCAGGAGACTCATGAACTACTAGGAGATTACCCACACCTGGGTGCAGGCTTTTGCTCAGGTGCTCTGAGAACCGCTCTGATCAAAGCAAGGTCCAAAGAAGAGCATTGCTGCTTGCTTCCCATCCCTGGCCATTGTCACTTCAGTGGACGGATGCACCCCTGCACAGCCTGTCTCATTACATAAACACAGTAGTGTTTTAGGGCTAGAGGGTAAATCTAAAAGTCTCCATTCTATTACTCCAGGCCATTCTGTATGTAAAATGACCTGGGAAAGATAGATGTTTATTCTTCAACATCTCCAGGGATAGAGGCTTCCACAGCCTTCTCAATTATGTCTTCCATTATCTCACTAGCCTTCTCATCAGGAAGGTTTTTTCCCCTAATGTCTAACTTCAATCCCTCCTGTTGCAATTTAAATTCATTTCCTTTTGTCTTGGCTTCAGTGGGAACAAAAGAACAAATAACTCAGCAGCACCCACCTACCCTATTTGTAATAGGAGATGCCTGACTTCCTCCAGACAGCCTTCTCTTTCTAGTGTTAAATGGACCCAGTTGTCCCATTTTCTCCTTTTGCCATTTCTTGGAAGCTCTTCCTTTTAAAAAACTTGCATTGCTCTTATTGCAGCAGATATCATGGACCATGCATTTCAGTTCTGTCACTTTAATCCTGCAGTCATCTTTTCAACCTGTCAATCTGTATAGCCTTAGTAAGCCACTTAACACACTGAAAAAGAATCGATGACTACTATTATAAAGTGCTTTCGAGTTCTGGAATTCTCTCTCTCCAAGTGATCTATTACTGTTATCCAGTACCTTCCCTGCCCTCATTTCCATGCTTAAGGATGAAATTTTTTTCCTGTGTATTTCTCGTTTCTTCATACATAAGTGTCATGCAACCACAGCTGTAGTGTTTTTGGGTGGTAGGTCTACTCACTACTGTGCCAGGTAGCTCAGGGTATGGAGGAAGAAGGAAAGGGGACAGTTTTGTCTTTTCCTCTTACCTTTCCCAGATCCTAGAGACACAGTAGTCACTAGAGTTGGCAGAAGCTAGAAATTCCCAGCTCATGGACCACTGATCTTTTTGGAAAACTGAGATAAGGACTTGGGAATAATATGAAAAGGAAAATGAGCAGGAAAGTAAAAATACAACTGTGTTCACCACCTTAAAAATAGGAACTTCTCCCTAAAAATTTCTAGAAAGGAGATAATGTTAGATGTGAATGAGGATTCAGTTGAATTAAACAGTAAGAGAGAAAAGGAAGCAGAGCAGGAAGAAAACACAGATGTGATCAAGTATGAAGAAGAAAAAAAATGTTTTAATTTATGATCCTCAGGAAAATGTCATGGTAGGATTCCTTAGCAAAATTAAAAAATAAACAACATTAAATTCCAATAAAGAACAGTGACTCAAATTTATAATATAAATATGACAAGATTTTCTGTTGATGGCTACATAACCTATGCTATTAATTTAGTAACTCCTCATAGACATGTTAACAGCAACTGCCTATACTTTGTGAGAAGATAGGTGTTATTAATTTGATACCTTAATAATTCTACATAGTCTGATTCTTCGGGACTCATCTTTGACTGTAAATGGAGTTGCCATTGAAATTAGAATAACTTCAAAGTAATTTCAAATTCAAAATAGAAATATAAGTAGCATTTTGTTTTCTTCCATGCTTAAAGATTTTATTAATAATACTCTGTCTTCTGTTACAGCAGTGCCACATGAGGCATTTCAAGGAATATGTAATTGGCCCTTAAATTTATCCTTGGAAATCAAAAGAAGAAATTGATGTGCATGGCTAGTGGACTTAATATTAAGTCTCTGGAGTATGCAATAGAGGATAACAAACATTAGTAGGCACTTTTGGAGGATTCTGTAGGGAGGGATTTCTTGAAAAATGTGTATGTCTGTTACCTAGGGCTATTTAAAATCAACGATAACTACTCCAAAGGAAATGAAACATGTATTTCTTTTGCTTCTATGAAAAGGTACCATTTGACTAAAGTTTCAATCTACAGACAGGGCAGAATGACATCTTCCACCTAAATTAAGCTAATTGGCTTCCACTAAATCAAGTACATGCCCCATTGTATGACACAGCCCTTAATCCTGAACTAAACTGGAAATGTCTAAGGTACAAAAACTTAAAAAGCCTAATATCTTAGAAACTTAGTGATAGGAACCATAGAAATGAGAAAGGAGATATTTTTAATATTTTTTGTACAACCCAAAATATGCCCATGTTGGTGACATATTGCTGGTACAATGGAGAGCATGAGTAAACTGTAATTATTATTATGGAGTGGATTTTTTTACTTACCTGGCTTAGACCTAGACACAATGGTCTTAGGAGTGGGTCCTAGGATCCTAAGCCATGGGTCTTAGGAGTGTAAATCAGAAATAGTGTTGAGGGGTGCCTGGGTGGCTCGGTTGGTTGAGCGTCCGACTTCAGCTCAGGTCATTATCTCGCGGCTGGTGGGTTCAAGCCCCGCGTCGGGCTCTGTGCTGGCAGCTTGGAGCCTGGAGCCTGCTTCAAATTCTGTGTCTCCCTCTCTCTCTGCTCCTGCCCGCCTCATGCTCTGTCTCTCTCTCCTTCAAAAATAGATAAAAACATTAAAAAAAAAAAAAAGAAATAGTGTCGAAATGGTACTCTAGTTGTGTTCTCTCATCTCCAATATCAAAATGGCAAGTTCAGATCAATAATTAAATAAATAATTTGCAGGATAATATGTAGGTTTTTGCCTAGATTTAGGCTCCCAGATTTTAAAACATCTGTACATTTCACTTCAACTTTAAACCAAGACCAAGACCATTGGAACCTGAGATGTAAAAATGGGCTTGTTGTAGGATCAGTAAGAATAGTTTCATTTTAATTCATTGTCACGCTATGACTATCAACCTTTTAAAAGACTACTTTTAGAAGCGTTTATAATCCCCACAAACACAGGAGGTAAAGTCTATGCAGAAAAAAAATTCATTCCATTTGAGCCACTTCTGACATCATTCTGATCTGAATTCAAGACATTGATTAGAAAATTGAATTTTAATAACTTTTTTTTTTTTACTGCGCATTTTACAACTACCCCCTATCTTAGAAAAGAGACAATGTGGTGTTTTGGGCTCCAAAGAAATGCTGTGTATTTTTGGCTTCTTATCTGGCACTTTAAAAGCAACTTTTTATTTTAGTCTAGTGTAAAATTGATTCTCATGTGAGTAACTCAATCCTCTCTCTATGCCTATTGAGTTGCTCGTACGGGTCAGTTTAGCTGCAGTGCATACTGTAAATGATGGTGAAGGGAAGGAATGTCTGAGTAGGAGTGCAATATAATATCTGTGCCAATCTCCATTCGGTGCTAAAGCATGAGATGAGTCACGGGATGCAAAGCGAGAGCTTCTTTGCACAGTGTTTACAGTGGGCCTTATTGCATGATTGGAGTATTTGAGAAGGAAGCTAGGTTAAAACTTAAGGTCTCAGTATGTTGCTGCCAATAAGACCAAGTACTTACTGGAACTTACGCTTTTTTTCATTTTAGCTTTGAAAGATTTTTTAAATCTTGCCTGGAATGTCATCAATACAAAAAATATATTTTATTAAATTACTGTGTCTTCATTTAAAGATAAGGATTGTCTTCTTTTACGCTGTCTCCTCATTGTTTTATTGGGAAATAGAGAGAGAGAGAGAGAGAGAGAGAGAGAGAAGGAGGGAGGAGAAGAGAGAGATCTTTTTTTTTTTTTGAGAGAGAGAGAGTACAAGTGGGGGTGTGGGGCAGAGGGAGGGGAGGCAGGGAGGGAGAGAATCTCAAGCGGGCTCCACGCTCAGTGCTCAGCACAGAGCCCGACATGGGGCTCTATCCCACAACCCTGGGATAATGACTTGAGCTGAAATCAAGAGTCAGAAGCTGAACCCACTGAGCCACCCAGGAGCCCCAAGAGAGATCTTTTTTATTTGCATCTTGGCTACACTGTAATGTAACTTATCTGCTATGGATCTGCTTACACTGTTCACTCTATGCTCCTCTCTCACCATATTTGTAACTCTCACCTATAACACCTCCTGCATTTTAATATTGGAATCATTTTAATATAAAGCAAGCAACATATAATTAGTTGGAGGTTACGTGTTGGGTTTTTGATGCATGAGATATTAAGGCAGACCGACATGGATTTGTATTCTAGTCTACCACTTACTTGCCATGTGATTTTTTTTCTTTCTTTTTTATTGAATTATATTGACAAACAATATTAGTTTCAGGTGTATAAGAGAGTGATTCAATTATTTTATATATTATAAAATCATCACTAAGATAGGTCTAGTTACCATATGTCCCCATAAAGAGTTATTAAAATATTATTGACTGTATTTCTTATGCTGTACGTTACATTCCAGTAACATTTATTTTATAAGTGGAAGTTTGTACCTCATAATCTCCTTCACCTATTTCTACCATCTCTCCACCCCCTCCCCTCCGGAAAGCAACAGGTTGCTATGACCCTGTTTCTGTTTTGTTTTGTTTCTTCATACGTTTTGTTTTCTAGACTTGCCTTATTATTTTGAGCAAGTAATTTAACCCTTCTGAGCCTCTGTCTTCTCAACTGATAAAATAGAAGCATTGTGAGGACTGATGGAGATAACGCATGGGACAGCATAGGACCTGCCCCATGGGAAACACTCAATTCATGATTATTTTTTTATTTTATTATGATTATTATGATGGAAAATGATTTATTCCTTTTTGCGTCAGATGTTCTAAAAGTGCTGTGGAAGATTACATAAAGAAATTCTTGGCTGTTACTTTAAAGCCTTGATCAATTTCTTCTGGAAAAGGGGTGAAAATGCAACGTGTGCTCATTCTATGATGAGAATAACAATCTCACAAATATTTCTGTGTTGCCTTACTAGGCATTTGAGATTGAAAGCAGAGCCAGCATGTTTCTCCAAAAACTGAACTCATTGCTGGGAGATAATCTCTCTTTTGAGGTAAAGAATGATTTGTACTAATTTTTTGGAACTAACACTTAAGAATCTCTGGCTGTGAAACTCTGATGTAGCTATAACCTCGAAGGAAATATTTGCATAGTGTGATGGGTGAGGCTTCGTGGACAAATGGAAGTAGCTTAAAGATTGGTATTGGGTGAACCATTTAAATCCAGATTCTACCTAGTAATTGTAGATCATTTGCACCAATGTCATTTCTGAAATGATGTTTATAATGCCTAATTCGCAAAGGTATTGAAATATCAAAAAAGAAAATACACATAAAGTAGCTGAACCTCATATCTGTCTCAAAGTAGATGTTCAATGAATCCCCTTGTCCTCTGTCCCCCCTACAGTGTTTGAGGTAGTTCCATGTCGAACTTGCCCTGCTTTCTAAGCCCTTGACTCTGAGCCTTCGTGTCTGACCCATTACTGTATTTGCCTATGTGGTGTGAGGAAGCCTGGTCCTGGCATATAAGTTGCCTAGGAAAGTTTCAGGAAAATATGACTTAAAGGGAAATAAAGTAGTACCTATTTACCAACTAAAACGTTTGTGAGCTGGCTGGAAATTGCATCAGGGCTAACTAATGACTTCTTCCTTACTATGTGTCTTGCACTCAACAAAAGGATGTTATTTAACAGTGTATTTTCTTCTGTTTCTTCTCTTGATCCCTCATCTGTTTTGTTTTTCTCATGATCCATGAAGATAGCAGAGATCAGTTTAGATTCTATATTTAGTTCAAAGCTGCCAGGTGGTGGGTATTCTCTTGCCACTGAAGGAGAAAGACCATGCATATCATCACTTCAGTTTTAACAGCCTGTCTTCAGGGCAGACTTGCAGACTTGCATAGCAGTCAGTATCCAAGAAGGGTCAAAAGCACAGCCCAGATCAATACAAAACATTAAAGCTATCAGCTCTCCACATGAGGTATCTGTTGTAAGTATGACAGTACAATGTAGCTATAAATAAATCAGAACACTTCCTAGACAGCAGCTACAGAGTATTTGTTTATACAGGTACAAGGTGGGAAGTGGAAGGGACTGTGTCCCAGGATCTGATTTGGATCACTTATTTACTGTTTGAAGAAAAGCACAGGGAGTGTGGTCTGCAGATAACATCTGGACCAGTTTTATCTCCAATGTCTATTTAGGTTGTTTCCTTTAGACATAGATTCTGTTGATTTCTGCCTTATGGGTCACAGACTCCACTTTATGCTTCAAACATTCACATATATATGGACACAATTTTGATAAACACTGATGAGAAAGGTTTGTTCTCATGATTAAGATGATGTCATAATGTTAGGTTTGTGATCAAGAAATGCTAACAGATAAGTGATTTTTTTTTTAAAAAAACACATTTGTAATTTTGAAAGATCTCACATTGTGTATATGTGTGTGTGTGTGTGTGTCTGTGTATTATGCATCTATAATCTATAATATCTATAACATATGCATCTGTAATATATATTACATTATATATATGGAAGAGAGTAAATTTTGAGAGTAACCTTAGCCTTAAAGTTCCCATTAAATGAAGAGACCAAACATTTCTAATAAAGGCTTTCTGACCTAAAAATGAAAGAGGAGTTGCTCTGTTGATTTGTTTGTTTGTTTCAAAGTAGTATCTTTGATTTGGAAGGTAGAGAAAATAATTAGTGTTCTCCAAATTTAAACACTTGTTTGCTATTTTTACAGCCCTGGTTACTATCAGAGTGCTGTCTTTTTCTTTTTTAACAAGGTGAATTAGTGAGTCATTACTGTATGTATACAGTACATTTTTGCCAGAAAGTTATAAAATACATATGTTATTAATATAAAGACAAAACTTTCAAATGAAAGATTCTAAATTGGCTTAAAATTTCATTGAAGAAGAATGTACATTGACAAATTAGAGACACGTTTTCCTAAAGAAAATTATAAGAACAAATATTAGATCCTTTATGTTAAGAGTGTAAACAGCTGCAATTCAAGAATATAATAACATAACCATACGAGGAACTAAATTTCCCCAGGTCGTGTGTTCCTTCCAGGTGGTGGTGGTTCAGTGGGATAGTGAGGCCTATACAGGGAAAAAGAAACAGTAATGGTACTCAGGTTCTTTCCCCCTTCACAATGGAAGCCTGATATCATGTCTAAGTAGATTTAATTAGATGTGTGTTGCTTATGGGATCCTTAAATCAGATCCACTCAGTTCTCTATTAAGTACTTAGGGTACGCCTTCCTGAGACCTTATCTTTGTGCTTTTCTTTCCATCTGATGATACAGAGCTCTTTATTTACTCTTAAAATATACCAATTCATTCTTTTCCCCAGCAGCATTCAAGCCCAGCAGAGTCTCTCCCTTCTTCTGTTTCGAGTATGTACATTTAATATTACACATATTTCGTTGAATCCCAGGACTCTTGAGAGATGTCGACATTTCTTTCTTCTTCTTTCAAAGTCAGATCTTTCAGAAACCATCTCCTTGTTAACTTTGTGAACCTTGAACAGCATTTTGTGCCACTGGCCACCATCCCTTCCTCTTTAAAGGAATCTTCTCCTGATTTCGTGATCTTACTCACTCCTGGTTGTCTCATCTCATTGGCTGCTCCTTCTCAGCCCCCTCTGTGGGCCTCTCTTCTTCTTCTAGTCTGAAAAGTTGATACTCCTTCAGGCTCTGTCCTTGGCTCTCTTCTCTTATACTGGCTGATTTTAATTTCTGTCATTAGTTTCTTTCTTTATGCTGATGACTTCCAGATTTGTATCCTCACTGCATGTCTCCCAAGCTCTAGCTCCATATATCCAGCCACTTGTTGGCCATCTTCACTTGAATGTGACATGTGCATCTTAAGCTCACATTTTCAGAAACTGAAGCTATAATCTTCTGCATCCCATCCTACCCCAAGCCGTCTTTTCTCTGTACTTCATTTTTCAGATTAGTACTGCCACCTGTTTAGTTGCTTCAGCTAGTCACATTAATGCATCACATCTCTTGTCGCAAACCTTTCCTCTATATCCACACTGCCTCCAACGTTTCCGGGCTACTACTCTTGCTACATTTGCTTTCTTGCAGCAGCCTCTTTTTTCCGCTTGTCTTTCTTCTTCAATACATTCTCTATATTTCAGAACATGTAGGAAGAACCCCCTTGGCTTAAATCTTCACTTCAGCAGCTCCCATTGTTTCTAAGATTAAGTCCAACTTCCTTACTATGGTAGCAGACCCTGCATCATCTCGTGATCTCATCATTGCCTTCTTTTCTAGCTCTTCCTCCTACTCCATGGCACAGCAAGCTGAATTTTCTCCTTACTGTAAACATTTGCATATGATTCCTTCTTTGGAGTGCCTGCCTCTTCCTGCCTTCCCACTTTTGTCTAGCCAATTCCTAATTGACTTTCATATCTCCACTTACATGATATCTCCTCCGGAAGCTCTTGCTGACATCACCTCTTCCTTCCCCCCACTCACCAAATCATGGTGTTGTGTTTCTCCTTTGTAGGCCTATAGCTTGCTCTATCACAGCACTCAGCTCCGTGTATTTGAATTCCTTTTTGTTCTCAACATTCACCTCTAAACTATAGGTTCCTTAAGGTTAAAGATGTTGAAACTTGCTAGTGGCTCCTGGAATATAGTGATGTTTGAAAAGTATTTCTTGAATCAAGTGTATAAATTACTGTGATTGCTCCTTACTGCTTCCATGGCAGTTTTGCCAGTGTCATCATTTATCATATCTGCCCTCAGTTTCAGAATCTATCTCCTAATTTCATATGAGAGCTTAATTTCAAAATATGTTGAACAGTATTGCACGGGTAAGTAAAAAAGTAAAATACAGTATTGTATGACAGTTACCTTTCCTCCAGGTAAGAAGGAAGGAATATTAGAAAATATATGTGTGTGTGCTCATATATGTGTGTGTGCTCATTTGTGCAAAAGAAAACAGGAAGGATAAATATAAAACTAAAAAGATTGGTTACCTGTGGGGAGTCAGTGGTAAAGGGGGAAGTAATGGTAAATGGGAAAGAAGGGGGGACATGGGAACAGGATAGCAGGGATGAGGAGGGAATAATTATAAGAACCCATTTTTATATTATTTGATTACCAGAACCATCATAATCTTCTGAATACTCCTCTGAAAACAGATAAATAAAACCAGGATGTGGGGGAATACAAAATGTAACAGATAAGCGTAACTCTATTGTGAATTAATAACGTAGCCACACTGAAGAGAGTGGGAAAGAAAAGCATCAACTTGAGAGTAATTTTAGAAAACAGTATTTTGACTAGAAATTGTGAGGCTAGGGACAAAAAAGAAGTGTACATAATTATGTCCACTACTCAAATTAGAGAATTTGTTTCTCAGAGAGGTATAGGTATCAATTCTGAAACTGCTCTACTAAAATTGAACAAAGAAGTTAAATTATGGGAGGGAGAACACTGTAATTGGACTGAAATCACAAGTAGTAGTAAGAACTCATGGTTTTATCCATATATAGATGTATATACAGGTACACATATACAAAAATAAAATTTGTGTGTGTGAATGTGTGCGCACCTGCACATGGTTAGTACACATCATGTTTCCATGCTCTGTTTATTGACAGAGCCTAGAACTGAAGACACACAAGCAGAGGTGAGCATTCCTGGTGCACAGGTTTTGGTTTCTAATTACTGTCTCTAATAAAAGGAACAAGTTTAATTATATAGGTAATACATGCTTTTCTTTAAAAGTAGCTCTATATTCTGCCTTTCTTACTTTATCAAAAGTATCATCCTGTGTCTAAAAGAGCATTTCTCAAGATTCAAAGTACATGTATATGCAAGAGATTTTTACATTAAAAATAAACAGTAAAAGCCCTTTCTACAAGACAAGACATATATAAATTTTTATAACTTGAACAATCTAAAAAGGAACCAAAGCTCCTTGGAGAAGTAGATTCTAGACCAAAGGCAGGAAACATGAGATGAGCCTGGAGCATCTATTGTGCCAGAAAGCCTGAAAGCATATTCAAACGACAGAGAACCCATCTTGAAGGAGCTCCCAACAACCAAAGCTGGAAGAATTTTGAGCAACAAAATAAATAGTGATAGTATTGGATTATAACCCATAGAATTAAATAAATATCCATGAATCCATATTGACCTAAGTAGATAATTGAATAAATGGGTGAGAAGGGACAGATCTTCCTTTCAGTCAAAATCCACTTAACAGATGTACATGGAACGAGGGATATGCTCAATCACCATTAGGCAAACACCACAATAATAAATTGGTATAGGTGAACTCCATCACTTGTTGCCAACACTGGTGGGAGAAAGTTTGAGAGACAGGATATCTGCATAGTCTTAAGGTATCCCCCAATATGTTTATTAATTATAAAGGGGAAAATGTGACTTAATACCAGAGAAGACTGGTAGACACACCTTAACGAAATGATCATTGTTAACATCATTTGTAATAAACATATTAATGTCACGTATCCCTGATATGAGGTGCTGAGAAGTGCACAAATATCACTTCTTTGGTATTCTTAACAAATGCACATATCCCCATGAGGAAGTATCAAACAAAACCAAATTGAAAAATGTTCCAGAAAATAACAGAACACTTTAAAAGTGTTAAGGTCACAAAAGACTGAGGACCTCTCACAGATCAGAGGAGATGAAGGAGATATAATGACTAAATGCAGTGTGGAATCCCAGATGGTGTCCTGGAAGAAAAAAGGGCCATTTATGGAAAAACTGGTGAAATTTAAATAAAACCTGTAGGTTAACTAGTTAACAGTATTATATCACTGTTAGCTTCCTGTTTTGATAATTGTACTGTAGTTGTAGATGTTATATAGATGAAGAGTATATGGGAACTCATAGTATTTTTTGTTGACTTTTCTGTAAGTCTAAAATTATTTAAAATAAAACTTTTGCTAAATAAGAGCAGGGGTGCTTGGGTGGCTCAGTCATTTAAGTGTCCAACTCTTGATTTTGGCTCAGGTCATGATCTCATGGTTGGGTTCATGAGATCAAGCTCCACATCCAATTCCATGCTGACAGCACAGAGCCTGCTTGGGACTCTCTCCCTCTCTCTGTCTCTGCCCCTCCCCTGCACATATGTGTGCTCTCTCTCTCTCAAAAGAAATAAATAAAAAACATAAATAAATAAATAAATAAATAAATAAATAAATAAAAGCAACAAACATGTTCCAGGATTTCCTCTTAAATACAAACAAATACAAGCAGTTTGGGTAAAACTGTTAGGGTAAGCCTTGACTGATTTGTTCTACCTTATTTTTAATCCCTCATCTACCCTCTGGTAAGGGTGGTAATGGACAGTGAATAGTCAAGATGCAGATAGCCAAGGAGTAGAAAAAACAGCAAGGTATCAGAGCATTAACTCCTAAATAGCTGCAGGTTGACTACGTCGTCGTTGTTTCCAATTTGCACGTACAAAGCTATTTGCACCTAGCTTGGTGATTTTAGTTGCTGGCACCTGATAGTAATGATGTTGTCCTTTGCTTTGAGGTCATTCACTGGTAGAATATTAAAGCAGAAGGGGGCCTTGAACAGCTTCTCCATGGTGTATGTGTGGTCCCAGTGCCCAGAGGCACTTCTTGCCCAATATCCCATAGCTGTTTAGCGGTGAACTAAAATGAGAGCCCAGGTCTCCAAATACCTGATCACATGCTCCTCCCACCTACACCATATCATCTTTTCTTTTACAAACATCAAACCGTGGTGTGAAGTTGGAAAACTATTTTCAAATTGTAATTACAAGAAAAAGCTGAAGAACTTGTTTTTGAATTTAACCTTGAAGCTCCAGTTAGCTGCATCTTTGCCCCTTGCTTCATATCAACCTTGTGTCATTGGTGTGCAGCAAATAACGTAGTGCTTCCGGTGTGCCAGACACTTTTCTAAACACATTATAAATATTAAAGCATGTACTCCTTATATCATCCAGTGAAGTAGGCACAATTTCTTAAAAAAAATTTTTTTAAATGTTTATTTGTTTTTGAGACAGAGAGAGACATAGCATGAATGGGGGAGGGTCAGAGAGAGAGGGAGACACAGAATCTGAAGCAGGCTCCAGGCTCTGAGCTTTCAGCACAGAGTCTGACACGGGGCTCGAACTCACAGACGTGAGATCATGACCTGAGCTGAAGTCGGAAGCTCAACCGACTGAGCCACCCAGGCACCCCTAAAGTAGGCACAGTTTCATATGAAGAAAGCACAACCCAGAGAAGTGAAGGAATTCATTCAAGGCCACATAGTTCTTTAAAGTCTGGTCTGTTAATTGTACGAACAGGTCCTGGCAGCATAGGCGGGAAGATATTTGCCTATATCTTTTTTCTTTTTCTGAGTCTTTAGTGACAGAGGCCAAGATCCTTGGAATCGCACAGGTAATCCTAGTAGTTTCTGGTGTAGGGAAGAATATGTAGATCTATTGTACTGGGAGTCATCGGGAATATATATAGTTTTAGGAGAGGTTATGTTTTGGAGGGGGTAGAAAGACTGTTTAAGAAGAAAATGTGAAAAGACATTTTTAAGCTGTTTTTTCTTTTCTTTTGGCAGTTGATTATCATTTTTAAATTTAAAGTATGCAGCCTTTGAACTCCATTTCTTGAAGTTACAGCTTGGGTTTGTTTCCTACTCTTAATTAAGAGAAGTGATCTTTCTATTCAAAAGTGGGGTGCTTATCTGTCTTCTGTTGTATAACCTTATCTGACTTGACCAGGGCTGGCAAGAGGTTGATTAGCTACTCTTAACTCCAGGACTCCAGGCTGGTAAATATTTGTCTTTAAAAAACTGAAATTATTTTAAAAATAGGTGTTCCAGCCTCTCTCAAAAAGAGGAGGACAGAGAAGAATTGATGCTACGTGCTCTCTGTTAGCTCAGTATTCCTTTCAACTTTTTAGAAGGTGAATAAGAGTGGTGCTCTCCTGGATTCAAACACTATGAAACAGTTCCTCAGTGTTTTGAAAACGTTACAAAAATATCCCCATTTCTGAGAAGGCTTAAAGCTTGACTCTGACATATCTTTGCTCTGTCACTTTATTTTTAGTATCATTATTTGTAATAACTTTGTATTATTATAGTGCTTTCACATAAATTACCAGTTTGAGTTCCACATCACCCCTAAAATAAGGAGGGAAGTTTTACCACCTATGAATGGAGAAAACAAAGGCTTAGAGATGTCTAGCAGCTTGCTCAACATTGCACTGATACTCGTTCTACCCTATTATGCAGGACATCTCCTTAGGGGGATTTCTTCTGGAGCCCAGAAATAACAACAATTGTTCAGCTTTGGTGTGGTACAGAGCAATACAGTGTCAGGGATGGCCTCTTTTTTTCCACGGGTAGTCAGTCTTGTGCTTGTGCTGACTCTTTGAGACCAGTTTTGCACTTCTCTGCACGTTTCTCTTCTTTTGGTAGAAAAAAAAAAAATTGAAGCCTGGTTTTGGCAAGTTCTGGAAGACAAGCCAGAAATCACATAGGAAGTAGAACGTGTTACCACTTAACCTTGCAGAATCTCTTATGCCACAGCCTACAACAAAATATTAACAGGGTATCAGGTAGGAATTTCTGTTTTTATGTTGCATGCCTTTTAGGAAGGATTCATCACAGCCATGTTCTGAGATTCATGAGCTGTTAAAATCTATCCCATATCAGTGTATAAGCTTTCATATTTCCTACATCTGGGACGAAGGGAAATGGTGTAGTCTTCCATCTGGATTCAGAATATACTTAGCAAAGAAAAAACATATGCAAAAAGTAGGATGAAGCATTGGAGCAAAGTCTGAAGGAAGTATGCATGAAACATACCAGAACATGAAAATCCTTAGTGTTCAAAGGAGACAGTTCAGCCTAGCTTCAGGCTGCCACCTTTTGTCGGCTGTGCTTTCCCACCAGTCTGCAGGGCTGTCTGTCTGTCCACATTCAGAAGGCTAAAGCTCGCTCTTTGGCCCAAAGTCCTAACAGCTTGAAAATCTTAGTGTTGGATATTTCTATTTGAAATCCCTAATAAAAGTGGGAAAATTTTGAGGGGCCATCCTTTTCAGTGTTTAGCTTGGAACTCATCCTGTCCTTCAGGGGCCTCCAAGGACTAACCACTTCATCCTTTGAAACACTTCATTATAAGCTGAAAAGGAGCCAGAACAAAAGACCCTATTCTATCTGAGATGGAACAGGATAGTATGTTTGTCTTGTTCCCAGTATTGCCAGGTCTTAGGGTCACCAAGCCATTCACAATCTCAAGTTGGTCTTATTTATTTGTGTCATGCAAGGGAAATTTATTTTCTGAATTGTTAATAGTTTGAATATACTTCTTACACTCTTTGGAAGCCTTGTCCTGAGGTATTGAGGTTTGTTTTCCATCAATTTGAGCCTCAAACTTAAAAGAGTTTCAACAGTGGCTGGGATATTATAACCTGTCATTTTAATGATCAGTTGAAGAGCAGTTGAATTATGAGATGACCTGGACAACAACCAGACTTCAGAATCCATTTCAATAGAGTGTTAGTGAGTTGCCCAGAACTCTTGATGGTGGTAAAATAAAATAAAATAAAATGTCAGCCAAGCTTTTCAAGACAGATTAGAGCATTACCCAATTCTCTCAACCTCCTCACTCTATTCTAAGGCAAATGTTTGTTTAAAAATTTTAAACTAAGCAGTTTATGTTCAACTGGATTAATTTCATTCATTTGGGACAGAACAATAACCAAAAAGATGTAGTCTATAGTGTTTGTTCTGTTGCTGGTATATTCCTGATGAAGAACATTCTTTTGTGCGACCAGCCCTCAAAATGGGAACACCATAAATGCAGCAAAAAGTTTTATTTAATTGTCATCTGGTTTTAACTAATTCATTTATGATAATAAAAATAATAGTTGCTAACATTGGTGACCATTTTTGTATGCCTGGCCTATCCTTATGTAGTTGTCTCATTTGATCTTTTCAAAAATCCATGAGATAGGTTCTGTGGTTCCCCCACTGTATAGATGCCAAAACAGAGGCTTCCATTGTTTAGATGCCATACCAAAGACCTATAGCTGTGGAGCTCAAGCTGAAGGCCTGCAAGTCTAACTCCAAAGCTGTGCTCTTATTAGTACATAAATGGTTTTCTGTTTTGAAGCTCAATTCATCCAGGTGGTGTGGTCAATTGATGATAGGTTTACCAGATGATCCCTTGGGAACAGAAAGTTAATCATGGGACATTGCCTAGCAGAGAGAGTGGAAGAAATTGACAATTTTAAAATGTGTATATTTGGCATCCACAAAATACAGTGGTGGGCACTTTAGAAGTAAGTTCATGGAAGTTAGGTAGAAATGAAGTTACATAGTAATCAAGAAGTAAGATTGCTTATTTGGGTGCAGAATGATTGCTATTCATTATGTTCCCAGATGAGACTTTGTTTTTCTTTTTTAAGTGATGGATACCCATATGCTGCTTATAAGAGATCAGAGAAGACATCAAAGAATCCAACAAAAGACTGAACAAGAGAGTGTCCTGGGAGGTTGTTAAAGGATAACTTCACCAGGGGAATATTTTTTACAGATAAAACTGGCAGAGGGGGGTTATTCATTTGTCTCTCCTAGAGATAGCTGAAAGGGATATAACAAATTATTCAAGTCCAAATATATATATGGAGAGAGAGAGAGAGAGAGAGAGAGAGAGAGAGAGAGAGAGAGAGAGAGAGGGAGAGGGAGGGGATATGGATTCAGCCAGGATGCTAGGATAATTTAAATTTTATAGATTGAGGGTTTCCATGAATATCACCTAGACCCATAATTCAGTAACTAAGAGGGTTAGAGGTTTGTTTCATCCCCTCTGTAGTATAAACCATATTGTTTGGGACAGAACCTTTGAAAAAAGTAAAGATTGTTTTTTAACACTGGTGAGTAACCATGCCAAATTGTTTCATACAACGAACCATTGGCCACAGCCTTCAGTGAAAATGTTTTATTTACCACTTACTGAACGTTGTGTATGTGAGAAAGACCATTTCTTCAGTTCTACAATGATCATTTGGGGTCAAGACGTTTTGTACTCAATTTGGGGGGAAAGACTACATATAAAGCACATTAGTCTCAAAAATAAGTAGTGTTTCTGGTAGAATTAAATGATACTAGAGTAAGTTCTTCTCACTGGCAGAGTAGAAAATCACTTTATGTCCTGAGTCTTTAATTTATTTCTATAAACATCATGCCCAGCACATTAAGCCCATTTTCTTATACATAAAAAGCTACTTTACCTCAGCCTTGCCTTGTTTCTATAAAAACAGAGGTTTGTTTTATGGCCTGTCTAACTGTATCTCTACTTGACAAATAGACATCACATAAAGAACCAATTGTTGTAACTTACTCGGAGACTTTGGCTAAATCTACTTACCTGAACAGCCCTTGGTAGTAACAAACAGGGCCCAGCTGATAGATGACTGGTTTTGTTTTCATGAAAGTTAGGAGAAGTATTACCTGCCAAGAGGGTTTATCTGGGAGTTTTGGGGCAAAAGCCTTATTGGTTCCAGAATGATGATAGTCCCTAACATTTATATGACATTCTAACTTTTCCAAAGTCATTTAAATGATCTCATTCTACCCTTACAGTGTTTTTAGAAAATAAAGGCCATAATATACATAGCATATACTATTTCAGTTTCTTTTTCACTCACATGAATTTAAATGTACACACACGCACATGCACAATTTTCAGAAATATTCACTACCAGCTTCTTAACAGATTAATGTACTCTTATTTTTTCCTTTCCTTCTCTCTGTCTTTTTTGATATTCTCTGGACAGTTTTTCTTCCAATTGTTTTTCACAGGGTCAAACATCATTGAGCTTTCCAGAGAGCCTTTGCTGAACATGGTGATTATTTGTTTTTTTCCTTTCTTTTTCATAAGATTTGATATCAAATTGTGACTTGTGTTTTTTTCTCTTTGGTTCTCCCACCCATCCTCAACCCCATTCTACCTTGCCAAATATTGACCCAAAGTCCTTGAGTCAAGTACAGTCAGAGTCAGGGGCCAGGAAGGAAGGCCTGTCCGACATTTGAGTAAGTTTGGGGAAAACAAGTAGGAGTTTAGGCCAAGAAGAAGGGAAAGGCATTCCTATCACAAAAGCACAGAGATACAGTACAGTGGGATGAGTCCCAGGAACCTATATAGACCAGTAAGGCTGTAGTGAAAGGTGGTGCCCATTCGGGGAGGCTGGGAAGAAGCCAGTGTGAAGGCCAGACCAGGCCAGATTGTGAGAGCTTCAGCCTCTACCCTGAAAAGCTAAGTGGAGCCAATGCAGGCTTTTTAAATAAAAGAGGGATGTGGTCCCTGCCCTCTTTTCATATTTATACTTGTTTTACCTTTCATATTATACCTTATTTCTACAATTGATAGATGTTTTATGAGTCCACATTTCTGGACATCTTTGTCCCTTTAGTTTCTATTTCTCTTATTTTTTCCTTTCCTTCTCTCTGTCTTTTTTGATATTCTCTGGACAGTTTTTCTTCCAATTGTTTTTCACAGGGTCAAACATCATTGAGCCTTCCAGAGAGCCTTTGCTGAACATGGTGATTATTTGTTTTTTTCCTTTCTTTTTCATAAGATTTGATATCTTATGCCAGGAATGTCCTCCTCTAATTTCCTTTAAAGTCTTATTCTTCATGGATCAGTTTAAAGAATAATAATAATAACTATGATAAAAAGTATAGAAATAATAATGATTACAGTAGATAACATTTATCAAGAACTTTGAAGAAGCAATTGCTATTCTGTTATATATAATAATATTTAATACTGTAACACCCCTACAAGATAATGCTTTTATTATTTTCACTATACAGAGAAGAAAACTGAGGTATATATGGGTTAAATCACTAACCCAAGGTCACACAGCTATTTAGGTGGTGCTATGATACAAATCCAACCAAAAATGTGGCTCTAGGTCCACATTCTTACCTTCTGGCCTTTACAGGCCAACCACCTCATCTGTAAAATTTCCTCCTGCCCCAAGCCTAGAGTCAGACCCTTGCTCTCAAACCCCCTATATATTTCCTATAAAAATCCCTATGAGAGCACTTCACACATGATTTAGTATCTTCATTTGTGCATCTCCTGCACCAGACTCTTTATTTTACTCTGGTTTGTATATCCCACAATTAAGCACAATCACTGGAACAACAATGGCTTTCAGTATATGTTTACCCAATAAATAAGTTAAAACAAAGTATATGAACAAGAAAATTAGAGAAACTGAATACCAAGGATCAAAGGGGAGAACTCTATATAGAGAAGGAGTCAAGGACCAACGGTGGGTGGGTGGGTGGGTGGGTGGATGGATGGATGGGTGGATGGATGGATGGATGGATCTATCGACCTATCTGCCTGTCTCCCTACCTACCTATCTACCTATATATCATATGTGGGCTGATCCCACAATATCAATCAAAAGACCAAAACAAAAACAAAAACAAAAGGGAGGAGACAGGGAGAATAAGAAGTCAACACTGAGCATCTACTACATCAGACCCTGTGCTAAATGTATTCATATAAGACATGTAATGTAATAGCCAAAAGGAATATTTCCATACTGGTGGGTCTGAAGGCTCCTTTTGAGTTCTACAGAACTGATGAGGCTAGTCTGAGGAAAACATAGATTTCTATTTTCACTGACAAGTAGGTCAAACTGTAGATACCAGGATAATGACGCAACAGGATATAGCTAAGATAATTTTAAAAATATAAATAAGGGGGTACAGGCCACCACATTACTAAGTCCTGGTCTGGCAATTCTGTCCCAGAGGCTGGAACCTACGGCAGCAGGCATAAATAAGTGAGGAATGGAGTTCCCACCAATAGGATAGACACACTGCAGCAATCACAACAGGAACCACTCAACAAAGCAACACAAGATAGGAAGGATGTGTGCTAAGTCTAAATTTAAAAAAGTATTTGCTTGCTCAAATCCTCACATTATTTTTAAGTCCACATAAATATGTAATGTGCCACATCAGTTCCTGATGGCTTCAGGACATCCCATAGTAAATGTTTACTGAATTGAATGAATTTGAAATGAGCAGCAGCAGGTGAGTAGAAATAATTTAAAAGAGGACATAATTTAAAAAAGAGCAAAGGAATGTGGAAAACCAGAGCTTGTTCAAGAAAGTACCTGTAAGATCTTTCTAGAGTGAAAGGCATGTAGCAGAGAGTGTATGGGTGTTGTAACCCTGATTATTGGACACTTAGTTTTATTTTTTAACTATTATAAGTACTGCTGTTTCCAACATCTACATGAAGATATTATACCCATTTTTGATTATTGCCAAGAGTAAGGGCCTAGAATTGAAGAACCTGCTTCTGCTTCTGACTTGCTTTCCAGGAATTTCTTCTTGATTTATAAGTTTACCAGTGATGGGGCACCTGTGTGACTCAGTTGGTCAAGTATCTGACTTCAGCTTAGGTCATGATCTTGCAGTTCATGAGTTTAAGCCCCTCACTGGGCTCTCTGCTGTCAGCGCAGAGCCAGTTTTGTATCCTCTGTTTCCCTTTCTCTCTGCCCCTCCTTTCCTCTTTCAAAAATAAACAAACATTATAAGTCTTTTTTTTTTTTAATCTTTGTTGTTATCAAAGTGGAAACAGGAATTTTAATTGTGCATCTGTGGTTATTAAGGTTGCATTAAAAATATTTGTAGCCATTTTTTGGTAACTTTGTAATAATTTGCATTAGTCCTATTATCCTTTTTATATTTTTCCTTCTGAGTTACTTTTTCATGCTTTCCCATGTTTCTGTCAATCAGAATTTCACTTTTTATTATTGATTGAAGAGTACTGTGTATCAAAAAATTTTGTAATGTTAATTTGTTATTTTTAAAATATAATTTATTGTCAAATTCGCTAACATACAGTGTGTAAAGTGTGCTCTTGGTTTTTGGGGTAGATTCCCGAGGTTCATTGCTTACATACAACACCCAGAGCTCATCCCAACAAGTGCCCTCCTCAATGCCCATCACCCATTTTCCCTTCTTCCCCTACCACCCCCCCATCAACCCTCAGTTTATAATATATGCCACAAATATTTTTTTCTGAGGTTTTATTTTTGTTTTAAATTTTTCTTAATTTGTTTGGATTTTTGTTTGTAACATGACTTCCCTTTCGATAGTCAAGTCTATTCATTTATTTCTATATTGATTCTAAATATTTGCTTTTTCTTACTTCTTACATTTTTACCGTAAGCTATTTTAATCATCTGAATTTTATTTGGTTTATCTAGCTTTCATTATTCCCACTATTTTACCCAAAATTCCAGCACAATTTATTGGATAATAGATCATTTGCCACTAATTTGAAATACACTTGTAAAATATAAATCTCTTTATATAAATGGGACTATCTCAGGTGCTATTCCATTTTCCTCTCCATCTATTCTGACTTTGAAAGCAATACTGTTGTAATTGTCATAACTGTATAATAGCATTTAAAGTTGGTGAGACAAAGTGTCCATCATTGTTTTTTCACTATTCCTGGTTCTTCTCAACCATTTATTCTTTGTTATGAACTTTAGCATTATACTGTTATGTTAAAACATTCTTTTGAGATTTAGAGAGGAATTGCATTACAATTTGAAGTCAATTTGTGGAAAATTGACATCTTTTTATATTGAATCTTACTGTATTTTCCTTTGTGTAATCAAATGTTTTATGTTTGTCCATAAACATTTAGTTCTATGCCTATAGGCCTTGGCATTTCTTCTTAGCTTTTTTGTAGTTATTTTTATTATTAAAAAAAAAATTGGGGCACCTGGGTGGCTCAGTCGGTTAAGTGTCCGACTTCGGCTCAGGTCATGATCTCGCGGTCTGTGAGTTCGAGCCCTGCGTCAGGCTCCGTGCTGACAGCTCAGAGCCTGGAGCCTGTTTCAGATTCTGTGTCTCCCTCTCTCTGACCCTCTACCATTCATGCTCTGTCTCTCTCTATCTCAAAAATAAATAAACATTAAAAAAAATTAGTTGGTATCCTTTTGAATATAAGAATTTCTCCATTACATTTCTAGGTGGATATTGTTAATGCAAAGGAAAATGATCAATGTGTGTGTGTGTGCGCACATACAATCTTCTACCTATTCAGACAGATTTTATTTCATATTCTTGGAATATATATTTGGTACATATTTTAGGTATACAATCATATCATTAAGAAATTATGATAATTTAACTTTTTTTCTAGAACATACTTTTTTTTCCTTTTTTCTTACCTTATTACATTGCCTTGAATTTCTAGAACCATGTTAAATAATGGTGGTGATAGATGGCCAAGATCCTTATCTTTACGTTGACTGTTTTTATCTTGCCTTGAATGTCTTTATCTGCTTTACTCATAAATTTGATGTTGCCTATGAATTTCAGATAGTTGTTCCCAGTTCTCTAGGTGTCTTTAAATCAGAAGTTCATGTTGAATATTATCCTCTGTTGAGATTCCTTTCTGATAAATCAGTTTGAAGAATTACATTAATCAAATAATTTTGTATTCCTGGAATAAACTTTTCTTTGTTATTGCTTTTTGTAAGGTTTATTTATTTATTTTCTGCTGTAAGCGCAGAGCCTGATGTGGAGCTTGATCTGACAAACCATGAAATCATGACCTGAGCCGAAATCAAGAGTCAGACGCTCAACTGATTGAGCCACCCAGGCACCCCAGCCCTTTTACTTTTCTTTGGAGCAAGAGATGGGGATAGGTGGGTTTTGAGGATATAAGGTACATGCCATGATCCTATTTTGCCAATCTAAGATTTGTACACTTCAAACAATAATTCAAGATCCATTGTGTCTTTTCTTTCTGTCAGGGAGAAGCAAGATAATAGAATGGTTTAAGACTTGGATTTTGGAGTCAGCATATAACAGATTCTCTCACAATGTGTGTAACTTTGAGCAAGTCAATTTTTAGAGCCTAGGTTCATCACCTGTGAAATGAGACACTAATAACCCACTGTTTTAGGTTGCTGAAAATGAGCAAACATGTATAGAAGTAGTACTATAGCTAGCGCACAATAAATACTCAAAATGGTACTAACATAATTATTATTCAGCTATCATAAAGAAGCCCCTGATTTTGTCCCTTCATGTACCATGGTCTTCTTTTTCATATTCCTGTGCAAAAATTGCACACAGTTTTTTCTCCTCAGAACCCACAGTTTGGAGTCTTTAGTCATCTGCATTATCTGTACTGCATGTGTCTACCTTGTACCCTTGAACTTCTTTGAAGCCCCCTCAATTTCCGTCTTATGTCTTTCTCTCTGCACCACAATGTGCTTTGCTAGAAAAATGCTCATGGCATGGGAGACCCAGGTTCTACTCCTAACAGCATCATCATTGCCTCATTGTCTGACCTTGGGTCATTCAGTCTTCATAGTATTTATTATAATAACTACCAATTATTGATCGTGACTTTGGTGTTTTATATAATAATGGATTGTACTGTGAGCTGGCCATCCTTGTTCCCTCTGCCCTTTGCACACCCTTTGCTTTCCTCCATCTCTGCCTCCCTTCCTTTCTTCCCCTGTGGCATTCCCTGTGAGCTGCTTCTCCCAGCAAGGTCTTGCTCTGGATCTCCCTTTTTTCAGTCAGAGAGACCTCTCCTCTCCCTGTTGTTTTCTTGCCTCACCACCTCTTTTAACCTATCTCTTTTATATTTGACACCATTTAAAAATTGTTTCCATAGTTAGTTGTAGGCAGAAAACTTCACATTTCCCCTCTGTTTATAAAGGTGTGGTTTGAAAAAGGGCAGCGCGGGATGCATAGAAGGTAAGAAAGAAGAGTGTTGGGCAGGGCTGCTGTGTTCCATCTTCAAAGGCAGGAGAGCTGGGGTTAGTCCAAGTTGTTTTACAATTGGAAGAGACTCATAGTACCATAGCTTGGACGAAACCTGGCTTTTTATTGCCAAAAAAAGTGTAAAATGGAAATGGAGGTAAATGTGAATAATTCACAGTAATGTTTAAACTTTAAGGATATTTCACCTTCTCTGGAATTAGAGATTTATGCTAGTGAAGAGTTAGGGAGGAATTTGAAATGTTTATGTTACCAGAGTGTAAAAAACATTGTCCAATTATTTATCTAATCTTTCATTGGGCTTGCTTTTAAAAGCACATTTAGATTTGAAGTAGCCTGAGAAAAATAAACTGTTCCAGGCTATAACTTGATGCCCCAGTAGAAATAAGATGGATCCTTTTTCATTTGGTTTGAGAAGTTTCTCAAGCAGACAGAAGTCTTTGTACCTTCCTTTGCAGTTCTTTCATCCACAAATGACTATTATCAAGAACTAGAATTACAAGTGCCCCAGTGCTTCTTTTTAACTTTAGCTCCCATGCAAATTACTACTGTGATCTCACTTCTTTTCTGGGCTGGACATTTTGTTGTTGCATCTACTTAGTAGGTCTCACAGATTCTCCATGTATTATCTCATCCAGTAAGGTTCACTTCTTAAAGATAAGTATCAACTAACGTAAGGAACTTTTTGAGAATCCACTTCTGGTTCACAGAGCAATGTGGTGTGCTGGAGAGTAGGCATAAGAGTTTCTATACTACATTCTGCTGTAATTACTTTCTAGCTGCCCTGTGGCAAAGGTAAATAATATTATGTAAAAAATCGAATGAATTTTGGTTTCCATCACTTCCTCCTAATCAGGAAAATTAAGTAACTAATTAAAAAACAACAACAACTAATAATGGTGCATCTGGAATTAGAACTCAGACAGTCTGGCATAAGATGTTATGCTCTTGAAGTAACTTGAGAATTTTAAGAGCAAGACGTTAGCCAGAGAGACTTCATTTCATATGATATGAGGATATGCTAGAGTGGATGGGTGAAGTTGTTTGGGAAACAAGATAGAATACATGACCCAACTGGGCATTTCCCCACAGTGACTAGCCTGTACATTCATCGGCTGTCACCAGCTGCAATCCTGGAATCATGTGGTAGAACATTCTTCAAAGATAACTTTTTAAAGCACTGTTTCCTATGTGTTTCCTCAAGTTTCATGAATTTCTTTTTGAATCTCTGTCTACATTATAGTGTATATATTTGGTACCTACTCTTTGCATAAGAGAAAAATAATTACCTCCTTCTCCCTATGTGTTTATTTTCCCATGGGAAGCTTATTTGTTTTTACCTTGCAGGCTAGAAAATCATCTAGAACTGAAATAGAAAGGACTGCATATATGAATGTAATACTCCACTGTTTTTTTAAGGATCTTAAAATTTCTATATCTTTAGAGATGAGGGATGAACTAAATGACTCTTTGTTAAGCACTATTTTGTAGAGCACTGGTGAGCAGTTGCCACTGAATCCTTCATTAATAATCCCTTCCTTTTCCAGAAGGACTTGCCAACACCTATAAAGTATTCACTAGGAGAATTAAAGTCATATAAAAATAATTGCTGTTTGCTTCCTTCAAGGCATACATTTAAATACGTTGCTTTATTCCTTTGCTCCTTGGCTGCCTCCTATGTTTAGTAACACTAGGTCAGCAGACTTCCTCTTTTAAGGTTCATCTGCTGGCCATTTCAATTTCCCATGAGAAAGCAAACCTACCACTCTTTTACCCTTTTATCTTAATGTTTCATCCATTTATGTCATGTTATCTTGTGGGTTTGCGTTTCTCAGTAATAATGGCACTGCTGGTAAATAGAAAACAATGAATGTGATTATGCACCCCTGATGATAATGACGGTGATGATGATGATGATCATGTCATCATGTGAGCCTTTTTTAAAAAATTCCTTGTGATCTCAGAAGAGTAGTTATCTATGACAGTAACTTAATCAGTGATGTTATCTTTTTAAAATTGTTTTAAAATTTTACTTATTCATTATATTTTATTTCAATTCCAGTGTAGTTAACATACAGTGTTATATTAATTTATTTCATCTTAAAAGGAATGCATGCACTGTTTTCAAGTGAACTATTTTAATGCCATGTTGACAGTTTTGGTATTGGCCACTGGGTCCAGCTGGAAGCATTCCACCATTGGTCTGCTTACCCTATCTTCAGTTTTCACTTGAGCGTTTTTTAGATTGTCAAATAAAAATTTGTGCTGTCCTCATGGCTTGCAGTTTCATGTGTAATGGGCTGTAACTGTAATGACTAATGTATGTTTGGGGTTAATCATGAAAATAATAGCTAACATTTATTGGGAGCTTACCGTTTGCCAGGCTTTGTGATAACTCTATTACGGACAATAACTAGCTTAATCTTTTTCTCTCATAAGTAAATGCTATATTTTCTGCTTTTCTGGGAAAAGGAAACTAAGGCCCAGACTTATGTAACTTTGTTCAAGATACACTGATATTTGCCTTGCCACTCCCCTTTTCAGGATGCCCCTCTCTGCAATCAGTGGGTTAACTTACCATCCTGTGTACATTTCCCTTTACTGCAAGAAATGACATTATTTAATGGACAATTACAGAAATATATCACTAGACAATAAAGTTGCTTTGGAATGAGTCCTGAGGGTTTATTCAGGTTCCTCATTGTATGTGAAGAATATGATGAAAAAGGCACTCTCCAGAGCCATTGGGCTCTTTTCTCTTTTCTCTGTCTGTTTGTAGCCGGAGTGACCCAACTGAACTCTTCATTTCATAATCACCACCTAGACTCTGTAATTATTAAAAACAACACAATTTGGTCAGGATCATGGCTTTTAATTGGGTTGTGGAAAGAAACTTAAGTTGAAGAAATGTTGCCAGGGTCATTGGGGGAATTAACAGCCACTTGATGCAAGAGGGAAGCTGTGAAGAACACTGGCTCTCTTATTATGTGGTGTCCAGGCAGAGGAAAGTTATGCTCTTACTATTTCATTTCATTTTTTAAAAGAAATTATTATTGCAGAACTATTGGCTTCCTTTCTTTCTCAACTGTGGCTATAATGTTTTATTTGTGCGTGTGTACTTTTGAGAGAGAGTTAGTCTCTGAAGTGGGAGTTAGGAGAGGAAAGTATTTGAAATGGAAATGTCTTAAAATCATGTCTCTTTCCAGTTGTACATTGGATTTCCTTAGGGTTTAGAAACAAAATGGAAATTAAAAACCACAATCACCTTTTTGAACAAGGAAATACTGTACTTATCAGTATAGAAAAGATCTAGTTGAAAGACAATAGATCTTGTATTTCATTGCAGAGTGCTCCAGACATTGATCAACTGGCAAGGAAAAACAAATATTAACTTTCTCTTCTTCCCCACCTTCTCACAATGGCTGGGTAATACTTTTGTATTCCTGTTTGGAGGATTTAATAGCCTTGTTAACATGTGGGAAAACATTATGATTGGATACTTTAACAAAATAGTGGGTAGGTTTTTTTCATTTTTTTTTAAGGTTCATGTTTATGTTCTTACTGGGTGTGTGTCTTTCCAAGTGCTCCAGGTTAAGAACTAAATGTGTTAGAAAAACAGATGTAATGCAAATAAATAGGAAGAGTTCTCATTTCCTTCAGCTCTGAGTTCCTGAGCAGTAATTTTATGGTATCTTCTTTCCATATCAGAAGTTGTGCTGACCCCAGATTCTTTCTCCTGAGTTGTGTCACAACTGATTAATGATCTATAGGGCCAGACAACAATTCACCTACATATGGTAGGGGGTCATAATGCATGTGTGTAGTGTAAAGATCACTCTTGCCAACAATTAATTGGGGAATTCACTTTATGAAACCCTGTTTACAGACTGACATCTGGAGAAATTCTTAACCTGGATCCATTCCAATCTGTAGGATTTATGGACTGTGCTTGGTTTTTTGTAAATAAGACTTTTTCTGCTTGGTACATTCTGTTTACATAATTATCAATGGATGAAAACGGCTATGGTCCTGTGTTTCTTAATTCTCTGTACCAAGTGGACCTAAATTATAAATGGTGGTCCAGCTAAAAGAATACTTGGACACCTATCATTATTCAAGTTGTGGAAACATCTTAATGCCAGGAGCACCCTGCTCTCTTAAGTCCAGACTCTCTGACTGGAGCCCTTATGCCCCAAGGGACTTAGTATTTAGCCTTTATGGGGATTTTAAAACTTGTTGAGACACATGCTAGACCTCTTAAAATATATTAGACTCTCTTTTATTCACACTCTTGGTCTCTGCTCTGAGGTGTGAAATGGAAATATTTTCAAACATAGGTACATGCATAGTCTTGAACACATTTCAAGTTCTCACTGTGTGTGGGGGGATCAAAGCTTATTATTAAATAGCAGAATTGGATTCCCAAACATTCCATAGGTCGTCATGTCAGACACACATTACAATGACCTTCACCTGCCTCTCTTGGGTAGCCATTATTTCTGTTGCTGGTGGATGAGCTACTGCCGACATGGTCAGCATGGCATCTGCAAATACTGGGAGAAAAAATATTGTAGAATGGGTGAAACAGATCATAGGAAAACAAATACTGTATGTTGGAACTGGACACCTAGGACTAAATAGAAGGGCATTTTCTTCTTCTGCTTTGCTCAATTTTGAAACTATAAAATTGGACCAGGTTAAGGGTTGGGTGCTTCCACATTACAACAAAGTAAAGGGTAGAGAAGCGCAGAATGGGAGGGTGGAGATGAGAAAGATATGGACTTATGTCCTCCAGTTCCTCCTTTATTTGTAGCAGCATCATCATATGATATCAACCTGATTTATCGTGCTCAGCAGTACAGTACATTCTTTCTTTCCAAGATGTATTTTGATGAGGTGTGTACCTGTTAACAATCATATATATCTGTATATATATGTGTGTGTATATATATACATATGTGTATATGTATATATATATATATATACATATACACATATGAATATATGTGTATATACGCATATGAATATGCTTTGTTTTTCTGGAACACATTTGTTCAGTGAGCACCTTTCTAAACCCAGAATGGCTCTTAAGCACAGAACAGAGTTACACACATATACACACACACACAATTTCCAACTAGCATCGCCTTACCAATTTTGATGTACTCTTAAGGAAAGGTTAAGTCCAAGTATGGGGCAGACCAGACACTTTGATCTGAAGTTCAATTTGGAAGAGGAGAGGTCAGTGGAGGATTGATCAGGGGAAGTGTAGCCCCACTTTTCCATTAGAGCTTTTTGCTTTTTATCTCCACCATAGCCCTTATGTAAGTCCTTAATCTGTGTTTTATCCATGACTCTTCCTAGCTATACACCTCTTGTTTTTCATTACATTTTCTTAACTGCAATGTATTTTTTATGCTCAAATAGTTGATCATCTACACCTTCAATAAGATACCCCAAATATCTTACATAGGAATGTGTACACAGAGTCATAGACTATGTTGGTGATTCATCCTTTCCCGTCCCCTTTCCTTTTCATCCTCTGTCTCCGTTTCTTCTACCTGCTGCCTTCCTTCCACTGGCAAACTTTGCCTAAAAGTTTCTAAATACTCAGCTAAAATCACTATACAAACATACAGTAGGATACTTGGCTTTCTAAGCTTACATTGTCCTTAGGTTAGAAAAAAATATATTTAAAAACAGTTAGGGGGTGCCTGGGTAGCTCAGTTGGTTTAGCGTCTGACTCTTGATCTCAGTTCAGTTCTTGATCTCAGGGTGGTGAGTTCATGCCCCACAATCGGATCTGTGCTGGGTGTGAAACCTACTTAAAAATAAACAGACAAATAAAAATAAAACAGTTAGGAATGAACACACTAAAGGAGAATTATCAGGAAAACTATACATGTCTATATGCCTGTGTGCTTGTATGTGTTCACACACACACACGCACACACACACACACACACACACACACACACACGTAAATAGATAAAGAGATGAGGGGGGGATAAGGAATAAAACATTTCCCAATGGCTATATTTGTAGAGAAATTTTAAACTACTCATAGTCTCTTTGGGAAACACCTCATATTTAAAGTAGTGAAATATTCTTTTCAAAGCACCCATTCCCCACACTTCACATGAATTATAAACCTTTGAAATGAAATCTGAATGTTAGCCTCAAAAAACACTCTATCCACCAACTAAATCTTGATTAAATGAAAAATATCACTTGTGTATATTTGAGGTTTCTGCTGTTTTTAATTCTAAGTAGCAGTTCAGGCCACATAAACAGACAATTCTTTGGCTGGCAAGTCAGAGCAGCATCTGGGGTCGTTTGTGATTCTCAGTGTCACCTTGTTTGATTTCTCTTTCATATATGAAGAAAAAAGAAGAAAAGATTTTTTTCCTCCCTGAAGGAATGGAACATTCTCACCCATACACCTAATTGACTGCAAAGGTCACTGTAGCAAGAAAATAAATCAGCAAAGTCCTAAAATATACCCAAAGAACAGCTTGCCAACCTGCTGGATTTTCTGTATCATTGAAAGGAAGTACTAGTTAGGACTGCCAACACACAAACAAATCCATTGAGATCTTTCTGGAAAAGGAGGTGTTCTTGAGAAAGCTCTAGTGGTGTAGGAAGCAGGGGAATCAGAACTCGCTCTGGAACATTCGGGGCATGAACTACAATCTCTGAGCCTCTGTTTTGATATCTATTAAATGAAGGCGGTTAACTGAAAGCTCAAGTTCTTTGATTCCACAAAAGTGGTGCAGAATGTACATCTATGCCAAAAAAAAAAATTCATAGAGGGCAGAGGTGATAAAGTGTACTGTGTGCTGAGCACTGTAGTAGGTGTACGTGGTCTCATGTAATCCTCCCGATAGTTCTCGTTAAGACTCTGTTTTTACACATGGAGCAACTGATATTCTGCCCTGGGTGCTGCAGCCAGATCCAGCCTGGTCCACTACTGTGAACTTCACAGTCTAGGTTAAGCCTCACGGTTGGCCTCTTTCCTCTTCAGTGGCCTCTCCATTCACTGCCTACTCAACTTTCACTTTTGATAGAAGGAAAGGTAAACACCTGGAGACAATTCTAAAATATTGGAAACCTTAAAAATTTATAAAAAGAAACCTATAAAAAATTTTCCCCAGTCTAATCATGAGAAAAACATCAGACAAATGCCAGTAGAAGGGCATTCTGTAATGTATTTGACCAATCCTTCTCAAAACTGTCAAGGCCATCAAAAACAAGGGGAAATCTGAGAAACTGTCACAACCAAGAAGAGCCAAAGGAGACATGACTACTAATGTCATTTGGTGTCCTAGATGGGACCTTGAAACAGAAATAAGATACTAGTTAAAAACTAAGGAAATTTGAATAGACTGTGGACTATGGTCAACAATAATTGGTTCACTGATCATAACAACTGTACAATACTAACGCAAGTTATTACAATAGGGGTAACTGTGCAGAAGATATATGAAAATTTGCCGTACTATCTGCTAAATTTTTCTGAACATCTAAAATAATTCTGAAAAGTAGTCTATTAAAAAAATAATTTATCACTGCTCAAACCAAAAGAACACTGTAGCAGTAGGGAAAATAATATGCTTTTTTAAAAGTGTTTACTTATTTTTTTTTAAAAAAGAGAGAGAGATCAGGGGAGGGGCAGAGAGGGAGGGACAGAGGATCCGAAGTGGGCCCTGCAGTGACAACAGCTCAAACTCATGAACCATGAGATCTCACTAACTGTTGAGATCATGACCTGAGCCCAAGTCAGGCACTCAACCCACTGCACCACTCAGGCGCCCTGGAAAAAATATGCTTTTAAACTACTACTTCTCTTTCTCCTCCTTTTCATCCTCTTCCTCTTCATCCTCCTCCTCCTTCTTCCAGTTATTATAGTAATACTATAAGGTGATCTACCAGTGTTAAATGCCTCTGGATACTGTATGAAGAGTGGCTTTCTGTGAGCCTTGGATTAGGCCAGGGGTTGGCAAACTATTTATGGTCCATAGGCCAAATATGGCCTCCTGCCTATTTTAGTAAATCAAGTTTTATTGGAACACAACCAGGCCTCATTCATGTTTACATATTGTCTTTGGCTGCATTTACACTTCAGTGGCAAAATTGAGTAGTTGTACCAAAGATCAGATGGCCTGCAGACCTTAAAAAATATTTGTTATCTGGCCAACCCCTGGTTTAGGCTATTTGGGTTATAAGGTGGGTAGTGAGGCAGGTAAGCTGGGCCACCAGGATTCACCTGGGGGTAAAATCAAATATTCAAACTCAGCTAATCAAATAGAAGGAAATATGTAAGATAGGGCATGAGTAAAATAGAGTAGTCAACTTCAGAGGTGGCCACGTGTTTAAGGTTTCTGCGTACTTTCTTTTTTGCTGCAGAGCTGTGTCTTTGACCCATTCGTGCATCAGCCTGTGTGAACCTGCCCTTTCAGACTCCCACCTTTAGGGACTTTTATCTTGGCCTATTTACTCTTCTGTTAGAGTTCCTAACTTTGATCTGAAAATAAATAGTCAAAACTTAGTTGTGTTTTTCAGTGTGCCAGGCACTTATACGCCCTCATCAATTTCTCTCTAATGAAGTAGGAATGCCATAGTCTCTATTTTATACATAAGGAAACTGAGGCTCATTTAAGTGAAATAACTTGCTCCAGAGGGTTGGTTGGCTCATAAATGCTGTGCCACAGTTTGAATTGAGGGCTCAAAACATAACATTAAATCTCGTATACCATGCCGACTTTCAGTGCTAGAGATGGCTCTCACTAGCTCGTGACAGCCAATTGTTGAATTTTTAGGAATTCTGTGAGCTCGTTGATAAATTCAGGCATTATTAAAAACTAAATTATGTAAATGTATAATCAAATACATTGTATTAAGAACAAAGGTAATATACCTCAAAACTCTTCGCTAATATTTTACTGCAGTTTACTATTATCTGTGCTCTTGAGGTTGGTGTCTACAGAGTCTGTATGGTGAAAGTGCTATCTAATTGTGAGCTCCTGTGCCGCTCTGCTAAGCGCCTTACTTGTGATGTCACCTTGCTTACTTGAAATTGGCCGTGATGGGAGTATTGACACCATGGAAATGGGCAGACACTACAGATTGCTTTTCTTTTGTGACAGCTAGCTAGTTACACCTTTGTCAGCCTACCAATGCTTACCTTACATTCTGATTTTGATCTCTATGTGGTATTCTAGATGATAGTCCCATTTGTTTCTTCCTGGCCCCCTATCTTGACCTTTGAACTCTATAAGTTTTATAGTTAATGCCACAGTAGCAACTTACAGATAGGGCCCAAGGGTCTTTTTTTTTTATCATTATTTTTATTTGTTTACTTTTCTGACAGCGGGTAGAAATTCCTTAGTGTTGGAAAATTCCCTTGTTGAGAAAATGTATTCCACCTGATAAGGAAGAAGTTCAACCATCTGATAATTTGCTTTTAAATTCAGGAACATGTTTGAGGATAGTTTGGACTGCCTAAAAAAAAAAAAAAACCAACCTAGAATTGAATTATCTTTATAAATATAGGGTGAACTCCTATTTGGAATTTTAGGTAAGGTTTTCTACATAAATAATTTTCTGGATACATGGGGATTGCTATATGTGTTAATGTGTTATTAACTTGCAAAAAACTAAATTTTTACATATAGGTGTGGTTAACACAAATGAGCTTGCACATGATTCGCTAACAGTTCAGAGGAATAGGCAGCATGGTAAAAGTCCTCAAAAACATCCTCCTAAACATGTAATCTCCAATTTATAAACCATCTTGCTTCAAATGCTTCTATGCTGATGGTTCACAATTCATCATACATGCTTCATGTTTTAAAATTTTACCTGCAGGAGTAACCTGCCACTTACAACATTGCTCTCTTATGAATATGCACCCAGAACTCCAACTCCTGATCCCAGATTCTCTTAATGAAGCTCCTCTTATACAAGAGTACAGAAATAGAAGTAGATTCCCATAGTTGTGACAGCAGCAGGAATTGGGGAACCTGGACACCCTCCACTGGCAGGGAGAAGGGGACTGCCCTGGACACTGTGCATTGAGAGAACTGCCAGCCAGATATTTGAGGAAAACAGAGATACATAAGTTGTGATAAGCCCCTGTTGCCAAAATGAGTTTTCTGGCTATCTGAACTTTAGATAATTAGGAGTTTGCTGAATTATTATTTCTCTAATTCTGTATATCATATTAATTAAGGTAGATCGTAACTTGTGGCCAGAAGACTGGCATCTGCCTGCAGATGTTTTGTTACCTAAAATCTAGAGTAAGTGTTTAGAAACTTGTAGCAACTGACAGAGTACTTTTCAAAGATTGAATCTACTACTAATGGACGAGGGTTGCTTTTTTATGCATTTCGTTTTTCTAGTAATTCCTTTTATTGTTATCACCTTTTAGAAAAGTACTTTAGTAGTTTGTTTAGGTTGGAGATTTTAAAAACTGGTCCTTTTGAGAAGCATGGCTGCAATGGAAAGAGCTAGACTACAGCTCATGTAGACTTGCTGTGTGACCTTTGGCAAATGATGTAATCTCTAGGTTTACATTTAATTAATTGAGACTTTCTAGCAGGCCTGACACTTAGTCTTGCAAAGCTAAGTGAGGGATGCAAAAAATGTCAAAAGTTTTATTTTATTTTCTTTCCTAGCAGGAAGGTGGGAAATTTAGTCTCAGTTATTATTGCCCACCCCACCTTCCTTGGCTCCTATCTCCATATGGGACTCAGAAAACGAGGCCGCAGTACTGTCAACAGCCTCATTGCCTAACCCCACAGCAGAGGCCTGGTGCATAAGGGAGTCCTTGCTGAGTTTGGGGCTCCTGATGCCCAGCCCTCCTTGTGTCGATGACTCCATCCCTTGATACCTTGCTCCCTTGGGGTCGTCCAGCCTGGGTCTCTTTAATCTTCTGAATTACTAGAGAAAATCTTTCCCCAGAGGCACTTTCATATCTTCAGTGAGCTCAGGTCATGGAAGACCAAGGCTAGAAAAGAAAGTATCTTCAGTGGACTTTTGATTTGGCCCCAGTACAAATTTCTGAAGCAGGGAAGCACAAAATGGCCTGCGGAAACTTTGTGGAAAGAGGAACAGGGGAGGGAAAGCTGAGGAAAAACACAAATTAATATCAATACATTTATAATTATAAAATGGGGCCAATAAACCCTTCTTGATAGGGTTGTCTGAGGATTGTGTGAGCTAATGCATTGAAAATTCATAGCCAATTGCCCAGCACACACTAGGTCCATAGGACTATGATTTCCCGATCAGGAGATCCCCGGCTCTCACTTGCTTTTGCCTGTTGGCTCTTATGTGTTGCACACACCATGTGTGTTTGGATGATTTCATCCAGCTGTGGTTTTTCTTTCCCTTATCCTTTGATGGGACAGGCTCTAAGCCAAGGGCACTTCATCTAGTGTCTGTGGAAACCAGGCTCCACTTCCACGGATAGGCTTCAGAGGGTCTCTGTTAGTCTGGAAGTTTTATACTTTATTTCTGTTATTTTACTGCTTACTCTTAAGTTTTTAACAAACAAATATTTTTTTTTTCCTAATGAAAATCTCATCAGATATATTCATCTGTCCTTCTTAGCAGATTCAAATTCGGTAACTGCGAGGTGAGGCCTAAGATTCTGCATTTCTAAAAGGCTCCTTGGTGATATCCAGTGCTGTGGGTCCAATGATCTCACTTAAATTAGCAAGGCCAAAGTAGGCTTCTGACTTTCCGGATGTGCCTTTCATTGCCTATGAGCTCCCCCAAACTTTGCCATTTTCTATTTTTCTGGGATATCTAGTCATCAGAAGCAGCCACACTATTCTGGCATGCTTATAATTATAAATATTTCCACTCCACAGCTATTTGATCTGTCATTCTTGACCTCTACATGCACTTCATTCTAGTTAGCCATGGATGAAAACTTACATAATTACGTAACAGGGTTATTCCTATCCTGTTTATCTCCAGTCACAGAGCCCCTATTTCTTTCACATAGATGGGCATTCTAACCTCAAAATTCTATGTTGAAGGCCAGCTTTTTAGAACTACTTCCAGTATCAATGATTTTTACAATAAATCATAGCCCGAGGCAAGGATTAAAATGATGGTTTATTTGGCAAACTCAGGGATGAGGAAAAAGGCAAGGGGATCAAGGAAATATGTGATGTAAAACAAAGGGAAGAGACCCAGCAGGTACATCTACCCTGCACAGGGAGGCACTTTTCTAGGGGTTGACAAAAGTGAAATAATAGTTTAGAGTCTACCCAGGAGAAGCAGGAGGGGAATTTTCTTCCCTCTTTTTCCCTTCTCCCGTTTCCCATTGGTCAAAATTCCAGATCCCATACCTTATTGTTTCTTCCAAGCTGGGAGGGCAGAAACTCTGGGCATATGGTTGGTCAGTATGGCTGCATGGTGGCATCTCCAAAAAGGGGGGATGGGATTCCCAGGGCAAGTGACTAGTCAGCCCTGCAGTGGGATTTGGGAGGTCTTTATCGTCTGTCTTGCCTCAATATTGAGTCAGCTAGAATAAAAGGTGGACACTAATTAATCAGTGGAGCCCTACCTCTCTCCACAAACATGGCAGATACCACTAACCGATCACTGCGCTCTTCCCATCTGTTAGCTGGGTACACTTCTTCCCCATGCCTGAAGTTTCCTTGTGTGTGAGGATAGCTACATGAGTAGAACATTCCTGGCCTCACCCTACTTCCTCCCTCCCACTGCCCCAGAGATGCCTTAACCTGATTTTTGACTTTACAATGAGAAACCAAATCATTCTTGGTCCTTTTTTCTTTTCTTTTTTTTTTTTCAACGTTTTTTATTTATTTTTGGGACAGAGAGAGACAGAGCATGAACGGGGGAGGGGCAGAGAGAGAGAGGGAGACACAGAATCGGAAACAGGCTCCAGGCTCCGAGCCATCAGCCCAGAGCCTGACGCGGGGCTCGAACTCACAGACCGCGAGATCGTGACCTGGCTGAAGTCGGACGCTTAACCGACTGCGCCACCCAGGCGCCCCTAGGTCCTTTTTTCTTAAGATCAGGTTCTGTTCTGCAGGGAGCACATCCTTCTTTCTGTTCTTCCCTATCATTAGTCTTAGAGAAGTATTTCTCCCTCACCCTACATACCCTTTTTTTCCCCCTCAATTGGATGAGGGGCCAAGAGGCGAAGAAGGATGGTATTTCTTGGTCTTCTTCAAGGTCCCAGCAGCTTGGGGCCTGCCCTGGCCTCACAATACTCTAAACAGCACTCCTGGCAGCCACACTCAGTGGATTGCCATGTGGGATAAAGCCTCACTGACACCTGAGACCTGCAGCCACAGTATCTCTTTGGCTAATGCTGCAACTGAGAGTCATAAAGTAAGTGGTTAGATAACATGGGCTTTAGGAGTCGTCAACTTAGGTGTGAGTTCGGTCTTACTCCTTAGGAGCTGTATGACCTTGGCAAGTTACTGCATCTCGTGAGATCTCAGTTTTCTGATGTGTAAGATGAGAATAATAGTATCTATTTCATAGTTTCTAGGAACTAAATGAGATAATATGGACAGAGTTTCTAGCACTTAGAAAGTACTTAATAATGGTAGTTATTGTTACCATGATCTACAGACTTTGGAAAGAGATTAAAAATAAGTCTGGCCCTCCTTCTGGATGGGGCCCATGCCATTTTCAGATATAGCCGGGCAAGTTCCATTGCACTGATGAAGAATTCTAACATTTCCTGCTGGGGAACCTCTGAGGTTACCTCTGATTCTTATTTTATGACTGTGGAGATGCTTTTCTTTCAAGTTTCCCTGGGCATCGGTTTCTTTTTCAGAGTTGATGCAGAGAGATGAATGGTAAGGTGTGTTCTCCTTCAGACTTGGAGAACTTCATGCCACTTCCTCTTCATTTGAAGGATGTGGTTTGCAAATCAGTGCTGAGATACCCTCTTTTTCCTTATAAACCCCCTCCTACATAAAGCCAAATTTGAGTACAGAGGCTTTGGACTTTGCGTGAGAAGCCTCAGAAAAGGAAAAAAAAATTCACACTTCATTAACAAGAAGAATGGCTTTGGAAAAAAATATGTATAGTATACAGCATGTCAGTACCTTTCCAGGAAATGATGGCAAATTAGTCAAATCAAGTTGCAGATATAGTCAAGAAATTCTCACATGAGTTTCCCCTACAAGATTTTGGTGAATAAAATCAAACGACTTATACCCAATATTTCAGAAGTGCAGTGGTGCTGGCTCATCCTCAAGTCACTGTGGAATTGCCTTGGAATTGAAAGCTTCCACAGTGCAGCTTATGGCTTTGCTGCTGAATTATGAAGTGTTTGTGTCTGTGCTGTGAAGTGCTGGGATGCAGGGATAGACTCAAATTCCAGAGAAATACCACCACAATCACCGTCTCAGAATACCAGCACCCTTCCTCTTTGCTCAAGAAAGGTTTTATTCCCTCGTGGTCAATGTGCTTTGTTTTTTATATTTCTGATGCTGTGGTATTAAAGAGAATTCCTGCTGGGGCGCCATTATATTATGATATCACATATGCAATAGGTTTTGTCCTTTCTGATTTAAAAAAAAATAAATTTAAAGGCAACACCATTGTTGCTGTTGCTAAGTGATATTGGCATAATATGTCTTTGGGGGCAATAACTCATCCCTTGTATTTTTACCAAAAAGAGAGACATTTAAGATTATTCTGTTTGGTCTGCTCCTGAAGATTATTGTCACATCATTTGTTATCTTTATGATTGGCACGTTCTTAAGCTGCAGCAAGCTGTGGTTGCCGTGTGGAAAGGCAGATTTTCCTGCATATTGCTTAACATACTGTCTGTATTTTTCCAAGTAGGTGGCTGTACTACCATCCCAGAATCAGACTTAGAAGAAAGATCAATAGAGCAAGACTCCACTGAACTGTTTACCAACCACAAGCACCTCATTGTAGAGACGCCCTTGCCTGGTAAGAAAATGGGTGGTCTTCACCAATGATATGTCAGGGAAAATGGCACTCTGGTCAGTTCTTGTCATACCAGAGAGCATTTTGCAAAGCTGCTTGTTTTCCAACTTCATCCTTTGCCTCAGCACTGGTGCAGCTGAATTTGATCATTTGTATACTCCTTTCAATATTCAAACCTTTTCTCTCTCTCTTGCCCTCTTTCTTTTTTCCAGAAGTTTCACCCCTCCAAGGAGTCTCGGAATAGTTCAAGTAGAGTTGTCTGGTTGAGGGGAAGATGGCTTTCCCAAGGCTGATCCTGTGTGGACCTCAGGCCAAGCACAAATGTAGGGCTGGCCCGGTGCTTCATCCATCTCACCTGCTTGGAGATGATATGTAGACTGGGGATTGGGATTTTTTTCTTATTGTGCTAGGAGGATTTGTAACACCCAGGGCAAGTCAGTTGAAACCTAGGTGGGAAAAATATTGCTGCTTTTTGGTCATCTGTATGCTTGCAGCCATCAGATATAGTGAGAGGACATCTTTTGGGGACAGACTTTATAATGCAGAGGCCTAGATCCAAAGTAATTTGATACCCCATTCTTTTCACAGAATTCTTATATAGTAACTGTATCAAATTTAATAAAGCATCTCATTGTCCAACAATATCTTGGATTTGATTTATAACTAGAGGGTTATATAGATGGTTTCTCCACGTTATTTCTGCAAAGGAAAGAAACGGAAAGGAACTGAAAACTTTGCTACTCCACGCCCGGTAAGACTCAAATATGATTGTTTTATATATAAAGTAAACTACAGAATTTTTATATGATTTATTTATTATGCTAAAAATGGAAGAAAGTAAGTTTTTAGGATTGTATGAAAATTTTCAAATATTTTATAGGAATGCAGTACATTAACATCCTCTTTTCATTACCCCATGGTGGCACCTTTTAGAAATTCAGGTTATAGGGGTGCCTGAGTGCCTCAGTTGGTTGAGAGGCCGACTTCAGCTCAGGTCATAATCTCATGATTTGTGAGTTGGAGCCCCGTGTTGGGCTCTGTGCTGTCAGCTGGGAGCCTGGAGCCTGCTTCAGGTTCTGTGTCTCCCTCTCTGCCCTTCCCCTACTTGCCCTCTGTCTCTCTCAAAAAAAAAAAAATTAAAAAAAAAAAATTAAAAAAAATTCAGGTTGTAAAAAAATTCACTCATTACAATATACAAGAAATAAGAGATTTTGCCAATTTCCAGTTAAAATTACAGTTGCAAGACTGATTTATGTAAACCAAAATATGTGCCAGTTTTGGAATGCCTCTCTGTCAGTATAAAGGGGGAATACAGTTCATGGTTTTTCTATAAGTGAAATGTCAAAAAATTGAAGAGGATGTATTATTTATTATTTCTAGCGTTCTTTTTTAGGAGATGCAGCAGAAGATAAAATATTAATTGTCATGCATGGAAGTGGACAACTTTTAACCTTTGGACGAGAATAACCATTAGATTAATGTCACCCAGCCTGTGGGGACCAGTAGAAGATGTCATGGCTCCGCATATGGCTATACTTACAAAAACGCTACACTTCTGGTCATCTTTAACAGCTTCATTCAAGAAAGGTTACAAGACAAGGATATTACTTCTTTAAAATGTGTTTCTGTGTTATGTCTCTCTCTTTTTCTCTCTTTCTCTTTTTTCTTTTCTTTTGTATGTTTGTTTTCTGTGGTTGTTTTTGTGCTATGCGTATATCCTAGTGCTAATCTCTGTTCTCCTATTTTTTCTTTTTTTTGAGAGTCATACCTTGTTTGTACGTGTCCTTCTGCCTTCAACTCTTTTTCTTTTTCTTTTGTGTTTCTACATTCATGTGCCTTGATCAGTTTTTCTCTCCCTTCACTTACTCCCCCAATTCTTTCCATTCGCCTTTTGATTCTTTCCCTTTATTTCCTGTGATATAAAACCGAAGCATACTGTTTCATTAAAGGGTTACTTTAAACATACATGAATGTAGTGCTTTCTCTCTCTCTCAAATCCCTCCTCCATTGATTTCCTTCTGTGTATGCCCTCCATTATTGTTCCATCCTGTGAGAGAGTGACTACCAGTCCAAATTCAAAAGGCTTCCTATCTCCGGGTTGGGAGCTTAAGGTGACTTTTGTTGTTACAATTACATGTCATACTGAGAATTTTTCTGTTAAGAAGTATATTTGTAAAATGTTTTCCTGGAAATCATTATCAGTATCTTAAGTCTATTGGCACAATTACTTGACCAGATAGTTTTATTTTTTATTTGAATCACTAGTACAGAACTCTATATACATATATCATATATATATTTTGAGAAATCTAATTTATTATCATTTGCATTTTACTAGCTGCCAAAAGGAAAGAAGTTACTAATTAACCTTTTCAACATTATCAAATATCAAATATAAGTTCTAAAATGATAAAATAATTTGATTCATGATTTAAAAGTATCCTTTGCTTAAAAAAATTTCTGAATTTACATTACGTAAATTTTAAGTTATGTCTTTTACCCCTGATGTTAGTATGATTTAAAAACATACATAAAGTGTTTCTGCTAACAGCCAAGAATTACGTTACCCTTTGAAGTGGCTTTTTAAATATCAAGACATAAATAATTGTTAACTCCTATTATTTTGGCACTAGTATTTCAATCTTTAATAACGATTGTCCATTATCTCTTTCCTGTGTGTGTGTGTGTGTGTGTGTGTGTGTATACATGGTCTTGAAATCTTAGAGTAACTCACAAAGCTTTAAGAAGAAAGATGATCCAGGTTTCTGATTAGCCAGATAGTCTCACTGTTACCAAATATATCAGAATAGATACTTATAAAATAGCAAACATTTAGTAAATTCTTAGTATGTGCTAGGTATGATTTCATTCACTTCTTCCAACATTACTGTGATGTAGATAATGTTATCTCTGTTTTGCAAGTAAGAGTACTGACACTTATACAGGCCAAATAACTTACCCAGTATCCCACAGTTAGTGTGTAACAGAACTACAGAACTGGGATTTTAATCCAGGCTGATTCCAAAACCCAAATACACACCCAAATGTAGAGATTATTGGTAAGACTACAGTAAAATACATTTTAAACCTGAAGGTTTTTAGTCTAAGATAACTATCTATTTTTGATTTCTAGTGTGGTTGTACCTTTAAAAAATACACCTATTTGCTATACTTCTCCTTTGGTGAATGACCTGTTTATGTTCTTTTCTTTTGGGGGAAGTGGTGATGGTGGTAAGTATCTCCTTATTGAATTAGAATAGCCTTTAAAAATGGTATTAATCTTTGCTTGATTGGATATGATATAGACATTGTTTTCAGTTTTTCACTTATCTTTCGATTTTGTTTCTTTGTTTTTTTAAGAAGTTTTCTAAATTTTAAGTAGCTAAATCTGTTAACCCCTTTCTTTGTGGTTGCTAACTTTGGTGTCCAGCTTGGATGGTCTGATACCAGGGTCTGCTACCATCTCCTGCCTCTTCTCTGTGCCAGTCTGTTGTGTTTTGTGCTATGGCAAGCTTCAGTCATATCCTCCATGGGAATGCACTGGGTTTTGTTTTATTTTATTTAGTTAGTTTTAAATGTTTTTATTTATTTTTAAAGGAGAGACAGACAGAGCATGAGCCGGGGAGGAGCAGAGAGAGAGGGAGACATAGAATCCGAAGCAGGCTCCAGGCTCTGAGCTGTCAGCACAGAGCCCGACACGGGGCTCAAACTCACGAACTGTGAGATCATGACCTGAGCCGAAGTTGGACGCTCAACCGACTGAGCCACCCAGGCGCTCATTATTTTATTTTTGTAATTGTAAGTAGGCTTCATAGCCAGTGCAGAGCCCAGGGGGAGGCTTGAACTCATAAACCTGAGATCAGGGCCTGAGCTGAGATCAAGAGTCAGACGCTTAAGTAGGCACCTGGGTGGCACTTGGTTAAACATCCAATTCTTGATTTTGGCTCAGGTCATGATCTCCCAGTTCCTCAGTTCAAGCCCTGTGTTGGCTCTGTGCTCACACCTCGAAGCCTCCTTGGGACCCTCTCTCTGCACCCCCATCTCAAAATACTAATACTAATAAACTTTTAAAAAATGCTCTAAGAGTTAGATGCTTAGGGGCGTCTGGGTGGCTTAGTCAGTTGAGCGTCCAACTTCAGCTCAGGTCATGGTCTCACAGCTTGTGAGTTGGAGCCCCATGTCAGGCTTTGTGCTGACAGCTCAGAGCGTGGAGCCTGCTTTGGATTATGTGTCTCCCTCTCTCTCTCTGCCCCTCCCCTGCTTGCTGTCTGTCTCTCTCAAAAATAATAAACGTTAAAACAACAACAACAGAGAGAGACACTTAACCCACTAAGCCACCCAGGTGCCCCTGCACTGGATTTTATAAGCCACAGAGCTGTGTTCTCTTCTGCTCTCATCTCACAGAGGTTTACATGAAATGCCTCCTAGGTTTTACCCAGCTCCTTCATCCTTGGGAGAATGACACAAGTAATAGACCCCACAGCTTTCAAAATCCTGCTCCCTTCTGATGTTTGGCCCATCCTGTGGGCTCTCCTTTAGGATGATTAGCTTTCCCCAAAGGTTCTTTAGCACTATTGTAATTACCCTTACCCACTCCCACACCAGCTCTCCAGACATGGCCAGACATGTTCCCATCCCATGTGAGCTCAAGTTTGGGCGTGATGTGCCCACTTAAATCTATATGTACAGAGGCAAGAGAGGCAAGTCAGTTATGAAGTCTGTGCCCCATTCCTCCCCTTCTCCAAACTTTTTGGTTCGCCAGCCTCATGAGAAACTGCTTGGTATTTCCATAGGTCAACTGTACCCGGAGCCACAGGGGTTCCCTCACGTTGAGGAATATCAGATCGTGTTACGAATAGCTTTTCTATAATTAACATTAATCAAAGTTATTCTCTGGATTAAAAATGGCTAAGCAAAGAGACCTCTTTTTCTTGTTTTTGTTTTTTTATTTTTTAAAAAAAAAATCTGCCTCTGACTAGTCAGTTGTCTGTGTCACAGTATACACAGTTCCCTGTCATATAAAAATGTAGGTGAGGATGAGCAAGAGAATCAAAATAAAATATATGTGAGGATGTTCAAACTCCTTGAAAAGCATTATGTAAATACAGGATTGACAGCGGTCATCTGCCGCAGCACCAGTGTCTTTTGTTGTGAGCCAGCAGGTGTCATCCATGGCCTCCTGTTCAGAGATTAAGGGTGTGTCCACAACATTCAGGGAGCTGATGAGGGGCAGGCTGATGGGAGGCACCCAAAGGTTTTCAGCCTTGGTTGTACATTAGGATCTTTAAGTATTTCCAGAGGATTCTTTAATAACTATTGCTCTTGTAATAAACAAACAAATCCCATCTTTGTATCATTTAGGATATCAGTGCTAGTGATATAAATAATAATTAGTAATAGATTCTTGTTACTTAGCATTTGGTATATTAACAGCAGGAGTTTTAGAGAAAACGCTTGGACATCGTGCTCCAATAATTCTGAAAGATCCAGAGTGGAATGTATTATCATCATAATTACATGATTATTATCATTTATAGCAGTAACATGAGCATAAAATTATACTGATAATTATAGTTTTTTCTTTATGTCCAACAGCTTCTTTTTTTAATGTTTATTCATTTTTGAGAGAGAGAGAGAGAGAGAGACAGACAGACAGACAGAGTGCTAGCAGGGGAGGGGCAGAGAGAGAGGGAGACGGAATCCAAAGCAGGCTCTAGGCCCTGAGCTGTCAGCGCAGAGCCGGTCGCGGGGCTTGAACTCGTGAACCGTGAGATCATGACCTGAGCCGAAGTCGGACGCTTAACTGACTGAGCCACCCAGGTGCCCCTATGTTCAACATCCTTTGATGCAAAAAGCAAACATTATCAATTAAATATTAAAACAGTATCGGAGAGGTTTCTGAAAGAGCAATACAAGGTTCAATACACAATTTACATTGTGTCAGATGCGGTCCTTTTTATAGTTTTTTTGTGTACACCCTCTTGAATTATCTGGTGTCATTTTTCTATTTTTATGGCTGAATTATGGAAGCTCTGTGACATCCCATGTGTTGAGGGTTTTGCTGAATTGGACTTTAAAAGGTATAACTTACATTGCAGCACAACTGCCAAGACCTAATCAGAGTAAGATGCCTGTGAGCGTGGTCACATCCCCCAAGGCTTCATCTGTGGGCCAGAGAGAGGGTCTCCGTTCCAGCTGATGTGGGAAAAACATTGCAAAACCCCTCATTCTCAGGTTTGCTGCTGTTTCACTTTAATTATATTCAGCCCACACCCCAACGCATCCTCCAAGGCTCAGTCTGAATAAATTTATCTCCTCATCTGGACACCAAGAGCTGCATTTGAGGCCCTCTTAGAACAAGTTGGGGGAGGCATTGTGGATTGTTGCCTTTTAGTCCCATTTTCTGGCTCCTTATTACATCCTTTTTCTTATCTTTTTATTTTGCTCCACTTTTCAATGTCTTCTTTCTTGTGTATTGGCAGGTCCTTGTAAGTGCCTTAACTCATTTCTGTAACAGGTGGGGGTGAATAAACCAATATTGGCACCTCTCAAGATTTTTCTAATCACATTTGCTGGTGGTCATGTTTCCCTCTTGAAAAGTCCTGAACTCCCTGCTTCTCTTTAAATGTGCTTATCACTCACTTACTCTATTTCAGAAGTTGAATTTTCCTTTCCTGCTGGGATGGATTTGCACACTCTTTGGACACACCTCTTCTTGGATTCTTTCTACTGTTCAGTAAATTTTTTGCTGTATCAGTAAATCAGCCTCTTAAAAGAAGTCAACAAGGGGCGCCTGGGTGTGGCTCAGTTGGTTAAGAGCCCAACTCTTGTCGTTGGCTCAAGTCATGATCTCACAGTTCATGAGTTGGAGCCCTGTGTCAGGCTCTGCACTGACAGTGAGGAGCCTGCTTGGAATTCTCTCTCTCTCTCTCTCTCTCTCTCTCTCTCTCTCTCCCTCTCTCTCTGTCTCATCCCCACCGGTGCTCTCTGTGTCATAATAAATAAATAAATTTTAAACAAAAGAAAAAAAAGTCAACAAGTCACAGAGAAATGGAGAAATCTGTGATCTTAACTTTCCTAATTTATTTTTGCAGATTGTGTTAAGAGGCTAATAAGACTGTCCTACTATATTTACTTAGATTTGGCTTTAAAGAGAGGTATGATTCTTAATTCAATACTTGCTGACATTTTTTTCCGTGAGTACTTAGGTGACATTTTAAAAATATTTATTTATTTATTTTGAGAGAGAGAGGAAAGGGGAGGGACAGAGAGAGAGAATCCCAAGCAGGCTCTGAGCTGTCAGCACAGAGCTCAACACGGAGCTCGATCTCACGAACCATGAGACCATGACCTGAGCCGAGATCAAGAATTGGACACCTAACCAAATGAGCCACCCAAATGGCCCTTAGGTGACATTGATTTGAACACAGAATTCAGTTTTTGTGAGTATATGAATCATGTACAATTTTAGAGCACCTTTAAAGGAAAAGAATACATAATTCTAGGGGTACCTTGGTGGCCCAGGTGGTTGAACATCCAACTCTTGATTTTTACTCAGGTCATGATCTCATGGTTGTGAGATCCAGCCCTGCATTGGGCTCCACGCTGAGTGTCGAGACTGCTTAAGATTCTGTCCCTCTGTCTCCCTCTGTATCTCTGCCCCTCTCCCCCATTTATGCTCTCTCTTTTTCTAAAATTAAAAATATAAATAAATACATAAATACAAACATACATACATACAGACACACATAAATGGAAGAATATCTATTAAAACATTAGATACTACAGTATGGGTGCACCTGGGTGACTCAGTTGGTTAAGCATCCGACTCTTGATTTTGGCTCAGGTCATGATCTCAAGGTTCGTGAGCTTGAGACCTGCATTGGGCTCCACACTGGCAGTGTGGAGCCTGCTTGGGATTCTCTCTCTCGCTCTCTCTATCCCTCCCCTGCTTGCCCTCTATCTCTCTCTCTCAAAATTAACGAACATTAAAAAAAAGAAATACAAAGGTATATGTTTATAGAATCAGAAAGAACAACAAATTATACATGTGTAAAAAGTTGACAATGTACACAAATATCACAAAATCCATAAAAATAATATACTTATATTATTAACTGCTTCATACAGCTTTTTAATACTTCTGCATATTTTGGATGCTTATTGTTTATTCACCTCTTCAATTATCAACAATTTTATAATTTTATTTTCTAAAGAATAAATTAAAAGATAATTTAATTTTCCTCTGGCATTGTTGATCAAACATTTGAAAAATTACTGATTGTTTATAAAAGTTTCTTTCTGCTCTATAACTTATTAGTAATGTGTAAGTTTTTAGAATTATTAACATATTTATGAAAACCATTATCAAGCTTCTTTCATACCTACAATGTATGATTTCAGGGCATTACCAGTTTTATTATTCAGCAATAAATTTTAAATAGCCAGTGAATTGATAACTCTCCTTAACCAATTTGTCATCAATGTCCTCATTGAAGTTATCTTCATCACTACCAGAATTTTATGTCAAAGCAGCCAGGTACTAAATATTTTCTCATTGTCTTCATTATGATTCACTCTTCTTCATTAGCTCAGTTGTTATGCAATTCAAGAGACTATTTATTCTATTTGAAATTTATCATCTCATCTTAATGAAGTAATCTGGGTATGATTTGAAAATGTTTTTGTTACAATTTTCTTGTTTATATGAGAATAATTTATATTGATTTTATAGAGCTGTATGACAATGTTATTGTATGAGAGGTCTATAATTCTACACTCTGAATTATCAAATATTTCTGACAGTGCAGAACTTCTGCTTTCCCTTGGTGTTCCTGAAATAGGTCTCTCCTTACACTCTTAGATGTGTGGTGTTCAGAACATCAGATTTTGTGTGTTTCATACTGTGATTTATCTCCACCAGACTTACACTTCTGATGCCATTTCTCATCTAGCATTGCAACCTTTTGCTTTGCACCTTCCTCTCATGACATTGGGTAAGTAGGAGCAATGGACAGTAGTGGACTTCCTGGAATCCATTCCTGCAGCAGAACAGCTGGTGATAATCTAACCGTATTCAGAGTGGACTGCAAGCCACATAAATATATCCCATTAACCCAAATTGAATGTCTCCCAAACTCAATTCCCCTTAGCCAGATCCAATGCCTAATACTAGGGGAGGACAAATGGAAGAGACAGCAGTCTTTACCACTCATGATTAAAGTGGTCTTTTCAAATTTTACAAAAACGTGACCATGTACCTCGCTAAGGAAAGTGTCCCAAAGTTTAAGCCTTATTAATGTCGTAATAAATTCACCTCTATTACAGCATGAAAAAATAGAAAGTATGCTTTAAAGAGTTCATTAGTTTTTTATTTTTTTCCATAAAATATAACTGCAAAAAATGTCCAAGGCAAGAGTATGTGTGTGGGAGTGGAGAGTGCAGATTTTGTAAGAATGTATTAAAACTTCCTTTAAGTGCATTCTAAGTCTCTTCAAGTGTGCCTATCTTTGGGCTCAACTGTGAATACAATTTCACTTTTCATTTTTGGTAATTAGTTTTTCCCCTAGAGGTATCAATAAGCTGTATGGACTAGCAGAGCAATTCTCTAGTGTATGGCCTTGATTCTATAGAGAGATGTTTCACCTTATATATACAGGGACAGTTCTGCTGATCCTTACCTCTTGGCAACCATTCCAAGAGTAGCCCCCAAAGGGATTGAATCAGTCCTTTATCTCAACTGGCTGAAGGATATAGGTAAAAAGGTAAAAAAGCACAAAGCAGGCTATTAAATTTAAACGGGCCATAGCCCCTTCATTGGCTCTAGGATTATTAGGTGGGTGAGAGTGAAGAAGTTTAAAGTGCTGTTAATTTAACTAAACTGTTTAACTGGCTACAGTAATTAATGTTTGTTCCATCTGGTACCAGGTCCAGAGAGAGAAGCTCTTTGTATCACCTGTAAACTCTCATTTCTATGTGCTAGGCATTCCATAAAAACATTAAGATCATCTGAATATGGGGAACAATTGGAACCGAATGCTTTTATGTAAACAAAGAATGTAGAAACTTTATCTTCTCAGTTAAGGCAGAGTAATAATTCAGCCTGGATTCCCATCACTTGGCCATTTAGTAAAGTTTAGGTCTGTAATATTGACTGAGTCTTTTAATGTTACTTTCCTATGTTTAGGTGAACTGTTATTTATTTAGGATGAAAATTAAGAACTCTCTTCAGGTCTGTAGTCATAAGTAAGGGAACTGAAGCTTTTATTTTACTAAGACTTCTGGGATAAAATTAAGGAGTTACTCATTCCTCTGGGAAAAGGATGGTATGTAATCCCAGTTTTTCACACTCAGCAGCTCACAAAAATGAAAAAAAGCAATTAACAAGTAATTCTGCAAGAAAACATTAAACATTCTCCAGACTTAGGATGGATAGAGAATGAGAGTTAAGATTTATTGTCAACTTTTCCCAAAGTGTCAATAACAAATCATAAAACACACACACACACACACACACACACACACACACACACACACACACCCCTTCTGAAATCAGTGCTGTCTGGGTATGGTTTTCCCTTTCCATCCTAGTAACAGTGATGTACTTTTCTCCAGGCTGGTCTCCAATTTCATCACCTCCTCTGATGCCTGGCAGCCTTTGTTCTTCATTTAAGTCCCTCCCATCATTTGCATGTATATAACTTATTCCTATGATGGCATTAGTTTATGTCATCTCTCTCTTAATCTTTGATTGTGCAGTCTGTAGTGCTGGATCCACTGGATATACACATGCAAAAAGAAATGAATTTAGACACAGATCTTACACCTGACAAAAATTAACTCAAAATGGTTCATCAATCTAAGTGTAAAGCACAAAACCATAAGACTCCTAGAAGATAACATAGGAGACAATCTAGGTTGTCTTAGGTATAGTGATGGCTTTTTAGATGCAAAACCAAAGATACAATCCATGAAAAAGAAAACTGATAAGCTGGATTTTATTGAACTTAAAAAACTTAAGCTTTGTGAAAGACACTGTCAGGAGAATAAGACAAGCCACAGACCTGTCTTCATAGACAAAGAACTGTTAACCCAAAATATATGAAGAACTCTTAAACCTCATCAAGAAGAAGAAGAAGAAGGAAAAAACACCCTGATTTTAAAAATGGACAAAAAACCTGAACAGACATGTTAACCAAAGAAGATACACAAATGGCAAGTAAGTGTATGAAAATATGCCCAAGAACATATGTCACTACAGACGTGCAAATTAACAATGAGGTACTATGACACTTATATTGGAGTGGCCAAAACCACAGCACTGGCAACACCAAGTGCTGGTGAGAATGTGGAGTAACAGGAACAATCATTCCTTGTCTGTGGGAACGCAGTATGTTTTGGCCACTTTAGAAGACAGTTTGGAAGTTTCTGACAAAGCTAAACATAATTAACACACAATTCAGCAGTTAACACGCCTTGGTATTTACCCAAATGAGTTGAAAATTTATGTCCACACCAAAACCTTCGTATAAACATTTATAGCAGCTTTGTTCATAATTGTCCCCAAATGAAAGCAACCAAGATGTCCTTTAGTAAGTTAATAAATATACTGTAGTACATATAGACCATGGAACAGTAGTCAGTGCTACAAAGAAATGAGCTATCAAGTGATGAAAAGACTCTTGGGATCTTAGGTGGCAAATGGGCTGTGAGTGTCGGTGGGTGACAAAGGCTGCTGGAGTCCTCCTGCTCTTCCTTTTTCTCAGAAAGGGAAGTTGTGGCTCAGGGGGTCCCTTTTGGCATCAGTCTGGGCTGCCCTGAAAGATGGGCAAGGGTCAATGCAGGTAAAGTGTTTCCTACAATTTCTCTATACAGCCATCCCTGGCTGTTGTGCTCCACTGGGTTGCTGCAGCTTCTTATACTCTGGAGCTTTCTCAGAACGATTTCCCTTCCTGAGTAGTTGTTAAAATGTTTCTATGGGGGGATGAGGGTTGGGACCTCCTGGTCTGACATTACCCATAAGAAACCACTCCTTCAATTTCTTACAGGAGGTATCAGTCAGAGGTAGAAAAAGAAAGCAATTTAAAGGTATGTGGATTGGAAAGGAAGGTACAAAACTGTCATTATTTGTATATATTATGATTGTCTATATAGAAAGCTCCCCATCCAAATTACAGATGAATTACAAGTAAACTATTTTAATTGCTAAGAGTTAGCAAATTTGTTGGGCACTAAACCAATATGTAAAAGTGAATTTTATGTCTCTGCAATAGCAATTAGAAGTTAGAAAATGAAATTTTAACAATAAAGATAGTTCTTAAAATAGCAATAAAATATATAGGGAAAAATCTCACAAAAGACATGCAAGCCTTTTATGTAGAAATTCATGGAACTTAAATAAGTGGAGAAAGAGAATATGTTCTAAGAAAACTAAAAATGATAATGATTTATAGATTTTAATGCTATTCCAAAAAAAAATTCCAACAGGACTTTTCATGAACCTTCACAATCTGATCCACCCCCAAAGAGTCATTACTGAACATGTTCCACCAAAGTCAAGTCTGATTATAAAGGTGAAGGCAGTGTGCAGTGAAATTCAGGGATATACAAATAGGCCAATATAACATAATAGTGTGTCCAGAAACAGGTATGTCCAAATATGACAAAGATAATATTGCCTAACAATGGGTGAAGAATGGACTTTTCAACAAATGCTGTCGAAGCAATTGTATAACCATATTGGGGGAAAAAATGAAATTATTGAAGTACTACTCATACTTTAACATACAGAAAGATCAATTTCAGTCGGATTAAATAATAAATGTGAAAGGATAAAGCTAAAAGCATGTTAGAAAAACATGTAGGAGAATGTCTTTTTATGACCCCAGTATCATAAGGTCTTATTTCTTAATTTAATAAATTATAGTCCTAAGGGAAACTATTGTTGAATTGGATTGCTTTAAAATTAAGAATTTATAATCATCAAAAGACACCATAAGGAAAGCAAAAATTATCTCACAAAGTAAGAGAAAATATTTCCAATGCATATAACCAAGGAAGGATTAGTATCCAGAATGTATGAGGACCCCCAACAAATGAATAAGAGATATCTTAACAGAAACATAAGCAAAAACATACACGATGTTTTGCAGAAGGGAAATGATTAATATGCTAAAAATGAAATTTTAAAAGCATAATTTCGTTATTAATCAAGTGCAAATTAAACTACAATATGATTTTGCACCTACTGTTAGGAAAACAAGAAAAAGTCTACAAATAGCAATGCTTGGAAAGGATATGGAAGAGCAAACACCCACATCTGTCGGAGGTAGGAGTTTTCAGTTGGCTCTGGCCAAGAGTTTGGCATTTCTTAGCAACGTTGCACATGCACATAACCTACAACCAGAAATTGCATTTCTAAATATGTACCCTAGAGGAATTCTTGCACTCATGCCCAAGAAAAACTTACAAGAATGGTCACAGAAGCATTATTCATAAGCAAAAACCCTTCAAACTATCCAAATATTCAGCAACAGTAAAGTTGACCGATTTTAATATATTCTTATAGTGAATTAACTAATACACAGCAATAAAAGTTAAAGCTCCAAGGATTATGAATCTCACAACAGTTTTTTTAGCAACAGATGCAAATAGTAGAATGCATACCTTATGATTCTGTTTATAAAAAGTTCAAATCAGGCAACGCGCAACAACGTACTGTTTTGGATTATATACCTAGAGGAAAACCGTAAGGCAGATATAAACAAAGTTTTAGAATTGAGGTTATCTTTTGTTTTTGTTTTTTGATTTTTTTTCAGTTAATTTATTTTGAGAGAGAGAGAGAGAGAAGGCATGAGTGGGGGAGGGCAGAAAGAGGAGAGAGATAATCCCAAGCAGGCTCCGTATTGTCAGCACAGAGCCTGATGCGGGCTCGAACTTAGGAACCGTGAGATCATGACCTGAGCTGAAGTCAGACATTCAACCAACTGAGCCACCCAAGTGCCCCTTAAGGTTGCCTTTTGGAGATAGAGGAAGGAGACGATACCACTGAGGAGGAGAATCAGAAGACCTGTTTTATTTCTTGAGCTGGCTAGTGGGCAGATCTTTTATTCATTTAATTATTTTAAAAACTCCTTATAAAACTATTTATAGGTTTTATGTACTCTTCTGGTTGTGTAAATTATGTCACCATAAAAAATTTAAAAACAAATAACCTCTTGTACCTTATCTCCCTCAAGATTCTGATGAGTTTCAGCCCTTGAGAGATGTGCCCCATTTTACAAATCCCTATGTAGCCTTGCCAAAACATTTTGGTTACTTTCCTTGGTTTAAGAAAACAATGGGTATTTTTGTTTTTCAAATGTAATATTAGATGTTATACCATATCGAATATGCCTTATCTAATTGTGTATACCTATCCTCTATTTTTTCTCCTCCCACCAACTACCTCCTCCCATATCCACCCTCAACCCTTGAGAATTTCCATACAGTAGCCATATTTGCAGTCAGGGATTAATAGTAGAAAATTTTGCAAATATTAACTTTCTGATCTAACAATCCCATCTGTGTCTCCTCATCCTATAAACATTCTATTTGACAGTACTGTTGAAATCTAGTTTTCCTCTTTCATTTTATAATTAACTTGCAATGTATTGTCTCTAAATCCACAGTGAGCCTGGGATATAAGTAATTTGCCTCACAAGGTCGTGTTTCTCACATTCCAGATATTAATACAGGTCTTAACCCTTGATCAGCTTTAAGAGTAACAACAACACACTAATACTTATCACATCTATCACATGTGTTGCAGAACCATAATTGGTAAAGAGTAACTATAGATAGACTAACCATATGATGGATTATCCAAACACTTTTAGGAGTGAAAGGGGGCACTATTAAGAATTGTTCTGGGATGACAGGCATAAATTGGAATAGTGCTAGGCAAATTGGGATGTAGGGTCATCCTAATCATAGAGAAATCTAGCTCAATGAGTGCACAGATGAAGACACATCTGGTTTAGTGCAGGTCCCATTTTAGCAATTAAAACATTGTAAACAGAAACTATCCTGGCTTAAGAAATGTGCCCTGCCATCACTGTAGTTCTTAACCAAAACTCTTGGCAGATGTGTTTGCTAGGCTTCATTGACACCAATAATGGAATGCTTATTTATCAAGAGGGTTTTTCTCAGCATCCATGCAAAGTAACATGTGCCCAACTAATCTATTATGGAAAGATGGTTTTGTATTTTTTATCTTTTTAAATGGCTGATTATTACCTGAAGCAGCATAAATATAGTAACTTGGGTCCTATTGTAAATGGGCTTAAAATCTAGATAAATGGTTTAGATATAAGACAAGAAGAATAAAAATTCTTTCTGGAGATGATATGGAAAGTATTTTTACAGGTTTATAAGTAATAATAAAATAATGAGAATGAGCCTTTATGGAGTTTATACTACATACCAAACACTGAGTTCTATTCATATAGCACATAATCTTCTTAACAGTCATATTAAAAAGTTATTATTTCTCTCATTCAGGTGAGGAAACTGTTAAGGAATTTGCCTAAAGTTATATAAATTGTGGAATTAAGGATATAATTTCAGGTCTGTCTGATCAGAAGTCTGTCTGCTATCTATTAGGCCTACTGATTGGGTTTTTTCCTTTATGATTTATATTGCCAATGTATCTCTACTGATACAGAGGTCAGGCTTCCTTTGGACATTCATAAGGTGGCTCTTCCACTTCCACTATACAACTACTATTGGAATGATCAGGTTGATTTTAGGAAACATTTTCCCATGATTTGGAATGATTTTTATATCTGTGACCAATGACACCTAAAAATCAAATGAGGAAACAAACAAAATATTTTTAAAAATCAAATGGCACTTCTTGGGAAAATTACAATATATGAGAGAGAGAAAAAAAACACTGGGTAGGCTTAACAGAATATTAGACACTCTATAAAATTAAAAATTAATGAATTTGAAGACATAGCAATAGATACTACCCAAATCAAATTTCAAAAGAAAAAAATCTGAACATAAACAGACCTTCCATGACTTGTATGAAATATCAAGGGTGCCTGGGTGGCTCAGTCGTTTGAACATCCAACTCTTGATTTCAGCTCAGGTCCTGATCCCAAAGTCATGGGATCGAGCCCTGTGTCAGACTGCACAGAGCATGCGGCTTGCTTAAGATTCTCTCTTTCTCTCTCCCTCTGCCCCTCTCCCTTGCTCACTCTCTCTCTCTTTCTCTCTCTCATGTATAAATAAATAAAATAAAAATACATATAACTTGAGTTCCTGAGGAAAGTTAGTGGTTGGAGTGTGAGGAGGGAGAAAACAGTATTTGCAGACTATAATAGGTGAAATTTTCCCAAATTTGATGCAAACTGTAAACCTAGTAATCCAAGAAGTTCAATAAATGCCAAGCAAAATATAAATAAGATCCTAACAGGCATGTCATAATCAGCTTGCTGAAAACCTGTGATGTAGAGGGAATTTTAAAGCAGCCAGTGAAAAAGACACATTCCATATAGGAAAGACAAGATAACTGCTAACTTCTCTGTGGAAACAATGCAAACCTGAAGACAATGGAATGTCACCTTGATTATGATAATGAATAAATCTGTCAGCTGAGAATTCTATATTCAGTGAAAATATCCCTCAAAAACAGAGTTAAGATTTTCCTACAAAGAAAGTTCATAGTTAATTGTCAGCAGATCTGCATGACAATAAATATTTTAAAAGTTCTTCAGGCTGAAAGAAATAATTCCAGATGGAAACTCAGATCTATACAAAGGAATGAAGAGTGCCAGAAATAATGAACATTCAGGTAAATATATAAAATTTTTCCTTCAATTTTTTTTCATTTAAAAGAAAATTGGATGTTTGTAGCAAAAATAACACGTTTTGGTATTTATCCAGATGGACACTCAGATCTACACAAAGGAATGAAGAGTGTCAGAAATAGTAAACATGTAGGTAAATATATAAAATGTATTCCTCATCTTATTCATTTAAAATGCAATTGGAAAGGGTTGCCTGGGTGACTCAGTTGGTTAAGCGTCCAACTCTTGATTTTAGCTCAGTGCATGATCTCAGGGTTCATGCGATTGTGATTCTCTCTCTCCTTCTCTTTCTACCCCTCCTCTACTCACGTGTACTCTCTCTCTCAAAATAAATAAACTTTAAACAATAAAATAAAATTGGATGTTTGTAGCAAAAATAACATATTTCAGTATTTATTACATATGTAGAAATAAAGTATACAGTAGTACCAAGGATAGAGGGAGAATTGAAAGTATACTGTTGTAAGCTTCTCACATTACACACAAAGTAATACTATAATATTTGAAGGTAGGCTGTAATATGTTTAAGATATATGTAGTAAACCCCAGTACAAGCACTAAAACAAACAAATAGGTGTAGAAGGGAATATAGGACACAGAATACTAAGAATACTCAACTAATCCAAAAGAGAAAGAAAAAGAACTGAAATAAATGAAAAATAGAACACAAATAGCAAAATGGCAAATTTACATCCAACCATACTGATAATTATATTTATTGTGACTTTTTTCAGACTGGATAAAAAAGGCAGATCTAAATATATACTGTCTATAATATAGAAAATTTTAATATAAAGGCACAGTTAGGTTAAAAGTAAAAGGAGGAAAAAGATATACCATGCAAACATTAATCATATATAAGCTGGAGTGACTATATAAATGTCAGAGAAAGTAGACTTCAAAACAGATTGTCAGAAATAAAGAGGGACACTGAACAACAATAAAAGGACAATATGTTAGGAAGACATAACAATTTTAAATGTGTATGCATCCAATAACAACTTCAAAACACATAAGCAAACACTGGCAGTTAAAAACAAAAACAAAACAAAACACAAAACAAAAAAAACCAGATCTACAATTAAAATTTGGAGATTTCAGTAATCTCTCAAAAATTGAGAGGACAAATGGACAGAACATTAATAAGGATATAGAAGACATGAACAACCTTATCAACCTAATTAACATCTGTAAAACACATTTAACAATGACAATACACATGATTTTTTAAGTGGCCAATAGAATATCCACCTAGGTTGATCACATGCTTGGCCATAAAACAAGTCTCAACAAATTTCTGAAACTCCATTCTTAGCATATGTAAAAAGAGTAAAAACACCTACCTCAGCCAGTTGTTGTGCAGACTAGGCTTAGTTAAAATATATCAATCTTTTGGTGTGATGTTTGCCACATAAGTAGAAACTCAAATGATTCTATTTCATTTCTTTCCCTCTCACATATTTTAAAATATAGTCATTAAACTTTATCAGAAACAAGGTATTTAACCTCACAGGTCAAGCTATCAAGGTTTTATTTAATGTTATTTAGTGTTAAAATTACATTTCTATAAAGCCATGTATTCAACTGAATATCCCTTAAATAAATACAATCTTTCTTATATTGTCAGCAAACTAAACATCAACAATTACACTTGCTACTGTGCTTACCTTTGAGTTCCTCTAAAGCTCCTCTGTATTTTATTGCTGTATAAATATTTAGAAGACTTTAAAAGGCTAATTTCAGATTTGGGCCTTCTCTGTTCAACAGTTTATATTTTAAAACCTTTTATACAGTTCATATTCTTATTTGTGAAACCTAGTGCAGCTCTCATATTGATACTATTTACATTTTGGGGGGGCGTAATGTGGCATAGGTTTATAAAACTTTCCATTTAAATTTTTGATGTGATTAGCTGCTTTTAATTACATCTGAAAATCCCTTGCCAAATAATGATTACAACATACAGAAAGGGTATGGTTGAGAAATAAGCAAAGCAAAACAGATCTATGTGAAAACTGCTTCAAGCAGTGTAACAAAAGTAAAACCACTTAATTTGTACATATGTGGAGGATTTAATCCAAATTGAAATAGAACAAAAGATAAGTAAAGTGAGAAAGGTAGATAAGAGAACTTTAATGTGCACAAGTTCAAATGCTGTTTTGTTTTTTAAAATCAGAGCATAATTGATTCTTCTGGGGAAAGTTTTGGAGGAAAAAATAAAACTCATATATAATTATGGTTCACAGCAAATTGCATTTACTGCCTATTGAGCAAACTCAATTGGTTTGCTAAACCACAGTGTTTCCCACCTCTGTCAGTGAGAGATCCAACTCTCCCATCACTGGCTCTCTAAGAGGCAAATACTTAAGCACATTTTGGGTCTTCTTTGTGTTAGGTTTTTCAGGCAGTCACTCTCCTCTTTTTCAGTGGATCCCCATAGCTTTCATATTAAATTCAAATTTACAACCTTGGTGGATCCAGGTTCCTTCTTAACATTCTCTGGCTTCTCTCCCGGCATCCTCCACCCACCACACATACCCATCACTCTGGCCACACAGCACTCACACTTCCTGGGCATATGGTTCTATGCCTTGTGGGCTCACTCACTCATTCATCCTTTCAGTCATTCCATCATTCATCCCATGAAATATCTATGGGCACTATGCTTAGTGGTGGGGGTATAATAGGAAGACTGAAAGAAACCCTGTCTCTGCTCTCAGGGGGTTACATCCAAGTGGAGGAAATGGACACTACTTGAAGAATCCCACAGGAACTATAAAATGACTGTTCTCATGGGTGATGCAGCCCCTGTAATAAACAGGGACTCCATGTGGTTGGAAAGTCGGGAATGCTTCTCTGAGGAAGTGAATGTGGCCCTAACACAGAAGAAAGAGCAGCAGTTGCCTGGGAGAAGGCAGAGCCCTGTGGGTTAGAAGGAAGGAGAGAAGGCAGATATAGCAGGTCCACAGAAGGAAGAAAGCACAGTGAGGCTGGCCTGCTCAAAGGGAGATAGACCAGGTCCCCTGAAGTCCTGTGATATTTATCCCATTAGTAATCCATTCCAGTGGCTCTGCCTTTCCTCCAGACATTCCTGTCCCATCACCTTCATCTTTTGGGGCTCAGCTCAAGTGTCCCCTTCTCTGGGAAGACTTTGGCACCCCACCATCTCTGGAGGGTGTAGTGTCCTCCTTTCAGAACTCTGGCCTGTTGACCTGTGCATCCTCAGCTCCTTTTGCAGGCTCTGCCATGGAGGAATGGGTATGTGAGAAAGCTGGATTAAGCATGATTGGAAGCTTTGTTCGCTGAGCATGTAGAGAGGCAACTTGGTCATGTGAATGCAACTTTCAGGGGGTCTCCCAGCGGGTGGCCCTAACTTTTCCAGCACGAGTTCAGGGCCTCTTTCCCCCCAGAAGATCCCTCCCTTTTAATTCAAACCAACCCCAGCTTGATGTAATTTCAGATGGTAAGGAAACACTGGATATGATGTGGAAGCATGTGGTTTGTGCAGAAGAACTCAACCATGACTTACTCCACACTACGGGTGCCATCCCAATTCTCATCAGCTTTCCCAGCTTGGTGTTCTGATGATGAAGATTATTAAAAGGATCCTGGAGAGAGAGGCCATTCCCTCTTGGGAATGTTCCAGTGAGCAAGTGGGGAACTGGGATGGAGAATCACAGCCACTAATTGGGGCATAGATGGAACAAATTCCTTCTTATTGCAGAAAGGTATTGTATTTCACATTGAGGGAAAGGAGAGATTTGCCTACAAATTAGGCTGGAAACTGTAGAGAAGAAACTGTTTGCTGGCCAAACTGGTATGCCAGGACTGTAATGAAATATGACATAAGGAGAAGGCGGTAGGTGCTCAAATAAGAAAGTGCGTTTTCTTTAGTATTTCCTTTACTGTCCTTTTGAAGGCTTGAGTCCCTTCTGTTGCTGTGTTTCTTGGCACTTACCAAATATTCTTTTCGGTGATCATTAACTCCTGTGCTCAGCAGTTGCTCCCAAGAAGAAGCATCAAAAACTCTGGGAAATGTTCATTACTCATGGTTCTGCTGATGCCATAGAGAAGAGAGTGAAAGCTGCTTTACGTTTATTTCAGAATCATAATGTGAATGGAAAGGTTTTTTGAACATTATTTTCTGTTTGAAAACAAGGTTAGACACACAGCCCAGAGCCTCTGGTGCCACACCTGCCCAGCACTGATCCTCCCAGCAAACCCTTATTCCCACCCTGTATCTTCTCCATCCTGCCTGGCAACCCCTCCTCCCCAGAGTCATTGCTCCCCACCCGTGGGTGCCCCTGTGGCTTGTTCATTTGTTCTGGCTTGACTTGCCTCTCTGCCTTGCCCTCCCTTTGAATTTGCCTGTGCCTGGATTTTCCTGTCTCAGAATAACCCATTTGGGCTTAGGGGTTGGTCTTCAGAACTACCACTGCCCATCATCCCCGGACTCTTGGCCACAGTACTTCCTCTCCCATCAGTTCCAGTCAGTCCATGACAGTAAATGAAAATAATTACCTAAGGTCCTTTGTGTGTTGGCTTTAACATATACAACTTATAAAAAAGCCACACTTCTACACCCAAGGTATTCTTTATTGAAACACACACATACACAGTGGAAATACAGACAGATGTTTAAAGTATTGAATGGATTTGTGGTTTCTTTGGGGGTGAATTTGAATGAAGGGGATGCCTAAAGTCTGTTAAGACTTTGTTTTCCTTTGACCATTAAGGAAGAATTTCTTTGGTTTGTGACAAGGGAGCACTGCAACTTTTCAAGTGGGTGAGTGGTGGGCATTCTAACCCCTTCTAAAGCACTTGCATGACCCAATCAGGTGATTCAGAGTTGGATTAATCTAACCAAACAAGGGCAGTGAATTAAGACATTTTGCATGGGGGATATCCCTTGCCTGAATCCTTAATCCCTGAAAGAGCCACTGGCATGTTGCTCAGTGAAGCATTCATTGTCTTTACGGGGAATTTTTTTCTCTTCATCTGTTATTTCTGATTCTGTTGAACTGGTTTTATTTTTCTTAAGGCAAAGTACAAATACAGTCACTGATTTCACTAGAAAACAGTTTTATATAGTTTTTTTTTAAAGCTTAAAGAAAAGACTTGGAAAAAACTTTTAAAAATTGATTTTCTTTATTGAAAACTGCTAGATCTATTTTAGGGGACTGCATTTTGGGACTATTTCTCAGGAAAAATTGTAGTAATCAGCAGACGGATTTTGAAAGCTGGGGACTCATGAACAATATGAACACTTGTTTTGCATTTGAAGTTGGTAAAGTTAACTTTTTTTTTTTCAGGCTTGAAAAATATTGGGATAGGGATTAAGAGAGGAACCCTTTATCAGGTAAATACCAAAATATATTTATTGTGACTTTTATGGGTTTTACCAGTATCTCCCAAGATCTTTGGAATAGTTTCCTCATGAAATAATAAAGGAATACTTGTAGTATTCCATTGGATATACTTTACAAGTTTAATTGCAGTGTTATGAGGAAAAATTATTTCTTTCCCTCTAGTAAAAACTGTGTTCATATAACTATCTCGGGAAATGTGGTTTGGAGGTCAATAAAAGACAGACTTCTTGCCTGTAGACTACCTTCTCTCCATGTAAACTGGAGTTTGTCACTTGGGCATGAGAGCCATTTTCCTACCCACCCTCCCCTACCCTCTGCCAGCCCCATCTCTAAGTCCTTTCTGAACTTGTGAAAACAGCTGCTGCCCCTAGTGTCACAGCTCCTTTCTTCAGGGTTCACAGTTGAGTTTACAGGAGTTGTGAGAATCACAGGCACTGCATAGCCTTCTGATTTCCAGGTGCCTGGCCTCCCCATCTCAGAAGCTGCACAGACACCTTCCTCACCAGGCCCCTGAACCATGTAGGCCCACGAATGAAGGCCTGCAGGTTCCGGGCTCTCCCAAGCCCCCTGCCTTGCCCAGAAGTGCCTGTGTTTCAGTTGAGAGTTGGGTCAATTTTGGCTAAAATGCTCTGCTGAAAAGGAGATTGAGACCCAACAGAGCATACAAGCTTTTGTTCTGTGATGTGTGGGGGTGGGGTGGGGGTGGGGGTGGGGGTGGGAGTGAGTAGCTTAGGGTGGAAGATCTTGCTTGGACTCTGCAATGGGGCAGCCTGGGGTCTGGATAACCTCCCTGAGCCTCATTTTCCTTATCTGTGAAACGGAGATAATAATACTCACATGACTGTTGTGAGGATTAATAAGTGTGAAATACTTTACATACTTCCTGGCATATTAGGAATCACAAAAGAGCATTTCCAGACTTTTCTACTGATACCTGTCAGATGCTTCCACTGTCAGCCGTATCTTAGATTGGTGTTGTTGCCTGAGTTGTGTGTTACTGTCCAGCACAGGGTATGTTGGGTAAAACAGATCTAGTGTGTGTTTGTAGGAAACAGCTCAAAAAACAAACAAACAACAAACAAACAAAACCCAAAACCTACAAGGCACCATTTGAGAAACTTTGAGTTGATATAATGTATAAGTACATGGTATTTGTTTTTAGAGGATTGGCTGTAAATAAAAGCTGGGGCAGGTCCTGGTCAGAATTCAAAACCTGTCAGGTGAAGGTAGGATGATCTGGCTCCACAGTTTGGCTAAATGATGACATCAAGAAAAGGTTCTGCAACTACAGGTTTATTCCCGTATGCTGGGTTACAGAGGACACAGTGGACTTCTCACACGCTCACTGTCGTGTCAGAAACGGGGCACCGGTATGTGCAGTTGACTGCTCTTCTCTACTGATGAATTTAGGGACCAGAACCAACTCTGAGAAAAAATGCAGAGTGGGTAACATTTTCCTTTGGTGTTCTTGGCCTCACCATTGCTACCTCCCTACTTTTAGTGACTCTCTCTTCTAAGGCATCAGATACTCAGTGTGCTTCCCTTTCCCTCCAGTAAATGCTGTGCTTGGAATTAGATGCTGTAACACATGTGAAGATTTCATACTGGTTTGTGGGAGCTGTGGCTTTTAGATGCCCTGCATGCCTTTACTCCCACTCCATCCCAATCTGGTCATAGATCCCGCATCTGGATCACCCCCGCATCACCCCCAGGGGTGAGCACAGGACCTAGATCTGAACTCTCAGAGTACCCCACCCCCTTGGCAAGTGTCTCCAGCTGACAGTTGACATAATGAGCTTAAAGATCAAGCTGGGCCAATCAGAGACCTTCCCTGGGATGGTTGCAACTGGGACAGGCTGATGGAGAAGGTCTTTCTGTTTGGGGTTGGTGAAGTTGGAAACAGTGGAAGCTTATCCTACTGTGTGGAGAAAGCCTGTATGCCCAAGATGGATCTAGGGCTGAACCAAACCAAAATGAAGGCTGGAGAAGGCCTGCCAGTATCAGGACCTGGTTCTAGCCCCTCAAGGCCCCAGGACCAGCCTGTTTCATGCAGCTGTGGCCCTTCCTGTCTCAGAACTACCCCAGTGTTTTTACAGTAACTCTTCCCATCCCTGATTTGCTTTAATCAGTTTGCATTGTGTTTCTGTCACTCCTTTCTGGAAAACTCCTGTGTGCTTTGACTGACTCCCAGGTCTTCCTCCCTGCGGTGGGTTTCTTAAAGTCACTCTTAAGTATCCAATTATAGAAGAGTCTGTAAGGTGTTTTTCTTTAAACTATCCATATAACAAATGACACTGAGGAAGTATAAGTAGCAATTAAATTCATTGTAAAATTATAGGTGTCTATATCCTTTTTTTTTCGTCTAAAATTCTCAAAGTATAGATATTAGTTAGCTATAATAAAGATACTTTGTTTTTGAAAGAGCAAAGACAATGTAATTTAATTTTAGATCATTCCAGACTGAGTTTGAATCAACATGCTGATGACTGGAAATCTGCCAGAAATTAAAAGCTGATTATTGGGTCCAACTTTAGGTTATGACTCCAGTTAGGGTCACTGAGGGTATCCAAAAGGCCTGCACGATTATAACAACAATAACAACAACAACAACAGCAGCAACAACAACAACAACAGCTTGACATGTTGTTTTTACCTCTGAGCTACATGAGTTGTGGAAGGGTAATTTCTAAAGGCAAGGGACTCTGGGGAAGAAAGTCAGCTAAGAGAAGCCAGGCCTAGGATGGCAGTGATGCCAGAGGCCTGGTCAGGGGCATTGTCCAAGTGGAGTGTGTATCAGAGATAAGAGTTTGCATGTGTTCCATTGATTTGGAGCAGGGTAGAAGAAGTTTCATCTTCTATGACAATTCTTGACAGATAATGAATACTACTCAGAGAATTTATTCAGAAAGAGTCCAAGGCTGAATGTAGACTCACTGGGTCAGCCATGGCTATTTATTAGTGATGTCTGTCTCGGGCACAAGTGGATTCTGGTCATGCTGCGTGGATTAAGTATTTCCCCTCCCCAATTCAGATTCTCAGCAGCAGGGGGAGTAAAAACATTCCACCTCATTACGACAGAGCCATACTTGAAGAGCCCCCACTAGTTGTATGGAATTGGGCAGCAAGAAATTCATATCAGCCTACATGCAGATCTGACCAGAACTCAGAGGGGTAGTCAGCAGAGCTATGGAAATCAGTATATTGCTGGACGTTGACAAATATTGCATTTAGATAACGCTCCCTAGAGAGGATAGAACATTTTAAAAATTCTAATGGAGACTGGTGAGAAAAAACTATAAAATGAGGTAAAGGGAACAGTATCTTAAAGACTAAAAAAACTACTGCAAATTCTACAAGAAATTTTTAGAAAGGTGAAAGGGTTCCAGCAAACCCTATGGTTTGTTAAAAACAAACAAGACAAAAAACAAAACATGGTGTCTGAAATAAAACAACACTCAAAGGAGAGATCAGGCTGAGATAAAGAGACAATGGAATAAGATGAGATTTACTTATTCTATTTTCTACAGGTTTATTTTGTTCTCTTTCTTCCTTCTTTTAGCTGAATGGTTAGTACTTTAGTTTTCAGTATGTCTTATTTTCTAGTACATGTAGTTACGATGATAAAATTTTCTCTGGGTACCAGTTTGGCTGCATCCCATAATTTTTGATATGCCACATTGAAAATAGTCTGAGGTTTGAGGTTTGATTTCCTCTTGTATCCAAAGTTATTTAAAAGGTACTAAAATCTAAAGGAAGGGAATTTTGTTATCTTTTCACTGTTACTTTCTCATTTTATTATATTGTGATTAGAGAGTAAATGATATGATTTTTACTTTTTAGAATTTATGGGTTTTTTTTCTCTTGAGGACCATTACATCATCATTTTTTGGTAAATATTCTGTAGATTCTTACTTATGATTGTCCTCCATGATCTGTTGATTAGCCTAAAGTTTTTCACTATAACATTGGATTTGGTAATATCTCCTTATTCTAACCATTTTTACTGTATATATTACTATTTAGGTGCATAAAGATTCCTTAAAAGGTTTCTAACTTTTGTAAATGCATTCTTCCTTTGTCATGTTTAATATTTTAATTTTTTCATTGAAGTATAGTTAACATATAGTGTTATATTAGTTTCAGGTGTACAATACAGTGATTCAATAATTTTATACATTACTCATGCTCATCATGATAAGTGTACTCTTAATCCCCTTTATCTATTTCATACCCCTCTCCTACTTCCCCTCTGGCAACCACCAGTTTGTTCTCTATATTTAGGAGTTTGTGGGGTTTTTTTGTCTGTCTCTTTTCTTTGTTTCTTCATTTGTTTCTTAAATTCCACACAGAAGTGAAATCATATGGTATTTGTCTTTGTCTGTCTGACTTATTCTACTTGGCATTATACCTCTAGGTCTATCCATGTCATTGAAAATGGCAAGATCTCATTTTTTTTTTTTTTTTATGGCTGAGTATATACACAAGTGTATGTGTATCTTCTTTATCCATTCATCTATTGATGGATACTTGGGTTGTTTCTGTATCTTGGCTGTTGTAAATGCTACAGTAGGCAAAGGAGTGCATGTATCTTTTTTAATTAGTGTTTTCATTTTATTTGGGTAAATACCGTGCAGTGGATTTCTGGATCATATGATAATTCTGTTTTTAATTTTTTTGAGGAACTTTCATAATATTATCTGATATCACTCAATAATATTTTCATTTTGAGTATATTTTTGAAAGACCAATATTTTACATCTAGTTCTTTTTTGAAAGCATTTATCTGATATTTTATTGTTCATCTCATTATTTTTAATCCTTCTGAATAATTTTGTTTCAGTTTATCTCTTTTAAACATCAACATATATATTTAAAAATTATTTTTGCCCAGTCTGTGTCTCTTTCAGTAGATGATTTTTTTTTGTTCTGAAATTGCTTTTTTTTAATTTAATATTGTATCAGGAAGCACTTTCCATATCAATATTATAGAACTTACTCATTTTTGTATAGGTACATAGCACTCCATTGTGTGGACATACTGGAGTTTATTAAACTAGTCCACTGTTAATGTCCATATTCTTTTTGTAGGTAAACTTTTTTTTCTTTTTTTAGTTTTCAGTAGATGATTTTTCTATTCAGTTTTTCTATTATGGAAAATTTCAAGCACATGCAAAGGAGGAAAACAATGACTCACTTTCAAAACAATCAATTCTAACTAATTTGGATTATTTTGAAGCAAGATATTTTTTAAAGTTTGGAAGAACTGACAGCAGGGATTTTTTTTTCAGTGTTTATTTTTGAGAGAGAGAGCCTGTGAGTGGGGGAGGGGCAGAGAAAAAGGGAGACAGAGGATCTGAAGTGGTTTCTGCACTGACAACAGTGAGCCTGGTGCAGGGCTCAGATTTACAAACCGTGAGATTATGACCTGAGCCAAAGTTACACGCTCAAATGACTGAGCCAACCAGGCAACCCTGACAGCAGGGATTTTTATTGCAGATGAGAATCACCCAGGAGAAGGAAAAAGAATTTTCATGTTTACCTATGACTTTTTCTAATTTATTTATTTATTACTTTTCCTCATAGCCCATATTTTCCTCTTTTCTTGGATTTGTGTTTTGAATTTCTTTTTATTTTTCTAGAAGACATCTTTTAATGATTATTATATAAAGTGTTCTTGATTGATAAATTTTCAGTAAATAATATTTTCCCTGTCAATAGAATTCCAGTTCAAAATAATTCTTTCCTCTGAAATTTGGAGTTATTGCCTTTTGTCTTCTTGCATCTGGGGTTACTACTTCTTCCATTGCAGGTAAATGATTTTTTTTCTTTCTTGTTTTGGACCATCCAATATATTTTTTTAAATAAATACTTTAAATTTTATTTTAATTTTTTAAATTTTTATTTATTTTTTTAATATACATCCAAGTTAGTGTATCATGCAACAGTGATATCAGGAGTAGATTCCTTAATGGTCCTTACCAATTTAGCGCATCCCCCCTCCCACAACCCCTCCAGTAACCCTGTGTTTGTTCTCCATATTTAAGAGTCTCTTATGTTTTTGTCCCCTCCCTGTTTCATATTATTTTTGCTTCCCTTCCCTTATGTTCATCTGTTTTGTCTCTTAAAGTCTTCATATGAGTAAAGTCATATGATATATGCCTTTCTCTGACTAAATTCGCTTAGCGTAATACCCTTTAGTTTTATCCACGTAGTTGCAAATGGCAAGATTTCATTCTTTTTGATTGCTGAGTAATACTCCATTTTATACACACACACACACACACACACACACACACACACATACATATCACATCTTCTTTATCCATTCATCCATTGATGGACATTTGGGTTCTTTCCATACTTTGCCTATTTCGATAGTGCTGCTATAAACATTGGGGTGCATGTGCCCCTTCAAAACAGCACACCTGTATCCCTTGGATAAATACCCAGTAGTGCAATTGCTGGGTTGTAGGGGGTTCTATTTCTAATATTTTGAGGAACCTCCATACTGTTTTCCAGAGTGGCTGCACTAGTTTGCATTCCCACCAGCAGTGTAAAAGAGATCCTCTTTCTCTACATCCTCGCTAACATCTGTTGTTGCCAGAGATGTTAATGTTAGCCATTCTGACAGGTGTCTCATTGTGGTTTTGATTTGTATTTCCCTGATGATGAGTGATGTTGAGCATTTTTTCATGTGTCGGTTGGCCATCTGGATGTCTTCTTTGGAGAAGTGTCTATTCATGTCTTTTGTCCATTGCTTCACTGGATTTTTTGGTTTTTGGGTGTTGAACTGGATAAGTTCTTTATAGATTTTGGATACTAACCCTTTATCTGATATGTCGTTTGCAAATATCTTCTCCCATTCCGTCGGTTGCCTTTTAGTTTTGTGATTGTTTCCTTTGCTGTGCAGAAGCTTTTTATTTTGATGAGGTCCCAATACTTCATTTTCGCATTTGTTTCCCTTGCCTCTGGAGATGTCTTGAGAAAGAAGTTGCTGTGGCCAAGGTCAGAAAGATTTTTGCCTCCTTTCTCCTCGAGGATTTTGATGGCTTCCTGTCTTATATTTAGGTCTTTCATCCATCTTGAGTTTATTTTTGTGTATGGTGTAAGAAAGTGGTCCAAGTTCATTCTGCATGTCGCTGTCGAGTTTTCCCAGCACCACTTGCTGAAGAGACTGTCTTTATTCCATTGAATATTATTTACTGCTGTGTCAAAGATTAGTTGGCCATAGGTTTGTGGGTCTATTTCTGGGTTCTGTATTCTCTTCCATTGATATGAATGTCTGTTTTTGTGCCAGTCCCATACTGTCTTGATGATTACAGCTTTGTAATACAGCTTGAAGCCAGGATTGTGATAATTCCTGCTTTGGTTTTCTTTTTCAAGGTTGCTTTGGCTATTTGGGGTCTTTTCTGGTTCCATACAAATTTTAGGATTGTTTGTTCAGGCTGTGTGAAGAATGCTGGTGTTATTTTCATAGGTATTTCATTGAATATGTAGATTGCCGTGAGAAGTATTGACATTTTAACAGTCTTTGTTCTTCCTATCCAGGAGCATGGAATCTTTTCCCACTCTTTTTGTGTGTGTCTTCTTCAGTGACTTTCATAAGCTTTCTATAGTTTTCAGTATATAGATTTTTCACCTCTTTGGTTAGGTTTATTCCTAGGTATTTTATGGTGTACTTGTAAATGGGATCAGTTTCTTGGTTTCTCTTTCTGTTGCTTCATTTTTAGTGTATAGGAATGCAACCGATTTCTGTGCATTGATTTTACATCCTTCGACTTTGCTGAATTCATGGATCAGTTCTAGCAGTTTTTTGGTGGATTCTTTTGGGTTTTCCGTATAGAGTATCATGTCATCTGCAAAGAGTGAAAGTTTGACCTCCTCATGGCTGATTTGGATGCCTTTTATTTCTTTGTGTTGTCTGATTGCTGAGGCTAAGACTTCCAATACTGTGTTGAATAACAGTGGTGAGAGTGGACATTCCTGTCTTCCTGACCTTAGGGGGAAAGCTCTCAGTTTTTCCCCATTGAAGATGGTTTTAGCCTTTGGTCTTTCATATATGGCTTTTATGATCTCAAGGTATGCTCCTTCTATCCCCACTTTCTTGAGGGTTTTTATCAAGAAAGGATGTTTTATTTTGTCAAATGCTTTCTCTGCATCTATTGAGAAGATCATATGGTTCTTGTCCTTTCTTTTATTGATGTGATGAATCACACTGATTGTTTTACAGATATTGAACCAGCCCTGCATCCCATGTATAAATCCCACTTGGTTGTGGTGAATAATTTTTTTAATGTATTGTTGGATCTGGTTGGCTAATATCTTGTTGAGCATCCATGTTCATCAGGGAAATTGGTCTATAGTTCTCCTTTTTAGTGGGGTCTTTGTCTGGTTTTGGAATCAAGGTAATACTGGCTTCATAGAAAGAGTTTGGAAGTTTTCCTTCCATTTCTATATTTTGGAACAGCTTCAAGAGAATAGGTGTTAACTCTTCCTTAAATGTTTGATAGAATTCCCCCTGGAAAGTCATCTGGCCCTGAACTCCTAGTTTTTGGGGAGATTTTTGATTACTAATTCAATTTCTTTACTGGTTATGGGTCTGTTCAAATTTTCTATTTCTTCCTGTTTCAGTTTTGGTAGTTTATATGTTTCTAGGAATTTGTCCATTTTTCCAGATTGCCCATTTTATTGGCGTATAATTGCTCATAATATTCTCTTATTATTGTTGTTTTTTCTGCTGTGTTGGTTGTCATCTCTCCTCTTTCATTCTTTATTTATTTGGATCCTTTCTTTTTTTTTTTTTCCTCAAACTGGCTAGAGGTTTATCAATTTAGTTAATTCTTTCAGAGAACCAGCTTCTGTTTTCATTGATCTGTTCTACTGTTTTGTTTTTGTTTTTGTTTTGATAGCATTGATTTCTGCTCTAATTTTTATTTCTTGTCTTCTACTGGTTTTAGGTTTTATTTGCTGTTCTTTTTCCAGCTCATTAAGGTTTAAGGTTAGGTTGTGTATCTGAGACCTTTCTTTCTTCTTTAGAAAGGCCTGGGTTGCTACATACTTCCCTCTTATGACCATCTTTGCTGCATCCCACCGATTTTGGGTGGTGGTATTATCATTTTAATTGGCTTCCATGTACTTTTTAATTTTCTCTTTAACTTCTTGGTTAGCCCATTCATTCTTTAGTAGGATGTTCTTTAGCCTCCAAGTATTTGTTATCTTTCTAAATTTTTTCTTGTGGTTGATTTTGAGTTTCATAGCATTGTGGTCTGAAAATATGCACAGTATGATCTCGATCTTTTTGTACTTGTTGAGGGCTGATTTGTGTCCCAGTATGTGATCTATTCTGGACAACATTCCATGTGCACTAGAGAAAAATGTACATTCCACTGCTTTAGAATGAAATGTTCTGAATATATCTGTTAAGTCCATCTGGTGCAGTGTCATTCAAAGCCATTGTTTCCTTGTTGATTTTGTGTTTAGATGAACTGTCCATTGTTTTAAGAGGGGTGTTGAAGTCCCCTACTATTATGGCATTTTTTTCGATGACTTTCTTTATGTTGATGATTAATTGAGTTATATATTTGAGTGCCTCCACATTTGAAGCATAAATGTTTACACTTGTTAGGTATTCTTGGTGGATAGACCCCTTAATTATGATACAATGCCTTTCTTCATCTCTTGTTAGAGTCTTTATTTTAAGGTGTAGATTGTCTGATATAAGTATGGCTACCCTGGCTTTCTTTTGTTGGCCATTAGCATGATAGATGGCTCTCTATCCCCTTGCTTTCAATATGAAGGTATCTTTAGGTCTAAAGTAGGTTTCTTGTAAACAGCATATAGATGAATCTTGTTTTCTTACCAATTCAGTTACTCTATATCTTTTGATTGGAGCATTTAGTCCGTTGACGTTTAGAGTGAGTTCTGAAAGATATGAGTTTATTGCCATTATGTTGCCTGTAGAGTTGGAGTTTCTGGTGGTGTTCTCTGGTCCTTTCTACTCTTTGTTGCTTTTTCCCCCCATCTTTTCTCCCCTCAGAGTGTCCCCCTTAAAATTTCTTGCAGGGCTGGTTTAGTGGTCGTGAACCCTTTAATTTTTGTTTTTCTGGGAAACTCTTAATCTCTCCTATTTTGAATGACAGCCTTGCTGGGTAAAGAATTCTTGGCTGCATATTTTTCAGATTCAGCACATTGAATATATCCTGCCACTCCTTTCTGGCCTGCCAAGTTTCTGTGGATAGATCTGCTGCAAACCGGATCTGTCTTCTCTTGTAGGTTAAGACTTTTTTTCCCTTGCTGCTTTCATGACTCTTTCCTTGCCTGAGTATTTTGTGAATTTGACTATAATATGCCTTGTTGATGGTAGGTTTTGGTTTAATCTAATGGAAGTCCTCTGTGCTTCCTGGATTTTGATGTCTGTGTCTTTCCCCAGGTTAGGAAATTTTCCCGCTATGATTTGCTCACATAACACATCTACCCCTTTTTCTCTCTCTTCCTCTTCTGGGACCCCTTTGATTCTGATGTTGTTCCTTTTTAATGAGTCACTGATTTCTCTAATTCTTAAATCATGCTCTTTTGCCTTAGTCTCCCTCTTTTTTTCTGCTTCATTATTTTCCATAAGTTTTTCCTCTGTATTGCTGATTCTCTGTTCTGCCTCACCCATCCTTGCTGCTGTGGCAACCATTCAAGATTGCAGCTCAGTTATCACATTTTTTATTTCATCCTGACTAGCTTTTACTTCTTTTATCTTTGCAAAGAGGGATTCTAATCTATTTTCAACTCCAGCTAGTACTCTTATTATCATGATTCTACGTTCTGGTTCAGACATCTTGCTTGTATCTGTGTTAATTAAGTCCCTGGCTGTCGTTTCTTCCTGCTCTTTCTTTTGGGGTGAATTCCTTCATTTCATCATTTTGAAGGAAGAAAAGGAATTGATAAGGTAAAAAAAATAATATTAAAAAATTAAAACACCACACACACACACAAATCAAATAAGCGATGCTAGATTATAGGTATGTTTTGATCTGGTTATTGAAAGGAACTTGATAACTTAGAGAAAAAAGGGGAAAAAAAACAAAAGGAAAATGTTTGAAATTTAAAAAAAATGAATACAATGAAATAGAATAAAATGAAATGAAAATAAAATAGAATTTGAAAATCTTACAAAAAAATAAAAATATTTTTAATAAAAATTGGAAAGAAAAATAATTTTTTTCCTTTTCTGTATTCAAGATAAAGGAAAGAAACAAAAAAGAAAAAGAAAAAAAAAAGAAAATTGAATAGATGGACCAGCGAACAGCCTGAAATACGATTGAAATTACATCCGTTTCCCCTAGAAGTCAAACTATGAAGCACTTTATAGTCCATAAACTAAGCAGGTGAAGAGATTTGCGGTGTTCCTAAAGAGTGAGGTTGGCCCAGTGGGTGGGGCTTAGTGTAAGGGCTCTGTTCTCCACTAAATGGCTCTGCTTAGCTTACTGGGGTGCATTGTTGTGGCGCTTGTAGGTGTGAATGCGCATGCGCGGGAGGGGGGAAAATGGTGTCTCCCAGATACCCAGTCTCTTGTACGGCAACTCTGTGCTCTCCACAGCCAGCAATCGTGCACCCGTCCTTTGTCTCCAACTTCCGTCTGCTCCTTGCTTTCACATTGTCTGTGACCAAGCTCTCATGTTGCCAGTCGGCACCTCCCTCCTGAGTTGTATCTCAGATGTGGCTCTGTTGGCCGACCCCTCACTTCTGAGGGACTGTGGATTTGGCCCAGTCAGGTCCTCTGGGGGATGATCCCTCTAAGCAATGGCCAGGTGCCGGCCACCCCCAGGAATGTTCGCAGGACTGTGCTGCTGCTGCTGCTGCTGCTGCTGCTGCTGCTGCCGCCCAGAGACTGCGGCTGGGCGCCAGTCCACCCAGAAAAAGTTCACACAGTTGTGTACAGCAGCATTTCAGAGATTATGGAAAATCACAACACACGTCTGGCACCAGGCTTTACCCTTAACGATGTTGATCAGCACCAGCGAATGTGGTTGTTCTCTGGGGTCTGCTGGGACCAGGTGGCTGAACAGCCTCTACTGAATGTCCTAGCAGTGGAACCAATTCTCCCCATGTGGCCCGAGAACCTCCCGAACCCCAGTCTGCTCCTGGGGATTCGCCCTTTCTACCAGAGCACCACCAGGTATTGAGCTGCGGAGTTTTAGACTCTGCACTCCCCCTGTTTATAGAGTCTTAATGGAATTTAAACCCTCTCCTTTCTCCTTTCTCCCTTTTTAGTTCAGTCCCTGTGGCTGTTTCCACTTTTCTACTTTCTCTCCAGATGCTTTTGGGTGGGGGGAAGTGCTTTTCCCAAACATCCCCCCCCATCTCTGTCCTCTCTCTGCAAGCAAAAACAGCTCCCTGCCCTCTGCAGCTTCTGTCTCCCCCAGTTCACCTCTGCACCGTGTACCCGCTGAGTTCTGTGGTTCAGGTTGTGCAGATTGTTGTGTTAATCCTCAAATCAGTTTTCTAGGTATGCAGGATGGTTTAGTGTTGATCTGACTGCATTTCATGGATGCAAGATACAAAAAATAGCTTCCATGCTGTTCCTCCATCTTGGCTCCTCCTCTGGGACATCCAATATATTTATAAGTAAAGTTGTTTGCAGTGTATTAAGGCAACAGATAGGTGTTCTCTAGAGCTCAGAAATTTTTAGTACCCATGTATCTGATTTTAATATTTACTTCAAGATGTGCTTTAGCCAATTGAGACATGAATTAGTCAACAATTCAGGGGATTCATGATGTATTGATTTCTCCACTCACTGAATTTTGATCCCCCTCCCCCAAATTATGCCTTTGCATGGATTATTTGTTGTCAGATAGATTCTGCTCTTGCAGGGAGAAGTTGGTCCTGTGGTGTCTCAAGCAAATATTTTCCTTCTACCTTTGTTTCTTTTCCCACTTGTGAGGAATGTGTTTTTCAAGCTCTGTCCTTCACCCTTGAAATTCAGAAGCAACTTCTTTCCTCTCTTAATGATTGCTTAAAGCAATAATGGTGCCATTCTGTTCTAGCAGTAGCTAACACTGGCTAAATATTTTGCCGAAAGAGAGATGGAGAGAGACAAAAATCCCCTGCCATTAGCTCTTTCTAGCAGAGTTTCCCTCTTCCCGCTTATTGCTTTAGAAGTACTTCATTATTTTCCTTCCACTTCCTTCTAGTTTGAAGTAACTTAATGCCTCTTCTGTCTCATTTTTCTTGAAGAATTTGTAGTATTTTCAGTTGACCGAAGCTAAAAACTATTTGAGAACAATGGAAGGGCTAAAGTTGTATTTTTAGTTTCTGGTACTGAGAATGTGAATAATTAAAAAAAAACACAATCTGAATTTGTTTTTAATGAGATAGATACAGTTTCGACTTTGTCCCTAGCAGAATACCAGGAGACAGAACCATGAGCCACAAAATAAGGCCTCAAGCCGAGAATAACAACGATTTTGTTATGTTGTCCACTCCATCCTCAGTGCTGCCCATTCCAGGATCTCTTCTGCTATTTTCATAACACTGGAAATGATTTCACATCTGCAAGTAATTAGTTGCAAAATAATCTATCTTGGGACTGTGGGCTAGAGAAGGGTTGAGAAATAGGAGTTCCAACTGTGGTATAACAATGTGTAAATCATGTATTCCTTCTGCTTTTGTCTACATATACAGCTGTAAATATATTACACAGATATAGTCTGGTCTTGCAAAATTATAAACATGGCCCTTTGAGAAGCTCATCATTGACAAGAACAACACCAATCACCATACCTTACAGGTGTATATTATCTCTTATTTTACAAAGCTCTCTCTCTCAACATTCTTAATTCTTTTTCACAACAACCCTGAGAAATAGGAGAGGGTAAGATTTCCATCTGATACATGAGGAACTGGTGGCTGTTAAGCTAAGTAGTCAATAGATGACATGATTTTGCCAACATGTTATTAACAATTTATTACTCTAGAAACACATGTAAAGAGAAGTAAAACAAATTGTACCATCATGGCTTGATGAATTATCACAAAGAGAATACTCATGTAATGAGTTCCCAGATCAAGAAGCACTATCAGTACCTCCGTACCCCTTCCAGTCACTCATTCACAAAGGTAACTACTAGTCTGACTCATAGGTAGGTGACAGGCTTATTTGGATTAATTTTGTATGGCATGTGAATCAGGACCTTGCAAACCATGGATGCATTATATATGTGTACTTGATATATTTAGAAATATGTCTTTACACGATGAAATGCAATGCACATGAGGAAATAATAAAGGAATGAGGATGATCCAACCTGAAGAAGTTTCATCTGAGTTGGAACTTCATAGCTCCAATGTATGAGGGATGAAAGTCCAGAAAAGTACAAGAAGCTTTCTCCATTTCTATCAAGAACTTAGAAAAACTCAGTTTACATAGAAAGAGAAAAATATCTTTCTTTCATTCTTAGAATTTTGTGGACAAGGAGGAATCCATTTCCTACGTATATTTAAAAATTGTAGGCTATACGTGCTAACTCCAAGTGACTTTGGTTCTATCTTAACTAGACGCAAGTAATGGACAAAGTAATTTTTCAGAAGGGTTCCTTTCCTTCCTGATATTTGGCTGAACATTTCTATCAACATCCATGGGAGGATCAGCACTATGTTCTTTTAAAGGAAATGATGTTTTGCTGGAAAAGGGAGGCAGTGTCTAATTTGCCTCTCTCCTTTGGAGGTAGGAGAGTCTCCAGAGATGAGGTTTTTGCTTGTGAATGTGCTACATCTCCTTCAGAAGGGCAGAGCCAACGACTGACAGTAATTGCTCCAGCTGGTATCCTTCATCAGATGAATTTTGGAAGCTTCCCCTCCCATGTCCTCACCACTATTCTCTCATTTTTCTCTGCTGTCTGGAGAATTAGAAGCCAACGGGCAACCAGTGACTTGTTTGAATTGGTTTAGGGCTCACACACAGGAATACAGACTAAGACTGAACCCAGGTTCTGTGCTGCCTTGAAATGGAATCCTAGACTTTGTTTAGCAAGGGCTTTGTTGATGTGGCCTCCATTAGAAAAGATTTGCTTTCTCTTTGGAGTCTGTGTGTGTCCCTCTCCTTCACCCCCAGACCCACTGAGCTCAGAGCAGAGGAATGTTTACATGAAAAGAGACTGCCAAGGTTTTAAATTGCATCCATTAGGAAACGAATTATCCTCTTAATCGTTTTTTGTTTCATTCCTGAAAAGATTAAAATGCTTTTAATTTAATAAAGTTTTGAAAAATAGGTAAGTTTATAATTTTACAAAAATGTGTTCAGAGATGTAAGAATATCCAGGGAACTCTAGAGGATATTGAAAATGACCTATTTAGGTCTCACTCATCTGTTATTTCTATAGTACAAGGATATTGCCTAATTTTGATCTCTGTTCTCCTTTAGAAGCTCTCGGGCTATTTTTTTCCCTATCAAATCAATTAAGTCAGAGTGTTCATCAGAATTAAAAAAAAAACGCACAACAACTGGCATTTCTGCCCCTCAAAATGTTGATACTATTCTCTAGATAGCCATACTTGCTTAGAGAGAAATGCTATTTTTTATTCACATTCTCATTTTTATCCTGCAGATACGTGAAAATATAGACCATATTTCTGCAGTGTGGCGTTACAAGGTAAGTTCTGGAATGGATGAACATAAGGATAAGGACATATGTATTACTCTGATTTGATTATGAATAAATATTGTAAATTTGCTCAAGTTTGGAAGGAAGAATAGCAGGTCCTGGTGTTGGTACTAGCCTAATTTCTTTGTCCACAGATTTCTGGGTATGGCAGATTATTACTAATCTGAAAACAGAGAGCTTGTAGAAAAGCAAATGCTCACACACAATAATCACTTTGACCAAATAGTACAAACGATTTTTCAATAAGCCATTGTTTAATCGCCGGGAAGTAATGGTCATTTATCTACAAAGAAAAATTTTTAGAATGCAAACCTCTCTTGTTATTACAAGATGGTACAGATGGAATGTTTGTGTCCCCCAAATTCATATGTTGAAATCCTAATTCCCAAAGGTGATGGTGTTAGGTGGGTCCCTGGGTAGGGGATTAGGTCATGAATGTACAGCCCTCGTGAATGGAATTAGTATCTGAGAAACTCCCTTGCCCCTTCCATCACGTGAAGATACAGCTAGAAGGTGCCATCTATAACCAGGAAGCAAGCTGTGAACAGACACTGAGTTTGCTGGTGCCTTGATCTTGGACTTCCAGGCTGCAGAATGGAGAGAAAGAAATGTTTGGTGTTTATAAGCCACCCAGTCTGTGGTGTTCGGTTATAGCAGCCCAGATGGACTAAGACACAAGGTGTATGCGTAAATGTAGTGAATTACATTTGATAAACACTTATGTCAACCCTTCTCTGAATAACAGGAAATAGTATCTGGACACCTTTTTATAGCTTTTACTATTCATACTCTCCTGCATCTCTGAAGAGGAAAAGGAAGATTTAAACTTTACAAAATTCATAAGCATTTGAATGATAAGAGCTAATTATTTAACTGAAATTTTGAAAAAGCATACAAAAGAAACAAAAGTTTCTTAGCCTGATGACTATTGCCTTAAAAAAAACCCCACTTTTTATTGAGGCGTGATTCAGACAGAAAAGTTAAATTGTATGTTTACAGCTCTATGAATTTTCACAAAATGAACACCCCTGTGTAACCAACATCAAGAAAGGAAACATTGCCAACCCCTCAGAAATCTCCCCCAGAAGTGCCCCTGCCTCCTGCCTGGTCCCTTCTCCATCCCACCTCCTCAGGTCATTGTTCGCATGGTTTCTCTGCTAGTTTTGTCTGTTTTTCTTTTTTCCATATTTTTTTTATTTTGAAAAATGTCAAACCCACAAGAAAGCTGAAAGAATGGTACAATAAACATTCATATTTCCATTACCCAGATTTCCTTATTGTTAACATTTTGCCATTTTTTAAAATTTCTGTGAACCATTCTAAAGTTGAAAACATCATGTTTCACCCCTAAATACTTTACCAGATATTACCTCCAAATAAAGACAATTCTCCTGTTTAACTCCAATACCGTTTTTACACTAAAAATTAAACATTGATGAAGTAATTTGAACTAATATATCCAAATTTCCCCAGTTGTTCCAATTATTTTATAGATTTTTTAAAAATCCATGATATGTATTATATTTTAATTGAGTTACCTCTTTAGGTATGCTTTAATCTGGAATGGTCCTTTTGCTCTTTAAATGATATTGGCATTTTTCAAATGTCCAGGTTGGTTGTTTTGTAAAATGGCCTTCAGTTTGAATTTGTCTGGATTTGTCTGGTTGATTCCTAATGATTCTATTCAGATTAAATATTTTTGGCAAAAACATCACTACTGACATGACTTCCTCTTTGATACAACTGTCAGGAGTCACATATCAGTTATCACATTACTGATGATGCTAAATTGGAAAAATTTGGTTAAGAAGGTATCTGCCGGATTCCTTCACCGTGAAGATATTTTTTACCTTTATAATTCATAAATAATATGTAGGATAATATTTTGAGACTATGTGAATGCCCTGTTCCTCTCAGAATTTTTACTTAATGGTTTTAGCATCCACTGATGATCTTTGCCTGAATTAATTATTACATTAATGGTTGCAAAATGGTGGTATTAAAAATTATATTATTCCTTCTACATCGATTCCTGCTACATCATTAGCATTCTTCCGTAAGGAATCTTTCAGTTCCCCTCTCACTCTTTTCCACTTCTCAATTTCACCATGGACTCAGATTCCTGCTTACTTTTATAATTATCATCATTTATTTTGATACCTCCAAATCTGGCCATTGATAGTCCCTTCAAATAAGCCCATGAGTCCTTTTGATGTCCCAGAAGTTTCTGAGCACATTTTTCCTTCTGGCATAAGACACTTTTCCATTTATTTAAAAATAATTTTGCATAATTTAAGAGGATTTTAAATTTGTTCTCATAAAGCTTTTGCACATTACTTTTTAAGTTTATTCCAAAGTATATTATTGTTTTCCTCTACTATTATGCCTTCTAACTGTGTGTGTATATATGTGTATATATATCAATAGTATATATTCTGTCAATTTTTTGTATGTTAATTTTATGACTACCTATTTCATTGATTTCTTGGTTGAATTAGTCATTGATTTATTTGGACTTTCCACATATATTCTACTATCTGAAAATTAAGATTGTTTTGTATCCTCTCTAATTCTTAAGTTCTTTCTTTTTTCTAATTGCATCAATGAATACCTCTAACACAATGATGAATAGATGTTTTTCACATTGGTGAATATGCCTCTAGTGTTCCCCATGAGATACTGTCTTCAGAACTGAAGTATGTATATTATGTATTTGTGAATTGGTATATATTATGTATGTGTGTGTGTGTGTGTGTGTGTGTGTGGTGTGTAAAATCATATAAGAAAGTATCCTTCAATTCCTACTAATGTGAGCATTTTCATCAGGAATGGGTTAGATTTCTTCAAACACCTTTCTATATCTTAAAAAAAGTTATAAAAGTTTCTTGTTAATAGTAATATGGTCAATTAATAGATATCCCACTTCAGATTTAAGGACAGAGATAGTCTCAAAGTGAAGACATGGAAAAAGATATCCCATGCAAGTGGAAACCAAAAGAAAGTGGAGGTAGCTATACTTATATCAGACAAAATAGACTTTAACCCAAAAACAATAACAAAAGACAAGGGCCATCATTATATAATGATAAAGGAATCAATCCATCAGAAAGATATAACAATTGTAAATATATGTGCACCCAACATTGAAGCACCTAAATATATTAAGCAAATACTAATAGATATGAAAGGAGAAATAGACAACCATACAATAATAGTAGGGACTTCAATATCCCACTTTCAACATTGGATAGATTATTAAGACAAAAATCAATAAAGAAACAGTGGATTTGAACCATACATTAGATGAAATGGAGATAATGGACATCTATAGAACAGTCTATCCAACAGCTACAGAATACACATTCATCTCAAGTACACATGGGACATTTTAAAGAATAGATAAGTGATAAGATACAATACAAGTCTTAGCAAATTTAAGAAGATTGAAATCATTCCAAATATTTTTTCTAACCACAGTAGTATGAAACTAGAAATTAATAACATGAGGAAAGTTGGAAAATCTACAAATATATATGACATTAAACAGTACACTCCTGAGTAACCAATGGGTCAAAAAAGAAATTAAAATGAAACGAAAATACATCTCAAAACAAATAAAAATAGAAACACAAAATCTATGGGACATTGCAAAAGCAGTTCTAAGAGGAAACTTTATAGTGATTAATGTACATACTAAAAAAATGAGAAAGTTTGCAAATAAACAACATAAGTTTACAGTTCAGTGAAGTAGAAAAAGAAGGGCAAATTCAGACCAAAGTTAGCAGAGGGAAGGAAATAATAAATATCAGAGTGGAAATAATGAAATAGAGAATGTACAAAAAGCAATCAAAAAGATTGATGAAACTAAGAGCTATTTTTTCAAAAGATAAAATTGACAAATCTTTAGTGAAACTAGGGGGAAAAAAGACAACTCAAGTAAATAAAATCAGAAATAAAAGAGGAAAAAAAATAACTGACACTACAGAAATACATAGGCTCATAAGAGACTACTATGAGCAACTATAGCAAGACTGAGCCAGGAAGAAATAACAAGTTGGGACAGACCAATAATGAGTAAGGAGATTGAATCAGTAATAATTTAAAAAACCCTCCTAATGCAGAAAACCCCAGGACCAGATGGCTTCACAGGCGAATTCAACCAAAAATTTAAAGAAGAATTAATGCCAATCCATCTCAAACTCTTCCAAAAAATTAATGAGGAGGGAAGACTTCCAAACTCCTTCTATTAGGCCCTCATTATACTGATACCAAAGCCAGATAAGGACACTACAAGAAAACTATAGACCAATACCCCTGATGAACAAAGTCAATGTAAAAATTCTCAACAAATTGTTAGGAAACCAAATTTAAGAATTCATTAAAAGGATACACAGCATGACCAAGTGGAATTTATTCCTGGGATGCAAGTATGATTCAATATACACAAAATAAAAGAAAGATAAAAGTCATATGATTATTTCAATAGTTACAGAAAAAGCATTTGACAAAATACATCTCTTCATGATAAAAACTCTCAACAGATTGGATATAAGAGGAACATACCTCAACATAATAAAGGCCACATGTGACGAACCCACAGCTAACATTATACTCAATGTAGAAAAATTGAAAGTCCTCCAAGACCAGGAAAAAGACAAGGGTGACCACTGTCTCCACTCTTATTCAAAATAGTGCTGGAAGTCCTAGCTAGAACAATCAGACAAGATAAAGAAATAAAATGCATCCAAATTGGAAAGGAAGAAGTAATATTATTGTCATTTGCTGAACATGATTTTATATATCAAAAACCTCAGGCTCAACTAAAAAAAACTGTTGGATCTAATCAATGAATTGAATAAAGTTGCAGGATATAATATCAATACACAGAAATCAGTTGTTTTTCTATACACTAACAATGAAACACCTGGAAAAAAAATAAAACCGACTCACAGTAGCATCAAGAACAATAAAATGACTCAAAATAATAATAAGGTGACTCAGAATAAATTTACCAAGTAAGTGAAAGATATGTACAATGAAAGCTACAAGATTTTGCTGAAAGAAATTAAAGATGCAAGTGAAATGACATCCTGTATTCATGGGTTGAAAGAGTTCATATTGTTAAAATGTCCATAATACCCAAAGCTATCTATAGATTCAACACAATCTCTATCAAAATTCCAATGGAATTTTTCATAGAAAATAGAACAAACAATTCTAAAATTTGTGTGGAACCATAAAAGACCCTAAAATAGCCAAATAGCCAAAGCAATCATGAGAAACAACAACAAAAACTGGACACCTCACACTTTCTGATTTCAAACTGTACTACAAAACTATAGTAATTAAAACAGCATGATACTAGTATAGAAATAGACAATGGAACAGAATAGAAAGCCCAGAATTAAACATCCACATATATATATAGACAACTAATATTTGATAAGGCAGCATGGAACATCCAGTGGGGAAATGATGGTCTCTTAAGAAAATGGTATAGAGAAAACTGTATAGCCACATGCATAAAAATGACATTGGGCCTCTATCTTATACCACCCATAAAAATTAACTTAATATGGATCAGAGACTTAAACATAAGACCTGAAACCTTAAAGTTCCTAGGTGAAAACATGGGGAAGAAGCTTCTTGACATTGGCTCTTGACCATCCCTTTTTTGGATATAACACCAAAAGCACAAACAAAAGAAAACATCAACAAATGGGATTACATCAAACTTAAAGGCTTCATACAACAAAAGAAACAAAATGAAAAGGCAACCTACAGAATGGGAGAACATTTTTGCAAACCATGGATCAGATAAGGGGTTAATACCCAAAATTTATTAAAAAAAACTCATACAACTCAGTAACCCAAAGCCAAACAATTTGATTTAAAAATGGGCAGAGGAAAAAAAATGGGCAGAGGAACTACATAGACGTTTTTCCAAAGAAGACCTTAAATAGTCAACAGTTGCTGAAAAGTTGTTCAATATTGCTACTCATTATGAAAATGCAAATCAAAACCAAGAGGAGATATCACTTCACACCTGTAAGAAAGGCTATCATCTGGAAGATAAGAGATAAGTGTTGATAAAGGTGTGGAGAAAAGGAAACCCTTGTACAGTGTTGGTGGATTATAAACTCGTTCAGCCACTATGGAGAGTAATATGGAAACTATTCAAAAAAGTGAAAATATAACTACTATATGGTCGATACAGCAACTCCACTTCTGGAGATATATATCTCCAAAGGAAATGAAAACAGGTTACCAAAGAGACATAATGCACTCTCCTGTTTATTGCAGCATTATTCACAATAATCAAGATATAAAAACAACCTAAGTGTCCATCAGGGGATAAATACATAAAGAAAATGTGGTATTTATATACAATAGAATACTATTCAGCCATGAGAATAAAAGGAAATTCTGCCATTTTTAACAGCATAGATGGCCCTCAAGGACATTATGCTAAGTAAGATAAGTCAGACAGAGAAAGACAAATACTTAAACATAAGACCCTATGGAATATAAAACTGTAACCTTAAAAGCAGAGAGAAAAATAGTGGTTACCAGGGCCTGGGAGGAGGGAGAATGGGAGAGATGTTGTTTAAAGGTACATACGTGCAACCAGTAGATAAATAAATCCTAGAGACCTAATACACACTGTACTGATTATACACAACAAAACTGTATTATAAACATTAAACTTTCTAAGAGACTAGATCTTTACTCTTCCAAACACTAGAAGAAATTATATTATGGGAGAATGGTAGAGGTGTTAGCAAACACATAGACAACCATACTGCAATACAAATGTATGAAATCAATGTTGTAGACCTCAAACTTACACAATGCTGTATGTCAAATATATCTCAATAAAAAAAGTTTTAAATTTCTAGATGGAAAGGCTGTTTTGTTTTAACAAATTTGTTATTAATTTATATTTTCATTGCATTGTAATGAGAGAATGTATTTTTTTAATTTCCCCTTTAAGTTCCTCTTGTGGAACTTACTGAGGCTTTCTTTGTGAACCAACATATGATCAAGTTTTGTGAATGTTTCATGTATATTCTATGAAGGTGGAGAGATCAAGAAATATACATTAAGTCTATATTACTATTTTGTTTATGTCTTCTGTATTCTTATGTTTTATCCATTTGATCTTGGTTTATTCCTTCTTTCCTCAAATCTCTTGAAGTTGCTAATCTGCTATTCTCTTGTTTTCTACTATTTCTACTGTCGAGAAATCTGATGCCAAACTGATTTTCTTTCCTTTGTAAATGAGTTGGTCACTTTGCTTGGAGGCCCAAAAGTTTTGTTTTGTTTTGTTTTTAATTTTCTTTAAAAATCTAATAGCCTTAATAGGATATGTCTTGAAGTTGACCATTCTGTCAGTCTTACTAGTTACACAGTGGACCATTTCAATATGTAAATGATGATGTAAATTTAAGTCTTTTATCTCTTGGGAGTTTTCTTGGGTTATAGTTTTAAATATTCGTTTGATTCCATTATTTTGTTTTTAATTTTTCAGTGACTTCAGTTGTTCATACATTGAATCTCTTATATTCTACCTCAATCACTTTCTCTCATTCTTGTTATATGTTGTAATTTTTTTCATTCTTTTGTTTGTTTTTATGCCTTTCCTGGGCATCTTGTAATTTAGTCATAATTTCTAAGATGACTTTGTATTTTTCTTTGATTTCCTTCCTAATTTGTATCCATTTATATTTTGAGTTTCAAAATTTCTGAGTCAGGATGTTTATTCCTTCTTATCTCCAAATGCTTGTTTAAGGATATTTAATTCACATTAGGTTGTTGACATTTTCTTCTGCTTGTTGTTTGGGAAGGGAAAATATTCATCAACTAAAACATTTTGATGCTTATGTTGTATTTTCTTCTTTTTTAAATATAATTTATTGTCATATTGGCTTCCATACAACACCCAGTGCTCATCCCAACAAGTGCCCTCCTCAATGCCCATCACCCACTTTCCCTTCTCCCCCACCCCCCATCAACCCTCAGTTTGTTCTCTGTATTTAAGAGTCTCTTATGGTTTGCCTCCCTCCCTCTCTGTAACTTTTTATTCCCCTTCCCTTCCCCCATGGTCTACCGTTAAGTTTCTCAAGATTCACATGAGTGAAAACATGGTACCTGTCTTTCTCTGAATGACTTACTTCACTTAGCATAACACCTTCCAGTTCCATCCACGTCACTGCAAATGGCATGATTTTATTCTTTCTCATTGCCAAGTAGTATTCTATTGTAGATATAAACCACATCTTCTTTATCCATTCATCAGTTGATGGACATTTAGGCTCTTTCCATAATTTGCCTATTGAAAGCGTTGCTATAAACATTGGAGTACATGTGTCCGAATGCATCAGCAATCCTGTATCCCTTGGGTAGATTCCTAGTAGTGCTATTGCTGTGTCATAGGGTAGTTCTATTTTTAATTTTGTGAAGAACCTCCACACTGTTTTCCAAAGTGGTTTCACCAGTTTGTATATTTTCTTTTTTTTTTTATTTTTTTAATGTTTATTTATTTTTTGAGAGAGAGTCAGAGCATGAGTGAGGGAGGGACAGAGAGAGAGGGAGACACAGAATCTGAAGTAGGCTCCAAGCCCTGAGCTGTCATCCCAGAGGCTGACATGGGACTAGAACTCACCAACAGTGAGATCATAACCTGAGCTAAAGTCGGACACTTAACCAACTGAGCCACCCAGGTGCCCCTGTATATTTTCTTCTTATAGTTACTTTGGTAGACAAGGTGAAGAGATGAAGATTTAGGCAGTGTATGAGATTTCTTAATTCAAAAGCTTCCTCTTCTATTTGTTTATAAATTAGTTTCTTTTAAAAAATGTTTATTTTTGAGAAAGAGAGAGAGAGAGCACAAAAATGGGGAAGGGGCAGAGAGAGAGAGGGAGACACAGAATCAGAAGCAGGCTCCAGGCTCTGAGCTGTAGCATAAAGCCCCATGCAGGGCCCAGACTCAGAAGTGGTGAGATTATGACCTAAGCTGAAGTCAGATGCTTGACCAACTAAGCTACCCAGGAGCCCCTATAAATTATAGTTTCTTAAAAATTGCTCCCTCTTTGGAGGATGGTGGTGGTGTGTCTTCTGATTTTGTGATTCTCTTATTTTTGAAGTGCTCTTAATTTCCAGTTCTTTCTCATTGTCTAAACACCAAATATCTGAAGGCTGCTCTTTCCTTTTCCTCCAGGACTGGTGCTTTCCCAAGATTTCCACTCCTGTTCTTGCAAACTCTGAAGCTCCTTCTTTTGATTCATCAGTTGCCATAATCTACCATGTCTATTTTTAGTATTTAAATAGGGGAGACATTCTCTTTCTGGAGGTCATTGTATCTGTGTTTCTGTACCTAGACCCCTGATTTCCTTTTCTCTTTTCTGAACTGGCTTTTCTTCTCTCTCTTTCTCTCTCTCTCTTTTTTCCTTAATTTTTTATTTATTTTTGAGAGAAAGAGCCTGAGTTGGGAGGGGCAGAGAGAGGAGATGCAAAGCAGGCTCTGCACTGACAGCAGGGAGCCTGATGGGGGGCTTGAAATCATGAACCATGAGATCATGACCTGAGCTGAAGTCAGACGCTCAACCCACTGAACCACCCAGGCTCTTCTGAACTGGCTCTTCTGAATTGGGTCATTTATGTACCTATTTGGATATACTTTGAATTTGTAGTATTTTGCGTTTCATGGTTGTATTACAGGTGTGGGTTCAAATGGTTTTAGTGGCTCATCTTGTTGATCTCTCTGGTTTCTTGGAATATTTATGGAGAGATTCAGAATATACAATATTTCATTTTGATATTTTCTTTTCTATATTTTGTATGTGTATATGTGCATAATTTTACATGGTTACCACCTTGGGTCTATTCAATTTTGTTTCTTTTTAACTTAATAATATCATCTTAATTTCTCCAGTTTCTTCCCAATCCTATAGATGCTATCATTATCTGTGAATAGACCCATAATATTTTGCCAAGTGGATATGTCATGCTATATTTCATTACTTTTTTATTGTTGGATATTTACATTGGAAAAGAAAGATTACAAGTGTGTTTGGCATGAACAAATTTAGCTCAGGCCATTTTGAGGGATGAGCACTTGGCTTAGAATAAGCATATAATCAATCTTTGTGGAATCAATGATTCAAAAGAAAAAGAAAACTGGACAAAACGTGCCCATATGGGAAGAAAACTGAAGTGTCATTTAAAAAGTTCATTTAAATACATATAAATCTCATATTCTACTGAAATTTTATTAACTGCTTAGGACTTCACTTGGGGTACACCAGAAATAAATGCTCTGGGAATGTCATATTGAATAAACTTGACATTAAGTTAGGTGTGTGGTAGAGTCAAATGCAACAACTGTGCCTTAGAGTAAAGGTCATGAAAAAGTGCTTCAATCTGAGGGTAACTTATTCAGGGTGACTCCTGGGGATAAGTAACTGTATGACCTTGTCATTTTGTTCCCTCTCCTTCACATGGGTGGTGATGATTGAACAAGGGAAATGAATGAGGCTTGCAGTTCTGGATGTGGTCAGTCTCCATAAATCATTTCTTCCATTGTCTGAATACATTTGGGCATCCACAGTAGTTTATTTCCAAAGTATATAAAGAAGCAGAGGCCAAGGGTGTAATCTTGGAGCTATTTAAATAGAGTGGTTCCAGTCAAGACAAGCAGCTGTTCCCAATTATTAGTCCATATATTCTAGGTGCCAGGGAAAACCCACAAGGGTGTCACTAAATTGAATTTTAAAGTGACCTCCTGTTCAGATGAAAATCTCCTAGCTGTTGTTTTTTTCCCCAAAGACTGGTCTCCTATTGAACAAGTTAGCAACACTCTTGTTATGAATGAATCATTGCTACTGCCTATAGAGGAAATCTGAATTACTTCATAAGGCTTCCAAAGAACGTGAATATTTTTTATAAATGCTGTTAGGCTAAAAGCCTGAACACAAGGACAAGGACAAGGACAAGTCAGAAATCTGCAAAAAGAGCAAACTCTAAGGATAGAGAGTGGTTGTAATATTTTAAACTTACGTGAGTTGTGCTGAAGCATGATTTCAAGGGGTGTCTGGTTCCTGACACACATCTTGATGGTCCCTGTGGGAACATGGGACTTGTGATCCATTTCTGCTTTGGGAAACAGGCCTTTCTGTCTTTCTCTCTTACCACAGGTTATAGGAGAAACTTCTGCCAGAGCAGTCCATGAGAAACATGAACCCCTACAGAATGAATGGCAAGGCACTCTTTCAACACAAAACCTTACCACAGAATGCCTTCGTATCCATTCCACCTAATTCCATAAACTCTAGGGTTAAAGAGCACAAGCTCTGGAGTCCTAGTACCTAGGTTTAAGTTTTGGCTTCCTCACTATGTAGTGTGACCTTGGGCAAGTTAGTTAACCTTTTTTTTTTTTTAATCTCCATTTTTGTATCTGTAAAATGGAGAGGTAATAAACTACAAACTTAACAGGATTGTTGTGAGAATTTAATGAGGTTATCCATTTAAAGTGCTTGCCAAATGTTTATGGCCGATTTCCTCCTCCTCCTCTCCATTATCATTGTCTGTTGTCATCCCTCTCAAGGGATATATACTTGAAATTAAAACACTGCTTCCATTTATCTGACTCCCTTTATTGAAGTTATCCATGTGCAGAACATGGACTATTTAAGTTATTCAAAGCCAACTATTTTCCTTTTCCTCCCTCCACATGTGTAGACATTACAGAGAGAAGTCTGAGCAGCTATTTCACAATTCACAAAGCTAAAGGTGTCCTTTGTTAGGCTAATGGAAATATCTCCCAGGGTCACTGGCCAAGCCCGAACATCACCCCATACAGGTTTTGAAAATGACCTCAGGTCAATGAAAAATTCCTCATTGTGCACATTTTCCCTTGGTGATTTTAAGAATTGAAGTTTGAGGAAAACACATTTAGTGCATGTCAACGTAAAACATAAAAGCAATGTATATAATTCTATATGCCTCAGAGAGATATATCAGTAGAATATTTATTTCACAAATATGAAAAAGGACCATTTAATTAGTTGTCAGAGTTAGTGAGTTTATATTTTAAAGCACATATGAAAGCTCTTTGAACAGCAGCATGGTTTATTTAGTTGTTCTGTTTTACTGCGGTGAGGTGCCAAGTTGACTCCAGAGAAATCTTGCAATGTGGTGCCTAGGAGTCTAAGACCTAAATTGAATGCCTAGGCTGCTCTCTGTCCTTGCCATGTCAAGAGCAAGAAAGCAACCTCAAGAGCAGCGGGCCTTTTATTTCACACAAATGAATTCTTAATAGTTGATGTTTATGATTGTTTTTACATACAGTTTTTATGACTTACTTTATGTCTACAAGTTTCCTAGATTATATGTCCCTGAGTTCAATATTTCCCCCTTTATTCTCTCAGGCCTAACTGTGTTTGATATGCTGCATTTGATATGCTATCTTTTATTATGCAGAAGCTCTTTGATCTTTGCAGAGGAAAGGCGCCATATAAATGCAGAAATCCATTATAATCATGCAGAAGAGTGGCTTTATGGGTGAAGTCCAGCTTAGCGATGCTGTTGGATGGAAGAGTATGTTAGGCTCTGGAATGTTAATGCCAAAGTATATATTCAGATAAGAAGGTTTGTTTAAGAAATTTATTTTTAAGTATGCTTTTTAGTGAAGTAAACATACATACACAAAAAGGTACAGATCATAAGTGTTCAGCTTGATGAATTTCAACACAGTGAATATACCCATGTAATCAGCACCCAGATCAAGAAATAGAACATTACAGTGTCCCACATGCTCCTTCTCATTCCCTACACTGCGACAAGGTTACTACTATTCTTTTTATTTAGTTTCACCTGATTCTGAACTTTACCTAGATCAAATCACGCACAATATACTCTAGGGTCTTGCTTCTTGTTCTTAGCATAGTGTCAGCAAGATTCATCCATGTAGCGATTTTTTTTTTTTTTTTTAAATTTTTTCCCAACGTTTTTTATTTATTTTTGGGACAGAGAGAGACAGAGCATGAACAGGGGAGGGGCAGAGAGAGAGGGAGACACAGAATCGGAAATAGGCTCCAGGCTCCGAGCCATCAGCCCAGAGCCTGACGCGGGGCTCGAACTCACGGACCGCGAGATCGTGACCTGGCTGAAGTCGGACGCTTAACCGACTGCGCCACCCAGGCGCCCCTAGCGATTTTTCAGTTACATTTATTGTACCAGTTTTATTGTATGGCTTTTACCGTATAAATATACCACTATTTACCCATTCTGCTATTGAAGGGCATTTGAATTGTTTCTAATTTTTGGCTATTATGTGTAGTGCTGCTAGACATTCTTTCAGATGTCTTTTGATGAACATATAAATGAATACATGCTGGATGTGCACTTAGGAATGAAATTCCTGGCTCATAAAGTATGTATGCAAGTGCTTGGCTTTAGTAGATATTACCAAACCATTTTTCAAAGTGGTTGTACCAATTTTTACTTCCATAGGTGGTGTGTGAGTGCTCTGGTTGCTTCACATCCTTACTAACATTGGCATGGTCAGTTTTGTAAAAATTTAGCCATTCTCTTGGGTGTAAACTGGCATCTTACCGTAGTTTGATTTTCTCTCCGCTGGTAACTAATAATATTGAACACCCTTACATATGTTTACTCCATTTTGTGATGTGCCTCTTCAAGTCTTTTGTCCGTCTTACTGTCAAGTTGACATTTTTATGGGTTTATGGCTATTAGTCCTTTGTCAGATATGATATATATATTGCAAATATCTTCATCCATTCTGTGGCTTGAGTTCTCTTTCTTCATAGTGTCTTTTGATATCATCAGTTCTTAACTTTAATGTATTTCAGTTTATATATTTTTTTTCCTAAAGGAAAAATTGTTCAATACTTTTTGTGACTTAAGAATCTTTTCCTGTTCAAAATCATGAAGCTACTCTTCTGGGGTTTTGGTTTTTGTTTGTTTGTTTGTTTGTTTGTTTTTGTTTTTGTGCTTTTGCTCAGAAGATTTGTTTTTTATTTTATATTTAGATCTACAAACCATTTGGAATTAATTTTTTGTTTGTGGCTTAAAGTGGATGTCAAGATACACGTGTTTCTCCCCCGATATAGATTTGCAGTTTATCCAACATCTTTTTTTTTTTTTTAAAAGATCATACTTTCTCCACTGAAATTCACTTTTGAATTCATGATTGGCATTCATAACAGGGGGATCACTGTCTTTTCATGCATAGGTTTTCAGGCTGTTGTGCATAGGAATCACTATTGGAATGTGGTTAAAATGTAGATTCCTAGGCCACACTTTCAGGGATTCTCATTCACTGCAGTTGATTCTCATACTTAGGGGTCTGGCCCATACTCTAAGGATTGGTGTTTCTCTCATACCACCCCGAACTAATCAGACCCTGCATCTCTCTGCCTCATATATCCAGGTATACACATTTGTACCACCTATAGATTTCTGTGGCAGGGAAGACCAGTTAACAAATCGATTTGGGGGGATCCTATTTCTCCTACCAACTCTAATGTTTTGATTAATATTTTCTCCCTTCATTAGTCATTCATCAGTATCTATCAGTTAGTGATTGTTGATTTGAATTTCACATGGGCACATCACACCATTCTGGAGCTCTGTAAAGCTCATTGCAAAAAAAAAAATCATTTGAGACAACAGCTTTTCTCTTAATGTAGCTTAAAACAGTTGTCTTCCTTTTGTTAGGATCCATAGCATTCAATTAGCCTTTTTTGAACACCTACTAGTTCACACCAAACATTATCTTAGAATCGACTGTTTATCCTCAAGGTTCTTATAGTCTCTAGTGGGGGTGAGGGAGGCTGACCAACTTCTTAGAAGATGTGAAGCAACTTGGGATGGTTGAAGAGCTGCATGTAATCTCATGTGTGCAGCCCCTTCAGTTTCTTGTAAATTGGGTGGCAGGAGCACTGTACCGTTGACTTTTAAACAAAAACCTATCCAAACTGCCAGACAAAATTCCAATTTAAATTAGTGAAGTTTTGGGTAACGTGGTATGTAAGCCACAGGTGCCCATGGTCCTGGAGGTCAAAACCCATCTCCGCTCGGAGGATAGGTATAAGGACAAATATGGAAGAGGAGACCTTGACAATGGGTGTATTACTCCCTTGCTCAGGGCTTGCTGCTGATTTTCCTGGCCTGTCAGATGACACCACCCAGGATTGTAGGGTGCTGCTATCCATCTTCACCCTCCTTTGCTGAAGAGGCTCAAATACGGGGAAGGGGAGCACCCTTAATGAGTCGTGTAGGTGGTGGAGTGACACACAAGGCTCCTGATGACAGCTGCCTTACCCGACGAGATCATGAGGACCTCAATACTGTATAATATGATGGGGAAGGATATGGCTGCTTTTGTATCATAGATAGTCAAGAGGAGAAAGCCCTGCTAATTCGGTGTAAAAATAATTCAAAGTCATAAATATCCCAAACTGAAAGCAAACACCAGAAAGGCTAGTTTTGAAATTGGAGGTAATTAATTCCTCATGCAATGTGCTGAAATTCAAGCCAGACATGCCTTTTTCTTGTTTCTTTCAGACAGTTTACAGTCCGGTGGAAAGTAAAACCATGCAATCCCTTGGTGTGGTACAGTTTTACTGTGTGTCTCTTTTTATTATTTTGCTCATTTTGACCATTTTTTATGTGAACGTGCATATCATGAATTCAGCTCCTCTTGTCCATAAGATTATTTTACCCTGAGGATCTTTTTTCCTCTTAATCAGTGGTCAATGTATCCCTCTATTGTTAGTACATTTCTTGATAAAAGAAAAAGATCTTGAATTTAAAGTCAGAAAAACAAGGTTTAAATTCCATTTCCAAGGAATTGTAAGCCTCAATACTGTCCTGACCTATCGTGGCCTTCCACTTGAACCCTCTTCTACAGTTAAGTTGAAAATCCTTTTAGTCCCTAAGTGTATTTTTCATTTTCCCAACTCTATACCTTTGTTTCCTTCATTCTGAGCCTGCCAGACCCTTACCACCTCTTTCTTTCTGTTTAGTGGGGCTGCCCACTGCAACTCAGATGCACGAGAGAAAATATATTTTATTTTTCTAGAACTGTCTTGCACTCCATAGGATCCTTCACCATTTTAGGTGAGAAGAAAGTAACTAAATACACAATCTACCTCAAACCTTAGAGCCAATCAGTAATTTAGAGTGTCTCTAGTTAAACCTGTCTTTGGGGATGATTGCTCTAATTTCCACCCCAGGTTCTCTGCTGTCTTTAGACAGTGGTTGGGTGCATGGAGTGGAGGCCACATTTGCTCTCACAGGCTGGTCTCTTGGGTCTTACACTGAGATGGTGCCTGGATCTGTCTACATGAGGAACTCCCAGCTACACTGTGGCTGCTGGCATCTCTAGGAAGCCTTGCCCCCATGTGCTTTGCTGGCCTCATTCCCTGATGTCTGCAGCCAATAAATGGGTCATCTAGTGTTTCTCAGGTTGGCCAGTGATGGATGGCCTCTCTCTGTTGATGAGACCTTTCCTTGGTCCTGCACGCACCCTCTGACTCAGGCGCTCTGCTTAGGCTGTGGTAAGAGGTCAGCATGTGCCCTACAAGGTCCCAGGGCAGGCCTGGCGGCTCTCAATCAACAGTGTCTACTCTACTTAGCCTCTGGAGTAGGTACCAGCCCTCTCCACCTGACTGCATGCTCTGCCCTCTTTGCTCTGCTGGGTTGCTCCATGTTTCAGCGGGACTCCCGAATTGCATTTTGCCCCTGACTCAAACAGGGAGGAAAGCAAGAGCCCATTCTGCCCCTGGTGTTCCCTACAACTTACCTGACAGTGCCTCCTACAAATTCTCATTTGGATCATGTTTAAAATAAAATGATTTCAGAGTTTGGTCACTGCATGTAATTAGTCATTTTAACATATTTGGAGGCAAAGGGAAATCACTATTGTTAATTAAGTCTGGTGAATGAAGAACTGAGTATCCCCAAAAGTAAATTTGTGTGTCTTGTTATAGCTATTTGTTTATGTCTCTCCTGTGGACAACTTCTCAATCATTTCTGGCTGTCCATTGCCTGGCATAGTGTCTGACACTTGCATAGATGCTCCGAAAGATGCTTTTGGAATTGAACTGTATTGTGAATTCCTTTTGGTGAGCGAGTGCATACTTGGATTGGCCAATAGATGCCAATGACTGTTATTTTCTCAAAATTGTATTAAGTTCATTATTGCTGCTCTCAGAGACAGAGGGGTCTTCTGATCCCAGAAGCCTGGCTGTGGTGTTGTTTTAACTTGCTAAACTCTCAAGCCTCTCCAATAAAACCCCCCTAGTCTGAAATGCCAGAATTCATACCTTCATGGAGTGCTGATACCTACATTTTAAGGAATGCAAAAAGAAAAAAAAAAATGAAAATAAAAAGTCCCCCAGGGTGTACCGGAGGTTTTGTTTTGTTTTGTTTGAATATATTTGGTAGGAGAGAGAAATGAGTTTATGATTTACTTACTTTCTGATTTCTCTTTCTTTGTTGTTGTCAATTGAATCTCACTACTTTAGAAAAAGTTCCAGACAGCACTCGTATGTGGAGAAATACCTAGTTTGAAAGCCAACCCAATGAGTTATCTAGATGGTTTGAGCAGAAATTTCCAGAGACTCTGGGGAAATTAGCTTTCTCCTGCTGGTTGTAAGGCAAGGTGGAAGAGATACCCTGGAGATGTGGGGATGTTGGCTAATTAACTAATTCACAAATATTTATCAAGTGCCTTGTGTGTGCCCACCACTGTTTTAGGCTCTGAGGCAGAATTATCTTCAGGAGAATGATCTCTCCATGTGGCAAGGATGACAAAGGGAGGCTGTCATGGGGGAAGGATGAAAACAGATCCCAAATATTTGCTAAGAGGTCCACACTTTGAACTTAGACCACAATCAAGCTGACATCTTGTGACATAGCAGTCAAAAGACAAAGTGCATTGGTAGCACCATGCATGTATTAACTAAGTGTTTCTGGGTTTTTTTGTTGTTGTTGCTTTTTTAACAGAGATTTCCTTTTAGAAGTTTTATACTCTGGCATTCTTTGTCAAGAGCAGTGTGCTCCTTTTATCCATGAGTTTCTTTCTGACTTGAGACCATGGATGGTTTGTTTTAGCATTTTGAAGTTCAGTCCTAGATAGAAAACTAATATTGAAACTGGAAGCTGATCTAGAAGAATCCTTTTGAATCATATGTGCTTTGTCACTTTTAAATTTGTGTTAGTTTCTAGTAAAGGAGGTAAACGTGATTTATCATCATCACTGGGATTCCAGACCAGGCTTGGACATTCAAAATAACGTTCAAAATTAATGATGTCCTCTCATAACAACAATGTCTTCCTGACTCTGTTTATTTTAGGGGTATTTAATTTTTAGGAATGATATTCTTTCCTGACTTTATAGCAGTTTAAGTGGCTTTAAATATGAACACTTTTATTCTTTTTCAGCATAGTATTTCAAAGTTTATAGTAAGCTGAGTTTTTAAACTTTCAATTTTTGTATGCTTAAGCTTTTTATAACCATGGTGAAGAAAGAAAATATAAACATTTATGTTTGATTTTCTTCCTGCGTAGTATTAGTATAAATTCTCACATCATTTTCATTCAGAATTATAATTTTGATTAGAAGCTCATGTATATAGATATATCCACATATTAGTACTTTTTGAGAAAGAAAATGAAAATAAGTAGGATGGTGGAAAGATAGGGGCAAGATGGTAGGATCTTTTTCATGAGGCAAGAAGGTAGGTGGTCCAATTTGCTTCACTGTTGGTACCCCGCTAAAAAGGAATTACTATTCATGGAATAGTAGATCTTTTGTATCCATTTCATCTTTATTATTTCAATTATCTAAATGCACATGGTAAATGACACTGATTCATGAGCTTGGCATGGGCAAGAGTTCAAAGGCCTCATCAGCAAAAGACCCAGGAGCTGAAATAGAACAGCACCCCGCCCTTACCCTACCACGCATTTACTATATAATAAATTAATTGCATCAAGTAACTTCATAACTTATGGGGAGAAATCGGAAGACTCAATTAACATCGTTGTCTTCCTCCTTTGATGGAAGTCACTTTAAAGCATGGCAAGCTTAGAGATTGGGTAGATGGAATAGAATTTGTGGTTAACAAGATTGCTGCTGTTGAAGGCAAGCAGAGTTTGCAAGAGAAGTATAAATCATGATCACTTGAAAGGTCAAGGAGTAGAATTGGTTTATTTCAAGGTAGAATGATGTGGGAAAGTTCTACGGAAAACTTTAATTGCCGGTGTCAAACCCTAAATGCCCATTCCAGCTCTGCCACAGATGGACATGGCTGTCCACTCCCCACGCTGGACCTCAGGAGATAGTTTGGTAAGTTGGTTTCCAGCTCAGGACGGCTGCATCAGCAGTAGATGCATTCCATGACAGGACAGTAACCAATTGGGCATTAGATGTTATTTCCACACAGGAAGCTTCGTGAGGGTCCCCATGTGTTGTTAGTTCTTTTGGCAGGAGGGGCCAAAGTCACGTGCTGATTGGTTGTGGACCAATCAGGTACTAGCCCCTCTCCTAACTTGGATGTCTGTTATTTGGGCCTATTACTTGTTCATAAGGGGGACTCTGGGATATAGAGGCCATCGGTCAGAGTCCAGTGCACTCGAATCACTGTAAACAACATAATGCAACTGAACTGTCAACAGGCACCATCTCCCCGCATGAGAGACACCATGGCAGAGTATTGGCATGGAACTTGTACCAACATCATATGATGTCAATAGACTTTAAAATCTGCGGGAAGAATTTTTTTTAACAAGAATTTATTGATATACCTTTACTAATCAGTTTAGCTGTTATATTACCTATTACAAATTTTTTTTCCTTCAGGATTTTCTCCTTTTTTTTATTTGTAGAGTTTTGACTTCAATTATTTTAGCTGTATCTTATATTACTTGAGGTTTTTAAGAACTTTGGAAATTATTTTTAAAAAAGGACCTTAACAATGATCTAGTCTAAATACGTATCTACTGCCTGGGTCCTGTACACACACAGCCCTGACAGGGAGTTCCTCCATCCTCTTTGAAAACCTCCAGTGAGGAAAATAGTCTCACTTTCCAGGAGGTTCACTGCATTTTTAAAAATGACTTTACTGTTTAGAGCAGTTTTAGGTTCATGGCAAAAATGAAAAGAATGTACAGAGATTTCCCATATATCCCTGCTCCTACTAATACATAGCTTCCCACATTATCAATCCCCCCCCCCCCCACTATTATGATGCGTTTGTTACAATTGATGAACCTACACTGACACATCATTATCACCCCAAGGTCCATAGTTTACTTAGGGTTCACTCTTGGTATTGCACATTCTATGGGTTTGGACAAATATGTAATGGCACATACCCATTTCATACAGAGTATAGTATCAGACGTGCATCTTGTCCTAAGACTCCTCTGTGCTCCACCTTTTCATCCCTACCCAACTTCCCCTACCCCAACCTCTGGCACCTACAGATCTTTTTACTCTTGGTAGTGCCTTTTCCAGAATGTCATATAATTGGAATCACACTACTGTATGTAGCCTTTTCAGATTGGCTTCTTTCACTTAGTAATAAACATTTAAGTTTCTTCTGTGTCTTTTCATGACTTGATAGCTCGTTTTTTTTTTTTTTTGTATTGAATAATATTCCATTGTCTGGATATAGCACTGCTACAGCTTATTCATCCACTCACCTACTGAAGGACATCTTAGTTGCTTCCAAATTTTGGCAATTAGAAATAAACCTGCTGTAAACATCCATGTGCAGGTAGCTGGAAGAATTTAAATTTGAATTTTAGCAGTTTCATTCCAGACCTTTTAATTATTTTCTTCTATTATTTTAAATCACAAAGCAATAAACCTTAAGTCTCAAATTTTGCTAAAATGTTTTGGCATCTTGAGCTTGTTTTTCTCAATAAAGTTATGAGATATTCTTTGCCAAAACAGACACTGGGGTTTGTTGTGAAAGTTGTTAAAATATAATTGAAGCCTATTGCTCTTTTGAGTCATTTGGAATTTTTTTGCATTCCCCCCGCCCAGTGGTCTCATTTCAAATTTAATTAACTTGGAAAACTAGGTTGCCATCACCTATGTGATCTTGAAAAATACATTTGAAAGAAATAATTTCCTACATATCTTATACAAATAGACCACAAAATGGGGTTAATAACTCAAAAATTTAATAGGAAAATCATTCTATTTTAAGTGTTAGTTAATATACTCTGACCATTGGTAAGTAGACAGGAAAGAATATGAAACACCAGAGGGGAAAAGTCATACTGCGAGCTTCAGCTAATGCCAAAGGGGAAGATCAAACAGCAGACTTTCAGTCTTATGCATGATCATCTCATACTGCCTCCTTTTAAAAATAGATGAGGGTGAAGATCTAAATAAAAAGGTATGAAAGGCAAAAGCAAGAGAATATAGGAATGCTGTATATTGATTTAGGTCTAACAAATACAAAACCAGTCATTGGTGAGGAAAGGATTTTGGACTGGTCTTTAGAATTCTTTTTAATATATGTTTCTGTAAAGTTGGCTGTAGAAAACTTTTTCCTGTGGAATATAGTGTTAGAGGTGTACATTTTCAAAAAGAAGGAAGGAAATGGTCCCACTATGCAATAAAAATCAGTGTTGAGATTGAAGCAACTTTTATAAATCACATATTTTAGGATATATACTATACTTTCCTGACTAATAGTCCTAATGGTCAGATAGGTAGAAATGCAGGCATGGAAACTGAAAATATTTTATAATCAGTTATATTCTCTGGAAGCTTAAGTTTTGGATTTCCTGATCTTCAACGTGACTGAGAATTTTGCTGAATTTAGTCTTTGAGATAAATAAATAGCCCCTTGTGGGGATTTCTAGCTTTTAGCTGCTTTTTGGTTCTGATAGGATTCATTTTGTACTCTTTGGGTACTATGGAGATGCGTGTGCATTAGTCTCCAGGAGCCATCCTTGCTTCCTTTTAAAGAATCAACTTATTTCTGTAAACTGAAGAAGAGGTTTCTGAAGAATGGGTTTCTCCTTTTAAGCAGGGGTCACTTCACACACAAAAAATGGCTTCTCGTATTTGCTCATATTTTTCCTTTTCTCACTGCCAGGAAACAGGGAAGAGTGGTAGAGTGTCATTCACTCAACAAAAATTTGTTGAGTGCCTATTTGCACTAGGCACTGTGCTAGGTACTATCACACAGTCCTGGCACTCATGGAACCTTCTGGAAAATGTAACAGACCTTTCCCAGATGGCCTACAAAACTTAACAATTTTTCTCCTCAGAACACCAAAACAAATATCAGTGTAAATAGCTTAATGTTACACATAAAGCAATTTTGCCAGTTGGTCCCTAATTGTTTCGTGCAGTACACTGATATTAAACTAAATGTATTTAGTTTGCCCTATTAACTGCATAATTTACATAACATATTTTTTAAAATTTAAAAACAAGAGACAATTTAATGGGGCTTATTGGATACATGCTTGTTATGTTAACTGCTGTCTTGAGAGCTTCTTTGCCCACTGCAGGTAGCTATGATGTGGTGTTGGCTCTGGTCTTAGATACTTAGAATCACAAACATTTGTGGACTCTACAGTCAAATAACAAAGGAGGGAAGAGATTTCTCCCATGATGTAGAATTCTGGGCATTTCTAAATTAAGTCTCACAGCCCTTAATATGTTTTAGAGACAGGTATATGATCCAGTCAATTAGATTAATTGTAAAAAGGATAATAACAAGACCTGCTTCATTACTAGGTGTGAATATGACCTGAGAGAACACATACCCAGAGCCTGGCCAGGCTGTGTACCCAGGGGCAGGCCCAGGAACGGTAAGGGCTGAAGCTTTTGCAATTGAGGTAAAAGCATAAGAAAAAATACAAAACTATGAATTAAAAATATATTAAAATAAAGCAAATCTCAAATTAAAATTTTTTTAATCTTTATTTCTGAAAGGGAGGGAGAGAGAGACAGAGTCAAGCAGGGGTGGGGCAGAGAGACAGGGAGACACAGAATCTGAAGCAGGCTCCAGGATCTGAGCTGTCAGCACAGAGCCCGATGCAGGGCTCGAACTCATGAACCATGAGTTCATGAACTGAGCTGAAGTTGAATGCTTAACCAACTGAGCCACCCAGGCACCCCTAGAAAATCTCACATTAAAAAATGTAAAAGCCAACAATTGTCATAAATATCATAAAATACAGAATAACATAATTTTTAAATTAATTAACTGCTGGATCTTTGACTCCATGCTACTTTTTCTTTTATTTCTTTGATCTGCATACTGTTCAGCTGCCTCTTTATATGACATTTTGTGTTACACTTTTCTGTGGAGAAAAAAGGTAGATAATTTTGTCTTTCCTCTGGCATGGTTGATCAAATTAGCCATCCTCCCCCCTCCCTTTTTTTTTTTTTTTTGCTATTCAAAGTTTTCAAAAGTATATTTTTGGCTTCACAACTTGCTATTGGGATTGTTGTATAAAAGTTTAGAATTGTCAAATTTAGGGAAGACACCATTAAATTTATTTTAGAGCTTTTCAAATTTTCTTTTGAAATACTGAATCCTAATTTTTTTTGAACTGACAGCACTCATTTACCAGTTGGTCACTGATGTTCTCATTTCATTTGAACATTATTAATTTTATGTGACCTTCATCCATAGCAGTAATTTCATGTGAATGGGCCAAAAAGTACAACATCTTTTTCTAATCTGCTCTTCTGATTTATTCTTCATTAGATGGATTATCAAGAAATTTAAGAGCCTGTTCATTACTTTGGTTCAAAATGTATCTCTCCTTGTAAAAGAATTAATGATTTTTTGCATGCTTAGAAAAATGTTTTAATTACAATTTGCTTCTTTATGTCAGAATAGTTTCTATTTTGATGAAATCCCAATAGTTATTTTTGCTTTTGTTTCCCTTGCCTCAGAAGACATACCTAGAAAGAAGTTGCTTTGGCTGATGTGTTTAAAAGGTAACCTGTCTATGTTCTCCTCTAGAATTTTTATGGTTTTAGGCCTCACACTTAGGTCTTTAATCCATTTTAAATTTACATTTGTGTGTGGTGTAAGAAAGTGGTCCAATTTCATTCTTTTGCATGTTGCCATCCAGTTTTCCCATCACCGTTTGTTAAAGTAACTGTCTTTTTTTTTCCATTGGATATTCTTTCCTGCTTCGTTGAAAATTAATTGGCCATATAGTTGTGGGTTCATTTCTGGGTTTTCTATTCTGTTCTACTGATCTATGTGTCTGTTTTTGTGCCAGTACCATGCTGTTTTTATAACTACAGATTTGTAATATAACTTGAAGTCCAGAATTGTGATGCCCTGAGCTTTGCTTTTCTTTTTCAAGGTTGCTTTGGCTGTTTGTATGTTTGTTTGTTTTCTGGTGGTTCCATACACATTTTAGGATTGTTTATTCTAGCTCTGTGAAAAATGCTGTTGGGATTTTGATAAGGATTGCATTATTAAATGTGTAGGTTGCTTTGAGGAGTATGGACATTTTAACAACATTTGTCTTCCAATCCATGAGCATGGAATGTCTTTCCATTTCTTTATGTCATCTTCAATTTCTTTCATCAGTGTTTTATAGTTTTCAGTGTATAGGTCTTTCACCTCTTAATCAAAATAAAAAGCTTCTGCACGTGAATGAAACTATCAACAAAACTAAAAGGCAATCTACAGAGTGGGAGAAGATATTTGCAAATGACATATCTGATAAAGGGTTAGTATCCAAAATATAAGAAAGACTTCTAAAACTCAACACCCCCAAAAATGAATAATCCAATTAAAAATGGACAGAAAACATGAATAGACATTTTCCCAAAAAATACATACAGATGTCCAACAGACACATGAAAAGATGTTTAACATCACACTGATCATCAGGGAAATGCAAATCAAAACTACAATGAAATGTCACCTCACACCTGTCAGAATGGCTAAAATCAACAACACAAGAAACAACAGGTGTTGGTGAGAATGTGGAGAAAAGGGAACCCTCCTGCACTGTTGATGGGAATGCAAACTGGTTCAGCCACCCTGGAAAACAACATAGAGGTTCCTCAAAAAGTTAAAAATAGAACTACCCTGTGATCCAGCAATTGCACTTCTAAGTATTTACCCAAAGAATACAAAAATACTAATTCGAAGAAATACACACACCTTGGTGTTTATAGAAACATTATCTACAATAACCAAATTATGGAAACAGCTGAAGTATCCAGCGACTGATGAATGGATAAAAAAGATATGGTATTTATATACAATGGAATATTACTCAGCCATAAAAAATAATAAAATCTTCCCATTTGCAATGATATGGGTGGAGCTAGAGAGTATTACGCTAAATGGAATAAGTCAGAGAAAGACAAATGCCATGTGATTTCATTTTTCATTGTCATGACTGAAGAGGTAAGGCAGTACTAGAGACCAGGGATACTGCTAAACATCCTTTAATGCACAAAATAGTTCTCACCATGAACAGTTATCCAGCCCTAAATGTCAAAAGTGTGGGACTAGTAAAGTCTGACTAAATGGATCCCTCAAAAGTCACAGCCATTCTAATGCCACCTGATGTGAGCATCAGTGTGACAGAGGGGAAGTCAAAGTGGAATCAACTGCTGTCATAACTGTGGTTAAAATATTTTACTTCTGTGAATGTTGGGAAACAATGACCATGTGAACACATTCCTTGGCCTTGGAAGGGGCTGGGGAAAGTGAGGTGTCCTGAAGCCTCAGCTTCATTAGTTTCATGGTAAAGTCTCCTCTTTGGTGCTTTGTGTTGGATCCTTTTTTCTCTCCTCCGTGCCCTGCAAAGGTAGGACGTCTGTTTTGCAGATAAGATGGGCAAAGCCCACAAGCATTGAGCAGTGAGAGTTTGCCATTTTTCTAATCAAATAATGTTCTGCTGGAGACAGGAGGTACCAGTGGCTAGCCTTCAGTTTTCACCTGAAGTCCTGGCCGATCTCTCACTGATTTCTCATGGGCTCCACTTCTCAAGGACGATACAGGTTTCCTTGGCTGGGAAGATATTAGCACTTTATATCCTTCCCTTCACCAGATGTTTCCTCAAAGGTATTGTCTTTACTACATCTGAACCCACAGTAGCTCTTTAAAATAATGCTTTTCCCTGTCTGATGGTAAAAGCAACCCATGTGTATGGAAGAACATTAAGAAAGTACAGAAAAGATAATGAAAAATAAAACATTGAAAAACACCACAACTGCTATGACTGATCAATGTTTTGGTTTGTTTCTTTCTAGTCATTTCCTGTGGGATGTGTGTGTGTATGTGTGTGTATTTAATTAGTATATCATAGTTTTCTATCCTTCTCATTGTCTTCTTTTATGTTTTTTAATTTATTGTATCTATCATACTTTCCTTGTCAGATATTTTTTGAAAATGTGTTTTTTCATGACTATAAGACATTTTATCTTATGATTACCATAATTCATAGAAGCATTTTTTTCTCGTAAACATATTTACACCCACCCCTAGTGTTCCAACTTCTATAAATGATGTTGCAATGAATATCCTTGTACATAAATCTTTGCCTATATCTTGATTCTTTCTTTAAAATAGATTCCCAGAATTGGAATAACTGGGATAAAAAATGAACATGTAAGGTACTTGAATTGAAATTATCAAATTACTTTCCAGGGCGCAGTGTAATTTAAACTGTATTCCTAATGTCATCTTGATGATTAAGAGGAGGAATCTAAACCTTCAACATCCTAGTTTAATGAGAAAATCAGATCTCAATAGAAATAGCCATTATTATATACAATGTATGAAACTGCCCTGCAGAGAGCATGTAATTTGGGCCCGAAGATGACTTTAGACACTGCCTCATTTTATGTGGGTCTGTACTGAGAGTCCTACAGAGATGAAGTTACTCACCTGAGGATGCACAGTGGATTGGTGTTGATGAGGTGAGAGTCTGTGGTGCTAATATCAGCACTTAAAATTTATAATACATACATTTTATGTGTTTTTCAACTTAACTAATGTAATCATAGTGACCCTGTAAAACAGGACAATCAAGAGTTCTGATGGCCATTTCACAAGTGAGAAAACTGAGGCCCCAAGAAATTGAGAGCCTTGTGCATAGCCCTATAGCAATTACGGTCCAGCTTGGACATTCTGTTCCACTCAGCCAGTGTTCTCAATCTTGGTGATGCATTAGAGTCACTGGAAAAAATACTTATTCCTGGACTCTATCTCAGACCAGTTGATCAGAATATTGACACTGAGCACTCATATTTTTAAAAGCTCTCTAAGTGATTCCATTGTATAGCCAAGGTTGAGAATACTGCACTACCTCTAGGACAGCAAAGTTTCATCTCTCCTGCTATCTCTGATATTTTGATTATCTTGCTTCAAGCCTAGTGTTAAGAAGGATTCTGAGGCCTCCTTGTCTTGGGAGCATCACTATAGTGTCTGCCATAAGCTGGGACTGGACTTGGAGGGACATCACAGATGTCCTTGCTATCCCGACATTATACCATGTTGCCATTCAACTCATAGTTTCTAGAAAGTATACTATCCATAGAGATACATGAAGATTAGGGCACAAACAAGAGTTAGTGTTAGGGTGTAAATTGCAAGCAATCACAAAAGGTGCAAAGCAAATTGCTATGGCATTGTTCAAATGCAGGTTCAAAAGTATTTTTCTCACAATGGTTATGCCCCTGCCTGTGAAAAGAAACATGGATTATAAGCAACATTGTCCATGAGTTAACCTTTTATTTTGCTAGGCTTAGATTGGATTCCGAAACCTTCTATGGTATGTTCTAAACGCAATGGGAGAATAAGGACAGAAAGCTCAGTGTGGCTCTTTGGAGCTCGTGTTAGTTTTCCAGGGCTGCCATAACAAAGAACCACAGACCGGATGGCTTACACAACTGAGATTTATTGTCTCATACATCTGGAGGCTGGGATTCTAAGATCAGAGTGTGGGCAGGGTTAGTTTCTTCTCCTTGGCTGGCAGATGGCCGCCGCCTTCTGTGTCCACACGCGGTCTTTCCTCTGTGCATGCATCTTTAGTCTCTCTCTGTTCCAAATTCCCTCTCTTAAAAGAACACCAGTCAAATTGGATGAGGAACCATCCTAATGGGTTCATTTAACTTAATCACCCTTTCAAAGGCCCTGTCACCTAATACACTCACATTCTGAGGTATGAGGATTAGGACTTCAACATAAGAATGTGGGGGGATACAATTCAGCCCATGACAGGGCTGGTCCTTATATAAAGTGTTGAAAAATAATGCCTATCCTTGTTTATTGGGTGCTCAGGCTTCGAGTTGGAGCAGTCTTAACCAGGGGCAGTTCGCTTCCCAGAGGACATTTGACAACGTCTGGAGACGTTTTTGGTTATCACACCTGGAATGAGAGGCTGCTCATGGCATCAAGCAGGTAGAGACCAGGGATGCTGCTAATTCATACAACACACAGGACACCCCTCAATAACACAGAATTATCTGCTGCCAAGTGTCAATGGTCTTGAGACTTGAGAAATCCTGAGTTAGAGAGACCTTAGTTGGAATCCCTGTTATGATATCTAGTAGATGTGTGGTCTTGTAATACGCTCCATCTTTATGAATATCCTGATCTGCACAGTCCTCATAGTGGGTTAAATGAGATAATCCATTACATCTTTTAGCACAAGACCTGACTCCTGGAAGCTCTCAACAACCTTTAAGTGCTTTATAGATTTCTCCCCCAATAGATGCCTCACTGGAATTAGAACTGGGAGGTGTCCAGCGTGAGGCAAGAGGTAGGGCCACGCCAGGCACAGGTAAGTAATCAGGCCACAAGAAGGCAAAGGCCAGGACTTGCAGAAAAATATTGAATTCCATATTTTCTTTGGATGTTTTCCAGTTTCAAATATGTCTACTTCACTGGGCGAAATATGGCTTGAATTAGGGACAGCCTTTTCTCTGAATGTAAAAGGTTACATCATGCATTTCCAGTATCTGTGCAGCCTGCTTCTTCTTCCTCGAAATCATTTAGAAAGATGTGTCGGGCACATTAGATTTCCTGCTCGCAGTGTCAGGTCTGGAAGGCCCCAGAGGGGGAGGAAGGAAAAGCAGAGGTGTCGAAAGCAGTCTTTAGAGGAAGGGACTGTTTGACCCACACCAATACTCTCAGAGTTTTCTGCAAATTAAAAAAAATATTAGAATGCATTTTTATGTTAGGACCCACACTGCATTTCACGAAAAAGTTTAATTACCTGGGCACTAAAGTAATATTTTTATGCTCTTACATTAGCTTCCTCCAAACTTCTACATAAAGTGTGGTCCCTGGGCCAGCTGCATTTGCTTCACAGGGTGTTTGTTAGAAATGCGGAATCTAGGCTCTACTCCTGAGAGAACGAGTAAAGCAGAACCAACACTGTAATAAGGTCCCCAGGTGATTCTACAGTGAGAGAAGCATGTTCTAGTCTCTTTGGTATGGTTCCCTCTCCCTTTTTCTGGAATTTTGTCTTTCACCCTGCTTTAACGGCTCCACAGACCTCTTGTGCACTTGTCTTTCATTGTGAGCCACTTCAATCCTTTCTGGGCCTCAGTGGGGTATAAATATTTAGTAAATGTAAAGTGTCATCTGTCCTCCAAACCAGGGTCTGGTATAGAACTCGTCCTAACTGTTCTTCTCTCCATTTTACGGGTGAGGAGCAGAGGCTCACAAAGGATAGCCCTGACTAAGGAAGGTACTGCCATGGTACGGCTTTAAGGCCTTCATTAGCTTCCTAGTATCACCCCAAGCTACTATTCAGAATTAACTAATTATAATAAAAGGGTGAAAATTGCACATAATAAATAAAGTTGTACAAACCCTGCAAATCCATTTCAAGACATTCCCCTGTCCTCCACCCCTTTCAACTCCCTCATGGTCCCTCTTGCCCTTCCAAATGGAGCTTGGAGAGTGACACTGCCCCCAAAGCCACGTAACTTCACCACGTTGCCCCAAGGTTTCTTCTGAAAACTAAGGAAGAAAAAGTTTTAAGTAACTTGCCAAACACTTTGAATCAGAAAGGATTTTGGAAATTTCCTGTAGCTTTATGAGGGACCTTCCAAAAGAAAGTGTCTTAACTTGGCTATTCTATAGTCCCTTCCTGTCCAGTTCCTTTAAACAGAAGGAATTTGACTGGCTGTCCTAGATCAAGTTATCCCCCTTCCACACTGTCCCACAATGTATCAGATAAAGAAATGAGGGGAAGTGCACAGTGGAGGAAGACTTAACTCTGTGTCAGCCATGAAGACAGTCCTTTAAAACATGATGCTGTCACACAGGCTTATTCTCTTTCTGTCATACTCTGAGGGTCCAGTACTAATTTCTGTGACTGAAGAGGGGCTGTGAGGGTCTCAGATACCAAGAAGTCAAGGGACCAACAATGGGAGTGTGGCAAGGAATTGCGAGGAGAGCTGGGGCAGGAGTGTTGCACAGTCAGATTAGAATCCTGGTTTTGCGAGCTTATTGGAAATCAGGTCGTGGGTAAGTTAGTTCATCTCACTGAGCATTCTGTTTGCATTCATCAAGTGTGGATAGTTGTGCATTGTTGGTTTTGTGTGTGTGTGTGTGTGTGTGTGTGTGTGTGTGTGTGTGTGGCTGTGTAATCAAGGACCTGGCGCATAGTGCAGGCTTAGTAAATGGTAGTTCTGATGACAACCATGATGATGATGATGGTGGTGATGGTGGTGGTAGTAACTTGAAAATCATCCGAATTGGGGCACCTGGGTGGCTCAGTCGGCTAGGCGTCCGACTTCGGCTCAGGTCACGATCTCGCGGTCCGTGAGTTCGAGCCCCGCGTCGGGCTCTGGGCTGATGGCTCAGAGCCTGGAGCCTGCTTCGGATTCTGTGTCTCCCTCTCTCTCTGCCCCTCCCCCGTTCATGCTCTGTCTCTCTCTGTCTCAAAAATAAATAAACGTTAAAAAAAAAAATTTAAAAAAATCATCTGAATTAAGAAACATTAAAGGCCTGGGGCACCTGGGTCACTCAATGGGATAAACATCTGACTCAATTTTGGCCCACATCGTGATCTCACTGTTCATGAGATCAAGCCACACATGATAGCACAGAGCCCGCTTGGGATTCTCTTTTTTCCCTTTCTCTCTGCCCCTCCCCTGCTTATGCTCTCGCTCGCTCTCTCTCTCTCTCTCTCTCCCTCTCTCTCAAAATAAATAAACAAACCTTAAAAAAATTAGGGTGCTTGGGTGGCTCAGTTGGCATCTGATTTCAGCCCAGGTCATTATCTCATGGTTCATGAGCTTGAGCCCCGCTTCAGGTGAGTCCTGCTTCTCTCTCTCTCTCTCTCTTCGCTCCCTCTCTTTCTCTCTCTCTGCCCCTTGTAGGACTCTCTCTCTCTCTCTTTCTGCCCCTTGCTCACTTGTGCCCTGTCTCAAAAAGAAGAAGAAGGAGAAGGAGAAGGAGAAGGAGAAGGAGAAGAAGAAGAAGAAGAAGAAGAAGAAGAAGAAGAAGAAGAAGAATTAAAAGCCTGTGATTCTTCATCCATGAGGAGAGAAGTGCCTTAGGAACAGTCTTAATTCAACGAATTTTCATACAGGAGTAGTGCTTTTTCCTGTGTTCTTATAGATCAAGTGTGGAGACCATGGAGACCAGCCAAATGCAGTGGATAAGAAAATGTGCCTGGAAATTAGACAGCCTGGGTTCAGTCTGGGTCAATCATACCCTAACTCCAAAAATAATCAAATTGGCCAATCCAAGTCTCAATTTCCCCATCTGTAAAATGGGGATAATAATAATAGGGGACTCAAAACTTTTTTGAGGAATGTGTTTAATACAGTGCTGGGCACAAAGTTAGATTGCTGTTATTTGCATTTTCATTTAAATACCAAGCCAGTTTTTAATGAACATTAGTGAGCATTTAATGAGCAAGGAAGGTTGTCTTAGTGTGGAATGGTTCAGATGGATTCCTAACTATAGTAGAGACTCAGAGAAAGAAGCTACCTGGCTAGCCTAGTATACCATGGAGACAGGAAGCCTTTCTTTCTTTCTTTCTTTCTTTCTTGCTTTCTTGCTTTCTTTTTCTTAAGTTTATTTTTATAGAAAAGAAAGAGAGCGGGGGGGGGGGGCAGAGAGAGAGAGAGAGAGAGAGAGAGAGATTGAGAGAATCCCAAGCAGGCTCCACACTATCCCATGAACTCCAAGATCATGACCTAAGCCAAATCAAGAGTCAATGCTTAACCAACTGAGCCATCCAGGTGCCCCAGGAAGCTTTTCTTATGAGCCTGAACTGCAGGATTTATCAGCAGATCTGTTGCTAAGAAAACTGGTAATCTACTTTCTAATTTTTCTTCTTGCCAAAGGACTATACAGTGATCATTATGGGCTAATCTGGGTAATTTCCATGTACAGTATTTAAATGCTTTCAAGTTGGTTTCCATTTTGATAGCATGCTGTTCCTTCATGTTTATCAGCCTGTGTAATCAGAGCTTCTTATACAGGGAGATTTAGGATAAGCTCTTACAAAACAACCCTATGAACACATATGTATCATATGAATACTAGGATTCTTTTTTGCTTTCCCCATTGTGTCAGATACAGGAATAGAAATAAGACCTTTATTACTACAATTTAATATTTTTCCTCTTTGCTTCTATGGTTTATTACCCATTTGACATATTTTCTATATATAGGAGGATATTGTAATTTTCTTTCATGCCTACCAAGTAAAGACTAAGCATTCTGTTGGAGGGGGACAGATTATGATCAGAAGTAAATAAATTCTGTAGCAATTAATACCTTGTTTTTCTAAAAATAGTTTGGGAATAAAAAATAAAAAGAGAATGTGGAAAATATGATCTGTAATCTCAGATGGTTTCTAAAACAAACTGTTTTCCAAACTGTAAAGATGAATTTTTTTTCTATTATGCAATTACTCTGGCCTACATAAATCCAGTTAACACTTTCAGCTGGGCATAAAATTCCCAGTTTGTATAAGTTGCAAGAAATACTGTCTTCATTTCTTTCTGGCACAAAGGCCACTTATTCATTGATTTGTGAACTGATTCAGTCATTCATTCAACAATATCTATTGAGCATCTATTGTACAGAGATGAATGAATCCTGGACCCTACATTAAGGAATGCACACTCACAGGGAGGACAAACCTGTGCATCCACTATAAGCAAGTGGGGATTATGAAGCACAGGTTTGCAAACACAGAGTAGAGATCCCCATCTCGTTTGGGACCCTCAAGGAAACTTTCTGAAAAGTGAATGTTGAGCTGATTCTTGATGAATGAAGAATAATCAGGTAAGTTTTGGTGAAGTAAATGAGAAGAGAAAGGGATTTTGAAGGGGAGAAAGAGCACATGCAAAGGCACAGAGGTCAGAAAATGTGATGGGTTCATGGAGCAAAACGAAAAGCAAAGCTATTCCAGGAGGCAGTGGGTGCCCTTGAATGTCATGAACTGAATGCTGGTTAGTGCCATTGAAAGAGAGGGAAGAAAGAAACATAGTTCTGTGACTCCTTAATAGATCCATGCTTCCACCAGATTTCAAGACATGTTTTCATATGTGTTTAATCCTATATTGAGAAGGGTCTATTGTTCTCTCTTCTCCAGGAAATGCCCATAGTCAAAACATCACTTGACATTCCATCCTCTTGCAACAAGCAGGATGACTGAAGCTATACTTTGTCTTATAGTTATGATCCATGACAATTACATTACCAAGAATAACAGTCTTTAGAGCAAGATCCACAAATTTATCACTAGTGTTTAAATCAACGGCCAGTCACTTAAATAAATATCCACTTTGCTAAATTACTTTCTCTGTCCATGTCAGGGAGAAAAAGAGTGCCTGAGAGCTTTTGTTTGATGTTAGAAATGAAGACCCAAGGAGCAGGGATGGGCAAATTGAGAAATAAATTTCTCAAATAGTTAAAATATCAATGCTATGAAGTAAGAGGAGTATTTCTGAACATCTTTGTGAAAAGTATTTGGCTCCGGGGTGTGAACGAGTGCCCTAGTCATCTGGAGGTAGAAATCAGAAAAAGAACAGTTTAAAAGCACTAAACCCATTTTGACACATGTCTATTTGGAGCAGTTGGGAGTTTTGTGAATACCTCGCCAGGTGGCTTTTTAAGCTCTCCCTAATCTCTAATGAGTCTGCTTTCTTCTCTCACCACTGGGGCAGCTGTTGTTCCTCTCAGACTTGGCAGAAGGTATTGTGGCTAAAGGAACCAATGAGGCTGAAAGATCTTATGAGCGGCCCTTTTCTCCTCTGTCTCCTAGGATGGTCTGCCCTTTAATAAAAGGAATAGCCAACTTTATGTTGTGGCATCTCAGGCATTTTATAGATGTGATTTCATTTCATTCTGTATCAACATTATTACATAGCTATTGTCATCTCCGTCTTCACAGGAAAAAACTGTAGTTCAGAGGAGTGTAACTAACTTGCCAAAGTCACCTGGCCAATAAGTGGTAGAACTGGGCTTGAACCCAGGAGTCTGATGCCCAAACCATGTTTTCCCAACATAGCATACATCTCCCTGTGGTATCTGGACTTGTAGCATAGGATTTGTGTCCTAACCTCTTAAATTCCTAAATCAGGTTTCTTCGAGCATACTCTTTCCCACTGAAACACGAGTTATCCGCAGGGAGAGGATTAGAGATAAAAATTTAAAGCCCTAAGACTTATGCCTAAGATGTTGTGGCTATAACAGAAAGTATCCATGAATCTTCCACTACAGACAAAGAGGTTTTGAAAAGGTCACTTAACTTCTCTGGTTCTACATCTGTAGGCTGAAGGAATGGGGTCGGATGTTCTCTGTGATTCATTTAGTCTTCAAATCTATAAATCTGATTTACTCAGCAAACAGAGGCTCTTTAGGCTGCAATTATAGAAACTCAACCTGAACTAAGCTGCTCATGTTCAAAGCATGTGATTTTATTAATTTCGTGATTGAGGAACACCATGCACTCTGAAGACTGGGAGGCAGCTGGCCTTCAGGAAGAGACTTTGCAGTTGGAGCACTGAGAACTGCCAAGTCCCTGCCTTCTTGGCCTCTCTTCTCTGCTTCTCCTGGATACTTATTTCCTCTTTCTTGCAGAATAGTCTTCCCTGTTTAGCTGTCCAGATGGCAGAAGATCACTGTCTCTTAGATCTGATCCAAATTTTGCAGAAACTGATTTCCCTGGCTTGGATTTCATTGGACCAATCAATAGCAGCTAGAGGGTGGAGTCACATAGAGGGACAAGTTGCTCCCATTCATTTTAGAGGGTAGAGAAGAGCTATAAGTTGATAATCAGCCAGGTTGAATCACTCCAGAGGATGAGAACCATGGCTCCCACTTATTCAAGGTGATGGCTAAGATGAAGAGATCCTGGAAGACTTACACACTCTCATATAGCAAATGACTAGATGGATGAAGACTAGAACACAGATTTTAGCTTTTAGTTCTCTCTGCCTACTTGACTGTATTTCGTTAGATCACATGACGGAATCTACTACCTTATTTGAGTTGATTCTGTAACTGCTTTGAGAGGTAATTCTAAGTACCAGAAGAAGGAATCTAAAAAATTATACCCCCTTCCCTCTCTAAAACGTACGTCTTTTCTTATGCACATTCAGTTGATCCAAAGTAAAGTTAAATTGAAATTTTCCCCTTCCACAGTAAGCTTTCATTCAAACCCTAACCTTCTAAGACTGTTAGGAAAGATTTTATCAAACCATTTCAGAGGTGAGCAATAAATAGATCCCACATTTCTTATAAAGCTTAAACTTCATACCTCTTTAGCCCTCAGAGCATGACTGCAAGGTATCATTGTGGCTTTCTTGAAAGGCCTTACGTCTCTACCAGTAGGATGTGATCTTGTTTGAGGGACCCAGGCACTTGGAACTATGGAGGAATTTCCTTTGTGTGAAACTTAGCTCAAACATGCTCTGTCACGCTTGATGGAGTTGTTTATGGGCTACTTCCTTTCAACCCCAACCAGCAGGCTCATGGCTGCATTTCACAAGCTATTAAAAACATGAGCGCTCTCTTTTTTTTGTGTGTGTGGCATCTAACCATTTATTTTGAATATTACATATTCAGAAAAGCATTCAAAATAGAAAATGACGGCTTTGGGGGATTCTGACTATGCCCTAAGTAAACTAGATCTATAATCTGAAACATATTCACATTATGCAGGAATGATGACCATAGTCTGTTGCCATGATTTTTTTCAATACTTGAAAGCTTCATTTTTCTGTTTTCAGGGAATTATGTTTTGATTTCTGTTTTCCATAGACAGTAGCAGACACTCACCTCCCTTAATGATTCATGACCTTCCCTTACTGTTTTTATTTTGGCTCCAAAGAGTTTCTCCTTCTCCAAAAATACCCTCCAGAGCACTCAACATTTTTCTCAGTTATCACTTAAACCAATACAATCTTTTGTTAAATTAAATTCTTACAGTTTATGAAACACTTTTAGGAACATTTTATCATTTGATCCTCTCCTAAACCTTGTGAAATAGTTATCGTTCTCATCTCCATTTTACAGATGAGGAAACTGAACTTCAGAGAGTCACCGAAGGTCACACAAAATGGGATCTGTGCCCAGACCAGGCCACTGTCTATAGAGCTTGTGACTCACCCATTCATTCATTCATTCATTCATTCATTCATTCATTCATTCATTCTTAAAGCAATAGTTTAGTACCTTTAATATGTAAACAGATAAACAAGCATATCCCTGCCTCTAGATGCTCAAGGAAATTCAATGGAATACGATAGATCTTGCGGTAGGGTTAGTACATCAGGTTTGCTTAAGAGGCGTTAGCTGTGTTGTGTCTGATAGCACTGCACTGCACTTGAATATGTTGTGGGCTATTCCCACAAGTACTTGATCATGTGTTGCACTATGCCTGTTGCTTGTTTTCCAATGAGGGCTAAAACCAAGTAGATGGCTACAGAGCTGAGAGGGGAGGGGGCTTGTTAGCCCTTCCGTTTGGCTCAGCTGACAGTCTTAACCACAATATCATGCTGATAACAAGACACACACTCTGCTTTCATCTTTCTCTGCCTTTCCTTCAAGCTTATTCTCAACAGCTGCTGCTTTTATTTCTCACTAGAAAGACAACTGTGTTCAACTTCTCCACATTGTAGCTAAGGGTTGACAAACTTTCTGTAAAGGGTGATAAGAGCAGGACCAGGTGAGTGAGGCACTTGACTGGGTAAAAAATACAGGAGGGAGTAAAAAAAAAACTTGGTAATTAAGACAAATAATATTTCAATACAATATTTTAAAAAATCAAAGTTCATACAAAAAATCCATGATGAACAACATATCAAAAACTTCAACAAAGATGAGATGAGTTACAGTGCTGCGCAGAGCCATGTAGGAGCCTGGGGCAAAAGTAACGATTAGTGATACAGATCCTTTGCTAGACCATTGAAATTCTATGCAGGTTTTGGCCTTCATTTGGCCTTGTTGTGCCCAGGACACCTCAAAATTCTCCTTATGCTTTTCCTCAGTGGGTCTCCTTGGGAAATCTTTTTTCTGTTAAGCATGTCTCACTGCTCGTAACTATCTCCAATTTTGGAAAACCCAACTTGTGATTTCCAAGAAAACCTTAGAGTCTAGAAAATGTTTCTGAGGTTTTCCTATAGGAGTGGTCATTTCTGAGAACTGGGAAGACAGGAGCACCCATGGCTTCCTGGACCTTAGAAGCCTGCTAGAGATCTCATTATACTCTGGATATGGCAAAAAAGAAGGCATTTGGGCATCTATTCCCTTATGAATTCTTGTTGTTGATCCCAAAGTCAGAGTTCAAAAGGTGATCTTCATTCCCACAACTAACATTTAACCTATTTTTGATTAATGACAAATATGTTTAGTTTGTTTACAACATCCTCTTAATAGATTTTGAAAGGTATTACAGATATTATCACTGACAAAACAAGGTGAGGGTCACTTCATTGATATGTTTGCTATGGTCCCTGTTCTGTTGGTTGTTAATTAGATAGAAGAGGAGTGCTATGATCTGAATGTTTGTATCCCCCTAAAATCCATTTGTTGAAGCCTAACCCTGAAGGTGATGGTATTAGGAGGTGGGGCTTTTGGGAAATGACTAGGTGTTGAGGGCCCTAGGATTTGTGCCTTTATAAAAGAGGCCTGAGAAAGCTTCCTTCCCCCTCCTACCATGTGAGGTTACAACTAGACGGTGCCATCTATGAACTGATGTCATAGAGAAGCGGATCGGGTGTCCCATTTCCCAGCCAGGTGAGGTGAACAGAAGGCTACATGATATATGCAAATGAGGGGTTGGCTATTTTCCTATAAATTCACATCTTTATATGAATCTACATCTTTATGTGGATAACTCTTTTCAGCCATCCTCTCTGCCTGGCAGTAGTTTCCCGTGAACACCACCACACACTATGTGTGGCCTCTTTCATGTATCTGCTGCCTGTGCTCTGAGCCTCATGCCTGACCTTCAACATGGAAATCCACTCCAGGCATGGTGGACGTAGGGGCAAGGACTGCATTCCTGTCTTCATTCTCTAGGTTGGCTTCTCTTGGTTCATATCTGGGTGAACAGCATTTTGCCTTCTTGGGAAACCTGTGGTCCCACAGCTGCTTAGAGAGTTTCAGCTGTTATTCTATATAGAGGGACCACATTTTCTAAAATAAAAATTTGTTGAACTATAGTTCATGCACTGTGATCTTGCACACTAGAAGAGAGTACTTTAAAGCAGGAGTCTCTAGTAAATTCAGTATGAAGCTCTATATTTTTGATAAATGTGTGGATTTAAAAATTATTTATTAATTTTTATTATGGTATTAGGACTTATATTGATTTTATAAATAACAGTGATATATGATGCCTGCAAAAATTTCCATAATCATGTTAATATATAACTCATTCTGGGGGCAAGGGGTGGGGAATAAGCATTTTTCCTTGATCCTGAATATCATATTCAATACCTTCTCCTTTAGAATTTAACTGTCTTTGAGTTATGTTTCAGAGCTAAATCTGATTGATTTTACAAAAGGAATCAGCATATAAATGTGCATTTTTAATACTTACAGGGGACTCTTTATTCTCTAAAATGTAACAGTATTATAGTTAAGCTAAGTGAATCAGATTCTGCTCATGGTTAGGATGATTTGAAGGACTGATCCAGTTAATGCCTGAGTTCCAAGGAGGTTCCCCAAGAGTAATATGCCATGAGAGGGACAAGGTTACAGTGGGAGGGAATGGCTTCTCCTATAGACCCTGGTCAGCCCAAAATAGCAGTGCCATAAGTACTCTCACTAGTTAAAAAAAGTAAAAACAACAACAACAACAAACAAATGCTAGATCTCCTCTCAAGCTCATAGCCCTTGACATTCTTTATTAAACATAGCCCTGTCATTCTTTATTAAACCTGTGTGACTTGAAAAATAAAACCAGTGCTATCTTGTGAGATGAATCCTGGTTTTCTGTTTGCCCTTTTTTCTTTCTCTGTTAAGATAAATGTCCCTTTCAAGTTGTTTTGTACCCATCTTAAGAATGACTCCTGAAAATTGCCCACAGATAAAGCAAGAAATGACTTTTTTTTTTCCCCAAACCAATTCTTTGGCACAGAAATCTGAATTGATACGTGTCTGGTTTGAAATGCACAGCAAACAAGGAAAGAAAAGCTACTGGATAATTCTTATGAACTCCCCCAACCGAGATGCACTGCATATTCTCTCTGAGAATTAGGACTGGAGAGGGAAGCTGCCAGAATCAGGCAAAGAGAAGCTGTAAGAAGATCCACACTCAGTATTTCCTCCTGTGTACTGGATAGGAGAGGCAATTAGTGGGACATGTCAATGTTTGTTTAACTTTTGAAAAGGTGACCGAAGGGTAATGCAGTATCCAATCAATACAATTGAGATGGTCTTCCAAAAGGGGAAGTAGACTGGGTTCCTAGGTTTCCTCCCACTTAGGGGGGGATCATCTCAAGGAAAGACTGATGAATTTGATAAGATCACTGCATTCACAGAGAGATGAAGTGAACTTTAGTCTTCATTCTTTGTTTTTAACATGAGTTTCCCCTTGAGTTAATTTTTCAGAGACCTTAAGGTGTTTGAGAATCAATCTTTCCTTCCTTGGGAGATGGTGCTGCATGCTAAATAGAACGGGGGCTTTGGGATAGCAGACCTGGCCTCAAAGTTTGTTCGAGCACTTACTATCTGTGTGACCTTGAGCTAATTACTTCATTCCTTTGAGCCTCCACTTTTCCATCGCATCTATAATATGGGTAGAACAATCCTCTGTTCACAAGACTGTTGTAAGACATAATGATTGACATTCACTCATTCCCTTACACCCCTCCTTTTAAATGTTTCTAAATGGTATTTCTGAAGAAAAAAGATAAATTAGCCAAATATGAATTTTCAAATGAGGTTTATTTACTAGCATTATGAACAAACACATATTTAATATTTTAAAAGAGGGGAAAAGATGGAAATAAATTAAGCCACAAATCTAACTTACTTTATTTAAAGATATTTCAGTTTTTATTTGTCTATTTATATCTGGATTTGCTATGTTAGCCAGTGTCTTCCTCTCTCTATCAAGCAGGTGCCATTGTGCCAAATATGTACTATGTTTTGTATTTATAACCTTCACACAGCTAGAACATTAGGGAAACGAGCTGGTTTCAATTAAAATACATTGCTGATTTTAAAAAATCTTTCTGATTTGATAAATCAAGAGGAGGTCCAAGAAACTTGGATGCAGCTTAGCATTTTTGGAAAGAAATCCCTATTCCACTTTGGAATCGGGTATAAAGAAGACACTTATCCCAGATAACACTTCTTTTCTCGTGCCTGGCCTTGACCACAAAGAAAGGTATGGCTTTGGGGGTCATATTTTCCACAATAGTCAAATCTTAATGATTTAGGACCAGGAATATGTAAGGTATACATGAAATTTATGTAAAATCTCAAAGTTTCATTATTAACCACTGATTCCAATTTCCCACCACATCAAGCTATTTTTAAAACTCAAAGGGAAATGAAATACTTAGGCATGAGATTTCCCCCCTTTACTTTCTCTTGATAAGCCCTCTGGAATCAGGTATTAACAGTACCAAGCAGGGAAGAAACAGAGCCAGGAGATAAACCCAGTGAGGGATAGCTGTGTCAACAACAGTCAATGGATTCATATCCGGGCTCTGTTCTTACTAACTCTATGCCAACTGACAAGTTATGTAACCTCTCCCATCGTCAGTTTCCTCATCTGTAACCTGACAATAACAAAAGCAACAGAAACGGATTACTTACTTGCCAATTAATATGTCAAAATAATTAACTGGCTGAACATTGGTATTTTCTGCCTTTGTTCAATTATCAGTTGTTTGTAATGTTTAGTGTACTTTGAAAGCATTTTTAAAAGAATGTTTGCTTTAAAATCTTTACTTTGTGACTTCTAGGATGATTTAGCAACTTTCAGTGTGCTCTAATGCTTTCTCTGCTTTAGAGATTCCTTATGTTTCTAATTTATTTTCAGTCATTTATGGAAATGAAGTTAGAAATAAAAGACAAAGCTAATAGAACAATAAAGGCAAAATTAATAAAAGCAAAATTTTAAAAAAGCAATAAAAATAGTGTCCATTTTTGCCTCTTTAGCCAGTATTTCTGCACATTTTAAAAAATTTTTATAGTTTTGCACAATTTTTGCTAGGTATTACTGAGGTCACTCATGGGTTACTTTTAAAACTGGAATGTGAAATAAAAAGCTAAGGAATATTTGTTTAGACTATTTCTTACTATTTGAGCATTCTGGTAGGCCTTGTTGTGCCTTTTTCTCAAGATCATTACTATACATCTAGATGGTGCAGGTCCTTGAATTTTTTAGTTTCTAAAAAGGCAAAGTTGGCATAACGGCTGGAAAATGTATTTAAATTATTTGTAAAGCAAAATACTTAGAAAGTGGTACAATATCTAAGGAAAATTAATTAAAAATTAAAAATGTAACTAAAATAAGAAAATCATGGGGTGCCTGAGTGGCTCAGTCAGTTTAGTGTCCGACTTTGGCTCAGGTCATAATTTCACTGTTCGTGAGTTCAAGCCCTCTGTCAGGCTCTGTGCTGACAGCTCAGAGCCTGGAACCTGCTTCAGCTTCTATGTCTCCCTCTCTCTCTGCCCCTCCCCCAGTCATTCTCTATCTCTCAAAAATAAGTAAACATTAAAAAAAAGAAGAAAAAAGAAAATCATTTTGGGATGCATAGACATCATCAATATATGAATTACTGATCAGGTACTTTCAATCAGTTCACTTAGAATTGGACATAAAATTTTTAAACTCACAAAAAATATTGCTGGACATAAAATTTTTAAACTCACAAAAAATATTGCTGGACAAATAGAGCAGGCAGAATTGGGTAAAAGTAAATAAAATATTTGAAAACCAATGATCTGGATTAGACAAAAATGTAAAAATGCATGTATAACGTTGGAGTGCTCTCCAAATTAAAAAAAAAACCTACAAAATGCATGAAAACTCATAAAAAGTACCCAAACTGCTTAATGATACACCCAAATGAATGATATATACCCCAAAAAATCTATATCTAGATTTTTACCAAATTAATCCCTTAGCCAATTTATTTCAACCAATTCATTTTAAGCAATTCATGTATAATCCTAATTTCCTACCTTGCAAGATGGTGAATGAGAATGAAAATAGATGTTTGTAAAGTAACTGGTTCAAAATACACACATGATAAAACTTAGCTGTCCATATTTTCTGAGGCTCAAAAAGCTTGATGCCAAAAAAGTATAGCAAAAATTAGTGTAATAAATTAAAATAAGCTTTAGGATTTGAGGATTGCTGAAGAATAATTTCTCCAAATTATCTTTTATACATCATGTGTGATGTTTGCATACTTAATGAAACTCCTCTTGGGCAGAAAGAGAAATACATATAGTTGATTCAATTTTAAAACTCACTGATTTGTCAGTTTATGCAATGAGTATTTGGTAAGCCTTGTTAGTGGAGGTATATATAACCAGAGGCCTACCAGATTCAAGGCTGTTTTCTGCATTCTCATAAGATACTTGCCTTTCTCTGACTGATTAATTTCGCTTAGCATAATATCCTCCAGTTCCATCCACATAGTTCCAAATGGCAAGATTTCATTCTTTTTGATTTCCAAGTAATACTCCATTGTATATATGTACCACATCTTCTTTATCCATTCATCCATCGATGGACATTTGGCTCTTTCCATACTTTGGCTATTGCTTATAGTGCTGCTATAAACATGGGGGTGCATGTGCCCCTTCAAAACAGCATCCCTGTATCCCTTGGATCAATACCTAGTAGTGCAATTGCTGGGTCGTAGGGTAGTTCTATTTTTAGTCTTTTGAGGAACCTCCATACTGTTTTCCAGAGTGGCTGCACCAGCTTGCATTCCCACAGCAGTACAAAAGAGATCCTCTCTCTCTGTATCCTTGCCAACATCTGTTGTTCCCTGAGTTGTTAATGTTAGCCATTCTGACAGGTGTGAGTGGTATCTCATTGTGGTTTAGATTTGTGCTTCCCCAATGATGAGTGATGTTGAGCATTTTTTCATGTGTCGGTTGGCCATCTGGATGTCTTCTTTGGAGAAGTGTCTATTCATGTCTTTTGTCCGTTGCTTCACTGGATTTTTTGGTTTTTGGGTGTTGAACTGGATAAGTTCTTTATAGATTTTGGATACTAACCCTTTATCTGATATGTCGTTTGCAAATATCTTCTCCCATTCCGCCGGTTGCCTTTTAGTTTTGTGATTGTTTCCTTTGCTGTGCAGAAGCTTTTTATTTTGATGAAGACCCAATAGCTCATTTTTGTGTTTGTTTCCCTTGCCTCTGGAGACGTTTTGAGAAAGAAGTTGCTGTGGCCAAGGTCAGAAAGATTTTTGCCTCCTTTCTCCTTGAGGATTTTGATGGCTTCCTGTCTTATATTTAGGTCTTTCATCCATCTTGAGTTTATTTTTGTGTATGGTGTAAGAAAGTGGTCCAGGTTCATTCTAATGCATGTCGCTGTCGAATTTTCCCAGCACCACTTGCTGAAGAGACTGTCTTTATTCCATTGAATATTCTTTACTGCTGTGTCAAAGATTGTTGGCCATCGGTTTGTGGGTCCATTTCTGGGTTCTGTATTCTGTTCCATTGATATGAATGTCTGTTTTTGTGCCAGTCCCATACTATCTTAATGATTACAGCTTTGTAATATAGCGTGAAGTCTGGGATTATGATTCCTCCAGATTTGGTTTACTTTTTCAAGATTATTTTGGCTATTCAGGTCTTTTCTGGTTCCATACAAATTTTAGGATTGTTTGTTCAGGCTATGTGAAGAATGCTGGTGTTATTTTCATAGGTATTGCATTGAATATGTAGATTGACGTGGGAAGTATTGACACTTTAACAGTCTTTGTTCTTCCTATCCGGGAGCATGGAATATTTTTCCATTTTTTTTGTGTCTTCTTTAATGTCTTGCATAAGCTCTCTATAGTTTTCAGTGTATAGGTTTTTCACCTTTTTGGTTAGATTTATTCCTAGGTATTTTATGGGTTTTGGTACAATTGTAAATGAGATCAATTCCTTGATTTCTCTTTCTGTTGCTTCATTTTTAGTGTATAGGAATGCAACCGATTTCTGTGCATTGATTATATATCCTGCGACTTTGCTGAATTCATGGCAGTTCTAGCAGTTTTTTGGTGGATTCTTTTGGGTTTTCCATAGAGAGTGTCATGTCATCTGCGAAGAGTGAAAGTTTGACCTCTGCCTGGCTGATTTGGATGCCTTTTATTTCTTTGTGTTGTCTGATTGCTGAGGCTAAGACTTCCAATACTGTGTTGAATAACAGTGGTGAGAGTGGACATCCCTGTCTTGTTCCTGACCTTAGGGGGAGAGCTCTCAGTTTTTCCCCAATGAGGATGATATTAGTGTTTGGTCTTTCATATATGGCTTTTATGATCTCAAAGTATGCTCCTTCTATCCCTACTTTCTTGAGGGTTTTTATCAAGAAAGGATGCTGTATTTTGTCAAATGCTTTCTCTACATCTATGGAGAGGATCATGTTGTTCTTGTCCTTTCTTTTATTGATGTGATGAATCACATTGATTGTTTTGCAGATATTGAGCCAACCCTGCATCCCATGTATAAATCTCACTTGGTTGTGGTGAATAATTTTTTTAATGTATTGTTGGATCCAGTTGGATAATATCTTGTTGAGGATTTTTGCATCTGTGTTCATCAGGGAAATTGGTCTATAGTTCTCCTTTTTAATGGGGTCTTTGTCTGTTTTGGAATCAAGGTAATGCTGGCTTCATAGAAAGAGTTTGAAAGTTTTCCTCCCATTTCTATTTTTTGGAACAGCTCCAAGAGAATAGATGTTAACTCTTCCTTCAAATGTTTGGTAGAATTCCCCTGGAAAGCCATCTGGCCCTGGACTCTTGTTTTTCGGGAGATTTTTGATTACTAACTCAATTTCTTTACTGGTTATGGGTCAGTTCAAATTTTCTATTTCTTCCTGTTTCAGTTTTGGTAGTTTATATATTTCTAGGAATTTATCCATTTCTTCCAGATTGCCCATTTTCTTGGCATATAATTGCTCATAATATTCTCTAATTATTGTTTATATTTCTGTTGTGTTGGTTGTGTTCTCTCCTCTTTCATTCTGGATTTTATTTATTTGGGTCCTTCCCTTTTTCTTTTTGATCAAACTGGCTAGAGGTTGTCAATTTAGTTAATTCTTTCAAAGAACCACCTTCTGATTTCATTGATCTGTTCTGTTTTTTGGTTTTGATATCATTGATTTCTGTTTTCATCTTTAGTATTTCCTGTCTTCTGCTGCTTTCGGGTTTTATTTGCTGTTCTTTTCTAGATCTTTAAGGCATAAGGTTAGGTTGTGTATCTGAGATCTTTATTCCTTCTTTAGGATGGCCTGTATTGCTATATACTTCCCTCTTATGACCATCTTTGCTGCGTCCCACAAGTTTTGGGCGGTTGTGTTATCATTTTCATTGGCTTCCATAAAATGTTTAATTTTCTCTTTAATTTCTTAATTAGTCCATTCATTCTTTAGTAGGATGGTCTTTAGTCTCCAAGTATTTGTTATCTTTCCAAATTTGTTCTTGTGGTTGATTTTGAGGTTCATAGCATTGTGGTCTGAAAATATGCATGGTATGATCTCAATCTTTTTGTACTAGTGGAGGACTAGTACAATATGGGATCTATTCTGAAGAACGTTCCATGTACACTGAAGAATAATGTATATTCGACTGCTTTAGGATGAAGGGTTCTGAATATATCTGTTAAGTCCATCCTGTCCAGTGTGTCATTCGTAGCCCTTGTTTCCTTGTTGATTTTATGTTTGGATAATCTGTCCATTGTTGTCAGTGGGGTGTTGAAGTCCCCTACTATTATGCTATTACTATCGATGAGTTTCTTTATGTTTGTGATTAATTGATTTATATATTTGGGTGCTTTCACATTTGGCACCTAAATGTTTACAGTTGGTAGGTATTCTTGGTGGATAGACCCCTTAACAATGATATAATGCCCTTCTGCATCTCTTGATACAATCTTTATTTTAAGGTGTAGATTGTCTGATATAAGTATGGCTACTCTGGCTTTCTTTTGTTGGCCATTAGCATGATAGATGGTTCTCCATCCCCTTACTTTCAATCTGAAGGTGTCTTTAGGTCTAAAGTGGGTCTCTTGTAAACAGCATATAGATGGATCTTGTTTTCTTATCCATTCGGTTACCTATGTCTTTTGAATGGAGCATTTAGTCTGTTGACGTTTAGAGTGAGTTCTGAAAGATATGAACTTATTGCCATTATGTTGCCTGTAGAGTTGGAGTTTCTGGTGGTGTTCTCTAGTCCTTTCTACTCTTTGTTGCTTTTTTTCCTCATCTTTTCTCCCCTCAGAGTGTCCCCCTTAAAATTTCTTGCAGGGCTGGTTTTTTGGTCACAAGCTCCTTTTATTTTTATTTGTCTGGGAAACTTTTAATCTCTCCTTCTATTTTGAATGACAGCCTTGCTGGGTAAAGAATTCTTGGCTGCATATTTTTCAGAGTCAGCACATTGAATATATGCTGCCACTCCTTTCTGGCCTGCCAAGTTTCTGTGGATAGATCTGCTGCAAACCTGATCTGTATTTCCTTGTAGGTTAAGGACTTTTTTTACCTTGCTTCTTTCATGATTCTTTCCTTGCCTGAGTATTTTGTGAATTTGACTATGATATGCCTTGTTGATGGTCGGTTTTTGTTGAATCTAATGGGAGTCCTCTGTACTTCTGGGACCCCTATGATTCTGATATTCCTTTTTAATGAGTCACTGATTTCTCTAATTCTTAATTTGTGCTCTTTTGCCTTAGTCTCCCTCTTTTTTTCTGCTTCATTATTATCCATAAGTTTGTCCTCTATATCTCTGATTCACTGCTCTGCCTCACCCATCCTTGCTGCTGTGGCATCCATTTGAGACTGCAGCTCAGTTGTAGCATTTTTTATTTCATCCTGACTAGCTTTTACTTCTTTTATCTCTACAGAGAGGGATTCTAATCTATTTTCAACCCAGCTAGTATTCTTATTATCGTGATTCTAAATTCTGGTTCTGACATCTTGCTTGTATCTGTATTGATTTAAGTCCTTGGCTGTCATTTCTTCCTGCTCTTTCTTTTGGGGTGAATTACTTCTTTTCATCATTTTGAAGGAAGAAAAGGAATTAATGAGGTAAAAAAATTAAAAAAACAACACACACACACACACACAAATCAAATAAATGATACTAGATCCTAGGTGTGTTTTTGTCTGGTTGTTGAAAAGAGCTTGATAGATTAGAGAATAAAGGGAAAGATAAGATAAAAAAAAAAGGAAAACATTTGAATATTTGAAAAAATGAATACACTGAAATAGAATGAAATGAAATGATGGAAGTAAAATAGAATTTGAAAAATTTACAAAAAATAAATATAGTACAAAAAATTAAATATTTTTAATAAAAATTGGGAATAAAAATAATTTTTTGTCTTTCTGTATTCAAGAATAAGAAAAGGAAAATAAAAGAAAATTGAACAGATGGACCAGCAAACAGACTGAAATATGATTGAAATTACATCCATTTCCCCTAGAAGCCAAACTATGAAGCACTTTATAGTCTGTAAATTAAGCAGGTGGAGAGAGTTGTAGTGTTCCTGAAGAGTGAGGCTGGGCCAGTTGGGCAGGGCTTAGTGTAACGGCCCCATTCTGCACTAGATGGCACTACATAGCTTACTGAAGTGGATTGTTGTGGTACTTGTAGGTGTGTATGTGCATGTGTGGGAAGGGTGAAAATGGTGTCACCTAGCTACCAAGTCTCTAGTATAGGAACTCTGCTCTCCCCGATTAGCAATTGCCCACCACTCCTTTTTCTCTGGCTTCCGTCCACTCCCTGCTTCCACACTGTCCATGACCAAGGCAGTCAGTTGCCGGGGGGCCCCTCCCTCCTGAGTTTTATCTCAGATGTGGCTGTGTTTCCCAACCCCTCACTTCTGAGGAACTGCAACTTTGACTGGCTCAGACCTTCTGGGGGAGGGTCTCACTGAGCAATGGACAGGTGCCAGCCGCACCCAGAAACGTTCATGGGACTGTGCTGCTGCTGATGCTCAGAGACCGTGGCTCGGTACCAGCCCGTCCCAGAAAACGTTGACACGATCAGGTAGCAGCAGCGGTTCAGGGATTATGGTAAGTCACAACACACATCTGGCACCAGGCTTCCCCCTTAACATCTTTGTTCCAGCACCAGCGAATGTGGTTTTTTTCCCAGGGTCCCTGGGACCTTTGGCTGTGGGGTGGCCATACAACCTCTACTAAATGTCCTCCTAGCAGGGGAACTACCTCTCCCCATTTTGCCTGATGACCCCTCAGACCTCACTCTCTGCTCCTAGGGATTCACCCTTTCCACCAGAGCACCACCAGGTATCAAGCCACGGAGTTTCAGACTCTGAGCTCCCCCTGTTTATAGAGTCTTAATGGAATTTAAACCCTTTCCTTTCTCCTTTCTCCCCCCCTTTTTTTTCAGTCCATGCATCTGTTTCCACTTTCCACTTTCTCTTCTGCTTTTGGGGTGGGTGTGCTCTTCCTGTACTCTCCCCCCATCTCTGTCCTTTCTCCACAAGCAAAAACAGCTCCCTGCCCTCCACAGCTTCTCTCTCTCCCAGTTCACCTTTCCATGCCACGTACCTGCTGAGTTCTGTGGTTCAGGTTGTGCAGATTGTTGTGTTAATCCTCAAATCAGTTTTCCAGGTTTGCAGGAAGGTTTGGTGTTGATCTGGCTGTATTTCATAAAGAAGAGACACAAACTTCCATGCTGTTCTTCCATCTTAGCCCCTTTAGCTATTGGATTTTTAATATTGAATAACCCCTTCTTCTTCTCTGATTATTCCCCTTATATAGCAACCTGTTCTTGTTTCATGGTTTCTTTGAAATTCTCTATTGCTTCAAGCAAGGTCTCTGTTATCTCTGAGTTCCCTTTTGTTTGCTCATTTGTTTTTGTCTCCCTTGTTCTTCTTGGAAGCTTTCCTCAAATGCCTAGCATCCTTGGATGTCTTTTCATATGTTAAATATGGGCCACTAAAATGATGATTGGAAATGTATATGCACGATGTCTCACTGTAGTCTGGTCTAGTTGCTAATTGGCCTTTTCACTGGTGACTCAGATGTCAGTAGCTATAGATCTTTTTGATGGGATGGTACCTCTGGGAAAAATCCTCTAATTTCCTACCTAAGAGTTTTAAACTTGGCTGCTGGTGATCAGAGGTGGGTGGGAAAGCTTGGGCGGGGGTAGGGATGTATCATTATTCAGTATTCAGAGTTTCACTTAACTGCTATGTTTTTAATCTGGTATCCTTCTGAATTTCTGAGTCCTTGCTTCAGGAGCTTTTCTAGTTCAATTTCTCCAGGGATCACACGACTTATCTCTGGTAGAGGGAGGATTTCAGTCAATAATGGTGGAATCTAGAATTATAACTGACTCTAAAATAGACTTCAGATAACCTCCCTGTTCTCCCACCCTCCTTGCCCCTGCCTTCTTGGTCTTTCTAATGCCCCAGCATTTCTAAAGTTTCACAAAATGACTCAGCTTGCTTCTTATCAACAGAGCCATCTAGATGGAGGCATGTAGTCCGGCCCCCCATTGGGGCAATCCTCTTTCTGTGTATATTATGGAATAAGGTTATAGATGTCTCCTAATACTGTTAAAGATAGTTTATGTTTCTCCTTACTTTCTGGGGGATGATTTTGAAAAAGACAAGGAGATAGAAATGTCTTTATTATATCATCTTGAAACATTAAGATTCTGGTGTTAACTTCTATATCAGAACATATTAGGAGTGGAACATTGCTCTCTGCAACTACAAATTAATATCTGAACGCTAAAGAAACTGACCAAAATTTCTTTCTTCTTTTTATAATAATTGGGTTTGGTTTTCATGGAATTTTGAACTTGTGCTGAATATTGACTCTATATTTAGTTGCCTCAGATCCTCAACATCAAGTTAGCCAAATATCCCAAACATTTCTTGGAGGAGAATTGGCAATGAGGTAAACAGAGCCTCCTGGTCAATGGGCCTTTCACTGTGTGGGTCTCTTTTTAAGACCAGTGCCACATGCTGCTTATGTCCATTTGAAAGAGTTCATGCTCTTCATCTTTGCTTGTAATTATCTTAATCTGGTGCAAAGGAAAGATAATTGGCTCTCTAATTATTTCACAGTATGAATCCTGATTGTTCCTTATGAACTCTGTGAACTTGGACAACTTAAACAATTTTACAAGCTCAGTCTCTTCTCTCATAAGCTGGGGAAACTAATACCAGAGTTCTGGATAATATTAAGCAAATTAAGAAGTTAACTCATTTATTAATTTAACAAACATTGCCTAGGTTTCTTTTAAGGGCCAGGCATTATGCTTGCCATTGTGCAAAGATGCAATGATGAGTAAGCCAGAAATCTTTGATGCAGCAGAGCAGGGGAGGGAAGCACACAATTGGTTGTAGGGTGCAAAGTGGTGAGTGCTGGGATAGATTGTAGAAGCACAGATGATGAGGAAGCAACCCAGTCCTGGGGGTGTAAGAGCATGTAGGGATTGTTCCCTATATAGTGATACCTGAGATTGAGAGGCAGATCTTAACAGAAAAGCAGTAACTACCCAGATGAAGAGGAAGTAAAAGAATATTCTATGTTATGGAGACAGCATAAACAAAGATTATAGAGGGGAGAATCAACATTGTTTGTACAGGAAAGTGAAAATGACTTAGTATTAATGAGCCACCTAACAAAGACTCCTACACTCCAGAAATGTTAGTCACCTCCCTCCCTGCAGCCCTAAATGTGGTCTTACTAAAATTTCCAGAGGTCCTCAATTCTTGGAGTCAACATATAGAGATATCTGTCATATAAATCAGGTATAGCCGCTGCAAGATGTGTGTATGTGTGCGTGTGTGTTTATACACGTGTGTGTGTGTGTGTGTTTGTGAGTGTGTGTTGTGTATGTGTGTAGGTGAGCTTGTGTTTTGTTGTGTATGGCTGGTTTCACAGAGGTTTCATTAGGGAGCCAATTTCTTCCTCTTAGCAGTTGAGTTTGACCCCTGCCATTAGTATATTAGATTAGAGTATAATCTAATATGCATGTATATATAATACACACAACATATACACTAATGTGGTCTATTAGGTTACACTCTGCTGTACTTCTCTATGAACTCTCTGTATAATTCTCTATGAAAACAGCTGTCATGTTTGATGAAAATCCTTGTGCACAGACTGATACTACAAAGGGGACTTTTTCCTAGCACTGAGTTAGGTTTGCCTATTCCTGAATTCCCTGAAAAGGTATTCCAGCCAACGACTGCAATGGAATTGAGATATAACCCTCTCATGTAAGGCATTTGGGGAATTCCAGTTCAATATTAAAACTCTGCTGTTGAGGTTAACATGGACTTTTCTAATTAGATCATTCACAAAAGGGGTTGCATTCACCACCTATAAGTTCTCAATCTTCTCCTTAGAATCAGGGACAAGTTGACATGGACATCATACAAGTTGCTCTACTCGTTTTTATAGCTTTGCTGATATTTTATATGGGAGCATAGTGCAGCTTTACTATTGCTGAGCTTAGCTTATGTCAAGATAGTGGTTTTCTCCTATTAAATGTGTCTAGAAAGGGATGGTAAAAATCACAGAGATGAATGTGGCCTCCGTCGTGGTATTCCCTTGGGAAGGTGGATTGTGAAGTCAATGCTGCCTTAAGATCCTGAAGCACAGGGGCGCCTGGGTGGCTCAGTCGGTTAAGCGTCCGACTTCGGCTCAGGTCCTGATCTCACAGTCCGTGAGTTCGAGCCCCGCGTCGGGCTCTGTGCTGACAACTCAGAGCCTGGAGCCTGTTTCAGTCTGTGTCTCCCTCTCTCTCTGACCCTCCCCTGTTCATGCTCTGTCTCTCCCTGTCTCAAAAATAAATAAAATGTTAAAAAAAAAAATTAAAAAAAAAAAAAGATCCTGAAGCACAGTAATTAGATATTGTCAATTAATTTCATCCTTTTAAGGAAGAATTCCACTGTGGAAACCACACAATCATGTCTTATGGATAAAGCATGGAGTATAATTTTAATTTGTGCATGTGGTGTCACTATGAAGTAATGAGAACCATTTTCTTGGATGCCTTGTAAAAATGGTTCTGAAAGTAGTTTTAAAAGAGTTTCAGAAAGAAAAATTTAGCATAATTGAATAATTTTTAGTTTATTCACTGGCTCACTTATGTATCTAATATCTATCATGGCCTATTATTATTATTCTGATACCCTATTAGGTACTAGAAATGAAAATGATGAGACAGCCTATCCTTTGATGAGTGATCCATCCACTTTGGGTGGTGGGAATGGGGGAGGCATGCAGGAAATGCAGGAAACAGAGTATGATAAATGCTACAGTGTTGATATATTCCTATGTCTTATATATATTATATGTTATTCAATAGTGACCAGTTCCTTGGTTGTTAGAGGAGGCTCCATAGAGAAAATAAGGATGTCCTCCCAAGCTGAATTCCCTGAAGAACAAGACTATACTGGGAATATTTAAGTTCTGCCTTTCTTTTAAAAGGCAATAAATACCATCACTTTGTAGATGTATTTACAGTGACATATTTGTACTGGATATTTGATTTCAAGTGGTATACCTATGGAAAGAAAGATTTCTGAACAAATTACAACAGAAAGTCATCTGCTCTGTTTCTTTTAGAAGTAGTAAGTGCTATGATTATTTTGCTAAGACAACAATAAACATGAAAATCCTTTTCATATTGTTCAAATAAGAGTTGCAATTATTATTATTATTTCTACCCATATCCATTTGGCTTTAAATCAGCTATCAAACACAAAGTTATCAAAATGACTAATAGTGGCCCTTGAAGTCTTTTTTTCTTATGGCAAAAAATTCACGAGTTGAGAAGAAAGAAGAGAGAAAGTAATAGAAATTATTGAAAAACATATTTTACCGCATATTTTTAGGGAAATACTATTTTATTACTTTGGGTAAGACAGAGAAGCCATAATCCATTTGCCAAGTGAAAAAAGTTTAAACCAGTTCTAAATTCTTTATTTACTTCTATTGATCTTGTTTTCATCATTTCATGTCTTTTATGCAACTTTCTTAGGAAGAGATGAGTATCTCAACCTAAGATAAATGTAACAAAATTCATAGTATATTTGTTGATCATGGCATTTTGGAGGTGAAATACTGCCTTCTAACCAACAGCAAGATAGGTTGCAGCTAGTGCAGGTCCTAGAGGCATTAAAAAGACAGATAAGGCTTAGGTCCTTTCTTAAAGAAAGAGAAGTCAAATGAGAGTCTCAATAATGTAACGATACTTCCAGATTCATGTTAAAAGCTGTGGTATACCTATGCTCTCTCATGCAAAAACTCTTAGAACTGAAACCTTGAAGCCTTTCAAGATTGACTCACGTTAGTATGACATATTCATTTATTCACTGCTAAGTACAGATCTGACATTTTCCAGGCACTGAATTCTCTGAATTCTGCCCTCATGAAGCAAATGTACTAGCAGATTAAAGGAATAATTGTCTTAGTCATGGTATATACTTCTTGTTGATGAAGCAACATACATTAAAATTCAGTTTAAGAGAAGGGTGATTCTAGGGCATGTGGCACAGAAAACAGTAAGTATAATGGTCTTAAAGTTCTAAAACTAGACCCAGTTCATCATGATGATTGGGTTTGAGTCTGGAAACCTCTTAGGAGGGGACAGCTAAGTTTGCATGTCAAAAAACTGTGTGACCACAGCTCTGGAGTCGCCTTCCAACATGTTATTGAATTTCAGGGCCTGGACTCTGGCCTGAGAAGTGAGTGTTTATAATTACATGTTTTCACATATGTTTTCCTGACTGCTGTATATTTTGGATGTTGTTTATACACACACTGCGTAGGAAAAAAAATATGCTTGACAAGAAAATTAAAAGATTTTGATGTTAAAAATGACAGACAGACTTGGGGCCTGAAATCTAGTGAGAGATGTGGGTAGTGAAGGGTTAACCCAGCCAGTCTTCAACATTAAGGGAAAAAAATCTCCTTAGATGTGTTCTTAGGTGTATAGACTAGTCCTTCCACAAAGCCACCACACATACGAACCTAACATTCTTTGTAAGTCCTGAACAATAGACACTCTAAGAAGATTACATCACACTGCATGTTTTTGGTCAGGAGAAGGCATATTTGTGAATAGGTTGGCCTGCAGCAGTCTTCTGCCGGTTTAGTCCTGTGATTGACATGTACAAATAATTCCTCTAGTGGCTACATAATCAGGTATCACAGCTGCTGTGTGTGGTGCGCGTGGCTGAGAGCCCAAGTGAGATATTTGTGAGGCTAGGGATTGGTGAGGCTGATTTTTAAGGTGTTCCTTCTTTTGTTCCCGTTAAACCTCTTTCAGAATCTGTCAGAAAGACAAGCTTCATATTGAGAGAGATTATGCTGAATCCCATTCAGTAAGCAACGAGGTGGTAACGTAACAGTCTTTCCACATGCTTTGGACTTAGCTTGCCGATTCCTCACTGAATGATGTTTGGTAAATACCAAGAGACCGAAAGAAGTCCAGAATGCTCCCCAAGTCAGCCTGTAACTTAACTCTGCTTGTAGCAAATCTAGATGAAAGACCCTGAGTTGTTAAATTGTTTTTCTCATGCCAAACACTCCTCAGAAGTTAAAGGTAGAAAAGTGGAAACAGGAGCATGGACCATAAAGCCCAGGAGAGCTGGAAGTTTTAATAGCAGGTACTAGGGCCATGCCAAGGCAACCATTCAAAGAATTTTGTTGCAACTCCCTGCTATTATTTTATTTTCCTTTAAATGGCAGATCCAAAATTTGAATTCCTTCATAGCTACCTAAGTTACCTCTTCTGCCTTGTTTAGAATCTTCTCTCGTGGGTAAAGATTAATCTCCAGGAAAAAAGGGTGGTCATGAAGTGACTTTACCTTAGAGTTGTCTTTATTTTCTGCATGTTTGGCCTCTGACATAATTACCTTTTCTAATTTAATAAACATATGGAATTACTTTTTCTAAAAATGACTAAAGGGTCAGAGTTTATGTTGCCTTTAATAAGATTACAAAACTTCTTAAAGTTGAGAGAGAATTTTTTTCATGTGATAAAAAAATTCCTGAGAGATTCTTGATTTATTATTATTTTTTGAATGCAAAGCCTTGAGCACAATGTTTTAATTCTCATTAAATTCCTGTGTATAATTTTAACTGTTCTTCATTTGATAGTTTACATCCTTAGGAGACGTTATATAGTGTGCTGGTCCCAGATCCCCAAGTTAAAGGTGGGGAACTTTATTTATAAATATTCTGGCATTTGTTTTTAGATTTTATTTTACCCAAATATCCCAATATAATTGTATATTTGAAAGTACATGTAAAAATGCAATATGAAAGTATCTCCTCAAATTTGTTTTATTAGAATAAGATAAGAATCCCAAATATGTGTATAGAATTATAAGCCTGCAATAGCAGCTGATTTGCAGGTGATTTTTTTTTTTTTGCAGTAGAATTCTTTGCTTTATAAAGTAACTTTCCACAGAGTTGATTTAAGTAGCATTCCCACCCAGTTTGCTTTAACAGAGGATTATGAATATGAAAAGTTCCAAGGCACTTTGATGTACATTTAACTACTTAAGAACATTTCTATGGAGTAAAGTAAGGCATTTATATATTTGTCTTTCATTCAATGAATATTTTTTATGTACTTGCTATGTGCTGAATGCTGGACTAAGTGCTAAGTGTGCTATAATGGCACACCCTTGTATTTAGTCTGGAGGGGGAGGTTGGCATGTAGGGTGAATTTACCATTCAGCATGACAAGAGCCATGGTAAATTATGCATACGGTGTTGAGAAAGCACAAGAAAGGGGCGTCTAACTCAAACTAGAAGAGAAAGGTGGGCTTCTTAAAAGTGATGATATTTGAAATTAGTTTCGAAGGATGAGAAGGACTTAACCAGTTGAGAAAGGAGCAAAAACCTCTACTTACAGAGATCAGCATGTAGGAAGCCTCCTCAAGGTGTGACATATCATGACACTGACCAGGACCTTGATATGTTATTGAGAAGGTAAACATGGGAGAATGATAGAAGATAATAATAATCTCTGGGTTTTATTTCTACTCTTTGGTTACTTCTCTGTCTCCTTGACTGGTTCCTATTTTTTCCCCCTAGTTCCTAACTTCAGACTTTCTGAGAGCTCAATTCTTAGTCCTCTGCTCTATCTACATTCACACCTTTAATTTCATTCAGTCTCATGGCTTTCAATGCCATCTCTGTGCCAAGAACTCTCAAATGTTTATGTCCTAGCCTCAATGCTCTTCCAAACTAAAAAAATGCATACAAACTATCTTTCTGACATTTCTATTTGGGTGCCTAATAGACCTTTCAGAATCCACATGTCCAAAACGAAACTGTTAATCTTCCCCCTCCTAGGCTGCCACAGTCTTCCTCACCTCCATTGATGGTCACTTCATTCTTCCAGTTGCTCAAGCCAGAATACTACAAGACATTTTTCCTTTAATTGAGGTAAGATTCACAGAATATAAAATTCATCATTTTACACCACTTTAATGTGGTCAATTCCGTGGCCGTTAGTGCATTCATAATGTGCAAGTATCACCACTATTAATTCCAGAATATTTTCATCATCCACAGAAGTAATCCCTTAACCATTACCAATCATTCCTCATTCTCTCCAGCTCCCCAGCTCCTGGCAACCACTAATCTACTTTTCTATAACAATGAATTTGCCTATTCTGGACATTTAATGCAAATAAAATTATGTAATTTGTGGCCTTTTGTGTCTGGCTTCTTTCACTCAGTGTAATGTTCTCAGGGTTCATCCATATTGTAGATTAGGAGTATTTTTGATTCCTCTTTTTCTCTCATACCTCAAATCTACTCCATAAGGAAACTCTATTGGCTCTATATTCAAAATATACCTGGAATCTGAACACTTCTAAATTCTTCCACTGCCACCACCCTGCTGTGACACACTGCCATGTCTCCTCTGCGTTATTACTATCACCCCTGTCTCCCTGCCCTACCCTTACCTCCCCTCAGTGGATTCCCCACATAGCAGTCAGAAGGATACTGTTAAAACCCAAGTCAGCCAGTAGTATCTTCTTGATCCGCTGGGGTCTTATTAGTAGTTAAAAAATAAAAAATAAATAAAATGATTGAGTGATAATATACATCTGATATTCAACTCTAATTAAAAACTACATTATTCTGTACAAATATTCAAAGATGAAGCAAATATTTAATCAGATCAATAATTTTTTCCTATAAGACATAAATTAAATTAAAATGCAAATAGTATTTATCTAGGTCACAAACTAAACAGGTGATGACTTTGAAGAGGGCACCTGTTGGGATGAACACTGGGTGTTGTATAGAAACCAATTCAACAATAAATTATATTTAATAAAAAATAATTAAAATAAACAAGTGATGACAAAAAAAGAATCTCTGTAATTCAAGTTTAAAAGAAAAGTCTATTAATTAATGGCTGCAATTTCTTCTCTGCAGACTCTTTGTTACTGAGAAAAATTTTTCTGATAGATGAATAATTATTAAATAATTTTTGGACATTTTTTTTCACCATTCAAAAAATTTCAGTTAATAGTGTCAGTTCTCTAGAGAGCATATCACCAAGAAAATCAGAAGTTACAAATTAGGCACTACATAGGAATGCAAGCTGGTGCAGCCACTCTGGACAACAGTATAAAGTTCCTCAAAAAACTAAAAATAGAACTACCCTATGACCCAGCAATTGCACTACCAGGCATTTATCCAAGGGATACAGGTGTGCTGTTGTGAAGGGACACATGCACCCCCATGTTTATAGCAGCACTATAAGCAATAGCTAAAGTATGGAAAGAGCCCAAATGTCCATCGATGGATGAATGGATAAAGAAGATGTGGTGTGTATATATATATATATATATATATATATATATATATATATATACACATACACACACAATGGAGTATTACTCAGCAATCAAAAAGAATGAAATCTTGCCATTTGCAACTATGTGGATAGAACTGGAGGGTATTATGCTAAGTGAAATTAGTCAGAGAAAGACAAAAATCATATGACTTCACTCATATGAGGACTTTAAGAGACAAAACAGATGAACACAAGGGAAGGCAAACAAAAATAATATAAAAACAGGGAGGGGGACAAAACAGAAGAGACTCATAAATATGGAGAACAAACTGAGGGTTACTGAAGGGGTTGTGGAAGTGGAGATGGGCTAAATGGGTAAGGGGCACTAAGGAATCTACTCCTGAAATCATTGTTGCAACATATGGTAACTAATTTGGGTGTAAATTTAAAAAAATAAAAAATAAAAAATAAAAAAACAAATTAGGCACTACAAAGGATCACTGTGTAAGATTTCTCAAGCTTTCGACCCTGTGATTAATCTATATCTATCTCTCTATCTCTCTATCTATCTATCTATCTATTACTACAAAGGATCACTGTGTAAGATTTCTCAAGCTTTTGACCCTGTGATTGATCTATATCTATATATCTATATGTCTATATATCTATATCTATATCTATATCTATATCTATATCTATATCTATATCTATATCTATATCTATATCTATCTATATCTATCTATCTATCTATCTATCTATCTATCTATCTATCTATCTAATTTTTCTCTGCTTTTCTAGGTCTCCTGCCTATTTTGTAAGATAAATACACCAACAATAGGGGGAGGGTGCACTACATTAAAGTTTTTTGTTGTTGTTGTTGTTTTGGTTTTTTTTTTTGTAAAATTTGTTTAGAAAATGGTAAGCCATATTAGCGGCACCTGGATGGCTCAGTTGGTTAAGCACCTGTCTCTTGATTTCAACTCAGGTCATGATCTCACTGTTAGTGAGACTCAGCCCCCACATCGGGTTCTGCACTACAGCACAGAGCCTGCTTGGGATTCTCTCTATGCCCTTCCCCTGCTCTCTCTTTCTCTCTCTTTCAAAATAAATAAATAAACATTAAAAAAAAAAGAAAATGGTAAACCATATTAAACCTGAACCAATTTGATATGGTTGAAGCTAGAGATTAGGTATAAAGATGTTTATAAAGTAACATAAAACTTCAATTTTGAGCACTATGGCAAACATGACACCTAGAAATGTTAGATAAAATAAAATGTCTTTAACAACAACAACAACAACAAAATAAGCCAACAAAACCCCCAAAACACAAAAAAACAATTCAGAGCATGTCACTATTTTGCTCAAAACATGGCAGTGGCCTCCATTCCATTCAGAGTAAAAGCCAAAGTCTCTACCATGTCTATGAGGCTCTTGGGATCCCTATAACTTTCCAAAGAGTTGATTTGAGTAGCATTCCCATCCAGAGTGGCTTACTCACCCTTTCTCACTGGGCCATTCAGGCCTGCTTGCTGTTCCTCAAATGTGGTCTTCATCTCCCACCTTACAGACTTGGCACTCATTCTTTCCCTTTCCCTCTGCCTAGAATGTGAACTCACACATTTCCTTCAGACCCATGCTCATGGGTCACCTACTTCATGAGGCTTCCACTGCCCCCCCCCCTTCATCTGTAATTGCAATAGGACCTCCCTTTCCAGCACCCAATCGCCCTAACCTTGCTCTTGTAAATTTTTCTCAAACATTATCACTCTCTAACTTGCCCTTTTCTTTCTTTCTTTCTTTCTTTCTTTCTTTCTTTCTTTCTTTCTTTCTTTTTTCTTTCTTTTCCTGCCCTTTCTTTCTTTCTTTCTTTCTTTTCTTTTCTTTCTTTCTGTCTTCGTTTCTTGTGTGTGTTTATTTCTCACCAGAATGTGAACTCTACAAGGGTGAAATATTTGTCTTTTTTTTTTTACTGATGTATAATATTTTTAGGACTAACTACAATCTATTGGTCCTCTTTTATGTGCCAGAAACTCAGCTAAAGGCTATACTTACATTATTTATCTCATTGAATCCTCACCAGTAACCCTGTAGGATAGATGATCATTTCTCCCACTTCTAGCTGGGAAAATAAAACTTATAAAGGTCAAATAACTTGCCCTTAGGTTTTGTAGCCCCTAAAAACCCATATTGCTAGACTCTGAGTATGTAGTCTCAGTAGTTACTTTGAACTGCTAGAGAAGTAAGCAGGATGGGGTCATGAAGGGTGCTGGGAGTTCTTGAACTCTATCCTGAAGTACAAGGAGAGAGCTAAACATTTTTCATCAGAGGTGTGATGGAATAAACTTATGTTTTCCATAGAGTATGGTAGAATGAATAATGGTACCCCCAAAGATGTCCATATCCAAATCCCCAGAACCTATCATTATGTTATCTTTCATGGTAAAAGGGATTTTGCATATGTAATCAAGTTAAAGATTCTTAAATGGAGAGATTATCCTTGGTTATCCATATGGGCTGTATATAAGCACAAGAATGTTTTTTAAGAGGGAGGCAAGAGGATCAGAGTCCTGGAGTAAGGATGGAAACTGAGGTGGAGTGATACACTTTGAGATGGAGGAAGTAGTTATGAACCAAGGAATGTAAGCAGCTCCTGGAAGCTGGAAAAGGCAAGAAAACTGATTGTCCCCTAAAACTTTTAGATGAAATTTCAGCCCTGCTGACACTTTTCATTTTAGTCTAGTGGAATTGATTTTGGACTTCTGACCTCCAAAACTATAAGATAATAAACTGAGTTGTTTTGAGCCATTAAGTTTTTGGCAATTTGTTATAGCAGCAATAAGAAACTAATACATGGAGTTTCCCCTTATTTCTTGAATTTAATAGAGAACTGATAAAGAGTAGGTTGATCCAAAATAAAAGAATAGCTCATCTTCTTCATGGACAGAGCCTTGCTCAGTGGAATGATTTGTAGACCTCACAACAGTATTAGTAAAGGTTAGGATAGGCTACGAGGGTTCAATGAAAGGGTGGGAGGGGGTGGTGGTCTGAAGGGGTTCAGGTCTCAGCATTCTGATTGCACATCTACTCTTGACACTACCCTCCATGGAGCAAAATAGGGATTTGTCTGTACTGCAGTGGACTAGCATGTTAAATAACAGCTGTCTTTTCTTCTCCCAAGGTGAAGGCTAGATAGCTTAGCCCCAGAACAATGCATATATGGAACCAAGTGTATGAGAGGTGAAGGGAATCCTTTTTTTCCCCCTTAAGTGCTTAGAGTTCATCTGATGAAAATGCCACTGAATAAGGAAGTAATTTTGTAATGTTTCCTTTCTTCTGCAATTTGAAGAATGTTGTCAAACTAAGACTAACTTAGACTCTTTATGCAGAGCACATCATCATGGGATCCTGGAACACCTCTCTGAACTTCTTTCCATTGAATTTGAATTTGGATACAAAGGTAGCTCAAGAAGACACTTGAAGACAGCACTTTGGAAGGCAGTTAATTCAGAACTGCCACAAGTTCAGCCACATGCTGAGCTAGTTCAGAGATGGGAACCCAAATGGAGTCAACTTTTCCCCTCTTGGCATCACTTATAGTTGATAAGGAGTTAATATAAGTTTTCCTGTTGCTTACTGACCCAACCTTAACATGTGAGAAAATTTAGTTTCACAAAAGCAAATTTAGAGAAAACAGAACTGTGTTAATAAAATAACAGTCCCTTTAGACTTGGGTCATTTCAAAGATTCAATTTCAAGAGTGTTTTAGTGTAAACACATTTCTAAAGTTTCCTAATACCAGCTGATATAGTCCTTTTGGGAGAAACCAAATGTGCCCAAATAAAATAGGGGAAAATGCCACAGAGATATTCTCATAAAAGATAAACTATTGCAAAAAGATATATATATTCTTTTACTATCTGCTTTGGCCAGAGATTCAACAAAGATAGCTCAAGATAAAGGAGGACAAAGATTAAAACATACTACTTTTGATTAAAAGAGACTCAAAAACTGTTTAAAAGAATCTTTCCATCTTCACAAGGGGGTCAGCTGTGGTCTGTGCTCTCTGATATGTCATTTGTGTTCCTCCCAGCAAGGGACTGGTGCAAACAGCCAGCACCAAGCCCAGGGTGAGATACTTTCTGCTTATTCCCTCTGTGGTGTCTTCAGGAAAAAATGAGGACTGGCCATTCCTTTCTATAAAGTAGGGACACCCAGGTGTACACAAACTCTAGCAGAGTCTGCTATCTTAACTCAGCAGACACTTACTGAACTCCTTTCATTTAGCAAATGTTTACTGTATTCTTCTTTAAATTGTGGCTGTAGAGATTAACTATGGTCTCTTTTCCTCAAAGATTTCATAATCTTCTGAAGGAGACATGTCAGTAACCCAAGAATCATCATGCCTAAGTGACTCAGGGTGCTGGGGAGGCCAGAAGAAGGCAGGTAACTCAGCTTGGTAGTAGGCAGCAGAGGGAGGTTTCTGAGGAAAGTATCCAGAGAATGCCACATGGAACTGACTCTAATAATCTGAATTGTAAATGAATTACATAGAATAAGCCCCAAACCTTTGTTCCCAGTAGGAAATATTCATGTCTTAATAATGGATTGTGACTCCAACAGAATAATGTGTCTACATGTTATCTTACTGGTTTCCCATCCCCAGTCCTGCTGCTTCTTCCTTTTAGTTCCAGATGTTAGATACTCTCCAAAGCAAGGTAGACATCTTAAGTGTCAGGGTGCCATTTTGGAGCTCATGACTATACTGGCTGGGAGTCTGTTTGCTTAGAGGAAATAATTTGTGAAGAGATGATATAGACAATACCACCTACTTTTGTATAATAATTAGCTCTTAGAAAGTATGTTAATGGGCATGATATTATTTGGCTAATACTTCACTCATCCTCTTAGTGACTAGAACTAACTTTTGTCAGGCAAAATTTTAGAGCCATAATTCAGTGTTGTGGATTGAATTGTGTCTCCCCCAAATTCATATGTTGAATTTCTTACCCCACACTGTGATCTATTTGGAAATAGGGTAATTGCAGATGTAATTAGTTAAGGTAAGGTCATCTTGATGGAGGTTCCTAATCTGACGCTATTCTTAAAAAAAGGTGACGTTTGGACGCAAACACTCCTGGGGGGGAAGGCTATGTGGAGAGGCACAGGAAGAAGACGGCCATCTGTAAGCCAAAGAGAGAGGTCGGGAACACATCCTACCCCCACAGCCAGTGGAAGGAATCAATCCTGCCACAACCCTGACTTTGGACTTCCAGCCTCCAGAACTGTGAGACAACGCATTTGTATTGTTTAAGTCTCCCAGTGTGTGCTGCTTTGTTGTAGTAGCCCTAGTAAACCGGTATGCCCACCAACTCTGGCATCATGGCTTCGAGTAGAGGCAACGAGTGTACTGAAGGGCTGCCTCATTCGGTCAGAGCTGCTCACTTTCCTCTGCACCTGCCAGGAGGGAACTTGAGTTTTTCCCCAAGAGATGCCAAGCATGAGTTGTGAATTTAGTATGGCTCAGCATGGGGACCTTTTGTCTTTAAAAAATGGGATTGGATGAGAGTAAGACCTCACAGATTAGCTTTCTTTTATTTTGTGGAATGTTGGACAAGAAAGAAAAAGCCCTTGGGGCACTTTAATAATACTAACTTTTAACCAGCAGTGAAAAGAATTCACGAGTTATTAATGGGATAGATATTTTTAAGGAGAGAAGGTATTTTTGTGGATTTATTTTTCAAATAACCAAAAACAAAACAAACAACCAAAAAAGTAAAAAAAAAAAAAAAACCCCAAACCCAAACAACAACAAAAAAACCTCATAACCCCAAACCAAAACCTTTCACTTTATTTTCTTGCAGATTTCATAGAACTCTGTGATCTTCATATCAACTCCCTGACTTGGTTTTTAGTTTTTATCTGAGTTTCAACCCTTAATGATGATATTCTTAATTCTGTGCTTAATTGTCACTAGTTGCTTTGAGGCACATAATTTGCTTTCCCTGATTTGCAAAAGCATGTGTATTTGTCTAAGGGACAAATTATAATATGATTCCACTTTTAAAAAATTTATTTTTAATTTTTTAAATTTTAATTTTTTATAATTTCTTTTTGAGAGAGAGAGCAAGTGAGCACATGAGCAGGAGAGAAGGGCAGAGGAAGAGTAAAAGGGGGAATCTCAAGCAGCCTCCATGCTCAGTGCAGAGCTCAACATGGGGCTCCATCCCACGGCTTTGGGATCATGACCTGAGCCAAAATCAAGAGTTGGATGCTCAACCAACTGAGCCACTCAGGCACCCCTCCACTTTTTATTTTGTAATATTATAAGCCATTATTAGTATTAATAAAGTCTATGCATACAATAATCTGAATTTTGAATATAACCAAATAGGAATTAAGTGTCTAGAAAGAGTATGGACTTGAAATAAGACATTTTGAGTTTAAATACAAACTCTGACACTTCCTACTTTGCAACTGTGAGCTGATCATAGAACCTCATCGAACGTATCAAGGCTACAAGATAGATGTCTCCTCCAAATGTTTATACTGAGAATTAAAATTAGATAATGAACATCAGATTATCTGGCATGATGCCCACACATAGGTACATCCTAAAAAATAGCTGTTGGGAATTTGTCAAATTGAAAGCTCTGTTAGAGTAATAAATGGATGCTATTTTCATTCCAGTTCTGTTTTTTAAATAGCATGTTTTTGTTCAAATTTGAAAGCTTCTTAAAATAAGTAAAAAGGACCTAATCTGTAATCTATTTTTCAAGGCACCTAGTTTTAGGATGTCATTTAATATTTAATGAGGGTTTATGATAGACCAGAAACTCTTTAGTACCTATTATCTCATTTTGTCCTTATAAAAACCTGAGGAGGATGACACTAGCATTACTCCCATGAGGAAACTGAGCCTCAGAGACTGACTCTAAGTGCAGAGCCCCCCTGGGAAGGGAAAGAAGTAACTAGGAAGGGGGTTCAAACCAAGGTGGCATGGGGCCAAGACCAAGCTTTTAACCTTGGCACTCGCTGCCTCCCTGTAGTGAAACAATTATCCCAACCAAGCCCTGTCCTCTCAGTATCCAGAGGACAGGTTATGGATAAAATGGTTTTCATTGAGAGAGATAACCAGCAAAAGGGATTAGATTTATTATTACCACCGCATAAAGAATGAAGACTTCTCAGAGATCACTGCTGTCTTTAATCTCTTCTTGAAAGAAAAATCTTGGGAAAGATTAAATGAAAGTGAATGATGCCCAGCCTTGGGAGAGAAATGGTTTCCCACATATGAGATGACTCACATCTTAACCTTTTTGCTCTAATTTCTCTCTTTGTACATATCCTGTGATTTACTCTCTGGATGATGGCTCTGTAGCAAATTCCCGGCCAACGTATGCAGTCATTATGCATTTCAGAAGACACATGCACTCTGCTTTTAAGTGGTCACTTTCCCCTGGCTTCCCATATTTCTTTTCCCCCAAGAATACATTGTCTATCATGAAGCAGGTTAGGAAGCAGAGCCATTTCATGCAATAAAAATGGCAGGTTGATTTTGTAGAATTTTGCAATGTCGGTTACAGCCAATTGATCCTAGGTAGCAGAGACTCTGGTAACTTCCTCCTGGGACTACAGTGGTGCTTATGTGATGCTGGTTTTGTAATGCAGCTTCATGTGTTGTGTACCTGGGTTTGATCACTGCCTGATAATTAGGGACTTATTCCCTTGATTTTGTCTCATCAATCTGGTTCATTTTTGCCTCAGACACATTTTTCTCCCTAAGATTATCTCCACAAAACGCCAGTGCTGAGAAGAATGAATTCCAATAAAACCCAATAAATCTGACAGAAAAATGTGGAGTTAGAGATCCACACAGACCATGAGGACTGTCGCATTAAAGGCTCCTGGGGATTTTTTTTATGACTTCTTTTCCCTCCCTCTAATGCTGGGTCTCTTGCTTCCATAAATTCTGCAGGCTGGCTTTTCATTAACTCAGAAAGCTGAAATAATTCTTTGTAAAGAATTCTTTAGTCACACATGATTCAAAAGTTCACCAAGATCAAAGCCAGTCGGCTTTGTGGCGGGCCCAACACCATATATTTCATGTAAATGGTGTGGCTTGCTGCATTCTCAGCTGGAGTTGTTCCAATTTCACATCCCTTCGGCAGATAATGGGACCCTCTTATGCCGTCCCCAGCACAAGGGGCTGCTCTGTGTCTGATCCTGTCTCCCTCAGGAGCCCATACAGATGCTGTCTGTACGGGCCAGCGAAGTCATTCTGACATTCCCCTCAATATTATCTGAAATTTCATGAAGCATGGGAGTCGTTCTTGGCCCTAGGGGGTCTGGGGCAGTGGGGCGGGGGAGGTGGGGAATGGAGCAGAGAAATGCTTCATTGTTCAAGCCTCCTCTGTCTCTCTGATTTTCCCTATAGGAGGGTGGGATGTATTAAAGAGACCCAAAGGTGAGATTAAAGTAAACCAAAAACAACAAGAACAGTCTTCCTTCTTGGGGATATGACTCTCTTGTTCTTAGACTGTCTTATTGTCCTTACATTTTTCATTTAAAATATATGGGCACAGGAGGAAATGATGTGTGAGAGATATGGGAGAAAGAGCTTGACAGTTGGACTGTAACAATAATAGCCCTGGGATAATAGAAGACCTTTCAAGGGGCTGACCACTTCCATGCATACCCTCATCATGAGCAGAGAGGCTCAGAGCCATTAAAAGATTTGCTACACACTCAGGTGGAAGCAAGGATAGAGAGCCATGAGGACAGTAAATTCTTCATGTTGCAGAACAGAGAAAGGGTGTCCTGGCAGGCAAACTTCTGAGGCTTCACACAGTAAACAGTGTGCCTGTTGCCTATTGTACTGATTAACTGATAGCCATCTAAGTCAGTTTCCAGATGAGACCATGGGAAGCATGAGCATCTGGTCTTGTGCATGGTCAGCAGTGGCTGTGGTATCTGAGAGAGCACTTCCAGGGGCTTGGTGGAGACCCAGAGATGAGGGGCAAGCACAGGAAATGATGGAGAGGCAAGGGTGAGACAAGGAGAGTGAGAACTCAAAGAGGAGAGATGGGAAGTCAGCCAGTGGCAGAAGGGTACAACTGACATCCACATCCAGCACATCAATCACTGTGTGCTGAGGGGAACTGGCAGTCCTGATCCATCTGATAGTCTGGGTAATTTCTGGAGGGACTTCAGTAGCCTAGCTAATATGGCCTTTCCATGATACCACAAAATTCAAGCCCTAAAAAAATGTCAAGTTCTGGTGCAACTCTCCCTTAGTTTGCATTGACCCCTTCTGCCTTAGTTGTCACATCTCCATTATAGGATCATGGTAACTACACCTTAGCCTATTTCATCAGCATGTTAATGAATACAATAATGTAGAGAGTCATTTGAACTTGTAGACAAATGCTCTGTTTGCCAACATGATGGAAATATTGACAGTTAAGTTAGAAGAAAAAAACCTGGTGTTCGATTCCTCCAACAACAGCCCATACATCACAGAAGTTGAAAGTCAGCCTCCCCTCCTTCCTCCACAAGGAGCAAAATATATTTTCAAAAATGGAAGCATCTGGTTAAATATTAAATAGGAGAGTCATTCTTCTTGAGGTCTTGCATTGCCAGCACTTAGGTAGTAGTTAAGTAAGATGGCCGTTGGCTTTGACAGCCACGCATTTATGATGCTGTATAAATAATAACTGACAGCAACTCCATGGTACTCTTTTCACCAGGCTTGCCTCTTTGCTCTTTCTTTAGTGGTCTATGCACACACACACACACACGCACACATACATACGCACACTTTGCCCGACTATCATAATAGCTATTGTCTTCTCCCCTCCCCCTTCTTTCAACAGATGTGTCCATTTTTAGTTAATGTGAAGGAAATGGCAGCTCTTAAAGGTAGCTTTTCTCACTGGGAAAGAGCTGCATTAACTGTGAAAACCTTTTAGTTGCACAGTTTTTATATTCAGACTCCCCTCCCCAGACATTGCTTCCCCAGGTCTGTATTTCCCTTTAAGCTTGCTGGCTGTCAGAAGGGGCTGCTAAGGGGCTGCAAAGGAGCAGCTCGAGGTTCCTGGGCCAGGGAATAGCAGCATTTAAAACTTCTGACAAAGTAATATTTGTGTGTTCAAAAACGTTTTATGGAAAAGTTTGTTGTGCCAACCTGTGCTCGAAATGCTAATGGTATTTGTCTAGGCCACTGGCCAGATAAAAACAGATTCACACGTCTGAAGTAGAAGGACACTTGAAATAATAACTTACATTTTCAGAGTATCTCAAACTGTGGTTAGTATATGGGCTCATGACACTGTGAGATCCACAGGGCCACTGTGGGGAGAAGCTTCAGCCATAAACTGACCTCAGGTGAGTCCATACAAGAGAGAAAACTTGCAAACTTGCTGTGTGGGAAAATCTCCTGTTAGAGTTTTCAACTGGAGTCACTAGGAGAGAATCCACACAGGGGCAATCTCAGGTGTTTGGAATGTGGGAAATACTTTCCAGGCAACGGAGAATGACGGGTCATCATGCCTAAGTCAGAGGTAGCAGAGAAGGCCCAAGAATGCAATTCACGTGGGAAAGATTCTGAAAAGTGATCACACTGAACCCACCTGGTATCTAAGGACTCACACTTAAACCAACAAATGCATCTTACAGGCTTTATTCAACAGAGTAGGTCACCCTTCCACCTTGTTCTGATGCCCAAGTATTAAGAATGCACAAAGTAGTGTGAGGATTCTAAAACACTCTCTGGAAACTCATAAATGCAGGAAAGCCAACTATTAGCCCATGTTGTAGAATGTCAATTCCATCATGGCTCAAGGACTTAAGGAAAAGTCTGGCCACAGACAGTCTTTCCACACTACCCTCCTCCCCATTTCTGAGAAACACCTTCTATGTCCTCCTAAAGGCTGCTCCCAGAAAAGGTGAGCAGGGGGCCTTTTCTTTTGTGAATGTACCTGATTCTTACATTAGGAAACTTTGCAGTGTTTCCACACTCCTTCAAGTGGAACTGAGAATCACTGACCGGATAGGATCTTCATAAACATTTTGAGCACCAACTATGTGCCCTGATAAATTCTGGGGGATACGAAAGTATTCAAGACAGATTATGTCTGCACATTTCTCTGTTGAATAATCCATGTCAACAATAGAGATAAACCCATCAAAACAACCTACCAACACCTGAATATGAGTTTTTGTTCTTGAGCATTTTCTTTGAGTTCTACCAGGAAATGAAATCTTCCCCCAACTAGTCAAAGTTTATTCTACCCTCATGTCTAACCATGGTGATTTTTCAAATTTGGCTTTCATTGAAATCACTTGAGAGGTATAAAGCACATTGACTCTCACCTTCCTGAGGTGTTGATGTAATTGGTCTGGGATTTGGCTGGTGAACGGGGAGTGCCTAGGTTAGTGTTGGATTCAATGCCCGGGATGAGAATCTTGGAGGACATCTTAGAATTCTGTCTACCACAGTGGTAAATTATTAGAAAGGACAGGGAACTCCTTTGTGGACAGTAATTTTCTAGAGGTCAGGGCCAGAGTCAACCAGTAGATGAATGTTTTGAAATGATTATTATTTTAGCAGTGACCATAAACATCTACAGATGATGAACCATGTAGCTCATAGAGAAAATTGGGGACAACAGACCCATGTTTATCACAGGCTTTGCAGTTAACAATGACTTTTCTAGAGTTGGCTTAGGTGTATGAATGCTGGGCTCTGTGCAGAGTGGGGTGGGAGATCTCAGAGGTGCCTTAGGGACAACTGAGATGTCTAGAGGGTTTGACTATCAGAGGTTAAACAGGCAGAGCTCTGCCCTCTTCCATGGCACTCAAACTGGAACAGCTCTGTTCTGATGTATTTTGGGTATTAGACTAGAATACACATGACTTCTGGAGAAACGTTTCTTCATGAAATGGTCTTCAGGGTGCCTTGTGGGGCAGGGTTCACCTGTTAATTTCCCTGTCTTACCAGTGAGGAAACAAGTTCCCTCCATTTCACAATGTCCCCAGAACCCATTTAGCTAGTGATGCTTCATTCTGCTCAGAATATGTTGGCCCTTGCTGCCCTGAAATAGTTTGCAGGGCCCACCTGTAAGCCATGTGATAAAAATCAACTTATTTTTTCTCTAGTACAATCTAATTTTGACCCTCAAATGGTATACTCCAGTTTGATTATTTTTTTTAAGACATCAGACATGGCACTCAGCTTCTTGGACTTTTCCCACAAATCATACTATGCAATCATAAAGGATATTCAAAGAGATGAATGCAATTACAAAGCAATTTCTCACACCAATAGATAACTGATTGTGTGTGTGTGTGTGTGTGTGTGTGTGTGTGTGTGTGTGTGTGTTGGGGAGGAGTGGGGAGAGAGGCTTCACTGAAATAAGTCCAAGTCCCATACAGTAATCTGCGATGAAGAGAATAAGACTTATTTGGATGCATATGCTTTTCTAGTGTACTTTTTTTTTTTTTTAGAAAAAAAGTTACCTAATTTTATCATATTTAGGTTTAATAAAGACCTTTGAAATCACTGGAAAAATAACAAAAAGGAAATGGAAAATACTGAGTCCGTGGCATATCATCAACCAAAATATTAAAGTTGTACGTTGCTAAGCTTTCAGACTTTTCTCTTGCTGTTGGAAAGGGATGGGTTTTCCTCCTTGCTGCAGAATTTTTACGGTGTTTTTGAGGCTGGCTAGTATTGCAGTAAGAACTCTGCTGTCTATACGAACAGCATTAGCAGCGAGAAGTCAGCGAGGTGGTTGATTTGCCAGGTATTTCCTAGAGAGAAAATCATGCTCATCTGTCTTTTCTTCCTTTGAAGTGTCCCTCGTGTGGTCTCAAAGTGGGGGGGGGGGGCTTTCAGTAGGAGGGGATGCTGGTGGGAGAAAGGGAAGTCAGGCCAGGGAAACATATCTGGGAAGAGCAGCCCCGGCTGCCGCTCTCAATCCCCTTTCCTCTTGCCGCACACACACAGACACACACACATTAGCGGTCAGTTGAGCTGCAATATTCACAGCACATTTGCTGGGGTTCAATTGATTGCTTCAAGCAAGAGATAGCATCAGCAAGGATGTGGTGCGGAGAGGCCTGGGGCTTGGGGGCTTCCGCTCTCACACATCATCAAGCCCCATTTTGAAATGGTTTGAATTAATGACACTTATTCAGACAGACAAAGTAGATAAATGGAAATGTTAGACAAGGCTTTTCACCTACTTCGCTCAACATTTCCCGTTACCTTGAGTGCTGGAAACTCTCTGTGGTCTTGCTCAGCCCGAATGGGAGCTGCATGAGCTCACACCCCACACCGCCTGAAGCTGGATGTGCATATGCCCATGCACGGAGGGTCAGAGGAGGGTAAAGGAGGTTGACTCTGTTGGGGCAGATGGGGCCCAGCATGGAGAACATGCTTGGGACATAAATCCTTCTTCTCCAGCATCAGGGTTACCCCTTGCAGGGTGCCATTCATCCTGTAGTTTTTATAATGATTATGACAATTTCCTGGCAGTTGGCAGGAAGGTGTCTGGAGCAAGGGCACCTTTGACAAATTTATACAAAGTGGCTTTGAGGCTGGTGGCCGGGCTGCCGAGCATCACCAGGCAAACAAAATAAGGGCTTTGGAGTCTGAGCCCAGCTCAAATCCCCACTCTGTTATTTCCTGCCTGTGTGACTTTCAGCACGCTACTTAAACACTCTGAGCTTGGATTTCACCATGTGTAATCATGGATTTTATGTGAGGCTCAAATGAGGTGAGCTGGGAAGATGCTTATGGTAAGAATTGTGTGAGCTCATGGTAGATGCTCACAAATCATCAGGTCTTTGCCTTCCTGTTCCACTGTCTACTTCTTCACTAGATCGAGTAAACCACAGACCACATGACCTGACAGGGGCACCAAAGCACTGAGGCCTAAACATGACTTGTCAGGACATTGTTCATTTGCAGGGCTGGAGTTTGACAGTCTGCAAAGCCATCCTTGCGCTGGGCCCAGGAATTCGTTTCCAGGGAAGCAGCCAGCTCCCTTCTCCTGATGGAATGTTTGAAGTTATCCCATTATACCCTTTACCATAGGTGAGGGGCCAGAGGCCCCCAGTTAAGGCAGGCCAGGAGTTGAGTTGGGCAGTAAAAAACAAGTGGGATGGAGGGCCCCTTTATTTTAGAACCTTGTGGGGGTGTGGATGTGGGGTTGTGAAGAGAGGGGAAAGGGAGTTGGTGAATTTTGCTTCATCTGCTCCTAGGACTTGCTCTGGGAAACTGCTCTGGGTTTCTGTTTGTCCCCTGTCTTGCCTTTTTTATTTACACGGGAAAGCAGGGTAGAGCATGATCTGGAGTCAGACACCCTGGGTTCCAATTTCGGCTTCATGTACTTACTGGCTTTGTGACCTTGGGCAGGTTATTTAACTGTTCTGTGCTTCAGTTTCCACATCTGTTAAATAGGAGTAATAATAAAATACCCACCTCATAGGGTGGTTGCAACAATTACACAAGAAGGACTTAGTTTAGTAAGTGTTCAGTATATGTTGACATCTTTTATGTGCTATTTATTACATCATGTCGTCTTCTTGCATTTGTAATTTATGTGATTTTAAGATGCATTCAATGGATTTTACATGCAAAGTGATATTTTATGATACCAACAGATTATTCATTTGGTTCTAGCACCCGTTGTTGGGACAGCGAATAAACCTGTCTGCTAGGCTTGGGTTCCCCAAGAGCCCCCTCTGTTCCCACGTCAGTTGAAACTTTGGCTGACTTTCTTCACGCTAAAGTGTAAAACTCCTTTACAGATTGAAGGATTTTTATCCTGAAAATATTATTTTCATCCTCCTTTCCAATGGGGGTTTACTCTTCTCTAATGGAACAATCCAAGTTCTTTTTCAGATTTCATGTTTTTAGTGTAACTATTCTAAGGGGGAAAATGTATGGTTAGATGAAAGAGCTCAGTCCAAGTTCCGTGTGTGTTGGTGGAGGTTTTCAAACGCAAATATTTGATAAAAATATGTGGTTTTGTTTATTTATATAGATCTATATATTAGAAATGTTAACTTGAACTGAACCGTTTAACATGCTTAATCCAAGGCAGATGGAATGGTCAGTGAATTATTTTTGTAAACCACTTCTGTTGGCATTCAGTGCTTCCTTTCGTATTGATTCCATTCTGGCCGGCCATTCGAGGTTTCACCAGAATAAGCTGGTGCCAGACTCCACTTCAATGACATATGTGTTCATTCCCCTGAAATACAACACAATTGCAAATTTCTTCAATCCACAGAACCACTTTTGTAACTAATTAGACCAGACAGGGTGCTATGGAGAAACCCCCGGACACAGCATTGCATCCTGATAGATATTCATACAGGCCAGCCCCTTCACAAAGTGAACAATTGTCCAAATAATTATTTCCTGCTGTGGGCTCCTTTTTTTAATGCTTTGTTTGTGAAATCCTATTTTTCCTTCCTACTTTCCTGTTGACTGCAGCTAAATTGAATTTGGTCCAACTCATCTCACACCAGGTCAGCAAAATGCTTCACTCTGTGGGGGAAAGGGGTTAACCCTTTGAACACTGCCTTTCCCATGGGCCCAGGATACCACCTCTGGTTATCTTTTATTCACTAGTAGAGCAGGAGGAGAGGAAGAGCTGTACTGGTCTGGGAAGGGGGTGGATGGGAAAGGAGGAATGAGACAGACATGAAATATGTTTTATTAGGATCATGACCATTTTTGGTAAAGAAAGTTCATGTCACTTTCCCTATTGCCATCCAGAATATGCAATTATGAGAAGGTAGAGAAGACAGTGTGCACATATTTGTAAATACAAGGAAGGAGGACACTTTCGACCAAAGGTCTTCTCTAGCTAGAAACATGGAATAAATTTGAAGTGAAGGGCAGGCTATTAAACAAAATTTAGAAAAATGGGGGTAATCATCCCTGTGTAACAAAATTAATAGAGAGTTTGAATTAAAAAGCAGGGGAGGGTGACTTTAATTTATATCACATCTTAGGCCCGTCTGTGGTGGGAGCACCTGTCTCATTTGTGTTTTTTCACCATTTGGATTCAGAGGTGCTGTGTCATGAGATTGAATAGCGGGGTCTGTGGAGAGGTGCGAGATCCTGAGGAAAGAGAACCAGCTGTGAGAAATATTCTGGCCAATATCAGCAAGTGTGATTTTGTCAGCACGTTGTGGCGCCTATCCTCCATTGTGTGAAAACTGTCCCCATCCGTTGAGAGTTTGTGGAACTTGCTGGAAGCAGAGATGGTGTCAGAGGCTGCATTTGCCTGTCAGTTCTGAAAATGTAGCTTGTTTCTGCAGGTGGAGTGTCTGGGTCAAAGCATTTTCCTGTTTGATGGGGAGACTCAAGTTTTACTGCTTAGATATTGTATGAAATTCTACCTCCACCTATAGTATATGAAAGTACCTGTTTTTCCCAGCCCACCCCACAAAGAGTATGTACTGAAACTTGTGGATTTTGCCAATATATGTTTAAACAATGGTATTTCGCTTATGTTTTAATGTGCCTTTCTCTTATGAGCGAGGGAGCATCTGTTCCTATGTTCAAGAACCATATGTAATGTTTTTTCCGTCAGATCCTTTGGTAACTTTTCTATTGGATGTTGGTCTTTTCCTTTGTATTTACAGAAGCTTTTAAAACTCATCTCATACATTTATAAGGATATTAATTCTGATTTATTATGTAAGTTACAAATGTTTCCCCAATTTGTCGTCATACTTTTGACTTTGCTTATAGCAATTTTTGCTATGCAAGGATTTTTAAAAAATTTTATGTGGCAGAATTTACCAATTCTTTTATTTTTTTATTTTCAATGTTTTATTTTACATTTGAGTGGGTGGTGCACACAGGAGAGGGAGGGAGAAAGGGAGATAGAGGATCCAAAGCAGGCTCTGTGCACAGAGCTTGATGTGGGGCTCAAACTCACAAACCCTGAGATCATGACCTGAGCCGAAATTGAATGCTAAACTGACTAAGCCACCCAGGTGCCCCTATATCAATTTTTTTTTATGCATTCTGGATGTTAAGTCATAATTTAAAAAGTTTTTGTCTTGTACTCTAAAGTTAAAGGATTTTTCCTATTTTTCTACATAAATGTGAAATAATGAAGGAAGATAAGAGAAATAGAGCAAATACGAATCATAAAAGACTTTATTGTTCAACCCATATGCAAACAATTTAGACACTGGATGAAATGGAAAATTTTCTAGGAAAATGTAATTTTCCAAATCTGACCCTAGAAGAGAAAGAAAATCCAAACCAATCAATTTCCATAAAGTTGTCAAAGAGTAATCCCCCACAAAAGAACCATGCCTGCATGGTTCCACTGGGCAATCCTACCACATCTTTAAATAAAAATAATTCCATAGCATAGAAAAAGCATAAAGCATAGAAAAAGAAGAAAAACTTCCAATTTTGTTTGATAAAATGCATTACATTGATACCAAAACCTTAAAAAGATTGCAAAAAATAGTTAAAGAATAATCTCTTATGAATATGTATTCTAAAATCTTAAATTAAATATTACGAAACATGATTCAACAGCACATTAAAACAATGATGTATCATATCTAAGTAGGTATTCTAGGAATGCAAGGTTGGTTCAATATTTAAAAATTTACAAGTCAATTCATCATATTAATTTAAGAAAAATAATTTAAAAAATATTTTCATAGATGCTGAGAAAATCATTTGACATGCCACTTCCATTCTTAACAAAACACTCTATAAGTTAATAACAGATACTTCATTGACATATATCTCAAACCCCAAAGCTAGTACCATACTTAATGCCAAGAGCATTCTCACCAAAGTCAGGAATGGTATATAGATATTGTTATTATTTATCACTGTACTGGAGGTGCAAACTGATATAATCAGACAAGAGAAAAAGATTATAGCTACAGGGGCTCCTTGGTGGCTCAGTTGGTTGAGCATCTGACTTTAGCTCTGGTCACGATCTCACAGTTTGTGAGTTAGAGCCCCGCATCAGGCTCTGTGATGACAGCTCAGAGCCTGGAGCCTGCTTCAGATTCTGTGTCTCCCTCTCTCTCTGCCCCTTCTCCGCTCATGCTCTGTCTGTCTCTGTCTCTAAAAAATGAATAAACGTTAAAAAAAAAACTCACAAGGTTATAGCTACAAAAACTAGAAAGGAGGAAAGACAACTATCACAATTTGTGGAAAATGTTATTGTAACTCAAGAGCATAGCTGAAAAACCATTGAAAGTGATAAAGTTTAGTAATATATCAGGGTACAAAGTTAATAAAAAGAAAAATAGCTTTCAAATAAAACAATACTCAGAAAGCATAATTGAAAAAATCACGTTTCATAGTAACAGAAGAGATAAAATACTTAGAAATAAACTTCATAAGAGTAACAAAAACTATATGAAGAAAACTTTACAATCACTTTTGAAGAGCATGCATGCATGCGTGGGCACATATACACCCACAAGCAAATGGGAGACTACTGGTTCTTGGATGGGAAGACAATATCATAAATATGTTAATTTTCACTAATTATAAATTCAACATGATCATAACAAAATAACCCATAGGACTTTAAAACAATAGCTGAGTTAATTCTAAATCAAGAAGATCAGGAAACTTCCAGTTATAAAATAAATAACTCTCAGATTTTAAGTACAGAGTAGGGAATATAACCAATAATATTATAATAACATTGCATGATGCTAGATGGTAACTACACTTATCTTGGTGAGCATGAGTAATGTATAGAACTATGGAATCACTACGTTGTGCACCTGGAACTAATATAACACTGTGTGTCAGCTCTACTTTAGTAATAAGTTTTTAAGAAAGAACAAGAAAAATCTGAAAACAATAGAGCAATAGGGGAAATTGTCATATCAGATATTAAATTATATTATAACTACAGTAAAATCTTGGTTTGTGAGCATAACTCATTCTGGAAACATGCTTGTAATCCAAAGCACTTGTATCTTAAAGCAAATTTCAAGGACCATTGGCTCATTTGTGATCATGTGACATTTGGCATCACGTACTGCTCATATCGCAAGACATCGCCCATTTATCAAGTTAAAATTTACTAGAAATACTTGCTTATCTCGCAGAACTTTGCAGATCAAGTTTAGGGCCCAACTGGATAACCTAGGAGAATCTCCCCATCTGAAGATCCTTAATCCCATCTGCAAATTCCTTTTTTTTTTTCTTTTTTTTCCATATAAGGTAACATTCACAGGTTCTAGGGATTAAGACTGAGACATTTTGTTTTGGAGGGGGAGGGGGCATTATGGCATTATTTATGTTCTTGGAAGTTTGTAGATCATTTTAACCCTGGAAAAATTTTTAGCAATGTTAATTTCTATGCAAATTTTAGGCACTTGCCAAATGACTGGGCTCCTCCTTCCTCTTTCCTCTTTCTCCCTCCTCCCAGTGTCCTGCCCCAAGCCTCTCCTGTTCCTGCTCATGAAGGATGCAGGGCAGCTGAAGCCTGTCTTGGTCTTACTCTTAGGCCACCTGCTCATGCCCTGAGGGTGATTTTTCCAGGGGCTCATCATAATGTCATGTTTATCTCTTCCTTAAGAGGATTTCTTTTTGGTATTAGACGTTTCCTCCCCGCTGCCCTTGGTATGTAGCTATTCATTTTATAATCATCACTTTGCTAAATGCTCCAGTCTAATGGTACTTTATTCATTTCTCTTGCAGTTTCTAGCTAAACAAACTGTATTATCTACAGTAACAATAGCACCGTCTCTCCCTTTCCCAACTTCAGGTCTTGGCAACTTTAACAGAAAGGAAAAATAAAAACTTTTTGCAAATCATATGTCCTCTGCTCCTCCAAAAAGTCTCTGGCTCTGTTTTTCATGCCAGGCAGTCCTTCTCTACTTATCACATGTGCTCTTTTTTTGCCTCCACAAAGAGAGAGACCGGAGAGCACCCTGACCCTCCAGAGCTGAGTGCTTTGGTGGAAATCTTGCTGATCATGCTGTGGGTGCAGGTATCTGCCGGTCAACTTCCTGCTCACTCCATGTTCTGTCTTGGCAGCCTTCAGGTTTGTCAGCAGGGACGTTTGTTTAATAGGTCAGTGACGCAGTCCCCAGCCCTGGGACAGATTCTGAGAGTAAGCAAGCAGGACATTCAGTGGCAAGCCCGTTCCCAGATATTGGATGGTAGCATGCAATACAGGTCCATGTCGCCCTGCTTTTCTGTGCAACCTCCTCCAGCATCTGTACAGAACCTTCCTTTATTTCTTCATTTCTGAATTCAATGTGCTCCAATGTAAAGAAGATGGGACGTGCTTCAGACCAGCAGTGATTCAGATGCTGGAGTTTCCATTGGCAGATATAATCATTTTGTCCAAATTATATGATGTGATTCAATCTCCGTTTCCCAGTCAGTGAAATGGGCCCAATGAAATCATGTCAAAGATTGCCCTGGGGATTCAATGAGACAAAGTATGTCATGCACCTAGCACAATTCCTGGCCCATGGGGGCATTTCAATACATATTCCCCTTTTAACTCATGCTCAACCTGAAGCCTTGTTTTTCAGTCTGTATTTTCCCTCCTGAAGTTCAAGTTCCCCTCTTTTTCTATACTTAGGCAGCCACAGTATGGACTAAATAATTAACTGATATTTCTATTTATTAAGCCAGTTACTATACCAAGTGCCTTTTATGCATTTTCTCACTTAATACAACCTTTTTTAAAAAAAATCATGGAAATAGTTGAACCCCCATTTGTATCCATTTTAAATCTCACCTGCTTCCCTCAAACACAGGTTTAAAATTGATGAAGATATTTTTTGGCCCTTTTAAAAAAATACCTTTGCTGCATTTCTGTGGATAATACATATCTATTAGATAATTAGTATTGTTTTCTATGTTTTAAAAATGTACACAATTTTTAAAAATTATACTGTACATTTCCTTCTCCAACCTCGTCTTAGGAACCAACAGTGTCTTTTAGCTTTAGTTCATGAATTTTAACCAGTGCAATAGCTTATTGAATGAAAACACTACTATTTACCTAGACATTCCTCTATTAACGGGCAAGTAGTTTGTTTTCAAATTTATAAGCAATTCTGCAATGACTATTGTTGTGTCCGTCTCCTTGTTCTCAAATTATTATTTTTAAAGACTATTTTATTTACGTTTATTTATTTATTTTGAGAGAGAGATGGAGGGAGAGCACAAGTCAGGGAGAGGCAGAGAGACAAGTAGAGAGAGAGTCCCAGGCAGGCTCCGCACTGTCAGTGCAGAGCCTGACACAGGGCTAGTACCCATGAACCGTGAGATCGTGACCTGAGCTGAAGTCAGATGCTTAATCAACTGAGCCACCCAGACTCCCCTCAGATTCTTTTTTTAAGACAAATCCCTCATAGTCAAACTGTTTGCCACACTTTAAAGACTTTTGTTATATACTGTCAAATTTTACTCCATCTCCAAACCATCATTTATGCTTTCACCAGTGGAGAATGAGAATGCCCACTTCTCTAGATTGTCACTAACATTATGTATTCTGACTCATTTAAAATTTTGCTGCTCCGATAAAAACAAAGCCAAGACAAAAAGCCATCATCTCACAGATTTAATTTTCATATCTGAATATCTTTCCATATACTTAATGGCCGTTTGTTATTTTCATTTTGTGAATTGCCTATTCTTGTCTGGCCCATTATCATTATCTTCCACATACTTTGCTAATTTGTTGCCCAATTTGCCATTCATCTTTTTGCCTTTATGGTGATTTTTATTCTGCAAAACTTTAAACTCAAATGGTCAAGCTATCAACATTTTCAACCAATCCTTTCTATTTTTAAAATTATTGAGTTTTGTTCAATTAAACTTTATAATTATACCCGCTATGCGAATGACCCCAAGGGTTACAAGCTATAGTTACAATTTAGGGGGAAACTGTAATTTAGTTGTGAGACATGATACTCATAAAGCCATAGTCAATAATACGAGCTGTCTATGATGAGAGTCAAATACTTGGCACGCAGAAAAGGTGACTTCCCTGAAACTGAGGGCAAAAAGCACGAGTGAGTGCTGAATCACAGTGACTTGATTAGCTTAGGTGACTCACAGAAAGGCAGCACAGTAGGGCCAGAATAGCCCTTAGGGCCATCTAATCCAAAATAAAAATATATGCCTTTCAGAGTTGACTGAATTCCCACCAAGGTGTCCCGCCAGCAAACCCAGCAGCAGCGCCAGCCCCCACCAAGTGTTCTCCAAAGTGCTCAAGACTGTGCCCTCTCCAGGCTTTTCCTGCTGTGTTGCCAGCTCTTGAAGCAGCTGCCACATGAGCTGCCACACCCCCCCTACAGATCTCACCTGACTGCCATGAGTGGGGCCTGTGGGTGCTCTGGCTACTGCCCCAGCTCTTGGCCCCACAAACCACAGAGGAGCAGCACTGAAGAAGAGGTCAAGGGCGAAGGACCTGTCCCAGCCTTTGCTTCCCTGCCCTCGCTCTTTTCTCTACTGCCTGGTACTGACAGTCCTTATGTTGATGGGTGAGTTTTCCACACAGAACTTTGTTGTATCTGAAAACTCAGTGTTCATCATGAATCCTGATTTCTTCTTTCTTTGTCTCTTACAACTCATATGACACACTCACCATTGTCAGATTACTTGCCCCCCATATAAACCTCCAAAGCCCAGGACCCTAATATGCTCCTCTTTAAGGGAAAGCAGAAATGATGAAGTGGTGAGCCAGTTGGGCAGTACCAAGGAGGCCACCTTCTTCTTGTTCTTGTTCTTCTTCTCATTCTTGCTCTCGTTCTCCTCCTCCTCCTCCTCCTCCTCTTCCTTCTCCTTTTCCTCCTTCTTTCTTCTTCCTCCTTCCTTCTTTCTTCTTTCTTCTTCTTCCTTCTTTCTTTTTCCTTCTTATTCCGTCTTCTTTATTCTTCTGTTTTTCTCTTAACTTTTTCTTTTGAAATAATTATAGACTCACAATTAATTGTAATAATAGCACAGAAAGGTCCCATGTACCTATCACCCAGCTTTCCCCAATGATGCCCTCTTACAGAACAGTACATTATAAAGCAAGGAAATTGGCTCAAAATCATCAACTAGACCATAAATCTTATCCTATTTCACCAGTTTTTACATGGGCACCTTTTGGGGGGCTTTTTTAATTCTAATTTAATTAACACACAATGTTATATTAGCTTAAGATGTGCAACATATTGATTTAACATTTTCATGCATTACTCAGTACTCACCATAAGCATAGTCACCATCTGTCATTATACAGCATTATTATAATGTTATTGACTATACTTCCTATGCTGTACTTTTCATCTCCATGGCTTATTTATTTTATAACTGGCAGCTGGTACCCCTTAATCCTCTTTATCTATTTCACCCATCCCCCCCATCCACCTTCCCTCTGGCAACCAACAATTTGTTCTCTGCATTTGAGAGTACATGCCCACATTTTTTGTATGTCTTTGTATATAATTCAATGATATGTTATAGATTTGAATAGATTCATACAGCCACTACCACATCAAGTTCCAGAACTGTTCTGTCACCACAAAGGAGCCACCCTCTGTAGCCACAACCTCCTTCTCTTTTCTACCCACTTACCTATCTCTACAGTTTTGTCACTTCAGAAGTGTTGTATCGATAGAATCATACAGTGATATGACCTTTCGAAATTGGCTCATTTTCACACTGCATAATTCCCTAGAGATCTATCCAAATTATTGATGTATCAATAATTTGTTTCTTTTCATTTCTGAATAGTATTCGATGATATGGATCCTCTACAATTTGTATTAGCATTCACCTGTTGAAGGACATTGGGTTGTTTCTAGGTTTAGGGTATTACAAATAAAGCTTATCAAGTCATGTAACTGGTTGAACACATTAAATGCATAACAGTCATAGAGATATTTTAGAAATGAGCTCTCTTAATCTTTATCAATAGAAAAATATACACATTTCTAGGGCAATTCTTTCCTACCTATATGCTTCAAGACTTCTTAATGGAGTATCTAGACAAATGCCCATTTTGAGGCCACTTTTCTGATATCTACCAATGATTTTCAGATTTATGTTTGGGAAGACCAAAGCTGATCTTCTGCCATTAGAGGTCACCTTTCTGAAAACACTAGCTGTCAAAACTTGTCATTTACTATTCACATTCTCACTCTGGGGCCATTGTATATTTTCACCTTGTTTCATTGCCTCCCAACCATTTACCACTCTGACCTCACGATCCTTATTTATTTTTTTCCCCTTGTTTGTTGACTGACCCTTCCATGAGAGCTGGACTTTGCTTTATTCTCTGCTATCCCCCAGTTTATAGCTTGAGGATCAGGAACAGAGCAGGTGTATAATAAATGCTTGTGAATGGATCATGTCTTCGACACATAAAGAAGACTTTAAAAACTCTCCTGAAAAGACTAGATTGAAGTACATATAAGTAAAGCCCTTCAAGTAAGTAGATTGAAGGAAAATCATTCCAGGGTTTGGATTTAGAAAGCCTGAGTTGGAATTTCAGCTCTTCCCCTTACTGTTCTGAATCTATGGGCGAATGCTTTAACATCTTTGTCAAAGTCTTTTCATTTGCAGTACCATCATCTTCATGGGATAATTGTGAAGCTCAAGTAAGATAATTTGTGTGAATACTCTTTGTAAGACACTAAAGTGCTGTATAAATCTAAGGGATTCTCCCCCAGTGTCATGGATATTATCTCTTCCTTCTCCCTCTTCGTCTCTTCCTCCATCTCCTTCCCCATCATCATTCTCATCATTGCCACCATCAGGACCATCTGCACCCTTGGAAGCATGAAAGCATCCAGGCTACTGCAAATATGAAATCATGATGTTAATGTGACATTCCATCCAGTAGAGGGCAATAGTTCCCATCGGCTAAGCCTAACGCCTTAAAACATCAAACTGAAGTTCAATCATGGCAACTTAAAATCATTTATATTTATTGTTACAGGAAACAGACACATCCATCCTAGTAATCCTTCCTTTCAGTGATCTCTGGTATTCGTGTCTGATGCTTTGCTTTGTAGCCCAAGCTTCTTTTGGATATGTCTGTCTTCCATGAAAGTTATCTTTTAAAAAACAGTAAGATTCACATTCTCTTCCTTTCTCCCTGGTTGGCTGGCCAAAATGCAGAAAAAAAATGTGGCTCAGAAATGATAACATAAGCGTGCTTCTCTTTTGAATATTTATATCCTTGGGACTGATGTTATAAGATAGAATAATTGTTTGGCTTGGTTAGGTCATCTGAGAATCCTCACACTCCTTAAGTGGGAATTTTCCCACCTGTATTCTCTGTTTGTTGGATTTTCACTGTATGTATTTCAGACAAGGATTGGTGGGGAGGGTCCTTCAAAGAAAATGACCTCTGGAATCTATCTGGTAGGTCTAGGAACTCCCTCCCATGGTGCCTGTCAATAGTAAGGTCATTGGTGCAGAGGCAGGCAGGCTGGGGAATTGCTGAGGGGCTTCACTGCAGATAGTGAGTACAGTTGGGTCTTTGATATACTGCTTTAATCTGCTGCCAGGGGCACAACACTGGAATAAGGCAGGGTAGCCACCCCTGGTAAGCAGAGAGAGAGATACACAAGGTAGCTCAGTTCTTTTCGGTTAATGAGAACTAGTGAGTATAGTTCGGAATAGTTCTGGGATACCATTTCTTCTTTATGGAACTCTTAATCTTTGCATCATACCAATCTCTTAGTAAAGGAGGCTCAAGGATATTTAAGTAAGATGGTTTTATACATTTGAGTATTATTCATTCATTCATTCATTCATTCATTCATTCATCTAATGTCAATGGAAGATCTACTGTATGCCAGGAATTGGAGATTCAAAAGGCAATAAGATCAAGACCCTTTTTTTGAGTAGTTCCCAGTCTCCAGGGGAGGCTGACATAAATCATTAATGACCCTACAGAGGAGTGAGTGCTGTAACTGAGCTAAGGGTGCAGGGTCAGGAGAGAACAGTGGAAATGGTGATTGGCTGCATCTGCAGAAGGTTCGTAAAGAGGTGGAAATGTGTCTGAGTGCTATGTGACTTGTTTCAGGAGGTGTATTTTTCATCTTATTTCACGCTCTAAGCAAACCTTGGTTCATACCTATAGAATTCTGGATGAGAAGAATATAGTCAATTTTTACTGTTGTCAGTCCCCCTCCAAGTCTTCCCAGCTCTGCCTGGTACAAAGTTGTGGTCGGACTTGGCAGTAGTGAATGGATGACCCCTGTGGGATGTGCTCACCACACACTTCCTGAGAGCTAAAGATGAGAAACCTGATCTTGGTGCCTTTGGGAAAATGTCACCTTCCTCCATCTTCCTTGTTACTTGTCCAAAGAGAAAAATAAATGGAACTTGTTTGGATTTCTTTGGCAGGGACCACACTAACTTTTCCCCAAGATGGGGCATGCCTCTCAGTATTCTGCCACAATTGCTTTTGGGTCATTTAGAAAAAGTATTGACCTTAGGGAGAGGACAGTACAAGCTTTAGATGGGGGAAGAGGCCCTACTCCATAAGAAACCCCTCTCCCTCCACACTCCATTGAAGCCTTCCATGACTGTGGGTAATTTATTCTCCCTTCTTTGGGACCATACTACCCTGTATATGTTCTCTATATTACTTTGGTCATTTTGCCAAGTATCGCCGTCTCAGTGTTAGATCTCTAAGATACCTTTAGGATATGCCTGAGGGCAGAAGTTTGGCCTTCTAGCACATTGTATCCTCTGGAGTCCTGGTCTTTGGAGTAGTGGGTGTTGAGTGGCTGCCCCTTGGCCGAGTGGGCAAGCAGAGATGACAGTCCTACAGAATGCCCAAAGCTTCATACCTTCCAAGCTATGACCAAGGTGGGGCCAGAGCCCAGGCCCAGGGACAGTGCAGCCCACACTCCTGGGCTAGGAACATTTCGGACTCATACTGGCTCAGCTCTGGAGCTGGCTGTGGCCAGCTGGGACACTGAACCGTTTGCTTGTTCTGTCAGCAGCCCTGCAGAACTGGAGTCCTTCCCCTGTGGGTGAAGTCTAAATTTAGCCCCGAAGAAGCTGCCTTCCCATTTTGCTGGAGAAAAGCTCTTTTCACTGGAATGAGCCTCTGCTTTGATTAAGTGGGAAGACCCACATCTGGGAATACATAAACTTTATTGTCCTTGGATGACAAAACAGTTTCCTTGCCTACTGGTTTTCCGCCTTTTTAGCCTAGAGTATGATCGCCTCTGCTTATGACTGTGTTGGCCAGGGCAAGCCATTTGGCTATAGACTGGGTTCCCATAGCCCGAGTGTAGGCTGCAGTTCACACCTGGAGACGTTGTTGTATCCCCACTTCACCTCTGGAGGCTCAGTTCTCTGCATGCAGAACAGGATAGAGAGCAGGAGGCTGGGTCTCTTGCGAGATCTTGGAAGAACATAAGGCCCAGATTTGTTCCCTTGTAGAGCAGATCCTAGGATTTCAGAGGGTCTGAAATATCCTGGGGTTTCCCTATAAGACTCCGGGGTTCAAGGTCTCGAGGGCCATTTTGGACCCACACTAAAGTGAACACGAGATTCCTATCTTGGACGGACACCAGACCTAAGGGGTTCTCCGTGCAGAGAATGGCTTCTAAGGCTTCTCCTGACCCAGAGCAGCCTCCTTAAGTGATTCCCACCATAGAAGTCCTCTGCCATTTGAGTTTTAAATGAACAGTTTGGGTCATCAACAAGTAAATGTTCCTTTAAAAGTCAATTCCCCTAGTGCACGGTCACATCTCTTTTGATAAATGTCTCCCTTGCTGTCCAGTGATACAAGCTCTGGCTAATCATCTGTGTGAGAACTTCTGAAATATAGGGCAGAGAGCACTGGACTTGGATTCAGAAAAGCTGGGTGGTCTGGTTTTACTGCTTATTAGCTATGTGACATTGGGCAAGGTACCTTCTCCAAACTTCTGTTTCCTTGTCTGGAAAATGGCAATTATAAGTCTGTACTCATAGCTCTGTTGTCAGCAAAAAGTGAGAAGATGTGTAATATATTTTTAAAGGCTCTTTTGTAGAAGTAGATTGCCTTCTCCACCCAGTGACCTGGGCTGGTAGCAAATTATTTGCTTGAATTTGATTGGTTCCCATGCCCCCCTCCTCCACCCCCTTGGAAATCTCTTTTCTCACAAAGAGCTCCCCACAGGACACTGGGGGTTGGTAGATGGAGGGAACTCCTGCTCAATTTAGACCCTTCTGTCCCCATTTTTGTCAGATCTCTTGAGTCTCTATCTTTTCCTGTAGAAGGATGGTGAGGAGGTCTGGGGGCAAGGCAACATGACTTCTGCATTGATTGGGCAGTTGTTTTGCTGAATGCCCACAGGCAGATTGCATCTTGTCTGACTTTACCTCAGTTTCTTGGTCTGTAGCATGGATACACAAGTACCCATAAGCAGGTGTTAAACAACTGAGTGGTAACTCAAGAGGAAAATTGTTATAATTGCAATGCTGTGGTCATCATCCTAATCCACTGTATCTTCTGATCAGAGCCTAGAGGTTGGTAATTTTCCTGGGCTACCTGCTCTGCATTCAACATTAGTGCTAGAACAAGTCTCCCCATTTAATAATAATTGATAGAATGGAAAGAAATTAGACTGTGTCTAAGAGAAATTAGGCTCTGGGTGAGGAAGAATTGGAAAGATACCCTCTTGCTGTAATTTTCCAGGATGCCCTGGACAGCCCCCAGAAGTTGTCAGTATGGAAAAAGCTCAGGAACATTTTACAAGCTAGTAAAGTATTGTTGGGGGTGGGGGGAGTGGTAGATTCTTTGGAATTTATCTGTATGGCTGACGTCACTTTCTCAGCACAAGGAGCCAAACTGTCTCGATGTCTGTGGCCTCTTTCTGGAATCATTTCCCAGTAGTTAATCCCAGGTGACCCTTGAGGCCACTTCCCTGTCAGAAATTGTTGGCTTGCAGTGAGAAGTGGCCCTTTTTGGGTCCCTGAAGTTGGAAAGGAAGCTCCTCCTTTAAGCCTAAGTGGAAGGGAAATTGATGGCTTCTCTGGGCTGAGGTTCTCTCTCCTGCAGACCCATGTCTGGGCTGTCCAGCCTCATATTTTAAATCTTTGACTCTTTGCCTCTGCCACTTGTAACAACTGTCACCCTCACTAGCTAGGCACCATCCATAAAGGATCAGCACAGTTTTCTGTTCCCAGGTTGGGGGACAACAATAGATTGGGCAGTATCCTGCTTTCTCTTAGGACCAAGCCAACTCCCTGGCTTTGTCGTGGAGGACAACGTCACAACATCTTTCCTAAGCTTTAGTTATTACAAAGTGGTGTTCATTTTAATTTGGACATTTAGAGGGTGTGACAATGGATCCAGAAAAGGGAGGGGGCAAAGAATAAGGGAACAGATTAACATTTATTAAGCAACTACTATGCACTAGGCACTGTGCCGAAATATTTTAATATACACAGCCACATTTAGCTCTCAGAACAACTCCCTAGGCCTGGACATTACAAATCTCAAGTTATAGATGTGAGGATTCAGACTTGGAGAGCTAAAAACAAAGTGAAGGATTACATGGCTTTTTCTTGATTCTCTTAGGGCTTGGCTTCTTAATAGAGATGGTGTCATCTTGTGCTGGGAAGATTAGAACAGTGATCCCAATGTCACAGTAACAGGGATCCACTGAGATCCTCTTTGACAGATCCAGTCCCCTCAAGAGGCCAACATGAAATAACCCAATAGTGTGATAGGATTTTCTAGGCAAACCACTGTCTCCTCCAACAGGAGAGTTGGGGCAACCAAACTCCGCCATTCCTCACCTCTAGGACAGGATGACCCTTCAGAAATCAGCTGTTCCCAAGAAGGCTCTATAGGTCCCCAGTGCTGGGTGCCAACATTGTTCCAAAATCTTTATGCTGCCCAGACCAGCCTTGGGAAATAGGCATACTTCTCCAGCTGGCGAGACCCAGGCTGACTCATCAGCACGCCCTCCTGCCTGCTGCTGCCTCTGCCATGACCACAGTGGCCAAAAGTAGTGGCAGAGGCTGGGGTCTGATGCTGCATGCTGCTGGATGCCCAGCCCTGAGAGGGAACATTCTGGAGGTAGTAAGCTTAGCCAGCATGCCCCTGCATTCCATGCCTGCCTTCCTTGCCTATGGCTCAATCCCCCATGAGCTAGAGTGTGGAACATGATTCCCTTCTCCAGAAGCCCCGTGCCTGAGCTGAGACAGGAGGGATCTGCAGTTCCTCTTTAGTCAGGGACAGCAAAGATGTTTATCCCCCGGAGACAGGAATCCTCTGGGTGGGCGGTGGCGAGCCTGGGGAGCGGCTGCTGCCGGCTCTGTCCTCAGGAAAGGTCTGCCACTTTCTGACCCGGTGCTGACCTTAACTCAAGTGGCAGCCAGTCCCCTGCCATTTGCTCCTGCGGTCAGAAAGTGGGACAGATGATGCCATGGCACTTTTTGGAGTGCTGAAGTGAAGTTTTGACAAATTCCAAAGAACATCAAAGTGCAGAACAACAGCCAATACATCATAGTCTGTCACCAGGGCCCCCGCCCCTGATTATCACATTAAATCAGCAATGGGCATATTTCAGCTGTAGCTCAACGGACGCCTACTGGAACTCATAGTTTCTCCTTCCAGAGTTAAATAAATATGGCAATGGTTACATTTAAAAATCTGTGCTCTATATTCAGCAGCTGGGCCCTTCATCACACACACACACACACACACACACACACACACACACACACACACTCTGACAAAGAGAAGCATATTGCTAAGAACGGCAGATAATTGGGATACGCAGCCCAGTAGAACAGAATGCAGAGGTGGGTTCTAATCCTAGCCCGGCCACTTCATAGCTTGAAATTGTTAGCAAGTTAGTTAATGCCTCTGGGCCTCAGTCTTCTCAGGGTAAGATAAGGACAATGACATCTCTATTTCCAAAATGAAGAGTTTGGTTGGTAGCAAATATTCATTCCTGACTGGGAACCATGGACAGTGCTTGCTAGTCATGATGTTTTGTATTTGTTTCTTGATGTGTTTATTGGGTGTAACTTTTTGGATGTAAGAAAGATAAAAACATTCTCCTCCACTCAAGATTTGCTGCGAAATATGAGTGAGTGAAGGGAAGGCAGGCCACTCAGAGTTTGAGTTTCAGGTTATGAAGGAAATGCTTGCTGGGTTGGTATTTCCCTGGGTAAATTCTCACTGGGGGTGGGAGCGGAAGGTAACTCCAGAAAGAGCTTATGCTGATCTTTAAAACTGTTTCTCCCAAACTCTGAAGCATCCAAAGAAAGCAGAGTTATCTGCTAGAATGTCCCAGAAAGAACAACAGGCATATGAATTCTGTGCCACATGATCAGGCATAAGAAATGTCACATTTCTTTTATTACTTTAAATTAAATCTGATATGCTATTGTAGCCATCCTGCCAGGCTGGTAGGAAATCTAGTCTCAGACCCTCCTGGAATGCCCCCTTCCTCTCAGTTCCTGTGGCTGTCCACCCGAAGCATTCAGTTAGGGCTGTCTGGTCTTTCGTCCACATGGGTGACTATGGATGTATTCATTTGCAAATCCTCATCATCCTTGGAGGCTGGTGGCTCTACCTTCTCTTGGCAAAGCTTTACCATAGCTGTAATTTCTCCCCGAGGCCCTGCTGTCTCCCTAGAGGGTTTTCAGGCAGGTAGAAGCTTTCTGCCTGGGAACCCAGGTCTCTAGTGCTTTCTGGTCCTAGATGAGGCCCTAGAATTCCTTTCAGCCTCCTTCTCTATCTTCTGGTGAAGATAACCAATAATCTCCCTTCAGAGAGCCTTTGGAAACACAATGACAGCCTCTGCTTCCTGGGGCTGGGGAAAGATAGGTTGTCCAGGTTAACTAGAATTAATCAGCTCTGTTGCTGAGAAAGGTAACAAGATAGGACTGGGGAATTTGGGGACTCAGTGAAGGAAATGGAAGAGAGACATTTAAAGAATCACATGTGAAACTGGATAAGATTCTGGTTCCTCTAAAGTAAGTGTCACTTTCCTTCCTTCCAGTTCTACCTTTACAAAGGTCACCAGGGTATGGGGGAAGGGCTGGCTGGGCAGCAGAGGAAGAAGACTTCTCCGGGGAGCTCCCAAACAGCAGAGGATACTGCCTGCCGATGACATGGCATTAAAATCCTTGTATATTTAGAAGGTGCTTGCTGGGGGATGATCTTATCTGACAGAGCCACTCTGCAAGATAGGTGGAACAATTATTAATCTCACTTTCCAGGTAAGAAAACTGAGGTTCAGACAGAGCTGAGTGGCAGAGCAAGATGAGGCATTCAAGTTCTCTCGAGTTTTTCTTCAAGAGTCCCCTGTGTCGCTCACGGTTTTAGATTAGGCTTCAGCTACATCCATCAGTGACTTGGAATATTTGCTTTTTGCCAGCGATCGTGCAATATGGAAACTTGCTGATAGACTTCTTCTAACTCTTGATCTTATGCTATTCTTTGTTACTTTCAGGAAGAGGAGCTCGAAGCAGAATGTATTTCTTATGAGAGAATCTACTCCAGACTTTGATTCATATCTGGTGCGTCCCCAAAGTCTAGGTTATGGCAAGTTTAAGACCATGTTGCTAATTCTATGTGCATTCAATAGAGTACCTTAGTGAGGGGAGTAATTTTATAAAACGATTAATTCAAGTCTCAAAGAAGAATTGCAGGAAACGTACTTCTGACTATTTAGAAGTGACTCATTACGGGACTATTTGAAAACTATATATTATTTTTATCAGTAAATAGAATTGCCTATAGTCAATGTTATCTCGTCACATCCAGGGATTCTAGGTTCCGGTTACCCATTTCCCTCAAAACAACAGACAGCAAAGCCGGGGAAGAGAGAAACCCACTTCAGTCTCTGCAAGACTAAACCCGCCCCCCACAAGCCCCACTGCAAACTGTAACACCACACCCTTCCCTGCCAAATAACAGAGGGCAGATAAGATGGAAATTTTCATTCCAGTTCTCAATAATTCCACAGCCAGTGAGATATCAGGATCGGAAGAGGTTCCATAACCAGAAAATCTTGGCTGGAGTTTCATTGTTTGGAAACAAAAAGGGAAAATTAAGGAGTGCCTCAGATAGCCTTTCTTTGGCGGCTTTGTCAGGATAGGGGCTTGTGAATATTTAGATTGAAAAAAAGGATGGCTAAGAGTTCATGTCCCAATTAAATATCAGATGGTATAAAGTGTTTTTATAGAAAGTACAGGATCTGCTTTTCACCAGCTGGTGTTCGGCGGCACCAATGTGAAGCAGGAACATTCTCCTCTATGTGTGTCAGCTGGCTCCTCTGACGTAGGTGTTCCTTCACCACGTGAAGCACTCTGGGCCCTGAACGGGTGAACACAGCTAAACTCTGCTGCTTCCAGAATAACCATCATGGAGCAGGGCTTCCAGCTGGAGAATGATGGGCCAGCCCAGGCAGTTTTCTGGGCTTGCTTCATGGGGAGGGAGGTGGTCCAGGTCTTTGTCTCCCAAACAATCCCTGGTTTTGATGCTTCCTGAGAAAGCAGGGGTTGTTCCCTAGTGTACCACAACTCTGGAAAGCAGCTCTTCCTGTTAGGAGGACAATGGTCCTTATGGGAAGGCTAGGGTTGCATGCAAGAAAGATTTGAACAGCAAGGAGAAGCATGCCAGCTTTGCTGGCAAGGGAAATGGCAGGCCCAGAGCCCTGCAGTAGGTTGAGGGAGGTGTCCCGAGGGCTAGGATTGTGTGCCTGGAGCAGAGCAGAGGTGTGGGGAGGAGGAAGTGAACAGGAGGTAAAGGAGGTTGGAAGGGTAGTGGGGGGAGGTAGGCCAGAGCGTTTAACACCCTGTTGAAGAATCTGGGACAAAGGGGCACCTGGGAGGCTCAGTCTGTTAAGCTTAACAACTCTTGATTTTGGCTCTAGTCATGATCTCATGGTTCATGAGTTTGAGCCCTGCATTGGGCTCTGCGCTGACAGCACTGAGCTTGCTTGGGATTCTCTCTCTGTCCCTCTCTCTCTGCCCCTCCTGTGTTGGCCCTCTCTCTCTCAAAATAAACTGAAAAAACAAAACAAACAAAAAAAAAAACTTGGGGCATACCCTATTGGTCTTCGCTACTCAAAGTGTTTTCCAAGGACCAGCAGCATCCTAGTCACCAGAAAGCTTTTAGAAATGCAGAATCCCAAGGCCCACCCCAGACCTAGGAGATCACAAACTACATTTTAACAGGAACCCCAGGAGATCTGTGTCTTCATTCAAACACTGCTCTCGGCTAAGAGGAAGCAAGAAAGATTTTGGAGCGGGGAGGGGTGGGAGGTAATGTGATGGTGTGAAGGTGTTTGGGAATGAGTCCACTGGAATGGGTAGAGAACTCTCACTTAGGAGCCCACGGCCACAAGCCCAGAGTGGGCAGGGAGTGAGGAGGAGGGTCAGATGAGGTAGGTCCTGTCACCAGAGCAACGACAGCAAGACAGGCCTCCACCTTCCGGTTTCCCTTCAGGCAGTAGCAATCTTGGTGATCAGCCCAGATGTCTCACAGCATTAGGAAATGTATGTTTGGGAACTGGACATCCCCAGGATCTGTGTTTTTGAAGTCAGATTTCATCGCTGTGGCTGATTATCTGCCCGACCCTGGGGAGCTGGGATAGCGGTGAGGGCTGCCAGTGCCCTGCAGCCACACAAACACACTCCTGCTACTGGTAGGGCCAGAGCTTCTGTGAAAGACATTTCGGAAGTTCCCTGTGGCTGCGACAAATTGTTGGGGTCTGCCCCGCAGCACCGCTGTGACCTGCTTTTCTCAGTCTTAGGGCAGCCAGCTCCTGAAACTGGACACTCCCTGGGCCTCACAGGCGGGCTCTACTTCCAATGGGACAGGAGGAGCATTGCCTATAACACCTTCTCTCTCTGTTCAAGCATGGCACCCCTTCCGATTGGGCAGCACAGACTGAGTTTCCTGGGCCTCTTGCCCGAGGGAGGAGGTGGTTGGTCCTTCCCTAGATGTGGTTATGAATAAGGGAGGCAGCGGTCTAGGTCTGGGACCCGGCTAGGTCTGCATCTGCAGGAAGAAAGAGATGATGCATGGCATGGAGGGAATTCTTTTTTTTTTTTTAAGTTTACTCGTTTATTATTTCAGAGAGAGAGAGAGAGAGAGAAAGCGCACAAGTGGGGGAGGGGTAGAGAGAGGAAAGGAGACACAGAATCCAAAGCAGGCTCCAGGCTCTGAGTTGTTAGCATGGAGCCTGACATAGGGCTTCAACTCACAAACTGTGAGATTATGACTTGAGCCGAAGTCAGACACTCAACTGACTAAGCCCCCCAGGCACCCCAAGAGAACTCTTTTAACTGGAGGATTCCAGGGTTCTCAACTTGAAAAGAAAGGGCGTGAACTTAGTTGTCAGTTAATTTCTGCCTTTTTCAGTTGTCTCTGCGTCTCAGTCTTCTAACAGGGGAGGATAGTAGCTTCTTGAAAGTCATGAGAGCCTGAGCATAGTACTCATGGGCATGTGGATGGCTAACCAATCTTACTCCCTTTCCTTCCCCTCTCCAGAGTTGCTACCTCTCTCCTGCTGTTTCTTGCAAATAAACTTCCCAATTAAATAGTTCCTGTTTGGTAATTCAGATCAACTAGAGGGAATATAAGTCTTAAATACATGACATGTTGAATTTGAAGGCTACAGTTTAGAATAAATGTGACCATTTGCTGAAATCAAACCGTTTCCTAGAATGGAGTCTTTAGGGGACCTGCTTCATGAACAGAACTGTCATTAGCACATTAGTTATTTGATAGCAAATGGATTCTCTTGGGACACAAATGTAATTAAAAGCAGTTTGTTCTAGTGTCTCTGGTTTAAATGTTGCCCACCACATTCTTTTTTTTTCTACTCTTGCTGAGTAAAATCCATACTTTGTGAGTTTGTAACCTCCGATGAGCTTTGCTTATTCTAAATATATTCTCAAACACTGGGTCCCACAACTGAAGGTGTTTTCTGTTCTTTGTTCTCTGGAGACTGAGAGGTTATCAAAAACCTCCCATAAAGTTTTCTTCTATGCAGACCTTGGAAACACAGAAGACTCCTTGAATGGTCAGACTTACCTTTTCCCAAGACCATAAAGGAATATATTTTTGTTTCCTACCCCAAACACAGTACAACTCATTTCCCGTTTTTCCTGGGAGATTGTAGTAATATGGGGAGGCCTGGGGGGTCTCCAGGATAAAGCAGCTTGTAAAACAACCGTGGGGGGATTCCAGATCTGACTTAATCAACATTTCTCAAGATCCGTAGACCAATAAAACTGTTTGCTTTCTTACCACAGTTCAGCCGGCTGATTTATTCCTCTCACCCTGCTGAAGCTGTCGCTGCTCAGAGCAGTTCATTTGTCAGGTTGAGAGAATTACAATTCACAGGACCCTCACTAGTGCTATCTCAGTTTATAAATTTCACGAATTACAATTTATTGCTATGCACCCTGCAGAGTCTCATATTAATAAATTGCGTCTCATCTGCAAAAGCACGTGTATATGGCTCCCTTGGACATAGGCTTATGGTCCTAGAGTTGCGGCACATCTACATGTGGCCAACACACAAACATAGCTGCTCCGACTGAACTGGGCCCCCAGTCAAGTTCCTGCTGCCTCCGTCTGATTTTCCCTTCCCTTGCAGTGACTGTTTGCGGGCCCTGATTTCTTGTTTTTATCTCCACAGGGATGCTATGTAAAGGAGGCCAGACACCATCTGTGTATGTTTGTGTTGTGGTGGGGAGGGTGTGGTGGTAGGGAGAACTTAATACCTTCCAAAATGCTCAGATTTTACCTTGCAGATTTTATCAACCTGTGGGTACCCATAAAAAACAAAACAAAACAAAAAAACCCAAACATTAATAATGCAAAACTTTCTTTTGCTAACTCTCGTCCTTACCAGCCACTAGAATCTCAACTGAAGCTTTCTGGTAGTCCTTGCTGGCTCCTCACATGCTCCCGGAGGCTACTGTTAACTGTCCATGTGGTCAGATGCCATAAGGCATCTTCCTTTTCCCCTGCTCTGGCCTTGTTCGCTGGGCAGGGCTGCTGTCACCTGATGAGCACCTTACAGTTTCTACCAAGTACCCCTGACTCCATCCAGCACCTTTGTTTTTTATTGAACACCTGCTGACTACATCTGATTCCCATTGGGCGTGCCATGATTCTCATTATCTCTGTCTGCCGTGGGTATATAAGTCCTTTTACGGGCTGATTTGACTTCATATATTGAAGTCCCTAACCCCAACTACCTCAGAATGTGAGTGCACTTGGAGACAGAATCTTCAAAGGGGTAATTAAGTTAAATGAGGTGATTAGGGCTGACTCTAATTCCATATGACTGGTGTCCTTCGAAGAGGAGGAAATTTGGACGTGGAAACATACAGGGGGAAGACCATGTGGAGACATGAGCTGATGACAGCCGTCTACAAATGAGGAAGCACCCTGCCAATAACTTGATCTCAAACTTGTAGCCTCTAGGACTGGGAGAAGATAAATTTCTGTGATTTAAGTCACCTAGTCTGTGCTACTTTGTTACGGTGGCCCTAGCAAAGTAAAACAGTCCCCTGCCGGGAACTGTCTGGACACTTCATGTGACTGCGCTGGGTACCAGTGGATGTCAAGTCAGGGATCAGAACCCGCAGCTTCTGTTGAGATTTTCTTGGTCAGAGCAGCCTCAAAGCTCTGCTGCTGGTGTCCTGATGGCTTTCAGTGGTTGTGGACTAGCCCAGCCCAAACTGGCATCAGCCTATTATTCTCCTTCCCCTCCCCACAAAGGCCTGTGCTCAAATTTGGAAACTATTGTGACTTAGAACCAGGGGCTAAGATCACTCAGGGAGACGTGGAATCACAGAGATCCTATTTGGTGGGAATGCAAGCCAAGGCAGAGACACAGCTGCTGCAGGTACCTCCGGAGGCTGAGAGAGCAAGAAGAAATACCCTGGATGCTCCCTTCTTTACACCCCCAGTCTCCTGCCAAGTGCCTCCCATTGGCTGAGCCCCTGGAAACCACAAGAGTCTGGGAAATGCAGCCTGCAGGGCTCAGCCCCTGCCACAGAGAGCAAAGCAGGAAAAAGGTGAGGGATGGACCTTGGGGCAGGCAGGGCCGGGACCAGCCTTCTTCTCACACCTCTGCACTCATCTCCTGTGGCTGCCACAACACATTACTGCAAAGTTGGTGGCCTTAAACAACAGAAATGTGTTCTCTTACCATTCTGGAGGCCAGAAGTTCAAAATCAAGTGTCAGCAAGGCTGACAGAGTTCTAGGAAAGAATCCTTCCCTGCCTCTTCCAGCTTCTCATGGTTTCTGTGGTTCCTCGGCTGTGGCTGCATCCTTCGAATATCTGCCTCCCTCTTCACATGACCGTCTCTTCTCTGAGTAGGTCTCTCCTCTGTGTGTGATACTTGCCATTGGATTTGGGACCCGCTCAGATCATCCAGGATGACCTCAGCTGGAGATCCTTAACTCATTTACATCTTTTCCAAATAAGGTTGTATCCCCAGATTCCAGGGGTTAGGATGGGGGTATACTTTGGGGGACAACCATTCAACCCACTGCAATCTATTTAGCTTTGTTTGAGCTTTTCCCCAATCCTTCCGTAACTAGAAAAATCCTGCCAGTCTCCGCTCTGGGGCAGCGGAGGCAGGGGGGCGGGAGGGGATCACCTTCAGTATGATACCTTGCCTGAACTACAGTATCAGACAGACTCACAACCCCTCCTGTGCCTGATCATTCTTTGTTCACATGCATGATGCTTATTGGTTTGCTGGTCCATTCCATTAGACCATGAGCTCCTCAGGGAAGATCAGGACCTTTGTCCTCTGTGCCAACTTCACATAGCTTCTCTCTTCCATGAGGACCAAGATCTTTCTGTCTGGGCCCCAGTTCTCTCTTCCTGTTCTGGGTCAGATAGCTTTCCTTACTCTTGAACTGCATATGGCTCTGTCCTTCATCTGACACGCACTTGCTGAGCACCTCATCTGTCTGGAATTTGCCCCCACACTTTGCCTGAACCCCCTCTTTCCTGGACCTATATCACACAGGACTCCCAGCAGAATCCTTGTTCAGGAAGTGCTGCTGTTAAAGAAGTCTGATTAGAACCAAATAGGTCCAGGGTTAGAGGTGGGGAAAGAAACATGTTCTCATCCCAGTATTTCTGGTAGAATGTGATCTGGAATTTGGGATAAAGGGGGGGTCCAGTCTTTGAAAACACATTTAAAAATAATGGGCAGGTGCTTTTCTGTAGTGAGTGATTTTTGCATTTTGTTCTGAGAAGTTTTGTAAAAACCTCCTAAAGTCCCAAAGACAAAAACCTTGATTACCTGTAACACTCGGGAAATGGGGAGTTTTATTCTTTTAATTTAGCCTAAGCAAAACCTCTTTTAGTTTTTAATTATTAGTTTTTAAAGTTTATTTATTTTGAGAGAGAGAAATAAAAAGAGCATGAGCAAGGGAAGGGCAGAGAGAGAGAGAGAGAGAGAGAGAGAGAGAGAGAGAGGGAGAGAATCCCAAGCAGGTTCCACACTGTCAGCACAGAGCTTGATGTGGGGCTCAAACCCATGAACTGTGAGATCATGACCTGAGGAAAAATCAAGATTCCGATGCTGAACTGACTGAGCCACCCAGGTACCCCTAGCTTTTAATTCTTGATGCTATTTTGCCTAAACTACATATCTCTTTCCCATTTCAGTAGGTGAGGGAGAGGCAAATGGGACACTCACTTTCGGCTCATAGGACAGAGGACTAGAGATGCAGGTTTGGGAATGAAGCTGAGTAATCTGGGGCATAATCTTGATAAAGTCCCATTTATCTACTTGTTTTCTGGGGATTTTATATTTTTCTCCAAAAGTAGAGAGCAGAAAATACTCAACCAAGTAAAGGTTAACTTTCCTTCTGCAGTGCTAAGAACATTTTGTTAGCAGTGATTAACTGCATCAATGAAGAAGGTAGAGAATATCATAAACTTTGTAACAAAGAGAAGTTTTAACCACTTTTCCAAGCTTTTCCAGCTTGCATACTTGTATTTAGGTGTGAATGTGTGTGTGTAATGGAGTGTGGGTACAACCGAGTTAGCCTAATGTGGATAAAACTACAAAAGAATGAATGAGAAAAGCAGTGGATTAAATGTCAGAAACCTGTCCGTTTTATCCCTCTCTTCGCTACGGACCAGTGCTATGACCGTTGGCAAATAAATGTACCGAACTTATTTTCTCATCTAAAAATGAGGCTAGCTCTCACCTCTACCTTCTTGCTAGGATTGTTACGGAAATGCGATCAGATGTTTTGAAAATGCTTAATAAATAAAATACTACGCAGACTTCCCATGGCATTTCCTTGGCACTGAGCCCTGTGAAGAAGCAGTAGATGTTTTTGTAAAGGACTACGATTGTGAATTGGTATTGTTGCTGTTTTATTTGCTAACGCTGATTCTGCTTTTATCACATCTGAGTTTGGGTGTGAAGGCTCATCACACAGTCATGCATCACCAGCCCGCACTGCTCTTGTACACATTCGTTATGTGCCAGGGAGAAGCTAGACTCTGCTCATTTACCCCACATGAAACCGTGAGGTCTCCCTTGTGTCAAAAAAAATGAGACAGAGAGAGAGAATGAGACGCCAGAGAGACACTATATATAGTTTTTCTTTGACTGCTGGAAAAGATAAGTGGCTGAAAAGAGACGGGAATTGTTTGCCTATAAATTGAGTGCCAGCAGGTTTATCGCTGAATGCTGTAGATTATGTTGAGTGGAATAATCAGGAGGAAGAAGGGAGGCTACAATAACACTGCGATAGGGACTATTTGGAGTCCACAATCAGACCCTCCTTGACTTATGCACCCTGTGTGGAAAGTGCTTATGTTACAAAACAGCGTGAGGTCCTGGCCCCAAGATACTTATGTGTCTCATGGGTAGTGAGGCGGCAGTTGCCAGTTCGATTGGTATGCTCCTTGGCTGGGTCCAGTGTCACTTGAGAGGGCTGGATGGGATGGTGGAGATGGCAGGGGCTTCCTCCCACGGAGGAGGGCATGGCGATGCCCCAGAGCCGGAATCCAGAGCGTTGCTGAGAAGGGCAGTAAATGCCTGGCGCAGAATAATATTTGGGCTGGGTGTTCCTTGAACCATGGGACAGTGGAATTTTCTAGGTTTGCCTCCTCCTGCAACCCTGTAAGCTGCAGGCGATAAATAATTTCTTCAGTCCTAGTGGCGCCTGGTGTCTCTATGGAGCACCCAGGTTGGCCCCTGGATGAGGCCACCATGAGGACTGCAATCACATCATTGGAGCCCGTGATGGAGGGGAGACTCGTGACAACTTTTGTGGACCCTAAAGCTTTCCTGCTTGGTTGGTGCTATGGCCTGAATGGTGCTGTTCTACTTCCAAATCATACTGTGCAGGGTCAGGAGGCATTCCAGTGGCCAGGGACCAGTGACTGACTGGAACATGAAATGCAGTGACATTAGTGTTCTCCCAGCAAGTGTAAATCAACTCTAGGAGCCTTCTCCTCTATTTTGGCAATGGGTTTGCTTTCTTGATAAATCATCCTTAGGACCAAATGGATTAAGTGTCTTACGGTCATGTAGTTTACTCACATTATTTCTCATTTGAAACTCCAGTGGGCTGGAGGAAAGAAGGACAGACTCAGTCCGCAATAAAATGGATACTCGCATTCCCCATGGGAGCCCGCTGTGTGAAGAACCCCAATCCTGTAAGACTGAGTGGTCAGAAGGAGGAGCCATGGTAGATGCCTCTTCCAAAGTCCAAGAGCTGAACATAATGTTTACAGACATCCCAGGTGCTTCCTGCCACCTTGAAAATTAAGCCTAATCTCCCTGGTGAGGGTCTTTCTTTCCAGCTTCATCCCTTGCCACTCTCTTATACACGCCTCCCTCCAGCAGTGCTGAAATACTTTACATTTCCCCAACAGTTTGCATGTCTATGCTCCTGAACATTACTCATGCTAACCCCCTTTGGCTCAAATGCCTATTTTTCTGGTGAGCTTTCCACTCATTCTTCAAAACCAAATTCAAGTGTGCCCTCATTACACCTTTGGGGGCCACTCTGAATAGCCTGAAATACTCCCCTGTCTGTGCTCCTCAGGGAAGAGTGTTTATCCCTCTAGGGTAGGGCTTATCATCTGGCATGATTGGTATTTGTTCAAGATCTGACTCCCCCCACAAAATACTCCACTCTTCCAGGCTGAGACCTGGCCTATTTATCTTGTTAAGTACCCAATAACCAGCACATGCTAGGTCTTCAATTTCTTCCAAATTAAAATAATATACCTGTAATGTAAGTGACAAAACCAAGTGCTAATTTCTTTTTACACACTGAACAGTTATGAGAGTAAAAAGAGATCATTCTTAGAAAAGCACATCACCTTCTATCAGCTGCCTTATGACACATTATGACTGAGAGCAAAGACTAAAGTAAGTTGGATCAGAGATCTGTAAGTTGGAAGCAGGGGAAAGAAGACCAGAAATCGTTTTTGTGGGAATATCCTTTGCCCTTATTTTGGCTATTCATATCATCTTTCACTGATGCTTCTCGACTTTTATTCTTACTGCCCAGAAAGAAGTGACAGCGTGATTGCCTGGCTGCGCGTTGTGCACTCACCCGTGGTGAGGTGCTGCCTAAGTAGCAGAATGTGATTCAGGCCTGGGTCTAAGTTCAGAGGCCAGGCAGGTATACTCTGCTCATTGTCCCCTATTTGCATTTTGGGTATAAGGATGCCAAATACCCCGTTTTTTTTAGGCCTTGTGGAACTAGCCCACAGTCTCTGCAAAGCACCTAAAAGCCATATGGTTGCCAAATATTGTACATCTAATTATACAAACAGAATGTTCTTTTAACTGTCCTAGGAAGTCTGTGTTTCATTCGTGTTCCCCACTATTTCCAGGGTGATCTTTTTCAAATATAACGTTATCATGACTATCCCATCCTAAAAACCTTCAACGGCTCTCATTTGCCTATAACATAAAACCAAGATTCCTAAGAAGAATTTCAAGACCCCTTATGATCCAGCTCTTACATTTATCTCCTTCTTCTTTTGTGTTTCTCTCCCCACCTCACCTACCTCCATGCCACCAATAGATGGAAGCAAAATGGAAGTGGTGGTGTTCCTTCCAACTCCCCGTGACCACCCCGTGTTGGCTCGGTGAGCGGTACACGTGTTCTGTCTACCTAAAAGGGGTCCCCCACCTGCATAGTTACTTGCTCAATCTATCTTCCCTCCATCTCTTCTTTCTTATTTTCCATATTAGTTATCCATTGCCGTGTAATGAATTGCCTCCAAACTCATTTAAAACAATAATCGCTTAAGATGTCACACCATTTCTGAGGGCTAGGGATACAGGAGTGACTGAGCTGGGTGGTTCTGGCTAAGGGTCTCCCATGCAACTGGAGTTAGCTTATAGGTGGGTTGCATTCATCTGAATGCTTGACTGGAGCTGGAGCACATGTGTCTAAAATGACTCCCTTGCATGGCTGGCATAATAGAGCTGATTGTTGGCAGGATGCCCTAATTCCTTATTACGTAGACCTCTCCACAGAGCTGATGGAGTATCCCCACAATATGATGCTGGCTTGTCCCAGATCTTCATTTTTATTGATCTCAAATTTTCCTCAGTGTAGCGATGCACTCACCTTACAATCTTGAATATCTAGGCTCACTTGCACCTAAGGCAGCCCTGTGACACCATTCAGACTAGTGAAATGTAAGTAGAGCTTATACTTCCTGGGTGGTGCTTCCAGGACAGCTGTTTCTTTCTTGGTCAAAAGGGACCTTCTCACTTGGCACATGCCTTTTAAACTTTGTGTTTCCTGCCCCAAATTCATATTTGATGTCTGGATATGCACGCAGTCATCCTGCAAGCAAGATGGTGAAAGTCACAAATGAGGAATGGCAGAGGGGAATGATAAAAAGAGTTTGGTCCCGGATGGCTTCATGGAGCTTCTATGCCTGCCCTAGACTGCTTAACCTCTGCACTTCTTGTAACTTGAGAAAAGTGACCCCAATTTGCTTATGTCACTGTTTTCAGTTTCTTGTTACATGCACCTGGCCACAATTCTAACCAATACACTCCTTTGTCTTTTTCTAAACTTGTAAAATTTCTGTTACTATACACATCACACTTAATTTTCATTACTTACTTACATAGGCTTCTCCTCAACTCTTCAGTGAACCACTTGAGGGCAAACATTGAGTTATCAATAGTTTTTTACAGTACATTTTTATTAAACTGATGAGTTTATATTAAAAAAAACTTCAGTGAATTTTTTGAGCTGTGACCTCAGAGAATAAGCTCCATCATTCTATTGGTGATCAGTGAATCTGGTCTCATCTTGACTTTCTTTCCCACCAGTGCCAAGACCTGGGTTAGAGAAGAAAGACATCAAAGGCAACAGGGGGTTGGGGGTGAGGAGGGGAAAGACCTGTTTGATGTGAAAAAGGAGGGAGAGGCCTTTCTAGGTTGACTACAAAGAAGCACTTCTGTGAAAATGGCTGCTAGCTCACCAGGTCATTATTTTTGCCATTCACCTTGCATGGGTCAGAGGACTTGAAGACAGATTCCTGCAGCCAGAGAGTCTAAGCTCATCACGAACATGACTCCAGCCTGTCACTGGGTGCCCTCCCCCCTCTTTTTAAGGCCTCGGCCTCAAAGGATAAGGAAGGAAGAGTCAAAGTTGATTCCAGGGTGATGAGGTGACTAGGAGGGAGACTTGTCATTAAGAGAAATAGGTGGTCAGGGGTTGGGGGCTGAGTACACAGCTGGCTTGCTTCTGACGTCCAAGTGGAGATGTACAGCAGGCTAGTGGGGGTTTAACTTGGAGAGTTGTTAGGATGCAAGTGGTCCCTGAAAATGTGGGGATCAAAATGGTCCCCTAAGGGAGAGAATAGAACAAGAAGAGAAACAGGTCAGGATTGAAACTTCGGAGAATCGTTTGACTTGGGTGAAAAAAGAGAAACAGAGGGTGTTTAGGGTGGTGAAACTGTCCTGTCTGATTCTGTACCCGTGGATGCATGTCACCAGACGTTCTTCAAAACCAACAGAATGTGTGAGACAGAGTAAACCGTAATGTAAACTATGGATTTTAGTTAATAACATTACATCTATATTAGCTCATCAGTGGTAACAAAGGTATTACACTAATGCAAAATGTTAATAATAAGGGAAACTGGGGGAAGGAGTGGCATGTGGGAATTCTCTGTACTCTCTGTTCAATTTTTCTATAAACCTAAAACTGCTCTAAAACAAAGCCTATTAATTCTTTTTAATCACAAGAAAACATAGAGAAAGAAAAATGGGTAGGAGGAGAACAAAAAGAGGTCAGTGTCTTGGATACTGAAGAAGAAAAGAGAGCGGGGTAGGAAGGAACACTATGAGTTAATGGGGCTGACACTAAATTGGGAATCAGAACAACCTATATCAAGCCATTTCCCATGTGTGACCTTGGGAAATTCACTTATTATATCTATTGTGTCTGGGATTCAGTGTCCTTATCTGTGTAACGAGTATCTAAGATATTATGAGAGTGTTTTCTTAAAACTTGGTAAACATTTTACTGGTGGTTTTGGAGATGCTGGAATGTGACCTTCGATAATATTGAATCACATGGAGAGAAAGTTATCTGCTCTCCATTTCAATTTCAGTCTTGATTTGGTCATGCACAAAGTCTCAGTTTAGGGCTAATCTGACTTTAACACCTTTCTAACATATAACTGCTGCTCTCAGTTAAAAAAAAAGTGTGGTAAAATATATATAACAGAAAATGTACCATTTTAACTGTTTTTAAGTGTAAAGTTCAGTGGCATTAAATTGATTCACATTGTTGTGCAACTGTCATTACTGTCCATCTCCAGAACTTTTCGTCATTCCGTACTGAAACTCTACCCATAAAAATAACTCCTCATTCCTCCCTCCCTAGAGCCCCTGGTAACCAACCTTCTACTTTCTGTCTTTATGAATTTGGCTACTGTAGGCATCTCATGTAAGTGGAATCATAGAGTATTTGTTCATTTGTGGCTGGCTTATTGTACTACACATAATGTCTTTCAGGTTCAACTATGTTGTTGCATGTATCTGAATTTTATTCTTAATTAAGGCTAAATAATGTTCCATTCTTATGTTGATGGACATTCGGATTGTTACCACCTTTTGACTATTGTGAATAATGTTGCTACAAATAGCTCTTCAAGACCCTAGTTTCCATTCTTTTGTGTAGAGGAATTGCTGGATCACATGGTGATTCTAAGCTTAATTTTTTGGGGGGACCCACCACACTGTTTTCCACAACGGCTATACCACTTTGTATTCCTAACAGTAATGCACAACAGTTTTAATTTTCCCACATCCACAAAAACCCTTGTTGCTTTTTTTCCTTTCCTTTCCTTTCCTTTCCTTTCCTTTCCTTTCCTTTCCTTTCCTTTCCTTTCCTCTTTCTTTCTTTCTTTCTTTCTTTCTTTCTTTCTTTCGTTTTCTTTCTTTCTTTCTTAATAACCATCCTAATATATGTGATAATCTCATTTTTAAACAAGATGTGAATGGTCTTTGGGCTCAAAGCCTTGGCAAGTGATAGCTTCCAGCTAGAATTATAGAAGTAATGTTAACAACATGGCCATCTGAAGGGGGCCTTTACCCCAGTTCTTTGCTTCCTCTAGGGCCATGCAGAAACCTGTGGGCAGCTGGATGTGAGTGAGGCGCTGAGATCTGCTGAGATCCTTATGGGAAAACAGGTGTGGTGCTTCTTCCCCCTGGCTGGACACTGTTTGGGGAGCAGTGTCTGGTTCTAGGTCCTGGGAAAGGCCTGGTATTTGGAGAGGGAAAGGGGTAGATATTGACCCCTTGTGAACCCAGAAAGGCCATGAGGAAACTCAGTAGAGCTGGGTCTTTCTACTCCTTGGCTCCCTGGGTGGGAGCAGTGGGAAAACAGGACTGCTGACTTTCCTCAGGGGCTCAGAAGTCTACCTTTGACTAAAGGCCTACAGGCCAGAGTCGCTTTGACTTTAAACTTTAATAACATTATTTTCCATTCACTGAACTTCTTTTAATGGTTTCTCTTATTTATGACAAATGATAGTGATTCTCCACTTACATACATTTTTGTTTCAAACCAATCAAGTTAAGATAGGAGTCATTTTAAGAAAAACACTAAGGAAATAGTACTGCAGGGGCAAATATATGTGACAAAAATTGGGACGGTGTGCAGTAATCTAGACTGAAGTTTGGGAATCTCTGAGATATTACATACTTCTTCCCCCCCACCCTCCGCCCCCCACAGGGTCATGATGTCCAAATGACAAAATATGTGTGAAAGTACTTTATTAGGTGTAAAGTACCTTTGGGTGTAATATATCATAATTTTTATGACAAATGCTGCGGATTTGATTCAGGAGGGTGGTGTGGGCAGACGTCTGGTGGTGGAGGATTTTTAAAGAGTAAGTAGGAGGGAGAGAATGAGGGGAACAGGTGCAGGCAGGAGGTTTAAGAGATTTGATTGTGAAGGGAAGAAAAACCTGACACTTGTTCCTGTTCTCATGGTTGGAGGAGGAGAACAGGAACCTCACTGGGCAGTACCTGTGGGTCTAAGTTCATGTGATGGAGCAGTATCCTGGAGGAGGCTGTACAGGTGGGATTGGGGTGAGAGCAGGAAGGATACGACCCTGCCTTGGAGGCAAGGTCCCACTGGCTTGGTGGAGGTCTGGGAAAGAGCACCAACGGGGTAGCTCTGGTGTTCTCAGGGCAGCAGGGGGTGAGCACGTGGGGTAGGTCTGCAGTTCATTCTTGGTTCTGGGTGGGAGAGGTGACTTCCGGGAGCAGAAACCCCAAAACAACATTCTTTTTTTTTCATTTCTAAGCAGCTTTGGGGGTTTTTGTTTGTTTGTTTGTTTTGTTTTTGTTTTTGTTTTTACAGCATTCTTCAGACTGTGCGTGGGGAAGCATCTCTTGGGCAGAGTTCTCAGAATACAGATTCCCGGGCACTTCCCTCTAACTCTGCTTTGCAATGTCTAGTGAGGGGCCTTGGCATTGTGCTTTAAAAAGTACCCCGGAAATTACTTTTGAGTTTCAGAGATGTGCGCTAAATAAAAATTTATTTTTTCTATGGTAAAAAAAAATAAATAAATAAAATAAAAAAAAATAAAAAGTACCCCGGAGATGACGATGATGCAAACAACTAAACACATTTAGGAGATATGGTAAGGAAACCAAAGGTGAACAAAAGAGACTGCTGGCTACTGGGTTAGAGTTAGAGATCATAAATGCATTATTGCATGTATTTCATCCCATCTCACCGATTCGAATTATTGTTGAGTGCTGAATTACTTGCATCTGTTGAGCTCCAGGATGGCGGTCCTTTGGAAAACACAGAGGAAGGGGCAGTGGTGCTCACTAATGACCCTTACATCTATGCACTAATGGAGTGACAAATGCCAGATGATGCCATAGAAGACATCCAGCACCCAGGATCCCGGACTGCCCCTTCCTCTGTGTTTCCTGTGGCCAGGCCTTATTCTGGGGATGAAAATGGCTCCTTCTGGTTTGGAGCTGACAGAGACCTTTCCTGGTGTTGGTGTAGCAATCTTCCAGATGAGATGTGAAACCTAAAATGCATATTTAGTGTGTCTTAGAAATATCTCACAAGCAGTCCTGTCTGCTGAGCTCTGTGCTCAGTGAGCCCCCGGGGATGGAGTCTAGGGGTTTTAGGCAGAGGCAGGTGTTACAATTGGAGTTGGTGTTGAGGCTTGAAGACTAAAGCATTACACCATTCAGTTGGATGCGATTCAGAGCAAGTTCAGACAGTCTCCCCTTCAGAAATTTATGCAAATCTCAACTCTATTTGCCAGGAAGCTTGTAGGCAGTTGGCTGCTAATGTGCTCGTATGGATTTTGGACAACCATGTATCTTGCCCCTCTGGACTATCATTAAGCACACACTTCAGTTGTTTGTCTCACTCGTTTGGTTTCCTCCACTGTATTGTCTTTCCTCACTCTTTCCCTTCAGCCACACATGGCATGCCCCTCACCATCCTTCTCTTTAGTTGTACCAGGTCAACTATTCAACTGCAGTTGACTGTTGACTAATCAGAGGCTGTGATTTCTATTGCCCTCCCAGAAAGAGGCCATGACTGTTTCAAGTAGCAAGAGCTCAGAAGTGGGAGGGGCCCAAAGCTTATGCAGGGAGAGTGGCACTGGCCCTGCCCAAACTGGTGGGTCTGGTGCATATGATGAGGCAGATGATGGAACAGTCAACCCTGGAATGGCTCCTCTTCTGGGGAGTAAGGAGTCACTAGAAGGTCAGTTTTAGAAGGAACTCTACACTATAGCAGGGTTCCAATGGAATAAAATTTCTGCATCCAAAGGGACTTAGAGGTAGAAACCTCACATCTGAAAGGAGCCAGTTCTTGTTCTGTTCTCAGATTTGATCTTCAGTGCTTCACCCGAGACAGATCTGTTCCACGGAGCCCCCTTGTGGAGAGTCACTATATACGGCTTAATGTTAAAGGCTCTGAGAAGTCCTGCAGCGAGGAAGCCTGTTTCTATTCATTCTGCCTTCCCTAATTTTGTTAAACCAAAGAACCCCCTTTGTCCACTCTTTTACCATGTACTTCCTAGAATGGTCATGCTCTACAAACTATTCTTTGGGAAACATTGTTCTAAGAGTTTGATAATCCTGAAATCTTTCCTGCTTTAAAAAAAAAAAATCTTGTTCCTCTGTGATTAATAATAACAAGCTATAAAATGTTAGAAAGGCCTATTTTTTCTTTCTTTAGAAACAGCAAGAAAAATTGATATATTAATTAGTGTCTGCTAACTGCTATGGCAAATAATTTCCTACATCTCAGTGATCTTAAACTATAAAGGTTGATTTCCCCACCATGCCACCATCTAGTGCGGTTAGTAGGGAGCTCTGTTCCACACGGTCATTGAGGGGTCTCTACTCCTCTCACTCTGTGGCTATGCCATCTTTAGAATGGGACTTTGAAGCTTCTGTGGTATGATCCAGCTGTAGATGAGGAAAGAGAGAAAGAAAGGAGAAAACACACGCTCTTGGCTCCCTGGGCCTAGAAGTGACCTGGCCAATTCTCTCACATTTCGTGGGTGAAATGCAGTCCTGCACTGGACCTGGGTGCCTGTGTGCTAGAAAATAGAAAAGGTGGCTTTGCCGTGTGCCTAGAAAAGTGAAGCAGGTATGGTGAACATCTAATTCACCTCTGCCACTGTGAGAGAGGAAAATAGTGAGGTCAGTTGTCTGAATCCTACTCTGATGCCAGGCTTGGTGGGAGAGCAGAGGGAGGAGACCAAGGAGATGGAAAGGTGGATACTACCGAGAAAGTCTTGAGGGAGGCGGGCAGAGTTTGTGGAGCATGCAGCAAAGAGAAAGGGATACCCAGGAGTTAGTTGAGGAGATAAAGAGCCAAAGAATTCACGATCTCCGTGAACAGAAAATGCCAGCTTTAGGCTCTGAGAAGAGCTTGAATACTGTTAAAGGAACATGAGGGAAAAAAGGAAGAAAGGATATGCAGGCACAAATTCCAGGAAGGATGGAAGGGTAGCAGCTCTCCATAGGTTGTTTCCATACTGGTGAACTGTTCTTATTGTATTTGTAGTATAGCTAAAGAATAAATATTTCTTTGGGGGAAACATTTCTTTTTAAGTAGGCACAAAAATGGAATGATTTTTATTCTCTTCTATTAGTTTTACTCTTGTGAGGTGTTTTTTTTTTCCCCACCAGCCCGGTACCTCTCAACCTGTGTGCCAACAATGGGTCTTTTCTACCTTGGGAAATGGGACAGGGTAGGTATAGGACCCCCTCAGCAATGTCCTCTGCCTCTGAGCATCTTCTCCATTTACCTCAGTAATCATACCAACATCATCATTTTCAATGTTCACCACGAGGTGAAAAATTCTTAGAAGTACCACATTGGCTCAGTATCAGTGACTGCTAAGGCATTGGGCGGCACCAACCATAATGAGCCACAATCAACTCATAGATTACCATATTTTATTTATTTACACCCAGCATTGCATAAATGCCTGCCAAACAAGATGCAATCCAATTTAAAATATGAAGAAAATATGACAAAGGGAAATAAGGGTTGGAAAGATAAGAAGGAGCCAAGAGTGAGGTCGGTACACAAATAGGCATGTGGGATAAACTGGCTGGAGGTTGGGAGGAAACACTCTGACCTTTCTAGCTGTTGATTAAGAAAAAAAAGACAACACAGTCAATTGCACATTGCATGTTATCAATAAGATAAAAATAAATTGGATATTCATAAGAAGCACAGCTCTTCCTAGTACTAAAGTCCTAAGAAAAGGCATTATTTTTCGTAATGACCCAAACCCTTCACAACATTCTTGCAGTGAATCCAAACACATGTGTTGTGGGACTTTCCTTCACAGTGTTGGCCAATGTACGTTCAGGGCAATACTCCAAAGTTCAGGCTGGGAAAAGCAGTTTGGGAAGGGATGAAGGTAGAGCCAGGAACGTGTCTGTGTGAGATGTTCGACATCACTGGGAACCTACAAAAGGCAAATGCAGCACCGCTTCCCAGCGATCACATTGACAAAGGCCATAAAGAATAATCCCAAAGAATGGGAATGCCTCATGCCCAGAAGGGTGTGTAGAAACCGGCACTTTTTATGTTACTGAATTGCTACAACCTTCCTGCATGGCCGTTAGGCAATACATACACACACACACAAACACATTACGATGTGCAGTCTTGAGGAAGACTCTTTCTAGGAAATTCACTGAAGGAAACAATCATGGGTGTGTCCAAAGATGTGGCTATGAGGATGTTGGTTGCTGTACTATGTCTGATATCTAAAAATGGCAAGATAGGAATCACACAAACTATAGTTCACCCATGAAATGGGATAGGCATTAAAAAGCATACTGAAGAGGGGTGCCTGGGTGGCTCAGTCAGTTAAACAACCGACTTCAGCTCAGGTCATGATCTTGCAGTTTGTGGGTTCGAGCCCCGCGTCGGGCTCTGTGCTGACAACTTGGAGCCTGGAGCCTGCTTTGGATTCTGTGTCTCCATCTCTCTCTGCCACTCCGCTGCTCACACACACTTTCTGGCTCTCTGTCTCTCTCTCTAAAATGTAAATAAGCATTAAAAAATTAAAAAAAAAAGCATACTGAAGAAAAAAATAAAAAATAAGTCATGTTGGATGAGTTTTCCTGATGTGGATATGTATTTGTAATTAAGTAAATAAGTGTATTACCTTATAGTATGTATAATATAATCTTATTTTCTTAAAAGAGAAGATGCACACACGTGTACACACACACACACATACACACACACACACACACACACACACACACACACCCTGCTCCTACACGTGGAAAAATTCCCATAAAGTCTGTTGGATACAATGTCAGAAAGAAAAAGTATTGTAGTAACTTATGGGTATGTGTGGAAGGTGTCACAGAACCATCCCCTGGGAGGTGTTAACCTATTATTCTCATAGGCAAGTTTCCTTTCTCTTTCTCACTCTCTTAATCCATGCTTTAAAGGGCCTGACAAATCACTGGTGGAGCTGGGGAGGGAGCTGGGTTGCAGGAATGGGGAGAAGAGCTCAGGTTCTATTTTCAGGGTGGCTGAGAAGGGACTGCAGTTACCTGAGAAGGACATTAGCCTCCTTTGTCGATGGGCAGCTTCTTATGGTGTTTCCTTCCCAATTAGCATTTGTCTTCTCAGACATTAAAAACCCAAATGCAAACAGGGTAAATTGGAAGATGAGGAGGAAGGCAAAGAGGAGCAGGAAGAGGAAATTGAGAAAAAGAAGAGATTCTTTTAAAATTTTTTTTAATGTTTATTTATTTTTGAGACAGAGAGAGACAGAGCATGAATGGGGGAGGGGCAGAGAGAGAGGGAGACACAGAATCGGAAGCAGGCTCCAGGCTCTGAGCCATCAGCCCAGAGCCTGACGTGGGGCTCGAACTCACGGACCGTGAGATCGTGACCTGAGCTGAAGTTGGACGCTCAACCGACTGAGCCACCCAGGTGCCCCCCCTTTTTTTTTTTTTTAATTTTTTTAATGTTTATTTATTTTTGAGACAGAGAGAGACAGAGCATGAATGGGGGAGGGGCAGAGAGAGAGGGAGACACAGAATCGGAAGCAGTAGAAAAAGAAGAGATTCTTTAAAAAAAAAAAAAAGGAAGCTAGAAAGTCACAAGAATATAACTACCACATTGCCATCAAGGCAAGGAAAAAAAATGTAAAGGAAAAGGAATGGGGGATTAGTTAGAAATCCACTTAAAATCTTTGTAAGAAAAGATACATGAAATAAAATGGATAACATTTAAAATAAAAGATAAAAGGCTCAGCTAACAAGATAAAAGGATACAAACATGAAAGCAGAAGAGGTAAAATGTTAAGATAAAAGGCTCAGGGGTGAAAAGCTGAAAATACAAAAGCAGGTGGGGTTGGTGATTACATTCAGGAATTCAGGATTGAAACCACTAGGCTGAAAATACGAAAACTAAGATTTCAGAAGTCCTTTATAGTTGAGTGCTTCAGGGGAATGATAGGTTTCTTGGTGGCTCCCACAAATTTTCTGGTGGCTTCTGTAAGAGCTGTCTCCTGGAACCTCCCACTGTCCAGCAGCAATTGTGGCAGGTGTTCTTTGCCACAAAGAAGCCCAATTGTGGGTTTCTTTCTTACCTGTGCTTCTAAAGATTCTGCAACCAATTCCAATGGGGGGGGGGGGGGGGAGGAGGAGGGGTTCCCCACACACCCAAGCACAGAGCTTCCGGACCCCAGCTGGGTGTCCTACTATTCAACTCAGTTCTGACCTTACCTACTCGGACACAGCATCAGATCCCACAGATTAAGCGGCTCAGCCCTGCCATACCCCGCTCTGTGCACACTCAACACTTCAATTTTTAAATGTTTATTTATTTTTTGAGACAGAAATAGAACATGAGTTGGGGTAGGGGCAGAGCGAGAGGGAGACACAGAATCCGAAGCAGGCTCCAGGCTCTGAGCCCTCAGCACAGAGCTGACGCAAAGCTCGAAACCACCAACTGAGAGATCATGACCTGAGCTGAAGTCGGAGCTTAACCGACTGAACCACCCAGGTACTCCTCACCCTCAACACTTCAGGTGCCAATCTCAAATCCAGGTTGTTACCTGTGCTCCAGACCAACCAGCTGTAGATCGGAGTTTCTAACAATCCCCTCCTTCGGTTCAATTAATTTGCTACAGTGGTTCACAGACCTCAGAGAAACATTTTACTCACTAGATTACTGGTTTATTATAAAAAGAGAGAACTGGGGCGCCTGGGTGGCGCAGTCGGTTAAGCGTCCGACTTCAGCCAGGTCACGATCTCGCGGTCCGTGAGTTCGAGCCCCGCGTCAGGCTCTGGGCTGATGGCTCGGAGCCTGGAGCCTGTTTCCGATTCTGTGTCTCCCTCTCTCTCTGCCCCTCCCCCGTTCATGCTCTGTCTCTCTCTGTCCCAAAAATAAATTAAAAACGTTGAAAAAAAAATTAAAAAAAAAAAATAAAAAGAGAGAACTCCGGAGGAGTCAGATGGAAGAGTTACATTGGGCAAAGTGTGGGGAAAGGGCACAGAGCTTCCGTGTCCTCTCCTGATGCCCCACTATCCCCATATCTCTATATTCACCATAGAGAACCTCTCTGCACCGGCTCCTTGTGGGTTTTTATGAGGGCTTCATTACATATGCATGATTGATTAAGTCACTGGCCATTGGCTGTGGATTCAACCTGCAGCCCATCCTCTCTACCTGGAGGTAAGTGGGGTGGGACCGAAAGTTCCAACCCTCTAATCTCCTGCTTGGCTCTTCTGCCAACCAGCCCCATCTTAAGGTGAGGCCCCCAAATCCCCTCATTTACATAACATTAGCCACCTTTATCGCTCTCAGCATTTAGGAAATTCCAATAGTTTTAGGAGCTCTGAGTCAGAAATGGGGATGAATATCAGATATATAGTTCTTATTATAAGTCACAGCACCACAACCTCCATCGTTGTCATTTGGTTTGAATTGAAGAACCCAAAGTGCCCTTGCAGGCTCTTCATAGCTCACAGCTTTCAGAGCACACGCAGGCTCCTCACGTTATCCTGCCAGACCCAGCAGGGTCTGCACGGGGCCTACGTCTTCTGGCCTGAAAGTTGAACCACACAGAGCAGCCTGATCGGCGTGCACCAGGCCCTCACGCCTATTTGCTGCTATACGTTCCAATCCCTTCACCTGGAATGCCATCCCTCCCTTCTGTAGCCTGGCTATGTTTTACCTGTCTTATAAAACAGCTCGACTCATTTCTCCTGAGAAGCCTTTTCTGAATCTCCCCACCGTGTGTCTTCTCACCCCCAATTTGGTTTGGTTTTCAATTACACTGCAGAATAATTGTTGATTTCCTTGTCTGCTTTCCCAGGAGATCAAAGGTCGGAGACACTGACTGCTAATGGAAGAACTGTTACTTGAAAAGCACTATCCGTCCATTTTCTCATCAGATCCTCAACAACTCTACAAGGTAGGCCCTGATAGCCACATTTTACAGATTAAGAAACCAAAACTTAGTTATTTATTTCTTTGGCATAGCTTCATTGACCTACTTTGTGCCGGTTTAAAGGGGTTAAATAACTCACCCAAGGTCACTCATTTACAAAGTTGCAAAGCCTTTTATTGAACTCAGGCTCATCAACTTCCAAGCCTGTGCTCTCACTACTGTGCTTTCTTCTTCTCAGCATAGATGAGGTGCTCAACGAATGTTTGTCAAAAAAACGAATGAACGAATGATTGTAAGCTCCTCAGGCAACATGCAAATGAGAGTAAAGGCTTTGGGGGTCCATCCCCACCTTGTCTGATTCACCTCCTCTAACAATTGGCTATGATACCACTCTTTGGAGGCACTTTGTCCGCATGTTTTGATACATAATGCTTTAAAATGAAGTGCTGCTGGGCATGTGTGTTAGAACGATATCAAAGGTAAACACATAGGTTGCAATGAAGCTTTCCTGGGAATCTTCCTTTGAGAAGGCAAACAAGACATAGGCTCTAGACTTCTCAAGTCTTTGAGATTTCTAGGGTTCATTTTTATGGTGTGGGAGTGGAATGTATGGTTTAAGCAAACACAATTAAATCCAAATTACCCGTGGCCAAGCGGCTACTTGCTGTCTTTCAGTGTGGGGAAGAGGAGGGCTTTTTAGGGCTAGAACATATCTGTTAAAAAGCTATGAAATCGCTTTGTTCCTTTTCCTTTTCGTAAATGTGCATCTGAAACCCGCCAAATTCCTGAGGAGGCTGCCATTTTATTTGTTTATTTTTTGATTTGTTAGTGTCATAGAGCATGAAATCATATTTAAAAGGCATCTTTCTTGAGAAAGATGCCCAGGATTTGTATTCTCAGAGTCCAAATCCAGAAACCAAATACAGCTTTTGCCTCTTTGGGGCATCTCTGTGCTCTTTAAAATATGCTGGTGTTTTCTTTTTTTTCTGCTAAAGATTCTTCAGACACAGAGTGCAGGCAATTTGTTGTGACTCATCGTGAGTTGATTTATGTGGCGATTGTTTTAAACATAGTGTATCCCTTGGTACACAGTGTATGTGCCAGTGTGTTGTCTCCATATGGTTGGTGTGAGCCATTTGAATAAAGTACCAGATGGAAATCATCGTTCAGGCTATTCCTTTCCCATCACCTAAATGCAAACAGTAAAATGGCAAGTCATTTTCCATAGCTTCCAAAATACTACTGCTACTACTACTACTAATAATAGTCTTAAAAATTCTGACAGATATCTTCAGATGGTATGGTATATAATGACCGTAACTGGTATAATGGGACTCTTACAGATGGCAGCCGAGTCAGATCAAACTCTTCATTAGTCCTTCTGAAAACTGTCATATACTTTCTCTTCTTTATGGTTCAAAACACAAAAGGCCCTTTGTGCCTTTAGAAACTTAGCTGCAATTTCAACTAAAAAGAGAAGCACATTAGCTGCTATTATGCATGAGCCATATCATCAGCATAAAAATGAATTTGTAATATTTTGCCACATGTGATGTATTATTGCTGGGCTATGTAAACAATACCGGGTCTGAAATCGAGCCTTGGGGACTCCCTTTACAACTGACAAATTGAGAAACAAGGCCATCAACTCTCACACATTGCATCCGGTGAGTAAATAACTCAGCCAAGATCCATTTCCAGCCCAGTCTGAGATAATCTCTGTCCTGTAATAATAAATCATAGTCAAGGGCGTCGGACGCCCCAGGCAGATCTATAAACCTGTAAACACTGCTATGCTACACAACTGATCTCTTGCAAAAACTCAAGCCAAACCATTCATGGGTTCAATCTTAGCATTGGTCATAATTACATTCACAGCTCCTGTCTGCCCCTTCAGACACAGCAGGGTTGCTCTTTAGAAATAGATCAAGGTAGTAGCCTTCTCTCTGTTGATTCTTTGGTTTTCCCCTCTATGCTTGTGAGTTCAGTGAGAGCTGGTATCTGCTTGGAGAATCAGGTCATGCAGACCCTGGACAAGCTCTATTTATTCCAGAGGAAGGAAGCAGAGGAAGATTGCATGGTGAAGTTGGATTGCTGAGGCAAATGATTCTCTGTCACAGGACCTGGAACAAAGGTTTGGGCCAGAAATGGCCTAGGGAATGGTGGGTCTGCTCACTTCTGTCCCCTAATTGCTTTTCTTCCCTTTGCTTTCATGGCATATGTATGTGATTTCATAGGTTTAACCATCTGTTTAGTGCCTACATTGGGCACAACAGGACTGTTAATACTGGGTCGTATAGGGTCAAAGCTGATCCATAAAACTTAATGTTTGGCATTTCTCAGTCTGTGTTTAGTTTCTTAACATACCCTTAAATTCACAAGAGTTTATGTATTGTTCCTTTCATACCTTTACTTATCAGCTGAATCAAATACACTCATGAGCTGAAGAGCCAAAGAGAATTTGGAGTTCTAGGGGAGGTGCCCAACTGCTTTTGTCATTAATACAGGAATTAGCATTTGTTAGACACATACAAAATTCCAGGCACTGTGCTGCTGGGCTTAAAATGTTCTCTCACTTAATCCTTACAGTATTCCTGTTGGTGGATGACACAATCCTTGTTTAAGAGAGAAAAAAGCCAGGACCCAGAGAGGCAAAGTAACTTGCCCAAGCACACACAGCTCGCTGAGTGACCGGGTGGGGATTTGACACCAGTTTAATGTGACGGTGGGCCCATGATCCTCGGCTGTACTGCTTCCCAAGAGCGCTATCTTAAGTTTACGTGACCTCTTCATCTTCAGGCTGGGTAGGCAAGTAGAATTTCTGCTAACTTCAGTCAGTTAGTAGTAAGTGTCTGGAATGCTGCTTTGAGAGAGATCCTCGTTGGGATCTGTGGTCGATTAACAGTGTCTGCTGTGTGTGCTTGGGGGAGAACGAGCATCCCCTGGCCTTCTCCTCAGGTTGCCAGGACCTGGCACAGCCCACCTCCTGGCAGAATTGTGCCTGTGTGAAATTTGTATTGGGTGGTAATGTGTATCAACAAGTAGCCTGATGCTTAGAAGTTGGTAGCAATGTATGGTTCACAACCGGTTGGGAAGAAACTTCGGCAAAAAGAACACTTTGCCCTCACCACTCTGGACAAACTATCAAGTTGTAGTCAATCAGCACTTCAGGGGCTCATTCTGGGAGGAAGAACACACCTGAAGGTACCCTGGAAATACCTAGGGTATCACACCCCAGAAGCATTCTATTTAGAGAACCACTACTTTCCTTTTTAAAAAAGGTTTATGTATTTTGAGGGGGGGGGGAGGGAGAGAGAGAGAGAAAGAATGAATCCCAAGTAGGCTCTGTGCTCTCAGCATCCCAACATGGGGCTCAAACACATGAGCTGTGGGATCATGACCTGAGCTGACATCAAGAGTCAGACACTTAACTGTCTGAGCCACCCCGGAGCCCCTACTGTATTTTCTTTTTATACTCATGCTAGCTTTCTACCCCACTTCTTCAACCCTCTTCAGAACCAACTCACCACCCAATGGTCCAGTGAACAGACATCTGTACCAGGTACCCTTTTAAAATAATTTTTTTTCCCTTATAGATAATGATTCGGTCTAGCAAACAAAATTAAATTAGTAATAAAATTTATTTTTGGATTTTTTATTAATCAAAGACTGTTTATCAGAGCTTCTGCTCAGAATACAACTACTACCAGTTGAGTAGAACTTTAGATAGTTTGCCTACACAGTCTTACCAAGGATCAACATGCAGCTTCCACCGGACTTTTTGAAGTGTTGGAAATTGTTCATTGGTACTCATTACTGCCTCTGAAGACTTCTGAGAGGGGACATCTTTAAACTCAGTTTGAGAACCAAATCATTAATTCCTGGGTGCCTCCCTGCAAGTAGTTAATACCTGCTTCTCTTTCTTGGCCAAGTTTGGTTGTAAATTCTAGCTCCTTGCGTAGGATTAAACTCTGTATTTCAGATGCGTATGTGCATATGAATAATATCGTTAATTCTTTTTTTTTAAATGTTCATTTATTTTTGAGAGTGGGGGAGGGGCAAAGAGAGAGGGAGACACAGAATCCGAAGCAGACTCCAGGCTCCGATCTGTCAGCACAGAGCCTGACACGGGGCTCAAATCCACAAGCTGTGAGATCATGACCTGAGCCAAAGTTGGACGTTCAACAGACTGAGCTGCCCAGGCGCCCCTAACATCTTTAATTCTAAGCTCTTAGGACTCACCGGGAAAATTAGGACACATTTAGTTTACATTAAATCACCAAAGGACTTGACTGATGAGTTGCTAACAGTGAAAGAGACTAGAACCCAGGATATTAGGGATCATTCACAATTTTAACAATTAGACCACACTTCCTCCAAGATATAATTTTTAAGACCTTTAAACAAAAATAAACAGGCTTTCTGGCTGCAAGATTTCATCATTTATTTCATTCTCAGTTAGCCTGGAACCCAGCCGTCCAGATGTGTCTGGGAGAGGAAAAGATGGTAAGACCAAATGTTGCTCAAAACCTCGGAGACAAGTTTAGTTCCAGCATGAGCTGTAGTTTTGCTAGATTGGGAATCAATACAGGCCACGTTCCTCACTTCCTCTACATTACTTCTCACTGCTTCGTGAGTGCTGTGACTCAAGAGCCAATGGTGCCAATGAGTTAGACATGGACATTTGTGAATCCAGTTACAAAGCTTGCTTATTATTTGGTTTCTTTCACTGACAGGGGGACTAAGCTTAAAAGAGGTGAAAGTTTTATGGCAAAAGTGATTCCCAGCCAGTCTTTGCTAAGATTAGAAGCTAATCCTAATTAGAGTCACTTCATCATATCCACCAACTCCATCCTTGACGAAGCATCTTCCTTAATGAATTGTCCCAAATGGTTTCAGGTGGACTCATACTGGAGCACCTGGGAGACGTGATTTTGTTTTATTTTCTCTGAAAATAAAGGAGCTACAAGGGACTAAAGTGTGAACTTTATCAAGAAAATTAGAGAAGACCTCCAAAACTTATAATTTGCCATTTGATCAGGGCCATGGGATTACCAATCTAATAAGAATCTTTCTTATTAGGGATTCTTGCAGGAAACCACTGAGAAGAGTCCAGGGCAAGAAATTTTAGAGCCTGGTTCATTGTATTCTCAGTGTCTAGATTTTAGAGAATTCAGGAGGACAGCAAAGTACAACTATTTCTGAAAAACCACCCAAGAAGTGCAGAGATTGTTGATGGCTCAGTCCATGCAGACCCAGAATAAATAATGGGCAGATTTCAGAGCCATTACATTTATGATCAACTGGGATTCTGAAAATGAAGAGTGTGTGAATCAGTGACATCTGGTAACCTTCAAAAAGGAAAGGAGGACCTCAGCTTCCCAGAATGGTGCCAAATATGGCCAAGATGTAGATAGGTGTCTGCCAGCTGCCATTCAGGCATTATCATGGAGGCATTATCCAGGCTGAGAGCCCCATCCTGGTGCAGAAATTAGGAACTCCAAACTAGAGCTTTGTGACTTTCTTTCCCAGGCCTGGAGATAAAGATGTTTGGAGGAAACCATAAATCCGTGACCCTGGCTTCAGCCCAGCACCTCTCACCTCCCTAAATCAGGTCTCAGAGCAACTCGAACATAGTGCAGAGGAAGATAATTCTTCTGATTGTGGAAAATATTAGCCAAGGAAATAGATGACAAAGATTGGCTGTAAAATCTCTCTAAGAATTAGGAAAATAATTATTTAGACCAGTTCTCTGTCTGCCTAATAATATATAAGCATAATTATCCCTATAAACCTCAGTTTCTTCATCTATAAAATGGGGACTATAATAATATCTACCTCAAGTGGTGACTGTGTAGATAAAATGAATAGTGTGTGTAATGCCACATTACTGTAAGTGATCCCCTGGTGACCTTATGGGAAGAGGTCTTTTCTTCCTGTCTTTGAAGTGAGACATTCTAGCTAGTCATTATTGAGTTCAAGAAGACTCTCTTGTTCTGTCACTCTGCACGTGCACACACACACACACACACACACACACACACACACACACGCATGCACGTACACCTAGGGGTGTTAAAGAAAGTGTTTCTTTAAAGCTGTATTGTGCTTAATCTTTTAGGGCTTGGCAGAAAGCTATAGCCTCCCTGCTTGGACAGTTCTGAGGTTCAGAATGATCTTGAAAAGACTGAATGGTAGAGAATGAAATGCTGAACCAGTTCTCCTTGTACTGCAATGTATCATTTCTTATGCTCATTGTTAAAAGACAATGTTCTCAGTTTTATCATGCATGCTTGCCCTGAGCCTGGTCAAATGTGATGACGTTACAAGGATCATAGTTCTTAAGGTTATGGTAACTTTTAAGCACTGTGCTAAGTGTTGCACACACATGAGCTCATATACGTTTTTGTAAAGATTCTAAGGTGGCTACTATTTGTCTCCTCATTTGAATAAGGGAATTGAGCTTCAGAGAGCTAAGTCATTTGGCCAAGCTTGCAGAACCAAGATGCATAGACCTAGGATTTGAACTCAGGTCTGTGAGAATCAGACCCCAAAGCTCTTAACCACTACCTTTTCTTCACTGCTTCTCATGTGGCCATGCTGATATGATTGGAGCAGCAGCTCTCTGATACTGACTTGTCTCCAAGCTTCAGAAGGGGGACTTGAGGAAATGGGCTGTCATATGACCTGTCAAAAGAGTTGCCTGTTCCTGTCCTTTTCCTGAAGAGAGGTGTTTTGTTGTACCAAGCTCAGCAGGGTGAAGACCCTTCTCTTTGACCCTGGCTTGCCTTCTTTCTATTTCATGACTCTAGCTGTCCCTTACTTTGTAATTTAAGAGATACCATCTACAGTTCCTAGCATCTATCCCTCTGTCTCTTAGTAGTCAAATCAAAGGAGCCGAGATCAGATTTTCACTGTGAATTGAAAATTTGTTGAACATCTTATGTATAATAACTCTGCAATCTTGCTTACTCCATCCCTGTGATGTAGGCATTCTAATCACCATTCTGCAAGTGAGGAATCCAAGCTCAGACAGGTTACTAGATACATCTGAGGTCGGATATCCAGTTGGTAGACAAACTAGCATATAGATCTTAATTCTAATTGAATCCAATGCTCTTGCTTTTTGCTTATGCTGCATCTGAACACTCTAAGGCAGTGGTCCTCAACTAGTGGCAATTTGGCCCTGCAAGAGACATTTGGCAATGTCTGGAGACATTTTTGGTTGTCACAACTGGAGGCAGCTATAGTTAACTACTGGGTAGAAACCAGAGATGCTGCTAAGCATCCTACAATGCACAGGACAGCTTTCATGATGAAGAATTATCAGACTCAAATGTTAATAGTGTCAAGGTTGAGAGACCCTGACCTGAGGCTATACAGGAGAAATTGTGTGATGTAGCTGGAGAAAGAACAAGTTTATAAACATTAGACCATCCATGCATGGAGAGCTCATCTCATCTTTTCAGGGGAGGTCTAATTACCTCTATTCACACACAGGGAAACTGAGGTTCAGAAAAGTTAAGCAACTTGCCTGAGATCACACAGCAGTTATTGGAGTTGGAATTCAAATGAAGGCCTTCTGATCAAATCCAGGGTTTTTCTCCTTTATCATAATTATACTTCCCTGGATTCTTACTTTTCTCCTTAAACTTAGACTTTTAAGTCTACCTAAACATTATTTGGCTGGGTCAGTGGTTCTCGGACTATAACATGCCACAGATTCACATGGGGGCTTGTGAAAACACAGATTGTGCAGCCCCACCACAGAGTTTCTGATTCAGTAGGGCCCTCATAGGACCTGAGAATTTGTATTTCCAACAAGCTTCTGGGTGATGCTGCTGCTACTGGTCTGGGGCCACGCTCCGAAAGCCACTGTTAGGTCTGAAGTATGTTTTCCTTTCTTCTTCCCTTTGGAGTCTTCTCCTGCCTCCTCCTCACCTCTCGTTCCCCCAACTTTCCAAGGACACGGGAGTGCTGAATGTGTAGCCTGCTCCCACAGACAAGCTGAGGCTGACAGGTCAGTGAAATATTAGTGGAGCATGTGAAGCCTACAGCTTTACCCACGCTCACTGCAGAGCTCAGCGAGATTACATGTGTTACTGGTCCAAGTGTTCCTTACAGTCTCCTGGGAGTGAATTAAAATCCTTTGCTGGTGACATAGGCGAGTAAACTGGTTCTGGGTCAAGTCTAATCTGGGTCAGAGAGCACAAGCTGATCTGTCATGTGAAACACTGAAATGTCTTCCTGGTGTCTCCTGGGGAACCATGGCTGCCCTCTTTGTACAGAGGCAAGGGGGTGGAGGTGCAGGTGGAGACCTATCCCCTGTCCATTTGTCTGGCAGCTGCTCTCCTCACAGGGTGGCTGTTGCAGACAGCAGTAGGTGGTCTGCTTAAGAGGCTGGGAAGCCAGGCTTCCCACAGCCCTGGGGACTCCCCCAATTTATTACCCCTGAATGCTTGGAACATCTGAGGTGCCAGAGGTCCAGGAATTTGTGATGAAGGTATAATCAAGACATATGCTGTGCTCAAACTAGCACTAAGTAGGCCAAGGAGTGGAGATAGAAACTAGTATTTATTGAGCCTGGTTGTGTGCCAGGCATCGTGCTTGATGCTTTACAACAATCTCACTTAATCCTCATAACAGTTTTACACATTAGGTGTTCTTACTTGCATGAAGAAACCAGGGCTTTGAGAAGCCAACTGGCTTACTCATGTCCATAAGCCTTGTAAGTGGAATCGGGATTTGAACCCAGGGTAATCTGACTTCAACAGCCATTATCTTTCCATTTAATGAAAGAGAGAGAGAGAAAGGGGGGGGGGAGGGAGAGAGGGAGAGAAGGGAGAGAGGATGCTTGAAAATTTGAGGTTCAGAGGAGGCGAGGATGCCTTATGTCTGATGACCTACTTGGCACTTCTTAGGTCACTTTTGACTTTAGCCAACTTTTGTCGAGTAATTTTGGAAAAGAACTCCTTTTGCTTAGTGCATAGAAATTTAGAATGAGGGGGAAATAGTGCGTTAGTATATACCGTGAGGGGTTTGTTTCCATAGTTAGGTAAGTGACATGTGGAATGAAGATTTGCCTCCGAGCTTTGCAGGAGGCACAGTAAATTCCAATAATTTTAATGGAGTTTTAGAAGAGGGATAATATAAAATATTAGAGGGATAATATAAAATATTAGACTTGGTCAGGGTAGAAATGCAATTTGTTCTCCTCTAAACCAAAGTTTACCGTCTTATCTTAGAAATAGACAGAATTCCACTGTTTTTTTTTCTTTCTTATGGACAGGAAAAATAAATCAACTTGCTCCCTATAGTTTCCCTGACTTACGAGAATAAATTCAAAATAGACCTTTGTAATTTTATCCTAGCCCAGAAAAAGACAAAAGAAACATGAGCCCAAGAAATCACCAACCCACTCTCTGTGGTCCCCAATGCCTGGGTCTTAATTTCAAGTAGGGAAGGCACTTGAATCAGTACGACATTTTTGACATTCACTCATCTGGAGCAAATTGTGACATCCATGGGGTGGGAGGAATCAAACATTTAAACCAGTGCTGTGGATAATTGGCCTTGAGCCTCCTAATCCTATAATATGCTCAGTGGTGTCAGCAACAGGCCTGACTTCCAGCACTGGCCAATTGAAATGAGACCCAAGTCACAACATAAGTAATCATACCTTTCATTACTTAATGCCCTTCACAATCTTGCAAAGCATTTTCAGTCACATTATCTCGTATAATCCTCCGAACAACTCTATGAAGGAGATATTTTCATCTTCAATTTATGGATAGGGACACCAAGTCTTAAAAAGATCACACAGTAAGGGGCAAAGTCTCAACTCAAATCCAAATTCTTAAGTCTTATCTGAGTGCTTGTTCACTCTTTCTATCTGCCTCTTTGTTTTGTAAGTTTGACTTCATTCTTTTAATTTAGAGATTCGATGTAGTTTAAAATAGCTTTTCTCTGATATAAAATAAATCTGTGTTCTCATTGAAAATATAGAAAAAAATCAATGAAGGAATTCTATTCAACTTAACACAACTACTGTCAACATTCTGGTGTATTTTTTTTCTATGCATATTGAATTAGTATCTCTTTATTTGCATTAAATTCAACTTGTAAATACATCTTTCAAGAGCCTCTAGTACCATTTCTAGAACCTTAAAGTTGCTCTGAAAAGATCTGGAATGGCTCGAGGGATGGAAGAATGACTGCATGCATTCAGACATGTGTGGGACGCATAAGAATGAAAAGAAGTTACCCCTGCACTTGAAATGTTTGCCATGTAAATATGACAAGACTGGACGTTTGCTCATGCAGCAAGTTTTTGGAACTAACAAAAACATAAGGAAGCACCTAAGCCCAAAGTTAATAATGTGCTCTGAGTGTTATATGTAAGTGTTGAGAATGGGATTGAGCAGCATGAATCAGGACAAGTCCAGGGGAGAGTCCCCGAGGGACATAGTCTTTAGTTAAATCTTGAGAGAAATAATATTTGTGGTTGGCAGAAAGGTGTGTGGCCGTCCAGTCTTTTCTAAAATGATGGCCCACAGAAGAGTAACTGTCCCACTATTACCTGAAAATAGGAATTCCTTGTATTCTGACAATTGTCCTTTGGTGTTCGTGCTCCTTTAGTGAGAGCATAGTACATTTGTGGGCCAAGGAAACCTATTGTTTTAATCTATTTATTAAAAATGTAACTGTGGCCTGTGTTTCTAAAGAGTGCCTCTTTCTAATCACTTGGGGAAATAAGAAAAGAAGTGGAAATAGCTGCTTTACTATTTAAACTTTGGGAAAAAGAAATAGCACAAGCTGAATAATTTACAGATTAAATATCTGAGTGTTAAGGAAGAGGTCAGCTTTGTTGCTTTTAGAAGGATGATTTACGGGTCTATTTAGCTTTTAAAGTCCTGCTGTGACATTTTGGGAACATGCTTTTCCATTGATAAGTAATACTGTCGTGTGATAGATGAGGGAACAATAGCAGGAGTTTGGCCAAATAGCTGTTCTTAATGTTTGTTTAACAGATAAAGAAGTCAGGTGACATTTTCTATCTGTATGTTGTGCAATACTGCAAAACACTGCTCCAAGATTTAGGATAGAAAATGAGAAATTCCCAGGGCAACTCTGGGTTGGCAGTTTAAAAAGGCCACCCGACATCAGTTGGATTCCTTAAATATCTTTTCCTATGGTCTTCACGATTCAGTGGAAAGTGCACAGACTTTGAAGTCAGATCTTTGTTCAAATCCCAGCTCTACCACTCCTTATATGTGAAAGCCTTTGGAGATGTTACTTAACCTCCATTAGCCACTTCCTTACCTTCTAAATGGGGTTAATAATAAAGCTATGTCACAGGGTTGTTGAAAGAATGAAAGCAGTTACGTGTGTAGAATGGCTTACATAAAACTTGATGTCTAGTGGAGACTTAATACATCCATTCATTCGGCAAACATTTGGCACTATGCTAGAGGCTGTGGAGTAGAAGAATGATTAAGATGAATAGATTCTGCCATCACAGAGCTAACATTTTAGTAGGAAAACAGAAAATAAAAGTAAACAGATAAATATATATATAATCACTACAAATGTGGGCAAATGTTATTAAGACCCCAAGGGCTGAGACTGAGAATATTTGGAATAAGTATGAAACTACTTCACATAGGGTAGGAGAGGAAATGCCTTTTGAGCATGTAACTTTAAGCAGAGAGCTAAAGCATGAAAAAGAGCCAGCCACAAAAAGAGTGGGGTATAAAGCATTTTGAGCAGAAGGAATAGCATGTGCAGTAGCCCTGAGGCAGGGAATACCCGGAGTGTTTCAGGAACTGAACAAGACCAATGGCTGTGGGGCGCCTGGGTGGCTCAGTCGGTTAAGCATCTGATTCTCGATTTCAGCTCAGGTCATGATCTCATGGTTCATGAATTTGAGCCATGCATTAGGCTCTGCGCTGACAGCATGGAGCCTGCTTGGGATTCTCTCTCTCCCTCTCTAGAGTGGAGAGATGCCCCTTCCCTGCTCATGTTTCTAAATTAATTAATTAATTAATTAATAACTTAGAGAGAGAGAGAGAGAGAGAGAGAGAGAGAGAGATCAATGGTTGTGGCCTGCAGAGCAAAGAGGTGAACTGCTAGGGAGGAATGAGGCAGGAGAAGTCAGCAAAGATGGGTCACACATGACCTTGGGAGACAGGTTGGATTTCATTCTAAGTACATTTTTATCATTAGTTTTGTTCTCTTCCTGTTGTAATTTCCACCATTATTTAGCACCAAGGACCTGCCAGCTGTCATCCAATTTTGCAGGAATTCCAAAGACTTCATGTGCTCCACAGATTTTGGGAATAAGTACCAGGGTGGTGAGAAAGCATATCCTGCTACTAGTCCAGCATTTGTCACTAACTCATGAAGTGTCAATACAGTGGGCATAGAGTTCCTCCTGTCTTGCCCCATCATTGTATAGATGGGAAGGAATGTCTGCGCCAAGTATGACTTTAAGCTAACTGGGAGAAAGAGATGTAAATGCTAATTTATGGACAGTTTTTTGTTTTCTAGGGAGGGCACTGGTATTTTCTTGTTTAGTTACTTTAGTCTTCACGGGTACCAGTAAGGTAGTCACTTTAGTCAGATTTCCCATATGAGAAAACTGAATAAAATAGGCTAAGAAAGTGCCCCTATGGTATAAGTACTTTGGAGAATAATTTGATTTTATTCTGTTAAATTGAACTTTCACATACCCTTACTGCCCCAATTTCAACTTTTTGGTATATTCCCAAAGGAAATTCCTACACATGAGCACCAGGAGACACATATAAGAATGTTCAAAGAAATATTGTTCTTAGTAGCAAAGAACTGGAAATAATCCAAATGCCTGTCCTCAGGGAAATGAATGAATAACTTATGGTATAATCATACAATGGAATATCACACAGCAGTGAAATGGAGTGACCTATAGCCACCTACAACAACATGGATTTCATTCAGTATAATATTAAATGAAAACAAGTCCCAAATGACTTCTTGGAACATTATACTCTTCTTATAAAGTTCAAAAACAAGCAAAATCAAACAATACGTTATTCAGGCATTCATATGTATGTGATCAAACTTTAAAGCAAAGGGATGATAATCATAAAATTCTGGATCCTGGTTACCTCTGGGTGGGAAGGCCAGATATAGGATAATAGGCACACAGATAAATAAAGAAAATATATTCTATGTTCATAAATAGAGTAGTGGGCTCATGAGTATTCATGGCATTGTAACTGACTGACTGAATGAGTAAATGAATGAGTAAAATAAAAGTTCGCCTTACATAAACCAAAGGTGACAATGTGTTTGAACTAATATAATGAATAATTCCACTCCATTATTGCAATCCATTAAAAGACAAAAACAAAAAAAGTGACTTTTATGGTTTGCCATTATGCTGGGATGCATTAAAAACAAATATAACAAATATTTGACATTTAGTAGAACTCTGAACTTCTCACTTGGGATAGTTTCACTGTGTGTCTACAACCACGACTGCCCATATACTCCCAACAATATCACAGTATTTTTGGATATATATTGTTTATTGCATAGATTTGGGGTCTTTAACCATTTCTGATCAAGTTGTAATCAGTAAAAAATTGGGGAGGGGGCGACCACTCCTGATATCTGTGAATTTATTGATAAATGATACACGTCCTCTGGTATTAATAGCTATGTATTTTTGCTCTTTCAAAGGTAAAATGAAATATAAAAATAAGTTTGAATAATTAATTTCTTCCCTTACTCCAATGTAGTGTCCTGTGCATCCCACTGTGGGGAGATTAGCAGATCACTAAACCATATTAACAATGACTTTACTTTTGTATTTCAAAGTCTCTCCCATGTCCCCCACCATAAATTTCTTTGTTTGAGGTTCATGCTATTCCTGAGAGGCCCAAGGGGCAGACAGTGTTATTCCCATGGCACCACCGGGCAGAGTGAGGCCCAGATAATCTCACAGCATTGCTGTGGCCCCTCCCTAAGGGCCCCTGAACCCTTAGGGGCCTAAGGCTCATCCTACTGTATTTGGGAGGTTCTAGTCAAATACCAACAACATTTTGTGATTCTTAAAGTTGGACCAGCTTGGCTTCCAATGCCAGCTCCAGTGCTTGGTTGCTGTATGTGCTTGAATGGGTTACTCAATCTCTCTGAATCTCAGCTTTTTCATCTGTAAAATGGAGAGAATTCTATCTGCCTCACTTGGCGGTTTTAAGAAATAAAATAAGATCAGGGCACCTGGGTGGCTCAGTCGGTTGAGCACCCGACTGTGGCTCAGGTCACGATCTCATGGTCCGTGTCTTCGAGCCCCGCGTCGGGCTCTGTGCTGATAGCTCAGAGCCTGGAGCCTGTTTTGGATTCTGTCTCTCTCTGCCCTCCTCCACTCACATTCTGTCTCTCTCTCTCAAAAATAAACAAACATTAAAGAGGAAATAAAATGAGATCAAATAGAGTAAAGCCTAACGTAGAAGACAAGGCAGTCAATAAATGTTAGTCTTCTTTTCCTTCTTATTCCTGTTTTCCTAGTCCATTATGTTGGCATGTGTGATAAAACAATTTTGGGAAGGCAGGGGAAGAAGCAGGAATTGTAAACAGCATATGTAATGTAGTTTTATGTATTTAATTTTAAGTGAAGAAAGTCCCATGAACAGTATTAATCTTGTGTCTAAATCTGCCTCATATTTAGATAGGACTTTGGCCCCTAAGTGGGCAGTGCTATCACAATGGAAGCAAAACAGGCCGAGGCCACTATAGAGCAATACAGTCCACACAGACCTTGTGTCTCTTCTACTTTTTTGGTACCAAACGAGATGCCGCATTGAAATGTTTCAAGTGTCCCCATTATTTAGCTAATGTCTAGCTCTTTAACTTATAATAGTTTTTCTTCCTCATCTCTATCTGAAGGAGAGGAAAAGACTTTTTGTATCTTAAACAACTATACTGGAATGGAAAGAACCCAATAGCCTGGGCACCAGAGAGTCATACAATTCATATGTGGCCTTGTCTGTGAATAAAATTCCTATAAACATAAGATATAATAACACATCTTTACAGAGCTGACCTACGGAATGCCTGCACGTGTTTCTAATTTATGTGGGATTGTTCTCTCAGGAGATTCCATTCTCCCTTAAAAAACACACATGTACAAACACAAAACTTGATTTAAATGAAACAGACACCTTAAGAATCTTAACAAGTAGGGTTGACCTTTGAACATAATTCTACAAAACTGTATTGTGCTCCTCAAGTATTGCCAGGAGGCCTCGGACAGATCAATGCATTACAACCCCCTTCCTGAACTTCCACGGGCAAAGACAGTAGATCCAGAGGGAAACAGATTCCATGAAACCCACACACAAGTGCGACTTGGCCAAAATCAGATGGCCCTGTTTTTCCCACTGTGCCGGGCTATAATGAGAGCCCTTCTCACTAGCCTTTTCATCATGTGCTACCTCTCAGCTGATAGTAACAAAGCCTCTTAGTATAGAAACCATGGGAAGTCACCTTTCTGTGTTCACAGAACACATATGTGTCATAACACATGCATATGCAGCGACATATTTAGACACGGGGAGCTGTCCATGCGTGCATGCTGTTGATCAAGAGTCTAGGTTTATTGCAATGCCACAGATGGGTTTTAGGGAATGAGATAGTAGAACAAAATACGCTAAATCTACTCTGAGGGCGATTTACTGTTTTGCTGAAGACATGTTGATATCTTAAAAAGGGTTGGGTCATCTTTTGAACTTCATTCCTCATGGTTTTGCCAAGGGTTCCACAGTGCTGCTTACGAAGGCCACTTGTCCAGAATAGGCAGATCCATAGAGACAGAAGTGGATTAGCTGTTGTCAGGGGCTGGGGGGAGCAGGGAGTGTGGAGTGGCTACTTAATAGGTATGGGGTTTCTTTGGGGGTAATGAAAATGTTCTGGAATTAGAGAGTGGTGATGGTGGCACTACATTGTGAATTTACTAAAAGCCCTTGAATTGTATACTTTAAGATGGTTAAAATGGCACATTTTATGTTAAGTAGATTTTACCTCAATTAAAAAAAAAAAAAGAGAGAGAGAGGGACCATGAACTAAGAGAGTTAAGCCAGGGAACAAATGTCAAATCTCCCAACTGCAAGGGAACTGAGGACCGATGCATCCTGGAGGTGGCTAAGAGGTGCTCCCAGGGCCTGGGGCAGGGCTAGGGAAGAGGATGATTTGATTCCAGCACCAGAAAGAGGCAGGTGAGGAATCTTGGGGTCAGGACTGATGGGAACACGTTGAAGCAGCGTGCACACAGGGGTGTCCAGAAGGTACCCACTCACCTTTTCCTGGCTCACCTGCCCCAGTTTGGTTGTTTTATCTGACACTAGATTATGTTCTGGAGACTAACAGCAGGGAATGCTCCCTAAAATGCCTCGGTCTGATGTCCCAAAGTGCAGCCTCTGCTTTTCTTTGCCTGGGATAGAATCCAGCCTCAAAGGGCCCTAGTTCTGATGCCATGTGGTATCACCCTAGCCTCTGTGCAACAGCCCTGGGGTCGCTCCAGGTAGCCTGGGTCAGCAGGGAAGTGCAGGATGCCAACTCTCCCGGTTTCTGTGGCTAGAACTTTACCCACACATGTTGACATAATGTGTGTTTCTCCCTGACAAGCAAATCCAGTGTCATTTCTGAGTTCAGTTCAAGAGGAACCCAATTTATTTCTAAGGTAAATGAAATTATGCTTTTTATTTGGGTAATGAGACAGTTGAGGCTGAGTGATGAATTTTTTTTATCAGCTCTCTTACAAAACATTAATGTCCACCCTGAATTTGGAAGTGTCATGTAAAAAGTTTTTTTATTTTGCTCGTATAGCAGGACTGAAACGGTCTCCTCTGGCATAAAGTCTTTTGTCTTGAAAAATACCAGTAATGAATGCTATGAATTTCTGTGTTGGAAAATTTGAATCACCCTGGGATCCACATGAGTTCCTTGATGAAAATGTGAAATTAATTTTGTACTAAATAAAACTTGAAAATGGTTTCAATTACAGGGGGAAAAAACGTGAAATGAAGACAGTAATTCCACTGTATCGTATTCTCGTTTCATTATTCTGAATTTTTTAAAAAGTCATCATTTCTAGATACTATACTGTTTCATAAAGACATGGAGATTGTGAACTTTGGAGGTTGTGGTGATGCTTAGTATAAACCCTAACAAAATGTACGGAGGGCATAACAAATATGTACGGGCAGAAACAAATATATATGGAGCATCCTTTATATGCCAAGCTGTGGGCTAGGAAATATCACGTATGTTTTCTCATTTAATACACATGACCATCTGAGATAAATATTGTTATCTCTGTTTGTTTCAGATGGAAAATGAAGGTTCAAAGAGGCCATATAAGATGACAAAAGTGACAGAGGTTGTAACTGGCAGAGTGGGGATTCAAGCTCAGGTGTTGCCCTCCTATTCTCAAGCCTGCTTTTCTTTGCAACCCCTAACCCATCAGTGAGGAAATCCAGACAGCAGCCTCCCCAGCCCCGCGCAGAAGGCCTTTCTCCAGACCTTCCCCCCATCAGCCTGCGCACACTCACTGACACCTTACATTTGCCTGAGTTTCTAATCGCAGTCGTCATCCCTGTACTCACAGAACTGACCCTTCTGACAGAGTCCCCCTGAAATGTCAGGAACTATGGTCTGGGGACAAAAGTGAACACAGCATAGCTCCACTCTCCAGGAGCTTCATCATTTGAGTGATGAACTCTGCAGTGTTTAACCTCAATGTCTTCACCTTAAAGTGGGGTTCCTGATCCTTGGCCCTAAGGGCTCTTGCATGGGTTAAAGTGGTGCCACGTGTCTTGCACTGGGCCTGGCTTGAAAGAAGAAATCAAAATATATCACTTCTCTTACTACTACCTCCAGCTTTTGGCAAGAGGCAGAACAGAAACTTCCTTAGAAATGTTAAAAGGCAAGATGGAATTGGAGGTCAGGCAGCATTTGGAGGTTTTCTTCTATTTGTTGCTACCAAAGCTTGGTGTACTCATAAAATCTGAATGTAGTATAGCTTCCAACCATCGGAGAAATTTAAAGACAGCTTTGTGGTGGAATTTTATGGTTTGCAGGATGAGGTCTGAGTGGACATGGCTTCTTCGCCATGCTTTGAATATGATGCCACTTGGGGTCTAGGTCTCTCCTAGTCTGTCAAAGTGGGTCCAAATCAGAGCAGGAAAGGGGAAACATTTTCCTTACTCTAACGTTCAACTCCATTGTTGGTCAAAGGAAACCCTTTCTAAGGAGCCAGTTTTTTTGGAATGAACTGGAAGCTGCCCTGTTCAAGGCAGAACAAAGATCACCATTGCAAGCGGTGAAGGGCCCCTCTCAGAGGCCCGACAAGTGAGTAAAAGACAAACAAGCCGAAGGAAGAAAGAGTGAATGCTGGTGTGTGTGAAGATGAAGAGCTGCTCACACAGGTTGGCCACGGCCCAGTGCAGGACTTTCCCTACGCCAACCACTCACCTACTCTGAGTTTCCTGAACTATGCAGCGCGTGTCCACTCTGTCCTCTCCTGTCCCCACTAAGGCAAGGAGAAGGAAGGACAAAAGAAACTGAATTTCTAGGGTGTGTTGGGCATTGCAGTCGAGAACTTTCTTGTGACCTTATTTCCTTGGTCCCCAGAGCTGCTCTAGGAAATACCAGGGATTACTCTTCCATTTGGCTGGTATGGTAAGGAGACTGAGTTTCTGGTGGATAAGGGTCTTTTGTCTTTTAGGTGTGTCTGCTTATATATGTTTATAGACTATGGAGGGCAAGTTGTCCACTTTGAGACATGGGCAGATATTGGAGGAAAGCAAAGTAAAACCTTAGAACATATAAAAGAAATCTAATTTGGCATTGTGGGTGAGGGAATACCTACTGTTTATGCTAACTACCACTCCCCAAAGAATGTGTCCCTTAATTCAGTCCTTAATTCTCAGTCACTGCTTGTGGGTCATGTAATATAGTCATCTGCCGACACAGCAGGATCATTACTTTGCAACCTAGAAAATGCTAGGGAGCTGTAGTAATGATCCAAGTCCATTTAGTTTGGCAAATCAACAAGCTTTTCAAGCCCACTGAAAACAAATCCGGACAAAATGCAAGGGACTTGAAAATGATCATTATGATTTGGGAATGGAGGGAGAGGTTTAAGTAGACTCTTTTCATACCAAGTCTCCAGTGTCTTAGATGCAAGTTGCCTTTAGTTTCCTTATCTCAATTTTTTTTTAATGTTTATTTACGTTTGAGACAGAGAGAGAGACAAAGCATGAGTGGAGTAGGGTCAGAGAAAGAGAGAGAGGGAGACACAGAATCTGAAGCAGGCTCCAGGTTCTCAGCTGTCAGCACAGAGCCCAACGTGGGGCTTGAACTCGTGAACTGCAAAATCATGATCTGAGCTGAAGTCGGATGTTTAACTGACTGAGCCACCCAGGCACCCCTAGCTTCCTTATCTTAAAGACAATCTGAAATATTTTCCTGCCACTCTGGGCTTACTGGCAAAATGGTTTTCAGACTGTGTTCCTTGGAACCCCCGGGTTCCTTGAAGGATCCCCATGGATCCTGTCCTTGGAGAAAGACTATGGTTAATCTGAAGGGGCTCCCAGCTGTCTCCCCATCACATACATCCTCCCTCCCCTCACCCTACCTACACTTTAATCAGAACAACTCTGCTTTTATTGGTTCTGTGTATTGCCCTTCCCCCTTTAGTTTAGAAAGCTACATTGCAACTAATAACAATTTTAAGATCAAGGCTTTAGGAATGGTAGCTCTTGGAATCTAAGACAAAAAGCCCTCCTCTGGGGAGATTTACCTTAAGGTTATGGCTTAGAGAATATCACCTGAGGGGGTATGGTCCAGAATTTAGGGAAGCACGTTCACTTTCCAAAATCATGTCAGCTCTCAGAACTGAAAAAGAACAAAACCACTGTGAATACAGAACATATCAGAGAAAGAACAAAATGTGGCAACACCACCAGTGAGATCAGACTCCCTTTAGCCCACAGACTTACTGATTGGAGTTTTCTGATGAGGCAGACAGACTCATGGAAGGCTGCCAGGAAATTCTGGACATCAAATTGCTTTTGCTAAGCCAGCCCAGCGGTATAGTAAAGAGCTAAGGAGTCCCAGGAGAGGGGTGGGAAAGGATTGGTCTCCGTTTCTCTACCCCTGATGTGGGCCTTTTTCGATTAGGAAGTGGAGTGTGAAGGAAGTTATCGGGGGTGAAATCAACTCAGCAAGAAACCTTTTTAGACCAAAGCCCAAGGAAAACTAATAAAACCAGTTGGGCCGCTTCATGCTTATCATATGTTGTGCATGTAGGTCAGCTCGCTTTACAGCAAAGACAGACACCCCCAAAACAAAACACTCAGTTCTACAAAAGGATTTCCAAGCCCCTAAAGGATGGCCTGGTTCTTTCAAGGGGGCATTTGCTACGTGAAACTCTAGTACAAGCAAATATCTGACACACTATTTCTAAATTAATGATCGAAATGAAATGTTGCCTCGTTTATGAACTGGGGATTATGTTCGGCTGAGAGAAACAAAGCCCCCCAAAGCAGAGCCTTAAACAAATTACTGGTTCTATTTTTCTTAGACAATGAGCAGTCTGGAGGCACACAGCTGCTGATCTTGGAACCGTGGCGCAAAGGATGTTAGCGTCCAGGTTCTTGGTGATCTCTTGGCTTTCTTCCCTGCAGAGTAATGGTTATTCCCCATTCTCCTCAGGCATCTCTTTCATGTTCTAGGCAGGATGAAGGGGGTAGACAAAGAGAGAAACCGCAGAAGATGGCTCCATCTGTGTTCCTCCTCCTTCTGCTCCCGTCCCCACATCTTAAGAGGCTCTCTGGAAACGTCATCCGACGTCAGCTTACCTAAGTTGACTAGAACTATGCCATATGCCATTCCATCTGAAGAGGAGGTGTGGAAGTATAGTCTTCCGTCTGGGCATCTTGTTCCCAACAAAATCGGGCCTTCTTTCTAAGTTAGGAGGGGAGAGGGCACACCATTCCGACAGTGGCAGTGTCTACCAGACCTATGAGAAGATTCCCTCCTCTTAACTCCTTGGATGCATCCATAACTCCCCCCTGTCCTGCTCTACTCAACATTTTCTAGAAGTTTGTTCTCACTGTGGTTTTTCTTTTTCTTTTTGTAACGGGCCCTGATGTTCTTCATGACCTCAGGTTCCTCACTGGAATATCGCACCGTGCGATATCACATCATTCTCTGGCTAATGAGGGTTACAAGTGTGGCTCAAGCTGAGTCACATCTCTGTACATGGAGAATGTTGAATTCAATCCATTGCAGATGAAGCAATTAGTGCCAGGCTTGGGAAAGCCTACCGGTGACTACAGGGCTTCCTTTCGGGTTTTGCTATCATGAGGTCAAAAGGGCACTGATGTCAAATCCAGTTTGTTCCAGTGTAACCACTGTCCATGGATGCAGCTGTGAAATGTTTCAAACTTAAACTCTGATTGTATTTTTGTCCCCTCGTTAGGAGTAGGTGACCTCAAATCCTACTTTGCCAAACAAAGATGAGGTCGTTTGGCTTAAGTCCTTTGTGCTTTAGAAATTGCTGGGATTTTTTACCCTTCTCTTTGTTTTACTTTGATTCTGAGGAATCCAGTCATTTCTTGTTCCAATGCTGTCCCTTCCCTCCCCTTCCCCCCCCCCCCCCCCCGCTGCAGCTCTTGGCCCCATCCCTCTCACCTCCTCCAGTGCCTTGTTTTACCATCTAGCCCTTTTTCCCTTGCGTTTTCAGTCTACCTCATCTCAGCTAGTATCCTCTCATTTGTACAGATGATCCGATCCTGCTACTCTGGTCTAGATAGAGCTTCACTCTGTTCCACTACTCCCTAAACTTTTGCTCTTTGTCCCCCGCCCTTTTCCAGCCAGCAGGCTGCATCTCTCCAGGGGATGTGCCATATCCTAATCTCTTGTTGGATGGCCCTCTCTGCCCAGTGCTCTCTCTCTCTCTCTCTCTCTCTGTCTCTCTGTCTCTCTCTCTCTCTGAATTCCATTACCCACTTTCTCCTCTTCACGCTTGTGAGTGGTAAATGCTCAGGAAAAGGAAAAAACAAGGAAGACTAAAGATTAACAACCATTTGCTCTGGATTGGGAAATTATTGATTTTTTTAAGGAATCTCTTTCTTTATTCTTGTATATACTTTCTACTTTTTTATACCAAGTATATTACTTTTAATCAGAAAACTAGCTTAAAGTTGAATAACTATCTACTTAGAAAAGCAAGTGTATCAAAGCAAGAGAGAGAATAGAATTCAAAAGAAGTGGGGTCAAACCTGATTCTTTCCTAATTCACCAAATATTGCTGACTTGGTTCTCTCATCCATAAAATCCATAAAATGGCAGCTGTAATGCTTACTCTCCATACCCTCTAGGGCTTTTGCAAGTAGTGTAGCTTAGAATGATTCTTCTTAAATTATTTGTGGTAAGGACAAGTTTGTTTCTTTTTTTAAGAAATGAATGTATTAAAGTGCATGGTTATTTAGATTTCCTTGGTTTTTACCTAATGTCCTTTATCTGTTCTAGTATCCCATCCAGGATACTACATTATATTTAATCAGCTTGACTCTTTAGCTCCTCTTGGCTATGGTAGTTTTTCAGACTTGCCTTTTTTTGATGACTTTGACAGTTTTAAGGAGTAGTGGTCAAGCATTTTGTAGAATGTCCCATTATTGGAATTTGTCTGGTATTTTTTCTTAAGACCGGGGTTATGAGCTATCAGGAGGAAGACCACAGAGGCCATCCTCACCACATAACATCAAGGGTACAAACTATCAATGTGGTTTATGACTATTGATGCTGACCTTGATCATCTGGCTGGAGTATTCATTTCTTTCTGAGTTCCATTCCGTTTATATGTGGTCCTATTGTATGTAACTCAGACACAGTTGGTGCCACACGCAACTCATCAGGCAAGTGCAACCAGTGGGGCGCCTTGTCACATGCTTGGGTGTCACATCCATGTCCAATTGCCAGAACTATTCTGATGCTTACTCTCAACTTTGCCTGCTTATCTCATCACAGACTAGTAACAGTCTGGAGATGGGCCTGGGTCCATGGCAACACTTTGAGTAGTTCTGTGCTAACACATACAGCACCGGGGGTTTTAATAAATCATTTGAAACCAAACTGAGCATGATTCAGAAACAAAAGGTGAATTTGAGTTGAAATCTTGAAGTCATGGCAGTGAGAAAGTGAGGGGATCTTGGGAGAGAACATTTTTGGTCCTCTGATTCTACATATGTGGAGTGTGAGCCTTAGGGGAAATGGGAGCTTGGCTTCACATGGGAATGTGGTGGCAAGCCAATGCTAAACCAGGTCTCCTGTCCCTAACCAGGGCTCTTGCCACCATCTGACTCTGGTCAGAATCATTGAATGTCCTCCCACGAGGAAGAGCAGGGAAGAAAACAGAGGTAGAATGGGGAGGGGGCTTAGATCTACAGCAAAGCTAAATTCCTCCCTGAATTTCTGACCTTCTACTACCTTGTGAAAACTTCAACCAGCAGCTGAGAAAACCAAAATGTTTAAGGACAGGCAGAGGTGCTCACTTGGATATAATTGGTATCCTGATAATTGGAGGTAATTTATGCTTTCAAGATAAATAAGTTAGTCTCCCTTTGGCACTGTTCCATCTGTCCTGTCTCAGTGCAGGTCACAGAGAAAGAAATGCAGGGCTGAGGATGGAAAACAAATTAGTAAGTGGCGGAGTTCCCCCCTTCCCTCCCCTGTCCACTTTTACTTCCCTTACAAAAAAAGAAAAAGGAAAAGAAAAAAAAAAACCAACAACGATGGAACGGAGATGTGGGTGAAGGGCTAGGGAAACAAGAAATCAGGGACATAGGAGAGGTTTACTCATTTGACTCCTTTTTCTGTGGAAATGTATTTAGGATTAAATTAGACATGACATTTAGTAGACTCCCAATGGAAAAATATTTTCTTATACCTGAAGGGGCTCTGGGAAAATGGAACAGCCTGGCAACCGGGCTTTCCTGCCCAGGGTATGGCGGGAAGATTAGGTCCCATGCAGTACAGTGTAATAATAGGCTGCACAGCATCTGTAGTGTGGTGGACGAGGGGACTCTGGGGCCACCTAGTTGTTAGCCATCCCTCATTTGCTTTTCTCTGATTTTTGAAGTTTTATATTTAGAAGGGAAAGGGGGTATAAGAAATGGATATTATCAGACTGGGGATCATTCCTGCTTCACGGATTTCCATGACCACCCATTGCCTATGTGATGAAGTTCCCACTCCACACTTTGGCACTGGCCAACCCCCACTATGTCCCTTTTCACCTCCACCCACCCTCTGCACTTGTTCTTTCTTCATTCTGGAAAGCCCTCCCTCCTCACCAGTTGTTGAAATCCCCTTCAGTCTTGAAGCTCCAGTTCAAACATTACATCCTCTGAGAAGCCTAATCCAACTCCTTAGACTCAATCAATAGTTCCAGCCCCACCCCCTGTTGCCTATTGAAAATATCTACAGCTCAGCACTTACAACATCATTTTCAACAATCATTTATATGCAAAACATCTACAGAGTGCTAATGTGTGTCAGGCACAGTGTTAAGGGCTTTACATAATTTTCTTATTTAATCCCACCAGGATCTATCAAGTAGGATCCAGGATTACCTTCCTTTTGCTGATGGGGAGTAAAGCCTCTAAGAGGCCAGGTAGTTTACTCACAGTGATATGGTCTATGGAAGAGGAGTTTAAACCCAGGACTTTCTACTATAGAATCCTCCCCCTAGCCAAGCTGCCTCACTCACCACATTCAGCCCCAGGTTTGTTATCCACAGACCTCACTCAACCTCCAGGCTCCCTCTGGGCCATGGCCTTCTTGGGAGCAGGCCAAGATTGGTTAGATTGTTTTCTGAGTTCTTCTTGACTCTGGCACACAGGAGCTGGGGACCATTTGTTGGCTGATGTAAACTTGCTTGCTTGAGCTCTCTCACGAAATCTTATCACGGTAAAGGCGATAGCTTGATGCTGCTCTCATCAAGAACAGCCTAGCAGTCAGAAAAAACGGCAGTTGAGTCTTGATGGCTAGTGTGTGATTTCCTTGATACTCAGGGCTTTCATGGTTACAAACAGAAGGCTTTTGAGTGCAAATGAAGCCTTTTTCTTAAAGACCAAACTAACCTCAGCTCTGACCATCTCAGATCTACTCCAAAACTTGAAACTTCTCACATCACTCTCTTACGCTTGGTTTGGGCAGCGGTCTGTTTTGAGTCTAAATCACCACCAAGCAGTTGACAGCTTCTGCACCACCAGGGGCGAATTTGGGAGCCACTGGGGTGCCTCTTGTTTTCTCTCTTGTCCAGGGACAAATTCCAACTTCCAGACTTTTGAAGTAGCTCAAGAAATGGAAAGGCATGTCTAAAATTCAAACACAGTCTCTCTCTCTCTTTCTCTCTCTCTCACACACACACACACATAACTTTCATTTGTGTGTTCATGGATATGCGCTTACCTCATCAGCTTTTATTAAGTCTCCAAATGGAGTTCTCTGTCCTTGAGAGGAAACAGAAATGGAGGTCTTTGAAGCAAAGATTCATGGCATCCTCGGAGCCAGAAGAGGCTTTGCCACCAGGCTCCAAGTGTGCTTCCCTTACTTTGGAAAAGTAGTTCTCGGCTATTCCCATGCACTTGTTTTCCCTCATGATGTTACCAAGATTTCCCCACCCAAAACCCCGCTGGGATTTTAAGAGCAATTGCAGGACATTCATAATTTAATTTGGAGGACCGGCCTCTTGACAATGCTGATTCTTCCCATGTAGGAACATGGTGTATCTTTTCATTTTTTCATGTCCTTCAATCAGAGTTTAGGTTTGTCTCTATGCGAGACTTGTGTATTGCTTTAACTGCATTTCTCAAGGCTCAAGGTTTTGTATTGTTATGGCCATAGTTGGGATTTAACATTGAATTGATGCTGTTTTGTTTTTGAAAAGAGGGTGTCCTGAAATTAGGCAAGTGGGCTAGATTCCTATTGTAGGGTTTCAGCTGCCTTACTCAGTGGGCATGTGCTTGTAGACAGCAGGGCCTGCTACATTGCAGGGATTCGGGCTCTGAGAGTGATAGGTGGGGAGAGGGGTCCTTGATCATCAGGTAAAGGTAGGCCTGCAGCAGTTGCTTCCCCAAACCCAGGGGCTTCCACAGTCACCTGTCGTTGCTCACACACCTGCAGATTGGTGGCAATTTAGCTCGTCTAGTTGGGGCTTGGCTGGAGTCCTCTGCTTCAGGCTGTGGCTGCTGGGTCGTGTTGAACTTGCTCTGCTATCTCTTCAGTTCTGCACAAGATGACACACGTGGGCAGGTGGAACTTAAGGTCTCTTAAGTTCTGGACGTTAAACTGGTGCACCGTCAGTTCTCCCCACATACCATTGGCCAGAGCCAATGGCTGACTTCGAACTTAGCTAAGTGGCTTAGCTAAGTTGGAGCTATGTTTCTCAGAATGGTCTTTCTCACATGATTCTGGAATAGGGCTAGCCCCACAAGGGCTACACTATCTGGAAGGTGGAAGTGAAGCCATGGTCATGTCTCCGGCTGTTGCTCTCACTGGCAATCGATTGGCTTGCCTTGTTGGTGTGGGGGAGCAGCCACCCCCCAGCTCCTTTAGTTCCACCAGACTTCTTTCTTTCTTTTTTTTAAATTCTTTTTAAAATGTTTATTTAGTTTTGAGAGAGAGAGAGAAACAGAGCAAGAGCAGGGGAGGAGCAGAGAGGACGACACAGAATCTGAAGCAGGCTCTGGGCTCGGAGCTGTCAGCACAGAGCCCAGTGCAGGGCTAACCTTGCACTGAAGTCGGACGCTTAACTGACTGAGCCACCCAGGTGCCCCAGTCCCACCAGACTTCTTTCTTCAGCTGTTCTGAACCGTGGGCCGGGCTCACGGGCAGCCCTGTGCTGGGAGGAATGCATCAACTCTTCTGCAGGTCTGCCTGAATGCTGGGGTCTTGGAGGCAGTGAGACACCCATGTAGGAACTAGCTCATCCTTGTAGGCTCCAGTTGGCCATTTATCCCCTGCTTTGCATGCAGATTTCCTTCCCATGTGCTGGTCCCGCTGGCCTCAGGCCTGGCGCCAGATGTGAGCACAGTGCATCAATGGACTGCTTAACTCACTCCCTGGATCGCATAAGTTCTCATCCCTGTAATAAACCCAGCCTATCCACCATCATGATTCTGCTTCTCTGATGGAACACTTACCGATATAGCTAGGGACGTACACTTGGCCCATGACGAGGCCAGGGCAAGGGAGGGTGAAGAATTTGGGCGAGTAATTTATTCTCCCAGGATCACTATGTACTCCTTACAAAGACAGGAGCGCACGTGCAAAGCCTTTCTGAATATTTTTTGTAAGGGTTAAGGCAAATGGAACTTTTAAAACATAGCGACTTTAAAAACCAGTGTGTCACATATTGCTTAACTACAGATTTAATCCTGCTGCACTGTCCATTTTAAATGATCTGAGAGACTTCCAGACAGTGACCCCTCAAGAGAAGTTACCAATACTTCATTATAAAGGGTATTTTTTAAAAGTAGGCTCTCTTTTCAATCAAAGCTGAAGGTCAAATCGAATTTTAACAAATGCTTCTCCAACAAAATTATGTATAATAATTGAATTTCTAAGGTCTAAATCCTGACCCATTTACTTGAAAGAATATTTGATAGGGTAATAGGGTAGAATAATTAAACAACCCTGGTCTCTTCAGAGTTCTTAACAGGATTTGATCTTTAGTATAAATAATTTCTTCTGTCATTTGCCTACCTCCATCCTGGATTCCCCATTTGTTACTGGTCGAAGCTGTGGGCTTAAGTAACACTTTAAATGTGAATTTCCTAAGAAGCCTTTTGTGCCTTTATTTTTTCTTAAAACAATTTCGGCTTGCCTGGCCTGGGACAGTGGCTTTGGGGCTTTTGCGGAGATAAGACGCTTCAATGTTTTCCTGACAGCTGAACTAAAGAAAACCTCTTACACACACGTCATCTGATTTGCCTCATGTCATTTTGATCTCTCCTTCTGACAGTTCCGATCTAACTTTTCTTTCTAAAAAGGGTATCAATTTCAAGGTTTAGAGTTCTCAGGATTTAGAATCTTTGATTAAAAAAGTGAAATTTAATCTCGACTCAAGGGTAGGGAATGTGAGCACGTTTAGTAGGCTTCTCCTTCGATAGAAGACTCTTGTGACCAGTATTTATTATGGTAATGCTTTGTTATTATAAACCTCCTACGAATAATATTTTGGGGAACCACACAACAAGGCATACATTCTAACGCCCCGGTTAGGAGGGGGGGTGACATCAATGAACTGAGAAGCACAATTATCTCATGGTTATGCATGCCTACGAAGTGTGTTATTACTTTTGTTTTTTACAACCTGTGGAATATTTTCATTGGAGGTGAAGCATCAGACACATTTTTATTCAAAGGAAGAGAAACAAGACGAAGGTTGTGTGTGCTGTGCGTCCTGAATAGTGCCCTGGTGGCCCCAATTCTCTAGCTGGGGAGCTAATTTATAACGGAGCGTCTCACGGGCGCCAGGACATTCTGCTTTATTGTCTGTGTCATGGTCTTCTGACATCCATGGCACAAAAGGAGTCGTTATTTGGAAATAGTGATTAGTCAGTTTCAACAGGAGGGTTTGCTGGTTTGCCTGCAGCAAATGCTGTTTTAGGTTGATTTAGTAGAACAACTTAGTAAAGCTTGGTGTTTGCTTGCTCGGTGTCCTAAAAAGCAAGTATTCATGCAGTTGGCATTTACTTCTTTGCCAGAGGTTTTAAGGCCATGCAGATAGGGCTCTAGGAGAATAATAAGGTAATACTGGGGACAGAAATTGAATTCATGACTAAATACTTACTGTCAAGTGATTAACTTAAGGTATCTCCTTTAATCTTCATAGCAACCTACCAGGTGGATATTGCTGTCCATTCTTGCAGAGGCAACGAAACCCAGGCTGTAAGAATTCAAATGAGCCGCACAGGCTGCTAGAACATGGTAGGGCAGATACTCAATCTGGGGGCTGCTTGATTCTGTACCTTAAATGCACTTTCCTTAAACTAGCACTTCTTAAAATGTACTTAGAATGGGAATACTGTGGATGATGATGTTGTGGAAAAGAAACACAAGGAAGGATGGGCCATAATCCAATGTATTTTGGGAATGTTAGATCAAAAACATTTATACCTTTTAAAAACAGCTGCAGAACTTCTCAGAGCTTTTAATATACAATAATGTACAATTATGCAGCACTTCTCAAATTTATTTGACCTGAAAATACTTTCTTCCCCCAGAAAAGATAATATTAGAGAACTTACAAATCCATTTGCCCCTCACATGCTTTTCAGTGGAGCATTTGGTGGCATTACTATTCTTATAAACATATCCATACTTCTGCTCTTGCTAGCCTGATGTTCTTTCACATCTGCCTAGAATGCCCTCAGTGTCGTGCTTGATTTGAATCCAGAAAGAGGATTTTTTTTTGCCACTTAGGTTGACCTACGTCACCATTTTGCTCTGAGAAAACAGCAAGTGAGCAAGCCTGAATCCGTATCCAAGGAGGTAAATGTGTGAACCCACTCCTTTGCTTGTCTTTTTATTTCAAAACTGAGTACTCTTTCTGGCCACTTGTGCATGCTTTCCTCTCAGGCTGCTGCCCCAAGTTGGTGTGGGAGGTAGGCCACATTCATGGATGATGCTATAATGTGATGTCTGGTGGTGGTGGACAGATGCCCAGAGTATAATGGGAACACAGGAAGGAAGGACTACACTGGAGTGGGGCAAGAAGGGCAGGAAGAGGTGCCTAGGTCTTAGGGATGGAGTAGGATTTAGTCAAGTGTGTAAGAGAAAAAGGGCATTTCATGTTGAGGGAACAGTACTAGCAAAGGTCTGGAGTGTGAGACAACATGATCCGTCTGAGCAAACAGAAGCAGTCCCAGACGCACCAGAACATAAACTAGGGGGCAGGGAGGGGTAATAGCTGAGGCTGCTGAGATAGATGGCAGGCAGGCCCTCCATGGAAGACCTTGTATGTTTTTTAAGAAGGGAGATTTATCCTGTAATTTTGGGGGAGACATTGTGATGTTTGAAAGAAACAGGCAATAGGGTCAGATCTGGGTTTTGACAAATTTGCTCAATGGATAAGGCCCCAGCCCAAAGAGGAGGTGACTGGTTATGCAGCAGTCAAGGTGAGGGAGGATGTCATCTGCATTGTGGCAGTGAGAACAGTAAAGAAGAGAAGAAACAGATTTGCTCCATATTTAGGAGGGCAAATGATCGGGGATTGATTGGAACTGAGAAATGGAGAAGAGGAAGAACGATAAACTTCAGCCCCAACATACTGGGAATGCCTGTTCATTCTGATCTTTTACATCAAAGGGTGTGAGATAATTCCAAATGCGAAAGCCTCTTTGTTAATATTCTCATATTCTCCTTGTTCTTTTGTTTCCTGCTGAGGCAGGGAGAAAAGTGCAAGGGCAATTTAGGAAGTGGTCTTAACTTGGGATTGTATGCTAATCAGTCAACAACTTAACCTGGGATGTGGAAATGCCACAGGATGTGATGTCAGACCTGGGCCCAATTTCCACATGTACCATGTCCCAGCTATGCTAACTTAGACTAGCTCTACAAATATCAATGCCATCATTAGCAGAATTGAAGATAGCCTCTGCTCTGGGGCTCAGGTGTGAGGATGACTTACTTGTGGCCTTTCTCTCTGTGTGTTGGCAGGGACCGATGCAACCTATCTGGCTGGCTAGGCAGGCAGCCCCTTCCTTCCTCACCTGAAGCTTTGTGCTCAGTCAAAGAGGTCATTCTCCTTCTCAAATAAACAAGGACCATCTTTCGGACTTGAGTATGTGGGAAATTGTGCTCCTCTACTAATCCTTCTGAATGATCCCTCGAGGTCCAAGAAGAAACTTGCAGGGTGTTTGTGAGGGTTAGATGACATCACAGATATAAAACACTCTGTAAACCCTAAGGGTTTCTTCCATTTGGTTGTTATTATCCTGGACATGGATTCTGTTCTTTTTAGTCATAAAACTTATCTGGAGAGAATACCCTGGTAGGTTTTCCTTTCTGTTCCCTTTGCTTTATTCCACAATTGCTGTGGCCTTTGTGAGTTGCTGTGGTGCCTAATGATGGTGAATTACAGCAGGACTCCTGCTCATTTGATTCCATAGCAAATGAAGGAAACACATGGTCTTCATCTGACACCATAAAGGCCCTGCATTAGTTTTATTTTACTTCATAATAAATTACCACCACCACCACCCCCCCTCGCAAATCTAGCATCTTAAAAAATAACAAATATTTATCTCACACTTTCTGTAGGGCAGGTGTGGCTTAGGTGGGTGTCTCTGCCTCAAGGTTGAGGCACAAGGTTGCCATCATGGTGTCAGTTGGGGCTGTGGTCTCATCTGAAGGCTGAGGGGGGACTACTCCCAAGCAGAATTAGACTCCTTGAAGCCTATGGTTGGAAAGCTTTCTTTCTGTCCACTGGAGCTCTTTTTCAGTTCCTTGCCATATGGACCTCTCCACAGGGCAGCTCATAAGATGGCAGCTGAATTCCATTAGAGCAAGCACATGGGAGAGCAAGAAGGGTATGCAGGACAGAAACCAGTTCTCTTTTGTAATGACCTTACTTGACCTAACTCGAGTCAGGCTCCTCTAAGTCCTTAAAGCTCAGACCTTGGCTCTGTCTTTGGCTGGCTTATTCCAGTTTTAGCAAAAATCCTACTGAATCAGTTTAGCGAGAATCCCCTACCCTTGGTATCTGACCACTCTTGATATCTGATAAAATCCTCATTCCCAACCCTCCATATCTTATCACCCTGGCTTGCCTTCAGCAAGAATCCTGCTGGGTCAGGTTAGCCAGATCCCCCTCATTCCTCATGTTTCCTCTTAGTTGTTTTATATCCACTGATCCCCACCCAGCTCTGTGGCCATAAATCCCCATTTGTCCTTCTTGGACTCAGAATCATGCCCAGTTCTATAGCGAGGCCACTCTTCCTCTATTGTAATCATTCCAGAATAAAGTTTTCCTTCACTCCTCTAACTTCTGTTTGGCTCTGGTTTACTTTGACAGTAATCTCATCTGGAAAATAGCATCCCATCACTTCTGCCATATTCTCTCAGTTAGAACTAGGTCCAGTTCACGCTCTGGGGATAGGATTGCACAAGGCTGTAACACCAGGAGGTAGGGATCATTGGAGGTCATCTTAGAGGCTGTGTACCACAGGTCTCATGAATAGTGGCACGGGACTCCTCCTCAGGGGCTGTCTCACAATCTCCAAACCATTGCTCTGCCTCCAGTGGTCCCTTTCCACTGCCCCCAGTTGAGCAAATGGTCCAGGCTTTAATTTTAGCAATATTCGTACAAAGCTTTCTCCCAGGACCCTGAGCCCCTTGGCTTTCACTACCCAATGCACACTTGGCCTGGGCTCCTGCCAGGTTACTCTCCTCTGTGGACCAGAGCCCCTGGCTCCTGCTTGTCTGGGAGAGGGATCAAAGAGGAACCAAACTCAGTGTAGCACCCCAAAGGGTCACATTTGATTTCCTGAGCTTGGAAGACTATGGGTTCACAATCGATCCAGACTTTCTTTCCTTTTTTTTTTTTTTATCTTACAGTTTATTTTTGAGAGAGAGAGAGAGACAGAGAGACAGAACACGAGTAGGGGAGGAGCAGAGAGAGAGAGACAGACAGACAGACAGACAGACACAGAAGCAGACTCCAGGCTCTGAGCTGTCAGCACAGAGCCCAATGCAGGGCTCGAACCCACAAACCAGGAGATCATGACCTGAGCTGAAGTCAGACACTTAGCTGACTGAGCTACCCCAGGAACCCCTCAATCCAGACTTTCTTGATCACCAAGGCCTCTTTGCCCCCACACAGAAATCTGTAACACGCTGTGGCAGATGTTCTCTCTTATCGTGTGGCACTTCTCTCATCCCAAATCTGTCTCCACCGTCTCCGAGGAAAGTTGTCAGGCGGAACCGCTAAGGCCTATGATCGCGGTAAAATTCCTAAATGAATCTTTAATGCCTTGAGAACCTGGAGTGACCTGCTGTTTCCACAACATGTAAGCAATCCTCTCTAACGAAGTTGAACATTTCCCTTGTGGGCTTGCTAAGTTGTGGAAAATAAATATGAAAGAGCTTTTAAGATGCCTCCTGATCCGGGGTGAGCACAATCGCCCTTTTGTTTACCTTAATGTAATAGGATCATTATCTGGCCGCCCCATTTGGACGAAGCCTTGAACACATATTAACCTGTTGACTTTGTTAATAGTAATTTAGGATGACCTCTCAGGCTCCAATCCCAGCTTTTTAAAGCCAAGTGTAGAGTGGTCGTTCCTTGTTTTCTCTGTTGACTCTCATTAAAGATTTGCGTAAACATAGCTGAAGGATGACTACGTTGCTTTTTGGTGCCAGCCAATTATGGAAATTGGCTTTTGCTGGTGGATGGTGTTTTTGATCTATAGCATCTGTAAGAGGTGGAGTCGTTTGGTGTTGGTTGATCTTGACCCTTAAAAGGGGAGGACTTACCTCTGTATCTCATGGTCCAATAACAGAGACTGCAGTGGTAAATGTGGGGGAGCCAGTGGCTTTCCATCCCGAACGTGACAGAGTCTCACCCCAGAACCACCGCAAGTGCCAAAAAGGAGGTTTTGTGCTTCTCTTCTCACTGACCCTCCGCCTGCCTCAATCTGCCCAATTAAAGCAGCGAGGCCACGACCTGCTGGCCACTTTCCTGGTTTCACTGAGCCGACCCACCCTCTCTGCCTTTGGAAGGCATGATGGATTGGTTTGAAACAAAACCATCTCATTCCCAAACTGAAAGGTTCCTTTTTACGTTTGGGAACAACTTGAAACCACCGGAGAAAATCATGTGCCAATTATGTATAAACTCCTTTACCACAAGGTATAAAGGAAGCCATAATTCGGGGGGCTTATGTTTGATTGAATTCATCTGTTTCCATTTTGTAAATAGAGAGCAGGGAGAATCCATAGTGGTGGACAGTTGATATAATGCAGCTTCTATTCCCCGGGCGAAAGAAGGGGTGGCCCTGTCGTTTCACTCCCTCAGAGCCAGCCTTCTTAGGTGCAAAGAATCACATGAGAGTCCTCAGCTGGAAGGGAGGTCAGCGTTTTTTTTGAGGCAGCACCAGACCCTCCCAGAACCATAGACGTAGAAGGGAAGGGACCCTGCTTCGCCAACCACCCAGCCAAGAACAACAGCCTTCAACTGGGGAAATCCCCCCACCCCCTCCCCTGGTCCAGGATGAGATTTACACTGATGGGTCTGTGTTTGCCAGCAGCTGACAAGTCAGACTTCACCCTTAACATCCCTAAGTGTGTTGGTACTAATTAGGTGAAAAATGAGATGCATTGTTAAAACTGGCTTTCCTTTCCTGCTTGGCAGCTTGACATTATGGGACACTGAAACCTCATATTGTCTCACAGAAACATGCCCAAGGGTAGCTACATTACGGGAGGGGGTGGAGAGGGAAGACCCAGTAAGGGAAAGGATAAAGGTCACTTTACCATCATTTCTATCTGTCATTAATGAAAGACTGGCTTGTTAAGGGGCATAGTAGATTAACTGATATCTCTTTCCGCATGTGTGGGTTAGTGACCTGATGTTTGGATGCACTGACTTGGAAGTCAGACACACTTGAGTGTAATCCCAGCTTTTCCACTTAACTTGTGGCCTGACCTTGGGGCCCTTCCTGAGCCTCACTCTCCTCATCTGTAAAACGGAGATACTTCATTGAGCTGTTGTTATTTAAATAATACTTGAGAATCATGTAATATCTTAAAAAATGAATTGTTGGACCTTTCCTTTCCATTCTGGGCCTCTCATTTCCTGGGAAGGCTGGCTCCCGTATCGTCTATTTTAAACTCCCTCTGATGAACCAGGAGGATTCCTTGCTGGGTAGAGAGAATGGCCATGTTCAGAGACTGCCGATAAACCTTTTCTAGACCTTTCTTTCTGCCCGGGCCACTTTGAATCACTTGCCTTTATTTTGGCGACCATGATGACTGCATTGCTACCCATCTGAAATCATTTTCTCTAATGATTGCTAATTTTTAAAATAAAAAAACCATTTTTCTCCAAAATGAAAATGAATTGCTGTTGAATAGTCACTACTGTTTTCATTAGGTCAGCTCTTGATTACCCAAGGACCAAGGGTTTAAGGCTTATGTTTCATGGATTCTGCAGACCCTTGTTCTTTCCTTCTCCTCATCCCTAGTTTATTCTTAATTCAATTCTGCAGGTATTTTATGAGAGCTGAGTGATTTACATGGATGATCTAATTCAATCTTCTTGACTGCTTTCTTTTTATTCCTGAGAATAAAATTTCACTGAGAAGGGGAGGAGGTATGGAGTTATTATGCAACTTCCCTGAGACTATCCGACTGAGAAATGGCAGGGCACAGGGTGCCTGGGTGGCTCGTTGGTTAGGTGTCCACCTTTGGCCCAGGTCATGATCTTGTGGTTTGTAGGTTCGAGCCCCACATCGGGCTCTGTGCTGACAGCTCAGAGCCTGGAGCCTGCTTCAGATTCTGTGTCTCCCTCTGTCTCTGCCCCTCCCCTGCTTATGCTCTCTCTCTCTCTCTCTCTCTCTCTGAAAAATAAGTAACCATTGAAAAATTTTTTTAATTAAAAAAAAAAAAAAAAGAAGTGGCAGGGTGCAACTTGAACCCAGGCTGTCTGACCTCTGAACCCAAGCATGAAGGACTGTGCCTTCAGGTGTTGGTTCACCCCATTAGGAGAGATTGCACAAATGAAGAAATGAGGGCCCAAGTCGTGCAGCACAATTTGGATAAATCAAGACTTGTGTGTGAACGGGAAGGACACCAGGAAATGGAACATGGGATTCAGACACAACTGGACGATTTGCAGCAATATTTAATCCTTCAGGCGATTCTCTCCTTCCTGTCATGGTCGGTGGAGGTCTGGAGTACCCTCTACTCTCAGAAGGAATCAAGTCCCAATTTCTGGAAGATAAATGTTACTGTCTTACAAACTAGACAAAAGAAAAAGGAACTCATCCTAGCTTCCCAAGGCAAGTCACTCCTGATGTCCTAAAATAAGTGTGGTTACAAACTGCCTGCCTCTCCGCGGTGAAAATTGTATTCAGTAGTTATCAAGAGTTGTACCCGCTCCTCTGTCGTCTTCTAATTGTTTTTTTGTTCATGATGTATGCTGCAGCCATACATCTGACATATATTTCCTGTTATTTGTTTCAGGCACCAGAATCTCTCAGGTTTTTCCTAGGCCTGAGACATAATGGCTCTATTTTGCTTTTAGGATTTCCACCCGCCTTGGGGCATTCAGACCTTCCTGGGTTCGCTTGGTGATTTGAATGTAACCCTTCTCACGAGGCAGCATCTTGGACCTTCTGGGTAACCCTGTCCTCTTCCACCACCCACTTTCTGAGCAGAGGTGGCCCATGCTTGCAGGACAGACCTAGCTTTTTGGAGGGTCAATCCTATCAGTGTTTCCAGGGTAATTTGTCTTTGTGGGATGGGTAATGAAGGGGTCTCAGAGACTGAGTGGCATGATAATTTGTTCCTTTCCAGACAAGGTTGGTCTTATCAGGCTTGACTATCCATGCTACCGAGACGGTGGAGCTCTGACAGTATTTGCTTTTGAAAGGCTGGGAGTCAGCAAACCCCAGCGCTCTAGTTCCCTTAGAGGCAGCTGACCTAATCTTACCCTGATGTAAGCAATTTTAATTCATTGAGATTCTGCCTAATGATTCTGGTGATTTACATTGTTGTCATTCTTGAGCGTTATTATGTTTTCAAAGAAAAGGATCAGGCCTGTGGAGACATTTTCCTCTAAATGCTTCCTTTGAAGGACACTGCTCACCATGGAAGGGAGAGAAATGATACAAAGGAGAGTCTGCTATACGACAGCCAGGGTCTCTCCCTAGAACTCTGGAAAGAATAGTATCTATTGTACTCACGTGGCGTTTAGGTATCTGTCATTCTATGTCTCTGGTACTGAAGCCTCAGAGAAATGCTTGGGTCTGAGGGGATTTTTAGGATCCCCCTGTGCTCGTCTGGCTTGATCCAGTATTATTCTCCAAAGGCAGGGTCCCCTTGATTCCATGGAATGGGGTTCCTACCACCCTAAACATGGAGCCGGCACTCTGCAAAGTGCTTAGATTCAGAGAGCATGCTGTGAAGGGAAATTGAATGAGCCTAGTGTTTATTTGATGACTTGGAGGAAAATTAGAACAAGGAATAGAAGATAGAGACTGTAACTATTATTTGAGCGTTGTCCTTGCTGAAGGAGGGAGGTTTGATCTGACCAGATGGTAAAGAATATCACAAGTGGATGGTATAATGCCCGTGTGTGTCCTTCCTTCAACACTGATTGTTGGGGCTTGGGTTAAGAAGCCCACATCATTGTCTTTTGAATTATTGTTAGAGACCCCCAAACTGGTCTTCTTGCATCTGTCCCTCCTCTTCCCCTCGACAATCTGTTATCAACAGAATAGCCAGAGTGATCCCATGAAAATGTATGTTCAGATCACGTCACACCTTTTCCCACCACCCACCAGAGGCTTTTTTCATCCCTCAGAGTAAAAGTCTGTATAGTGGTTGACAAGGCTGCACAAAGAGCTCTCCCTGGCGCCCCATCCCCCAAGCCAGCACCTCTAAACTCTCATTTAGCTTCTGAGACGCAGCTCACATGCCGTCCCCTCGTGGAGAGGCCGTTGGACCTGTGTGTACCCCTTAGCCCTCTGCTCAGATCTCAGTAAACTAATTTTTTTTTCATCCTTTCCGCTTTCCCCCTGGTCTCTGAGGTTCTTGTGAGAGGAACTGAGTTTTACTTCTCCCAGAATCATCCCAAGACCAAGTGCTCGGTAAGTTATTGTTGAGTTAGTGAATGAATGAATGAATGAATGGACGGACGAACGAGGCTGTGAGTGCCTCTTCGGCGCAGGTGTGCATGTGGTTTGTGGCCGAGGTGCTATGTGACAGGCAGCAGACAGCCTCCACAAACGGGCCCCGTTGGTGCTTTGCACCACACCTTCTGTGCCGAGATGCTCAACAGGCTGCATCCAGTAGCAAAAGCACTTCATTGTTTCCCCTCGAGAGACACCGAGGGTCTGACCACAGTTCCATTCCCGGCTCCTGGGAAAATGAAGCATGGCCAAAGGATCCTCGCTTAGTTCCTCTGTCCTGGGCTGGGCCCCAGGAGAGGCTGGGCGGGATGAGGGGAAACACCTGTGGAGTCTGTCCTGTGCCCCGCCGGTCTGCTCGGGGTCAGCCCCCCAACCCCCAAGCTCTTGTAGAGCTGGGCTTTGTAGCCTGGCCCCCCACGCTCTGTGGCTCCGTCGGCATAAATATTGTTCTTTGAGGCACTCCACTGTGGTGGGACAGGGAAGGAAAAGTCATCACTGGGGGACACGTGTCTGCGTGCCTTTTCCAGAAGACATAGTGCATGCTGGGCAGAGCCAGCTTTGCAGTCAGGCTGCTGTAGCCTGCTCTCGAGGAGAGACACCGGGAAGGCTCTGCAGGTGCCCTCCACCCCCACCTCCTCACCCCTCATCCCTATGCACTGGTGGCACCTACTGTGGCCAGGCCTTCCTCTAGGGCAGGCACATGTTGTGTTCCTGGCACCAAAAAAGTTTGGAAAAATTAAAGGGGAAAAGCCATTTGCTCATGGCAGGCTGCCCAGGCGGATTAATCCAATCCCTCAGAGAGAGCTCTTCCTAAACAACTTGTAATTAATCTGGGGAACTCATGGCCACAGGAGTTTATGAGGCCAAATTCCTCAGTAGGTTTCAAAAAAGGGAGTTGTTGTCCATGTGTAAGAGTAGTGTCTTTCCTCAGATAAGCTGGCAGTAAGTCTGCAGGAGCTGTCAGTGTGTCCGCTGGGCCGGAGAGGAAATGCAGTCCTGGGGAAGAATAAAGGTAGTGCTCGCGTTCATCATCACAGTAGCTAAGTTTTGGCGAGTAGTTGTTATGTGCTTGACTTCCTGAGCTAAGCACTCTCTTTGCATCTGCTCCCGTAATTCTCACAAGCAGCAGATCCTGGTGCCATCCCTATTTGATAGAAGAGGGTAAAGGAGCCCAGAGGCATTAAATAATGTGTCTGTGGTCACACAGCCAGGGCGTGTGGAGCTAAAATCTCAACTAAGGCACAACGTCTCTGGATCAGCTCTTAATAGCTGGGTCTTAGTTCCTTCACCACCATGGGTTGGAGTGGCCTTAGTGAGGTCACGCACGTCTTTGCCCTGTAACTTAGTGCCATGTGTTAGAGTACTGGATTTGGAAAGTGCATTTGGTCTTTAGTAGCATGACCCTACAGCAAGTCATTTAATCTGTGAGTCTGCGTCCTCATCTGATAAGGTAGGGCATAATAATACCTCTCTTACCTATTTTGGGTGGTTAAATGTAATGATGTATTGAAATATACACAAAATATACACTTTTGTGATAAACACGAAAGTGCTATTCAGCTGTCAGGCTTTGTTATGAAATTATCTATAGTCATGATAAAATGAGAGCATTAGATCCAGGCTGTTCAACAGGTCTTTCTGCCGTGATGAAAATAGTCTATCTGTGCAGTCCAATATGCTAGTCACCAGCCACATGTGGCTATTAACACCTTTGAAATGTGAGACCGAGGAACTACATTTTAAATTTCACTTAACTAATTTAAATTTAAACAGCAATGTGTGGTTAGTTGCTACTGTAGTGGGCAGCACAGGAGATGGTTTCAGCTGGAAGCCCACTTAATCCAACCCCTTTGTTTCATAGATGAGGAGACTGCTGTCCGGTCCGTAAAGGGGCAGGAACTTGCCTAAAGTCACACAGTGAGTTAGCAGACAAGAGGCCCAGAACCATGTCTCCTAACACCCTGATAGTCTCCACTTTTAAAAAAGTCTGAATATCGTTGATTGAGACCAGGAGATCAGAAAAGAGATTGATCATTATCAACCTGAAGCCCATGTGAAATAAGCAGCTAGTGAAATACTAGGAAGACTAGTTTTGAGGGCTCCCTGAGGTCAGAGAGAGCGCTAAGACAGGGTGCCCACACCCACTTGTGTGAAACAGTGTGTGACTGTCTACCCTGGGAACCTAACTCGGGGCTGCCTTCACCAAGTATAATTCTGACTCCTTAGGGCCAGCGGACAGGAAATGCTCTTTGCGCTTGAAGCCCATCCTGACAGTGACAGAGACGCCTCTGGCTTGGTCCATCTCGCCGAGGAGTGGCTTTGCCAGTAACGGAGGGCTCGGGGCTCCCGTGGACTGTAACGGTATATCTGTGGAAAGAAAGAAAAGGCCTGTGGTGAGCCTGCAACTCCAGTGCCAAATCACAATGCATAATTGGCCCTGATTTTTTCCATATGTATCAACAAAAACAGCGTTGCTTTCATGAGAGATGAAAGCGACCCTTTTCTTTGGTCATATTTCCTCTTTGTGTATAGTTCCCAGGTCTCGACTGGGTTCATCATTCTCTGTGTAAAGCAAACCTAAAAGAGAAAAAATCAGAAGTTAGGGATATGGAAGGACTTATGGAGAAAATACCTTTCTTTATGTTTTCTATGGCAAAGAGGCTGTTTTCTTCCTTTTCTTAGCCAAAATGAAATTAATTTGTCAGAGTTTTGGTAAAATCATACTCTCGGTGTAGTGAAAGCATGTAAGTGCTTAAGAGTAGGGGATCAACGGATATGTGTGAACTATCTCTCGTAAAGGACACTTATTCATTCATTCAGCACTCCTTTTGTGTTAATCTGCTCAGGCTTCCACAACAAAATGCCCCAGGCTGGGAGGCTTAAGCAACAGAATTTTTTTTTCTCACAGTTGTGGAGCCTGGATGTCCAAGATCAAGATGCCATCAAGCTTGGTTTCTCCCGAAGTCTCTCTCCCTGGCTTGCAGATGACTGCCTTCTCTCTGTGTTGTCACATGGCCTTTGCTCCGTAACAATAGTATCTCTTCCTCTCCTTATAAGCACACCAGTCCTATTGGCTTAGGACTCACCCTATGACCTCATTTAACCTTTTAAAAAAAATGTTTATTTTTGACAGGGGAGCAGAAGAATGGGGGCGGGGGTGGCCGAAAGAGAGACAATCCCAAGCAAGCTCCATGCTGTCACCCTGTCAGCACAGGGCCCGACCTGGAGCTCAATCTCATGAACTGTGAGATCATGACCTGAGGTCGAAATCAAGAGTCAGACACCTAATCAGCTGAGCCACCCCAGTGACCCTGACCTCATTTAACCTTAACTGCATCTTTAAAGGCTCCATCTCCAAATACAGTCACGTTAGGGTTCAAGGGTACAGCATATAAACTTTGAAGGGACACAGTTCAGTCCTTGACACGTTTACTGAATACTGTTGTGCTGGGTACTGGAGATACAGAAAAAAATTATATAACAAGCTAGACTCTGGGAAGCTGGGAGTCATATAGACTTGTAAAAAAACGCATGAAACATGATACACAATTTGTATACACCAAAGGCATCAAGGGAGAAATTCTACTTTGTTTCGGTGAATGGAAGAGGAGAAGAAGCCTTCAAAGACAAGAAGCAGAGTGAACTGAGTTTTGAAGGAGAGCCTGGCATAGGCAGGATGACAGGGAAAAGAATAAAGATATGGGTAAAATAAGCCAAATCTCTCTCCTGTCCTCTGGAAGCTTCTAAAAATACTCTCTCAACTTCAAAGGCCTAAACTTCTATAATTAGGGATAATTTCTTTCATTAAGGCATTCCTTCTTGAGAAAAAACAAAAACAAAAACAAAACTGTATTGGTTGGAATGATCTCAGTTACAAACAGCATAAAACCGTGATACAAGGTGGCTTGAACAGTAGGGACATGAGTTATTTTGCATGAGCAGAAAAGATCAGTGGAGGGATGTCTTCCAGACATAGGTTGATCACTAACTGAAGTGTGGCATGAAGGACTCAGGCTTTTTCTGTCTCTCCAAATTGCCTTCCTTACCACTGACCTTCGCCACAGGCGGGATCTTCTCCTGGTTATAATGGCTGCCAGTGGAAATTGGGTTTATGTGATTACTTACTCACACCCTGCAGGAGAGAAAAAGAAAACTTTGCCCCCAGTCATTGCTGTGCTGGTGTTGGCTTGTACGGGCTTGTGAGTACCAATTGCCAAATTTTTAGGAATTTTGCATGCTAGTTGTTAAACATAGTTGTTACTAAAAATTAAATTACGTAAACATAAAAAGAAATGAGTTATATAAAAAAACAAAGATAATAAAAAGTCAAGGCTCATCACTTCCTAATTATTTCACTACTTTCACTATTACCTGTGCCCTTGACATGGTTTACATCTATCCTACCTGTATGAGGGTGACGGTAGGTAGTGATGTACCATTGTACTTCCCTCTCCAACCCCACATCAGTGGCTTGAAATTAGCCATGGTGGGAGTATTTATAGCTCAGAAATTGGCAAATGCTATAAATCAGGTCGTGATTTATTGTGTTTTGGTTGTCTACTAAGAAAGTGATGGAGAAAGGCAAACAATGAAGATTAAACTTTAAACAGTGTTGTTCTAAAACTGTTACATTGTGAATAGTACAAAAACTCCAGGGCTATTCTTCCAGTGTTATCTGATTCAGCAAAGAAGTCATTCACATCATGGACAAATGAGTAGAGTTCTGACTATGTTTCTTCATCGTCTTGTTAACATATACGAAAGCAGCCAACACTCATGTCAGTATTACACTCACTCATCTGTTCGTTATAAACATAGGTTGGTTATAGACGTAAGAATGGCAAGGCCGATTAAAATATTTTCTAAAAATCAATTGACCGTGTGGAATTGAAACTAAAGAGCAATGCATGTTTTATGTTTGTGTGTGTGCCTATTGGCTTCCACACATCCATTAGATGAGTAAATACTTGTAATAAATGTATATAGGTATATATACATACAGGTCTCTAGGCATAGGTGTCTACCTGTATGTATGAATACACTTTTCTTTGAACAGCCTATTGTTAACATTCATTAGTACTACTCTCCAGTCCTTTAGTTTGCTTGGGCCAATATAGTTTCCATGTGCACCCCGAAACCTGTATTGCCATGTATTAATTACCCTTTGTGTCTGGGAATGGGTGGTTTTCTGAAGTAAACTGAAGGTTTGCTAGGAAAAAGGAAGTGGAAGATAGATTTTGGACAGGCAACCAAAAGTACCATCAGCAAACATGACACATTAATATGTCAGTCGTCATAGTGTGAATTAATGAATGACACCTTTTCCAGTAGAATAGGTGTATCAGAGCATGTTGTATAGAACTATTGGCAATTTGTGCTGTTTAATTCTTTGTTGCAGGTCCTATACATTATTGTATGTTTAGTAGCATCTCTGACCTCTACTCACTAAATGCTAGTACCCTACCTCCAGTTGTGACAACCAAAAAATGTTTCCAGGCATTGCCAAAGATCTGCTGGGGAGCAAAATAGACCCTGGTTGAGGACAGGTGGCTCAACCCCAAGACTTACTGGTTCCAAACCTGAAAGTTTTTCATTTCCTATTCCATTCTCTCTAAGGTAAAGCTGTCTGCAATTGAATGTTAAGTTGATGGTTCAAAGGCAGCACCAGAAGATGAGGCACATTCCTGAGAGCTGGAACCCTGGGCTCCATAGAAGTAAGTCTGGGGGCAAACCTTCTGGGCTTAGGAGAGAGGGTTGTTCCACTTGGGGAAGTCAAAGACTCCAGATGCTAACCTCTCCTCAACCTGGCAGATTTGACTATGCCTTTTCCCACCTTTGGAACTCAAAGGATATGAAGCTCTTGACATAAAGATCTATATGTAAAGATCTTTAAAAGGCCTTGGTACATTTTTGGAAACCTTAAGAAGATTTTTACATGGAGTTAGAAGGGGCATTTCATTTTGCTTGCACTTGGGTTCCAGAAGCATCAACCTTTCAGACCATAGCAATGATGTACATTCCAAAGGAAGCAAACAAAGGCTTCTGAGTGATTTGCAAAATGTCCAAAGTCTGGGAAATGTCCTCATGCCAGTCTATTGACATTTGTGTAAAATAAGCTTACCCTCTCCTCGAGAAAGCCCTCCTTAGACCTGCTTCCCCTTCCATCTGGTCTTCATCTTTCCTTAATTGCTAAAGATCTCAAAGGATTAGTCTTCATTTGCTGTAACAATTTGTTCTTCTGTTAATTCCTTGGGTTCTGTCTGCAAATACCAACAGTGATGTTCTGATGTGTTCAGTCACCTCCTCCCAAACATCATAATTCTGTTTGACTTTTAGGACAGCTTTTGATTCTGCTGGCCATCCTCTCTCTCCCATACGTCTTTTGCCATCTGTTAGTTCCGTAATGCTATGATATTCCTCCTACCCTCCTGTTGAATTCTTCACTGGTTCTCTTTTCTCTGTGTGCTGCTTATGTTGACATGTCCTTCCCAAGTTTCTGTGTGTTCCTGTTCTCTCCTTTCCTCTCTCTTTGGTCCATCATCTTCTTATCACCTCTCAACTCCAGGAGAATGGCTCCCAAGTCTACGTGTCCAGTTGAGATGTCTCTCTTCGGCTCCAGAGACGATGAATCTATTCGTCTTCACATGTATGTGCCACAGGGTCTCAAAAACAACACGTCACTCCTTACCTTTTTGCCTAGCTTGTCTTCCTCTCATCCCTATCTCAGTAAAATGGGTTTCCTTTATGTCTCCCAGGCTAGAGAGCCTAAAGACACCTTGAATTAAACTTCCCATGTTAATGAATCCCATGGTGCCATCAGCCTCTGAATCCTGTGCATTTCACTTCCATCATTTCCCTGGTGTGCATTCCACCCTTCCTTCTCTTACCACTCTAGACCACAGGTTGGTGAACTTTTTCTTAAAAGAGCTGGATAATAAATATTTTGGGCTTTGTAAGTCATACTGTCTTTGTTGCAACTATTTAACTCTGTCCTTGTACAGTGAAAGCAGCCATAGATAATATGTGAATGGGAAGGTAGGCATGACTATTTCAATAAAGTTTTAGTTACAAAAATGGACTGTTGGTCCCAAATAGCCCATGGGACAGTTTGCCATCTCCTGGCTTAGAGGGTTATCACTCACTTAGTTTATCTAATTATTCTAGGAGCTGATCTCCCTGTTCCAGTTTCATTTTCCTCTAACCAATTATTTTTATCTTGCTGTCCAAAGTAAATATTTGTTGATGAGTTCATCTTCCTAAAAAGCAGGTTTGATTAGACACATCAGACATTAAGACACTAGATAACTTAACTTTCTTTGAATATGCCACACACTCAAGCTCTGTAATTCTCCCTTAAGTGTGTTTCCTACCCTGGAGTGCTCTTCTCTGTTCCTAAATCCTTATAATTGCCAATGCATTAGACTCAGCTACAAGTTACTTCTTCTGAGGTGCCCTCAATACCTCCATTCCCAACTCAGAACTCTTCTTTCTCCAATACCCTCAATAATACACCACTCTCACAGCGCTATCACCTTAGGAGTCTCATAGTACAGTTACTTCTACCTATGTTTGTCTACCTCCCTCAATCAAAAGGACAGAAAGTGTCTTTTTAAAAGATCATTTTTACTCCCCAACATATTACTCTGTTCAAGTAGACTAGTTTCGCTACTTACACACTCTCCAATCTCAGATACAAAATATATACATTTCCAACCTACAGATGCAAAAAAGTTATATTCCAGGGCCAAAGCAAGTCCATTCCACCCACCACCACCAATCTCAACCACTGCCTCTTTTTTGTTTTTTTTAACGTTTATTTATTTTTGAGACAGAGAGAGCATGAACAGGGGAGGGGCAGAGAGAGAGGGAGACACAGAATCTGAAACAGGCTGCAGGCTCTGAGCTGTCAGCACAGAGCCCGACGCTGGGCTCGAACTCACGGGCAGTGAGATCATGACCTGAGCCGAAGTCGGATGCTTAACCGACCAAGCCACCCAGGCGCCCCACAACCACTGCCTCTTCACCAGCCATAGTTTACATACTGAGTCTACGATTAGTGTTTAGGTTTGTTTTAAAAATTTTTTTTAAATGCTTATTTTTGAGAGAGAGAGAGAGAGAGAGAGAGAGAGAGAGAGAGAATGAGGGGGGAGGGGGAGGGGCACAGAGAGGGAGACACAGAATCCAAAGTAGGCTCCAGGCTCTGAGCTGTCAGCACAGAGGTGGATGCGGGGCTCAAACTCACGAACTGGGAGATCATGACCTGAGCCAAAGGCAGACACTTAACTGACTGAGCCACCCAGATGCCCCAGTGTTTAGGTTTTTTTAAATTAAAAAAAAAAACCATGAAATTATATTGCAAAAATGAATATGTTGAAAGGTCTAGGAAAATGAGGCTATGATGGAAATAAAAAGAAAAATTTATTAAAAAATGAAAATGGCAGGAAAATGGAGAGTGCTGAATGGATGGATTGAATCATTTGTCTATAAACATAATTTTAAAGGACCAAGAGTGAAGCAGATAATGTGTGAAGAGTACAAAGTCAATGTGATGCCAATGCAATTAACCAAAAGCAGTAATAGGGGAAGGTATATACTGAAAAAAATGGAAACATATTTTGAGGGTTTATCTAGAGCTGGCACTATTCAGTGTGATAATTACTAACTACAGCATGGCTGTTTAAGTTTGAAAAATGAAATTAACTAAAATTTAAAATGCCGTTCCTCAGGGTCATTAGCCATATCTCAAATGTTCCCAGCCACTTATGACCACCATTTTGAACAGTGCAGGCATAGAACTTTACTATCAACACAGAAAGTTCTATTGAATAGTGCTGGTCTAGGATCAGCAAATTAAAGTGCCTCTTAGCTGGACGTTGAGTGAAAAAAGGGTGGGGCTTTGAGAAGGTAAAGGCCAGACACAGTAAATGGGCTGGTGGTGAAAATTCTTTCAAAAGCGACATCTGGTTCCACAGAGTTGAGGCCTACTGGAATCTGCTCAGTGTCCATGTGAAATGAGAGATAATCAGCCCTGAATTGATGACCTCAGAAATTCAATAGTTCTCTATGTTGTTGAGAGCGTCAAAGCATTACCAATGTTATTTGCTTTCCTCAATGTAGGTTTAAATGTATATTTTAGGAAGGGATGCTCTGCAATACTATTTGCCAAACTGTGGGTCAAAATCAATTAGTGGGTCATGAGTCATTTAGAAGGATACAAGCAGACCTTTCTTAATGAAATAGAACAGACTGGGAAATATCAGGCATGTTGCACGCTGTAAGGGCAAATGGTGTTTTGTGAGACTTTTGTTTCAGTAATATTTGTATTTTTTAGTGTGAGTTGGGCCCCCAAAGTTCGCAAGCCAGTGCTTTTCAGAACATAGATTAGCAAGGGAGGGAAAAGTATGTTTAGACAGACCCATGCTTCATGTAGAGCCTGTGTGTGAAGAATACAGGCTTGGACCCCTCTCAGTTACTTGGGCTTATGAAAAAGTCACACCTAGAAAAAAGCCTGGTAGAATCCAACTGGTTTATTCTTTCCTCTCACTTCTGAAAATGGGTAGATTGTTACCAATTCCTACATTATCCCGGAAGAAATATTTTTTTTTTCCTACCATAAGAGGTAGGTAGCTGCTGAGCTGGCCTGCCAGAAGTGGACTGACCCCATGAGTCAGGGTTAGCTACTTAGAAAGTGGGTGTAACCTGGGCATGCACAGGAGAGGCAAGACCAGAAAGTCTGAGATATGTTCCCTAGCCACACAGCTCAACAGTTACCTTCCTACTTGGCAAAAACAAAAGCTCTATTAAATTTTGAAAGAAGAGAATAATGCTTGTCTTATTCACAAATTAATATGATTTATTTAAAAACCCTGATCCTGTTGCCTCAGAACGACTTATAATATTCTGTTTATCTCTTGGAACGTTGACAATGAGAGTTCAGATTTCTCCCTCTGGCCTTCTAAATGATCTCTTTTGGAGCTGGTGGGAGCCCAGCGTACTTGCTACCCTATACATTACATAGTAACATGGAAACCTTGATTGCTGACTTAGGCCAATTTAATTAAAAATTAAAAGGAAAAAAAAACCCTAGCTTAGTGAAAATTCCTATGGATGGCCACCCAAATTTGCAGAAAGCCTGCAAACTTGATTAGTCACTTGAAAAATTGCATTGATTACTTATAATTGTCATTAAAAGTTCAGTTTCAAAATTCTTTCCTCAGGTTAAACATCAAATCAGTTCTGACTGAAATATATACATCTCCTTGTTCTAAATTATCTACATTTTCATAGGCAAGAACTTTTTGCTTCGATGGGGGTAGATATTAACTAAAATTTTGGAAGTAAATTTTCTCAGGGCATTTGGATGGATGAGATATTCCCAAATTCTTTGCCCCTGAATTTTTACTGTACATACATGTGTGTTTTTAAATGTTTAACAAAACTGACTTCAGAATGTTTCTATATATCCGCACTTAACTCTTTAGTTTTCTCTATGAGACACTGTATTATTAGCAGGACTCAGCTGCCAACTACATGCATTATTCACAGATCACATCGATCACAAAGTCATATCTCCTAATGGATTTAGACTCCCGGGCTCTATATTCTGAAGACTATCTCCATGAGCACCTCAAGTTCAACATGTCCAAATCTGAGCTCATCATTCTTCTGCCTCTAAGCTTATCACCTCCAGCTGTATTGCCTGTCTTGGGGAATGGTATCACATTTGCCTCATTTCTTTTTTTTTTTTAATTGTTTTTAAAATATAACTTATTGTCAAATTGGCTTACATACAATACCTAGTGCTCATCCCAACAAGTGCCCTCCTCAATGCCATCACCCATTTTCCCCGCTCCCCCAACCCCCACCCACCCTCATTTGTTCTCTGTATTTAAGAGTCTCTCATGGTTTGCCTCCCTCCCTCTCTGTAACTATTTTTCCCCCTTTCCTTCCCTCATGGTCTTCTGTTAGGTTTCTCAAGAGCCACGTATGAGTGAAAACATATGGTATCAGTCTTCCTCTGACTGACTTATTTCACTCGGCATAATACCTTCCAGTTCCATCCATGTTGCTGCAAATGGTATGATTTCATTCTTTCTCATCGCCAAGTAGTATTCCATTCTATATATAAGCCACATCTTCTTTTTTTTTTTTTTTTTAACGTTTATTTATTTTTGAGACAGAGAGACAGAGCATGAACAGGGGAGGGGCAGAGAGAGAGGGAGACACAGAATCTGAAACAGGCTCCAGGCTCTGAGCTGTCAGCACAGAGCCCGACGCGGGGCTCGAACCCATGGACCGTGAGATCATGACCTGAGCCGAAGTCGGAGGCTTAACCGACCAAACCACCCAGGCACCCCAAGCCACATCTTCTTTATCCACTCATCAGTGGTGGACATTTAGGCTCTTTCCATAATTTGGCTATTGTTGAAAGTGCTGCTATAAACACTGGGGTACATGTGCCCCTATGCATCAGCACTTCTGTATCCCTTGGGTGAATTCCTAGTAGTGCTATTGCTGGGTCGTAGGGTAGTTCTATTTTTAATTTTGTGAGGAACCTCCAAACTGTTTTCCAGAGCTTGCCTCATTTCTTAAACTAGCAGTCTTGAAGTGGTCTTGAAGATTTCCAAGTTACCAGCCCCTCATTAATTAAAAACATTAATAATTTTAATGAAAAAACATTAGGGTTTTATCAGTTCTTCCGCAGAAATGCCTCTTATGTCTCAGACTTCCCTGGCAGGCCTGAGGCAGGCTCACTGTCTCTCACCTAAATTATAGCTACAGCCTCTTAGCAGGCCTCCCTCTCCATTCCAGTTCCTCAACCATGCTTCCTCTGTGTTATCTTCCTAAAAAACAAATAAACATACTCCTGACACTCCACTGCATGACTCTCCCCTGTAGGATACTCTCTGTTTTCTGCTGTTGCCTACAGGTTGAAACCAAACTCCCATGAAAGGCAAAGTATCCTCTACAATTGGCCTCTTGCCCTCTGCCACCTCTCCTCTCCCTCTGCCCCTCCCAAATGTGATGCTTCAGCCACACACAATTTCCCTCCACTCTTCAGATGAAAGGTGTTTTCCTATTCTCTGCCTTCATAATTCCTCTTTTCCTAGAATGCTCATATCCTAGCTCCCCAGAAAGGTAACTTTCATCCTTCAACACTAAACTCAAATGCTACCTCCTATAGGAACTTTTTGTAATTACTCCATAAAGGTTGTTAGTTTATTGGTCCCTCTTTTTTCCATTTCTCTATTATAACACTTTTCACATTGTATCACAATTATCTGCTAACGTATATGGACTATTCTTTAAAAAATATTTTTTTAATGTTTTATTTATTCTTGAGAGGGAGAGAGACAGAGACAGAGCATGAGCAGGGGAGGAACAGAGCAAGAAAGGGACACAGAATCCGAATCAGGCTCCAGGCTCCGAGCTGTCAGCACAGAGCCCGATGCGGGGCTCGAACTCACAGACCATGAGATCATGACCTGAGCTGAAGTCAGACGCTCAACTGACTGAGCCACCCAGGCACCCCAAGGACTATTCTTAAATGTTTCTGGATCTTCCCAAATCTAACTGTAAGGTAGAATTGCCCTTCCTGGTTTCCTTGTGGTTCAGTGAGACCAATGACTAGTTCTGGACGATGAATTGAGAGTGGAAGAGAGGAGTGTCATTTCTGGAATGGACTATTTCATTGCTTCTGCAAGTCTCATCAGACATTTTTCTTCTAGCATATTGACTGGCAATGTTAAAGATGGTGACTGCTTCATCAACCGAGGCAAGTGCTGACCCACAATGGACATGTGACATAAGTGAGAATCTTTGCTAATTTTGGCCAGTGAGATATTAGGGTTGTTTGTTTCTGCAGCATAAGCTGGCTAATCTTTCCTGCTACAGTGTGTCATCCCTATGGGACAGTGAACTCATCGGGCCTCAGTGTATTATCTACGCATTCCTATTGTCTTGCAAGTGCATAGTAGTTGTTCAATGAAATGTTAATTGAATGAAGGCATACATAAATAAGGTATTTAAATCCCAGAGATAAATAGAAAGTCATTAATAAAAATATAGTATTTCCACGCCTGTTAAAAAAATAATGGCCACTCGAGAAATGTACTTAAATGCAATTCAAAACCGCTCTCTTTGATAACAGTTTTCATTAAGCTTCCTATGCAGTTTTGTATTCTGGCTCTGGACTCTACACTGCAATGAGGTGAATGTTTGTTAAAGAAACGGCATAGGAATAACATGTTTCATTTGTAACTCTCTGTATGGTTGGGTGCTTGGTCCTAATGGACCGTCAGTGCTTTTTAGAAAACAGCCCTCAGTAATGTACACATTGCCTTGATTAGTTGAGCTCCCAGACTGGCCTGAATGCTGTGGAGATCCAGTAACCGCCTTCAGATGTCTGTCTCGTCATCCCCACAGAAGTTAAGGGACTAGATGTTTTGAAGCAACCAGTTACTGGTATTTGCATTTTTTCAGTGATGGAAAATGACAAGCCACTGCCCGTGAGCCAGCTGTGTGTTTGCCTTTGTAAGTGACCAAAACTTTGTGTCAAAGCCCCACATACAAGCTAATCACTTGCACTTGGAGCCGCTTCCTCTGTCTTCTGGCAGAAGCTCAACATTAGGAAATTGTGACTAATGGCAAGGGGAAAGAACCCTGGGAGGCTTATCTAGCAGGGGAGAGCTTCAAGGAGATCTTTATAGGAGCCAGAGAAAAGTAAAAGATGGCTTGATTAACCAAGATAAGATAGGAACGAGCAAAGTGGACAATCTTTCGAAAGGGGACAAGCATAGACACAAGGGACTCCTGAAACGAGTCATGGTTATTATTAGCATCAGGGTTATTATTTTATTGCATTGGAGCATGCACAGTTTATGATTCTCCAAACCTGTAATCCAGGCTTCCAAAGCCTTTGCAAGCTATGAAACTTGTCTCAGTATGACCTCTTTCCATAGACTAAGAAGGGGCAAGGGAAGCAGGGCACTTAATAGAAGAGCATTTGGTCTTGAAATCAGACCCATCTGGCTGGAGGTCAAATCCCACAGCTACCACCTTTCTAACTGTGTGATGTTAGGCAAGGCACGTCTCCTTATTATACCTCAATTTCTTCATCTATAAAATGCTGTGTTTATGACGCCAGAGTGTTGTGAAGATTCAATGAGGTTATGCATGTAAAACTTTTACTTTTATTAAGCTTATAGTAAATGCTCCAATAAGTGTTAGTAGTCATCCAGTTCTGAAATAGCTTTGGGAAGTCCATTTCTTACAAATGCTCCTTATAATGATCAGAGTGGAGAGCTTTATGTGACAGGGATGAGGACCAGAAAGGTGAGGCATTGGAGGTGAAAGACCCTTTTTGGACAACTCATGCTTCTAGTTTCCTACGAGGAAACTGTCCTGTTGTCCCCGCAGCAGGCAGTAGCAGCTCAGAATTGCAAGCCTCCTGCTGACGGTAACAGCCTGGTAATCGAACAAAGCCCCACAGTCTTTGCCTTCACAAAGCAGAGGCCCGGGAGTTGCTGTTTTTTCAAAGGCTGTGTTTGAGCTTTGTCAGCTGGCTGGGCTGAAGTTTATCCTGTGTCCACTTCCCTTATCAGCCGCCCATGGCAGGCACACGTTTCTTTGCTCAGTGAATGGCAGGACTTTAGGACTCCCTGTTGACAGAAGTAATCCATCTTTCTCCTGCTGCCATCTTGAAATAACTTCGGAGCAGCTTGTCCAAGGAAATGGAAGCAGCCATGATGACTAGGAAGTTTTCTCAGGAATGAGGAGCACTTACTCCTAACGGCCTTTTTCCGTATAGAAACTCTGATGAGGATATATTAAAGAGGTGCCCAAAACATCTGGGCTCATTTACGGGGCGAGTGGGAGGCGTTTTCACAGGACAGGCCAGAGTACCTGACTCATAAACCATCTTCACACAGTGTCTTTAAAGGAGGTTTGGTGAGGAGGAGACAAAGTCTGACAAAGTCAAGACTGACAAAGTCAAGACACTCTGCATCTCTCTCAGCCTCTTGGAGCTACTTATTGCTCAGGTCATACACTGTCACCAGAGCAGAGGCAGGGCTACCTGCTGTCCCTAGAATGTGCCTCTGGCACTGCCCCCACCTCAGAACCCCCATGACTCCAGCACCTGCCAGGTGTTTGGCAAGTGCTGTGCTATCCAGTCCTTCCCATGTGATTGGCCCTAGGCTTTGATTACTGTTTTCCTTTGACAACAGAAAACAAGGGGGTGGAGACATCCCTTATCATCTTTAGTTTTCCCTCCTGTACAGATGGATTGTACTCTGTATTAAAGATCTCAGGCTCATAAGAAACCAAGTTATCCTAAAGACTGATTAGGGTGAAAACCAGCATCCCTGTTTTTCTCTTCTTCCCTACAAAGTCAGAAAGTCAGGTTAGGGGACTCCCTTGTGAAAAACAGTCCGTGTAGTTTGGCCACAAGGAAGGTTGTAGGGTGGAAGTTTAGTCTGGTCAAAGCAGGTATGTGAGAAGTTCCAAACTGGTTTTAAAGTCCAACTTGGGCAGGCTCATCTCATTACACAACTCCAGGGGGCGTCGTTCACATCACAGACTATGTGAATGGCACCCTCTGGAGCTGTGTAGTTTACAACCTGCAAGGCAGGATGCAGCAACCTGAACTTGAGCCTCCGTTCCCACATGACCAATGAATCTTAGCCTCATGTTAGGTTCCGTGTGCTGCTGGGTCAATACACTAGTTGGTGGTTGCAAGTCACTGCTGTCTAATAATAAAGTACAAACATTTTCAAACATGTTCCTTCTTTGTTATGAGTTAAAGAAAGCCAAGATCATCATTGCTAGTTCACTGTTACTATGAGTGAGCTATGCTGGTTTTGCTTTCCTTATTCCAACATATACACATCTGAGAGAGATAGAGATAGAGATAGGGATAGAGATAGGGATAGAGATAGAGACAGAGACAGAGACAGAGATAGAGATAGAGATAGAGAAAGTGATGGAGATATAGTTCCAGAATGTGAATTGGGTATAACTGAACATTGCAATCATTTATCTTAGTGTGCCAGGGATATGAAAGTCATTGGCCATGTGTGTTTTGATAGAAACAGAGTCAAAGGTCTCCAGAAAAGACCAGGAGCTCTTGGGGGTAAGGACTATATCTTGGGCATCTTTTTTCTTAAAGTTAACAAACTGCCTGGCACAGATTAAATGGTCAGTGGACACTGAATTTAAATATTTATCACCAATACTCCTGGCACCACATTGCCTTTGGAGGCTAGTGACTCTAGCTCCCATACTTGAAAGACAGAGATTGTGAAGCACCCAACCCATTCCTTATCCTTTGCTTTGGATTGGATTTCTCTGCTTCGTACTTAGTGATCAGCATTTTTAAAAGAATACTTTCAAAGAGTGGTGATAACCTTGCTAGATTTGGCAAAATAGTTTATTCCCTGCTTTTTCTCATGACATTATAATCAATCTTCATTTTTTGTTTAGTTATAAATATGCCTCTCAGGAATGTAGGATATATTTGGAGAGAAGCAAGTGGTAGGCTTGGCACAGGTTCCTTTTTTTTTTTGAAATGGGAAAATGAAAGCTGTTAATTCGGACTTATATCAGAGGTGGAATAATAAAGGCGGTTTTCTCTACCTAAGCGGTTTTGTGAAACCAGCCCCATCTTGGCTTAAAAATCACATTAAGCCTCTGGCAGTGCTAGAATTTACAGGGTCCTTGGAGATCACCTCATACAGCTTTCCCTTCACAATGAAGGTCCTGGGAGCGCAAGTGAAATTGATCCTTGAGGAAAATTAATTTAGGCAAAAATTATCTGCCTTCTGCAATGTGGGATAGTAGAAATGTGGCTGGGCCTGTGAGCTGACAAGTTGGTGGTCACATCTTGACTCTTCTGCTTGCTGTTTGAGTTCTGGCAAGTTCCTGAACTCCATTCTTCTCATATATTAAGTGGGGTACAGTCCTTCCCTATCTTGGGGGGGTGGTGTAAGGAGAATTAGAAGAGTGTGTCTTTCACTGTGCTGGCCACAAGAAAGTACTCTCTACAAGTATCTCTAAGGCTATTCCTCACCCCTGATGAAATCAATAACTCTATATTCTCCATAAGAATCTTTCCTGCATAGCCAAAAATTGGCAAAGCTATTTCCCTATCACTGCTACCTATGTACTTTGGAAAAACTTTCTGGACTTACTTAGGGACTGACCAAAATCCAAAACACTGACAACACCAAATGATTTTGAGGATGTGAAACAACAGGAATTCTCATTCATGGTTTGTGAGAACACAAAATTGAACAGCCACTAAGGAAGACAGCTTGGCAGTTTCTTGCCAAACTAAACATATTCTTACCATACAATCCAGCAGTTGCATGTATTGGTATTTCCTAAAATGAATAGAAAATCTATGTCCACACACAAACCTGCACATAGATGTTTATAGCAGCTTTATTCGTAATTGCTAAAGCTTGGAAGCAACCAAGATGTCCTTCAGTAGGTGAATGGAAAAATGAACTGTGGTACATCCAGGCATAGAATAGCATTCAGCACTTGGAAAGAAATGAGCTATCAAGCCTTGAAAAGACATAGAGGAATCTTAAATGCATGTTTCTAAGTGAAAGGAGTCAATTTGAAAAGGCTACATACTGTATTATTTCAATTATATGCCATTCTGAAAAAGGAAAATCTATGGAGACAGTGAAAAGATCAGTGGTTGCCAGGGGCTGGTGGGAAGAGAGAGATGAATAGTAGGAGCACAGAAGATTTTTAGGGCAGTGAAAGCAATCTGTATGTGCTATAATGGTGATGTGTGTCATTATACATTTGTCAAAACCCAGAGCATGTACATCAAGAGTAAACCCTAATGTAAACTATGAATTTGGGGTAATGAGGATGTGTCAGTGTAGGCTCATCAGTTGAACGAATGTACCACTCTGGTGGGAGATATTAATAGAAGGGGAGACTGTGCATATGTGGGGGCAGGGGAGAGTACATGGGAACTCTCTACTTTCTGATTGATCTTTCTGTGAATCTAAAACTCCTCTAAAAAATAACATCTATTTCTTATAAAGTCTAAAATTCTGATTTTTTTTCTAATTCAAATTGCCCTCTCTCCTAATAATTGCCTTAGAGATTTGCAGCTTTTTGATACGAAACGGGTGGATGCCATATATCACTTGATAATAATTCTCACCTTTCATATCCATGGTACCATAGATCCTTCCGCTCTGGCAAACCTTAGATGAGATTGGCCTTGAAGATAGTTGGTTTGTAGCCTGTGGGTAAGACAGACATCATAGTGAATGAAAAGAAGCCCCCATCTGTGGTACATAGTTTGTACTAAGGTGGAAATGCCAAATACAGAAAAGTCTCAACCACCAGAGCATTTTCCACCAAAGGCTTGCATCCAGGTGGGCCTGTTGGCTTGTTCCCCAATTTTGTCCTGTGGTTTTTTTGAATCCTCTATTTGAGTCAACCATTATGAAGAGCTTCATCTGGGCCTTTGAGGATGAAGTCACTGCACCCTAAAATCCTTGGTGGAGTAAGTCAGGCTATAAATGCATCTCTATGTGAACACACATTTCACTAGCTCTTCTTGTTCATCTTCTTAGGCTGTTCTCATTGCTACCTAGAAAAATTGAGTTGCCACAAGTTCACTCAAGGCCTGGGGGAAGCTGTATGGGTGGGGTACTAGGACTCTGCATGGGACCCTATAAGACTTGGTCATTTTTTTCTTATACCTGTCTCTTTCCACACCCAAGAGCTCTCCCCTGAGCACCACGATGGTCGGGACAGGGCAGGATTAGGTAGGAGAGGGTATGCCCCTGTGTCCCCTCCTGTCCTGTTGAATAAGGACACTCAGTTCCTGGGGCATTCCTTACCAAGTGGTGAAATCATAGCCATCAGGAAGGAAAGATAGTGTTGACACCACCATGGCCCCATTTTTATTCTCATGAGTGCTCCATGTGTTCTTGTGGAGGATTTTTCATACTGAGTACATCCAAGAAAAAATTCTTGCATTTGCATCCTTAGTCAGTGGGCATTTAAATGCTCTCAGCGCCTTCCCCCAGAATTTGGGTCCTCAGTGGGAGAAATAGTTCATCAGGTACAAGAATCCTTTCTTTTCTATCTCCTTTGCATTCACTCAATAACGTGGAACCTTATGAACCCAGATGCTTCCCTAACAGTTAAAGCTTTAGAAGCATCACTAATACCCTCTCCCCTAAATGCCTGATGACCAGTTGGCTTGGTGTCACTGTAAGGGAACTGGGTTTTCCAGAGAGATTTGTCCTGCCTTCATTTTGAATGCACTAAGAAAATGGGACCTATATAAAAATGAAAGCAGCCCCTTTTCCACAGGAAATCAGGTCTTCTGAAATTTGAGTGTCTTCGTTTGTGTTGGCATTGAGTTTTGGGTGAAGGTTCAGCTAGATTTTTGTTTTCCTTAAAATGTTCCTATCCATAGATATACTGGCTAGTGAAGCCGAGTCATGTGATCCAAGTTGGCAGATGTTTTGCTTAAGTCACTGGAGTTTGGCATGAATAAAGATTGAACAAGGATTTAGGATTAACTTCCTTGGTCCCAAAAGATGAACTAAGTTTTTGAGACCCTTGTTTAAGGGATTAGCATCCAAATTGCCATCCACCATCTGGGTATTTGACAAAAAGAAGTTTGGAGGTTTTTTTTGTTTTGTTTTGTTTTGTTTTTTCTAGTTCTCCCTTTGGTCCACTTCTAAACCCACATAAAAGCAGTTTGGGACTGGTCAGAGCCCCACAGAAAGAAATAGGAGACTGAGATTTTTGGATAAACGTTTTTCCTTTTTATGGAGATAATTTGCAATAATACTGACTTTCAGCATAGTCTCCATAGCCTTTATCTTGATCAGAAAACATTTTGAATAGGGTGATGGGGAGGGGGTGAGCTCATTGCCTGTAGTGACTCCCGCACAGGGACCCTGAATAAGACATTCATTGGCGGAAAAGCAGTGGTAACCGAAAAGGGTTGGGGGGAAGGGTGGAGAGAAGGCTGAGTAGGGCTGGGGTTCCTTCCTCCTCAGGGGAGCTATTTTTTGCTTTACATGCAAAGAATTGCTTTGTACAGCCAAGTTGGTCCTGATCTTGTTTACATAAAAGAAATCGAACATTTATTTTGTGCCGTGTAATTTTTTTCTTCTTTTGCCAGTCAGAGGGTCCTAGGCAAATCAATAAACAAAGACCCTGCTCTGTTTTCACTTTGTGGCTGGGGGTTTAGACGGGGTAACCCTTGAGTGACTGGATTAGCTACTTCTGTGGGTACTGAGTCTTTGGGCCTTGGTTGGGTGGGTTGTCAATGACACACTGGCCCTGCTGGGAACCTGGAACCCCACAAGACAGTGGGGGGACCTCTGGATTCCTGGGTTCTGTGACAGATGGTAAAAGTGACAGAAAGAAGAAAACTCCCTCTTTGGCCTCAGCAGAAACCAGCTGAAGCCCTGAAGTGCATGACTTGGTTACTCTAATCTTTGCCCAGTCAACAGCCAGCATTGGTGTTGGCCATTAAATCAAACCAAATGCCTTTAAAAACTATAACTCTGAAATTTGGCTCTGCAAATATGGAATTCCATACAGAGGCTCCATGCTGAGAGGAAAAGATATTTTCTTTTTTTTTTTTTCCCTAAATTTACCTGCCATGAACTTGGACTGACCCTTTGTTCTCTTGTTTTGGGACAACATGAAAAATAAAAGGAAAAAATGTATTTGTTGTAAAAGCATTCCCTTAACCAATGTTCAACTGGCTAGCTTTCCCCCTTTTAAAGTGCACAACAGTGAATTTTTATGGTGGTTCATCATCTATAAATCCTAACCATTTAATTTCTTCTTTAATTTCTGTTAGCTTTGGTTGAAGCAGCATGGTTGAGGAGGGGAGAATAAGAGCTTTGGAATTAGACCCGGACTTGGATGTTCATTTCATCTCTTACTAGTAGGTTGACCTGCAAGAAGCCATACAACCTCCCTAGGCCCCATTTTTCCTCTTTGTAAAATAGGAGTGATGAGACTTAACTTAGAGATAATATTTATAAAGAGCTTAGCATACCATAGGCTCCCACTAAACGGTACTCATTATTGGTTTCATTCTTCAGACTTGGGAGTTTGTACAAGAGGGCCTGTGTCATTAACTGGTTGTGGGGACTCTTCACTCTTCCTAGTGGCCCTAGAATAGCTTTTAGTGGTATGATCAGTAACATGTCAGTCATACACAATAATGTATTTGTGTGTATGTATGTGTGTGTGTGTGTATAATTATATTAAACATGCCCGCAGAAAGCCTGCACTAATGAAAATAAATTAAATTAAGCAGTCTTTGCTTTTTGCCAAATATATATTGTTACCCAAACTGGACATAGCTCATTACCTTGAGTATACACATGTTTGAGCAAAGATAAAATAGTAGACACAATTTTGAATTGGTCAAGAAGCCTATGAGTCTAAGTTCAGCCACTTACTAGCTGTATGTATCTGAGTAAATTATCTAACTACTTAACCAGATGGAAAATTATGTGGAGTGCTAATTAAAATTAATAGCTAGTACTTAATGAGGACCTATCATAAGCCAAACAGTATTCTGAACTTTTGACATATATCAAACTCTTTTAACAATTACCTAAACACAATTTCATGGGATAGGTATTATTCTTAGCCCCATTTTACAGATGGGATCCCTGAAGCTCAGAGGGATTAAGTATTTTGCCCAAGATCACACAGATGAAACCTGGTAGAGCTAAGATTTGAACACAGAGGGCTTGACTTTAGAGTCCATTATTTTAGCCACTGTATTATTCCCCCTCCAGTAGTGATGGAACGGTCTGTGGACAATAGATATGAGTGTGAGTCCCAGCTACATCCTTTCCATCTATGTGATCTGTGTGAAATTTCTACCTAGAACTCTTTCTAAGGCTGAGCTCAGATAATGGGATCATGGCAACTTGAGTGTAATAAAATGACATGATAAAAACTATGTGAAAGGACCAAGTTAGAGTGAAGTTGTGTCATGAAAGAATTAGAATATGGAAGTCATTGCCAAGGGTGAAAATCATGCAGAGTCAAGATTACCCTTGAAAATCCCTTGAATTGCTCACCATGTTCTATGTACATATCTGTGCACACAGCCTGTTACAACAATGATAAACCATGAGGTGAGGGTTCTCTACAGATTGCACTGAGCACTCCACACATTCTGTCCCCATGACAATCCTATTTAAATTGATATTTTTCTTTCTTGCTGGCTGCATAGAAATGAAGTCATGTTCTCAAATACAAACGATGGGGCTCAAATGAGCTGTGCAAATTTTGGATGAATTAGAGCCACTCTTCGCTGGTGGGAGCATTCTAGCATTTTCTACCCTCATAATTGCTACAAGGATCAAATAAGGTGACTTAAAACCTGCATTTGTGCATTTGTGTTCACCTTAAGTCATCATTAGATAATGTTTGGCAATAGTTGCTTACACTCACAACCATCCTACCCACTGGTTTGCTTATTTGCTGCTTTGTTTTACCTGCTTCCTCTTCTGACTCTAGTTTTCCTTCTGTCCTGTAAATAAAGTATTCAACAGGATTTAGGGATGCTCCGTGAATATTCCCTCTTCTGCAACATGGTTTTCAGCTCTCACATCCTATCAAACTTACCGCTTATTCAGTTCAACGTCATACATGTATCAAGGGTTTCCTGTGCACCAGGTTCTCTGTTTTCTGCAATTCTCACTCTCAGGAAGGATCTATAATCACCTTCAGAACATTTCCACATAGAAGTCACACCATCTCTTGACCTCAGCCTGTTTAAACCTGAGCTGGGCATCTCCCTTGCCTTTTAGGAGCTATTTCCTGACTTCCTGGTTTCTGTTGGTGGCAGCGGCTTCTCCCTGTCAGAGGAGCCTGACAGATCAGCAATCTCGCAAGAGCCTCCTTTCTCTCTCCTCACACCTGCAGAGAGGCCCCTGGTCCTGACTTCTGCGATCCTTTTATTCCTTTTGCCTCGAAACCAGTGCAGGAGCCCCCCCCCCCCTCCGCCCCCCGCCCCCCTCCGTCAGTCTCTTGCATCCTGTGTCTCTCCAGTTTCATTAGTGTATGTGCATTTGTGAGACTAACTTTCCTTAAAAGTGCTTTGTACTGCTTCTAAGAGAAATCTAAATGCTGTCTGGCCACAGCCTAACGATCCAGTATCATCCGTCTCTCTGCTTCTACAGGATTCTACAGGAATACTTTCCATCAGTTGCACAGGTGTGTTTGTTACCGTTTCCCCAGATACTCAGCATTTCTGTTCCTGAATACTCTGTCTTTATTAAGAAGATGGCAGCTCTCCACAAAATGAATCTACAGTAGTACCCTCTTATCTGTGTTTCACTTTCCATAGTTTGAGTTTCCCACCATCAACTGCAGTCCCAGAAGCAGATGATCCTCCTTCTGATGAATCATCAGACAGTCAGTAGTAGTCACCGAACTTATGCCACGATGCCTACATCATCCGCCCAGCTTCACCTCATCTCGTAGGCATTTTATCAGCTTACCTCATGGCAAGAAGGGTGAGTACAGTACTATAAGATATATTGAGAGGGAGAGAAGCAGCATTTTCACATAACCTTTATTATAGCATATTGTTATAATTGTTCTATCTTATTAGTTACTGCTGTTAACTCGTACTGTGCCAAATTCATAAATGTAACTCATCAAAGGTCTGTATGTATAGGAAAAAGCAGTATACATAGGGCTCATCGCTATCCATGGGTTCAGGCTAGGGGTTTGGAACATATCCACCTCAGATAAGGGGACAATTGAAATGCAAATAGATTTGTTTTTGTAACTTCTAAAGTTTATCTGCAAGAATAGGTGCACATGAATAACAAAAACATATTTAAAAGGAAGAAATTGGAGGGGAACCTTACAGTGAAAGATAGTAAATTGTAACATAAAGTTGCATTCAAATAAACATGCAGAACCTGAAACAGAAGAGATGGAATAACTAAATGGACCCCCAAAGCAAGGATATGTCTATTTTCTGTACCTGGGGAAAAAACCTAGCATTTAAAAATAATGTGAATGAAGGATTATCCAATAAATGATGCTAGAATAATTTTTACTTAAAAAAGTAAGTTAATCCTTTACCTCTCACCATACACTGAAAGAAATCCCAGGAAGATCAAAAATCAAAAAGACAAGCATACCATAAAAGCACTAGAGGAAACCTCAGTTAACTATTCATGTAATCTGGGTATGTGGTGGGTCTTTTCAGGCATTACCCCAAGGCAGAAACCATAAAAAATGTTTAGATATGGAACTACATAAATATCAAATTATGCATAAAAATTTATCATAAACATAATGAAAAGCAAATAGTAAAACTGAGAAAAATATTTATAACATGTCAAACAAATAGGAAATTACTATCTTCAATATGTAAAGAATCATCACAAGTTTATAAGAAAAAAATAAACACTATAATAGAAATAAAGGGGCAAAGGCTATTAATAGGCAGTTCACAGTAAAGAAATAGAAATGGCAATACAAATATGAAAATGTATTTAATATTCCTTATAATCAAAGAAGTGAAAATTTAAATAAGTTACCCTAAGGAATAAGATTTTTTTTTTTACTTTATAAATGTCTATATTCCTGAATAAATTTAAAGAAGGACATTCAACTAAAATAACAAGAATAAAGCATGTTACTGTGAAATCTGTGTAAATCTGTAAAGCACTTACCACCTTTTTGATAGTAAGGCAGCCTAGGATTTTTCTATCTTGTGCCTTGAGAGTGACCTATAGGAGTATATTTATTAGAAAAATTATCTGCCAATAAATACATTGTTAAGAGAAAAAAGTAGCCAATAGATCAGAATGTGTGATAAGACATTTCACATTTTGGCAAAAATATATGTAGAAATATAAAAAACCATGTAGAAGAAAATCTTAATAAATATAAAATAAAATGTTGACAGGTGTTGTCTCTAGGTATTAGAAATATGGGTAGTGAAAATTTTTTAAATTTAAATTTAAACATTTTTCTTACTTGTGCTTGTCTATTTCCTAATTTTTCAGCCATGAGTTTGTATTGCCCTTTAAAAAAATGTAAGTGTAACGCATGTACATAAAAGTATATAACTTGTAAACATCAGCTTGATGAGTACATTGCAAAGCGAGCACAGCATGCCTGTTGTGTTAGTTCCTATGGATACACCAAGAACCTCTCGCATCATCAGGTGCTGCTTAGCAGTTCCTTTCCTCAATTTATCCCTTTCCTCTTGAATGTCACTATAAGCAGCAAGGAATGACCAGGCTGCATCTTCTACACTTTGCCTGGAGATTTCCTCTGCTAACTAAATATCCAAGTTCACAGCTCACAAGTTCTACCCTCCACCCAACAGCAGAACTCCATTCAGCCAACTTTTTTCATACTTTATACATGGGTTGCTTTTTCTCCTGTTTCTAAAGACATGTCCCTCCCCAGAAGTACCTTTAATGTTTGCCTTTCGTTCGAGACTCTATTTATGATAACATACATAGTTTTAAGAGGTTAGAGATTTCCCTTTCTTGACCTTCACTTCTCTCTGAGCTTTAACCAGAATCACCTTTAAAGCCCATATTTCCACCATCTCTTCAAGACAACCTAGGCTTTTTCTGTCTTTTGCCTCAAAACTCTTCTAGCTTACACCTATTATCCAATTACAAAGCCACTTCCATATTTTTAGGCATTGGCTACAGCACCACCCCACTCCTTAGTACCAAAATCTGTACTAGTTCTCTAGAGCTGCAATAACAAATTACCACAAACACGATGGTGTAAAACAACAGAAAGGTATTCTCTCACAGATCTGGAAGACTGAAGTCTGAAATCCAGGTCCTCAGCAGGACCATGCTTCCTCTGAAGGCTCTTGGAGTGAATCCTTCCTTGCCTCTTCCAGCTTCTGGTGGCTGCAAGCATTTCCTGGCTGGTGGCGGCATCCCTTCAATCTCTGACTCTGTCTTCACAGGAGTCTTCCCATGACCCTCTCCACTCTGTGTCTGTGTGTCTTCTCCTTTTCCGTTTCTTATAAGGACATCCATCGTGGGCTTCAGGGCCCACCCTAATCCAGGTGATTTCTCATCAGATCCTTACCTTAATTACATCTGCAAAGACCCTTATTCCAAATAAGGTTGGGGTTCCAGGTGGATATCTTTTGGGGGATACAATCCAGCCCATATTACCAATATGGCTGCCATCCATGTCAAGAAATAGAATGTCCTCATGTCCCCTGCCAGTCTCTACCCCTCTCTGATCTCCGTAGATAATTATTATCCCTTCTAAGAGGAGAGGTCATTTTTAACCTATTTAAAAATTATATAAATAGAATCATACACTATGTTGTCTTTTTTTTTTTAAGTTTTTAATGTTTTATTTTTGAGAGAGAGAGAGACAGAGTGAGAGCAGGGCAGGAGCAGAGAGAGAGGGAGACACAGAATCCAAAGCAGGCTCCAGGCTCTGAGATGTTAGCACAGAGCCCGATGTGGGGCTTGAACCCACAAACCGTGAATCATGATCTGAGTCAAAGTCAGATGCTCAACTGACTGAGCCACCTAGGTGTCCCCACTGTGTTGTCTTTTACATCTGGCGTCTTTTATTCAACATCGTATTTAAATACACCCATGTTGTTGCATGTAGAGTATCTTGTTAATTTTAATTGACATATGGTATATTTCATCATGTATCATATACTTTATTCATCCATTCTACTGTTGATGGAAATTTATGTTGTTTCCAATTTGGAGTTATTATGAATAATGCTGTTTTGAAAATTCTTGTACATCTTATTTGGTGGTGCACATATGTAAGCATTTTTGAGAGGTGTATACTGAGGAGTAAAACTGTTGGATTGTAGGGTGTGTGTATGCTCAGATTTAACAGTTACTGCCAGACAGTTTTCTAAAATGGTTGTATAAATTTGCACTTGAGAGAAGGCTCACTTTAGTCTGAGAGATAAGTCACTTTTTCTTCTTTGCCAATTTGCCAATTTTCTCCTCATTTCCAGTTGGGAAAAAGTCATCTAGGCGATAATATGGGGTTTTTGTTTTTTTTTTTTAACATGTTAGTGGCAAAATTCTCCTGAATAATTCTTTTTTTAAAAAAAATGTTTATTTCGGGGTACCTGGGTGGCTCAGTCGGTTGAGCATCCGACTTCGGCTCAGGTCACAATCTTGTGGTCCGTGAGTTCGAGCCCCGCGTCGGGCTCTGTGCTGACTGCTCAGAGCCTGGAGCCTGTTTCAGATTCTGTGTCTCCCTCTCTCTCTGACCCTCTCCCATCCACACTCTGTCTCTCTCTGTCTCAAAAATAAATAAACGTTAAAAAAAGTTCTTTATAAAAATGTTTATTTATTTATTTTGAGAGAGAAATGGCATGAGTGGGGGAAGGGCAGAGAGAGAGGGAGAGAGAATCCCAATCAGGCTCCATTCTGCCAGTGCAGAGCCCAACACAGGGCTCGATTCCACAAACTGTGAGATCATGACCTGAGCAGATATCAAGAGTGGGATGCTCAATCAACTGAGCCACCGAGGCACCTCTCTCCTGAAAAATTCTTAAAGTTCTCAAAAGTCTGCCCTTTCTCCCTGATGCCCATCCTACTTCTGCAAGAAGGGGTCTTCGATGTCGCAGAAGCCTAAGGGAGGCATTGTTGCCTCATGTAGTCTCTGCCTATTTGGGGCTGGCTGTTCTTTACCACTGCTCATTTCCCCAGGCTCCTGGCAGAGGGGCATCTTTTCTGCATCAGACTGCAATGAATTATATCAGTGGCAAAGAATTTGCCAGTTAAAGAGGACAGGTGTGGCTCTGAATGACCTAAATCTGGAAAGACGGTGAGAATGTTGGGTGACAGCTTGGGAACAAACAGTGATGATGGCTAATACTTACCTCATGTTGACTCTGCGGGGCACTGTGCTGAGCCCTTCACAGACCTGACCTGGGTATTCCCTACAATAGGCCAGTGAAAGTAATGATGGAAAATAAGACGATACTTCCCAATTCCTCCCTCTCTTCTGGTTATAAAATTATACATCCTTCCCCTTGCCATGTGACTTTGCAGTATTAGTGTAGGCAGAGTGTGAGCTCCCACCCCATCGATGTTTGCTTTGGCCAAGAGACTTGCTGTGACCAATGAATGGGATGTTAGCAGACATCAAAGGAACAGTTTATGTGACTTTGGGGCATCTGGCTTGATTTCTTTCACTGCTGTGATCTGCATATGAAGAGCAAGCCCCAGATAGTCTCTAGCCCTTTAGTTTAGGTACCAGTTTGGACTTCAAGTAAAGCAGATACGAATGCAACTGGGAGCCTGAGTCCAACCCTGGTTGCCAGATCACAGCCAATCTGTGGACCCATGACTGTAAAAATAAATGGGTTGCTGTATGCCATTGAAATTTGGAGAATGTTTGTTATTATTCAACAGAAACTGACTAAGAGGGCAGTACTCTTTTTCCACCCATCTCCTCAATGAGTAAATTTAGGTTTAGAGAACTTAAAACAATACCCACAAATCACACACCTAATAAGAGAAGGAGCCAGGACTGGAGCCAGGACTGTCTGCTTTCTGAGCCCCTGCCTCTTCACCGCTACAAGGTATCTCCTTTCAAACTTGCAACAGGCTGGGGCAATGGGCCAAACGCAATAGGATGGAATTTAATTGGAATGAATACAAGGCCCAACATGCCAGTTAAAACAACAACAACAAAAATAGCAGTAACTAGGATACAAGCAGAGAATGAGCAAGGTGTCTTCGACTCCAGAACTGGTGCTGTGGCTCTAAGACTTGAAGCACATCCGGGAAGGAAATGGTGGTTCAGCACTAGGGCCATGTTGGTGGAATATGCTGTCTGGAAGAGGGAATTGACGTCTTTCTACTCTGGCTGGTCAGAGGATACCTGGACTATTGCATACAGTTCCACGAAACACATGTTAAGACGAATATTGACAAGCTAACTCTGCAGATGAGCGTGAACAGAAGGCTCTTGAAGGAGCTCAAGTATTTAACTTGAAGAGAAGGCTTCAGAGGCAGGCAACTACTATCTTGGAACATTGAAAGAACTAACAGGGAACAAGGAGGCCAAGTTAACATCACCTCTCACCTGGACCACTGCCATTGCCTTTAGCACCCCATTCCACTCACCATATGCGGCCACATGTGACCTTTACAAAACATGAATGTTTTGACTCTGCGTGACTTTGTCATGGTCCCATCTCCTTCTCTTCTCACCAGATACACTGGATGCATACACATGTACATACACACACACGCCTACATAACACAATTTCTCCAGAACACCAAGCCTGAGGCAGAACTTTGTTGGAGGTCTGGAACAAAGAGCCAGGTAGAAGAGAAGTAAGGTATGGAAAAAAGGAAGGAAATAGGAGATGATGGTGTGATTATGAGGCTAGTACAGCTCCACAAAGAGACTCAGGTAGTGGCTCAATCAGCTGGGCATCTCCAGACAAGCCATGTGGAACCAGCAGGACTCTGACATTCCATAAGAGGAAGGATAAGCAGGGTGAAAGAATTTCTTTGTTGATTCCTTCCCATCTCCTCTGGATGCAGCTCCTACAGAAGTCAGACCCCAGTCCTAAGACATGGAGTTTCCTCTGGTCCCAGAAGTGGCGGGAGGAGGCAAAGCCTCCATAGGGGCCAACTGGCAGGACTAAGCCAGCCAGGGCCATTGCTGGAGCCTATGCTGGAGCCTGACATGCATGCAGTGGGGGGCAGGAGGAGCTTAGAAAAGGGCTGGTGCTAGGGGTGAGGTGGCAGCTCCCATGGCTGTGTCATCTAAGGCTCCCCAAAAGTAAGTAGCCAAGGGTCTGGGAGAGAGTTGAGGCAGGAATATGAGTAGGTGCATATATTGCGTCCAACACACACACACACACACACACACACACACACACACAGACACACACACACACCTTGAATTGTTCCCACCACTTAGCGAATAAAGACAAAATCCTTTGGATGGCCTACTGGCTCTTTCACTTGCCTTACATTGAAGTCATGTGGGCTATCTGTTGGTTCCTTGAGTGCATAATGATCCCTCCTGCCACAAAGAACGAGCTGTTTTTTCTGGCATGTCCTTGGTCCCTACCCCCATTCAAGGGTTAACTCCTATTTTTTAAAAAATGTTTTTTTAACATTTATTTATGTTTTTGAAAGACAGAGAGACAGAGCACAAGTTGGGGAGAGAGAGAGAAAGGGAGACACAGAATCCGAAGCAGGCTCCAGACTCCAAGCTGTCAGCACAGAGCCCGCGGGATACAGGGCTCGAATCCACGAACTGTGAGATCATGACCTGAGCCAAAGTTGGACGCTTAACTGACTGAGCCACCCATGTGCCCCAAGGGTTAATGCTCTAACAGAGAGCATTTCCAGCTACCCTCTCCCCTGTCCCCTTCCCTACAGCCTAAGTGCCATGGAACTATCCTTTCTCCTTCCTTCAGAGTACTTATCCCATGCCCATCAGTCAAGTTTGAGTAATGTCTGTCTCCCCATCTAGACTGTAAGCTTCACGAGGACAGGGAATGTGTCTCTTGTTTCAGAATTCCCCACTGCACCCCCTTTGCCAAAAGCACAACACCGCAACAGGTGCTCATTAAATACAGAGATAGTTTCAATATGAAAGAGGAACTTCAGGCCAGTTTGTATAGTTATTACAAAAGGGGTGTGGGCTGCCTCTCAGGCAGGTTTCATTTCTCTGCTAGTGAAAATTTTCTGAGATTGATTTATCTACCAAATCAGGGCTGGCCCAAACAACCTTTAAGAGTCAGCTCTGTGAATTTGTGCTTGAAGGCTCCACATATTCAAATCATACCCTGGAACCGAACTTATTTGGAGGTGCTCTGCCATTCTGCTTCCTGGCGCTCTCCCTTCCCTCTTTGAATCTCTAGCCTGGAGCATTTCAGAAGCATTTTGATGCTTCCAGATGGTGATTCAGGAGCCTTGACCTTATTGATCTTCCTTGTTGGTCTCTCTGTTTCTGGTGGTGGAATCTGTGATCTCAAGAATGGGGCTAACTTTGTAACCAGTTCTGTTTATTCTGCCTCTTTCAGCACCTAAATTTGGAGAGGGTGATGTGGTGGGAAAGCTCACAGAATATCGAATTCAGTCAGGGGAGGATGATGAATGGAGACAGGAAGGAAGGGAGAGGGAGGTGAGAGGGACAGAACAAGGCGACGTGTCCTTAGCTAACAAAATCTGAGAGGTATCTGCAAAAAACAAGAATCACCAAAGGCTGGCCTGGGTAGCAGAGTATCTCTTTAAGAGTTTATTATTTTTGCAAAGTTCTAATGTTCCTCGCGTATGGTTTACCCTGGTGAATGCTTGTTAATGCAGTTTCATTGTTGCCTGGGGAAAAAGAACCCCAGTGACCCACTATAATAACCGCTTTAATGTGGGGCCTCTGCTTTGGGCCTGCGTAGTATCCTTTAACAAATGAGCAAAAGTGGCCAAAGTTATATTAGACAACGCTGCCAGAGGTTTATGATAAAATCTCTAGTCACTGCCAGGGACAGTGTGAACCCTGTCAGTCTGAGGATTAACTTTTCTGTAGTAACAACTAAGACTTTTTTTTTTTTTTTAAGGTCTCACTCTATGCCAAGCACTGTGCCGGGGGGTGAGGCTGGGGGTGGGGGTGGGGGAGATGCTTTCATATGCGTGATTTTAATTAGTGTTCCTAATAACTCTCTAAGGTGGATATTATTATTCCTTCTTTACCAATGAGCAAATAGAGACTCAAACTGTTTAGATGACATACCAAGGTGACACTGGTGACAAACACTGGGGCTGAGAGTCCATTCCAAACCCATCACCTGCCCTGTACCAGGCTACCATTAGGTAACTTGAGAATATAAGACTGCATGTCCTAAGCCTCATTATTTGTCACCTGTTGATCAACAGGACCTACTGTTGGCTGTTTCCTACTTTACCCGAGATCATGTGAATAGAGTGAATTAGGGGTGGGAGCCATGAAACTTTCAGTTGGGTATTCTCCACCTTTCCTAGGTAATATATAGAAGGTGTTGACAAATGTTGAAATAAATTAGGAAATTGTGAACCAGTCATTTCTATGTTTGTTCAGCTGTCTCTTGTCTTAAATTCCCATTCCAGTGTTGAACCAGAAGTTCTCTTTTGTCTGACAGATTCCAACATGAACTTTAAATCCCCTAAATAATACCCACTTCACTTGTAAGGAGAAATTGAAAGTTATAATGAAATATACAAATGATCTTATTCTCACCTATCATCTTGTTACGGTACACAAACAGTTAAGATCTGGAAAAGGCGGTAAGTTAAAATGTGAATACGTAGACAGAAGAGTCTTACACAATTTTTAATACTGAACAACAAATTTGGCAATTAGTTGCCTGCTGGTCAAAATAAGAAGGGAAACAACATTAGGTATATAATACTAATTTTTATAAAATATAGTTTCTCAAGGGAGACAGAAAGTTTCCTGGCACTTAAATCTGAAATAAATTCTCTAGAAGATTAAGGATGACACTGGAGTAGTGTCAATATAGTGACCATTGTCCTCATCACTCCCCTCCTCCCTGCTAAATTCAGTAGTATCGTTATTGTGTCTTCAGTATTACAGAAGGGCAAAACACCAAAGCCCATCCACTGAAAAGAATTACGTGAAAACACTAAAAAATTTCATCTATTGGTACGTATTTGTAGAGCTCCAATGAATCCAGGATTAAAAGCTAAAATTTAAAAATGAATAAAATGCATATGTTTTAATCCATTTTCTACAAATGGCATTTTTTATCAATGGAGCTTCAATCAAAAGTTGGGCAAAAGACAGCGTGATGTTATATAAGGAAAATAGTGGCCTCAGAATTTCTTCATGGGATGGAGGCTTAAGAGGGACAGTCTGGTTGACAGTGTGGATGCTGGGTAGAGTAAGCAACTATTTCCAGTTTGCCCAGAACTTTCTCAGTTTAGGGGCTGAAAATCCCACATCCCCAGATGCACCTTGGTCCCAGGCAAACCTGCATAATTGGACACCCTCGTGCTAGGCCAGGAGTTTCAAAGCTGCTGTTATGCAGCAAGTGCTTTGCTCTTACTTGGATTGTATGTTTATTTAGAAGTGGCTTTGGGGATACTGATGGATGCGTGTGTTCTGCGTGGCCAAATCAGAATGCTTTTGCAGACTAATGATTGGGTGGTAGAATCAGATCCTTCTGTGAAAACTGAGAAACCTCAAAAAGACCAGTGACTCAACCTTGCCTCAGGGTGGGTGTAAAAAAGCTAGTGAAAACACACACAGTGGGGCTGGGGGGTTCTTCTCTGAAGTTCTTTACAAATTAGAGAGAATAGCCAAGTAGAGTGAAAAAGCCATGAGCTCTCGAGTTGGACTGACTGACCCAAGTTAAGGGTCCTGGCTTTGCCACAGATTGGTTGTGGGATTTTGAGCTGTTCATTTAACTCTCTGAGACTTAGTTTTCTCATCTGGAAAGTGGTTGCAGGGACGTTATGAAAATTAACTGAGACCGTTGAAAGCCCCTGGCAGAGCGCCTAGTTCAATGTCTCTTTCCTCCCCCTTCCCTTGTTCTATCTATAATGAGGTGTTCTGGGGTGCCTGAGTGGTTTGGTTAAGCTTCTCACTTAAGCTCAGGTCAGGATCTCACAGTTCATGAGTTCAAGCCCCGCATCAGACTCTGTGCTGACAGCTCAGAACCTGGAGCCTGCTTCGAATTCTGGGTCTCCTTTCTCTCTGCCCCTTCCCTGTTTGTGCTCTCTCTCTCTCTCTCTCTCTCTCACTCAAAAATAAACACTTAAAAATTAAAAATTAAAAAAAAAAAAAAGAATGAGGAGTTCCGCTGCACGTGGGAGAGTTGACCCCAAGTAGTAATTGCTCTTTAGATGAACCTCAGCAGTTAGGATATTCCCATGGCACTGAAACGATGAATGGACAGATGGACCTCTTAGGGGCCATTCCTATATGCAGACTGTCTGCTTGAAAAAGAGATATTATTTGCAAAGTACTTTTTAGATATAAAATATTAGTTCAGGTTTATCTAAACATATTTGGATTCTAGTCTCTTGTTCGACAGTAAAATGTGTAGCTATTGTTCCTCCTTCCCTTCCTTCTCTCTTCCTTTCTTTTTCTTTTTTCAATTTTTTTCTTTTTGGCCAGAACTGCTTTTTCTCCACACTAGATATGTTTGCTTTTTTATGCTGATCACCTCTCCTGTCTCCTATGGTCTTAGATTTAGGAACTGTGGGCTCTCAGGTAAGCGATTTCCCTTCAGCAGGCTCAGACACCTCCTCTGTGAAACAAAGGATGAAAGCATGTAGTTCATAAGTCTCCTTACCGCTCTAGCATCCTGTGATATGAGGAATACTATTCTTCTCCTTATTCAGCAGATATTTATTGAGCACTTAGTAAGTCACATGTAGTAACTGAGGACGCAGCAATAAACAAAACAAGAAAAGCCTCTGCTCTTGTGGAGCTTACACATTGATGAGAGAGACAGACAATAAACAAATACAAATGAATATATAACATACAAGAATGTATAACTGCTGGGAATTAAAGCAAAGTAGGGTAAAAGGCTAAGGAGTGAAAGTGATGTGGGGGGCAGGTGAGGTCTGATGGTGCTATCTGAGATGCAGTGATTGGGAAAGATCTTTCCAGGAAGTTGACATAGGAGCAGAAACCCGAATGATGTGAAGAACAAGCCATGAAGGTATCTGGGGAAGAGTGTTCTGAGTAGAGGAAATAGTAAGTACCAAGGCCCTGGGGTTGGAACATGCATGCATTTTCAAGGAATATCACGGAGGCCAGTTGGCTCTGGATTGTGTGAAGCCAGGGGAGAGTAGGAAGAGACGAAGTCAAGCAGGCATTTTGGTGTTGGATTCTGTAAGGTAACAAGAATAACTCTCAAAAATTGGCCCAGCACAGGTGCTCATGTGAACCTTGGCAGAGGATCAAAGGCCATCTGGAACTCTTATCTAATTTCTAGTTGCTGGCTTCTCACAGTCTCTCTTTACATGACACTGTGTCATTTAACCTCATCGGGGTCATAAGGAAGACCATCTTCAAAGACCAGCAGGCAAGTTAGGGAAACAGAGGCCCTGAAGTCTGAATGTCTGGCTTGTTATTCCCAGTACTTAGGGGGACCAGGGCTTGCCCCAAGTCCTTCCTTTTACCCACTCCTCATCTAGACTGGTCCTCAGAGATTTGGAATATAAACAATGTATTTAGTAAGAAACGTAGCACGTGGTATTCTCTGTCACATTAAAAATGGAATAGTGTGATGGAAAGCAAACTTTGGGCTAAAGTAAGCCTCAATTTTGTTAATACCTACACGAAATTTCCCCTAATCTATTTGTCCCTCCCCTAAGCTGGATATGCACTGTGCCCAGCCCTCCCAGCTCATTTTTCTGTTTTGTAAGAGACAAAGTATCCAGAAAATCTGACTGAGCACTTGCTATGACAGGCTGAGAACCCCCAAACCTTTGTGTTTTCCATTCTCTCGTGAGGCACAAAGGACTGTGGCTAAGGCCTCCTACATCCTGCTAAAGTGACATTATGTCCTACAGCAGGATGTGGAAAGTGAAGCCCCTATTTGTCAGAGCAACTGTGAAGGTATTAGAATATTTCTCTCCTTGGGATTGAGTGCCTTTTTCTTATACTCCATGGATCTGGTAGAGTCTAGGACCAGCCACTCTGGTCTCACTGTCCCTACCCATTTCGTGTTCTGGGAATTCTCTGTGTTCAGAAAGAGGATGTTAATAGCATATTTTCGAGTGGCTACAAAGTTCTACAAACAATGCCAGGTCCTGTTTACATAAATCATCTCCTTCCGTCTTCACTAGACTAAAGTGGTAGACATGATGATCTCCACTCTCCAGGTGAGGCGAGAGGCCCGATGAAGCTCCTAACATCACAGAGCTGGTGCATGAGAGGAGTTTTTCCTTTCATTGCCTCCCTGTCATTCTTCTAGCCATAATCAACCTTGACTCCCGGGAACACTGGCTTCTTGACCCAATCCATTTTGCCATTTTGCCTCCAAATGCCAGCTGGGTGAGAATGGAGGCTTTTAGGAAGATGTGGTGGGGCAGAACTGGTGTCTTAGATGATGCCATTTATTTATGTATACATGTGTATTTATTTTTAAGAGAGAGATAGAGACTGCGTACAAGTGGGAGAGGGGCAGAGAGGGAGGAGACAGAGGATCCAAAGTTGGCTCTGTGCTGACAGCAGAGAGCCCAACGTGGGGCTCGAACTCACAACTGCAAGATCATGACCTGAGTCAAAGTCAGACACTTAACCGACTGAGCCACCCGGGTGCCCCTAGACGATGGTTTTCAAATAAAGATAAGACAAGTGTGGTGCCTCCCCTGACCTGGACATTCCCAGCCCAAGCAGAGAGAGAGGTGTGTAGCCCTCAGTCAGGGAAGGGCCACCAAGCAGTGCGTTCTGCTTTCTCACCTTGCAAGCCAGCTCCAGGAGTTGCAGGAGCCATACCAGGGACATTTGTGTCCTTTGCTTCCCTTAGCCTCACTAAACCCCCCAGCGGTTGTTCTCCATACAGAGCAGTGGGAGGCTGAGACAGTTATGTGGTTGCTCTGGCTCAAACAGCGGGGGAGGTGGTTTTTGATGTTGGTTTCCAAGCACCCAGATGTTTCAAAAGCCAACATGTCCTCCTGTTAGATTTCACCTGTATGGGAACTTGTCTGGTGAAGTAGGAGTTAAGCGAGCCCTGCTGTTTTGGAGATCAGGTCCGAATTGTTCTCTCTGGGCTCTTGGGCCCATTACTTTGTGTTGCAACACGAATTTCCCCCGCAGCTGCCTGCAGAGAGCTCAGCTGGTGTCATCGCTGTGCTCCTGGCTCCTCAGCATTCACTGACACACAGGGAAACTGGATCCATGTTGGACCCAAATGTTACTCAGTTATGTACTTTGTCTCTCTGTAATCCCTCTGGTATTGACACATAGAACTTGGGGACACGGGCGGCGGTGACAGCTCCCGCAGACAGCATGTATTAGCATCGGCATTACTGTCCTTGGCCCTGATACCCTGGGCGCTGGCAAGAGGATTAAGGGATTAGTGTGTGTATGTTACAACCGTCTTTTTATTCCTTGTGACTTTTCAGTTTTGCTCACTTCATAGAGAGGTAAAAGGGGGCTCTGAGTAAAAACAGATGCATTTATACATTTTGGGGGGTCTGATGGGTAGCATATGCCTCAGACATTTGGGCAGTGTTGAAACATTATCAAATTTCTCCATGCACAGAGCAAATTATCTTGCCTTTGCAGCGAATATTGGTTTAAAAGGGGCTTCGGGGTATTTTGTATATATTTAGAAAATAAAGATCTGTTCGAATCTCTAACTTATTATATTTGATGGCTTGGTGTATGTAGGTTAGATAATCTTTAATGGACTTTGTTCCCTGGACATTTAGTAGAAGGTAGATAGATCTCAGAGGATTATGCCCCTGAAATGAGATTAATATGATAGTTAAATATAGCTTTTTTTTTGCATTTATTTTGGATTTGACCAAATTCTCTGAAATATTAATCCACAAGAAATAGCCCAAAGGAATGTCAATCATATATCTCAACATCATTTCTATGAGTGATAGCATTTTATGCATTTATAGAGTAGAAAAGTTTAGTATAGTAATAATAAATTAGGGCCTTTGGTCTTTATCATTGAGTGTGATTATTAGATTGTAAAATGCTGACCTCTTTCTTATAGCCTATACATTAAAACCTTGGATTGTGAGTAACTTATTCTGTGAGGGTTCTGCAAGACGAGGAAACATTTCTAATAAATTTTAAACTGACAGATGAGTAATGTCTTGCAATACGAGTAGTATGTGACACCGAATGTCACATGATCACAACTGAGCCATTGGTTCTTGAAATTCGCTTTGATATACAAGTGCTCTGGATACTAAGCATGTTTCTGGAATGAATTATGCTCTCAAACCAAGGTTTTACTGTATTTTAATGTCTCTCCATTTATTCATTCATTCAACAAACTTTTTATTGAGCATCTACTATGTGGAAGTGGCAGAAATCTAGAACAGTCTAAAATATAGTCTTTGCTCCCCAAAAGCCCACTGACCATAGAGCATAGTTATAGTTTATAACTAAGTGCCAAATGAGCTATGGCAATAGTAAGCAGAGTTTATTGTTGTAGGGATGGGTCAGTAGTGATGGAGAAGGTAGACAAGACTTTATAGAGGAAAGGAAATTAAGATGGCCCCTGGAGAAGGAAAGGTATGCAGCAGAGAAGGGGGTGGCTCTTGGTGGGTTATGGGAGGCAATTAGTAATTCATATTTGGGGTCCAGGGTAAGGTTGGAAAGGGAGATGAGAGCAGATTGTGTCAGATGTTGAATTGTCACATATGAGGGATGTGGGTTTTATCTGGTAGGAAGAGAGAGACTTTAAAGGTGTTTTTGAAGAGATGTGAATGAAATGCTGGTTTACAAAGACATTCAGTAGGTGTTCACAGGACAGATAGGCAGGTAGGATGAGACAGGTGGCATGCAAACTAGATAGGAGACCACTGCCACAATCCAGGGGTGCAGCAAAGAGGCCCTGAACACAAGCTATCACCGAAGGAGAGAAGGGGGAGGTTGTACGGGAGGGGAAGTAACTATGCTGAGTTGTCAGGGGTAGGAGTAAGAGCCAGCCTTTTTGGACTGCTTGCCGTGTGCCTGCCAAACTGCTAAGTATTCTGCATGTATTTAATCTTTACAGAAACTCTGTGAAGTGGGAACTGTCACCAGTCCCATTTTCAGATGAGGAAACTGAAACTCAGAGGGGTCAAGTAACTTGATCAACGTCACATTGTAGGAAGTGGAAGAACTGGGATCTGAACTTTCGCTCCTAACTCCTAACAGTGTGTGCCTGGTATTGGAGGAGATTGGAGAAGGGGAGGAAAAAGGGGAAGAAACTTCTAAAAAGTATTGGATATGTAACATTTCAAAAGGGTTACTAAGTTATTATTATTTTCTTGGCCTGGAAAAAATAGCCTGAAATAGAAATGAATAAATTACATTTTCATATAGAAAAAAAGACTCTATGGAGTGAAAGCAAAGTTCATCCAAAATGTCCTGTCTTAAAATAGATGCAAAATTCAGAAATGCAATGCATGATGTTTATCTTAATCTCTTTATTTATATGCTCTCATACACAGAGTACTGTATAGCGTGAGTCTGCCTACGTGTACATGTGTGTAAATGTCACAGAGGGATGCAAACGAATTGAAACTGGATGCAAGCTTGACGTGAAAAACGACTGTAGTTTTGACTTTTAAAAAATTATCTGTTTATTTCCCTTTCTCTGCCGATAACTCCTGGTTGAAATGCTGAAATCTTATAAATACGGCACAGTTAACTTGCAAAATGAGCTTAGTGTTCTCAGAGCAGTGCAAGTTGAACAACACATAATTTGGCACAATTTGGTGGGCCTGAGTTTAAGACAAATACAAGACTGAGAGAGCATAGAGGCTTTATTATTTCTAAGTAAGTTCATGTAGTGTACATGGGTTGAACTGATCAGAAACCCCCACGTGGCCCTTTGCCACATCCAAGGCATTCAGTCTTTATGCTTTCATAAGCCGTATTCACAGCACAACATTTCTCCTTCCCAAATAGGAATGTTGTTGTTTCAAATTACCATCTGTGCTTTCGGCAGAATAGTGAATGCCATCCCCCCACCGACCCCCACCCTGCCAGCCCTGTTGGTATCACAGAAAGGTTGGAAGGGCAGTGCGAGCAAGGCAGGGTGCATGGAATCACACAGCTCTAGCGTTCTGTAGTATTAGGAAAGGACTGGTGGAGGGAAGTGTTACCTAGAGCTAGTAAATGGGGGCCTCACTGTCCAATCAGAGTGCTTGAATGACCAATTGGAATACAATTGGAGTATATTTAGAAACGAAAGAAAAGGGCCTTCCTGTAGAATTGCTTGAATTCTTGAGAAAAAGGAAGAGAAAGAAAACTAAGCTTTGTCAAGTATTTTTGTGCCATGCACCCATGTTGTATAACTTGGGTGGCCATACACCATATCCCTGATTTTGCTTATTGGTTCTAGCATAAGTAATAATGGAACTCCCTTTACTTTCAGAAGTATCCTGGTTTGGACAATAAATTACATGGTCACCCTATGCATAATCTGAGTAAGAGCTCTCTAGGGAAAATTTCATTATTTCCATTGTTCACATCTGGAAACTTTGACCACTAGTTCAACACACAAAACTCAACAAAACACAAAAAGGATCTGACAACATAGATTATTTCTGCTTCATCATGATACCTCTCAAAGATTTTTATCTATGTCGAAACAATGGTACTCATCTAATAATAGGGCAAATTAGTTTATTATCAAAGCTGTTTGAAAGAGGAGCATATTCTTTCAGTTGTTTTCCAGTGGTGAGGAGTTGGATTTATCCCATACTTCCATATGCTCTCTCTCACCTTGTCTTCTTGTGACTAGGGGTAAAGTTTGGGAAATAGATAAGAAATTGATGATCATAGTTTAGGATGTAATATGGGCTCATGAACTACAAGAAAGGTAACAGATCTGTACAGGAATTAGACCCAGAACTGCTTCTCTCTACCATGAAATAAGTGCGTGACCCAACCCAGGGATCAGAAACAAGGAAGCTAGTATTTATAGCATCATGTTTGTATATCATTTTGTGTGAATAAGTAATAAAGTATTCTCATTTGGTGGGTGTTTGATAGATCTTAGCCAGTCACAGGCACCTAAGAGATTCTTTCAGGCCTTTTGGGTATAAGCTTTCACTCTAGAAAAACAGCAGAGAATAAAGAGCTCTATGAAGGGAGTCTGGAAACCCTGATTCCTCCTCCATATCTGTTATTAGCCATGGGACCTTGTGCAAGTCAAATCCCTTTCTGGGATTCTGTTTCCTAAAGCAAAGAGAAGCGAAGCGAAGCGAAGGAAAGGAAAGGAAAGGAAAGGAAAGGAAAGGAAAGGGAAAGAAAAATGAAAAGAAAAGAAGAAAGAAAGAAAAAGAAAATGAAGATATTAGATTATAAGGAGTCCTGCCTTTGGGTAGGTCCTGCCTATTGCTAGTTTTTACGAATAAAGTTTTATTAGAACATAGCCATACCCATTTGTTTACATATTGTCTGAGCCAGTTTTCTAGCTACAAGAGCAGAGGTGAGTAGTTGCAAAAGACTGTATAACCTGTTAAGCATAAAATATTTACTGTCTGGCCCTTTGCAGAAAAAGCTTGCTGATGCCTGGTGTAAATGACCTCCGAGGACATCTTTACTTTTTAAAGTAAAGTCTCTAACCCCAGGAAAGAGGAGAAAGAGAATGAGAAAGGGAGGAAGGAGAAGTTAGAGGTATAGGTCTGAGTCAATGAACAAGAAAGCAACTTACGAACAATCCACAAGCCAATTGTCCTAACAGTGACAGATTGCAATGCCCCCTGCTGGCCAGGAGGACCTTTTGCATATAATGTACACTCAAGGACCACAGGAATCAGACTGGTGGACTCCTTTTCAATATGTTGGTCACAGGCGGTCAGCAGAAAAGTTTCCGTTTGCTCCCAAGTCCTTTGAATTCATAAAACACATGCTTTAATTGGGGAAACAAGGGGAATTTGGGTCTTTAAACTAGGGTGTAAAGCTCCTTTAGAGAGAAGTAAAACCAAGAGAGGACAGGAAAAGCATGCTTGAAAATAACTTGATCATGGTATATGAAGCCAAAGGTAATAGCCAACAGTGCTGGATGGGCTCTGGTGGCCTCAGACAGTAGGTAAGGATGGTTATTGTTGTGATTGCATTAAATCATACTAATCCTAATGCCAAAAGCCACTTTGAATGATGAAGTTAAGTCACTTGCAGTGGTGACCAAGAGGCTCTCCATTGCTGTTCCAGCTGGGCAGGGCTGCTGTCAACCCTCTCAGGCAAGCTCTGCATCCTGTCTTAGCGGCCCAACTCAGTGTTCAGAGGAGACTTGCAGAATTGGCAGATTTCAGTTTGGTTTGGAGTTTTGTTGTGTGTTTCTTGGCAGGAGGGGACCATCCTCCATCCATGGAGCGCCCCGGATTAATGGCTAAAGTAACACCTACTGGCGGGATCAACCCAGGATGGGGGCAGCCTTTCAGCTGTTGACTCATGACTCCTCTTGACTCACAGTCTCACTCCATTTTGTTGGCTGTTTGTGGCTCCTGACCTAAAGCTCAAATTGATTGTTTCATGATGTGGAAAACATACAAAAAAAGTACATGTGACTTCCTCTCCAGAGTGAAGCATGTGCTCCTTGGTGGGCAAAACTTGGGGGAGTCAAGGGGAAGTTGTTTTGCACTATGGTGAATCCCAAGGCAAAAAATATATTAGCTTTGACCCACAAAATCTTGACTTGATTGGTTTCATGTTAAGTTTCCTTGAACTTCTGCTCACAATCTTGGAAGATGGTTGAGATAAAGTCCTAAGAACCCAAATCCAAATAGAGGCTTGGGTCTTTCCTTTTAACCTCAGTGAATTGACATGGAAGTTGCCATAATCTTGGTGCGTTTTCTTCTCCTCCATGGTAAGTCCTTTCAGGAACAAGGTAGGATACACAAATCTATGGCTGTATGTTTCTGTGCTTACTTTTTTTTTTTTCTTGGCCTTTCTCTGAACCCAAGTTGTGCCAAAATGTGCTATTTTTTTATGCTTTGTAGCAGGGTGGAGATATTTATTTTCTCAATCTTTCTCTCTTGGGATTCTAAAGAAAATCAATATGTTTCCAGTAAAGTTTTAAAATGGGATAATTTAACTTAGAGTATGGCAATTATACTCTACTACATATAAAACATTTATTTATATCATGGGTAGACATTGAGTAATGCAAATTTTCTTCATTTTTGAAGGGATATAATACACAAAACAAAGGAATGGTGAAGCATCTGTTGAATCGCCTTAGTCTCCCCATTAAAGTGACGCTAACACATAGAAAAACTAGGAATGAAAAATGAACTGAATTTCAGGAAAACTAAACAATAAGTTCTTATGCAAAAGGGCATGTAAAAAGGACCTGCTGGGCATATGACTCATTGTGTGTGGGTGTGTGTGTATGTGCACACATGAGCTTGTGCAGTGGCATGAGAAGCAGGGGAAATCTGACTGAGGGCACCAGTACTGGCACAAGGAAAGAGGATTCTGGGATTCCAGGTATTAGATGGGAATGGATACCATGTCTGCCAGAGTGGGCCATGCCTGCTCTCTTATGTAAGAGAGCATCACCTCCAATTTTCCAGGCACCAAATCTGACCTGGTCTGCATGTCCCCCTAAGAAAAGAGACCAAAGTTTGGAACACACAGGGGAATAAAATGGACTAGCACGATAGATCTCTGAGAAAAGGAAGGCAATGGGATCCAGCTCAAAAGCCATCCCCATCCCATCACCTCTTACCTCTTGGCCAAGAATGGCTGACACTGGAATATGCTCTAGATTCCGAAATAAAGCCTCACCTGATGAGTTGCTTGATTGCCCTTGTCTGGGGGAAAATTCTTTTTTCTGAAGCAACTTATTTCAACTGAAATTTTCCTTTTATGGGTCACCTGAAAGCCAGGATTTCAAAGATGTCAAAACTACCTGCTAAAGTTAATTATTTTCCAAGTGACATAGACCTCAAAGAAAGAGATTTGTTTTCATCTCACCATCTCACCCTCCGTGAGTGGCAGCCATATATGGACTATGGGAACTTATGCAAAGTTGCCATTCTGGGAGGAAAGTCTAACTGAAGTGGTGACCTTGTCATTGGAATTCATTTCAAAATTGACACTCCAGGGGAACTTTCCATATGTCCCACTTGCCAGGCACAGTGCACACTTCTAAAATCTCCAAAGACATTATCTATAACAGTGTCTGACAAATGGTGGCATTGCACCAAAATGTGTAGCTGTGGGGTTTCCTCTTATTGGCTGTATTTGTAATGCTGAGCTTCCCAAGCACATGGAAAAGTCTTACTTATGACATGAGCCAAGAAATTTCATCAAGCTGGTACAGCCTAAAGGAACTGAGAATTGAGGACCTTGTTTACACAAGCAGATGGTCAATACATGGTTATTCAATCAAATATTTTTGCTTTTAAGAAGTTGAGGAACTTATGGGGAGGTATTATTTTAAGAGAAAGTGATTGGCAGATGGGTCCACTCTCTTTAATTGGATTGTTTAATTTTGAGCAGTATGTTATGAAGTTGATGTTTTTAAAAAAAAATTTTTTTAACGTTTATTTATTTTTGAGACGGAGAAAGACAGAGCATGAAGGGGGGAGGGTCAGAGAGAGGGAGACACAGAATCTGAAACAGGCTTCAGGCTCTGAGCTGTCAGCACAGAGCCCGACGCGGGGCTCGAACTCACAGACTGAGAGATCATGACCTGAGCCAAAGTCAGACACTTAACCGACTGAGCCACCCAGGCGCCCCGATGTTTTTCTAAAAAGATAGCACCCGGCACTAGTGAGGGGTTTGGAAATGTTCATACTTCTAAATTGCCAATAAGAGTGTAGATTGTTATGGGTTTTTGGATAAGTATTTGTACACTGCCACTCAGCAATGCGTCTTTTAATAATTTATCTTAGGGACATAATTAGTACTATACATAGAGGTATATATACAAGGATTTTCATCACACTATTTAAAAAAGTTTTTTTTTTAATGTTTATTTATTTTTGAGAGAGAGAGTGAGACAGAGTGTGAGCGGGGAAGGACCAGAGAGGGAGACACAGAATCGGAAGCAGCCTCCAGGCTCTGAGCAGTCAGCACAGAGCCCGACATGGGGCTCCAACTCATGGACCTGGAGATCATGACCTGAGCTGAAGTCGGATGCCCAACCGACTGAGCCACCCAGGCGCCCCTCATCACGCTATTCTTAAAAAATGTTTATTTTATTATTTACATATTTGTTTATTTATTTAGAGAGAGGCAGAGACAGAGGGAGAGAGAGAGAATCTATGCACTGTCAGCACAGAGCCCGATGTGGGGGCTCCATCTCAGGAACCACAAGATCATGACCTGAGCTGAAATCAAGAAAATGGCACTTAACCAGCTGAGCCACGAAGGTGCCCCTAAATCACACCATTTTAATGAAAAGTTTGCAAATAATAAAATTCCCAGTAAAAGAGGGTAGTTAAATAAAGTTTGACATACATATTCTGAAGACACAAACATCATTTTGAAAGACTTTTTAGTGATGGAAAAAGGAATATTCTCCCAATATAATGTTAAGTGGAAAAAAGCAGGGAATGAAATGAATTAATTAAATAACTTTGGTAAATAATATACGTATAAGAAAAATACCAGAAGTACATAATCAGTAATATGTTTTGGTTTATATCTGGCTGGTGGGATTATGGTAGGGCTTTTTTTCCCCTCTACTTTTCCATATTCACCACAGGAAACATGTTATCCACAAGAAATATGCCTTACTCTTATAATTTAAAAGTTTATAATTGTGGGGGGTTTTTTGGAAGAATTGAGCAGTTCATTAAAGAGTATGACAGAAGTGACATTATTCAATTTAACTACACCCCAATTTATCCATAAAAGATTTGAGGCTAATTACAAGAAATATGTATGTTAAAATGATTAAACACAATTAAAAAATCGGGATTGAGGGACACTTGGGTGGCTGAGTTGGTTAAGCATCTGATTCTTGATATCAGCTCAGGTCTTGATCTCAGGGTAGTGAGTTGGGCTCCACGCTGTGTGTGAAGCCTACTTAAAAAGAAAAAAAAAAGCAGGATCGAGGAAGAAATAAATATGAATACAGTGTCAAGACTAAAGATAAAAATAGAACTCACATCTACAGGCCATACTGTCCTACTTAATTGCATTAGCCAAGCTAGAGATTGGATGATATTTCCTAGTGGCTGAAGCAAAGCCCCTCAGTGGCATAACAGGCAAAGTTCTGGAGCCCTACCTGAGAGACATTAATGTGGGACTTTAACTGATAGACATCAAGAGATAAGGCAAACATATGTCCTGGCAATATCTCCAACTGCAGGAACTGCCATATGCCTGTTTTTATAGCATCCTCAATGAATGTCAGTGGAGTAACTAAAAATGTGACTCAGTGAGCAATTATACGGGATCTGTCTTAGTTTCGGTTCTGCTTAAAGCAGAACTCAACACAGACTTGGGTGAAGGTAGTTTATTTGGGAAGTGATCTCAGGAAGCAGGAGTATGAAGCAGGGAAAACCCATATAGAGTCGGGTGTTTTTTGGTGTGTGTGAATAGCTTTATTGAGATATAATTGGAACATATAAAGAGAAGCTTCTTTCTCTTACATTCTTAAGTGAATACCATAGAATTCACCCACTTAAAGCATACAATGAAATGGTTTTTAGTACATTAAAGAGTGTAATCTCAGAGGTTTCATCATGCTGGGATCTCTGAAGAACTAGATAGAAAACTCTTCAGAATTGACCCCCAAAGGATAGGAGCCTGGGGCATCGTCTTCCTCTGGTTGAGGGAAGCCTGTGTGTTGTTAACTCTCCTGCCCTCTGGCCATGCCTGGGAACTACACCGTCAGTCACTTCTCTGCTAGCTCCGAATTTTCCTCCTTTAAGACACTTTTCTACTCTAAATATAATTAGCTCTGTTTGTGACTTTTTAATCACTGTTAATACCTTTATTTAAGCTCTTTCCATATTGAATTGTAATTTTCTGTTTATTTATATATCTCTCTACTATTAGAGGATGAACACTTCAGGGACAGGGACTGATTCATTTCTGTCACTTTGGCACCTAGCCCAGTCCCGACACACAGGTTCTTTGAAATATTTATCGAATTGATGAATAATTAATTGCTTTACAAGACAATGTAAACAAATCAACAGTTCAATTCTGAAATTTTTATTGGTGTCTTCCATGTGGCATCTACTGGGCCAGATGCCAGGGATTCAAACATGAATAAATCAATGTTTCCTGCCATAAAGTTGCCAGCATCTAGAAGAGGAGATTGAAACATGAAAAAAAAATGACAACACAGAGCAGTAAACAATATCAAAGAGGTGTTAAGTTGAACCATATGGAATGGTCATCTTTATAGGTCAGAAAAAAATGAATATGGGCCATGCCATGTGTTTAAACCTATTAAATATGATGCTGCCAGAACAGAAGGTAGAATGATTAATGAACTTGACATGGTCTTGACCTGCGAGGGCTTTAATTCTAAGGCTTGGGAAAATGGAAAAGGCACTTGAATCCTTAGAAGACAGTAGAGGATACTTTGAGAAAATAAACTCAAGAACAGATTACATTGTGAACAAGCAGGGTGGTTGGTACATCAGTAGAGGTGGGGGGTAAACAAGGATGAGGTTTGAGGCTGCCCACTTCTTCTGAAAAAAGCATTTTCCTTTTCAGCATCTTACTTCCCTAAGCTAGTTATCAAAATAAACTGCAAAAAGTTCTCCTGTGAAATTCTGGATCACACAATTTGTAGTGTTACCTATTAAGCAAAACATATGCCAAGTATATTAGTTATTTCTTGCTATGGAATGAGTCACCCATAATGACATTTATTGTCTCATGTTTCTGCGAGTCTAGAGTCCAGGCACAGCTTAGCTGTGTCCTCAAGCTCTCGGTCGCTCGTAAGGCTGCAATCGAGATGTTGGCCAGGGCTGCATTCCTCTCAAGGTTTGACTGGAGCAGTACCCACCTCCAAGCTCACTTATGTGGCCGTCGGAGTGAGGGCCTCAGTTCCTTGATGGATTTTGGAAGAAAGGCACCCCTACTCCTAGCCAAATGGTGTCTCTATAGGGCTGTGCACATCATGAAAACTGAATTCTACCGGAGCAACAAGTAAGAAAGCAAAACAGGACAGATAAGATGGAAGTCGCTGTCTTTTATAACCTAATTCTGGGAGTAACTTTTGGAGTATTCCATTTGTTAGATTTTGAAGCCACCAGTCCAGCCACATTCATGTGGAAGGAATTACACAAGGATACGAATACCACAAAGAGGGATCTGTGGAAGCCATTTCAAAAGATGTCTAGTATATATCAAGGAATTTTCAGAATCTACCAAGGACTTTTGTTCCCTGGTCAGAATTTCCTGCTCCCTGGGTGTTGTTCATCTCTTGCTAGTCTTCAAGAGATTGTTCTAGCTACCAGGGAAGAGGACGAAAGGCTTGCATCCAGGGGAACAACAATCATTGCGTAAGACTCAGTCATGTAGTTAGAATCATATCATGACATAGGGGAAAGAAATTCCAAGAAAAGTTGATGTTCCCTCCTTCCCAACCCATTTACAGGTGAGGAAACCAAAAGACCTGATTGTTCTGAGCCAACACATTAAATCTGCCTGAGACAACAGTGTGTTAGAATAAAGCTCAGGCTGTGTAAAATGAGTTGTGGTGACCACCATTGAGTTATGGTGCTCAAGGGGTCTCAGAGTCTGACCACTCCTGAGAGCATGTGCTTACTTCTGGGCACTAGGTTTTAAAAAGGGACATTGACATCCTGGAGATTACGTGAAGAGGATGAGCCAGGATTTGGATAATCTAAAGAGAAGGAGTGGGAAGAACTGGCACTTCTTACCTGTGAAAGAGAAGACCACACACACACACACACACACACACACACACACACACAACACCAACCATGAAAGTCACCTTTAAGAAGTACAGTAGTGAGCGAACTATCTCTGCATAGCTCCAGAGGATGGTGTGCAGGAGCTGTCAGGGGGCTGATTTCAAGACCTCTCTCTCACTGTAGGTGGTTAAGCTGAGGCTGGGCTATGCACAGTGATGGTGGCACTCTTTTGGTTAAGTGACCGAAACCTAACTCAAGCAAGCTTGGGCAGAAACTGGTTCTCATAATCTAATGCAAGGAGAGCAGAGATAGGAAATGGGTTCAGGATTCTCCACTGTTCTCTAACTGTATGCACACCAACTTTTCCATGAGGTGGGACCCAGGAATGTCAACAGATATGGACTCAGGTTTTCATAGCTTCATGATCACATAGGAAAGTTCTCTCCTAGCTCCTACTCAAAATCCAAAATCAACGGAATGCCTGCCATGTACTGGGTACTGGTCAAGACATCGAGAATGCAGCAGTGAGCAAAACAAGCATCCACGTCCACCTGAGGGTGACATTCTAGAGGAATTGGCCTGGGGCAGTCTAGGTGCCCACCTTTTGACCGCTCCAGGCCATCACACACACTGCTGCCCAGGGAACTTCTGACCATAGGCCTGCCTGCCCTCACTCAACAATTCGCATGGCTTCTCTTTCTTACAGTATCTGGTTCAGGATCCTCAGTATGGTCACCAGGGCCCTGTATGATGGGCTCCAACTTACCTTTCTGCTTTCTCCATCGTGCAGTCTGCTAAAAAAAGAAATGAGGGGCACCTGGGTGGCTCAGTCAGTTGAGTGTCTGACTTTGGCTAAGGTCCTGATATTGCAGTTTGTGAGTTCAAGGCTCACATCAGGCTCACTGCTGTCAGCCTGTCAGTGCAGAACCCACTTGTATCCTCTGAACCTCTCTCTCTCTCTCTCTGCCCCTCCTCTGCTTGTGCTCTCTCTCTCTCTCTCTCTCTCTCAAAAAATAAATAAAATATTAAAAAACAGAAAAAAAAACAAAACAAAAAAACCCAAAACAACCATCATTTAAAAAATTTAGAAAACAATGAAAAAGGGCTCTTGTAGTTTTCCAGATGTTCTCTGTGCTTTTGTTCTCCATGTGTTGTCAAAATGTGTTTTTAGACTGGACTGACACATTTCCATCCCTCTCTGAATATTCGACTTTCTTTTAAGGTCTATCTCAAATACTTACCAATTACTTATTAAGCCTTCTCCATTGTCTCCCCATCTTCTGGCTTTCTACTTTATCTCTCACAGTAGTTTATTTCTTTACTAAGCTCTAACTCATCTTTATATCCTCTGTGGTACGTAGGCCAGGCTCAAAGTTTCTACCTTTGTTCACGCTGTTTCCTTAGAAGCATCATCCTTTCCCTTTTATTTCTGCTTGTGGAATGAAAACTTTCTTTCACCTGCCAGATATTCTCTGATCCTCCTCACCTCCTCACCACGTAATGCTCCATTTATACTTCTTCTCTGTATTTGAGCATATCCTCCTTTGTCACCAAATGTTCTGAGAAGGCAACTCAATCTCCCATTCAATTATAAGCTATTTAAGGGAAGGAGCCTCATCTTTTCATTTTTCCCAATCTCCAAAATGTGAAGTTCTGTTCTCTGTTTGTGGCTCTCATTCAATATATGTTTATTGGTTTGAATTTAATTGAGTTGAATATAAATCCCTGGAACGCTGTACTTTTTGTGGGCCATGTGTCCATTGTGAGTGCTCAGAGAATGTTGAATCACACTAAAACAATATGGATAATTTTGTTAGTGAAATGTACTTTCACATGAACAAAACTGACATGTAACAGGCCTTGTAATATGTTTTCCTTATTATAATGTTGTTGCCGAAAGTCTTGCTTGTTAATGCAACAGGAAAGTTCAATATGGCAAAGCACCAGTGTTGTCTTTTTGAGGGATAACTAAGGAGCTGAGGAAAGTATGAAACTAATAATGTCTTTGATCCTGTGAATAGGTTCTCTCTCTTTACTCTTTCAGTCAAGCAAGATGGCCTATAACAACAGGTTCTTAGATTGGTCAAGCTTTTGGGATGGCCTTGAGCTAAAGTGGTGAGCATTTCATTCGTGCTGCTAATGTTTATTGAGCTCCCACTCAGTGCCACTCACTGCTCTAAATGCTGGAGATGCACTGATGTTACAGGTTAAATTGCGTCCCCAACTATAGGTTGGAATGTTAACCCCAAGTACCTCAGAATGTGACATCATTTGGCGATACAGTTGTTATAGAGGTAATCAACTCAAGGCGAGGTCATTATGGTGGGCTCCATTCCAGTGTGAACTATCTCTTTATAAAAATGGGAAATTTGGACACAGAGATATGTATAGAGGGAAGATGGGGTGAAGGGACAGTTAGAATATCGCATGAACATGGAGACAGCCATCTATGAGCCAGGGAGAGAGACCTGGAACAGATCTTTCCCTCACAGCCCTCAGAAGGAACCAGTCTTGCAAATGAACACCTTGATTTCAGACTTTTAGGCCCCAGAACTGTGAGCTAACATATTTCTGTTGTTTAAGCCACTCAACTTATGTGAATTTGTTACAGCCACACTAGCAAACTAATATAAGTGGTGAATGAAATGGATAGGTTTCCTGTAGCCACCGAGCTTACAGTCCAAGGGGAGGGACAGATATTGCCCAAACAACCAGACAATGAATGTGTAATTGAAAACCGAAAGAAGTGCTCTAAAGAGAAGATCGAGGCCCAGTGACCACATAAAGGAAAAGATCCCAACTTAGCCCTACACATTCAGATCTGAAAGTATTAAGGAAGTAATGACTTGCATTCATTTAGCACAGATTCCTAGACGATTCTGAATAAAGCTTTGTTCAGGAAAATTCCGGTAGGGAAAAATATAAACACTGGATCCACAGGGCCGCTATGCATTTCGAGGGAAAGGATGGAAATCCCATTCCTCAAACCATTTCAGATGGCACAGGGGAAAGCACTTTAAAGTTTATTCTAGGCAGTCTTATGCTGGCTGGTTGATTTCATCTGGATCTTTTTCACTTCTTTCTCTTGCAAATCCCTTGCTGCTTTTCAAATTATGACCTGACAGTTGAAGGGCTTATAATACCTCCTTTCCATAGTCATGACATGTCTTTCTTAATAAAACTAATCATGCAGAGCTAATAATTTAAGACCCCCAACCCAAATAAAATAAGGTGGCATTTAAACAAAATTAAAGATATTTAGGAATTTCCACGTTCTGAAGGAGTATAAATGTGTTAAGAAGTCGAACCCTGAAGTGAATTTGGCATTTGGCAGCCTGAGAGGCTCTTTGCAAATGTAACATTATTTGGCACCCCAAAGGTTGCAGAAGCCATACCTGTAGACGGTCTCAGAAACCATTTTAATTATCTCATTGAAAATCACAGTCTTGATAGTTGATTCTGCTGGCGTATGAGTCATCTAGCCTTTTTGAACTCAACACCCCAAATTGTGGATGCTCAGATTTCAGCTGAATTGAACTTCAAAATCTGGGAAATATCAAATGGTTTTAGAAAGCCAAAGGCTCACTTTCATTTGCCTACATACCACTCAGAACGGATAAAGTTAAGAGGACCGATGGTCTCTTTGCCACGTGGGCCTATGTCAGTGTGATCCAATCTGTTGGTGACATTAGATTGTGTAGACATAAGTGTCAGGCTAGATTGACCCCAGAGTTATACAGGCAAGGGCAGCCAACTAGGAACAAGCCTCATGCTCCCTCATTCTGAAACCTGGAGATCTCAGTCTGAGCCATGAGGCAGGGAGGAGAGCCCTGATTCCAAGCCAGTTGCTTTTCTATGTCTAGCACCTTTCTGCTCTGCCATATTTGCCTGAATGTGCTGCCTTCTCTCTGTCCACTGTAGCAGCAGCCATCTTTTCCCTCCTATAACTGCTTGTGGGCTATCATTGACCTTTGAAGGACTGGAGCCTTGTTCATGTTGGATATGTTTCCACACATTCTCACTCAGATTATCTGGGTGACTGACTCTCTCTTGCCAGCTGCTATAAGTATTACATCCTGTGTTCAGCAAAAGATATGTCAACATGGGGAAACCTTTCTATTGTGATGGACCCAATGAAGTGCCAATCATTGATTCCAGCCTGCTCTGTCATTTGCCCCCAGTTTCTGTGTGGCCTCTCATAATTAAGGATCATAAAAGAAAGGTCCATATGGGAAGGGAAGTTCAGGTCCTTTCTGGGTTCCAGGCAGCACAGATTTGAGAAAAGGTAGCCCATGGACTCTTTTACGCTACTGATGTGCTTAAAAATGATTGTGTCAGGCTGCTGGTGTTTAAATGTGGTCTTGAGCCCTATATCTGTATCTTGGACAGCCACAACAACAGCATGAAATCTGAGATTAAATGTTTTGCTTGGGGCAGAATGACAGCACATGCTGAGGGTCTTTTAAATTTTCTGTGAAAGTCTACTTGACTTTATGTTCCTGTTCTCACTATTTCTCCCTTACGCATGCACACGCACACACACACACACACACACACACACAGACGCACACGATCAGGATTAAAGTGAAGTGAGAGAAATACTTGCCCTGGGCACAGAACTTAAAGGAATACCAAAAAACACAGTCATTAACATAAATAATATTTTCATGCAATATTTTTAAAAATCAAAATTAATGCAAAAAAAACCCCATCATGAACAGAATATAAAAAACTACAAGTAGAAGCAGGGTCAATTTTATTGATTTTTCCTTTGCCTCAGGTTCCAAAATAGTTCAGCAGGGTATGGCACTATAACTGATCCTGTATTCTTTTAAAATTTTGATATTTTGTTTATTATGCATTTTTGTATTAATTTTTATTTTTCAAATATTGCATTAAAGGATTATTTTTATTTTAATTTTAAGACAATATATAAATATTATTTTAATTAATATATAAATATTAATATATAAAATTTTAATTTTAATATTTAAAATACTTGTCTATCTTGACTACTGTGGTTTGGGGGCCCTTTTCTAGTCCTGGCCCTGAAGCTACATGTGGACAGATAGATATACACACACACATACATATACACACACATACACACACATACACACCTTTCTATAGTTCACAAGGAACAAAATATTCTTTGCCTAAAACCTTATGATGTCCGTTATTTTGTAATCTCTTTCTCATGCTCTGATGAGCTCATATAGCAGTTCTTGTATGAGAACTGCTTTGCCATGAAAATATATGATATTGTTTTCTTTGTATTGATACCGTATTATCAACTTATAACCAAATTGTGCTTTGACTCCAAGTAGGAATCTCTGGTGATGTAAACATTTTCCAAGCCCTTCTGTCCAAAACTCACCTTTAGAAGTCTGCAGTGGGGGGCCCTCCAGGGCGTTGAAGGTAACATGTCCCAAAACAAACTCATTACCCATTGTGCCAAACCTCCAGCAGAGCTAAAGCCTTCAACATTCACACGTTAATCCAAATTACACACTTGGGATTCACGTTTCCTACTCTCTTTCCCCGTGAGACCCTTTCCATTCTGCTTTTGCAGGGTCTCCTGATTGCTACCATCTTTCCCATTACCAATGCCACTACCCCATTTGGGCACTCCAGTCAGTTCTCCTTCTGACAGCATGATGCCTCTGTGCTCCCCCTCTCCAAACCATCCTTCCCTTTGCAGACAGGGTGGCATCTTTAAAAATCAAGTTGAAAGAGTCCCCTGTGCTGGTTGACTCTTCCTTTGCCATGATTGTTGGAGGGGTGGTTGAGCTGTGTGTGTTTATTGGATGTCTTCATATGGGCAGTTTAGGGCAGGGGATGCAGAAAGCCCGGCTGACTGCATTCACCTCTCCTCCATGCACCATGTGGTAGAGCCACACTGCAGTCACCAGCTGTGGTGGTGATGTCCTGTTCAGGGTGGTGAAGTTCAGAAATCACTGTTCTCTTGACTTTAGTGAACAGTTCTCCAAATACTACTCCAATGATTGGGGGCTGTATTTAGCTTCATTGTTGCCTAAAGCTGATCATTTCTACCTACAACTGTTTGGTTTGGTGCAACTACAGACTAGCTTAGGTTTTAGGATAGGAAGAAGATCTAGTAGGAAGAGAGAAGTAAAGGAAGATATTAAGAATGATTTGTCCAGGAGAACTTGTTGGGGCCAGGGCTAGAGCTGGTGTTTTGTTTGTTTGTTTGTTTGTTTGTTTGTTTTCTTCAGACTATAAAGGACAACCCAACTAAGAATTAAATGAAACTAAGAATAGGCTTAGGGAGAGGAGGAACTTGAAGACTGAATCTTCAGAACAGGAAGCTGGAGAGTTGCTGACCAAAAGGTATCACATGTAGATATAAGAGCATAAGTAATAGAGCCAGAAATCCAGGAACAAATGGGATAAAAGCAAATGCAAGGACATCAAGAATGGTCTGAAAGAGGCATTGAGATTATTGCCCAGGTTGGGGAGGCCACAGGTTTTACCTACTGTCTGGGGCAGCTGTGGGCCAGCCATATCCAAAATCTGGAAATAGGGTGTCTCAGTTATGATCCAAAGTCATAGAAGTCCACTTGTTAGAGGGCCAGAAGGAAAGATACGCAGTTGGCTTGGGCTGCTTATCTACTACCTATACCCTTGGCCCATCAGTTTTCTGCAGCTGTCTTCCCTGGACCCTTCCAAGATGCACTATTGATAAAATATCATTGCCTACTAAAATGGCTCCAGGGGCGCCTGGTGGCACAGTCGATTGATTGAGTGTCCAACTCTTGAGCTTGGCTCAGGTCACGATTTCGTGGTTTGTGGTTTCAAGCCCCTCATTGGGCTCTGCACTGATGGTGTGGAGCCTGCTTGGGATTCTGTCCTTCTTTCTAACCCTCCCCTGCTTTTGATCTCTCTCTCTCTCTCTCTCTCTCTCAAAATAAATAAATAAACTTAAAAAAATTAAATGGCTCCAGAAGCTTCTCTTGGGAAGAAAGAGGGAATTTGAATGATTTGACATACTGTGTTTAGCACGTTGTGTAAATTCCATAGAGTTGGATGAAAGAGAAAGTGGAAGTTACAGTAATACTACTTTTCAACACATTTTGTTATTCTCTACATTCCAGTAGACCAAGAACCAAATCTCATCCCTGCAAACATAACTATACATCATAGACATTTCTACATTTTGGGTTAGTCTTGAAAGATGGACAAGGAGGCAATATTGATTCTAAGTACCACATTTAAGCACCAGAGTTGTTTCTCTTCCAGCATTTTTCAAGTCTGCTTATTGCCTGGCGAATGACCCACTGATATCAGAAAGAGCAAGGGCTTCAAAGCTAGATACAATGGACTGTACAGTGTGGCTGGTGACCTGAACTCCGTCCCCCCTTGAAGGTAGAGGTAAGGAGCCTGAAGTCCTGGCCACACCACGCTGAGAGATGCTTAAACCATTCATATGGATGTGTCCAGCCATCTTCCCCTAGAAGAAATCTATAGGTTCAGTTTTTCTTCTGTGGTTGGGCAGACTCTTTAGGGGCCTGCAGGGGAGTTATTTGATAAGGGGTGGAGATCCTGCAAGGGATAGGGAAATGGCAAGACATGGAGCCAGACGTGTTGGGAGAGAGGAGAACCTGTCCATCTGGCTTACAATTGCATCCCAGGATCCCACACAGCACTTAGCACACAGTAGGTGCTTAGAAAATATTTGTTGAATGAATGGATGGGAACTCTTTACCTGTCTAGTGAACCTAGGCATATTTAGCCATATAAGACTCAGTTTAATCACAGATAAAATAGGGACATTAATGCCTTCCTGCCTTTATTACAGATTATTGTCAGAAAATGCTTTTTAACCATGTACAAATGTAAGTTATTATAATTAGACTTTCTCCATAAAAGCAGTATATTGATTATACAAATGAAGCAGATGTAAGAAGAGAAAAATTGCCCAAGAATAGGACAGTAAAGCCTTGACTAACAAGAACACTCAGAGGATGAGGTGTTCCAGTTAACTGAATTACTGTTTAAGTAGGAGATAAACAGAACAACCTTTGTTGCAACTCCCAACGAGTCTGTAATTCCTTGCCCTAGGAAAAACAAACTGAATAAGTATTCCATTAACAGTTAAGGATACGGCTGCATCCTTTGGTCATTGTTCTGTATACCACCGCTTCTATAGTGCTAAAAGTCACTGACTTCAGGACATAGTTGAGATGTGGCTCTGTTATCCTGTGGGCATGTATGGGTGTGATACATTATAGATATTAGAAACACAAAGTGTTGAGGAAGGTGGAACTAGGCAGGGTGGAATATTCTCATTGGTAAGTAGTTCATATACAATATTAAGGCATCCCATACTCAAAGTCCAAAGAGCATCATTGCTGTTTTATTTATTTTTTTGCTGGCAAACATTTATTGGGTGCCTACCACATGTGAAGCATTGGGCTGGGTTCTGCATGCTACGTGGTCATGACAAATCAACATCACATATTATGGTTAGTGATACGACAGGACTGATCACAGGATGCCGGGTGAGCACAGAGGCAAGATTGCTCAGCTGGACTTCTGGCAGGAAAGAGAAGACAGACCTGTCAGGTATGGTTCATCCTGCAGTTGCTGAATGATACTCAGGTGGGCTAAAATAGTGTGGCTCTGGTGGTTGGCTGGATTCCACAATAAAGCCTATTAAGTTTCGAGTCAGTTGCTCTGGGATTTGGAGAAGGGCTACAAGCCCTAAGAGGTAGCAGAATTGTGGGCAGAGAAGCCAAGGCATGCAACGTTCTCTAGATTTGGCTGGGGACATGGTGACCAGGTTTGGCCAAGCATGTAGACCCTTGGACACATCAGATACCATGACCCCTTAACTCTATACAGCATCACGTTTATTCATTTGGTGGTTTAAATTTTTGAATGTCTGTTGTCTGTGATTTGGAGATAATAATATGATAAGCACATACTGTGTCTGGCACATAGCAGATACCCAACAGTAGCTGGATACCAACCAGTTTCCATCTCTACCTTCACCTGTTTTCCTTTTTCTCTTCTGGCAGCTCCCCTTCCTCTCCTTCTAATCCTCAAAGGAAGATTTCTTATTGCCTTATGGCCAGAGTGTTTTTCCTTTTGAAGCATCACTGTGTGGTACATTTTCTCCTTCTCAGTTAGAAACCAGAGGAGAATGAGGATGAGGTGAGAGATATGCCTGTGACATGCTTTTGTTAATAAGAGTGTGACATCTTAACTTGATTTAAAAAAATTATCTTAGAAAGGAAGTAGAGGCTTGAATCTAGCATGTTCTTGATTAACTTTATTAGGGAAAATACTTTGAAAGAGATTCCCCAACTTGAGAGAAGTTTTAAAATACATACACAATTTTAAATTAAGTTGACACCACGCCAGTTTCAGAGTGAAGAGGTACACTCCTATTGTCATGGGCAATTCTAATGGATATTTCTTGTCTCTTGGCTTCTAATGTCCAAACCCCCGATCTTCCTACTGGCATTCCAACCTTCCATTCTTGCGGGGAATGCCCTTTTGAAAGTGGGTTAACATGAGAGCAATTCTAAGACTGTGCCTCATGTTATGGAATCTAGGAGTCCAGATTCTTCCTCTCTACTACCCATTGTCATGTTCAAGGGCCAGGAATGTGACCTAAAGGCCAAGCATGTGATCTTAGGGCCAGGCACATTGACTTGGGCTTGACCAGTCAGAAACTATTGCTGGGACTTTGAATATCCAGTAAATACCACAATAGAGAAGAAAATACTTCAAAGTTAGTTGCATTGCTGAGCCAGCAGGGGTATTTGGTGGTCCCAGCCACATGACTCTTCTCACCCGGTTCTCCATGCTCCATTGGTTCTTGCCATTGCCTAGACCTAGTTTCAGCATCCATTTGATCTTAAGACTTCTCCCAATTTCTTTCCAAAATGTCTTATTTCTGCTTGAGTTAATAAGAGTTGGACTGCTATACCATTACTGTTTAGGTATTCCATTGGTGATAAGGAAAAATCAGGTGGAAAGGTTAGCCTTTCTTTCATGTCTCTCTTTAAGCAATATTTCTTAAACTCTCCTGGATTGTATCAGCTCAGTGATTTGGTTGAAGAAGGTGAAGAGGTGATCCTGTTTCAGGATATGAGTCAGTGGGAATGTTGGTTATAGAGACGTCTGGAATCCAGAGCATTCTATATTTTATTTATTATATTTCTGAAATTCTCAGTCTCTTTTGAGGCCCTTAGTGTGAATCTTTGCATTGGCTTTATTGACATTTTAATTATTTCATGTTTCTTTTGCTGAATAAGATCTAAATAGAGCTTATTTAAGTAAATATTTTAAAAATAAGCGTAAAGTGCCAAGATACTGAAGTTCACAAAATGATATGAGTCGGTCCACAGATGGAGGTTATTATGAACATGCATTTATGTCTTATGAATCAGTCCATTGCAAAGGAGAGAGTAGGAGGAAGAAGTCTCAGCAAAGGAAGAAACATTGGTCAGCATTTGCTCTCTTAATGGCATTTGGCTCCCTTCTATTCCAAGCCCTGTCATTCTTGGATTATGTTGTTTCTGAGAATAAAATATAGTAATATGTAACTGAGATGGTGGTGGATGGGTCCCAATCACAATTCCTGTGGTTTTTTTTTTTAAATAAAATATTTTAAAAAATGTTTTTTTGGATTTGAGTACAGTTGATCCAATGTTACATTGGTTTCACCAGGTGTACAACATAGTGATTCAACGTCTCTGTACATTATGCTATGTTCACCGCAAATGTAGTTACCACCTATCACCGTACCACACTATTATACTATCACTATATATTCCCTATGCTGTGCCTTTTATTCCTGTGACTAATTCATCCCACAACTGGATGTCTGTATCTCCCGCTTCCTTTCACTCATTTTGCCCATCCCCCACCCTCCTCCCTTTAGCAACCTTCAGACTGTTCTCTGTATTTATAGGTCTGATTCTGGTTTTTGTTTGTCTATTCATTTGTTTTGTTTTTTAGATTCCACATATGAGTGGAACCATGTGGTATTTGTCTTTCTTAGTCTGACTTACTTCACTTAGTGTAATACCCTCTAAGTCCATCCGTGTGGTTGCAGATGACAAGATCCCATCCTTTTTGTGGCTATGTAATATTCCATTACACATAAATTATATATATGTGTATATACTTTATACAGTATAATACCACACCATCTTTATTCATCTACCGATGGATGCCTAGGTTGCTCCCATATCTTGGTTATTGTAAATAATGCTACAATAAACATAAGGATGCATGTATTCTTCCAAATGAGTGTTTTCATTTTTCAATCACAGTTCTTTTGAAATCTCTTTGGCTGAATGAGGTCGGGGATCAGAAGGAAAAAATGATTATAATTAAGGTGAATGAATGAATAATCATTCAACATACATAAATTCAACAGGAAACTATCAAAGCCCTACTCTGGGCCGGAGACTGTGTTATGCCAGAGGATACGGAGAAGGAAGACAACTAATTCCTATCCTCAGAGAGCTTAGAATCTCATATAACTTCCAAGTGTGGATAGAGTAAATTTATTTCACATCAATAACTTCAGACCAGATGCTTGCAGGACTTGAGGTGCCTCTATACAGAGGCAGGAATTGTTTTCCCACTCCAGACCTGGCATGCCCTTCAACTCTGACCACAATTGTTTGTCTACCACCCATGGATCCTGTGGGGTCAGCTAAATTTGTGGGTAAAAGAGACAAAAGGACAGGAGGAAGACACAGTGAGAAGATTACTGCAGAGCCAGCTTTAAAATAGAACCAGCTCGGGGCGCCTGGGTGGCGCAGTCGGTTAAGCGTCCGACTTCAGCCAGGTCACGATCTCGCGGTCCGTGAGTTCGAGCCCCGCGTCAGGCTCTGGGCCGATGGCTCGGAGCCTGGAGCCTGTTTCCGATTCTGTGTCTCCCTCTCTCTCTGCCCCTCCCCCGTTCATGCTCTGTCTCTCTGTCCCAAAAATTAAAAAAAAAAATAAATAAATAAATAAAATAAAATAAAATAAAATAGAACCAGCTCTAAAAAGGAGAAAAAGGAAGAACAGACTAAGAGGCCATTTCAAAATTCTAATCAATGGATTGGTGCCATCTTGGTAATATTTTATAATCTGTGGCAAAATGACTGTAGTAATTTACCATATGCCAGTTTAAGGTTGGCGAAGGCCCTTTGTGAGAAAGACTTATTTATTTTAGGAATATCTTCTCCCAAATTTAAAATGTCCCCTCTTTTATGGCAGAATGTACTCAACTGACAGTTCTGAGAATCCTTCAGAATACATTTCTTAGTCTGCAAAATCTGGAGGTCAGGAATCACGGAGAAATTAGAGCATAGCTCCCACGACATGAGATACTTCAGCTCTTCAGTAGACAAAGGCATTTCTCAGAGTGAAGTTTCTCAGGGAACAAGAAATGTAGAAAATGAAGAGGAATGTAGAAAATGTAGAAAATGAAGAGGAATGATAGATAGGATTCTAGAACCAAAGCTTGCCTCACAGTCTGCAGGTGGAATACATCTGGCCCCTCAGAGGTTTGAATTTCAGAAGAAGCTGGCTTGAAGTCACAGGGTCAGACCAGCATTTACAGGGCTGGATAGAAGTGAGGGACACAGGAATAGATGAGTCAAGATCCATCATACTGGAATGAATGTCAATCTTCCTCAGCTACATCATTGACCAACTAGCTACATCAAGACTAGGAAATCCCTCCAACAGCTGAGATGCCAGATGGGATGCCGGTTAATTTTCCAAAAAGGAGTTAATATCCTTTTTATCTCTTCTTCATGTAAAGCAAGGAAGACTCCTGAAACCAGAAACTTCTCCTGATGTAAAACTAGAAGCCACTCCCAATAGCACAAGCCTTCAAAGCAGTGAGCAGTCACCTCAGCACTTCCTCTTGGAGCCTGCAGAAGTGACCTGTGCTTTTCTCTGGGCATTAACGAAGGCCTCAAAGAAACTGCTGATCTGCCTGAGGGAGTAGATTCACCGTGCTTCTCTTATTATACTGGGGAGGGCTCATCTTGCCCTCTTCTTTCTCTGTATGTTCAACTCAACTGTAGGCTAAAAGCACAGAATTAATTTTCTCCACAGGAATAAATTAATGTTTTGTTAACGTTATTTATCAGTGCCATGGACTGAACTGTGTCCTCAAATTCAGATGTGGAAGCCCTAACCACCCCCCCCCCCCCCACATGACTGTATTTGGCCTATACAGGGCCAAACAGGACATATAAGGAAGTAACTTCAATTAAATGAGGTCATAAAGGCAAGACCCTGATCGGATAGGATTAGAGTCATTATAGGAAGAGGCAACAGAAAGCCTACCCTCTCTTTCTCTCTTCCTGCCCTGCCCCCTGAAGGACACAGCAAGAGGGTGGCCATCTCCAAGCCAGGAAGAGAGCTCTCACCCGAAACTGAACCAGCTGGCATCTTGATCTTGGATTTCTAGCCCCCAGAAGAGTGAGAAATTAATATCTGTTGCTTAAGCTAACAGCCTGTGGTATTTTGTATTAGCAGCCAGAGGAGACCGATATAATCAGTAATTATCATGTAAATTGACCTTTGTTTCTTAGGAATGTTTACCCAGAGGAAGTGATTTAAGTCTCTTTGGGCACCACATTGTCATTAGAAGGAGAAAGGTACTAACATTATTTGTGTCTTTACCTGTTTGCTGGGCATGCGCTAATCATTTTCTGTGCCCTAGATAAGAAGCTGTGGGTTAAAGGGGTTGTATCATTTGCCCAAGGACACAGAGCTAGTAAGTTGGAGGCCCCAGTGGTTTATTACAGGTTTGCTGGGCTCAGAAGCCAGGCTGTACCTGTTTGCTCTGCCTTCTGCAGAGCCTACATCAGATTGTGTTCTCACCTTTGTCATTTAACATTGCACTTTTGCTGTAAAGATTAAAACCACTTAATAAACTGGGGAATGTTCTTTTGGAGATTTACCAAGATCCAGTGTTTACGTGATCCAGTTTTGCAAGGATATAGAAAGAACAAAAGAAAATATGTATGGTATATGTTGCATTGCAAAGCCTGGAAGAATGGCATCAAATGGTGATAGTTTTTTTTTTTTTTTTTTCCTGAATGGTAAGATAATGACTAATTTTATTTTGCTTTTATACTTTTTTGGAAGCCTTCATTTTTCACTCACGACTTTTAAAATCAGAAAAGTAATTTTTAACAATGCAAAACAAGACACCCTGTCCTCCTCCTTCTATGACATTTGTGTTCTCTGCCACAGCACAGGGGTGCCGAATGGCTCCTGGTCTGAAAGCCTGGGCACCAAGCTCAAGGCTGGGAAGAAGCACAGAAAGAAGTAAATGACAGAAGCTGACCCCAAATAATCCCATTACAGAGAAATGGGATTTTCAAGAGTGTCTGCTCTTAGAATTAAGAATGCTGACACTGGTTCAGTTCCAAACCTAACTGGGAAAACATGAAAATGGTTACCATCTGTAGCTGTCTGGTGTCAGGAGGTGAGGTGGGGAGGCGGTCTGTGGCCAGGGCGCCTACGCCTGTGACTCCAACACAGGCGTTGCTTTCTCCCTACCCCTGCCTTCCTCTGTACACCGGAGAAGGAATTACACCTCTCGGTGACCTCTAGGTGACCTAATGACTCAAACAGGGTGGCCACTGTTACAGTGACATTTCCAAATAATGGAGTGTTCCATAGAAGCCAGACCGTATCCTTGTAAATCTGTCTTTATCGAATAGTAAAGAAATGAAAAGCAAATCCTCTGCTTGTGTTCTAGAGTGTGTGGCCTAGATGGGTGGTATTATCCATGGATATCTTGGCAATAATCAGTTCTTGTTCCTTTCTTACATCTTACATTTTTGGCAAAAGAGCACGGGAGAAATATTCTATTCTGAGGACAGGGAAACAATAAGGTTCTCATCCCCAGTTCTCCCCTCAGTTTAATGAGGAAAAGTAGTGAATAGTATGGAGCTAGAATTTCTTTAGGGGGAAATCATGGTGAATGAAAGCTTCTTGTAAGTGCTAGAATGTTCTGGAGGGGACCCTGCTAATTAGAAAGTAAAAGGGCTATTGTGTTTTCTCTAGGGAGACTTTGGAGACAGGCAGTGACCCGAACACAGCAGTACTTCTAGAAGGATTTGCAGCTTTACCAAAGCTGGGCTCTTTTTTGGGTAACTACTTGTGGAGGTGTGTTGTGAAAGAACGAAGTATTTTGCAAGGGTCTAATGCTGTATGAATTTGTCCACATTTGCCATTACTATTTATAACTTTAGAGGTCAGGGGTCCTTTCCTAGTTACCTATTTGCTCCTTCAGAAACCCTTACTAACCATCTGTTATGTGAACAGCTCTGTGCTACACACTGAAGATATATATGTATGAATACATTATACATATACTCTTTAATTTGTATTATGTACGTACACAGGAGGGGGCTGAGTGGGAATTTGTGAGAACATATGAGACAGATTTAATCTCAGGTCTGGCGAGGCTTTCCTGAGGAAGGGTCATTTAAACTGAAAGTACAAGGACAATAAAAGGAGTTGACATTTCCTGAGTATTTGCTTTGCACCGGACGATGTGTTAAGGGCATTATATAAGTTATCTCATTTAATCCTTTAAGGTAGGGGCCACTATTATGACCATTTTACAGGTAAGGAAACTGAAGCCTAGAGAATAAATTGCTCAAAATTGCATACTTAGCAGGTGTTAGGATATGGACCTACCTTTTGGGTGAGTTGTACGTATATGTATATATGTAGGGATAAGTGTGCACTAGTTTCTCCAGTACTCTGACTCTGGAGCGTTGGTTTTTCACCTTTTTTTTAAAGTTTATTTATCTATTTTGAGAGAGAGAGTGAGTGAGTAAGTGAGTGAGCAGGGGGAGGGGCAGAGGGCTTGAGAGAGAGAGGTACAGAGAGAATCCCAACCAAGTAGGCTCTATGCTGTCAGTGCAGAGCCCAACTCAGGGTTCAGTTCTACAAACTGTGAGATCTCTCCTCTCTGTGTACCTTTTGGAAGGACTTACTTTGGTCTTCGTAAGATTGAATGTGAACGTGGGTCCTCTTTGTGTGGAAAATTGTTGCCAAACCCTCCTGAAGGAGGACCTGAAAGTAAGGGGATGGGGGCCAGAAGGAAATGGATCTCTTTGCTCACTCATGCTGGTGGCAAAGGTCTCTTTCTCAGGGAAATAGGGCCCCATTGAAATGAATTATCGGAGGAAGGAGGGAGGGAAATGTGTTCTTTACCCATCCAAGAACTCTCAACATCCATAGAGAGAAGGTCATTTAAGAAACCTCAAAGGAATTTCTGGAAGAAGAGATATAACCACATCTCTGTAATCCCTGCTAAGGATAAAATGAAATAAACTCCACATTTTTGGAAGCAGTAGCAGAAGTGAGCAGCTTCAGAGGTTGATTCCCAAAATGGGGCAAGGAATTCCTGGGAGGTGTTGAAGGTTTAAGTTGTCTGAATGTCACAGTGTTGCCTAGTGAGGGTGGTGGCTCTGAGACGAGCTGCCCTTGCAGTGGAGTGGGGATTGGCAAATAGGGCACAGGGAAAAGGTGGTGGGGAAACAGAGGATTATGGGAGCCTTCTGGGAGAACTGGGAAACAAAACAACTAGAGACATGCTGTTCTCACCTGGTGAGAGAAGATGTCTAGAATGTCAAGATTATGTAAATAAGTGTTTAATAATAGTTATAAAGTGTATTCATAGAAAGTTTGAGGTATGGTCAGGTCAACAGATCAGGACGAAGATTGTCATTGAAAAGACAGTTTCTCACAGTTCCCAAGAGGAAGGGGTTTGCCACATAGGGGGTGGGGGTGGGGCAGGGGGGCATTTGGAGAAGAACTGATCAGTTGGAAGGCAGAGGGAGAGAGAGAACCTCAGACAAGAGCTTTTATTGTGGTTTCTGTGAGAAGGAACAAGCAAGTTAGGGTGAGCAGATTTAACATTGGCCAGACTAAATAATTTCAGTGGACTGAAGGGCAGAGGAGCTGTCCCTAGTTGTCTGGTACCTGGCCCTGAGGTGACCAGATGTATTGTGGCCTGGAGTGTGAGAGGCTGATAAAGGAGGTGGTTGGAGTATGGGCTCCGGAATACTTGGCGTGCATTTGAAAAATGTGTTCATGGGTGGGTTGTTCCTATCTAGGAATTAGCTAACCCTGGGATGGGCAGTCTCTCCAGGGTCAGTAAGGCCCCAGAGGTCAAAGCATCAGAATACAGAAAATAAAAGACATGGTTAATACAACAAGGCAGCTGGGAGATGGTGAGCACCATTTTTTCCTTTTTCTTTTTCAACTTTTCACAAGAGGTTAAAATACTTTACATTTTAAGTCATGGCCCCTAATGGCCACATAGACCGGCTCTAGTGTATCTACTCATGAAGGGAGATGGTTATGTTTGTCCCAGGCCTCATTTAGAAAGGAATTTGAAATCCTTCTCTGGAGAAGGCCTCATATGCATAAATACAAAACCTTATTCATTAATAATAAACTTCAATGGAAACTTTTAATCATGTTTTTAAGGGCTGCTGTTTCAAAGCAATCCAGTAGAACCAAAGCCTTCATTATTTGAGAGATGTTTTTATGCAGAATCTGTTGAAAGAGAATTAATGATGAGCTTGGGTGAGTTGGGTATTCGAAAAGATGTCAGGGAGAGTTCCCCATTGGAAATACGGGACACAGTGTGGTATTAAATGGGGTTCCTGTACCAGCCCAACATGTTGCAGCTCTGAGCTCTGGTTCCCCTCCTCTTTTTCTCTCTTGGGTTGCCCTGCCGATAAGAAACCAGTCAGGGAATTACACAGAACACTGTATTTAACTATATGGCCTGATTGTTACTTCCATTTGCATATTAATTTTCTGGAATCAGATAGCAGTGCAACTGCATACATAGCACCAGGGAGTGTATGAAGAAGGAGTGCCTCGTGTACTATAACACATAGATTCCTGTGTTTGACCTTAAAAAAAAAAAACAAAAAACAAAAAAACAATGACTACAAAATGTTTTTAAGTAAGGGGAACTTGAAACCTCAATAGACCTTGGTTCTTCATCCCGTTAGGACAGTTTGGTCTCGGAATCGCTGAGCGAGCTGAGCTGAGCTCTTGGAAGCAGGAGCACAGGCATGTCAAAGCCAGTGTTGGCTCTGGGAGCTAAGGGTATCCTGGTGTGGGGCAGCATCCAGGAAACATAGCCAATACTTCGCTGGTGTCCAAAAGGCTAATGTTCACATTGGGAAAGTCCTCTCGGGTCACCTAGTGCAAAGCAGCCCTCTTCATCTCCAGGCTCTTGGACACTGGCTACTCCCACCGATTTTAGCCTCTGTCCGAGAGCTGCTGATACAGAGACTCAACTCTCAGCAGACTGTGCCTCACGGGGACAGTTGCACTTTTTTACTCCCCCATAGTGGCTCTCCACCCCCATCCCTGGACTTGCTGCGGGCTCCCGGTACTGGTCAACAGTGTTTCTATGAGTGCAGAGTTGACTCTGGTGTGATGCGGTAAGAGGGACAATGCATGCCACTGGCAGAAGAAAATACTCTCATCGTCACTTTTTCAAAGGCAGGCATTGTGGGGTGAGTAGGGGGAGAACAGTAAGAAGTGTTGCTCCACTCTGCTTAGGCCTTTTTCAGCCAGCCCAAGTGACCCAAATACCCACAGACCAGAAGTACAGGACATAATCACTGCTGAGTATTCACGGTGTCATTCTTTAGGAAAGCAGAAAATAAGCCGTAGGGCATATGGGGTTGCTAACATTTTAATTTTGCCATACAGAAATTAAAAGAAAAATTCTTTTCTATTCTTCCTGTCATTTCACAATAAAAGGGCATTATAACATCCAAAAATATGAATACCGTGTCCTAAGTTTTCTCATTTACTCACAGTCTAGAGAAAATGTTGGCACATTGCTAGGCTAGGTAGAACTATTTGACTCTTGTTTATTGAGTGTTTACCAGGTACCAGGGACTCTTCTAAACCCTTACATATATTCTCATTTTTTTCCTTTTTAAACTTCTTTGATGGCTTCATATGGTCCCTTGCAGTGATGGCAAATCATCATTTCCAGATCCATTGATAAGGCCTTGTCTAGGGCATTGTGTAAATAGGAATCCAAAGATTAACAAAGGCTCAGCTGGAAAGAGTAGTTTATTGGTTAATAGTACCCGACATGGAAATGTGGGGTTGAGTGGGTGAGTAGATAGGAAGGGTATTTTTCACCCCCACAGCCTTGCAAAAATAAGGTTTCAAAGTCCTCAAGGGGAAAGCCAAGTGCTTTACAGTCCTTGGGATACCTTTCCAGGCTTGCATCCTGTCCCTTCCTTTAAATTCAGTGCCTTTGCTTCTCTAACTACATTATGCACACGAATCTCCAGGGATTCTTGTAAAAATGCAGATGCTTATTCAGTAGGTCTGAGGTGTGGTCTGAGACTTCACATCTCTATCAAGTTCCCAGATGTTGCTGGTCTCCAAGGACCACACTGTGAGTACCCAGAGTGTGGGTACTTCCCATTCATTCCTAAAACCTGCCTTGTGCTTTTACTTGTCAGTTAATAAGGGGTTACCACCCATTATTTACTAGGTGTGAAACCCTGTGCTAACTACTTTTTTTGTCTTACGTTTTTAAAAAATTTTTTTATCTTTATTTATTTTTTTAATATGAAATTTATTGTCAAATTGGTTTCCGTACAATCCCCAGTGCTCTGTGCTAAGTACTTTACATGAATCATCTTATTTAACCTTAACAACAAACCTCTCACGTAGGTAATGGTATTATCATCCATTTAATTTTTTTTTTAATTTTTTTTTTAACGTTTATTTATTTTTGAGACAGAGAGAGACACAGCATGAACGGGGGAGGGGCAGAGAGAGAGGGAAACACAGAATCGGAAGCAGGCTCCAGGCACTGAGCCATCAGCCCAGAGCCCGACGCAGGGCTCGAACTCGCAGACCGTGAGATCGTGACCTGAGCCGAAGTCGGACGCTTAACCGACTGAGCCACCCAGGCTCCCCTATCATCCCATTTTAAAAATGACTAAAACCAGGCATGCCTGGGTGGCTCAGTTGGTTGAGTGACTCTGGATTTCGGCTCAGGTCATGATCCCGGGGTCATGGGATTGAGTCCTGTGTTGGGCTCCATGCTGAGCATGGAGGCTGCTTGAGATTCTCTCTCTCTTTCTCTCTCCCTCTCTCCCTCTGTCCCTGTCCCCCACTGGCACTCTCTCTAAACTAATATTAAAAAAAATAAAGAAACTGTCTCTCATTAAATAGATAGATAGATAAATAAATAAATAAATGAATGAATATTTTTAACAATGACTAAAACCAGACTCAGAGCTTAATAAGTTCCTCAAATTTAGAGAACAGCAAGGGTCTTGAACCCCAGCATGCAGGACCACAAAGCATGTATTCTATGGCCTTGCTACTCACTCTGTAGATTAGCAGTATTAGTTTCATCTGAGAGCTTGTTAGAAAAGCAGAGTATCAGGCCCCGCCCCAGAGCCACTGAATCAGAATCTGCATTTTACCAAGACCACAGGTGATTTGTGTGCATACTAAAGTATAAGAAGTACTACTTTTCATACTTTTCTCATGCATCTCTTCCAAAATACAAATCACAATTTTTACCACACCAAAATCAAAAATATTTTGCAGTTTTGATCCCACAAATTTGACCCAAAGGACATTTTTACTAGGTTGCTGGGGAGATTTTTGGCTCAGCAGAAATAATCAACACAAAATAAATTGACAATGCCTAAAGATGCAAGTGGTAAAATTTAATATACTTGAAAACCTGCTTAAAGGGTCATATGTTGGTCATGTCGGATACTGCAGAAATTGGCTCAGGAAAAAAATTACACTTGGTGGAAATAATCGACATGAAATAAAACTGTCAACAGCTAAAATTGCACATGGCAAGACACAGATTACAAAAAAAAAAAAACAAAAAAAAAAACCTGATAGAAGAATCAAGTCTTCTTAAAAAATAAATTAAATCTCAAAATTGGACCCAGAAACACTGAACTTGTTAGAAATAGTGATTTCAAAAAGAAAGTTTACAAAAGTATAGGTTATTACTCTGAAATTATTTCTAGACAAGTACTGATTAATGATTCAGTATTAAGTTCCATGAATGCAGGAATTAATATCTGCCTCATTTACTATGTATTCCCAGCATTTAAAACATTGCCCAGCATATAACGGTACCTCAGTTAAAGATGTATTGCGTAAGATCTTAAAATGTATAAGGAATATAATCTGATAAAAAAAATTCAGTAGGACAAAAATGAAAATGGGAAAAATATTCAAAATGTGTAAATGTGTGGTATAGAATTTGATCAAAGAAGTAAAATGATTTAATGGCATTTGATCCAGAGGATGCCTTGCATCTGAGAAAGACTGCATGAGAAGATGGTTAATCAGTGTTCGCACAATTAGGGTAACAGATTCATAAACAGGAGTCAAAGTAGGCTGGAAGGGTTAGCTCATACCTTCCACCTGTTCCAATGGTGGAGTGAAAACGATGGGGCAGAGCAGCTGCCCGAAGACCATCTGTATTCCTTCTCTCTGGCAGCAAAGCTTAATTATCCTTCAATGCCCAACTGAAATGTAATGTCTTCCATTTGGCCTTTGCTGATCCAAAGTAGAACATTTTGCCCCATTGTTTTTATCCCTACCATTCTGACCCAAGGATGTGCCGATGATGCCATACAACCTATTGTGATTCATCAAAGTTGAAAGAAGACTTTTGAAAATGAGGAATGTATTTTCATAATGGAACAACCTTCTGATATGTCAGAATTACTTACAATTTTATCATAGGTTAGCCCAGAAATAAATACAAACTATCAGACTGCTATTCAATTCATAATATATATTACTAAGGAAAATATATAAAATATAAGGTGTTATATGTGTTACGATTCAGTGCCTGAAAAGTCACCTCTTGTTTATAATATTGAAAACTACAAAAGTTCACCAAATAAAGAATTTGTAGAAATATTCAATATAAAATAAAATGTTCATGGCTGAACTATATACATGGTAACATTAAAATTGATGGGAAAATAAAACTGCTTTCAAAATTTAGATCTGAATAATTAAACATGGGAAATTGGACTTGATGAAAATAATCACAGGATAAAGTTTACAGCGGGATTCAGTATGTATGCTTTTAAGTATGTTCCATAGAGATATAAACTAAATATGAAAGAGTTATATACTATAATTTTCATTAAAAAGTTGCTTATAATAGAGGAAAATTAGCAAATACTGCTAAATATGGAGTATATTAGGGGAATAAAGCAAACTACATTACTGTCTCTTGATGGTCAATGGCTGTATCTCAGAGCAGCATCTCTGTGTTTATATCCGCTCATTTTTATTCGTATGGAAGTGAAAATAATATTTTCCCCATTCTCCTTAACACTTCTGCAAGTTGGCCTTTTTGTGGATGGTTGTGTGATGTCACTAAGAGTGAGAGCCTTGGAAACACAGAAGCTGCTGCTACTATTGTTTCACGCCAAATACCAAAGTGGTGTCAGGGGCTTGAGTTGGGCAGTACTGAAGGATGAAAATGTAATCGTGGTAACTGCCTAGCATCCTGGGATCTAGAGGCTGAGAACGGAAGAGCAAGATCAAGAAATATAAAACACATCCCACAACCTCAAGTGAAAACCCGACATCTTGCCTTTCTTGATTCATTTCTTAAGTCATTCAACAAATATTCATGGAGTGGCTACTTGGCACCAGGAATTGTCCTGGACAATGTTCTAGATTTAGGACACCAAATCTAGAGACTGAATCATGAACAGAAGAGACAAAAGTTTCTGCCCTCGGAGTAGAGAGAGATAGTGATAAAACAAATGAGTAAATTATACAGTATGTTACTTGAGATGTGATATGGAAAAAATAAAGCAGAATAGGGGCATAGGGAGTGCTTGCAAGTGGGACTGTAATTTTGAATTGGGTAGTAAGAGGGGGATCTAGTCAGGAGATGCCATTTGAGAAAACTTGAGGGAAGCCGGCAAGCCATGCAGGTATCTGGGAGAAGAGGTACCGGGTGTAGGAAAGAACTTCGCTCTGATAGTCTCTAGCTTTAGACTTCATGTCTGGTTCGGTCTATCGTGTTACTAAGCCAGACCTTGGAAATGGACTCTAGATTAATGAAGTTCTGGAATTTTGGAGAAGGAAACCTCAGGGTACAAAAGTACCTTAACCCTTGTTAGAAATTATTTCGAGTCTGTGGCTTTTCAACTGGGCTAGGAGCTTTTGAGTCCCCACGAACCCAATCTCTGCCATTGGAATTTATGTTAGTGTTTTCAAAATGTGTTCTTCATCCTGAGTGATAGCTGCTGGGTGACAAGGGGTCTCATTCTTAAATAAACTTGGGAAACACAATGTACTGTCTTCCCAGTTTGAAAAGCCCTGCAATAAAGAAACCTGTTGACTTTGGTTTAACCCTGAGCTTCCCTAACTTATTCTCATGCCATGGCTGTTAATATACCACAGAACAGATGCTCAGCAGAACACCCTGGCCCACACAGTAGTGTTCCGGCTGGTTGTGGGCTGTCTGGTAATTGTTCTTTCCCTTTTCCAGATAGTCCGTGTTGTTGAATTGTAAGGCAGGGCTAGGTGATAAAATTCTCTTGCATAACCACTTGGTCCTGGACACAGACCAAATAACAGAAAATCTTTCTGGATGAGATTGACTTGCTGGCTAACTATTGCTTTAAAAGGAGTCATTGATGATTGGAAATGTGGCCCTATGAAAGAGGTCAGTCAGGGTCCTCTTAAAGATGCAGTCTAAAGACTCCAACAGAAACAACATACTCCAATGTATTGAATACAGAAGCAGAGAGAATCTAGCTAACTTTATTGAACCAGACATTAAAGAAATTTGCAAATACGTAAAACAATGCCACCATTTTCTCTCTCTTTTTTTTTGGTTTTGAAAAATATAGTTGTTTTTCATAAAAATATCATTTATGCTAACATGTATTATTTTTAAATTAGGTAACTAATATTTAAACATTTTCTCAGTTTCAGTTTCTAATTCTATAAATATTGCCAGCTATAACCCACATAAACTAAAGCTCTTTGGGGTCCTCAATTACCTTTAATAATGTAAAGTCCTGGTACTGAAAAACTTGAGAACTGCTGAACTAGGCAATCCTTTTTTCATTTCTAAGAAGTCAGACTACTGGTTTGAGACTCATGAATGCAATGCATTGAAGGCAACTCAGAAGACCCTCTCTACTCCCAGCCCATTCTGAAACAGGGAAAAAAGTGATTTTGATTTTTGCCAATAAAAGTCTTTTTAGTAAGTCTTTTTATCATGTACTTACCCTTCCCCACATGAGAACTCTGCTTCTTTCTGTTGTCGATATAGAATTTTTGAATTGCCATGAGCTTACTGTCTAATCCCAATGGAATTTAGTTTTCTGTCTTTGGCAAAGTCTCATGCATCCCTGTGTTGTTTTTACCTTAAGGCTGTACGCATGTTTATTGAGTGCCTCCTATGTACAAGGCACTTTTCTCGTGAGTGGGGAGACAATAATAATGAAAGAGGTGCTATCCTGCTCTTGTGAGTTGACAGCCCAGTGAGAGACTGGGTAATATTTAATCAAACACTTAGCCTGTGTCAAGATCTGTGCATTCTGCATGTGGTGTCACCATTTCGTGGTCACAACGATCCTCTGAGGTTAGTTGCTAGTGTCGCCATTTTACATGGAAAGGATATAGACTCAGAGAAGGTGAGAAGTTTGCCCGGTCCCAGCAGTGGCCACTCTTGGTACACCCACCAAATCCTCTCAGTTTCCACTAGTGCTGTGCATCCGTCCCTCAGTTTGGTGAATCTTGCTGCTAGTGGCTTGTAGCTGCAAAATTCTTCAGAGGATCGCCCATGGGCTACCACAGCCATCCAACCTGTGTCCAAGTGCTACTAGCTGATGACTGACGCCCAAGTACAAAAGCTCATCTTCCTTTGCCTCTGGATAAACTCTGGATGTAATTTACCCTGCAGATCTTTTGCAGGGATCAGGCTGATGCTGGTCTTTAAGTAAAATTAGACCTTTGTTTAGCTTCTTTTTCCCAGGTCTCCCTCTTGAACTTTTACCGTTTTTTCCCTGGGAGCTCTTTGTTGATAATAAACCACTTGAATTTGAATCTTTGGCTTAGGGTCTGGTTTTGGAAGAATCTGACTGAAGACAATAACCCACCTAAGTGGCAGAAGTCAAGAATTGAACCCAAGCCCATTTAACTTGAGCACATGTGTTTTTTTAACCAACAGGCTTGACTGTGGGTTTTCAGTTTATTGGTGTGGGCTAGTGGTGAGTTGGTCCATCCACATGGCAATTGTATATAACCACATTTCTTATTTTGCCACACACAAGGGTGTTTCTTTTTACCTTGAGGGTATGTGTTCTTCACCTTCTTGAAAAAAATTCTGCACAGAGGACAAAGTAACATCCAGGGAGGTTATCATACTTATTTAAAACCAGGCAACTGGTTTTAAATACTAGCTTCTTCCTTTCCCAACCAAAGTAAACATAAAGGAAATATTGATAAACTCTTATTTCCTACCCTCCCCCCCCCCATGATGGCAATATATAAAGCAAATGGAAAAATAGTAGGTTGGTAATAGCATACTATGGGCTCCTTCCATAGGATCAGCATCAGTAGCTAAAATGTCATAGGCTGTTAGCACCTCAAGAGAGAAGCAGTAGCTTGGTGTTTGGGTGGCAGTCACACCATCACTGTGTTGAGCTCTGCCTTTTGTGTTGAATGGAAGGGCTATTACTCCCCAATGCCCTAGCCACCCCTTGGTGTGTTTCCCCTAAACTGGAATCAGAGTGACTGTAATTACCCATCCATTCCCTTTACAGAAAACACTTCTGTTCTTGACTATTGGTAGCCCCCTTGTATTGTGGGGTCCTTGAATTTGGTGTTAAAATTCACAGGCGGCATGGGGACACATATCCTTGCAGCAACCTTAGCATCAAAGACATTTGTGTAAAAAGGGCCCTTCTCCATTACTACAGAACTGTTTATTTTTTCAATTAATGAAGGATAAGGTGGTCCACTGGGGAATTTTGGCTTAGAGTCCCAGAATTTAAATATGTATGCTCAGTGGGAGGCTAGAAAGACCTTAGATTAATCCAGTTCTTTCGACATCTGGGGCTGGGCTTGCAGTGGGGGTGGCTAGTTTAAGTGCTGACTTTGGAAGGAGCCATTCTGTCCAAGTTTGGAGCCATGGGCTCAGGTCGCAGCTGCAGGCTTGGAATATTTCACCGACTTACACTCAGTTGAAAAGTTGATAGTACACCCTTTGACATGCCTTGGTGTCTACTCTCATACCTCTGTTTTACCTTTTCTCTCCTTCTCAACAAATATACCTTATATCTAACTTGATATTTGGGGCACACAGACTTTATTTAAGATCCAGTCTGGGGGTTTTTTGATTTAAGAAAGAATGAGCCCCAATGTGAGACTTAGGGAGAGCAGGAGACCCCTCAGTGATCCATACATGCCCCTTTTAGGTTAGGCTGAATGCAGAGGTTTTCTTCCTTCTCTCTGCTAGCTGATCTATTGAATTTTAAAGCAAATATGTATGTAGAAATTCAATAAATTGCATAGGTCTGCTCTGGGAAATTTTCAATTTCAGGAACTGGCAGGACAAGAAAAAGGTGGGAGAGCTTATCAGGAACTGCTAAGATTACAAATGAAGGCAGAGTGAGAGGCCACACTCTGAACACTTTTTATTTCCTTCTTTACCCTATGTCTTCCCTCCTCCAGTCTGGAAATACAGATGCTTCAAACTTCCCTAGGGTAAGGATGACCAATGGCCAATCTGATCATGGGAGAGACCAGCCTTTGCCATGGCCTTCAGCAGAGAGCCCCAATAAGATTTTTAAAATTTACTCTCGAATTCTTGAAACTGAGAAACATTTACATCAGTTAGTGATTTGTAGATTTGTGTATGTCAAGTCTTTCAGAGGAGATACTTCCCTCCATTGTGGCATCGATCCAATTTATAATGGATGGCATCCAGTCCCTGACTTTGCCTCCTCCCTTCCACTTCCACTGGTGTGAAGGAAAGGTCTCCTGAACAAAATGTGTGTGATGATCTTAACACCACTGAACACACTGTAGTCTTCTTACGAGCATGGCATGTCTCTCTTGGGCATTGTGGATTCAGGTTTACATAATGAAATTTAAAGAAATGGAGGGGGAAAGCTTCTGGCTTAAAATTCAGTTTTAGGATTTGCATTACCCACAAAATACCAACCACCTCCAGAAGGTGGCTTTCCATCTCAGCTCAGAAAATGCACAAGTAGACGGGGACTAGGAAAAATGGAAAGGTGGGAAGACTTGGTTTGCTTCCCAAAGCCTCCCTCCTTCCCAGCAAGAGTGCTGATTACTTCTCTTCCTCATTTCACTTCATCTCTTTCTGCTGCCCTCAAGCCCATCAATTCTGATATTAGATACAGTTGGGTTTTCAGCCCAGTGCCAGTGAATTTAGTTCAACATGTTAACTTTCCTCTGCATTTGTCTTGTCTTTAATTATGAAAGAAAAGGTTCTACCCTTTTAAAGGCATTGTGGGGAGTCTAGGGGGTATAGTAGACCTGGAAAGGAAACATCTTCAGGAACTTTTGACCAAGAGAAACGCCATCTGAAAATGCCTAAGCTAACAAAACTGGGTTTAGGACATCTGCTTTTGGCCCATTCTCATTAACCACCATATCCCTGGAGACTGGTTTTCCTCCTAATATGGTGAAATATGCCAAAAGCAAGTAAATTCTCCTGTGGGATTTAAAGGATTTAACTGAATCACATGGAAAGTTACCAGATCTTCTGAATGATTTATGTGGTGGAGGCATGGTTCTATTTGGATGAACTTCTTGCTGTATCACAGGAAAAAGAAAGTGAAATATTCAGTATATACTCACCAAGTGGTTCCAAGGACCTTGCCTTGAAAAAAAGACAGTTTGTTTTAAAAGTTAGTTTAGAAATGTTAAAAAAAATTACATTTTTAAAGTAAGGGTTATCACATTGCCAATCCTTTTCATCAATGCTGTAAATAAAGTCACTCTTTTTTGTTGTCGTATCATTTCATTGCTCGTAAGTAAGAAAAAGGTGTATAAGTTTGGTCTTAATCTAAATCTTAACACATTGGATAGAAATGTGAAGTCTCATAAAATTTATACCAAACACTTAAAACACATGAGATAAATTTTAGAAGCTGGAAACCACATGGGAATCCTGGGTCCCAAATATGTGTCCTCATTCCCTCAAAAATCTACAGCATCTCTTAAAAGTTGAAGCTCGGTTCCACTTAAAACGTGATCGTTTCCATTCTCAGCCTTATTTTAAAATGGAACTGCAGAAATGAATTCTTCTGGGTTCTATTCACATCTCAGTGACTCTAGGAAAGTCCACAGAAAGCACACTTCTCAAAACATTTAGTTAACCATGTACTACAAAGGCCTCAGAAAGTGTGGTATTTTTCAACATTGCAGCAAAACGTATTGCTAGAGAGTTAGGAAAAAATATACAACTTAAGTCTTGCTCTTCAAAGACATCTTCTAGTGGACAGGCAAGAATTACCAAAGATTCTTACAACATAATAAAGAAAAGAATGATCTGGGTTTTTTAAAAAAAAATTTTAACGTTTATTCATTTTTGAGAGACAGAGCACAAGCAGGGGAGGAACAGAGAGAAAGGGAGACACAGAATCTGAAGCAGGCTCCAGGCTCCGAGCTGTCAGCACAGATCCTGACATGGGGCTTGAACTCACAGACTGTGAGATCATGACCTGAGCCAATGACCTGATGCTTAATCGACTGAGCCACCCAGGCACCCCATAGAATGATCTGTTTTTTTATAAAGAATAGAGTGTGGGGGTCCAAATGGAATTCGGGTCATTGTGGTTATGTTCCGCACTCCAATATGTACTGCATGTCTCAGATGCATTGGGAACACTGTAGGACCACTCAGTGTGCCTGCTCTATATGTTTTACCTGGCAAGTCTCTACTCAGCAGTGTCCCTCATACCGTACAAAAAACAGCAGTGGTCCAAGAAAGGCATTTGGATGCTTCTTTAGAGTAAGTGACTAATCTTGGTTTAGAAATGTGGTTTTTATTTTTTGAAGTTTATTTCTTTATTTTGAGAGAGAGAAAGCACCTGCATGTGAGTGGGGAGGGGGCAGAGAGAGAGGCAGAGAGAATCCAAAGCACGCTGAGAGTGCAGAGCCAGATGGGGGGTTCAAACCCACAAATTGTGAGATCATGACCTGCACCAAAATCAAGAGTGGGATGCTTAACCAACTGAGCCACGCAAGTGCCCCAGAAGTGTGGTTTTTAAAGTCTTAGGTGTATAGATCATTTTGAGAAACTATGATTAGAGTCAAGAAAAAGGGAACATACATATCACATACATGTTATATTTTGCATTTAGTTCTAGGGTTCCAAAAACATCAAGGCTGGAAGATCATTATGGGAGAAATTTCATTAGGTCTACTTAAAGAACATCAATGACAGGCAGGAAGAAAGAGGAAGGGTTCTGACCTTGGACAAGGATGTAATTCCTTGTACTAGTGACCAGTTAATTCCACCCATCAGAATAACCTTTGCCCTTGCTTTTCAGTGGTTTATAAAAAGGAATAACGGGAAATGGCACTGGTAGGAGATTTTCAGAACTGGAAATACTATTCAATTGGCTCCCCAAACAGATAAAAATAATATACACCCAATTCAAGTTTTAAATGCCATTTAAGCCAGAGAGGCAAAGGATGGAATGCTGATTATTTGGGGGAGAAATAGTGGGGAGTGGGGTGGGGAGGGAAATAGAAAGGGAAGGCCAGATGTTCAATTTTCAACATCAATGTTTCTGAAGCCAAGAATATATTGCTGACCCAGTCATGATAAAATGTGCAGGGGTTTCCAGCAATCCAGAGTCAGCTGACTTGTTTAAGGAGGAAAACAACAATTTTAAAATAATAAAGTTAGGCTGTAAATATAATTTTCTTATCTGGGATTCTAGTTATTTATACCACAAAATGAATAGCCACATAAAGATCTTATTGTTTCTCATCAGAGCGAGCAAGCTTCATGCTCAGAGAATGCCTTGACTTTGCGAGGTTATCAGAAGAAAATGTTGTATTTTTATGTGATAGACGGACATGAATTTTATTTAATAGCCAATCTGATGTGAATCAAAATACTATCAATTATATCAAAAACAATAGAAATCTTCATCTTATTGCTGGTTATATGGCAGTACTGTTCTCCTTCCAAAAGCCGATGGGAACGATTTCTTTTGCTTTTCATTTGAGCCACTTTACAAGTTTGTTATTGTTGTTAGAATAAAATATTTTACCAATAACACTGAGTGACCTATACATTGCCTTAATAATGTGACGTTTTATAGGTTTGGCCGCCTAATGACACCATTTAGAAGTTTGCGCTCTGCCCACTGTTGATTTGCCTTTGCAATTACCAAACTGAAGAAAAATGGCTTTTATAAATACATGAATCCAATTGAAACTTTGCAAGGTTGGAATCATTTAATTTTTGGAGTCTGTGTTGCATCCAAAAGCCTTCTGTGGTTTGTGCACCCCAAGAATGATTTTCTATCCAAGTCATATTTGAATAAAGCAATGGATAACAACATGTCCTGTGTTTCCAAGAAACCTAATCTGGTGCAGGGGTGGGAGTTCATTATCTTCTCTTGTACCACCCTTCAGAGTACAGGCTGGTAAGAAGTTTGCTTGAAAGCTTGTCTGCAGAAAGATAATTTTATTGCATTAAAGTCATACAACAGAAGTTATCAATTCTATGTCAGGAATTAAAAATTACATCACAAATAAGTATATTTTCTTTCTTGTCAAAATATATAGTTTGTATTTCTCAATACCCAAGAAAAAGTAGACTATTTTCAGCAGAAATAATCCTGCTACCCTTTTTTTCTTCTCTACTCAAGATAGACAAACATACTTTTGCTTTTTTTCTTCAAAATAATGGCCTGAATAACAACTGTTTGCTCCCAGACACAACTTTGGTAACTTCAATAAATGTATGGTAACTTCGCTTTGCCGTTCATTGTTGGTGTAAACCTTTCATAATACTAAAAAATCCCAATTTTCTAAGACTTGGACCTATTTATTTCTGCATCTTAACCTGCCCTGACTTTCCTCCAGACAAACTTAAGTCCTAAGGCCTCTAGAACTGATCTGCTAAATAAAATGGTCAGTGATCATAGAGAACTTATATGAAGAAATAAAATGATTTTCAGTAAAAATCTGGAAAAATGTGGTTTGTGTCAGGTAAAGAGGGTGGTAGTGCTTGGTATATTGTTTACAATTGATTTTAAAATATTGCAACGTGGACTTTAAGGTGGTACTTGTGTTAATTTCCTTCTCTACTACTTACTACTTACTAATTGAAGCTATCTAACCAGGGGTGGTTGGTTAACATTTGAAAAAGTCTAATCAGGAGTGATGGGTGGCTCAGTCAGTTAGGCATCTGACTCCTGATTTTAGCTCAGGTCATGATCTCAAGGTTGTGAGATCGAGCCCCACGTGGGGCTCCGTGCTAGGTGTGGAGTATGCTTGGGATTCTCTCTCTCCTTCTCCCTCTGCCCCTCTCCCATTTGTTTTCTTCCTCTCTCTCTCTCTCTCTCTGTCTAAAAACAAAAAACTCTAATCGAAAGCCTCCAGGAAGTTAACACAGGATGTGGTAGGCAGCTTCCCAGTACTCTTCTTATACAACCTTCTCCCCTTAAATGTGGGCTAGACCAAACAACTTGGTTTAACAAAGAGAATGCAGCAAAAAGGATGAGATATCACTTGTGAGATTAGCTTAGCAAAGGCTGTGACTTCCATTTTGCTAGCATTCTCTGTCTTGCTGGCTTTGATGTAACAGCTGCCATGTTGGAGAGGTACACATGGCAAGGAACTAAGAGTGGCCCCCAGACACAGAAACTGAGACCCTCAGTCCAAGAACCCACGAAGAACTGAATCCTACCAACCAGAACCTGAGTGAACTGGAGGGAGCTACTCCTTCCTAGTTAGAGCTATAAGGTAGATACAGACCCAGCCAACACCTTGACTGCATCTTGTGAGAGGACCTGAAGCAGAATCCCCCACTGAACTCTGTCTGGAATCCTGACCCAACCAAAACTTAGGAACTCACAAATGTTCTTCTAAGCCATCAAGTTTTGGGGTAGTCTGTTATACAGCAGTAGATAAGTAATACACAAGAACTACAAGGATCCTGTTTTAATCTATACTAGCTGATCTAATTATACTTACAATTGAATTATACCTCAATAAAGCTATTTACAAATGCAATCTAGAGCATTTGTTAAATATCATAATATTAGAAACACATGTACATATATCTATAAAAGGAGTGGTGTACAAAATATATATATTGGCTAGAAATAGTGTAGAGTACCTCTGCCTTTGCATGTAAGAGGCATAAGAATATGGTAAGCCCAGAGCCCAATACTCTTCTCAATAGTACCCTAGCCCTAGGATTCTTGTTCAGCCCTGGATTTGGCCATCACGTGGAGGGATTATGTGGCTTGATTTGACTCACGTTAGCTAGGATCTATTGCTAGAACATTGTGGCCTTTGTCTCAAGTAAAACCTTCTAGTAAGCTACTTGCCAAAGAGTCTGAAGTGTGGAGTTTATACTTTTCTGAGCTTACAAGAGTGGATTCCAAGGCCTCTTTATGCTGCATGTTAATATTTGCTTGTGGATGAGGCAGAATTTGATGGGAGACTTGCTTTCATTGTAATGTGCTGCTCCTGAGGATATGAGAGATCTGTAGTTCCCACCTTTTTCTAATAGAGGCTAAAGAAATCGACCAAAGCAAAAGGGATGACTGTGAATGACCAAATTGACTTGGGCAGTTCTGTGACAGTGCTGATGTGCCAAGAGGTTAAAGCATCAGACAACTGACTGACTCCCGTGCATGGTAAGGTGGCCCCTGTGTCTCCTCTAGCATCTTTCTTTGTTATGGCAAATAACTGACTAAACTGGTCCCTCAGCAGATCCATAAGTTAATTTGAGCAAACTTAGAAAACTAATGTAACCGTTATTTTCTCACTCGGAAACCTTCCATGGCATCCTATTTCCCCCCAAACTAAGTCCACCTCCTTTTCTTGAATACAAGGTTCTCATAACTTTTGTTTTCTACCGTCTTTCATACATTAAATTGGAAAACTTAAATGTGAGTCATTCTTGTACTTTCTTGCCTCTCTGTCTTTGCTCATTTAATTCCAACAGTCTGAATGATCTTCCCACCCATTAGCTTTGGACAAACGGTGTTTATTGTATCTCAGGCCCTTGGATACAAAGATAAATAAGGTATGTTATGCCCATAAAAAGCTTATTCTGTATTGTATGAGTTGAATGTATCAACAAGCAATTTTAATATAATTTGGTGAGTGATATGATTGGTTTCTGGGGGTGGATTAAATATAGCCGGCAATCCTTTTGTGGCTCCTATTAAAAAATGGACTCTTTTTCCCCAACTCTTGAGCCTGGGCTATCCTTGTGTCTTGTTTTGACCTATTGAATGCAGTGGAAGTGACATCACGTCATTGTTGAGCCTTGGTTTCTAGAGATCTGCCTTCCCTCTTGGAGCCAGCCACCATGTAGGAAAGCCCAGTGTGCCTGCTGGAGAATGAGAGGCCATGTGGAGTAGAACTGAGGAAACTCAGTGGATGGCAGCACTGTATCAATCATGTTTTTTTCTTTTTTGTATCTTGTAATGTTTTGACACCTCAGGGGCTTTCAGACCTGGGGAGACACTGCCTCTCCCGTGGCCAGCTGACTCCTAGAGGTGGTGGTCAGCTTGCCCGGAGCATGAGTTTTCTTTGCAGATCGCTTGATTCAGTGCCAAGTTGCCATCTACCTGCTTATCTCACCCCCACACTCCAAGCCAGTATTTCCCCTGCTCCAAATCACCCCAGGGCCAGCTATCAGACAGCTAGGGACAGCACCCCAGGCCCCAGAGCCTATCGAAAATATTCAAACTCGACAATCCTAAACCTCAATAAAGGCTCTGGCACAGACTTGTCTTTTGCCCCTGCTTTTGCCTCCTGACTAAAACTTCGAACTTCCCCATGTAGCCATGCGTGGTGTGGCATGCCCCCTTCTCTTACGAAATGTAAGTAGGGAAAATCTTCTTTCAGTGGTATTAGTCTTCCTGTGTCATGACTCAGTTACCACCATACATTAAAATCCTGCAGGTACAAATTTTAGAACAAGCAGCAACTGCCTGGGTTCTCCAGCTTCGGTCAAGCCTTCAGATGATGGCAGCACCAAGAATGACCTCAGGTGAACCCAGCAGAGCCCCCTGCCCAGCTGAGTCCAGTTCAAATGATTAAGTTATGAGAAACTCGGGGTTTGTGCTACAGGGAAAAAATGTGCTGTGGTGGAAAACGACATTGTATGGAGTACACTCTTTCAAGTTACCAGATTCTGGTTCCTTGGGAGCAGTTTAAGAATTCTGTGAATTGTTGACAGCTGATCTCAATCCAAAATAATTCTTATTATAGACATGCAAATGAATTCTGTCCAGTGGATGGCCCAGCCTTCCTTTCTGCCCGCCCCCTCAAATTTAATGTTATCTCCATTTTCATCTTCATTTCAACATTCCTTTCCCCTATATACATTTATGTTTCTTTGTCTTCTCTTTTGAATCAGTTATAACATTTACTATTTCCCTCGTTTAATTGATGAGTTACATAAAATCCAACACATGTTCATTTTATATCTGTATGAGGGTGATGACTTCGCCATATTTCGAAAATTACCCCTTAACATAACAACCGTGAAAATTTGAGGTAGAGCAATAGATAAGTAAAAGCGACGATAGGCAACTGAATTGATTGCTGATACCCTGTTTGCCTAGATTTCTTTGCTACCCATATGACTAATAGAAAATGCTATTTTCTGTGGTATAGATGCTGATAAACATTTATAAAGGAAAATATTGGGATCATAGCCCTGTAACATTCCAACTAAACGGAAGTGGTAAAGCGATGAGGTTAAGGGCTTTCACCATTTAATATGCTTGAGTTCAAACCCAGACTTCACTACGTATCAGCTGCATAAACTTGGGCATATTTGTTAACAACTCTAAGCCTCAATTTCTTCATGAATCAAAATCATCCTTAAGGCATAGGATCATAGTAAATGTTAAATAAGATTGTGTAGCAGACACCTTTCATTGCCCACCTGACATCTACTTCCTCATTTCTGAACAGAGTCCCAAGTTAGTCTAAGGGTCCACATTATCTCCAGCTCCAGAGAAATGTCCTGACCTGTATAAACCAAGGAGTCCATGGCCTTTCCCTGGCATCTGAATTTGTTTAGAAGAGGGCAAAAGATTGACGTGACCCAGTCATGCAAACAGGAATGATTTACATCCAGGATGGGAGAGATCATTTCCTTTTTTCCTTCTTTCTTCTGCTGGGTGTGAATGAGGAAGCATATGAACACTTACTGCTGTTGGCAACCATCTTGTAACCAAGAAGCAAAACAGCCTTGGAATAGAGCCTCTGCTGACAGAAGAACAGAAGGACCGAAGCTGTAAGCTTAAAACGTGACCTTAGTCAGGGTTCAGTGCGTGGGATCTAAGCAGCAACCTAGGTTCTATTGAGTTGGAGAGGAACCCTCATTTGAATCTGCACCAAAAGGACTCTGGAGTGTTGGCCAGTGAGGATTGGAAGAGATACTCTATTTCCCGTATATTGTGTAAGGAAAGTGCAGTTTTATCATCTAACCATCCCTAAATGATTGTTCCCTTCAAAACCAAAATTCAAGTACAATTGGGACATTGGCCTCTGTATTCATTGCCTATAGTCATAATTTATTTGTGTCAAAAATATGGTCCTTTTTTTTGCCAAATTGTTGAAATTACAATTTTTAAGAGTCTGGCAAAGAAGCTTTTTCCCATCAGAGATAGCATTTTTACTGCGATTTTTGCCCGTTACATTATAAAATAATAATAGTCAAAGGCTTGCTTCTGGTAATAGTGGATCCTTAGAGTATCTGTTAGCACCACCACAAAGTGACATTTCCAATTCAAGCCCTCTTTTGGGGATGTGATAACAGAGTTGGAAATTTTTGCTGCTGGCTAACACTTAGCATATTAGATTTAAGCTTCCAAACATTCTTCTGAATACAGTTTTGCCAAAACGCAGGCATGCACGCATCCACACATACAGGCACACACATGCGGTCTTTCTTTTTCTTTTTTGAGAAAATAAAGACAAATGAACAAAAACGCATGAAGGAGGACGAAGCACACTCGTTGACAAGGCCCAAAATCTTGTTTGATTCCAGCCTCTTACAAGCAACAATCTACTTTTAAGATGTGGAATGAGGGGTGCCTGGGTGGCTCAGTCAGTTAAACATCCGACCTTAGCTCAGGTCATGATCTCCAATTTGTGAGTTTGAGCCTTGCATCGGGCTCTGTGCTGACAGCTCAGAGCCTGGAGCTTGCTTTGGATTCTGTGTCTCCCCCTCTCTCTGCCCCTCCCCTGCTCATGCTCTCTTGCTCTCTCTCTAATGAATAAACATGAAGAAAAAAAAAGTTGTGGGATGAGACAGAGGCGTCACCTAAAGTGATGCCTTTTTAAAATGTTGCTGGAGTTTTGAAATATAGAGACCAAATTGAAAACAATGTGTAAATTTTGGGAAAATGGCATTAACATGCTTTTGAGTCACAACACTGATTCTTGTCACAGGGTTCCTGTGATTTTTATGATGATCTGCTTCCTCTCCTAATGAGATACTATTCTGCAATTTCACTTGGGTGTGTTTTAGCACTCCTCCACAGTATCTAGGAAAATCACCACAGTCAATTGTCAGCTTGGATTCTCCACTAGAATCGAGTCCTTCTACGATCAGTCAGTGCCTAGAAAGTCAAAGACCCAGTCAGAGTTAAATGTAAAATCCTGTCTGTTGGTACAATTCATTAAGAGACAATTTGCCTGTAATAGCTACTTAATGTGTCTGCAGTATATTTTCACCCTAGACAAAATCAATAGAGATGATCGATAAAAAGAATTATCACAAATTTCCTGACAACTCCAGGGTGGCAGCAGCTGGGAAGCCACGGCAAAAGGGCGGGTTGCTTTATTAGCCTGCACTTGGGGGGGGGGGTGTCTCCCAGCCATTGGAACACAGTCTAGACTGGTTATCACATAGTGAGAGTCTTGTGGCTCCCCAGGAGAGCTCACAGTTCTCTCTCTGGTTTGTCCACTAGACCAATACCTTGATCTCCTCCTACTTTCTGCGCCGGCTCTAAGCCCTTCTCTGGGTGGAGATGGGTTGGGGTGAGGCCCTGAGCCTGAATTGTTTTGATTTTCATTCTTGTTAGCTCCATCTAGGAAGTTCTTAAGAACAAGGAGAGTCAACGGATAATTCAAGGTGAGGGAGGTTTCTACATGGAGTTACAGCAGAATGAACATACTCTTTTATTCCTGAATTCTCCATATTGTTCAGGGTGTGTGTGTGTGTGTGTGTGTGTGTGTGTGTGTGTATACCTACTTTTATCCATGTTCAAAGATTTGAACCACCTTATAGTAAGGACAGCACATATAAGACTATATAAATAGAATAGGAAGTCAAGGTCCTGGACTAGGACATATGGACTATTTAGTGGCTACAGCTGAGTTACACAAAAGGACATGAGGAAAAAACAAAAACAAAAACAAAACAAAAAACAAAAACACAAACCTTGCTACATGGTTCTTGACTAAGAGGAAAAACGCACCTGTTTCCCCATCTTGCCTGGCTTCTTCTTCCTTGCTCACTGAGTCAAGTTATTCAGATGGTGAAGATGTCCAGGTCTCAGGGAAATCCTTTTTAAAAGCCCCACCAGAAGCCTACCATGGACTTGAGTTTCCGTTCTCTTGGGACCATTTGCTTCAGTCCTTTGCAGAGGGGGTTGACTGTGTTCAGATCAGTGACATGTACGGTGAGGTCTCCCAAGGTAGCATTAACAGAAACCCTTGTGGGAAGAGCTTAGTGTAGCTACTCTTTCCTTTCTTCTTGTGCCCTTTGTGTGGAAGCTTGAGTGTTTTTGATTCCATCTTGCAACTTTGGAGGAAGGGCTGGCGGGAGTGCAAAGCTGCAGAACCGGACCACTCTGGGATTACCCGCTCTAGCCTTCTGGTTATGTGAGAGGATCAAACACTTTTATTACTGAAAACACTACTGAGAATTCTGCTTACTGCAGCTGACCATATCCTACTGATGCAGGTAGGTACTATCATTATCTCGATCACATAGGACAGTTGAGGCTTCCCCGGGTGACATGCTAGTGAGTAGCAATGCCTGGGTTGGAAGGCTCCTTGTCTGACTAGTCTGACTCCCTTCCCTGGTAATTCTTTAACTTCACCTGAAACCCCATCAAAGATGGTGGCTCTTGACTTCACTCCCAAAGATTCTACTTAGCAACTCCGAAATGGGGTTGAAGGAATGTCCGTTCTAAGCGAGCAGCGTGGGCACTTCTGATGCAAGGGCTTCCTGAACCCCAGTTTAAGACTCACTGCTCTATGCTACCTAACTGCTCAGTCAAGCTCACCTCTTTCCAAAGCCTACTCTTCTTCCCACCACTTTGGGCTGACCTCACTACAGCATCGTCACCCCCGCTCCTACCCCTCACTGCCCAGCACATGAGTACATTCAGAGACAGGTCTACCTCAGCATGAAAACACTGGGTCTCAATTGGAGATCTGAGGCTGGAAAGAAAGAACAATCAGAGTCAAAGATATTGTAATAGTGTTGTATGGTGACAGATGGTAGCTACATTTGTGGTGAACACAGCATCACTTATAAAGTTGCTCAATCACTGTCTTTGTACACCTGAAACTAATGTAACATTGCATGTCAACCATACTCAAAAAAGAAAAAGGGTGAGACATCTCTTCCTTTTTTTTTTTTTAATTTTTTATGTTTTATTTATTTTTGAGAGAGAAAGAGAGAGAGAGAGAGAGTGAGAGAAAGCATGGGAGGGACAGAGAGAGAGAGGGAGACACAGAATCCGAAGACAGACTCCAGGGGGAGCCTGGGTGGCTCGGTCGGTTAAGCGTCCGACTTCGGCTCAGGTCATGATCTCGTGGTCCGGGAGTTCGAGCCCTGCATCGGGCTCTGTGCTGACGGCTCGGAGCCTGGAGCCTGTTTCGGATTCTGTGTCTCCCTCTCTCTCTGCCCCTCCCCTGTTCATGCTCTCTCTCTGTCTCAAAAATAAATAAACGTTAAAAAAAAAATAAAAAAAAAAAAAAAAAGACAGACTCCAGGCTCTGAGCTAGCTGTCAGCACAGAACCCAACGCGGGGCCCGAACCCACAAACTGTGAGATCATAACCTGAGCCGAAGTCGGCCGCTTAACCAACTGAGCCACCCAGGTGCCCCACTTCTCTTCTCTGTTTAAGCAGAATTTTCTCATTTGTTAAACTGGACATCCTGGGTGATCACGGACAGAAACAACCAGCTCTAAGCCTTACTTATTCCACCAGTGGCCAGCTCACTACTTGGATGTCCTCTTCTTGAACAGTACAAAAGTGAAATCATGAGTCTTTCTTTTGGGGAAACACGTAGGGAAGGGGTGAGGGAAGTAATGCACACATTCATTTTGTTTTGTTTTGTTTTGAAGAAACCCATGTGGTTCATTGTCATTCACTATAGATTAGTCCCTTCTGGCTTTGCCTGAGAGACACAGAGTCCAAACTTAATATTGTAGGAAGCTGTGAAACCAAAGTTTTGAATTTTTCTCAAGAATTTTATTTTTAATAATAATAATAAAAACCCTGAGCCCATGTGTCCCATAAAAATAAATGAATGTTTTCACTCTTGAACCAATAAAGCAGAAGAAAGTTGGAAGCCATATAATGCTCTCTGTGTAGCTCATCCTGGCCATGGAAAGACTTGGAGAAGCAATCATTTTATGTTTTGCAGATGGGGGAAACTGAGGAAACACCAGGTTCATGTCCCTGGGTGCGACTGTCAGCAAGTTGCCGGCCAGGTGTTCTAATTTGGAAGAGCAGCTGTCTTGAGAGTTGGAGAAAAGCCCAGATTCCATAGCATGGCAGGTTCCAGCCTAGCCAGTGAGTTCAGCTACATTTCCGGCTAAGTCCTTCTTGCACCTAATGACCTGTGGTTCTTCACAGGGTCAGGTTGCATCATGCCTTTGCACAGGCCGCCCTTTGCTGAAACACTCTCTTGCTCCTTTCCCACACAGCAAACATCAAACACCCATTCATCCATTGCTCATTCATCACCAGAAGCTGTTGATGCTCCCGTGTGGCTGCTCGAATACCTGATGACATTTACTTGTTCTCCTGTATCTGGCCATCCCATCATCTCCTACCAGAGCACACAAGGCCCATCTTGAAGGCTGGATCCTGTTCAGTTCATTTTTATGTAACCAAGGTACATAGCCAGGCACTGAATAGATGTTCATTAAATGCTCATTGAAGGCATAAGTCAATGAACTGATGTAGACAGGGAGTAATGTGGGGGAAAAAAAAAAAGATGACACCTGCAACCAAATAGTGTTTCCTAAAAGAAGGCGGAGGAAGAAACAGGGAAGAGGATGCCCATTTAACTTTCTGGCCAGCCTTGTCTTAGGGGCTGTTCCTTTCTCTTGGTCTAAGGAATGTAAACATTCAGATTCCTTTCATTGAAAATAACTTCTTCTTCCATTTGAAAAAAAAAAAAAAAAAGGAAGGAAAACTGACAGTTACTTGGGGGAATGATTTCTGCTGGGCTGCCAGGGACCATGTTTGTGGCTAAGATGGGTATTTGAGCAAAGACACTATTAGGAGGGCTGGGATCACTTAAGGCCTACCCCATTTGGTGGGGAGAAATTTTTAAGGCTTTTTTTTTTCCCTTGGGAGGAAGTCACACCCCGGCAGCTGCTGTCACGCTATGCTCTGTTTAGTCCTGCATGAGAAAACCCTGGGCTTTGGTAATATTGCCCTTCTTGCTCCTTCAGTACAAAGGCTGGGAATTGAGTAACAGTCATCCAGCAAGAGGGATTTTCCCTTTAGCCGGCGGGTGTCAGCCTCCCCACCAGGGGGCTGGAGTCAGGCCTGGTTAACATATTTACCCAGGCCTCCAGGCAAGGCAGCCCACTGTGATATGGGTTGTCCCGTGGACTTTCTTCTCCGGGATCCCCTAGGTCATTCTATCTCTAAGCAACCTCCCATTGCAAAAGATTCAGGTATTTGAATTTTCCTAGTGGGAGACTGGGAAATTGAGAAAGATTACTGATAAAAGAGGCTCATGAGATGGAGTTGGGAAGAAAGTTCTGAATCTTTAAGAGTGAACTTTGCCCACTTCAGTGAGGCACAGTGGTACCAAAGTCAAAAAAAATGGGGGTGCTGTAGGGGGTGAAATGGGACAGGGAATGGAATTAGCCTTCACAAGAGCCTGGTCTTGTGGAGCTGCTTTTATATGTACGATTTCACTTTATATACCCAAATACCCTCGAGGTCTGTATTATTATCCATTGTACACAGATGACAAACTGAGGCTAAGGGGATCAAGGGACAGTCGAGGCCACCTACCTAGTAGAAGTGGGGGTCAGGATGTGAATATGGTCTGGGGTGCAGACCATGAGTGAAGTATAAGGAGTAGGAAAATCGTTAACAAAAAAGAGAATTATGTTTGGCAGTTTAAGCCCGGGTCAGTTTACGATTCTTGAGTGGTTATTCTCTGCCAACCATCATCCCTTTTAATCCTTATAAAACTTCCATTTTGTCAGTGAGGAAACTGAGACTCAGTGAGGTCATGCCTCTTGTCCAAAGTCAAATGACTAAATATCTCTGGAGTCAGGACTCAAACTCAGGTCACCTGAAATTCTAATCATTGTGGTAAGGCAAGGAGCACGAGAATATAAGAGTGAGTTTGCAGATTCTGATGAACCATTAGGAAAATAATATCCTCCCAAAGCCACCAAGTTAAGGTAGGGCAGAATCCATGTGGTTTCAGAGAATAAGTAAGGGGGAGCAACGGCCAGTGGGGAAGGAGCAGAGAACAGATGGAAGCACTTCCTGCTGTAGACAGACACCCCTGCAGGTCATAGCACCCTCCCCTCTCCTCCCAGATCTTGGGATAAGTGCAGGCTTACCAAATGCCAGGATATATAAAGCTCCTCTGTGGTGGTTTTAAACATGCAAACAAATTCTTAGATATTTGTCCTTTACCCTTTGGTCTGGGTGGGCTTGGGATTTGCTTATAACTAGTAAAATGCAGGAAAATTGACAGCAAGAATTTTGAGGCTGGGTCATTAAAGGCAACCCCGCTGCCACCTTTGTTGCTGGGACACTCACCTTTGGAGGCTTGAACTTCCGTACATGAAATCTGACTCTCAGGTGGCTGCCATGCTCTGAGGGAGCCCAGGTCATGTGTTCTGGCCAACAGTCCTAAGTGAAGTCCCAACCAATAGCCATTATTTTGTACTAGGTATATGAGTGAAGACCCTTCCAGATGACTTTAGTCTACAACTTGCAAATCACCTTGCCCCCCAATCTTTGTATAGTCCTAGGAAGACCCCAGATGTTGTGGAGCAAAGGTAAGCTGTGCCCACTGTAACCTGTCACAATTCCCAATACATGGAATCCATATGCATGATAAAGTCATTGTTTTATGCCACCAAATTCTGGGGCGGATTGTTGTGCAGCAATAGAACATCTTCTCATTACTTATTTTTAGAAGCAGCCCATGTCTCCTTCATTTTTTTAAGTGTATTTATTTTGAGAGAGAGCGAGAGAGAGCATATGCATGCATGTGAGGGAGGAGTGCAGAGCCTGATGTGGGGCTCGATCCCACAAACAGTGAGATCACGACCTGAACTGAGATCAAGAGTCGGATGCTTAACTGACTGAGCCACCCAGGCACCTGTTCCATGTCTGCTTCCTTGTCTTCCACACCAAGCTCTTAATTTCTGATAAACTGTAGATACACATGATGGCAATCCTCCAAGTACGTGAACTGATCGCATTCTTTGATGAGGGCCCTGTTAGAACGGGGAAGATGAGCCAGCTACTTTACAACTGCCTCTCCTAAGGAGGCTCCCAGGCCTCATTCCCAGCCCCCTTTCCATCATTCACTTCTAGCTGACAGCTCCTCAACCCCTTCCATCCCCATCTGGATGGCAGATACCTTTCAGTCCATTGGGGCCCCGGGGTGAAAGCCTCCCATCAACTGGAGAGCCATTTATGTAGTCCATGCCTCCCATTGCTCACAACCCCAGGGGCAACTATGGGCTTTTTGTGAAAGTGGCTGGTAGGAAGCCACCTTAGTGGGTATCTCTCTGTCTCAGGTGCTACCCTACTGGCATAATCCCATGGTTGTTAAAGTTCTTCAAAGAATGAGTTGAGCTCATTTCTCTTCAATTAGTGCCTGGTAGGAGATCTCTCATTTTCCCAGCACAAAATTCATTGTGGTACTGCTGTGCTAACACACCATTAGCAACCCTTTCGGTTGATAAACAGAGAAGAAAGTTCAGAGTCCAAATACGACTTTTCTCACTCTTTTTGGTTTTATTTTTTTCAGAGTTGACTCTGAAATCTAGTATCTATCCAGTACAGTGTGCTGGTAAGGTTTTGGACTGACATAAATCAACGTCTGCTCTACTTACTAGATCGTGTCCTTAGCAAGTTACGTAAGTCCTCTGAGTCCCATTTCCTCATCTGCAAAATGGAGATAATAATTCTTGCCCAGGGTTATTGTGAAGATGGACTGAGTTCACGTTGGTAGCCAAGTTGGCCAGAAGTTAGGCTTGTTGAAGGATATGGTCTAAGATCTTGTTAATATTTTTGTCATGGTTATTGTTACTATTTGTGGTTACCCTTCAGCAAATCCCGTCAGCTCTACCTTCCAAATAAATTTCAAATCCAGCCACTTCTCATCACCTCCAGTGCCGGGCATCTGGTCCAAGCCATGAGCATCTCTCTTTGCATGGTTGCCATACTCTCCTATCTGGTCTCCTGGTTTCACCCTACTTGCCTTTTGCCCTTCCACACAGGAGCCAGAAGAGTCCTATTCCATCCTGTCCTGTCACTTCTAGGCTCAAAACTTTTCCATCACTTCCCTTCCTGCTCAGAGTAAACTTTTTTCCGCAATCTGTAAATCTGTGTAAAATCAGGCTCCTATGACTCAATGCCTTCATCTTCTCCTCCTTTCTCACTCTCTCTCTCCCTTCTTGCTATTCCTCCAACAGCGCACACCTGCCCTAGAGTCTTTGCACCTTCTGCTTCTCAGCCTATGAGTGCACGACCTGAACCTTTATCTCCTTCAAAGCGTGGCTCACGCGGCATCTTCTTTTGAGTTCTTCCCCGACCATCCTATTTAAAACATCTCCACTGCCTTTTCTTTTTGCTTTATTTTCCTAGAGTCAGTCCCTTTCTAATGTGTAATTGACTTAGTCATTTTATTTATTATCTGTTTCAACTAGAAGCCCATTGAAAGCAAAGACTGTGATCTCCTGCTAATTGCTACCTCCAGTGTCAAACACAGTGCCTGGCATTACATACTGAAGTGACCACAGACCACAGAAACAGATTACGTGGCTGCTTGCTGATATTTTATATGAATGAAGACGACTACGTGCATTTACTGCATCATCAGTGTGGTTTTGTTTAAGGTGCCGCCTTTATCTGGTTGGGAAATATGCTGATGATAAAAACCTTGAGTGAAAAACCAGTTGAAGTCAAAGGATGTAGGACTAAGACCTAGGTCTTCTGCGTGTTGATTTAGAAGGCCCCCAAGAATCAAGTGTGGATCTCACTCTCTGGCCCAACCATACAATTGGCAGGGCCTAGTGCAAAATAAAAATGCAGAATGGCCCCTTGTTCGAAATTATTAAGAATTCCAAGACATCAACGGGGGAGCATTAAACCAAGAGTGGGGCCCTCCTGGGCACAGCTTGCACAAGTATGATTCTGGCCCGGCTCACTTTCTACAACCTTGTATCTTTTTGCAACCAATTGAAACAAACCTTAGGTGTACTGAGTGAACTTTATCCACACTAGTATCTATTTAAATTGCCATGCTGCTAGGGCAGTTAAGGGTGTCCATTCTGCCTGAGGTCCGCTGGCATTCAAGCTTCAAAATAATCCCTTTTGTTTTTGTACTAGATTTTATGACAACCTCAGTTTTAGAGCAAGGAGATTGAAAGATACCTAAATTGTTACCCCTACCCTTTGAGTAGGTTACAATCTTACTGTGAAGACGGTGCTAAAAGCTGAGGTCAGGCTGGAAGTGCCCTGGGGCGAGGCAAACAGGAATTGCTGCCACTGAAAGAGAGCAGGTCATTTCTGGCCCATCTTCACTCTCATCCTGTGGTCTGACCATCAGCAGCAATCTCTGGCTTAATGGGTTGCAAATATGGACCAGCCTGAGGGATGGTCTGAAGAGAGAATGGCAGTGGGGACTGAGATATGGTCCAGGCTGGAGACAGGACCCCAGGCCTCCAGGTGCCATCAGGTAACTAGTGAATGAGGAGGACACCTGCTAGAATTCACCAAGGCCTTGCTGGCCAAGTCAGATCCTTTCCTTGGGATTTATTTTTTCATCTTTCAAAAGACGACTATATGGTTCAGAGGTTATTTTTGAATATCAACCAGACTTTAAACATTCACTTGGATTTTTGGGGGTTGGATATTATTTAAAAAACAACAACAACAAAAACCAATAAAACAAAACACAAACTGCTGGCCCCTTTTATTCACATTTTCTTAAAAACCAAAAAGAAGCCTTTTGCGTAGTTTCATTACAGGACCATCTCAACCTCTCAAATATTTTTAATGATCTGTTCTTTGGCTAGGAATATGGGTTAGTTGATTGAGGCTGCTTCTAGGCCCTCCTGTGAGTATTTTTTTTTTTTTAAAAACCAAATTACAAACATCACAGTTGAAATTTAAAAAAAAGTAACAGAAATGTATTACTTAAGTTCCAAAATTATTTCTAGACTTTTAGAAATTTCCAAAGATGAGCTGATTTGGCCACAAGGTTTAAAAACTATTAAATGAAATGAGCAAAAACATTAGTTCCACATTTCAAGGCCAATTTATCACTAAGCAAATGGATTTGAACCTCTGGAGATCTTTCTTACAAGACTTGAAAGTCTTCTCGTAAAGATAGCTAAAATAAACATCATACACTATTTTAAAAATTGTGTGTGCACTTATATCTTAGTGTGAGTTGTTTCTGGTGGGTCAGAAGTAACCCATTTGTGTAGGAAGACATGTGACCATAGTTACAAGGGTAGACTCTTCTTCACTTTTATTTCTGTCTTTGGTAGCGGCTGTTAACATTTGAAGGTAGTTTGGCTTGTGGTGGTTGTTTAAATGTGTCCATTAAACTGTGGGTATCAGTTTAATAGGGAGTGAAATGTCACAAGGTACTAGCCTCTGGCACAGACATAAGAATTTAGCCAAACACATTTGGAATCATAGATTCTTCCCCTTAACATAAATATTCTGGGGATTTAACTTTCTCTCTGGTTCTACACCAGGTTCTCATACAAGTAAGACCAACCTTCATTTTGACCCTTCTGATTCAGAATATTGTCCAGGGCAGGAGACTGGAAGAGAGGGCATCCATTGAAGAGGAAGAGACTGGGGTATGAATTGCCTTGTTTCTCTGCCACCTTAACAACACTGCTGCATTTTTAGGGATGGCTAGCAGACAACAAGGAATTCCTTCCCCTCCAGAAAAATCCCCAAAGAAAGCCAGGGTTACAAGGGAGCTGAGCTGGCTTATCTTAATGGCATTGTTGTCCTTCTATCTCCACTAGGAGAGTATCCCTGCAAGCCAGGAAGCCAGGGCTAGCTTCTGTCCCCCTTTTCCAATCCCCGCCCTCAAGACTCCCCTTTTGATATCCACATTCTTTCCTTAGATATGTTAATGTCCTCAGCTAGGAGCTACCTGGGGCCACCTCTCTGGCTCCTGGAGAGGATTTTTATATCTCTAGATGATTTATGGCTCCCATAGAGTTGAAGGCTCAGAAAGCAGCCTGGTTTCCCAGTTTTCAAGTTCTGGAGGGCTGTAGGCAAAGGGAACCACTTCTGTGCCCCAGATATGTCTGACAGGGTTTTTCAAAGCTTTCATACTTGGATTGAGCTAAATTCAGGGCTAGACTCCTCAATAGCCATTGTTTCTAATTGATAACAATTGAGAGTAAAATTGATAAACTAATTGATAATTGATAAAAAATTATTAGGTTGAACCAAAGGAAAATGCCAGTATGCAACCATTTTGACTCAACAAATGTAGCAATTTCCTATGGTTCTATGTAATACTGTAAATTGTTTTCACACATCAATGAAGAGATATTGAAAGATTTTTTTTGTTTTGTTTTCACTGTTTCACATCCCCTAACTTCTTTTCCTGTACCCTGCATACCTGTAATAAGACTGCACAGGCACACACACACACACACACGCGCGCGCACACACACACACACACACTATGACTTAATCTTCCTCTTCTGGGACTTCAAAGAATTAAGAAATGAGATGAGAATGAGGTAACACATTTACATGAAAAAAAGGCTTGGACAGTTCTACTCCTGATACTCTTCTCCTTTGTTCAGGAATATCCACCCTCTTTTTACCCCTTCTTCCTCAGCTCTGCCTGCAATCATTTTATTAGCTTGAAAGCAATGAAGACAACCTTGCAACAGGCTTGGGGGCAGGCTGCTTGTGTATGGAACAAGCCCCAACTTTGAGTTACAAAGATCTGGAGTCTGCATTTGGCTTGATTATTCCCTGGGAGTGAGCATATGCATCCCTAAAATGCTAGCATCCCTAAAAATGAAGCATACCATACATTGGGCAACTTTCTTAACCACAGTGTTCTTCGGTTTCTCATCTGTAGGTTAGGGATAATGCTATCTGCTTGAGACAGTTGAAGGAGTCGAATAAGATAGTGTATATAAACTTCCTACAACTGCTGATGGAACACGTGCTCCAAACTTATGTAAAACCAAGATTAAATGTCCTATCCCTTGGTGTTTCCAGCCCCCATGCCCACCTGTCTACCACACGTGGCTCAGAAACCAAAGAGCCTCTTTAGCTGAAATGACATGTGGCCTGGGACATTGGCTGTCTCAGTGGTAACCAGTCAGCCGGGTGAGTCATGGCTAGCAGAATCTCTACCGCTTTGGGAAGGATAACTTGCAGCTGGGGAGGCACATAAGTGGCTTTGTGGCGTCAGTGACATTTGGGTTGGTCCCTAAGGATGGTTAGGATTTAGACATTCACTCTAGGCTAGCAAGGTCTCGTGAAACCTTCTGCAATGAGGCAAACGTGCTATAATCTGTGCCGTCTAAAATGTGTGGCTACAGAGCCCTGGCAATGAGGCCAGTGTGACTGAGGAGAGGACTTCAAATTTAATTTTAATTAATTTAAACAGCCACGTGTGGCTAGTGGCTATGGTATTGGACAGGACAGGACTTCCAGGAGTAGGCAGAGGAAACAGAAAAGTGAAGTGATGGAAGAGGAAAACCGTGGGGGCAAGCGGGTGTGCAGCCCGTCCTTCAGTTGGCTGAAGCCCAAGCTGTGTGAAGGACACTGGTTGTATCGGCAACTGGAGAGGGACATGCAGTAAACTCTGATAGTCAGTGTAGAGTTCAAATGTTCTTTTCCGAGCCATGGGAGCTGGTGAAGGTCTGTGAACGACATGCAGAAATGACACCATAATGCTCTACATCAGAACAATTGATCTGGCAGGTGGTAGGGGAGTGGGGTCTCTGTTTTGACCAGATAGAAGCTGGAAACAGAAGTCCTTGAGACTGTTACTGCAAAAGCCCAGGAGAAGCTCTCACTGCATCTGGGTACCCTGTGAACAGCTCCATCTGGATTATCCCGTGTTATTCTGGGGCAGGTGCTAGCAAGAGATCCATTTTACAAAGAAATGCATTTACCATCAGTGAAGTTACATATCCTCATGTAAGCCCAGAAATACAAATTGGAACCCTGGTCTGTTGGAGTCCAAAGACCATAAAAGAATTGAACTCCACTCTACCTCTATTTTAGATCTCCCTGGGAAAATAAGAAAAGGGTCTCCCCGCAGCAGTGTGATGGGATTGAGGATACAGAGTTGACGTCAGGACTTGACATTAATCAGACTGGGTGTGGCTTTACTCCTGACCTGTGAAAAGGAAACTTCTTGTTTTTCCAAACACTTGTGAATGGGACTCACTGTTTTGTTGCCACACCCGGCCTCTCTCATCTCCCTGCTGCCTTGGTTAAAGCCCAAATTAAGCCATTGCCGAGCCCATTAGCTTGTGTATTTGTGGGCCAGAAGAGTTATTATCTGCATTTGGGGCACTCTCCGGAAGAAGAGAGACTTATGTCCTTTTTGAGATCTCTTCAATTTGCAGGTAGTTACCTGATGGCTTGAAAATTTTCTTTTACAATCTTTAGGTAAGAGGCAGCTCAGTGTGATGTTAAAAACACCAATTCAAGAACCAGGATGCCTGTGTTTGAACCCTGGTTTGCAGTCTGACTTTGAGCAAGTTACTGACGATACTACCTCTCTCGTGGCCTGGCTTTAAGGATTGAATGAGCAAAGGTACCTAACGTGCCTAGAATGGTGCATGACGTTTATTGTATACGGTTTACAATTTCTTATATACGGTTTGCCAAAAACTGGGTGGGGATGGGGGCAGGCGTGCCTCAGGATGATCAGGAGGAAGAAGCCACTCTCAAAAGACCACTCCAAAATATTTGGGTTTTAAATCAAAAGGAACCGGTCAGAAAGAGAATGGAATGCCAATTTTCTGAGTTAAGTTTAGACTCAACCTAATAGAGAAGCCAATCAAATGTAAACACAGAAAGAGAAGTTAGGCTGCTCCAGAGAGAACGGAAAAGGAAATCTTGACAGGTAGTGGAAAGAACAGTTTCTCCATACGTGGGAGCAAACTCTGCACTTTCGGGGTCTGGGCAGATGACCCGGCCGAACCACTCACTAGGTCTAGGCTGGCGCTTCTGGAATCGCTACGCGCTGGGCTGCGGACTCCTACAGTCTCAGTGCTGCCACCTACAGGGCCTTCGAGGCAAAGCGCTCAGTCCTTGGTTCCGGGGCGGCTGGGCGCTGTGTCTCCGCGCAGGATCCATAGCCGCCTCACCAGCAATCATTAGCTCCTCCCTCTTACAGGTTTTAAATGCTTCTGCCCTAGATAAAACAGTTCTGAAACACTGTTTATTTCTCAAAGGGGGTTAATGAGAAATAAACTATGACAAACTCCACACACAGAAATGTACAAATGTCACACTGAGGCTGCACCATGTGCCGGGCACTTAGTGGCTTGGGATATGCTATTGCATTTAATCCACATAAAAGATAGCATCAGCATTATTATCCCCATTTCAAAGTATGTTAGGAAATCAAATACACAATAGTTCAGAATCTGTGCCACTCATATTCCACAGTCTCATAACACACTATCCCACAAATTATCTTTCCATCTTTCCCAAGTATAGAAGCATAGACAATGGAGCTGACCAAACAGGAACAAGTCACAAAGAGCTTCTGTTTGCACACGACAAATGCTGCTTACCTTGAGCTATTGTTTTGAAAATCTGGGCTCCTCAAATGAAGATGCTATAGCAGAAATGTTCACTTATGTGAGTCAGGTCTTCATTACCAGGGCCCAAATCTTTGTCCATTTGTAAATTAAGTTCTTTCTATGCAAGCCAAACTTAATGAATTAGTATTGTGAACTACAAAGCAAAGTGCCGCGCCTTGCTTTTACCAACTAAAACTCTATTAATTCATTACAATTTGGGCACGCTTACGCTATATTTATGCTACAAAGGTGGTGTTTAAATTGACCATCCCGGGGCACCTGGGTGGCTCATTTGGTTGAGCGTCCAACTTTGGCTCAGGTCATGATTTCATGGTTCATGAGCTGTGCTGACAGCTCGGAGCCTGGAGCCTGCTTCAGATTCTGTGTCTCCCTCTCTCTCTGCCTCTCCCTCGCTAGCACCCTGTCTCTCTGTCTCAAAAATAAATAAATGTTAAAAAAAAATTTAAATTGACCATCCTGTGGTACTAACAGTGCTTCTCAAACATTTGTGTATACACTTTTCACCTGGGGACCTTGTTGAAAGGCAGATTCGAATTCAGTAAATCTGGGATGGGGTCTTAGATTCAATTATTTCTTTTTTTTTTTTTTTTTTTTTTTAATTTTTTTTCAACGTTTTTTATTTATTTTTGGGACAGAGAGAGAGACAGAGCATGAACAGGGGAGGGGCAGAGAGAGAGGGAGACACAGAATCGGAAACAGGCTCCAGGCTCCGAGCCATCAGCCCAGAGCCTGACGCGGGGCTCGAACTCACAGACCGCGAGATCGTGACCTGGCTGAAGTCGGACGCTTAACCGACTGCGCCACCTAGGCGCCCCAGATTCAATTATTTCTAACTATCTCCCGGGTGATACAGATGCTGCTGGTTCAGCAACCACACTTTGAGTTTCAAGGAATTTAAAGATTTGAAGTTCCTTTGAATCATCAAAATAAAAATTTATTTCATGGCATATTAATTATATTTTATTGTTTCCCAATGCTTTGAGAATCGGTATGCTATATATTTCAACTAAAATATTTTATCAACTAGAACACCGAATGTACCAGAATATTCTATTCCTTCACCCAGGCTGGATTATAAAGTGTTTACTGCAAGAAAAACCTGAAGGAATTTTGCCTTCAATCAAAGAGTAATTTAGGCTTCAGGAGAATTATTTTCCAAACTCTAAGGGAAAGTAATGATGATATTAACTTAAGAAAAACGTGTTAAAATTACACTTACCACTTTTTCAGGTTTTTATACTGACTCTTCTGTCATCTAGGGAATTCGTTACATGGAAGAGTAGAGCAGGAGACCCAATGACACACTTCAAAATGAAAAAGCATCTTTTCACATCATTCGCATCTGGGAATTCATTTATGCTTATGCTTATCAGAGTGTCCAGATGTTGAGTAGCAAAAAGTAACACATTCACATGTGATACAGAGCAAAGACCTATTATAAGGCCCAAAGACAAGCTATTTATAGCAGTAGAGACTAAAGTGACCCATAAATAGACTGCCATTTACTTGTTTGTTTTGTCTGGGGTCCATTTAATGGCATCTGTCAGTAGTACAATAGCTAATGCCCAGCAATTATTTCCATCATAAACCTCACCGGGAATGAGAAATGCAGTGGAACTAGATCCTCTGGAATTGATTCCCCCCCCCCCCCATTAGTTAAAATATTCAGTGAAGGTGTTGGGTTCTCCCCTACTCCTGTCTACACAAATAAAGTATACACATTTTGATAGCTAAATATAGGGGTGGCTGCAGTCAGGTAAGCATCCAACTTCAGCTCAGGTCATGACCTCACGGTTTGTGGGTTCAAGCCCCCCGTCAGGCTCTGTGCTGGCAGCTCGGAGCCTGGAGCCTGCTGCGGATTCTGTGTCTCCCTCTCTCTCTGCCCCTCTTCCGCTCATGCTCTGTCTCTCTCTGTCTCTCAAAAATAAATAAACATTAAAAAAATTTTAAATAGCTAACTATGAATGACAGCTTTATATGTCTCTATATTCTACAGAATATAACATCTCAGAGTAGTGGAAATTATGGCAACTTGAACGAGAAGAAAATGAAAGAAACTATGATAACTTCAATGGGAACAGAGCACCTGTTACCCACACAGTAGGTTTTCAATAAATGTGGATTTACTGCCTTGAACAGCCTTAAGACTGATTTCTAGGCTTGCAAAGACTGACGTGGATTGTGAAGATAAGGGTAGACTAAGAGTGGGGAAGCAGGTTCCTGGTATCTCCGTCCTGGATCTCAGGGGTCCTGCAAGACCAGTCTCCTTCCTCCTCTGCAGATCTTTCTCTAATGTCCCAAATTATCTACCTTTAGTTTTAGTGCTTTAGGTTCAGGCATTGATGATAGCAGGTGCTGTAGTACTTAGATATTGGTATATTAACTTTGAGATTATTATCGTTAATAACATCTATGTTGGCCAACATTTATTCAAGGCCAACTATGTGGCAGATTTCAAACAGAGAACAAAAGGTACTTTCACCTCAGCTGAAGTTTGAAAAATCCGGAAGAGCTGGGGTCATGTTTTCAGTTCCTGACCAATGAATGTGGTCAGAGGGATGAGAAGTTATAATTGGCCCAGTTTGGGCCACATGATCTCCCTGTTGGCAGGGAGGGTGTGTGGGGAGGGTGGGGAGAAGAGGCTAATAAAGTTCAGCAGACCTCAGTAAAACTATATATTTTGAAGAATATTTCCCAAAGAAGGTCCTTGCTTTTCTGAAAAAAATAAATAAATAAATAATAATAATCATGTCCAGCATAGCTTTGGGCAAGTTACTTTATTTATTTGAACCTCAGTGGAAGAGTTTGTATGATGGAGTAGAATTAGATGCTTTCTGAGGGTCCTTTCATATCCCAAATCTCTAGTTTTCAGTTCCTTTTTTTTTTTTTTTTTTTTTTTTTCAACGTTTATTTTATTTTTTGGGACAGAGAGAGACAGAGCATGAATGGGGGAGGGACAGAGAGAGAGGGAGACACAGAATCGGAAACAGGCTCCAGGCTCCGAGCCATCAGCCCAGAGCCTGACGCGGGGCTCGAACTCACGGACCGTGAGATCGTGACCTGGCTGAAGTCGGACGCTTAACCGACTGCGCCACCCAGGCGCCCCTTTTCAGTTCCTTTTTTTAATGTAGCGCTTTATAAAATGATTTCATACCCAATCCTGATGAGCAAGCCAAGGTGATGCTATTTCACCCACATATTCGGTGGAGAAACTGAGCCTTACAAAGTTAATTAATTTGCTGCAAAATCATTCAAATGTCAAGTGGCAGAACTAGGACCAGATATTAAGTCACTGGATTAGTTTCAAAGAATTCCCTTTGAATGCTTCCCACATTAGTGAAATTAATTTTCTTCATTCCGTAATGACCACTAACTAATCTCATGGGTAGCAAACTACTATAAATTAAGCTCGAGTTAATGGGATAGTTTTGATGGATTAAATCTTGGGCACTGGAAATTTTTATTTTGTTGCCTTCTCAGAGATGCTGCAACTGTTCATTAAATATGATTCCTGTCTTGCCGGCGGGAGGTACTGGAAAGTATGGCTTGGGGAAGGAAAAGCCACTGCAAATTCAAGTTGAAAGAGGATGCTTTTAGGAAGGGATTGAGGAGAAAACTGGGAGGAACTGATCGTTATCTTCCAGCTCACAGGCACTTGATATTGTGCCTCGAAGCTGATAGTTGTTAAATAAGTCACTATTGTTTGTTTTAAGATTTCCTTAAATAAATATTTGCACCACGCAATCAATGGAGTCTAGAAAGTCAATGGGATGTGTTTTATTTTTAACAAGCCTTAAATTAATTGTATATCCTCTGCATCTACAAACATCTATTAAGATAACACTGAGAAACAGTTCAGAGCTCCTGATGCTCCTACAGAAGCACGTCAGTCTGGCTGATTTCTAAGACCGAAGGGGAAAAGAATCCTTGATTAAGAATGTGTAAAAATAGGATTCAAAAGTCTTAATGCACATGCCTTTGGTCTGCCAGTTAATGAAATTTATCCTCAAGGAAATAAATATGAATAGTAAGAGGATGTTCACTCAAGCATCTCTTATAGTAGGAAAAAACTGGGAACAACTTAGATGGAAAATGATTTAAGAGAATTATAGTACTTTCATAAAATAGAATATTATGTCATTACTTAAAATGATGTAGCCAAAGAATACTTAGTGACAAAAACATCCACAATAGCATAATTAGTAAGAGCAAGGGCTCCAGAGTTGGCCTGCCTGGATACTGGTTGTAGCTCAACCAACTCCCTGTTGTATGACCTTGAACAATTTATTTGACCTTTGGTGCTTAATGGCACTTAAACGTAAAATGGGGCTAACAATAGTACCTGCCTCATAAGCTTGTTGGGTGAACTGAATGAGGTAATATGTAAACTGCTTAGCACAAAGCCAGTCACTTTAATAAGATTATAAGACAGGACAATGTTTTCTTTCTTTGATAATCTGTATTTCCTACTTTTGGGGCCTGCCATTATGTTGATTTGGTAATGAAGAAGAAAATATAAAAGTTATCTTTTAAAAAAATTATCTTGAACATTTTAATTGTGGTATAATAGACATAGCATAAAATTTGCCATTTAACCAGTTTCTTCCTTCCTTTCTTTCTTTCTTTCTTTCTTTCTTTCTTTCTTTCTTTCTTTCTCTTTCTTTCTTTTTTTTATGAGAGCGAGGGAAAGAGAGGAGAAAGTGAGAGTGCACAAGCCTGTGCTAGGTGGGGAGGGACAGAGGGAGAGGGAAAGAGAGAATCCCAAGCAGGCTCCCCTGCTCAGCGAGGAGCAAAACAACGGGCCTCGATCTCACAACCCTGGCATCATGACCCGAGCTGAAACCAAGCATCAGGTGCTTAACTGACTGAGCCCCCCAGGCGCCCCATCTTAACCATTTTTAACTGTACAGTTTAGTAGTGTTATATGCATTCACGTTGTTGTGTAACTAATCTCCAGAACTCTTCCCGTCTTGCAAAACGCCACCCATTAAAAAACTCCCCTCAGCCCCTGGCAGTTACCACTGTAAACTCTCTGTCTCTATACATTTAACTGCTCTAGCTACTTCTTAGAAGGGGAATGTATGGTGCTAGTCTTTGTGACAGGCTTACTTCACCTAGCATAATGACCTGGAGGTTCATCCATGTTGTAGCACATGTCAGAATTTCCTTCCTTTTTAAGGCTGAATAATATTCTAGTTTATGTACCTGTTACATTTTTGCTTATCCATTCATCCGTTGATGAGCAATTAGGGTGCTTCTACTTTTTGGCCATTGTGAATAATGCTGCTATGAGTATAAATATTTAAAAGTTGTTTTTTAAAAGAAAGAATAAGCTCCCCCTGAATTTCCTGAAGCTCGTTAGACGTAAGTAAACAGGCACCACAGGTGATTGACATCCTAGATCTGTTCTTTGGCTCTGAAAGTGCTTCAATCTTTAAATCATAGATTAATCAATGAATACAGTTGACTTTTTGTTGGGTACTTCTTCTTCTTCTTCTTCAGTTCTAAATATTTCAGAAGATTTTATGCGTAGTTGAAAGTAACAAGGAAATAGAAAACTAAGAAGGCAGATTCTGCTTTTCCTCTCAGATTCAGGAGAGTCAGAGGGAGTCAGCCCAGGGCTCATTTTGCAGTTCTTGTCAGAGTTCAGTCTTCTGTCTTCTTTCTTGCTCTTCTTTGTCCTTAAAGCTTCCACCCCCACCCCCACCCCCAACCCCCCATTAAAGCTCTTTTCACGGGACAAGGTGGTAAGGTGGTTGCTGGAGTTCCAGTGGCATTATTTATGCTTATACTCCAGCCATCAGGAGGAGGGAAGGGAAGGAGGAAGAGCACGTCCCTCCTCTAAAGATGCTTTCCATTCTATCCTATGGCTACAAGTTCCTCATGGGGTCACTATCTGTGAGAGGCTGAGGAAAGTGGTGTTTATTGCTGATAAGCCGTACATGCACTGCACAGATTAGGGGCTCTGTATTGAGGAAGAATGGATACTGGAGGACAGCCAGCCTCTGTACATGTTACCTAGCATCCTGGTGGTATACATTGTTACGTAGGTAGTGTTGAACAGTTTTTCTTTGAGTCTATAGATCATCTCAGAAAACAGTTCTGAGGCAGTGGTGACATTCTCTGCTATGTTGATGTTTGAACGGATTTGAACAATTCAATGAGACTGATTTAAAATCTTATAGGAGGGCTCATGCAATCTAGGACAAAATGAGCACGGCATTAGCTTACTGTTCTGGTGCCTAGGGTTGGGTCGTGCTTCCTTCAACTATCCCCCACTTCGGATAGATAGACAGGGCTGCGGCTATGGTGCCCATGAAGCTGGTGATTGGGCAAAGTTGGTTTGGGGAGTGACTTCCCAGATAGAATGTAGGGTAAAGGACCCTTCCTCAAAGTTATTCTCTATAAATGAGCAACATGGTGCCTTCCTAATGATGGAGTCAAATTTATGTCTGATGTTTATAATCTCCAGTATCAAAATGAGTTATTTATTAAATATTTTAGATATTGATGGAGATTAAAAAACATCTTTGAACAATAACCACTTTTGTTGTACTTGTAGAACTGGAGAATCTATGACACTCCAAAACAGGTGTGTTGGCTCATGGACGTTTAAATGAACAAATGCTACATGAAACACGTGAACCTTATCTCATTACTCATGAGGTACCATCATCCTTGAGGCAAGAATTGAGTAAGGTCGGAGGTGGGTGAGAGCCAGGGAGGAGTAACAGGGAGTTTATGTACTACGATATTATTTCAAAAATTAAAAAAGGGGTGCCTAGGCGGCTCAATTGGTTAAATGTCTGACTTTTGATTTTGGCTCAGTTTCCAGAGTTCAAGACTTGAGGAGTCTGGCTCTGTAGCTGGCTGGGCAGCTCACTTGGGATTCTCCCTCTCTCTCCGCAACCCCCCCTCGCTCGCACACTCTCTGTCTCTCTCAAAATAAATAAATAAACTTAAAAAAACCCTAAAAATAAAGAAAAGTGATTTTGTTATTTTGATAACAAAATAACAGCAGCTGTGTCTCAAAATGCCTCGGTTCTATCATCTTTATCAAAATGCCCTGCTTTAGAAATGGATAAACTCTTTTAGTGAGTTTAGTCGTACGAAAAGAACCTTAAGGTTACAAATAATGAAGAAAATGATTAATTGAGAAAAGATCAGGCTAATCACTTAGCAGTTCAATCTTAATAATGATCATTTAAGTAAAATAGAACAATGACACTGAAAGGATGCTTTTGTCATTGTCCCCACTCTCCCCACCGGCCACAAAAAAGTAATTTCAGAGACTCTGACTTCTTGGAATGACAGGAGAGCCCTCTGGCAGAATCTGGAGGACTTCTCACCAGCTACAATGGTGCCCACCCCTTCCTGAAGGAACAGAAACGAAGCAAAACAGTAGCAAAGCCCAGAAGAGAGTACAGTTAGTTCTTTAACATTTTAGTCTGGTGATCTAAGAGTATATTCACTGTACAGCTGCTAAGCTAAGTCGTGGTCTGCTTTTTATGGTCTTAGAATTTGTGTCTTTGCTGCCAGTTCAGTTCAATAGATTTTTGAGTATTGCCTCAACTCTGTAATTTTAATTTTCATTGTATATAAAACATCCAGTGGTGCTTTCCTATAATTCCTATGACTTAAGAAGGCAGAACATTTGTAATGGAAAGCACCATGTCTGAGAACCAGAGGAACTTTGTTGAAATGGGCTATGCCATTAACTAGCTGTGTGACCTCGGGAAAGTCATTTATCTCTTAGCTCTCAGATTCTCATTTTTAAAGTGAAAGGGCAGGAATTTGGTTTATATGATGTCTAAGATCTCCAGTGCTTAAAAAAATAGTTAAAAGCAACATTTGTACTTTCATTCCAAGCAGAATTATGTAGCCATTACTAAAAAGGTTGAGAAACGGATTCATGTGTATTATGCATTGTATCGTCCAAACCCTTTCAAAAAGATGTAGTGGAAATGATGCTCTCCCATATGATTAATAATGACTACATGTGCAGATTGCTGAACATACCTGCAGAAATAATTTCCTTTCTCCAGAAATGTAGTTTGGTTGTTTTATTTTATTTAGTTTTTATTTATTTACTTATTTTTTTCATCTGGCTGTTTTAAAGAAGAATTAGGCACTTACTCCATGGTAAACTTTATACTGCTCATCAGGGGTGGATTCCTTAAGTGCTGCCGGTAGATTCCTCATGATTTCCCAGGTTTCCCACAGCTCCTGCTCTACCAACAAATAGAGCCAACTGGGTGGCTGCTCCCCATTCTCTATCAACCACGTGACTCCTGGCTGTTACTCTCTGCTCTTGCCAGATTGTGCTTCCCCTACTAAAGCTTCCCCTTTTTTCAAGGCTCAGCTCCTGTGCCACTTCCTCCAGGAAGCTCAATTTCTTCTTTCTTTAAACTTCCACAGCAGGGCGTGTTATCGCCTCCTTTTACACAGTCATGCCCCTTGATCTGTGGTTTCGCTCTCTGCAGGTTCAGTTGCCAGTGGTCAATTGAGATCCTGAAGCAGATGATCCCTCCTGACGAATCATCAGATGGTCAGTAGTTGCCTCACTGAAGTCATGAAGCCTGCGTCATTCACCTAGCTTCATCTCATGGCATAGGTGTTTTATCAGCCCGCTTCAGCAAAAGAAGGGTGCATATAGTACCATAAGATATTGAGAGAGAGCATATTCACAGAATTTTATGATAGTATGCTGTTATAATTGTCTGATTTTATTATTAGTTATGGTTAATCTCTTACTGTGCCTAATGTAAATTAAACTTTATCATAGTGTGTGTAGGAAAAAACATAGTATATATAGGGTTTAGTACCATCTGTGGTTTTAGGCACCCACTGAGAGTCTGCAGACAAGGGGAAACTTCCACATTCATTCCTACCTTGTACTGCCTTCATTTACACACATGCTTTATCTCCTTCACTAGATGGTAAACTCCTTAGGAGCACCACCCCTTATCCTTATCAAGTCTAAAAGGCGTAGCCTGATGTCTTTTATAAAGCAAAACCTTCACACATTTATGGAATACTTTCGGCCCTCCCTAGTGGTTGGTATCACTATTCCTTTGCCCTGCTGCCTTTTTGATGGATCTATTTGTTTCTATTTTTAGGATGCTGGTTCACATCATCTCTTTGGCTAAATTATATATTAGTTGGATTTTTCACTGCAACTTCAGTATCACAGTTTTGCAAGAGATGAGGAGAATTTCTCCTACCACAGGCCTGATTTCCTTTTAGTAAGATTAGGTGATATATTTTATTGTAAAGAGGACGAGACAGCACTTTATCTGAGAACGGAATGGGTCATGAGTTAAGCAATAGTCTTTGAGCCCCATTACCTCCTTTCCTTGAAAAATGCTATAAACAAAGCCAAACATTCATTGTCTTCTTTCGATTTCCCTCAAGAGCATTTTGGGATTTGGGTGGTACCACCATTCGTTTTAATTGTGAAAGCAGATTTATGTGTCATTCAATGAGGCCTTCTTTTCTTTCTTTTTGGACCCTGGAATATCTCAGCTTTGTGTAGATAGAGACCAACTGGCAGCTGATAGACCTTCACTTGAAGGGGTAGTAGCAGCAGCAATGAATGTGTGCAGGAACATTCTGGTAAGTCCTCTGGGGAGTCGGATGCTTTGGGGAGTAGGGTTTGCCAAAGGCTTCTGTACATCTTTCACATTCGTAAACTTACAGACAGATGAAAATGTTTTTCAGGTGGTTTTTGGATTTGTACCTACAGAGAGGGTTTCAATGCATCCCAAATCACCTCGCCCCTTGTTAGACAAAGGCCACACACACCTAGATTCCATCATGAAGAATTTTGTCATGCAAACCTTTGAGGGTGTGTGGCTGGTGCCAGAGAAGGCACATCAGAGCAACTCACAGGCCTTCTTCAAATTTCCTCTGGTTCCTTAATGTGTGTTTATCCAAATCTACTGCTTAAGTCTGCAGCGATAAAAGGTCTCTCAGTCTCCCCATTATTCTGTGTTTCCCTAGTTAAGTTGTGATTAACATCTTTTTCTAAAAACCCCATGCAGAGAGAATCTTTTTAGATTGAGAAGATAGTGGTTTCAACGGATTGTGCTTATCTAGTAATAAAAGTTTTTATTTTATTTTTTAATCAGTCACTATGAATTGGGAGGTAAGATTGGGTTTGGAGGGTTTTTGTTTCTTACAGTTTCCCTCTTTATGGTTAAATACGTTAAACACATTCTGATTTTCAAGAAGCTGCCTGGCCACGGCCAGTTTTTTGGTGAGGGAGGGGGGACCCCCAAAAGAGCCACACATCATCTTTCTTTTCTTTTAACTTTTCTACTAAAAACCTGTTTTGAGAGGGAAATGGAGCGTGCTAGGCTAATGACAGCTCTCCCTTCCCTTATTTTTTCCCTGTCGGAGCAGTGTGCTCCAATCAGCTCCTTGATGTGCGGGACGTGGGCAATGCTGCATTAAAACATGAAAACACATAAACAGCACCCCTCACTCCCGCCCCAAGCGCGGAGGGGATAAGATGGAACTAGACTAAATGTATTAGCAAACAGACTAATTCATTTTCAAAGATTTGGTTTCTGGGGCTGCAGACAACCCACTTCGCCGGGAGACTAAGTGCGTCCCGCTAAGAAAAGTGCTTGGCTAGGCAAAGATTGTCTTGGGGATCCTCCCAGGCGGGTCTGCCAGGAGGATAGGCACGCGGGACCCGGTTTCCATTCTTGGGGGGAGGAAGCCGGCAACCCACGGTGAACTCCGAAGACAGCTGATTATCAGATTCCAGCCCAAGCTAAATGTTCCCTAAATCCCACCCCGCGCCTTCACAATTTGGTTACAAAAATTCTTCTCCATTGCAACCCCTCTTTGAGCAGAGGCTGGGTGCTACTGCTTGGGCAGAAGGCCGCGATTCCGGCGGAGGTATCCGCGGGGCGTGCCGGACTCGCCGACACCCAGGGCTGCAGAGGCAAGAAGGGCGCCGCGAGGCTGCGGCGGCGACAGAGCTGCGAGCTGCGGAGTCCCTGGTGGCGCCCCCCGCCAGAGATAAGCCGCCCGGCGCGTCCCTCCCTCTTTCGCGGCTGAATGAATGATTAGTCAAACGGCACCTCCCCGCCCCTGTGCGCCAGAGGTTGGAAGGGAGGAGTCTTGGAGCGACTGTTCTTTTTTAAGGGCGAAAAGCGTTCGCCTCTGTGCTTTTATTAATCGACCTTGCCTGTCGTTTCAACTTCTGTCCTCCCTAATGTCACCACGAGCAGACACTTAAGCACTGAACACTGATGTCGGAGGTGCCTCACCCCTGTGTCCGCTCAGCCCAGCAGTCCACTGCCGCGCCCCCGCCAGAGGGAAGCAAAGCCGGGAGTGAAAAGTTGCTGGGCCCCTCCTGCGCCCCGTTTGTCGCTCCTTCCCAAAGCTGGGGCACCTGGGAGACAGCAGGGTGGTGAGGCGCCCCTATCGCCCCATTATCTGCTCTCTCATAAGGTTGGGGCACCCGGGCGTGAGCAGAAGCGGTGTGGCATTCCCCGTTTAGGGAGGGTTTCCCCGGGAAAGGGAGGAGGCACCGAGCGCGCCGGGCCGTGGAGACACGCCTGCCCGGCTCGGATCCGCGACCCGGGGCCGGCGGCCTCCCTGGAGGGGCTGGGGAGCGGGCTGGACGCCCGGCTGAGACGTGTCCGGGGCGCGGGGTTCCTGCACCCGGGCGCCCCCAGCGGGTTCCGGGCGGCGGCCGGTGCGCCCCCGTCTTGGGCGCGGGAGCGTGCGCGCGCGCCGGCCGGACGGAGAGCCGGCGGGGCCGGCGGGAGGTGGGGAGTACAGGAGTGGAAGACGCGGCTGCGGCGGCAGCGCCCGGGGCAGTAGCTGCAGCCCTGGCGGCGGCGGCGGCGGCGGCGGAGCGGTGGTGCGCAGTCGGCAGCGCAGCCTCTCCTCTCGGCCTATCTCCGGCTGCTCCGCCGTCCCCTCCTCCCGGCCCCATCTCTGGCGTAGGGGGGCCGACGACTAAGCCACTGTGAGCAACTCCCTAAAAAAAAAAAAAAAAAAAAAAAAAAACCGCATTGGAGGAGCCTGGCCGCAGGACCCCTCCTCCCTGGCGCCCCTCGCCCCTCGCTTCCCCCCCCCCCCCGGAGCCCCCCCTCCCGGGCGCCCGCCTCCCTCCTTCGCGGACTGTCTCCCGACTCGCCGGCTGAGAGCCCTTTTTGACTGCGAGCGGCGGTAGCGGAGCAGAGGCGGCGGCGCGGGACCTGCAGTCGCCCGGGATTCCCTCCAGGTGACGATGCTCTGGTTCTCCGGCGTCAGGGCTCTGGCTGAGCGTCCCTGCCGGCGCTCGCCCGGGATTACCTGCTGCGTCTTGCTGCTGCTCAATTGCTCGGGGGTCCCCATGTCTCTGGCTTCCTCCTTCTTGACAGGTAGGGGAGGGGGCGGGAGGGACCGGCCCTCCCGGACGCAGGCTTGGTACCTGGGAGCCGAGGCACTGTCTCGCCCGGGAGACCGGAGGGTGGGGAGCGAGCACCTTGGCGCCTGCCACTCGCTGGCCGGTGGGGATGAAGCGAAGCCCGCCGTGTTTAGGGGTGGGAAGGCAGTGAGTAGGTTAAGGGGTGGAGGACTGAGAAGCTGTTAACATCAAGAGAAATTCTATTGGAATTTGAGAAATTTCTTTATTTTTATTGTTTTCCTCAACCCTTGTTTTGATCCCTTCCCTTCATGTACGTATCAAGGAAAAACATTTGCGCCGTTTTCCACATACCCTTCTTTCTCACTCTACAAGGTTCCGACATAGCTTCTGTGTAAGGAGTGCTTTTTAAAACACTGGCACTCCAGACTTTGAATTTAAAGAAACTGTCATATTTTAAAAGGGTAATATCAGCAGGATATAATAATGATATGCTTTCAGGCAGGTGAAGACCTCAGCTACTATTCTGAAGGACATACTTTACTGACACCTGGTGCAGAAAAGAAAATATTGAGTCCGTTTCTAAGAGAGGAGGAAAGAAGATTGTTTCAAAAAGTGATTTAAACTCAAGATTATATGAGGCAGATTCATAGAAAGGCCTGTTCATTGCCACAGTCCTGAATTTTGTTCTGCCTTAATGTCCACTTTGAAATTTTTTTTTTTTCTTATATGGGGATATGTGTTTAGTTGAAATACCTTCATCAAGGAGGAGGAGTATTAAAGAGTCAGTGAAATGCTTGGATTTGTACTTAAGTCATCTGAGAGCAGAAAATCTGTTTATATATGACAGGCTTTTTTTTTTAAACCTCAAATAAAATTATTTAAAATAATTATTTCTGGGGGGATTTGGTTTTGTTGAGTTTGATAATTTAAAACTCATTAGAGATTTCTGAATCTGGGTAGTTGCTTCAAAAAGGATTAGTGTAAAAATTTAAATGTTTGCAATAATGCCATTCAGTGAGATTGAATTTTCCCCTTCACTTCAGGTTCTGTTGCGAAATGTGAAAATGAAGGTGAAGTCCTCCAGATCCCATTCATCACAGACAACCCTTGTATAATGTGTGTCTGCTTGGTAAGTATGGAGATCAGGTAATGTGAAGCCCATCGCTCCATTAGACAAGGTGAATCCATTAAATGTAATAATATAACCAGATCTTAAAAATGGTTTTTAGTCATTACAAAACTGCACATAGCTGGCAAATTGAATTCAGTTGAATTTCTTTGGGATTCTTATTTTTGACATCATCCTTATAGAAATAAAATTAAGATGGGCTTTGTGAGGCATCGTCTCAGTGATAAAATTACCGTTGGCACTGTCTGTTCCCGGAATGGCTGTTGCCACCAAATCATAGGTGCCCCCACACTTTCTGCCTTGATTCTGTCGTCTTAGTGGGAAGATGAGATAACGTTTAAGTGTAAAAGTCGGGGATAAGATATCCCTGACAAGGGGAAAGAGAGGTGACAGTCACAGAGAACAAACATGAGGATGAGGTGTAATCTTGGATTTCTCTGCCTGTGATACCCTAAGATCTCCAGAACAGTCTTTATATTTCTGATCTGGGAGCATGAGTCAGAAAGGACATTCTATCCTTAACAGAGAATGACACTTGGCTGTCAGCTGCTTCGTTAACACTGGCAGTGGCTAATAGACTAAAAAAAAAAAATTTGTTTCCATTTATTTTGGTTTAATACTTAATGATAAGATCTAATGAGTAACCACATGGGGGAGATTAAGTTATATGAACACGAATTTCTGAGATGAAATGTAGACTCACAAAGAGCAACATATTTGCTGGACAGTGTTTTACATGCCAATCACTTTTAGCAAAACTTGGTTAAGAACTACACATCACAAAACCCTGTTGGAAACACATTAAGGCAGTCAAATGCAAAGCCCAAAAGTGATAGATGACTGCTAGTTAACAGATCAACATGCTGTATGGAACCATAGAAGGGATTCTTCTCAATTTAGGTGAAAGCCAAGCCATCTGGGTTTAAACTACCCAAACTTTCTCATGACAAGGGATGAGGTCAATGTTGCAAAATGATAAATGAGTGAAGGTGAATGTCTGTATCAAATGATTATCAGGTTCTGAAGACTAAGGGAATCAACAGAAACAGAGGTAAAAATACATTACATTTGCTGAGATGGTAAATGTTGTTACCTTAATAAAAGAGAGCCAGGAAAGGGGCTCTTTAGATTTTACCAGTTCCCGTGTCAGTTAGTGATCCTTCACTAAATGACCTGTTGAAGTTTTGCATTTAAATTTTGTCTCCATTGTATATTTACAAATGTAGTGGGGGGTGGAGGGTGGGTTGGGGGAGTGATAACCTTCCCTTTTCACTGATCTTATCTGTATAAAATGAGTAAATTATTTTATCTTAATCTCTTAAGATTTTAGGGGACATTACTGAATAACATTTAAATGTGCTCGGAGCTCCACATGTGAAAATAGTGTTTTTCTCTTTGGCAGTGTTACTACTTATAAAGTTTAAATATACAGTTTGCAAACTGTTCCCGAATAACATTATGAAAAATTCTACACAGAGCAATCCCCCTTTTCAGTATTCTCGTTAGGGTGGAAAATAGTGCTTTTCTTTGAGAGCACAGCCTTACTGAAAATAAGAGAGTTGTTAGAATCCTGCTGTTTTGAAGCTAAAAGAATGAATCAGAAGAGAAAAGAAGCCTCAGTTGGGATTCAAGTGGGAATGATTATTTATTCTAAAAAGTATTGATTAAGCTCCGAAGGATAGCAAGTTCATTTATATCTTCAACATTTGAAGGTATCTGCCTTGAGTGAGAGCTGTTAGATATCCTTTTATAAACATGTGAAGTCCTGACTCTGGCAATCCCATTCACTTGTTATTCCTAAGATGTCTTGAGCTCCTTCAGGAACTGAAAGGTTCAGTGATACGTTCTCCCGACCTTTGCAGAGGTTTAGGATTATGGGACCCAAGCTGTCATAGTCGGTGCTTCCAAACATTTGTAACGACTTGATAAAATTGAGAAGGAATAGATGGATGGCCACTTCTCTATTTGTGTATGTTCTGGTAAGTTTCTGAGGGATCTACTGCAGTCCTTGGATTTCAAAGCACCCCAGACTGCAGTGAGGCTGGTTGGCATTGTATACTTAGGTTGGAAGGTAGCCATTTTTAGCAGATAGATAATATCAGTAACAGCAACATTTACGAAACACTTTATTTGCTGGCACTTACCTAAGCCCGCATTATTTAATTTAGCCATCACAAAAGTCCTTTGAGACCTTTTACTACCCCCATTTTACAGGCAACGAAACTGAGGCTAAAGAGTCTTGTAGCTTGTGAAGTTCATATTGTAGTAGATAGAGCTGGAATTCGCTCTCGGTTTCATCTGCCTCTAGGGCACCTACCTATAATCAAGTGGAACAGGCTATTTGCTTAATTAAAGGTGTGAAAAAGCAAGGAAAAAATACGAAGATTGTTGAATCATTTTACTTCTCGGTGCTGCTTGAGTTATTTTGTTTTTTTCTTTTGAGTCTTTTTGGAGTTCAGTTAGCTAACATTTGTTAATCACATTATATGAAAGGAAAATCTCGTTATGATTTCAGCTGACCTGCAGGGAGCTTTGGTTGTGAGCCGGTTTTATGTATGTACATTAAGAGGGTATGTAATAGTCAAAACTGTACTTTGGATAAAGAAAATAGTCATATTTAGTTTGTGTTGGTCCAGCCTTTTGGCAGAAAGGTACCTAAAGCTGAGCACAAGTTCATATCTTATTTCATAACATGTAGAAAAAAAAAAAAAAGGCTAACCTCAACGTATGCTTAAAAAAGACGTAAAATGTTACAGTTGGGAGGAAATAGGTGGCATGAAGTCCTGTATGTAATTACAGTGTAAAAGCCTGAAAAACCCCACAAAATCAACTTGGCCTGATTTAAACCTTTAAGCTCCGAAATGTTTTAAAGTGGAATGAGCTCATTTCTGTGGGAATTTTGAGGATGACAGCGGGCACGGTGGCCACGGCAAGCAGAACTGAATAATCGTATTCTCATTTATCCTCGTCTGCTTCGGCCCAGCATCTTGCCAGAATCCGCTGTGATCCAAGAATAACCTGTCTGTTACTGGTGATGGATATAGTTTTAAAGTGTAGGAGTCAGAAAAGCTTCAGTTCATCTATTCAAGGGGAAGGTGAAAGTTGGACCACTGTCATGAAATTGAGGGAATCCGGTAGGCAGTTTAGATCAAAGATGCCAGTGCTCCATTGTTTAGTCAGAAAGCAAAGCGTGGCTTTCTTCCGCCTTAAAAAACGGGCTTTTATGGGGCTGAGGAAGGAAGGCTCAGACTCACTGCTGTTTTGTATGATTTTTTTCCCCCTGCTTGCTGGAATTTTTTTTTTTTCCCCCAGAATGCCTAGGAAAACACGTTGGTGCCTTTCCTGAAGTACAGCTGATAAGAGCCAGCCATGCTCAGATAATGAATCTAAAACAATTCTCTGGATCTTTTGGGCATTGCCACGTCCACCAAGTGTGACTTGAGGTGGCACTCCTACTTCTTGTCCCTTTTCCACCTAAGTGTCACATAGAAGGAAATGGCACCAGCCAATGAGTTCGGCCCAGTCCTGGAAACCTGAGAAAACTTTGGAGGCCGGGACTCAGAAAACCAGAAGTCAGTCAGAGCTTAGTTTGGCATACATTTTGTTCAGCAAAAAACATTATTCTGAGGTTTAAATTTCCTCTTTTAAATCCGGAGGTGCAATGTAGAAATGGACCCTCTGCTCATAAAAAGCAACGTGAAATTTGGTGTTACAAGAAGCGGGCTCCACCTGTCTTAGAGTCAACCAAGTGGTGAGAACAGGGGAGACTTTGTCTGCTGTCTTCTACCTTTTAATCACAAAAGTTCTCTGTCACCAAAGAAGTAGCTACCAGCATCTTCGGTTCTCTGGGATGCCTTATCTCCATAACATCCTCATGTTTTTTTTTTTTATTGTTGAAATTAACTGGCTAGAGAAGAGATATCTATTATCTGAGCAAGTGTTAGGCACATGTTGAGCATGAGAGAGATAATGTTACATCAGGATTTCATTGTGTGTGTGTGTGTGAGAGAGAGACAGAGAGACAGAGAGAGAGACAGAGAGATGGGGGTGGGGAGAAAGAGAGAAAGGAAATATGAAGTAGTCCAGATGTGTTCAGAGAGATACTGCCCTTAGTATATGCACATATACATAGATTTGCATAAGTTTTTGAAAATTGTTTCATATCACATTTATCACAGGTGTTTCGATCACTAAGGAAGTGGTCAGGATTTGTTTGTTTGTTTGTTTTCTGTTTAGAAGGTGTTGTGATCAATTGCCTTTCCATAGAACAATGTATTCAATAGAACAGTTTTAAGGGAAGTAACTTATTTCTAGCATTGTGCTAGCAAGTTCACCAGTACTACCTCTGAAGCAATTATTTCTACCCATGCTTTACTGAGGCTAAGAGAGGCAGAGCAAATGTCCTGAGGTTACATAGTTACTAAGAGTCAGAACTGGGATGTGAAGCCAATTTCGTCTCCACTAAACCAATTTGCTCTTACTACTTTTTTACTTTTTCTTTGTTTACTATTTAAAGACATCTTTAAGTACTTCTAAGAGCTTCAAAGAGTTATTTCAACCTCTGTGAAGCTGACATAGGCTCTCTTCAGGGGTGGTTCAAGTGATTTTGGTCTGGAATTTGGAAGACCCTTTCAAAGGAAGACCTGCAATGCAGTGAGCTTTTTTGTCTGGCATTGCATCATATTTTGGCAAAGAGCTTTGAATCTGGCATCAGATGGGCCTGGGTTCAAATCTAGGCTCTGTCTCTAACTGGTGGTAAACGTGGGAAGGCTATCTTACATTTCCAAGGCTTGGTTTCCTTATCTGGAGAGTGGGATGAATGTTAATACCAAGCTCAGAGATCTGCTGTGAGAATCAAGTGAACAACAGCATTTAAGGCTTAGCCCTGGGTTTGGCATCGAGCGAGCTCTCTAGAATGATTCATTGTTGTTGTTGTTGATGATGACGTTATTGTTTAAATTCTTATTTCCTCACATGGAGTAGGATGCAAAGTTTCATCAGAAAAGGGAAAAAAAAAATAGAAGCAGCATGGGGATAATGATGCCAAGCCCACCCATCGCTATGAATGAACGGGGCTAAGTCAGGAACATTTGTGGGGTTTTCTATCCCTCCAGACTTGGACTGGGCCGATCTAGGCTGCTTCCTTATTGGTCCAGTGGTCTGTGAGCCCTGGTATAAGTTTTCCCCTTGCTCTCCATTAAACACTAAAAAAACTTTCCATGGAAGAGGGGCCTCGTTTTTCTGCAGAGTATTTACATCTCTATGCCTGTGGGGTCACCTTCACTTGTACTTTTATTGGCAGAGGGATAGAGTTGGGACTCAGGAGCGCTGTAATTCTGGAAAAACTGCCTAGTGGTCTGGCAACATGGGGATTTTCCTGGCCCGCCTCGTGGAAGTCTCTCAACCCCGTTCCAGACCTGAGTGGGTTTTTGCCGCCCATTTAGTCGTGTGCTCCCCTACCTCATTCCCATCTCGTCCACATCCCATTTTAAACATGGTCTCTGGTCTTTCAACTGCGCATCAACAGTAAACTGTGTTTTAAGTCTAGGAAATGATGCTGAAGAAGGGGAGCCCTTCTGTAGACTGGGGTACAGCTATGGCGAAGGCAGGAGAATCAGACAGAAAAGCCAGGCAAGGCAAAACAATGGAAAAAAAGGTCCGTTCATAAAAAATTTGTTGAACAAATAAAGGATATCACTTTTTCGCACCCTCTTCTGTGGCACTTCTGTCCAGCTGATGGTATATTGACTCTTTTGTGATAAAAAGAATACGAATAACACCACCTTTCACGGTACCGGGAGGTCAAGTGTGCTTGTTGAACTTAGTTAAGATCAGCAAATGAGCTGAGTGTGTATTTTAAGACCTCTCGATTCCCAGTTCTAATTCTATAAAACAGTATTCAAAGCACTAGGGATAGCAGGTTATAATTTCAATAATATTATTCTTTCTTCCTTCTCTCCACACTTCATTCTCCCCTTCCATTTTATTTTATTATTTTTAGCCTTTTCTGTGTTTGAAGCATTGTGTTGGTTGGGCACCTTGGGGAGGCAAAGACCAATAGGACAGACCCTTGCCCACAGTCTAATGGGGGAGAAAGACACATGCATAAATAAGTTCCACAGGAGTGACAGAAAAGCACTATAATAGACATGAACCCGAGCTGAGGCAGCTGTAATTGAAATCTGACTGGACTATCTGGGACCTCGATGGGTAGAGGAAAGTTTGTTGTGGCAAGGCATTGTTGAAGGAAAGGCACAGAGGAGTGTGTGCCTGGGAATTGTGGAAATGGCAGAGTCCTGAGGGCCTGAAGCTCTGATAGAAGCTGAAGCTAGAAAGTCTGGTGGGAACCAGCCAGGGGAGAACCTTGAGTGCAATAATAAGGAGATCGGTTTCACTCATGTAATTGGGGGGTGGGGGGTGGGATTTCTATATTGGTGCAGCCACATGACACAGTAAGATGTGTTTTTTATAAATGCCTCTAGGAGCTTTTGTGGGGATGTTTCCAGTGTGGCAAGGCTGGAGTTTGGACAGCAGACTCTAGGGATCTGTTGTGGTCAGTCGAGAGCAAGCAGCCTGGAGTAGAAGGGGCAGTGAGAATGGAAGAAGATGTTGGGGTAAACCAATGTCGCTTGTTCTTCTGAATTTCTTTAACCACCTTCCAGTTCTAGAATATGTGGATTAAAAGACTCCAAGCCACGCCCAGCAAGACAGTAATGAAATACGGTGTCATTAAAGTGGCATGAAATGCTATGGTGTCTCTGTAGCAGTCACTTTGCTAATCACTTACTGTCTTGAGAGCAGGGTGCAGTCACCTGAATGGAATAGTGTGCTTCCCAGAGCTTACTTTCAAAATTCCATTTTTGCTCTATCCTGTTGCTTGACCCATTTGGCAAATTACTGCATCTGGTAGATATTACCATGATAGTATATACTGTCAGTGGTAGCACAAATTTCAGGCAATAATCAAAATTGGGTAGCTCACCTTAAAAAAAGTGCACGAGTGTGCTGAGACCCCAAGACTTGCAGAGGAAGTTTAGAGCCCATGTTGCTAGCACTTGGCAGTAAAACAGAAGTGGGGGGTGGGGCGAATTAAAGGGAATTTTGAGAGTTCTAGTCAGTGGCATAGACCATGTAGAAGAGAAGAGGTTACTGACATGGGTGCATGTCGTGAGTTTAGACCTGATGAGTTGGCCTGGATATGGATTTTCCAAGTAGAAAAGCCCAGTAGGCTCAGAAGAGAAATCCGGACCAGAGAACAGCAATTTGGTACCTGTCTACATTGAAATACACTTCAAAACTTTCGTAATAAATTATTTGTCTACGCCGAGCTTTCCATAAAGGGGCCTACAAGAGTAATTAGAAGAAGGGTTGTATTTAAGAGAAGGGTAGACAAGGGATTCAAGAGTGCTGATGCATAGGGGCACTTGTACCCCAATGTTTATAGCAGCACTTTCAACAATAGCCAAATTATGGAAAGAGCCTAAACGCCCATCAATTGATGAATGATAAAGAAATTGTGGTTTATGTACACAATGGAATACTACGTGGCAATGAGAAAGAATGAAATATGGCCTTTGTAGCAACGTCAATGGAACTGGAGAGTGTTATGCTAAGTGAAATAAGTCATACAGAGAAAGACAGATACCATATGTTTTCACTCTTATGTGGATCCTGAGAAACTTAACAGAAGACCATGGGGGGGGCTCCTGGGTGGCTCAGTCGGTTAAGTGTCCGACTTCGGCTCAGGTCACGATCTCACGGTCCGTGAGTTCGAGCCCCGCGTCGGGCTCTGGGCTGACTGCTCAGAGCCTGGAGCCTGTTTCAGATTCTGTGTCTCCCTCTCTCTCTGACCCTCCCCCGTTCATGCTTTGTCTCTCTCCGTCTCAAAAATAAATAAACGTTAAAAAAAAAAAAAATTAAAAAAAAAAAAAAAAAAGAAGACCATGGGGGAAGGGAAGGAAAAAAAAAAAAAAGGTTAGAGAGGGAGGGAGCCAAAACATAAGAGACTCTTAAAAACTGAGAACAAACTGAGGGTTGATGGGGAGTGGGAGGGAGGGGAGGATGGGTAATGGGCATTGAGGAGGGCACCTGTTGGGATGAGCACTGGGTGTTGTATGGAAACCAATTTGACAGTAAATTTCATATTAAAAAAAAAAATAAGAGAAGGGTAGAGAAGTGTAGAAACCCATGGCAGAGACTGAGTAGTTATAGAAGAAGGAGCAGAACCAGCAAAGTGCAGGCCAAGGCAGAAGAGGTTTGAAGAACAGAAAGACCAGGGGTATTAAATTTTGCAATGTTAGTCTGAAGATTCTAGGAGAATGTCGAAGAAGGACCTTTCTCATCATCTTATCGAACTATTTGAAACAGTCAGTGATGGTGCGCACCTCTCTGGTACCTGTTGCACATTTCACATGGAATCGAATTCATCATAGATGGAATTTGGTGGAACCCCATTTGATAGAAATCCAAAGCTAAGATTGCTGTAGCGATTCTGAAAATTTACTGCAAAAATCACAAATTTTCCAAACTTTGATTTGGAAAGATCTTAGCAAAAGTGTTAAATGCCACAAGAAATTTTAAAAGGTACCAAAACAAAACTAATTTCGTGGATAAAAGTAATATACTTTTCCAGACATCTTTGGAATGTTTCTATAGTTAAGGGCAAAATGGACAAGACCACACTGAGGCTTTTTTTTCCTTTTTTTTTTTAATGAATAAGAGCAACAATATAAAAGAGCCTGGCTAATATAAAATCTTACCATTATGAACTTTCAAGTTTGCTCTATTAAACTGTTAATGGTGCTTTAAAAATATTACGATATAATTTAATCCCTAAGCTAGGTCTTCAGGAAAAATATTTTCTTTCTTCACTAAATTTTCAATATCTGCTTTGTCATTGAAGTATAGCTGTGGAGTGGCGGCCCTGGTGTCTGAAATCCCGGGTTCAAGTCTCACGGGGGCCACCTGGTAGCTGTGCATCACTAAACAGGTGACTTGTACTCTCTGAGCCTCAGTCGTGAGTTCTGGGCAAATCGCAATGGTCTGTGTACCCAGCAGCTTCATCTCTAAAGAGGAATAATAATGCAGGCCCGAATCTGTTGACTGGAGCCATTATCTGAGGTGATACCTGTGGGTTAGACGTACTGATGTTTGTGAAAGGCCTTTGCATAACAGTATGAATGGAATTATTAAGGGTAAGAACCTGAATAGAAGAAAGTGAAGTGTGTGCCATAAACCAGCTTTTAGCAGATGATTTAATGCGTATATTTTTTAAGGAACAATAGTGTAGGGATTCCTAAGTCTACTCCTACTGTTGGCTTGTAAGACTTTGTGTGAGTTGCCTAATTTTCTGTGTCTCTTTGTGTTCATCATAGGGCCTTGGTCAGAACTGTGGGCTAAAACATGTAAAGTTCTTAAAACAGGGTTTGGAATATGGTAAGCACCTCCAAAATGATACTGCCACTATCTAAGTGCTGTGCAATCACTCCCTCTGCAGTGCTTTTAAGAAGCGATTAAGTGGACTGTTTTTATTTCATTTTTTTAGTTTTTAATCTTAATTTATTTTGAAAGAGAGAGAGAGGGAGAGGGAGAGAGAGAATCTTAAGCAGGCCCCATGCCCGGCGCAGGGCCTGAAGACGCGAGGCTCCATCTCCCAACTGTGAGATCATGACCTGAGCTGAAATAAATCAAAAGTTGGACGCTCACCCAGCTGAGCACCCCAGGTGCCCCTTTATTTAAATTTTTGTCTACACTTATGTAATATGTTTACTGTGAATGACTGTCAGGTAGACAGTGGAACTTCAATAGAGGTGACCGCTATCTTTCTGATAAAAGATGGAAAATGCTGGTTGTATTCGGGGCTTAGGAAGACGAGTTGCTTCTCTGTTTTTCATCTTCAAAAGTTCACCTCCTTGATTGGTGCCCGTCTACAGACAACTAATCACAATGTGGCCTTCACGGCGAGGCCTAGTTGTCCTTTTTCGGCACTTACCGTTGAGTCAGGAGGTGGCAGGTGGGAGGCAAAAATGTAAACTTAATTACTGAGTGGACCCTCTGAGCCTGGCACTCCTGAGTCCCCTCCAATTGAGACTGTGACTCTGACCAAGCACAGTCACTCATGCATGCCCGTGGTGGGGGGCCTCATCCTTTACAGGCTAATCCCAGATTCACTGATATGACTGGATTTGACACGTGGGCCCTACAAATCCACGCAGCTTTGTAGTTTGCAGCCAGTGGTCCCATCAACTCCATGGACCGTGCGTGTTGTCTTCTCTTCAACAGCATGCTCTGTGTTGTAGTGCGGTTACCTGGGTGAATTTATGTCTTAGGAGATGAAGTCTGCAAGTCTAAGAACCTTGTCCAGTCATCTCTGCAAGCCCCATAGCTTCAGCGAGAGGTCCGCAACCTTGGGACTTAAGTAGGAGTCAGGCTGGAGTTTCCTGTTTATAGTTTGGGTTGTTAACACTTGGGCTAGTTCCCCCCCACCCCCAAGAATGGAACTCCAAGTTCCAGAACATGATTCTCCCAGAGAGTTTGTCACAGAAGGTCAGCCCTCTCTATAAAAGACATCCTAAATAATCATTACAAAAACACACTTTTCCCTTTGAAAGAATGTACTCATTTGAAAATTTAGAGTCCTATAGACATTAAGACCTGCTTTTCTTTGTGACAAAAGGAACATTCTCTCTTATAGAAATATCCTGCTGTCAAAGGCAGCAATGTGTGTGACAATACAGGAGGTGTGAGAGGGAAGGATCTGGGATTATCTCACTCCTGCTCTCAAAAGTCACAATGAAAAATGCTTCCCCCATCCTTGTAGCTGCTGGTCTGGGTCATTTCCTCCCCTTTTAGTGAGGCTGGAGCTCCGAAACCCTGACACAAGCCCTAATGTTTATATTGGGTTTTGGATGTTAGCTCCCTTGGCTTCTGGGAGCTGACTCTGTTGAAAATTATGTTTTTCTTTTAAGGACAAAGGCCTTATTGTACGTACATGTTGTGTAGTGTAATGAGGTTTTTTTTTTTTTTCTTTTTTTAAATGTTAGGTAATGGGTGGTACTAACCCAGATCTGCCAAATGAGAAGTTCAAAGGTAGGTCTGTAACCTGAATGGCAGTTAGAAGGTTTCACGAAGGTAACTTAACAAGAGAAAATGAGGGGGCGGGACAAGTGACATCTTCACTGACCAGAGTGTGTGCCCCAAACGCCCCCCTTTGATGGAATAACCATAAAATCACTCTGGGAAAGGACCTGCAGCCTGAGTGATGGTACCCCAGAGACACTTCAAAGAGAATGATAGAGATAATAATAAAAATAATAGAGATAACAGCCATTCCATTTGACTTAAAAAAACAGGCATTTCCCAAATAACTCTTGTATTCTTGGTCAGCTAAATGGATTTTGGCTAGATGGTTCCTCATGGCTGCCTAGGCCATCAGGCCTAGGCTGAGTGTCTTATTTTTCAAGCCTGTGCGGTGGGCCTTTTTGGTTGTGTTGCTTGGTCCTTTTCATCTGGGGGTGACCTCAGGAAACTATTCCGAGAGAGCCTGGGCCTGGACCACAGAAAAAAAGGCATGAAAACCAGAAGGGCCAAAGCTGTTCTTGTATTTCTTTGGGCCTCGGTGAGAGGCATTTTTGGCATCTTTATCTTAATTCTTTTCCTTTCTCTGTAAACATCGCTTTTTTTTTTAAAACCTATCTTTCCTAGGTTCCTCTTTGAGAAATCTGTGGACCCCGGCAATGGCATTAAGATTCCTTTAACCCCTCACTGCTTTCTTTTTAGCAAAGTAATGACATCTGCATTCTTTTTCGTATTTATTCTTAGAGCTTCTTACTGGAAAAAACCGGAGTGGGGGTGGGGGGGAATTCCTTTTCTATTTCATTTTCTCCTTAAGCAGAACTATTTGAGGGGAGATATGACAGTTGCTCCCTCTTGGGTCAGATGCACCTGCATTGTGTCTGTGGTCTGTGGTGCTTGAAGCTTCTGCCTCTGGGAAAGCCTTGCTGTGCCGAATTTGACTGCTTCATTCCATCCCTTTACCTTTCAGAAATTCACAAATCCTAGAGGCCCTCACAGCCTGCTGGCTGTCTCCTGCCTTGTGGATTTATAGTATAAAAGCAGTAGCATCAAGACATCTCACATAGCAGTGTTTCTTGGTCTCGGTGGGGATACTATTTTCCTGAATGAGAGGACGTGAAAGATTAATCAGATATTCTCCCACTCGAGAGCGGCCGCGTACCTGTGTTTATGCTCCTTGGGGGGAATGGGGGCTGTTGGAATTGCAATTGCGATGTGGTGATTTCCTGTTTTCAAGCACATGTGAAACGGTGGTTCCGTGCCCAGTGGGACCCACCAGAGGTTGGCTCACAGTCCCATTAGCACATAGGTGAGCACTGGGATGGAAATTCCTTTTCCCCTAAGAGGGAATTGGGGAAGAGCTGAATGGCTGGGATGGGGGCAAGAATGTGCCATTTTTTCCCAGTCTTATTAGTCCAGGGGTGGTTTCTGTTGGAGGAAGTAGCCCTTCGTCCTCCTTCCTGGGATGTGCTGGGAATGTATATACCAGAGAGCAGTGGCTTCCTTTTTGTTGTGAATGCTTGTGTGTGTACATGTAGGGGAATAGTTGGGATTTATTAAAAAAAAAAAAAAAATATATATATATGTATGTGTATGTATGTATGTATATGTATACATATATATATGTGTGTGTGTGTATATACATACATATATATATATATATATATATATATTTGTTTTATATAAAGCATACACTGGACAAGGGCAAAGAGAAACTTGCTTAAAGTAATTTACACACTATTTGGTCAAGTTACAGACATACAGGGTTCTCAGATTTTGGTGTTTGATTGAAGCATATGAAAATTTTGATCCTTGGTGTTGACCTTCAGAAACAGCAATTTTTGTGGTTCAACATAATATATACTTTGAACATCTTAAGGCTTTTTCACTGGAGATAGTTACCCTGACAGGTTATTGCAATGTATCTCAATAACGCAGCCTTTACATTAAGGGTGAATTTATACTGGGTTCATAAACTAAACATAAAATGTGATGGTATAGTGAGTGAAACTAACACCTCTCAATCTCTGAACCCCCGACTCTGAATTAATGGCTCTTGTGTACATCCTCAGACCCCTTCTGATGTGGTAGGGGTAGAAAGAGAAGCAGTATTCATTTACCTTAGTACCAGTGAGAGGGAATACATGGTATTCTCTGAAGGAGGAAAATGATTGATGGTCATTAAACTCAGCACATATTTATTGAGCATTTATGTTAATAATGGCCTGAGGCACTATGAGATTGGAAAAACACTTTTTAAAAAAAATGAACAAAAAATTAAATTATGTTCCAGATGGTTTTGAAGTTAGATGTCTTATATTGCTCTGGAGTTCTTTGAAAATTGATGAACTTCTGCTAGCCATGGGTATTAACTCTTGGTTGGAATATTTGATTAATCAGAACAAATTATTATTCCTTGACTGTGGTAGGTTATACACACACACACACACACACACACACACACACACACATAATATGTATGTATGTATTTAGTATAATATTTGGATAATGGATCTAGTTTGCAGACTACTTTCTATTACTAGAGTCTAAAAGAGAGGTGTGAATGTGGGATTGAACCCATGGTCATGTGCAGGTGGGCGAGGCCCTTCAAGTGGAGTTTGGGGCACTGGTGACAAGGAACAGACGATTGTATTTCCCATGGCTAGTAGCCTTTCCCTCTTCCTGCCCCCCCCCCCCCCCCTTCCACACGGCTACTGGTCTTATCTCACACTGACAAGTCAGTGGTAAGGATTTTGCCTTTGGCTCTCAGTTTGTAATATGCATAAGAACCACGAGGAAGCTTGTTGAAAATGCAGACTCAGAGATCCTCCAGAGATTCTGAGGGTCTGGTGGGGACCAGAGAGTCTCTATTTTTAATAAACTCTTCCAGTGACTCTATGCAAGGGCCAATTTTTGAAAAACTCTTCCCAGCTGAGGTTAACGGAAAGGGAAGGATGTATAAATATAAACATAAATATAGGTAAATCCCCTAATGAAGCAACACGTTAAACAGGGGATAGGTACAATTGAAGTTCTCTTTTTGGTACAAAGCTTAACAATAGGTCATCTCTCATTTACAGAATATTATTTTTGTGGGCCTTTCACGCAGTCATCTTGCACGCTAATGGTATTTGCTGAAGTGCCTCTTTTTCTCTTCATGTCCTTTCATCTCTTTTTTTTTTTAATTTTTTCATGTTTTATTTTATTTTTGAAAGAGAGAGAGAGCACCTGAGCAGGGGAGGGGTAGAGAGAGAGGGGGAGACACAGAATCCAAAGCAGGTTCCAGGCTCTGAGCTGTCAGCCCAGAGCCTGATGCGGGGCTCGAACCCATGAACTGTGAGATCATGACCTGAGTCGAAGTTGGACGCTTTATTGACTGAGCCACCCAGGCACCCCATGTCCTTTCATCTCTTAAGCCTCCTTTTGTCACCCAATCAAAATGAGTCATTTGTTCTTTGAAGACTTATGTTGGTCACTTGTATTATAACCTTTACTCCTGCCTACCCTGAAGTTTTATTAATTCTTTTCATGGCCGTCTCTCCTGCTGGACTTCAAGCTTCTTCAGGGCAGGAATAGTGTCTGACTTCTCACTCCCACTCAAAGCATCTAGAATAGCACCTCTTAACAACTGTTTTATGAATAAATACTGTGTTCATAAATTGGGGGGGGGGGTAGCCTGATCTTCATTTTCCTCAAAGCCAGACTTCATTTCTGAGGTAGCGCAGGTTTTCTCAAGAAACCTATTTCCTAGGTGAGATAATTAAGGCCCAGAAAAGTGAAGCAAGACAAAGCTCACCCTGCAAATGAGCGAGAGTTGGGACTGTGATTCAAGGACGGGAATCCTGGGCCATCCCGGGTAGACTCCATAGAGTTATCAATCAGAGAATGTTTCCTGACCACAAGGGTTGAGAAAGCACCCCGAGGGGATGAGTGAGACCCAGCAAATAACTTCCCCAAGGATTAGATTTTTAACAGTCCTTGTGGTCCAGTTAGGTAGAGCCCTGACTGGCGCCTTTGGGTGGGGCAGGCTGACCCTCTGGGCTGCTGCCAGCCCTTTCGTGTGATGGATTCTCACAGGGACACACTCTGTTTTCTGTGGTCTCTCTGTGATGGGCAGCAGCTGCACGATGAAGCTGATGTGGCGTATGTTTGTTGCTTCTTCAACATGAGCCAACTAGATGTAGCAATTTGACAAAACAGCCAGGCTTTTCAGACTGATTTGCTGGAATCCTGCAGCATCTGGAGGAAACAGGCAATCGATAAAGAGTTGAGGGCCAGGTGAGGTGGGGTTTAGAGACGCCCCAGCCCTTCCCTTCCCAAACCTCCATAATAGAAGCTGTTTCCTTCTGCTAACAATTTCCATCCAGCAGGTACCTTCCTCATCCAGAACAGAACTATTCTGGGAAATTTTAGTTCTTTTCTCTCTCTTTATGCCACTCCATTTCTGCCCACATTTTCCTTTCCTTAATCAGGGAGAATGTAAAGTCAAGATGTTGCCTTCACATTAATTCTGGTCACGTTGCTAAACTATTTCCCATACTTTTAATGAGAATCCTTAAAAAATTTTTTTCTTTTTAAATTGGCCTGACATTCCATTGTTCCAGGGTTTCACCTTTATCATCTCCATCTTTATTATTTTTTACCATATTATTTTCTCTCTCTGTTATTAGCTTAGCATTTCCATGATGTCACCACTCCTCAAGTTTTCTGCCTTGTTTTTCTCAGTTTCAGTTTCTAATTCTTGGTTTCAGCCTGATAATGAAATGTACAAACAAAATTACAGTGGGGTGGTTGTTCCTCCTACACTCAACACCATGGTGGCCAAACATCTGAGGGATGGAGTGTCCAGTGGGGAGCTCTCTGGCATTGGTGGAGTTGGAAGAGCAGGTGGAAGGCCAGAAGGTAGGCCATTTGCTATAAGGATTAAGGAGTCAAGAAAAGGATAGCTAGGAAGAACGAAAAGGCTAGCTTAGAGCAGTGCCGAGTGCCCAGGTGGGGGTTTAGTAAATATTTTCCGCTAATGATGATGGGCTGATACAATTTGGCCTGGTGGAGAGAATGCCCAGGGGAACTTTAACAGCCTTCCAATATGTGGGAAGGAAATTCTTTGTTGAAAGGACAGAGAGGAGTACACATCCCAAAGTTGCAACATATCTTTAGCTCTAGCTTCTCCGCTGGCCTCTCTGCCTCTTGCTTACTTCCAGAGTGAGCCCCAAAGTGGTTGTGGGGTGTTGGCTTCCCTGTTTCTTGGCCAGTGGCTGCCTGTGAGTGCAGGCCTCTTCCCTAGATCCCTCTATCCTAGTTACCCTGCCGTAGATGAGATCACCCTCTCAGCTTAGAGCCACATTTGTTGGGATCAGAAATTGAAAGCAGGGTCTGACTGTGGACTCTATTCATCCCAGGGTTTTGGCTCTAGGTCTTAGTATAACCAAGAAGGAAAATTCTAAATAAAGGATTCCCCCCTTTTTCTTTCCATTACTCCTAAGGGTTAATATTCTCTGCCTCCCGCACTCTTCCTTAATACTCAACTAGCCTTTGGTTACTAGGCTCTGGTGGGTCTGAGCCTTGTTGGTTGGGGATATTGGTCCTAGAATTTTCCCCTGGCATTCTCGGGTCTTCTAGAGAGTCAGAATTTTCCTAAACTGCATCTATTCCCTCAGCGATGTAGCTTGGCAGGCATGCTGTTTATTAGCAATAGGGGCAAGGAGCGCCCAGCAGTGGCCAAGACAACGTCTCTGTGAGCCTCAACTGACAGAGACAGTTCCATCCTGAAGTTTCTGGGTCCCTAGGTATCTGGCATGGTGGCAGGTGCTGAGAGAAGGTGACCTCTGGTGGTCACTGGATTAATGTGATCATCTGAGCCAGTGATTTTGTACAGGTGTGTGTGTGTGTGTGTGTGTGTGTGTGTGTGTGTAAGTAACACTTATGCGTATAGTATTCTCTTAGCACTTGTATGAGGGATTTATAAGAATTTTGTTTCTTTGGCTATTCTTTCTTAGCCCTTTTTTGTTTTTGCTGGGCCTTTCATCTCTTCTCAAACATTAGAAATTGGAGGGCCCCAAGATCCAATCAAGATACTTTCTCTGTTTACATTTTTTTCTTGGTGACTTCATAGAGATTCATGGCTTAAAACCCATCCATACACTGGAAGTTCCCACATTTATGGTCCCAGCTCTCTCACCCTTCAAGTGCAGACTCCTATCCAAATGTGCACATGGATGTCCCGGAAACATCTCCAAGTTAAAATGGCCCAGACAGAGATCTTTCTCCCACCTGTCCCCCAAATCCAGTCTTTTCCAGCCAGCAGGGTCTGCTACATTGCTGCATTTTCTCAGGCCGTCAGCCCTGGGGTTTTTAATTCTTCTTTTTCTTACAGCCTATGTGCAGTCTATTAGCAAATCTTGACAGCAAATCCTTGAAAATATATCTGAGAATTTCTGACTACCTCCACTATCATTTTTGCCTCTGGACAATATATTATCAACCAGTGACCATTTAAAAGTACATATCCAATTATTTCACTTATTTATGAAAAACCCTCTGGTGGTTCTCATCTCACTCACAACACAGTCTGAAATATAACTGTGGTTTGCGAGGCCCTACATGATCTGGCTCCTGATGCCGCCTCTGGCCTTCCCTCCCCATCAGAGCCATCCTTGGCTCCCAGCACAGGTGATACCCAGCACCCCCTCAGCAAGGGTATTTGTTCTCTCTGGAACACACTTATCCAATATATTACGCATTCTCATCCCCTCACTCTGGTCTCTGGTAAAAATGTTCTCTTATCGAGGGTCTTTCTCTCCCCAGTACACATCGTCCTTCTGTGCCCTTGTCCTGCTTCATTGTTTCCAAAGTCCTTGTCAGTGCCTATTATCAGGCAGATATTTGCTTCCTGTATGTCTCCCAATTAGAATATCAGCTCCGTGAGGATGTGGGCTCTGCCATTCATGCTGTACCCCCAGGGCCTGAGACAGTGCTGGCCCGGGACAGTGCTTATCTGTCGGATAAATGAGTATCTGCTATTTGTGTTTAATTTTTTGATTCAATAATTTGAAGATCTAGCTAATTCCAACCACCAAAATTAAATTATGAAATTTGATTTCTACTGTAAATCTGCTTTTTCTGTATGATAACTTGCCTTTTTCAGAGTTCACATTACATTGTGTATCAAATCTGATAGAAGAAAATTGTACAAATATACCAAAAGATGGAAAGTTGTGTCCCATGAACAATAACATAATCAGAGTAAGATATATATAATAAGCAATGATAATTATAAAACAAAATTTTTCCTATAGAAAACTATTTTTTAAAATATATATTACTGCTTATACTTGGTAGCATTGTAAGTATTAGTTTCGGTATTTAAATCAAAATTCAATATGTTGGTATTTTACATTTTGCCTAAAACATTTTATAGATGCAAGACCAGCAAAGTGTGTTAAATCTTAAAATTCCCTAGAGCAAGAATAACGTGGCACACAATATTTTCCCATGATATGCATAAAACAGACAGTTCCAGGGCTCACAATGCTGAGCCATGTTGCTGCACGTAAGTTGGAGTGTGCTGGGATGTCCTCGTCAAAGGAGATTCCTTTTGTGGGTTGTCACATCCCAAGGTGCTGACATATGTCGGTCAAATTCTGTCTCAGTGAGATAACTGTGTAACAAAACTTTTTAGTCTCCTTCAGTGGCCCACATAGTAGCTAAGGAACCAAGATGAGTTGGATGATCTCAGGGAGATTGCGGCAGTGGACTTTGGTTGAAACTGACCTTTCCCTCCTCTGAACTCATGAACAGCACCATGGGCCACTTGTGTTGCAACATACGAGGTGCTTTTGCTGTGTTCATGCTCTGGTCCCTCTCCCTCTTGGACTGTAAGCTCTTCTAGGGCAGAAGATGTATCTGATTCATATTTTCTGTTCCCAACAAAACCTGGCACAGTGCCTGGCCAACAGCAGGGGCTCAAAAAATATTTATTAACCAGACTCACAGATTTTTAGTCAGATAGTTTTGACTTCTGCAGTGCAAATGTTTAACCCACAGAAAAACCCAGGTTTATAACAAAGATGTCACATTTCCTAAAGGCCATTTGTTTTCTGTTGACAGTTTTATCTTATTTTAGATGTTAAAGACTTCAACAAGCTGTTTTATGGTGAAACTCTTTTAAAAATCAACTATTAAGGGTAGTAATCAGGGTTGGCCCTTTGTTTTTAAAAATGGGTCATGGGGCACCTGGGTGGTTCAGTCAGTTAAGCTTCCAACTTCGGGTCAGGTCACGATCTCATGGTTTGTGAGTTCAAGCCCTGCGTCGGGCTCTGTGCTGACAGCACGGAGCCTGCTTTGGATTCTCTGTCTCTGTCTCTCTCTCTCTGTCTCTCTCTCTCTCTGCCCCTCCCTGTTTGTTCTCTCTCTCTCTCAAAAATAAAAACAAACAGTAAAAAGGACACATGTTGTGAATCCCTTTAGCAGCAAGTTTATGTAATGTTTGGTGGGTACCTAGTCATTTCTCTGTAACACCTTAATCTGATGTGTATTATATACAAAATTTACATTTGTTGATTGTTTGATGAGTTTGAAAATGAAAGCTCGTGGATTAAAATTACATTCTAAACCTATGAAATAAATCTGTGGCTTCTTCAGTGCTTTCTGACATCTGCATGTGGCCCTTGGGAAAGCCTTGGTGAAGGGAACATGCTGCTAATGGCCCTGGTGAATGAGTCAGACCAACCCTAGCTCACAGAATTGCCTTCATATGGGAAGTCTGGAGCTGGCTTTTCCAGTTTCAGCCAGCTAGAGGGCCCCTGCTTCCCCTTGCTCTCCTGCCTGATGCTCCTCAGGCTAACTGGACACTGTCTGCAGTCAGTATGGATGGGAAGACGATCCAGGAGCAGGGATCTTTCCAGCATCTAATGCCTCACACCGCCTTTACCGTTATTCAGAGGCAGGACAGTAGGAATCAGCTCTACAGCCTGTCATCCCAGGGGTCCCTTTGAAAGCCTCTGTGATTGCTGGTGGTCAGGGTCAATTGTGCAGATGTCTTTAAAAGTGTCTCACTAGTGACCAGAAAGTTACTTTGTCAAGATGACAGATGGACTGCGAGCAGCCCCTCCACCCTGCCTGTGTTCCCTGTGATGTCAGCTCCATTTACTTGTCAAGAGCAGGTATTTTTGTAGCTCCCAACAGTGCACAAGCTTTCACGGGCAACCTGAGAAAACTCTTCTGTTCTGTTCTGTGAAAAATCTGCTCCGTGGCTCGTTGTTGACCCACAGGAATGAGGGACATGTGAGGACCTGGTGAGTCCCACCCACTGTGGAAGATGTAGGAAGTGGCATGTGCTGACGAGGGGGACACCTTTCAGGGCTGGCCCCAAGAGGAGGTGGTCTGCCACCTCCCACCATCCCGGCAGGACACCAATGGGATCTAAGACACTCCATCTCTACGCTTTGGACGTTTGCATTCTTGGCAGAGAATCCTCTATGTGCGTAATTGACAGGGTCCGTTGACCTCTCAGCCTCTTTGTCTAGCCAGAGAGCCTGGTTTGTACATGGTGGTGGGTCAGAAGAGGCACTGCCACGATCATCTCTCCACGCATCCTTCCTGGACGTCACATCGCAACCTTTCCTGTGGGAGGTGCTCCAACTTTATTATTATGTTTAGCTCCTTCACTCCTCAGTCTCTCCAATACTCCCGCCAAACTAGTGGGCAGCCTCCACGCCACTGCCCAGAGAGGAGGAAGCCCGGTTTGTGCCCTCAGCATCATAGATGTCGCTGGTGGTTGGACTTGGCCTCCCATCAACTGGAGAGTAAAAGAACTCACCAGAAATGCATACAAATGTTCAGAGAATTTCATCTCCCCTTTCTTCTTTGTTTTCTTTTTGGGTGGAGGAAGAAACAGATTCATTATTCTTCATGTGCTGAAGGGCGCACAGCAAAGTAAAATCATCAAAGGTGCTGGGAGAGACAGCTGGACCGCTTGTGCTGGAGGCTGCGTTACTTTGAAGGATTTCACCCCCTCTCACCCCTGGTCCGGAATCTGTAGACATTTCCTCTGTATCACCGGCCCCATCCCACGTCCCAGCTGTTTGATTCCCTTTTGGTTGGCTGGGGAGGAGAGAGGAGCGGGCTTGAGAATTTGGGCAAAATTAAGGAAGGATGCCCACATTTATTCCTCTCGCTTCACATATTTGGCTCCCGTCTCCTGGCAAAAGGGGACCAGCCTATCTTCTGGTTTTCCCTTCTGCTTCTGAGGGCTGGAGTTGTCAGAGCCGTGCCTGTGGCAGGGTCCGATGTGCGAGGTCACCGGCTGCTTTGTGTCCCATCCATTACAGTTCCATGAACGTGGTGCTACCCGCAGACCCTCGCTTATAAGACGTACGGTGTAATAAAAACCAGGCAGTGCTACTTTCTTCGGGCTACTATTTTTATTTGGTGGTTATTTCTTTTGTGTTCTGCCATCTCTAATGTTTTGGTTCTATTTCAAAATATGATTAAACAGAATGAGGAGCTGTCTGACACTGCCCTGTTTTAAATCAGAGTTGTGCTTGAGTAGCCGGGACATTCTAATGGCCTGCGTTTCTTTGTTCTGAGGGTTTCTTGAAAAGGAGAAAAAAAAAAAAGAAAGAAAAAAGAAAAAAAACAATACCACCAGACCTAAATCCTTAAACAGCATAGAACCCAAAACAATCCCTTCCAACAAACGAAGGCCCATTAAAAAAGAATTGAAATGTTAGGTAAGTTAAATATAAAAGGCCTCCTTATTAATCCCCCGTTGCTTCTTCTGGCACGTGTCATATTTTCAAGGTACAATATCAGGAGAGCACTGTCACTTAGTGATGTATTAGGGCCATATATCATCAGAACATCGTCTTTGTAGAGGATATGGGTACTAAAAGACACGATTCTGGCCAGACAGAACAGCAGGGGGCCTTACTTCTTTTCTCCAGCCCCCCCTTACCCCTCCTGCCTTTTTCTTTAATCTCCCTCTGTTTTGTGTTGCAGAGAAGTGAATTTCTTCATGGGATATGACTTGTTGCAAAATAATCGGGGGGCCCCGGTGGGCTTCATAAAGTCTTTTAAATGGCTGAGTTTCAAGGGCAGCTTTGTTCAGAGTTTGCACTGTTCGCAGGGCCGGGGAAGGCCGCATTTGCCAGGGTCCAGGTCTCCAGGGGAAAGGCTCGCTGAGCCTAGACAGGAGGAAGAAAGAATAACACTCCCAGATGTAGTGCAGTGAATTGTGTTGTCCTTGCAAGATGCTTGCACATTAAGTCTCCAAAAATATGTTCTTGCAAGGGATTTTTACCTTAAGACTCCAAAAGTGTGGCCTCCGGGTGCTACCAGCCTCCCGGAGAGACACCCTCCTGCTAAAATTGAGGAAGCAATGACAGGGCTCGGAGGCTAAGGATCCAGGTTCTGATCTGTTTTGCAAATGACCAGGCTCTCAGAAATTGAGGCTTGTTTTGAGTTTTAAGCCAGGGACTTAATCTGTCTATCTTAAAATGCACTATTTTTATTCATGTGTTCAAAATGAAACCATAAACCACTAAGGTTTATAATGGTCTGAAAATGAGGAGTGCTTAACAAAGGCAAACATTTAAATTCCTAGCTCTGAGGGAGAGATGGCTCATCTTAGCCTTTGAACCAAATTGTGTAGCATTGTGATTTAATCACCAACACCGCTATCAGTGAGTCCTGGCTTTGAATCTCTGCCCTGACTAGCTGTGTAAACCCAGGGAAGCCCTTAAAACTCTCTGTGCTTCAGTTTTCTTATCGAAAACAATAGGGGTAAATTGGTACCTTCTTGAGACTTGTCGCAAAGGTTAAAAAGGATATAATACACAAAACATGCTCAGCACAGTCTGGCAAATAGTAGATTTTCTATAAATGCCAGGTACTCTTAATAGTTCAGCACCCTGCCCGGAAAACTATATGCCACTTCATTGTTCGGTTAGCAATGGATCGGCTCTCTCGCTTTGGCTATTAAAGGAATTTGCAAAGAGTGGTGGAGGTTGGGGGTTCAGAAAGGTCTGAAAATGCTAATTTACATTAAAAGCAAGGGCCATCGACACCTGCCACCTTTCCTACTGACCTCAGACACCTCCCACCTCTTGTACTGACCTCACTCAATTGGGGAAGAAAAGAGATCTTGGGAAACATTCTCTTGCCTGGGAAGTTTGAGTCATTTTCCTTACTAATCGCCCTTTCCTCACTTTTGAAATGGTTTTGTTAATTTTTTCTCTCTTTCCATTTTTTTTTCTTCCTATTTTCATTGAGCTGAGAGATATGGCTCAGAGACTCATACTTGTAACTAAAGCTTTGTAGTGGACCAAATTTCCCCCATCCCTTTTTTTTCTTCCAGCTCATTCTGTGCAAGAATTATGGGGAAGTCAATTGTACTATCAGTAATAAAGGACAAGCAAGTAAAAGCTTAATTAAAACAATAAATCATCAATCAAATTTAATATTGCCACTGGCAACCACTGAACTATCTCAGTTCCCCCCACCTGCCCGGTGATTATTGTCTCAGAGATCAAGAACAGATTTTGTCCGAAGGAGACAGGCTGGAGCAGGTACAGGCTTGTGTTGGCTCCTCTATGAGCGCTCATGCTCCCTTGGAAAGGATTTCCCTTGACCGTATGTTCCAGAGAATCACTGTATTTTATGTCCCATTTGTCAAACCCACTGACAAGCAATGGAACCTGCCCACTCTGGGTCTTTTCTTTCAGCCTTTGCCTGTATCTCTGAATTCTAGAACCATGCCATTCTGCAGTCCAGTCTGTTTGCCCAAGTCCCGGTCCAGCCCTTGCACGGTGCCTTTGACAGGTTACCTTATAAAAGGGCCGGAGACCTTGTGTGTTGGGCCCAGGTGGCCTCTTTCCGGAAGATTTCCAGACTAGCTCAGCTACATACTAATCTATTCCTAAAATCTCAACAGTCATGTAGGAGCTAACCTAATTCTAATATGATACACCCATAAATTTTAATGCTGTGCCTTAGCAACTAACCTCCCTGGCTGGCCCCTTAATCCAGGCCTGGGAACCAGGTTGTGTTCCCAGGTCCACTGCTCGCTAGCTCTTTGAGGGACCTGAGACACTTAACTTCATTGTGTACCATTCCCCCATCTGCAAATCTTAAGAAACCTGTGAGGATTAATGAAATAATGTCTGCTGAGCGCTTTAGAAGAAAAGTGCTATGTAAACTTGAAGTATTATTCTTCTGTTTATGAGAAGTTTTATAATATCGCCTAGGAGAAATTGTGACCTGCGTTCAAAGGTACCATAAAGTTCCCTTCGGCTCTTTTGGGGCTGGATTTGGGTTACAACGGGGGACTTCAAGGAAAAGTTGACCTCTTTAACTTCATGCATGGGGAGACTAGAAATTCCACGGAGAATACATGTGCTGATGTCGGATCACCTTCCTCCTTGGGAAACTTGACACAAGATATTTGTAATCCTAAAAACAAATTCCTCTGTGATCAATCTTGAGACTCTCGAGTAGTGAAACACCATTGAGAAAAAACAAAACAAAACAAAACACCATTTTTCTCACAGAGAAAAATAATTTGATTCGGGGTCAAAATGTCCTATCTGTGCTCACCGCCCACGATGGCTTTTGAGTCAAGGTGACATTCCCGCTTGGTCCCAGAAGCTGCACTGCAGTTTTGGTGTGATCTGCTAACGTGTGACGTCTTGTTTCCTCCAACACTGTAGGTTTCTGGAGAACAGAGAGGAAGCTTGTAGCATGACTCCTCGCTCCAACGGCACCGCGTACCGTGGCACACATATCAAGTCTTCAGTTTGGTTGCTCTAGAACTACACTGTGTCTTTACTTGTCAGAGTTGTCATGCTGGGCATCCGTCCCCTGACAGTAGCTGTTGATGAAGGGGACAGATGAGTCAGGGTTAATATGGGTCCACTCCCATGGACGTTTGCATTTTGGTAGGGGGATTCTGGAGGGCAACACAGTCTTAGAAGCTCCTCCTCCAGTAAGACTGCCATGATTCAATGACAGAGTTGGGGGGTGGGGGTTGCACATACATAGGAGGAAGGGATAGTCTTCAGGGCTTCTAATGGAAGAAAGACAGCCACTGTCAGTTACCTCTTTATCTCCTCTATGATACTCCCTGGCCTGTGGACTTCATTGACGTATTGAGTGTTGTTCATCCGGTCAGAGAAAAGTATTGCAACTTCACAACCTTCTTGATTTTTTGCAAAAGGGTCTGGCACTTAGAATTTGGTAGTTTGCCAAATGACAGCTGTTTGCCCCCAAGGGCAGGGTTTGGTTTTATAAGAGACAAGGACTGAAGGGAAATAATGCCATCTTCTAGGAAGACACTCAGGTGGTCTGCCAGCTTCCTAATATGGCTGTAGAGTCTCAGCAGGCGGGGCACCGGATATTTTTGTTTTTATTCTTATTTCAAGATATTTGAGGTACAGTTTCAGAGTCTAAAAATAGAGTATCTGCCTGTTGACCTTTCTCCCTGATCGGTCTCATCATATTAGCTGCTGTGTTTTCCTCTCCACATTTCTATTTTATTATTATTTTTAAAAATATAAATGAAAGGTCAGGTAATACTTTACATATTTCATAATAGGATTGGTCCCGGAAGAATCTGAGAAAAAAAAAAAATCAAGACATTGGCTTGAAAGAGAACAAAAGCATTTCAAAAAACATTTTTTTTCTACTTGCAGAAAGCAAACAGGAAAATCTCCCAGTGGTGATCGGCTATCTTCTCTATAACCCCACTACCACTTCCCTACAGTGGGAGATCATTTCCCTCAACAGCAGACGCTGAAAAATGTTCAGGAGCCACTACCGGGTCTCATGGTCCCAATTCCTAAGCCCAGGGAACTCTGTGCTACCATCTAGTGGCAGACTTCAGACACAACAAGCTGGCTGCGGGAATCCTGTTTGAACTTGGCTGTGGCTGGAGCTGTGGTTTGGCTCACATCCTTATAGAGCTTTGTTGCCAGCCATGTAGACTTTTTCTTTTTTACTCCCTATGCCCCCCCTTCTATTTTTGCATGTTGGCACTTCATTTCATGTGCCTCCAGAGGTATGTTTGGGGTTTTGATATATTCAGTCTTTTGGAAAGGAGGCAATAATGCAGATACCTTTGACAACAGGTAAATCACAGGCAGGCTGACCCTAGAAAGTGATAAACACCAGGAGACAGAGACAGAGCATGAAAAATGTGATAAGGCTTATTACTCTTAAACACTGGCGAGGTCTGTTTTTTAGAACATTCTGACATTTTCCTGCAGTGCTTTTCTACCACTGTGTCTGTTGCTTAGATTTGGAGAGATTCAAGCCCAAGCTGGAATCTCTGGGAAGTCTGTTTGGGGATGCCAGTCTAGATTTCAGAGATATATAGGCACAGCTACCTATCAGATATCCAGAATGGTTAGAATTGTCCTCATTACCAGAAAACAGCTGGTGTTTGTACACCTTCCCGTGGTTGGTGATGACAAAGCTCTGTGGAGTTATCCTGCTGCTGTTAGAGAGCTCACTTCACTTGTGTGGAACGACTGGGAAGGCACCAGTCTCCCCTGGGGCTTCTGGGCCGGGACATTGTTTTGTTCTTGTCTGTATCCTGAGTGCCTGGAAGTTGCAAAGTGCAACACTTAAATGTTTGCCTTTGGAGTCAGACAAACCTCTCTTTGCATTCCAAATCTGACTTTTATGTGACCCTGGGCAAGTTTCTTAACCTTGGTTCCTCATCTGTAAAATGGGGGTGATGTGGATTTTTTTGGGTGAAATAATGCATATAAAATTCTTAGCACAGAGCCCGGTACACAGAACGTGTTTGGTAAGTATGAATCAGCATCAGAAAAGGCTTCTTGAGTGAAGAAGTGAGCCAAACGAGCCATGGCCTTGCATCAGGGCAGAGGACACTTGGCGCACATGGGGATGAGGAAGCCAGCGGAGATGGGCTGCTGCAGGAGTGGCTTCGTGCGTGCGGCTTCTCACCAGAGCCGCCGGCTGCAGCCCAGCGTTTTTGTCTTGCCGCAAAATCAGTGACAGCAAAGCGAGTGGTCTTAATTAACCTGTGCTTAAATTTACTCTGTAGCTGCTGGACTCAATTAAGGAGACAGAGGAATCAGCCTCTGACCAGCAATGCTCTGTAGTTTTTCTTGCTTTCTTCGAGGGCCTGCGATTCTAAGCATGTGCTTCATATCCTTGTCAACCAGACACCAGGGAGATGATCAGATATGGTGGCTTGGTAGAATATGAAAAAACTCCAAATGTCATTAGAAGGGGGGAAATCCTGCAGTAAAAGTAGAGCTAAAGTTTAGGTTTGGGGTGTGTGTGTGTGTGCGAGAGAGAGAGAGAGGGAGGGAGAGAGAGAGGGAGAGAGAGAGAACAACAAAAAAATTCCAGATGTGCAGCTACAAACCATCTGGTTGGAATGACTTTTGTGCTGGACTGTAATTACAAGCTATTTATTATGAATCTTGGGATCCTGTTATGGATTTTGACTGGCTCCCAGGTTTCTAATTTAGCAAAGGATTCCTATATTTAAGAAAGTGTGGGTCTTCCTATTTATCAGACCCTGAATTGTGTCTCATACCCACTCTGACCGCCCTTAGAGCTTTGAACTCCCCATGCCTGAGGACTTTCCCCTCCAGAGAGGAGATGCACTTGGGGGTGGCCCTTCCCTAAAGCTGCAGCCAGGTTTGCATAAGCCGTGCTAACGGAAGTTCTGCTTAGAAAGTGTGTTCACTTCCAGAGTCTTGGGGTGGGGGTGGGGGCGGGGTCGGTATCAAACTGCGGCTTGTGGGAACTGCACTTTGCCAAATGAAGTCACTGTTAATGATGCCAGGCAGCGTATATCCCTGATCATTGCTCATGATGACTTCAGTGGTAGTGGAGGGACACTATTAATATTTTAAAATATACCTCTTAAATTTGAGTTGTGACCATACTATGTATTTTGCTTGTAACTTGAGAAAAATTATGAGAATCAGTTGAAGGGCTGTGACCTACAGTGAGTCTTGATGCAGCCATCATTATGAAGGAGAGGGGGAGGGAAAGAGCTTTGGAGGGCTGGGAGCTGGGCCACCTGGGTTCAGATTATAGGTCTACCATCACTTGAGGGACTGCTGACAGCTCCCGAACCCATCTCAGCCTCACTGGGAACAAGAATGTGCTCCGTAGAGTGGCTGCACGTTGGAATTACCTGGGAAGCTCGGGAAGCACCCAGGTCTCATCCTCAGATCAATCAGCTCGGAGCTTCAGGGGGTGGGAGACAGTGCCGTCTTTGTTAAGAACCACACAAGGGTCCTGGTTTGCAGCTAAGGATGAGGACCACAGATTGTGGGAGGAAATGAGGTTAGCTCCGTGAAGGACCTTATCACATAACAGACACCAAAAGGGGGGGGGGGGGAAGAATGGATTCCTCAGGTCATATATATATACCTTCTCTGAGCAGCAGTTTTCTTGTTTATCAACTGGGGATATGAATAATGCTTATCTCGCAGAAGTTAAGTAGGAATGAAAGCCATAGCGCCTAGCATATAGGAGAAATTTACTGAAACTCAAATCTTGTTGAGGTTTGTGACATTGTATTCTTGGTGCACGTGTATCCAGTCTGTGTATAAACAGGCATATACATCACGTTTGGGTCTTCTCTGAGACATTTTAACAGCTAACCTTTCAGGATAAAACCGAAGATGCAAATGCTCACCACACTTCATTAGCATAAGTGCTAATATAATGCAGCTGTCCCATGGCTATAAAACACTGACGCCTGTGTCTCTGCTTGGCGTGGGGAATATTATTTTTTCTCTAACTGAGCTGATTCAATACTCAACTTTGTCATTATTTGAGTTGGAACTTTAGATTGCTGCATTTTAATGCACTCTACTATTAAGGATTGTTGGACGGCTGTGTGCAAATATTTTTGTTCTCACGATGCAGTCCTGGCCCAGGTAGCCCAATGGGCAAAATATGATTTACACAAATATTATCGTTCCTATAGTGTATACTAAAGAGAAACTTTAGAACAGAGCGGGAGAACACTTTTCTCTCGGCGTTCGGTTATCTGGGTTACGTTGGTTTCTGAAGAAGGGACTTTTCATCCCTTCTCGTGTGCCCTTCTCAAAAGTTCTGTGTTTCTGGATGACTATTTCTGTTCCAGAGAGAGCGAAATCCTATTTGCTTTCGTGAGTGTTCTTGCCAAGTTGAAGGCAAGATAGGAAGAGGGAGGCTAGGAAAACCTGTGTCAGGCTTCTGGGGATTCTGTTTGGAGTTGCTTTCAAATGTCTCTTGTCTCTTTTTGCCTAGAACAAGGAAGTGACCTGTAAGAGAGAGAAGTGCCCAGTGCTGTCGAGAGACTGTGCCCTGGCCATCAAGCAGAGGGGAGCCTGTTGTGAGCGGTGCAAAGGTGACTTATGTCTTGGCCGCCTTCTCTTCTGGCCGTCGCTTCGGGCATTTTTATTTCTCTTTTTCTCACCTTCCTCTTCACTCGGCTCTTGGCTGGGGTGCAAGTGGGTGTTGGGAGGGAAGCTAGTGTGTGTGTATGTGTGTGAGTTTGGGGAGGTTGGTAGTAATAGGGACTCTTCTAATGGAGGGAAGAAAGAAGAGTGGCCATCTGCATATTTGGTTTCCTTTCGAAGGCAAGTGGCTTAAGTGTGACAGAGATGCTACAGACATGATGCCTATGTATGTTGGTATTCACATGTGCACTGTTTCTTTTGTCAAGAAGTTTCAATGGTTTCTCCTGGCTGCATGCTCACCCTGCCTTCCTCTGCCAGAGGAGTAAGCCCGAATTTTATCATTTTGATCCCTATTCATTTTTTTCTTAACTTCAAAAATGAATCAACGTTGCTCCCCTCACCTTGGAAGCCTTTCTAACATATCCTTACTCCAACCTCGTTTTCCACGGCCCTCCAGTGCACGCACTCTCTCTTGAACATGCTGTTCCTGCTGTAGCCGCTTAGCCTCGGCTCAGGTCTCTCCTCCCCACCTGTCCACATGCTGCCTGTGCTTAAGGCCCCCAGCCTACATTGTCTATGTTTCTGTGGCACACAGAAGTCCACATGGGTTCTTCATGGCTGTGCTTTTTCTCCTTCATCGCCTTGTTTGCGTTTGTAAGTCCTTGGGGACGGGAGCCGTGTCATGCTCTGACATCGCCTTGTGCCTAACAGAGGGGGTCCCTTGAGAGGCAATGAGAGCATCATGGCTCAGGATGTGGGCTCTGGAGTTACACTGCTATGCCAGAGTCCAGCAGTCCCGGGCTGTGGAGTGTTTACCAAAGTTCATGTCCACTAGGAACCTCAGTATGTGACCTTATTTGGAAATAGGACCTTTGGAAGTATAATTAGTTAAGATAAGGTCATACTGGCTGAGGGTGGCCCCAAGTCCAATATGACAAGTGTCTTTAGACCAGGGAGTGGAGACAGGCAGATACACAGAGAAGACAACCATATTATGGGAAAGGCAGATATAAACGCCTGCGCTCTGTTCCCTGGGACTCCCGTTCAGTTGTTCTGGGGAGGGGGATAGGTGTTTGTCTTTTTAAATTTTTTTAAATGTTTATTTGTTTTTGAGAGAGTGGGGGAGGGGCAGAGAGAGAGGGAAGCACAAAATCTGAAGCAGGCTCCAGGTTCTGAGCTATCAGCACAGAGCCCAACGTGGGGCTCGAACCCACAAACTGTGAGATCATGACCTGAGCCAAAGTCAGATGCTTAACCAACTAAGCCACACAAGCCACTCTCTGAAGCCATTTTTTTTTTTAAATGTTTATTTCTGGGAGACAGAGAGACAGAGTGGGGGAGGGGCAGAGAGAGAAGGACCCACAGAATCTGAAGCAGGCTCCAGGTTCTGATCCATCAGCACAGAGCCTAATGTGGGGCTCGAACCCACGAACCGCGGGATCATGACCTGGGCGGAAGTCGGACGCTCAACCGACTGAGCCACCCAGGCGCCCCAGTCTGCAGCCATTTTTAATGACAACCCATGAGTCTCAATATTCAGTAAAGATCCTGTGAACTTTTTAAAACATACTATTATGTAAAATCCACATTTCAAGAATTAATGCCCAATTGTGTGTTAATAACTACAGTTATTGTAGTAAACTATTTAGTTAAAAAGTTAAAAACTAAAAAAGCAAAATCAAACCCAACAGAGAGAGATTAGAGTTAAGCCACCACAAGCCAAGGAGCACCTGGAGACACTAGGAGGCAGGAGAAAGCAAGGAGGGGCTCTTCCCAAAGCCTTTACAGGGAGCACAGCCCTGCCAACACCCTGATTTTGGACTCCTGGGCTCCAGAACTGTGAAAGAGTAAATGTCTGTTGTTTAAAGCCACCAAGGTTGTGGTAATTTATTATGGTAGCCCCAAGAAAAGAATACACCAACATCTCTACTTAGGCAGGTAAAGATATGGAATCTCTCCCCCAGTTCCCTCCTATATATGGGGGTAATAATTGTGTTGGAGGCAGTTGAGTGGGAAGGTCCATTCAAAGTGCTTAGCACAGCCTGACATGTAAGCGTTTCTCAGTTAATTTCAGTATAGTAGGTGCTCTTTAAATATTTGGTAACTGGACTATAAAAATATACCTTCTGAAGCCTTTTTGGAGCAGGGGTGAGTGGGCTGGGATGATATTTTTTCAGAGCCTTTTGCATCAACCATTTACCTATTGCCTTCTTACAAGTTGGGAGTCAGATGTTTTACCCATTTGACTTCTGAGAGCTATCAATGCGAGGCCTGAAATGGTAATCTATTAGGAATCTCCCAAGCAGATGGTCAGATAAAGCGATTCTAGTGAAAAACACATTAGTGAGCCAGTGTGTGTCCAAGTTACTGTTGTTTCACCTTAAAGAAGCTCCTCTATTCATTCTTTATTTTTTGAACTGCTTATTTGCTGTCTTCATCTTTCAGCGATTAATAAGGCTGCCTTGCCAATGAGAGGCCAGTTAGATACCACAGGATGGAAGCACCGTGTGTCAAGGGAACGTGCCCAAGGCTTTGGGTTTGTTTCCTCATTAACCGTGGTACAGCAGGGAACTTTCTGTGGCTGTAGTGTATGACCGTCTTTTCTGATTGTCCTGCTGTTTCCTTTATGGTCATTTTTCCCTCTGATTATCCTACGGTCCCAAGAGAAAGAGATACCCAAAACAAACCCATTTCTTGAATGTTCTTTTTGAGCTTTAAGAAGATAAGGCTCTTCCAATTAAACTGGGCCCAAGAATAGACTAGAGAATACAGCATACTGAGATCTCTTTCTGTTAGTAGTGTCAGCCTTTTGGGGGAGGTCAAAATTCCCAACCTGCTCTGAGGTGATCCTTCATGAGAGAGACTCTTGAACGCATCAGAATTCTCAAGCTCTGGAGGTTGATGTTAGAGACACCCCCTTCATTTTTCTTTATTTCTACTCCATCGCATACTATTTGTCTCATGGATTTTAAGAGAAACAATTGTATTCGCTCTTAGCTACTGGCTTATTTATGTGTTTCTGATCAGAATAGTAACATATGCTCATAGAAGAAGCTTTGAAAAATAGTTTAAAGTGTAGGAAAGCAGAAAATAAATTTACTGATAACCCCGCCACCAGAAGTTACAATTGTTAATATTTAGTATATTTCTTTCCATATTTCTCCCTGTGTAAAAGTGTTTAGCTAATAGCTTACTACTTATGTTGCATTATTAAAAAAAAGATTTCCACTTAAAATCAGGGCATAAAATCTTTGCAACTAACTTGGAAATATTGCCCTTGATGGGTACATGAGATTCTGTTATGGGAAGGTTATCAACATTCCCTTGGTCGTTCTCCATTTCTGGGCATTGAGGTTGTATCTTAAATTGGAGCACTGTGGAAGGTGAAAGAAAGACAAACAGCTGAAACCAAAGAGCACACACAGTGAAATAAAAATGACTGGAAAGAGAGAATCAAGAGGAGCATTACCTGGGTAGGGAGAAGTCAGTGTGAACCCACAGACCACGCTGGATTTGGCATCCAAAGGAATCTGGATGGACCTCTCCTTAACCCTTCTGCACCATTCGTTCACACAGGGGGAGAAACAATAATAACAACAGAAAACTAGCTGTGTTTCTCCGAAGTCCTCTTTGAACCAGCGTCCTCCATGCTAACACTGGGGGTTTTGACTTTTCTTATTCAAAGAGGGTGATTCAGTGAGGAATCATATTAATGAGAATTTTGTCGATAATACTTGACTTCAGAGCAGAGTGATGTTTAGGCAATATTGTCTCAGGGTCAAATAATTTTGATCAGATCAGGGAATAATATGCAGTTAGTTTTTCTTAGCAAAGAAATGGAGCCTCTGGTTTTGGATCAGTTAACACATGGTCAGCAGAGAACTGATGGACTTCATTCCTCTGTATTTTGAAGGGCATTTACGTTCAAGGATACCATCTTTCTGCTCATTCTGAAGTTGCTCATCAGATAGATTAGGGCACAGTGAGGTCAGGCCTCTTGTAGAGATGAGCACAGCATGTGTCTGACCTGGTGGGATAGGTGGAGGGTGTGTCTACCAGGCTTCCCAGCAGAGACAGCCCTTCTAGAAGAGCCTTTCTACCAGCAGGTATGCAGAAAGGCAAAATCTAGCACTGCTAACTGGGTGAAGCAATAGTGAAAGCTTGATAGTTGCTTTGACTTGCCCTTGAATATTGTTTTTTGTCTGTCCTTTCTCTTACCTGAAGGAATCGTGTGTATAAGCAGTGATTCTCAAAATGCAATGGACTACAGGATCACCTGTTAAATGTAGATTCCTGGGCCTTGCCCTGCAATAATAATAGGAACTGGGATCATCTTTCTTTTTATTCAAATAGCAGCAGCTACTCTAGGTAATCTTTACTCAGAGCCAGGCATTAAATCCTCACAGGTACTGTCATAACCCCATTTTGAAGATGAAAAAAATGGTACCACTGAGACGCTTAGTGACTAGTCCAAGGTTACGGACTAGATGATGATGGAGATGGGGCACAGACTATGATCTCACCATTAGGCTTGCAGGCCTGCTGTGTCCCTGGGCCCAGGTCCCTGATTCTACATTTCCAGGTCTCCACTGGGCGTCTCATGGGGGCTGAAGCTTGAGAACCACTGGTACCAGATAAAGAAAGGACAAGAGGATAAGGGAATGCAAACCACGTGTTTAGTAGAGTGTTGGTTGGTATCTACTTCAATCAGTGCGTCTTTGGGGTAAAAAATTGCTTTGCCCTTTGTAGCTGTGAGTCCATCTTGTTTCTCTGACTCTATGTACCCCTCTTATTTGGAAATTTTATATTACTACAGTTATGGTATCAGATATAAAGTGAAATAGATTAATGACCAAGAAAATGTAACTAAAATGTTGAAGGGCTGGTGAATGCACATCAAAACTCCTTCCCAGTTGTTCAATTGTGTAATAAATGAGGGGGAGTTTGATCCTCAAGAACTGACTAACCACCTACCATCATTGTTGGGACTTTCTGTTTTCTCTTTGGACTTTTCTCTCTTCCTCTTTCCCTTTTGAGCATAATTATATAATTTAGACTTTAGTTCAATTTGCATTAATACATTATCATACCAAAAAAACTAAACAAAAGGGAAAAAAAAGTCCTATTCAGACTACAAAAATCCACTCTTCTCAGAAATAATAACCATTATCAACTCATTGGATCTTTCTCAGATATTTTTTAGTTTATTACATATTTATTCACACATATGTACATATATATGTAATTTTGTATGTGTGGTTTTATTTTTACATAAATGGAATTAAGTGGTATATAATCTTTTACAGTTTACTTAAAAAAAAATTTCAACAACAGTAGGACTTGGGAATTTTCCCATGCCAGTTCATGCTTTTTAACTGTTTATGGATTCCATAGCATACATGTACAGTAATTTATTTAACATCTCTCCACTGATAGATGTTTAGACTTTCAGTTTTTTGCTAAGAAGAGAACCAGCTTGTCGTGACTATTGTGCCCTTGTGTGTATGTTTCTTAAGAAATCCATGTGCCATGGGGAGAGGTGTGCAAATGTTCAGTTGAAAAGAATATAATTCAGTGGCCTCCGAAAAAGACAAGGCTAGTCTCCTTTCCTATTCCGCTCACAGTTTTTAGGACCTTTTTAAAAGGTGATGGATGAAACGTGGGAGAGTTAGTGTTACACCTGGCAACATTTAGGCATACCGGCCGCTTTCGCCTTAAAAACTCACCACTGCCCATCTTGCCGATTCCCTTTTTAGACTGCTATGTGGGCACTCTTATCCCACTTCTTCCCTGTTCTCAACTTCCCCCATAGGACAGGGGGTATTTTCCTTGACTTTCTGTGGTTCAGTGAGAAATGGTAGCAAGTGCCTTTTAAAGAACCTAGTTGAGGGCGCCTGGGTGGCTCAGTCAGTTAAGCATCTGACTTCGGCTGAGGTCATGATCTTGCGGTTTGTGAGTTCAAGTCCCACGCTGGGCTCTGTGCTGACAGCTCAGAGCCTGGAGCCTGCTTTGGATTCTGTGTTTCCCCCTCTCTCTGCCCCTCCCTTGCTCATGCTCTGTCTCTCTCTGTCTCTCAATAATAAATAAACATTAAAAAAAAAGCCTAGTTGAGGGCCATCAGTTGCTTTCCTGCTTTTCAATGTAGTCTAGAAAGCACTGACAGTTGTCAATAAGTTAAGACTTGAATGATACTATTTTCACAGAATTTTGCCATATGTTGGCAAGCTGCAGTTTTGAATTGACTAGATTTAGAATAGAGACTCCATAAAGAAAGGAGGAAATATTTTACTTGCCTCTTATTTCTTATTTATTTATTTATTTATTTATTTATTTATTTTGAAAGAGAGTGAGCAAGCAAGCTGGGGAAGGGTAAAGAGAGAGGGAGACAGAGAATCCCTAGCAGGCTCCACGCTATCAGCACAGAGCCTGACACGGGGCTCCAACTCGTGAACCTTGAGATCATGACCTGAGCTGAAACCAAGAGTCTGACGCTTAACTGACAAAGCTACCCAGGCACCCCTATGCTTATATTTTATTCTATGTGTACTGTCCTATATTTGGGCCACTTCTATAATCAGTGTTCATAGCTTATTTATGATTATGTGGTGCCTAATTTCATTCCCTTAAATAATTACAGATGTTTATATTTATTGCATCTTGGTCTTTATGACCATGCCCATTCTTTAAGGATCTTTACGAGTTATTCCCATTCTTTGTTTGAGGCCAGGCTGCTGATCAGGAACACACATTCATGATGACATTGTTCCTTCAGGGAAACATGATCTTCTATACACCGATCACCTTCGGGTGTGATTAAAGTGGAACCCGTTTGTATCTCCCAAGAGCTGTGACTCAGATGCTCATGAGGGTGGTGGGCATTTGCCTTTCCAGTTAGTATCCTTGAAGCCCTGCGGGTAGTGAGGTATGAATTGTCTGATTGATTTTAAGGCCTTATCTCTCTCTTATCTTCATAGTAGTAGCCCTGAAGGGACTTGTTTTCCCACAGTGCAGGATACTAGGTTAGTGGGTTTATGCTCACCACTTAGTCCTTACAAGAGTGAGGTAATTTCCACCTTTTTCACTTTACATGTGAGGTAACTAAGGGCCCAGAGAAGTTAAATCATTTCTTTGCCAAGGTGTTAGTGACTCGAAGCTCAGCCAGAGGGTGTCCGTGTCCTCAAGGAGCTTGCTCTGTGGTGGGGCAGAAAAATACCCACCAGAGGGGAAGTTCCTAGGGAAGGGGAGCCAGAATGCAGAGGGAAAGGGTCGGAAGACAGCCTGTGGGTAAGGGACTGGGGAGTGTTCCAAGGAAGGCTTTCCAGAAGGGGCAACTCACTTCTATGAACAAGGAGTTAATCCCATCCAAAGAGGGCTGTTGAAGGGAAAGCTCCCAGGTGAAGGTCATGGTACACACAAAGACATGATATAGTTCTTAGACATTGTCTGCCACGCATAATCATTTAGGGAACTTGGTAAAATACCAGTTTCTAGGCTTTCCTTTAGACCTAGAGTATTAAAACAAATCTGGAACAAGTTTTTCTTTGTTTGCTGATTGTTTGGGGGAGGGAGGAAGGATCAGATGAAAATGTAATAGAATCCTATTACGACTTCTACTTATTTTACTCTGAAAAAGATGTTGATATTGAAATGAAGTTGTTGGGTAGACGTGCTTGAAGACGGAAATATGAAAACTCCTATTTCCAAAGAATTCTTAGAAAGATTGTTATGGGTATGTGTATATATGCATACATGCATTTATGTTCCTATTCGCTTCAATCAGATTGCTTGTTTCATTCATTCATTCATTCATTCAACAAGTATTTTCTGGTCTACATGCTGGGTATTTATCAGATGAAATTGCTTACCAATTTTTTTTTTAACTATTATGAAGCCCAAATATTCTTTAAAACAAAAAAGTAAGTTATAAATAGTTTTTCTCAAGCAAGTATTTCAGTATACTTCTGAGATTATTTTATGTTAAAGTGGTTATAAATTTTTATCCAAATAGCCCAAAACAACAGGGCAAAGATTAATCTAATTTGAAAAAACTCAATATTGTTTGATGAAAACAAATGAGGTCATTGGGAGACAAACAGACAGTCTTGGCAGTATTTCTGTATTTACTTGGACTGAGAATCACCCTTTAATTTCGGGTTCTTTCATGAACAATAATGTATTTGTTATCTGAATATATGCTTGTTATTAGTGGATCATAAATGAATAAGGTGTGTTTCCAACACTTATGGGTCAAATTCCATCCTCTTTCTTCATATAGAGCATGAAATATTAATTGTCTGCAATACTTTGATGAAAGATATAAGAAAATAGTTGTCAAGTGGAATTTATTTTCCACAGTCTTCTCTTGTCTTTGATTTCTCTATGCTTTGTCTTACTTTTCTATGGGTTGTGATCCCATGGGTTGAGTTTTTTAACAGTTTAACTTTTATATTTGATGTAAAAATTATCCTATGATGTCTCCTGAAATGAAGGGAAAGAGGCAAAATGTAAATATTTGCATGCTAATTTCTAAAATTAGGCCAATCATCCTGGACTCTGATAAATAAAAATTAAGAAAGCACAGCCTGCCCGGAGAATTTTAAGGGGATTGGGCTCATTTATAGAGACTATTTACTGACCCAGTAAAAGGGAACTATGAATAATGGTAAAAGATTGAACGTTATTAACTATATGTTGTCTTTATACAATTCAAGGTCATGAATAAGGGGCCTCTTCTCAGTGTTGTTTGGAGAGGGACCTGGAAGATGACCATACTGCTTGTGGTTGTTTGTGGGGAGGCAGTCACATACCATAGAATGGGAATGGACCTTTAAAAAAAGGCTTATTTAAAAATAATCACACTCCCTATGTTGACAGAGTAAATTGTCCTATTGTTTAAACAGTTTAAGATGGAAAGGCTGTTAGCCTTGTGCAAATCTAGTTGTTTGCTTTTAACCAGAGTTCTTTTGGCAATCCTAAGGGTGCATTGATTGTTGCCCAAACAAAAGAGTGGCTCTTTCCTTAACCTCAGTTTTCCTTTTTTTTTTAGACATGATCAAATTCTTTAGTAGATATTATATGTGATTTACCCAGATATAGTTTGCCCCAGGTTTCACACCCAAATAAGGAACCAGCTGCCTTCAGGTTAATGCTCTAGTTGTCATTTAAACTATACTGTGAACTAGAGTCAGAATATTTTGGAAGAAAAGACAAATTCCAATCTTCAGGTTTTTATAGATATTGTTATATTCAGCCCTGAGGGGGTGGTTATTATTATTCTGATTTAACAGATGGGGAAACTTTGCTTAGGGATATGAAGTGATGTTTTTGACTATCCCACAGTCGCTGAGAGGTGGGAGAGGGGACTGACTCCAAATGCTCTGTTCTTCCTGGTATCACGTGGCTATGAGATAAGAAGGAGGGAGGAGAGACTTAGAGAATTAGAAGGGCTCTGGAAATAAAGGAGAGATATGCTAGCCTCAGTATTTGCCTTGCCATAGCCCTTCTCTCTCCATGGGCTTTTATAGCTTGGGTGAACCCACAATTTCAAGGGAAATATGTGGGTAGAGAAGTTTTGTGGAGGTGATTGAAAACAACACGTGGCTTAGGAGGTGGGGACTTTTTTTTTACTAACCGACATTTTTGGGGAATCCCTAATGTAACGTTTTTTCTTCTTCAGTATCTGTGACTGTTTATACTGCAGCAATGTCCCACGGGGACAACTTAGATGAGTTTGGTCTTTCATGAGTATGTGTGTACCTGCTTTCATAAAATATTTTTAATAGAGAATGCATTCATACAATTAAAACTACACAAAGCATGTATGGTCAAAGGCTTTCTCCCACTTTTGACTTCAGCCACCTGGTATCCTTTACTGGAGACAAGCAGATTCTTGGTGATTCTTCTGGAGCCAACCTCTGAATAACTGTGTATGTGTGTTTAATTTTCAACCAAACGGAAGTCTCCACTAGCTTTACTTCTAGCAGTTTTAATGCGAGACTCTAACCTATCAGTTAAACATCTTGGGGATCTGCAGTGCTCGGAAAGTAATCCCACCATTGAGCTACTCAGTTCCAGTTGCCACTGCTTATTTTTACCATGATTTTGAGCTTAAGAGAATTTTTGATATGTTTCTTGATGAAAGTTGTTAGATTAATGGAATGCCTGCATATATATTTTAACTTATGAAGTATAACTAAAAATATCTACTAGCCCCAGAAATTTGAGTGGGGGTTGTTTATAGGTTTTTAAAGACAAGGAAAAAAAAAAAACATAACAAAAGAACTAGAGGGGTTTATTTTTTTCCCCTCTTTTTCTCTAACTGAATAAAGATGCATAAAATGTTAGATTTCATAGATTGGCTTCCCATAATATAAACCATTTAAACAAAAATAACCTTATACGTTAAAAAAATCTTGTTAACATTAAAATCATACTTTACAAAAATCTGTTTTAGTTGTTAAAACTAGTAAGAAAACATGAAACAGAGATCAGCTTTCAAATTTGTCTCAACCCATTTTTATTGAGGGCCTCTGTTTTTTAAATTCTGTAGGATTTTGGAAGGCAGTTTAAGTGAAGAGTTTGTGGTTGCCTTTAAGTTAGAAGATTAGATTTCCAAGGCTTGCTGCTGGCTTGGGTGTATCAGTTTTCACTCTTCTAAAATGGGCAAGTTGAGGATGTTTTCATTGTGGTGGAGGAGACTGATGGCCCCGGTCTCCCTGTTGTATAAAATGTAAAGTACTTCAGTCAGGTGTGGGCCTGACAGCTGTATTAAAACACAGATGTTCTCTCCATTCAGCTGCTGATGCGTAGTCTATGAGTTTTCTGTTTGTGCATAACAAGCGATGACAAACTTAGTGGCCTAAAATAACACTCTTTGTTGTCTCATAGTTTCCACGAGTTAGGATTCTGGGTATGGTGTAGTTGGGTCTCACAGGTCTGCATTTAAAGTCAGCCAGGGCTGGGGTCTCATCTGAGGCTCAAGGTCATCTTCTAAGCTCATGTTTTTGTTAGTAGAATTCAGTTCCTTGCATCTGTGGAATAGCTTGCTTCTTTAAGGTCAGGAGGAGAGCATCTCTCTGACCTATAGACCTTTTTATAAAGGGTTCACCTATTAGGTCAGGCTCACTCAGGATAGTCTCCCTTTTTAATAGCTCAAAGTCAAACCAATTAAGAATGTTAATTACACCTGTAAAATGTATTCATTCATTCATTCATTCATTCATTTAGTTTTTGAGAGAGTGAGAGAGTGCAAGTGGGGGAGGGGCAGAGGGAGAGGGAGATAAAGAATCTTAAGCAGGCTCCATGCCCAGCACAGAGCACATGAGATTATGGCCTGAGCTGAAATCAAGAGTCAGACACTTAACTGACTGAGCCACCCAGGTGCCCCTCTGCAAAATCTCTTTACCTTTGCTAAGTGAGATAGCCTACTCATGGGAGTGCTATTCATCACATTCATAGGTCATGCCCATTGTCAAGGGCAGGGGATTACACAAGGTGGATATGTCAGGGAGTGGAAATCTTGGGGTTCATCTTCGAAGTCTACCAGCCATACTGAGAGCAGTTCTGGGATGCATGGCAAATAGAAGCATCTATGGAGAATGATGCTTAGAGCTAGGAGATAGGTTATGGATCACACTGCACACTGTAAATGCTAGCAAATGCTGACTTTTGGCTACTTTCTCTCCTTCTCCGGTTTGGTGGCCACCAAGCCCGCAAGGTCTGGTTCTTGCCTGTCCTCTATCCTTCTCTTGTTTTGGACTTCTCCAGATAGGAGACTTTCTTTCATTTCCCCTTGTGTTCTGTACTCACTTCCTGCCATGGGGCTTCACACATACTGTTTCCTGTGCGTGGGCTGCTTTTCCATTCGATGTCATGTAGTTAACATGTACCCTTTCTCACTGTAGGCATCACTTCCTAGACTCCATGGCTACTTGTCATAAAATCCCTCCTTCTTAAGACTAGGCACAATTGTCATTTAGCATTTTTATTTTCTGTAACTCCCACTCAACTGGAGGCTTTGTGTAGGTAGCAACTGTAGTATTCTCGGCTGTGAGGCCTGTGCCTGGCACACCATGGTTGCCTATATGTTGGCAAAAGGGCAGTGAGAGGAAGATAGGAAAATTTGGACCAAATTTCAGTCTTCCGTAGTTAGTAACTCATAATGTCAACTGCATAGTTAGTATATTGCTACTCGGCCATGTGCATCTTAATACATCTTACGTCCTTTTTGGATTCTGCATAGCTTAAAAAAGAGTTGAGTAAGAATTACAGGGAAAGAATAACAATGTATAAACAGGAATGAAAAATGGCTGAATGTTTATAAACCAGTCCCACGATCCTGATACTTTATTGTTTCTTCACGGAATTCCATAGAGGTTAAAAAAAGTCCTTAAAATCACCACCGCCTCTGTGTTTTTTTATGCGGTGGTGGCTGTAGTATATTTCAGTATTAACAGACTTAGTGATAACCTCAATGTAATTTTTGGTAGCTTTTCCTTGTATTGTACAAAGTTACCAAGTAATATTATGCAGTTAGGACTTCAGATTTCCTAGTTGCCTTCATTTTGATATGATTATCTGCTTTCTTTTATCACATCATATAAAACACACCTCTAATTTGGCTTTGAGTTTTCTGCAGCTGCTCTTAAAACTATTCTGTGACTGCTTGTAACTTGCCCGCCGTGAAGCATAAACCTCTCTGTACTTTAAGATGATTCCCCCCACCCCTTTCCTGTCTTATGTTTCACTATAGGAATGAAATCAGTGATGCTTATCATCTGAAAATGTCTTGGAATCAAAACATTCTGATCTCCTTTGAGGCTTCTTATGGCATTGTTTCATGGAAGCTATCGAACGGAGAAAAAAAAAAATAAAGCTAGGTGTTCTGAATGGAAAGTTGGGGTGCATCATTAGAAACTACAGGAAAGAAATGATTTGACGCAGAAGCCCCCAGTGCCTGTCTAGGTTCTCTTTGATTTCTTGCTTAAGTTTGGCAACTGCAAAATTGAAAGTATGTCTTTATGTGTGACATATATCTATTTATGAAGATGCAGGAATGTACATGCATCTATTTATTATTTTAAAAATGATCACCATGCTGCGATTATAACCATTCTTTTTAAAAAAATTTTTTTTAACGTTTATTTATTATTGAGAGACAGAGAGACACAGAGCACGAGCAGGGGAGGGACAGAGACAGAGGGAGACACAGAATCGGAAGCAGGCTCCAGGCTCTGAGCTGTCAGCACAGAGCCCGATGCGGGGCTCAAACTCACAAACTGCCAAGATCATGACCTGAGATGAAGTCGGACGCTTAACCGACTGAGCCACCCAGGCACTCCATCGATTATAACCATTCTTAATGAGCTTTGATCAGGGACTACTCTCTTTATCTTCAGAAAAAAATTGGTACTTTCTAGGTTTTGTTTTTGAGAGGAATCTCATTTTGAGAGCTAATGTGTGTTTGCCTTAGAAATCTGTCTGCTAGAGAGGCTAATATTCAACAGAATTGATGATATGCAGGTGAACAAAGTACATTGGTATGTCCATGAACTTGAGTGCATCCTTCACTCAGATGAGCTTATTTCTACCATAGCCAGCTAATTATGCTTCCAGTAGCTTGGTGGTTAAAGGGCTCAAGATGTTTATCTGCAGACATGTTTGGGCATTGACCAGCTGATGTTTACCCCATGAAGCAGCCCAGTGCCTACCTGAGACTGTCTGGGGATTCTCTCAGCCATTCCTGGGATAGACAGAGGGATCAGATTTAAAAATGCACTTGAGTTTTTGATGTTTTGGGTTCTGAGGACTGTGGTATGGCCACCTTGATGAGGCTGTGAATGCAAGGATAACAAGTTGGAATCCCCACCACGTTCAGGAGCTAAACGCAAATGCCAGGGTAATATTTTCACGCATCTAGACAAAGGAGTTCCGTGCTCTGGGGCCTGTGGATTAGAAGATAGTCATAGAAACTATCATTTGAAGAAGGAAGTAAAAGAGGACTAGACTTGGGATTAGATGATTAGATGCAGAATCTAACTAACTCTGCCACTTCTAGTTACTTGACTTTGCCAAACCACCCCTTTCTGGACCTTGGTTTCCTCTTCTGTAAAACACAAGGGTCCTGAACCTGGATGTGCCTCAGAATGGCCAGGGCCGATTGTGAGATATTCAGATGCCTGAGTCCTACTCCAGACCATGTGAGTCTTAGTTTCCAGTTAGTGAGGCCCAGGCATCTGTATTCTTTGTTGTGGTAAAATACATATAATTGCGATTTAAAAATGTATAGTTCAGCGCATTAAATGTATGCACATTGTCATGCAACCATTACCAGTATCCATTTAAAAACATTTTTTCGTCATCCCCAACTGAAACTCTTTACCCACTAAACAATAAGTTCCTATTCTCCCTTCCCAGCCCCTGGTAACCTCTATTTTGCTTTCAGTCTCTATGAATTTGCCTATTCCAGGTGACTTGTATAAGTGGAATCATACGGTATTTGTCCTTTTGTGACTGGCTTATTTCACCTAACACAATATTTTCAAGGTTTTCATGTTGTAGCATATTTCATAATTTCATTCCTTTTTGAGGCTGAATAATAATTCATTGTGTGCATAGAACATCTTTTGTTTATCCATTCATCCAGCAAAGTGGACATTTAGGTTCTTTCCACTGGGCATCTGTATTCTTAATTAGCCCCCATGTGGTTCTGATGTTCAACAGGCCTGGGAGCCACTGGAGTTAATGTTCTTCTGGTTCAATTATGACTTTGTAGATAGGGGAAGGTTTAGGAAAAGAAGGGCCAGATATAATGTCATGAGTGAAAATATGTGACTGTTGGTATTCTTAAGTTATTTATCTAGGTGTATAGAATAAACAGCATAACCTTTGACGCCCATGAAATGTCCTAAACTCTAGCTAAATGTTCATGGTCTGCTATTAGGAAGAGAAGAAGCTTCACAGACCCAACAGCCTCCACTGTTAAAATACATAGCTCTGTACACAGTGGTGTGTTGGAGTTTGCTCAGTGACATCGTGTTGGTCACTCGAAATAGACCATGATGTGAGTATTTACACCTTGGAAATTGGAACACACTGCAAAATCAGGGTTTTTCTCTTGTGTAGAGCTGATTATTAAACATGAGAAGCCCACCACTGACTACATGCTAGGTGTTCACTTTTTTCTTCTTTTTAACAAATGCCACTAATAAAAGAAATGCATTTTATTTAAAAAAATTTTTTTTAGCATTTATTCATTTTTGAGAGTGAGAGAGACAGAGCATGAGCGGGGGAGGGGCAGAGAGAGAGGGAGACACAGAATCCAAAACAGGCTCCAGGCTCCAAGCTATCAGCACAGAGCCCGACGCAGGGCTCGAACTCACGGACCGCGAGATCATGACCCAAGCCAAAGTCGGACACTCAACCGACTGAGCCACCCAGGCACCCCAAGAAATGCATTTTAAAGGATAAGGCTTTATTGACAAGCTAAAATCCAGAAATCCATGGTTTCAAGTCCAGGAAGCACAGATGATTGATAGCGCAGAGCTCCCATTAAGCACGTCTCCTTGAACTCCATGTTAGATGAGGTTTAGGCTTATCTGTTGGTGGCAAATTCTCCTCATCCCTCTTCAAGTATGATCATGCCCATCAATGACTACTTTTCTTGTCAGATATTTGGCAATCTCTTCTACAGCTTCTGTCAATAGGCGAAGGTCGTTTTCAATTCTGTCCTGTTTTCAGAGAAGGTGAATTTTTCTCTTTAATGCCTTATCTATCCATGTTTTAAATGTAATGAAGACCTGCCTCAGATTTTGTGGCATGATACCAAAGGGGGGCCACACACAGCTTCCCAGAAGACTCTCTAGTTTAGGCTGTTTAATCAGACACCTTTTCTGCTGGCCACACAGTCCTAAAATCATCCCAAGCAAATAAGGCAGCTCAAACCTTCTAGAAAAGAGCCCGGGTGAAGGAGGTGGCAGATAAGAAGAAAAAGATGGGTGTAGGAATCTGCATTCTTACAGCACCCCCCTCAACCCTCCCTGGGCCCCCCAGGGATGTACTCAGTCCTTGGACTGCTCTTTGACAAATGCTTTATGAAAGTATACTTGGCAAACACAGGCAGGCTTCATCCTGCAGGGAAGAGGCTCCTAGATGATGTATGCATCAAGCCTGATTTTCCCATATAAATAATTTTTTAAATGGTATAAAAAGGGGCATGCCCAACAGGGGTATTTTGCAGACATAGACAAGCTTGTTCCAAAATTTATATAAAAAGGCAAAAGACCTAGAATAACCAAAATAATTTTGTAAAATAAGAATAAAGGGGGAAAAATCAGCCTACCCAATTTCAAGACTTTTAATATAGCTGTAGTAGTAAAGATAGCGTGGTACTGGCTGAGGAGTAGACATATACATCAATGGAACAGAATGGAAAGCTCAGAAACAGACTCATACAAAATGCACAACTGACTTTTGACAAAGGTGTTAGGGCAATTCAGTGGAAGAAGACTAACCTTTTCAGCATGTGGTGCTGGAAGAATTAGACATACATAGGCAAAAAAACACAAAAAACAAACCAAAAAAACATGATCTAAACCTCATATGTTATATAACAATGAACTCAAAATTGATCATTGACTTAAATGTCAACACAGATGGCAATAAAGTACAAGAAGATACCAATATCCTATTGGCCATTAGGAAAATGCAAATCAAAACCACAGTGAGATATTACTACTCACCTATCAAAATGGCTAAAGAAAAAAATAGCATGATTAACAAATGCTGGTAAAGATGTCAGAAATGTCTCACATGTTGCTGGTGAAAATATCAAATGAGTCAGCTACTCTGGACATGATTATAATGGTTTATAGAAATAAACATACACTTAATCATATAACCTAGCAATTGTTCTTTTGGGCAATTCCAGTCAGATGAAAACCAGTGTGACCTCAAAACTCTATACACAAATGTTCACAGCAGTTTTAATCATAATAGGCAAAAACTGGATGCAACCCACATGTTCTTCAGTGGTTCAAAAAACTGTTTTTTTTTTTTTTTTTTTACTGTGGAATACTACTCTGCAATAAAAAGGGAAGATGCTATCGATTCATGCAAAAACTTGGATGTATGTCAAAACAATTTTTCTAAAAGAGCCAGTCTCAAAAGGTGGCATATTATATGATTCCATTTATACATAATATTCTTGAATAACAAAATGATACAGATGGAGAGCTGATTAATGGTTGTCCTAACTTAGGGATAAAGGCTAGTGGAGTGAGTGTTGTTATAAATGAATAGGCTGAGAGGGCCTTGTCTGTGAATGTTTTGAATGTCTTTGAATGTTTATTGGTTACACAAAGATACACATGTAATAAAATTGCATAGAAACACACACACACACACACACACACACATGCATGCAGCTACACATACACACTCTTGAGTGCATGTAAAGCCAGTAAAGCCAGTAAAATTTCAATAAGCTCTGTGGACTCCACCAATGTCCATTCCTGATTTTGATATTTTACTATAGTTATGCAAGACATTAACACTGGGAGAGGCTGGGTGAAAGGTGCATGAAAAAAATACTTTTTTTGTATCTTTCTGTGAATCTGTAATTCTTCCAAAATAAAAAGTAAAAGAAAAATGGGGGGGGGGGTGATAAGATATTTCTGACAATTTTTCTGCAGTAAGCCCTATGCATCCTATCTAATCAACCATAAAGGTTACATCTGTGTAATATGCTTCCCAAAGTATAAACATCGTGCAGGTCAATACATTAATCACACAGATGGCATGTCATATGTATGTTGTATATAACTCATTTCTTCTTCATGCTAGTCTAAGACATTTCTCTGATGTCCTTGAAATTGCTTTGGGGAAACTGAGGGTCCCATTCATGACTCTTTATCTGTGACCCCCATAATTTACCCTATGAAATTGTTGGTTGTTTGGCTGTTGTCAAATAAATTTTATTTTCTTAGATTGCTGCTGTGTACCCCAAAGTGTGAAACGTGTTCCTATTTTGAAAAATGCATGAACCCAAACTTAGATGTTTGAATTTGATCTTTTGATCCCTTATTATTTATTGCTCCAAAAGGCCTATGGCATAGCATGACTGATAACCAAAGGGAAAGACGTTCAGAACAGAGTTTAAACATAGACCCCCAGAGGGGAAGGAAAAAAAAAAAAAAGAAAAAAAAAAAAAAAAGAGGTTAGAGTGGGAGAGAGCCAAAGCATAAGAGACTGTTAAAAACTGAGAACAAACTGAGGGCTGATGGGGGGTGGGAGGGAGGGCAGGGTGGGTGATGGGTATTGAGGAGGACACCTTTTGGGATGAGCACTGGGTGTTGTATGGAAACCAATTTGACAGTAAATTTCATATATTAAAAAAAAAAAAAAATAAAAAAAAATAAACATAGACCCCCAAAGTCAGGTCTTGCCTCTTCAGCCACAAAACCTGCGTTTTACTTTATCATCTTGGTCTTTAGACATCACTGGAATGTGATGTTGAAGTATCACTGGGAGGCAGCATGTCACATTCCCCAGGGATGCCATTTTTACTTTTGAAGCTTCCACTTTCTGAGCTTCCTCTGTGTGCCTGGCAGGAACCAAATAATGAATGGAACATGGATTTTGGAGTGAGATAAAAAGAATGGCTGTATGACCTGGAGAAAGTAATTTAGCCTTTCTTGATTTCCTCATTAAAAAAAAAAATAGGGGTAAAATGTTCTCTGTCCTACAGTTCTTTTTATGAGGATAAAATGAAATCACATGTGAAAACTCTTTGTACAGTGCCTCACCTTTAATAATTATGCAGTGATTTTTATTTTCTCTCTTCTTTGCTTTTTTCTTGTTGGAGGATTATTTATGTGATATTTCTGAAAATATTTTTTGGAACTCTACTTTGGAAATGACCTCTGGTGACATTTTCCCTGCCCACGTTAGAAAACCAGTCTGATGACTTAACAGGACAGTCTCTCCTGTTTTTATTCTTTTTCCATTTTTGCTCCATATGAGCTCAACCCAGTTCTTTCTCCTATGCCTGTTGAGAAGCAATGGGTATTGGCTATTTGACAATGGGGTGCTGAGGATGGAGTGGCTGTTGCAATGCCGATTCAGTCCAGAGGGAGAAGCACTCCCATATTCAGGAGGGTTTATGGTAAGAACAGATCAAATGCAGGAATGATGGGTGATGTGGCTCATATAAAAAAGTTGTTGCAAGCATTTTTCTACCTTAATGCATTGCATATTTCCTTTATTGTATTAATTATACTAAAAGTTTGAAAGCATATTTTATTGCATAGAATCCTAATTTATTTGTGGCTCATAGAATCTGTTTTATTACCTTAATATCAATGCCAGATATTGTATGTATTATAATCTTATGAACTTACGAGACTGGCTCTGTAAGCCACAATTTCCTCACTTTATGGTCTTCAATAAACACATAGATTAGAAATCCAAGTAAGTCACGTGGCAATTTTATGTTCCTTTATACTGGTGAAGTGAGTTGAATTAGCAAATTGTCTATACTCCTCTGATATTTCTGCATATTTGGGATTTTATTCATAGAACCATCAAAAATTAAGTGAAATCGCTTTCTGCCATTTCTTTTTCTATTGTTGATCATTTGACTTCAATGATATATTTAATATCTAATTGGAAAACAAAACAAAAAAAGCCATGAAAAAGAATGTTGTGGGGGGCACACACCACTGTTTAAGAACTCAGTTCATGGGGCTGATTCTTTCTCTTGGGATTGAGGAAATGGTTTGACTATAAAATTCCCATTAGCCAAAAATAAGCAAAATTGCCTGCAGGATTCATGGTAGGTACAGCCTCGGAGAGTAATAAAAGACTGTTTTAAATGAACTCCTAAGGACACGATATAAGCCCTAGAATGGCTAGTCAGATTTTATGTTTATCCCTCTTGATTATACTTCCATATGTTTCTGGAGAACAGTGTCTGAAAAGTGGTTCATTAAAAAAATTGTATTCGACTGGGGTAATTTGGGGCTTATTGACCAAGTCCCAGGGGTGGGGGTAGCCTATCAGGTGGCCCGGAAGCAGCAAAGAATGGCAGAACTGTCTGCTCTGCTTCCCTGTACCATGTCGCATGAACTGACTTCAAAGACCCCAACGTTGCTTTAAGTAAGTATTACAGTTTGCTAACCCTCCCCCCGTGAAAGACAAGGATAGACTAGAAATTTGGGGGACCAGAGTGGAATTGGGAAAGAAAGGCGCCTTCCTGAAAATTTACTTAAGAGGAGGCTTGCACAGCATGGGAAGAGGGGACCTGGAAACTGTTGATAGCTTCTCTCTTCTAAGGTTTGGTAAGTACTGGATGCTGAAGGACTTTCCTTCATTATGTTCAGCCCTAGCTGCCTGGTCCATGGGCGTGGTAGAGTTAGTCAGTATTAGAAGAGACAGATTTTGACATCTGAGTTGCTCCAGGAAAGCTTTGCTGTTTCTGGAAGTAGAATACTGAATTGAACTGGTCCACCTGATAAGAGAAGATAGGCAGTCCAAGGAATGTCCTCTTTTCAAAATTCTTTTCCTGTGGTTTGCAGGAATAGCTGCACTTTAGTGCTTACTATGTATTCCTAGTGAAATTAGACACTTCTTAAGTAACTGATACACATAAAGTACTGTCAGGGACCTGGAAAAGACATTTGAAAGGCCACCTACACATGGGGAAAGAGCACAGGAGCACTCCTTTAGTGGAGAAATTTCTAGGAAGGGTTTCCAGAAGCTATGACCTTGAGCTGAGTCTTGAAGGATTTGGCCAGGCAAAGAAGGAGATCTTGGGTAACCTATGTGTCTTTGTGGGGATGGTGGAGAAGGAGGGAATGGAGGAGATCTGGGTTTTTTAAGAAGGGACCAGCATTTGAAAAATCATAGGATGAGATCTTCTGGGCATATTTGGAGTGTTTTAAGTGGAGCATGTCTGCAGTGTGGGGAGATTGGGAGTAGCAGATAAGAGAATGCAGAAGTGAGTCAAGACCAGGCATGACAGCTGTATATGCTAAGAAGTTTCAATTTTATAGTAAAGGTTTTAAATCCTCTCCCACTTCCTCCTTCTAGATACTCTTATCCAATTGGTTTGGAGAAGAAAGGTTGGGGATAGATATCAGTCTACACCTCAGCCAGGCTATGAACCATTAGTCATTGATAGAGTGTAAGCATGAATGAGAATAAGACCAAGGTCTGAAAGAGCACACACGGTAGCCCATGAGAAACAGCCAGCAAGCCTGTTTTAGCATTCTGGGGGGAGAAACAGCCAGCAGCTTAGTTGAAGCTTAGTTGAAGTAGGAGTGGAGACAATGGATAGGTAATTAGAAGAGAACATCTAGAAGGTGTGTGTGTTGTGGTGGTGGGGAGAAGGGTGGAAGAAAGGAAGGGTGGCCAGACACCACAGAGAATCCTGTAAGGTAAAGACATAAGGTATTCTTACCTGTAAGGTAAAGAGTGTCCTTTGGATTGGGTACTTAGTAGGCAGCCACAGCCAGAGAGAGTGACGTTTCAGTGGAATGGTGGAGGCAGGTAGCCCAAGGTGAAGACCTTGAATTTGCTTGAAGAAGCCTTCAAGTTTGTTATGGTTAAGGAGAGTAGATAATCCCAGGGACCTAGATGGAGTTCCAAGAATGAAAAAGAAAGGGCCGGAAAGGCAGGTTGGGGCTATGTTGGGAGGTGCTTGGGGTTGTTATTGGTAATGGTAAGATCCAACTATATGCTCTTAGACTAATGTTTACCTGACAGTTGAGAAGGTTAAGCCCTTTTAGGGTGAGACCAGGTGGAGGTAAGGCTCATTAGAAGGCCAACGCCACTTTTTATGGCCCTGATGATTTTTAACAGCTGTTTTAACAGCAATGATGAAAATGTGTGGTATGCTGTCTCCCTTGGGATAATGTGACTGTTGAAAGAGGTCACAGCTAATTGGAAAAATGAATTTTATTGCTTAATTGTGGATTCAATTTATTTGTGTACTTCCTGTTACCATTTGCCGTGTGTTTTCTGAATTGACTAGTTGACCAGGCCAAGCTTCTCTATAAGAGTATGTTTGTTTAAAAAAAAAAAAATGCTCTGAAATTCTTCCCCACCCTGAAAATATTTAACATATAAAAAGCCAAAATTACATACATAAGTGAATATAGCTAGTTGAGGTTTGTTTTTGTTTTAGTTTCGTTTTGTAGAGAAGAACTATTGGGGGATGTGATGGTTTTGATCAGGGTTTCTCAGTGTTGGCACAATTGACATTTTGAGTTGGTTGACCCTTTGTCATGCATTGTAGAGTGTTGAGAGCATCCCACTAGATGCTCATAATACTCTTATCTCCCAGTTGTGACAACTGAAAATATCTTCTAACATTATTAAGCGTTTCCTGGGTGGGGGATGGGGAGAGGGTAAAATTGCCCTAGGTTGAGAACTATTGGTTCTCAATATATAGTAGTGGTTTCATCAGAAAGTAACTATTTCCTCCTGCTGGAGTATGGGTAGTTTCATCGAAGCTTGTGGAATCTGAGAAGCTTTCTGTCACCAGAAGAAAACTAATGAATATTTATAAATTCCCGTGTCAAAAGTTGATTTAAAAGTATTTAAAGAAAAAGGAAAAGCTACTTTACTGGTTGCCTGACCATTCCTCTGCCCCATTTACCCACCCTTTCATTTAGTTCCTGAATCTGCTGTCCTTTAATTCCAGTCTCAATGCAAAGGATATTATGCAAAGGATATTATGCATTAGAAAGTGCCTGAATAATATCATCCATCTAGAACTGGATGTGAAAGGACCTAAATTCTCCACACCCAGCGTGGAGCCTCACGCAAGTTCAATCCCATGACTGTGAGATCATGACCTGAGCCAAAATCAAGAGTTGGACACTTAACCAACTGAGCCATCGAGGTGCCCCGTAAATGTTTGTTATAATTTGACAGAGTAATTTTATGCCTATTACATATAATACAAGAAATTGGGCTTTTATTGGAAGAACAAAACCAAGACAAACTGTCTTTCACTGGAGGTAGTTTGAGAAGCACTGCCTTGAGGTATGATGGAAATATATTTTTGCTTCTCTTTCTACCCTGGCCAGTAAGAGATATTTAGTATATTCCTCCTGTGGGGTTTCAGTAAAAAAAGAGGGGCAAGATACTGCCTGTCTTCCCTATTAGCATAAAATCAGTGGCAAATATAATTTATTATAAAGAAATTTGCCTTACACAAAATAAGAGATAACATGAGGTAAGCATGAGGTTCTCTTTGATTGTATATGTAAGTCTTCACAGAGCTCATGTTAGTGTCTTGCATTAAATAACATGTTTATCTTAGAACAGAAATCCAAAGTGCGGTGAAAATGTCCATTTTAAAAGTATTTTAACCCCAGGAAGTCCTTAGATACGCAGTCTGCTAGAATGTTTGGTGTCCTGGGTCTCCGTACTAGCTGATGTTAGTGAAGGCAGGTAGAAAAAGGAAAAGGTATGGACTGTACTTGCTAAAGAGATTAACACAAATGTTTTGAGTCTATTCTGTTGTTCAGACTCATCCAATGTTTGGGAAGATCTGTTCCATGGACTCAGCTGTGGTAGACTGACATGTGAACATGAAGCAATGAGCACTTCACAGTTTGACCTTGGTCTTTGTATGTTAAACTACAGTGGAGGAGCTAGCCTTCCAACTGACACTTACTTGAGGGAGAAAGCATTGCTAGGTTCTCTGCACTGAGGACCACTTGTTTGAATACCTTTTATCCCGTATTGAGTGGAATAATCCAGAGAGGCCTGTCCCACTCCTGGGACCCTTCACGCATGACCTGGCATTGTGTAGGAACAGTCTCTTGGCTGGCAGTTCCTGCCTGGTCTATATGGTTTTGTAGTGTACTTCCTCCTCCAGAGTAAAAAAGGCAAGATCTTTGCTCGCTCTATTAGCAGCAGAAAATCGCCCTTTCTTTCAGTTTTTTTTTTTTTTTAATCCAGAGGATGAAAATATATAACATATTTGGAAACTCCACTGGCAGACTTGGCAGGCGTTTCATATTTACTTGGACTTAACATGAATTGGATTTGGTCCTCTGATTTCCCCGCCTCCATCTCTCGGAACAAGTTATTTATTATCCAAGTGAGTCTGTGTTAGTGGATCAGACATGCGCATGGAACATCTATTGTAAGTGTGTTTGTTCAGTAAGATTTATGCTAGCCCAAATTGTTTTATATTGGTTTTCATTGTTGAAAATTTACTGTATTCATTCTTGGTTTGGCGTAAGTATTTGTAAGTGTGCTAGGGGTTCCTGTGGTTGAACATTTTATCACTGTAACACTTCATGCAAAGGAAATTAAAAAATATATAGTGAAAGCATTTCCCTAATATGTTTCCAATCAGCTGTGTACTTCAGTAATTTGATTTGTAGGAACTAGAGAGAAGAGTATTACTGAGCTCTTTTCAATCATTCATAATTCTCTGAGAATTCAGATCATGGTTCCAAGTTATGAAATTGTCTCTTGAAATTTTCTTCAGGACTTTAGGATTCTTTTTTGTGTGTGTAAAGAGGGCTTTTATATTTTATTTTATTTTATTTTATTTCATTTCATTACCACAGCAGTATCTAAAAGAATTCAGGGAAGGAGATATGAGTCTTCTGTCTGTATCTTGGACAAGAAAAACTGATGTGGATTGAGGTTGATTGGCTTGTCAGAAGTCAGTCATTGGTACAGAGAGGCAGGACTTTTTATTTCTGCATTATCCCGTGTATGTGTTCCTGCTTCTGTACTCCTTGGGCTAAGCAGTCAGACTGTAATTCCTAAGACCCTTTGCCTGGTGGGCTCCTCATAATCTAATATACAGTGACTAGTGACACAGGCAGTAACATCTTCCCTGAAAGTGTACCACACAAGGTGGAGGGCGATATTTGGTCAAGCTAAATTAAGATCTAGGCTGTGATCCTTGTGCCATTATTTCTTTGGCTCTTTCTACAGGGACTTAAGCTAAATGGCTTGTTTCCTCTTTTGAGGATCTCTGGCCTTTGACTTGTTTTTGCCAATGAATGAACATGACTTCTGTTTTGGCTGGTGAATTAACTTGTGATAACCCATAAATTTATGGTTTCAGATTTCCTTAATCTAGTTCACTACTTAAAGTAAGATCAAGGTGAAATGTGAAATCATAGTCCTTAAACTGGGAGGCAAGAGATGGGAGGTTTTCATCTGGTGAAGACAGTAGCTTGCCAAGAGTCTTAGATACATATAAAATTTCATAATCATTTCCTGTATTTTAATATCCTTTTATTTCCTACCATGTTTTAACCTTCCCTCTTGACCTTCAGCAATTTTGTGTTCATTTAAGCCTTATGAAAAATCCCCTTTCACAGTGGTGATTTTAGCCCTGGTGCTCCTCCTACGTCAGTGAGCATAAAGTCATGAGGTCATGCATTTTGGCCAAGGGAGTACATCAATCCATGCTTTTCCATTTGAAAACATAGTCTTGGGGGTTAATCTGCTTAGTAGTCAAAGAATTAATGTAAGTGAAAACCAAGTGGATATTTAGAAGGCTTAGTTGTGTTTTGGAGAAAATAGCCAAGGAACACGATGGTTCCTGCTATTGCTAGTCCTGGCTTAGAAGACATAACTTCTTTTGCTCCAAAGAAAAAGGAAACACATATTCACTCTTGGTCTTTTTCCTGCTTCTGTGTTTCACGTTTAGGTTGCACCTATGAAGGAAGTACCTATAACAGCTCCTTCAGATGGCAGAGTCCTGCACAACCCTGTGTTCTACGTCAGTGCCAGGTAAAGTCTATTTTATTTTCCACTGAAAAGGAATCAGTAAAGTCTTCCGCAGAAGCACCTTTTAGACAGCACAGAAGGAAACAAAAAAAAAAAAAAAAAAAAAAAAAAAAAGTGAAACAGAAATGAGAAACAAATAAAAAAACAACTGTATCCTTATACATATTTATTGTGATGCTCACCATAACAAGACAGGCACAGAGTAGATATTATATCGCACTTGCTTCCAGAAACATGCAGTGGAATTGTTCACCATTGTTAAATTGTGCCTGGAAAATCTCCGGAAAGATGTATATGTCCTTGGGGAAAATTCATGTCTTCCTGTGAGTCAACTTTGTGCAAAACATGAATTCCTGTTAGCAGAAAGAGGTATTGTTAGAGGATATATGTTTTCCTTCTCTGATTTAGAAACATTTTGAATGGGAGCCAATCTGTAAGCTTATTAAATCAAAGCAATTAGTACACTCTAACCTCAATGATTTCAACATGACAAATTTGAGAAACACCAGTTCAATTCCTAAGGAGCCCACTGTGGCTGGTGCTGGCTGCTCTCTGCCAAGGGCGCTGATTCTACATGACTCTAGTTGTTATAGGGCTTCAACACAGCAAGAGAAACGAAAGGAGAAATGAAGAATCTAAACATTCAAACTCCTTTTCTTATCTCTAAGGAAATAATTTAGAAAAATGCTCATCTAATTTCGGCATTATTTAAAAATTCTCTATAGAGAAGATGTTGTTAAATCATTTTACCCCTAGTCCCCTTTTACTGTCCCAGGATACGCTCTTGCGTTGAAAGGGGAAAGAAAGGTTAGTGTAATAATGCCTATTACTCTTGGATCTTATCTCAAGTATATTGACATTTAGTTTATTGAAATCCGACTTTTATGTAGCCATGCTGCTATATACCCAGAGTGGGCACACTCTCTCCTAAGGTCATCAGTTATTTATTTGGCTAAATATTCATATCATTTGTGTAGTAAATCTAAATTGTTTGTGAAAATGAGCAGGAGACAGAACAGATACCAATAACAGATTAATGGAATCAATAAATATTTGTTGAATTTTTGCTCTGAGAGCTGTAAATTCATGCTTCATGGAACGAAGAGATGAGAGCAGTGAGTTGTAATAATATCTAAAGTCCACAGTCATTCTAAAATTTGCACCACCCACCCCACCCTGCTTCTTGACCAATGAAATTTCCCCTCCTTCAGAGGGGCACTCGGAAAGTCCTGCTTGCATGGAATTGAAACAAGACAACCCTCTGTCTTTTGGAGTATAGTATAACATTTTTATGCAACAGCCAGAGGTCTTGAATATCCCCAAATTTCATGGAACAGTGGTGACGTTTGCTACTTTCGGATGAAGACTTTGTTTGAATTAAATGAAAACTATTCTGTGGGAGGAAATAGTTTGTAGACCGAGTAGCACATGAAGCCATTTTCAGTTGTGGACACTGAGACTCCTAGTGCCTATCGTCTTTGGTCACCGGCTACTCATCAGGCCCACAGAGAATGATGCAGGAATATCCCATTATTATTGGAAGAGATCTCAAGGACTAACAGCCCTGGGAGTCAGGAAGGGCTGAACTGCAGAATAGAGCCCAGAGGGGATGTTATCTACCAAAGATGAACTTTTGCCTTTTCATTTTCCTTCTTTAAAAAAAATTTTTTTTAATGTTTATTTATTTTTTAGAGAGACAGAAAGAGAGAGAGAGAGAGAGAGAGAAAGAGTGGGGGGGGGGGTAGAGAGAGGAAATGCAGAATCTGAAGCAGGCTCCAGGCTCCCAGCTGTCAGCACAGAGCCCGACGTGGGGCTCAAACCCACGAACTGAGAGATCACGACCTGAGCCTAAGTCAGACGCTTAACCAACTGAGCCACCCAGGCGCCCCATTCGTTCTCCTCCTTTTGAAAAACTTTGCCCGAGTCCTACTTGCCAGTTTTAAAATATCATTTCATTCAATAGTCCTAAAAGCAACCCTCTAAGGTAGTTGTAAAAGCTCAGCTGGCACCTTCCCACTCCTGCTTATTTTCTTCCTCTGTTAGGGAATGAAACCTCACCTGTGGGTGCGGGAAAGAGCCACTTACTGGTACCTCAGGGGAGGCTTCACTTAAGACACTTCTCTGCACAATGAGACAATTGCGAACTCTTAAGCTCTTCCCTTCCCAGGGCATGAAATCAGTAACAGAGGAGAGAGTGCAGTGTAGTGAGTGAAAAAAAAACACAGGCTCTGCCACTCACATAACGTGTTTCTTTCTCTAACCTCTCAGTCTTGTCTCCTGTGAAGTGAGGATGGTACATCTCATAGAGTAACGTGAGCAGTAAGTCAGTCTGTGGTTAAAGACACTTATGGTAGACGTATGGACTGGGCACAATAGGTGTACCAGGCAGGTAACAGGTAGTCTGACTACCTGGTTTATTTCCATTTGAGCTGAATTCTAGCTTCTTTCTTCTATCCTCCTACCAAAAGAGTTCCGATGGTGAAAACTTTACCTTTATTTTCCACTTTTACTTTCTTACTAAAGAGAAAAATCTGAAGATCACAGACAGGAAATTCACGCTGGGAACAAATCTGAATCCTCCATCTGGATTGCAGATACTGAAGGGAAATTGATCTTGGGCCATAGCGTTTTGTATTGCTTCAGTTATATAACTGAAGCACAGATCCTTTTTTGATGTGGTATACTGTGATATTTTGACTGTTGTTCTTTTCTTTTCCAAATGTGATATAGACCACAATAAATTCCTCTGGTAGTGGAATCTTCAGGCCTGACAGATACGAAGATATTTAGGATATAACTTTCCTTGTTGGATTGAGATAATATGGTAGCAGACAGGATGAAGAAAAATATCCAGTTGTCAAATTGTTAATTTTTTTTCTTAGCATGTGCCACCCCTCCCTGCAAAACAAAATCAAACACACACACACACACACAAAATCCACTTATAAAATGGACAGAGAATATGGAGAAGATTTTTCAAAGGCTAACTCTGAAAATTAATGTAAAAAATGTTTCAATTGACATTAAAATACTAGAATCCCAAGATCCATTTGCAAGTGAGTCATTTGATTTCATCATTAAGATCTAAAGGCTCTATTTTTCCATATATAGTTTGAACTTTAAAGTAGTTGTATCTTGGGGCGCCTGGATGGCTCAGTCAGTTAAGTGTGCGACTTCAACTCAGGTCATGATTTGTGGTTCATGAGTTTGAGCCCCGTGTTGGGCTCTGTGCTGACGGCTCAGAGCCTGGAGCCTGCTTCGGATTCTGTGTCTCCCTTTGTCTCTGCCCCTTCCCCACTCTCTCTCTCTCTCACACACACACAAAAATAAATAAACATTAAAAAATTATTTTAAAAAAGTAGTTTTATCTAATCTCATCATTTGATTTTTGAGAGCCAGGCTTTCTATGTGAGGCTGAGTGAAACTCCTAAGATGGCCTTGTTATTTCTAGAAGTGTGGTAAAGAATTAGGTCTCCAGGGGCGCCTGGGTGGCTCAGTCGGTTAAGCGGCCGACTTCGGCTCAGGTCATGATCTCACAGTCTGTGGGTTCGAGCCCTGCATCAGGCTCTGTGCTGACAGCTCAGAGCCTGGAGCCTGCTTCCGATTCTGTGTCTCCCTCTCTCTGACCCTCCCCCGTTCATGCTCTGTCTCTCTCTGTCTCAAAAATAAATAAATGTTAAAAAAAAAAATTAAAAAAAAAAAAGAATTAGGTCTCCAGATGCCAGGCTGGGGTATTATGCTCATACTCTGTGCCTCATAATTAATGGCTTAAAGTAGAATAACAATTATAGAAAATAGAGTAAGTGTTGACAACTTAAAACAATTGTGGATGAACGCTAGACTCTGTCAACTACCGACTGGCAGTAGGACGGTCTTAAATACTAGATTTAAAAGAAAGAAATTTGAGCCAAAGAGAAAGACTGAGGGCAGGGTCAAGACAGGATTTGTGCCCTGAGTTCGAAACCATCAGGGGTGTGAGCCGGGAGATGTGACCTCATTTGTGCCATGTCCTCTGGGCTTGTCACCCACCTTCCTTTGCACTCTTGTGTTTGGACTCTTCCCCTATTCCCTGGGTTACTTGCCCAAAGTGAATCGCTCCTCAATGGGAATTCTGGGCTGACATGTTTGTGGCGTTCTGTTTTTCAGGAAGGTGTTGTCACAGAGTCTGAGGTGCGATGTGTTGTTCATTGTAAAAACCCTTCCAAGCATCTGGGAACGTGCTGCCCCACATGTCCAGGTAACATTCTCAGGAAGGGAAGGCTGCTAGACTCCCTGAGCACATCACTGTGAAATCTCCGTGAGCTCTCTCAAGAGTGCAGGATTCTCCCCCTCCTGACTGGAACTTTCCTCACTTTGTGGCTGTGTACATAACGGGTTTAGAGAGCAAACTCCTTTTGCACAGAAATGTCCGGTTGGACTCTCTGGTGTGCCCAGCGTGAATGCAATGTGCTGTAGGTCTTGGCACGTGGGTGCTCCAGGCTCCAGAGGCCTGCTTTCCACTCCACAGGGCCACAGGTAACGCTTACTTTGGAAGGAAAAGCTGTGGCTTTCTCTTGTTTCCAGAAATGTCTTTTTACTGCTTCATATTGCAGTATCTTGGCTAGAGCTTGCCTTGGTGATGAGGTGACCAGATGTTTTCTGAAAACTGAGAGCTGGGTCCCTAAGTGAATTTAGCTTAGGGTTTTGCCGGTCTCAATTTTCGGTGTGGTGCAATGAGTTGAATCCACTGTCTTTTTAGAGGGCCCCACTGCCTAGCTGACAGCAAAGGATCTTTCCCTTCCAGTGGCTAGAGTGTTTCCTTTTACTTTTCTGAACAGGATTACAAAGGCCTCCTGCATCTTTTCTTGCCCTTAGGTACAAGCCCAGGGATTTTGAGGTGAGAGATTTTTTTCTGATCCTTTAAGCCCCTGGCCCATGCTCTCAGACAGATGTTCTGAGTTTTGGTTTTACTCTCAGTGCTTTTCCTCACTGGAGGCGATACTCACAACCAGTACCCAGTTTCCAAGGGGCTTTCTGTTCTGCAAACCTTCCTGGGGAATGGCTCAGTACTATGCTGAGATGCTCTGCAAACATGAGCCCTGCTCCCTCTGCAGGCAGCTGCTTCCCCTCCCCCACCCAAATACAGTCTGAGATCAGCCTGGACCTGAGTCCCTGTCAGAGAATCCAGTTTTTTCTCATCTTTGAATGACAGTAAAGACAGCTGCTCTCCACTACCTCTAACCTTCCTGAGTTCCCTGGACAGTCTTTTTTTGAGCCAGATTTCCTTTTCACATTGGGATTTCTGTGGAGCTTGTATTCTTGGATGAGCTTACAGGAAGGCCAAAAATTGGTGGAAAGTAAAAGATTTCTTTCCATAATCCAATCATTTTGTATCTATCAAACAGTTAGCTTGTGTTCCTTTTGCCTCTGAATGCATTAGATGCTTTGTATTATGTAACCATACCCCTAAATGCCTAAAGAGGCCTTATTAAGTTAGATCAGTAGTTCTCTAGACTGCACATTAACATCACCTTGGAAGCTTTAAAAAATAAATCTTGATGCCCTGGCTGCATTTCAGACCAGTTCCATCAGCATCTCTGAGGGCGGAATCCAGGCCTCCCAGATAATTCCTATACACCGGCAAGCTTAAGACTGATAACAGAGCAAATTTTATATGCCATGTAGATTTAAAATTTATTGTAGCTCTTAAATATGAATTCAGTTGTGTTGAAGAGACTGCTGCTTTATTGGTACAGAATCAACTCAGTGTATGTAACATTCCTCCTCAGTTACGAGATCGTCATGTTTTTAGGCTGCCTTTGAAAATGTGGGTATACAAAGAGCTGAGTGAGTTTATTCCAGCAGTTGAAGTTATCATATTTGAGCAACTGCTTCTTTCGCTTGGCTTTTGGTTGAGTTCCCTAGAAGGAAAGCCTGAACTCTGTGCCTCCACATACTGCAGTGCTAAGCCCTCCTGACCGTCCGGGGAGGGATGAGTTATGTCCGCAGTTCGCACAAGAAGAAATTAGATCTAGTGAGAATAAGGACCTCTCCAAGGCCTGTGAGTTAGAGTTGGGGCCTGGTCCCTTTTCTTTCTTGGCCACTATACTACACTGCCTACTTCTCCCCTCCACCCCAAACGCACACCGTAATAATTGTTCTGCTTGGTTCCAGATGCCCTGGGAGACAAATCTTTAAAAGCTAGCTTGCCAGGGCCACACGCTGGCCCCCTGACACCTCGGCAGGCTGTGTGCCTTTGGTGATGGGGTCAAGAATCAACTCTGTTCTCTGTCTTTAATTTCAAAGGCCAACCTGTGGGATATAAATCAGAAGACTCAGAAGAGGCCACATACAGACTGTATTATCATTTGTCTTGGGAGGGAGGACTCAGCCAAGTCTAGGTAGGGACAGTCAAGGAAAGCCATGGGGTATTCTCCTTGGTAATTCAGAAGGACTGACATCTGTCATTGATCACAGAATGGTATTCTGCATAATGACAAACACGTACAGTCTGCGGTCGGCTTCTTCCTGAAACAGATTTCAGGACATTCTTGTTGTCGGTTCTTTCCTTTTGTCTGACTCTTTACTCAGTGATGGTGGGTTGTGATGGGAACAGTTTACATAGAATTTTCATTTAAAATTCCTTTATTTAAGTTGTCAAATGTAGATTGTTGTGGTTGATCTGTCTGGCAATCTGTGACAAAACCAGTGTGCAAACACATGAAAGAATTGAAGACCCTTTGTTGGAAGCGTGCTTTGAAAGGAGACAACTGGGCACCTGCCATCATTAACAATGCTGAGATACAGCCTCTGGGAGGGACCCAAGTTTACTGAGTCTGCATCAGCAGGAACAGCAAAGAGGTGGTTGTGTGCTAGCTCTGGGTGTGGGTATCAAATAGACTTTAAAACCACAGTTTCCCTCAGTGATTTAGCTTCAGACTCAGTAGCATTTGTTTTCATGTCTTTCAGTTGAACAAAGGGCTCCATATCTAGATTTAAAATGAATAGGTCCTGTAGCCAGATTAGGTGGTTATGGGTAATACTTGTTTCCTTTTATCAAGAACCAACTGCTTCAAGAGTTTGGTGAGTTCTGTCGATGACTTCAGGTGGCAGGCCTTTAAATACTCTCAGGGCCATGAGTCAGTCTCTCACAAGAGCCCCCTTTGCTGATTATTGGCACTACTGTGTTCATTCCGACACTGTCTACCATGTGGAAAGTGACCTCAGCTATTCTGGCAAAGCATCTTGTGAAGACAGTCCTGAGGAAAGTGTCAGCCATAAGCTGACAGTCTTCTCATGGCCTGTTTGGCACAGGGGTTACTGGTCAGCCTGTGTTTCAAGTCATTTGTGGGATTTCTTAAGAATACGGCAGTGTCCTGGGTACCTGGGTGGCTCAGTCAGTTAAGCATCTGACTTCAGCTCAAGTCATGATGATCCCATGGTTCATGGGTTCAAGCCCCGCGTCTGGCTCTGTGCTGACAGTTCAGAGCCTGGAGCCTGCTTCGGGTTCTGTGTCTCCCTCTCTCTCTGTTCCTCCCCTGCTCTCTCTTTCTCTTTCAAAAATGAATAAACATTAAAAAAAAAAAAAAAAAAAAGAATACAGCAGTGTCCTGAGGATCATTCTGAATTGGAGACACCTCCTGGGCTTTTCATCCTAGTTTTAGCCAAACTTTGTGGCTAAGCCTTTTTAATATCACATAGGGTAGGTCTGAAAAACTGTGTGGCATCTCCTGCCCTGCCTTTTCCCCTTCCTGCCCTGGTGCCCGAACCTGTGTGTGGTGCAACTGGTAGGTCAGAGCTGAGTTTGAATATCAGCTCTGCCACCTGCCTACTGGGGGAATTACTTCCTCTCTCTCAGCCATATTTCCCTCATCCATGGAGATAATTACAAGAGTCCCCACTTTGTAGACTCACTGTGAAGATGGAATGAGATCAGGGATACAAAGAGCCTGACAGAGGCTGGATATTCCCTGGATACTCACCAAGTGGTCATGTCATTTGTGTCATTTGCTGGGTGTGGCTCATTGTGGACTTCTCTCACTTGGCCTTCTCCTGTTTGCCTCTTCCAGCCCCTCTGGGGTTTAGTTCCCCTGGCTGTGGTCAGGGTGGTCATGGGGAGTTCCTTAGACTTGTAGGGCTCGCCACTATCCAGTGCTCCCCCTTGGGCTGACCTGGCTTCCATCATCTTATTCGCTTTCTAGCATCTTCAGGTTTCTGGACTCCTGTCACTCTTTTGTACTTTTTTTTTTTTTTTAAACTATGAAGTGATCTTGTCCCCTGGTTAAAGAGGATACTCTGCCAGGTAGAGGTGGAGGTGGAGGTGGGAGCTAGATGAGGGAGATGGATGAGCAGTGGACAGAAGCATCGTGTCAAGCTGAGCAAAGGCTCATGCCCTAATTCTAAACTTTTCTTTGCTTTCTAGGTTGTGTGTTTGAGGGTGTGCAGTACCGAGAAGGGGAGGAATTTCAGCCAGAAGGAAACAAATGTACCAGGTGTTCCTGTGTTGTAAGTACTGCCCTGGATGTTCTAAGGGTGTCCCTTCTGGTTCATTGTGGGTGAGATCCACCAAGAACAGCCTTGAGTTTCTTTACAGTCTTTCCTCCTCTCCCTCCAGATGTGGACCCAAGGAAAAGGTCTGCTGCTCTAGGGCAGGTTTCTCAATCTTGGCACTCTTGCAATTCTGGGGTGGGTAATTCTTTGTGGTATGGACTGTCTTGTACATCGTAGGGTGTTTAGCATCATCCCTGGTTATGACGCATTAGGTGCCAATAGCACTTACACCCCTCAGTTATGATAACCAGAAATGTCTTCAGATGTTGTCACATTGTCTCCTGGAGAGGAAGATCACACCTGGTTGAGAATCACTGGTTTGAATGAAGACTGAGGGAGGGAGGCTGGTTTCCCTCCACTGCCTTCTTCTTTGGGAAGATTTGGGTTCTCTCTTCTTTGGGGCAGAGAAGCTTCTGGCTGAGGCAGCTGTAGAGTTATTCAATGTAGTCAGATGGGAAGCAGATGGGGATAAGTGCAGCTTGCTTCAGTGTATTCTGTGGGGTGAGAGAACCTAATCTGAGGCTTGGTCATTTTCACTGGCGGGGGGTGGGATGGATTGGAGGAAATGGCCACTAAACTGTGGATTCAGAGCAGAGTAAGGACAAAGCCATAGACTTGCCTTTCTAAGAATTTTTGACTTGAATTCATATACTGAGGATAGCTTCAGAGTGCTTAGGAATGAAAGAAGAAACTTGGCGTATGCTATAATTTTAAAGGGATCTTTTTAATAAATGTATTTTAAATTTGGAGTAAGATCATTGGTGGTGATGATGGTAATGGTGACGATGGGGAATCTAGTCTTATGCAGTGCTCCAGGTTATTTACAGTAGGGAGTTAGCACAACCATATATTTTTAAAACTTTTAATCTTTTATAATGAAGAACATATAGTATGCATATCAGAATATTAAAAAAAAACATACATAGAGAACTTCAGTATCCTAATTTCACCAAAGTAGAATCAAATGTGAACCATCATAAATCATAGTCTTAGCATTTGCCATTTCTCTGCATGTCTTTTCTAAAGTCTTTCCCTCTCCCTACATCAGACATGCACACACAACCTAGACAGTCCATATTAAGGTAAACATGACCAAGAGTGATGGTTTTTGTATGGGGGAAAAGAAGGAAAGAAAGGAAGGGAGGCAGAGAGAAGAGTATATAAAAAGTATGTAATATGAGGTATATAATACCCATAATACTATAATAATATACAAAAATACAAAAGTAATTTCCTGATAAACAGAAGTTTGCATATTCAGACTCAACTGCCATGTTTTTCTCCTCTTGCTAATTATGTTTAAATAGTTTTATGTTATTTTTATGTAAATAAGCCATTAACTGCTGCCCATGTCTTAATTTTATTTCTTCCATGTTGGTAAAGTTTTCTGATAATTTTTTTTAAATTTAGTCTCATTCTTTTGGGTAAATTGAAGAAAAACAAGACACATTTCAGTAGGAAATTTTAAATCTGCATCTGTATGAATTGTCTTTTCCATAAAGGTGGGCCAAGGTTAGGCAGCTAAGCCTCCTTGGAGAGGAAGTTCAGCAGGTGGCAGGAGGATGGAAGGCTGCTGCGGTTTTACTGGTGACAATCACACAAAGTTATCCAATGTTGGGAACTGCGAATGAGTTTAGGAATTATATGTACAGGGGTCACAAACTCAAATGTGCTCAAGGCATTCAGATCTCTTGTGTTTGTAAACACAAGCATGCTGAACAAAACATACCTGAGAGCCAAGTTCAGGCGCCTGGAAGTCCTGCTTCCATTTTCAATTGAAGAAATAAAAATCCAGAGATGTTACTTGCCAAAGCTTTCCTGCTAGTGAGTCTTCTCCAGACATATATTCTGTATCTTTTCTCTATTCCTGTATTTTAATTTCCTAATTTCCTAATCCTGTATTCTTTCTAGCTCTCTGTGTTGCCACCCTTAACACATGAGGGGCAGTGAATGGCTTTTTCTTATGTTCCTAATGTCAGTTTTTAAGCTAATAAGATAAGTAGAAGAGAGGAGGGAGCTCTTGCTTGGGGATTGGACATTTGTATGAAGGCTTGGATATGAGGGGGGCCCTGAGGGCAGTTTTTCTTTTTGTGGACACAAAAATTTGAGGTGTAAGCTTTGCCTTTTTGTAGCTTGTTATTAAAATAACCTCATTTTTAATATTCTTTCACTTTGCTGCCTTTTGATGTAGTACCCTAAAAGAAAAAAAAAAAGATAATGTCTTGGCAGCAAATGGCCCTGTTCTTGAAAGTGATGACTACGGATGTTTGCTTTAGAAGTAACATTGCAAATGTACAGACTGGCCCAGGGGTATGTATGTGGTATCTGTGTGCATATATATTTGTATGTGTGTACGTCTATATCTACAAGTGTATATATCCACATAACTATACAAATCTATGTAAACATGCTTATAAATATAAATGCAAACACACACATTTACATGTCCAAGTTTGGATTCCCCCAGAAACAGGCCCTGAGATAAGGATTTACATGTAAGTCATTTCCTTAGAGAGGACACTGGCAGAGGAGTGTAGTGATGACTCTGGGGAGGGAGGGGAGGCACCCTGGCGAGGGGGTGTCACCAAGCAAGTATCCTTGTACCCAACCAAGCAAGTATCCTTGTACCCGACCAGAGTGCACTCCTGCCGGGCAAATTTTGGAAGCCAGTATGAGATTCATGCCTCAGAATTTCCTGCTGAGAGGTGAAGAACATGAGATATGTTTACAGCAACTCCCTTCTACTCCAGAGGGGTCTTGATTGGGTACCAATATGAGCCTGCCACTCAGGTGACAAAGTGGCCTCTAGCAATGAGAGGAAGAAGCACAGGTGCTGGCCGTTGGGAGTCTGGCATGCACACTCATGTGGTAAGGGTGAGAGGATGGAGGTGGGGCAGCAACATAGTCAGCTACGGCATATTTGTATATGTATATGGCACATGTACACACATGAACTATGCATTAATATTTTCATGTCTCTGAATATGTATGTATATATGTGCATACACATGCATATACCCATATGTATATATGCATGCACATGTCTTTAGAACACTGGACCATCAGTGTTTTCCTTTGCTCATGCTGCTGGCCTGGTCTGGAACTCCTTTCTTTTCCTTCTTCACCTGGTGAGTGCTTGAGCTTTCAAAGTCGGTTATCACCACCCCACTGCAACTAACTTGGTGACCACTTCATTCCCCAGATGGTAGCAACCGCAGTTTTCTCATTTGTGTTCCTAAGGCTCACGGCTCTCACTGGCTAGCTCACCTGCCGTCTTTCCCTTCCTCCTTCTCTCACATGTGCGTGCATACACACACACACATGCACCCACACACATGCACACACACACACACACACACACACACACACACACACACACTTCCAGGTAGCAGGTTGTAGCTTCTGCATGTCTTTCTAACCTCGCCACTGAGCACTGTGAGTGTTCAGTGTCACTAGTATTCTTCTTTTCTATTGCTGTCTTATGACGTAGGACACTGAAACCCAGTAATCACTTCTCTTCCAGTGACAATTCTGCCCTTCAGAGCTGACCCACGCCTTCTTGCCTAGGAGAATCTATTGTAGGTAGATATCCCGTTCTCATTAGAGTTCTGCCTGCCTGGGAGCACCCCATACAGAGTCATGCACGTGTGAGGCATCCCCCGTGTGTACTCCGTCTCTGACGGATGACTTACCAACTCTCCGAGGTGCTCCTCGCTCTCAAGGAGATATCACATAAGCCAAGTGGTGCCATGTGGCTTACATTTTACATTCGGCCCTTTTTTGTTTCACTCTCCGAATTTGTGAAAATGGTCTACCCGTGTTTTTGTGATGTGGTGACAGGGGCAGACCACCAGAAAAGACATTTCATCTTATTGAGATGGATTCCTTAGATAATGAAACAGATGCCTTGCGCATGATTTTACATCCTCGATGTAGGGCAGGCATTCCAGTATATACGGCATTCCAGACAGTTGAGAGCATGCTAATGCGTGACGATATCTGGGGAGGATTTCACAACCTCTTGCTCTTACTCATTCCAGAAGCAGAGCATCTAACATTTTTAGGTGTGAATATCATCGTGACTCACAGAAAAATGCAGCGCTTTACTATCCCTTGTTAAACTGTATAACCCCCATGTACCCATTACATAAATAAGAGAGCCAAGAGAATTACTTCTCCAGAGCCCTAGTACTAATCAGGGGGGTGAAAACTGGAGTGCTTCTGGCTGTTCTATAGAGTTGTCTGAGTCATACTGGAGTGCGTTCCCTATGGCACGTGTTCAGTGTGAACAGGTCCTATGCTCCTTTTAAAATGGAAAGAGGAGGATTCTTTCCTAACACAGAAGCAAAGAATTGTTTATAAAGTATACCAAGCATTGGTTAAAGTATACCAAGCACAGAATTGTTTATAAAGTATACCGAGCATTGGTTAAAGCATGCATCTGTTTCTTTTTTGTTTAAGTTTGAATTTTTTACTACCTGCCTAACTGGATAGCATGCAGTTCCGTTTGCCTTTGTTTGGTCAAGTTTTCAGGGAACAGGATGGTGGCAGTTGGCACAGACATTTCTGTAAAACCCAATGTCTTCAGACTTGTAAGACTAAAGACCAAGGTGCCAATGAGAGATGTTTGTGTTCTTTTTTAGTAAACTATTTTAAGAACCCTGTGGGCTCAGCGTTCTTGGAAATTCCTTACCGAAGGGAGTAAAGCCCACAGAGTTGTAGGATACTCTTAAAAGAGTGGCAAGTCCTCAGTCTGCAAAACGAGCCAAATTAACTGGCCAAGATCAATTACTTTTGCTGACAAAGGCGTATTAAGTTCAGAGGATTTTTACTAATAAACATGGGTTGTTAATGGGCTGTCTGTGATGAAGGAGCTGTACTTTATTGGCTCTTAGAAGCCATGAAGTCCATAAACACCTTTGCTCTCACTTACACTTTAGATATTGCAAAGTGCTGTCTCCCAGGGAAAGTGAAACTCCTAAGAAGGTTATTTGGAGAGAACAAAGAAAATGGAGATCTTCATGGTTCCCGTTCCTCTTAGACCAAATTCCTTAAGATGTTCTGCACAGCCTGGCTTGGCCCGACCTCTCCCCAAGCTCTCTGGCCTCATCTGTGGCCCTCCCACATTCTGTCTGCTCTGGCCCCTGGGCAGATCTTCAGGATCCTCATGACTCAAAGCGTGGACCCAACCAGCAGTGTTGGTCTTACCTGACAGCTTGTTAAAAATGCAGAAGCCCAGGCCCTACCCCAGACCTACTGAATTGAAATCTGGAGTTTAATAAGCTCCCTGGAGGATTTACTTGCCAAATAAAGTTTGAGGAGCATGGTCTAATATCTCATAGCCTTTACCTGGGCTGCCTTTTCTCTCCTTTCTTCTCCTTATCACCCCCCATGCTTAGCTAATACCCACTTAACCCGCACTCGGAAGCCCAAACATTTCCTTTTTAGGGAAACTCGGTCTGATTCTCAAGATGAGATCAGGTCATGTTGCTAAACCTTTTAGGGCAGCCCATACTTTACTTCCCAAACATTTAAAATGATTTATAATTAGATTTGTTTGTTTGTGACGATTGTATTTGACTCCATGAGGGAAAAATGGTTTGTATCCTTAGTGCTTGATATGTAATGGGCATACATAGTAATTGCTGAATTTATGAACAAATGACTGCTGAGTTTGATTTTCCTTTCTTTCCCCATTGCCTCTCTCTCCACTCTGCTAATTTAGTTTCCCCCTGCACGTTTAGTCTTTGCAAGTTCAGCAGGGAATAGAGAGATGCACATCACAGTAGATGAGCTCAGAAAGGAAGATGGATTTATGTTCAGCTGCTGTAGCACTTATAATAAATTGCTTTGTATGGAATGCAGATGACTTCCCTGGAGAGGTCTTCTCTGGAACGTGCACTTTAAGCCTCAAAGATTCCTACTACTCATGGCAGCAGGAAGATGCAACCGCAGGAAGCACTTGCCAACTGTCAGGACCACTTGCTGTGGCAGAGCTTTGAAAAGAGAGCATGATTCGCAACTTTTAGAGTTGACCTTGCCCTGGGAGACATGTCTGACCTCTCCCTGTTCCAGTGTGTTCGGCTTCGGATTGCACTTCCCTACAATAGGAAGCAGTGAGACATCTCATTATTTCTGTGGTCACGTGATGCCACGGCAATCCAAGTTACATATTCCCATCCACACGGCTGTTCCTCCTGCATGGGGACTTGGGACCCTCCGTGCCTGAAACTTCTCACAGGGCCTCTCCCTTACTTGTTGTAATATGTGCAATTTGGCACATTTTAGACACAGGCTGTCATTATATCTTCCTTATCCACAGGGAGAAATTTGGCTACATCTGGGCAATAAATTGGAGAATTGAGCAATTATCGAGTGAATTGGATTAATGTGGGCAGTTTATCTAAATAGTGTGGGCCCCAAACCTTCAGAATAGTTTTCAAAAGTAGTCTGAAATGTTGGTATAATTGTTGGAATGTTCTGTTTTGCATTGTGTATGTACCAGCACCCTGAGGACAAAAAGTTCCTGGTTTTGAATAGTCAGTTGAAAAAAAGAGTCTTTTCTTTAAGATGTGGATAACACTTGACCACTAGGAGGGGCCTCCAACTTGCTTAGAGAAGTAGCTGGTGCTATACTTATTTTTGGCTAGATCATGAGGTTCTGAATCCTGGTGTTTTATGTTAGAATGAATCGGAGCAGTTGTAATCTGTCAGCTAAGACTTCTATTGGAAAGTCTATTGTAATGCCATTCTCTTTAGATAGAATCCATAAATGTACAACTGTTGTCATGGGGGTGTCAAATTCTTGCTTCTTGAAAATGCCACCAAAGTAACCTGTTTGTAAGGCAAAGCCAAGTTTTTTGCTTACTGTGTTTATTGGTCATTACCTTGACAGAGGTTTAAAATAATGTTTTAGAAGGAAGAAGGCAAAGGTGAGATATTTATGAGCTTTGGGTGGCAGGATCTAGTTTAAGGTGGGTTTTTCACTGTAAGGTCTTGATTTGGAGTGGTATACTGATAGACTCATATGATATACTAGTCTAGAATTGGTGGGAACAGCGAGGCCAGGGCTCCAAGGGGGATCTTAAAGAGTTCATGAGCCTCGTTGAGTTATCTGTATTACTAGTTGAGTACTTTTAAGGAGTTCCTGACATCAACAGGAAGCTTACTTTTTTTGATGTTAAAAAGTCTGGGGATAACTGTTGTATATTTGAAATCCTATTTTAGCCCTGCCTCATGTGTTTTCAGTCCAAATCCTAGATTTTAGTCCCTATATATGTCTTTATTTTTTGTGGCTTCTAAGCTTCCTTATGCTTATTTCTTTATATAATTTATAACTGAAGCAGCCTATAAAGTTATTTTTCTACATAACATGACAGTTTTTCTAGATGACAGTTGAACATTTATAGGAAAACACATACTTTGAAAAGAGATAGCAAATGATTTATTTACAGGAGCATTATTGATAGTAAAAGCTACTTTTACTGTGTGTATCCTGTGCCAGATACATGTAATGATTTCACATTAATTTTCAAAATTGTCCTGCAATCCAGGGAGGTATTAGCCCCATTTTTTTTTTTTTTTTGGTGAAGAAACTGAGATTCTGAGTTTAAAAGCTTGCCTAAGATCAAAGAGCTAATAAGAATTGAAATCTTGAACTGCTTGATTATAAAGCCACATGTCATTTCTCTCTCATCTACCCTCCCTCCCCCTGACCAATCAGTGTAATTTTGAGATATTATGTCTGATTATAGGCATTTGGAAGTGGGAAATGCCATTTGAATCTATGGAGTGAAGAGCAACCAGACATTTTGAGAGAGAAATAATGGTGAGGTGAGCATTTTTGGTGCAATTTTGGTGCAAGAGGTACAAACACAATAAAAGTGTGAATTACACTTCTCTCTCAGAAGTTCACAAGTCTAAGAAAGTTTAAACTCATACCAGATTTCAGCCTTGGGCATTCAGCCTAAGTATATGTCACCATGATGCCAGAGTGGATGAAGAACACATATCTGTTACCCTCACATCAGTTGGAGAACAGAGACACTGTGATCTATAGTGTGTTTCCTCGCCAAGAAATTATGAATACACAAAGAACATGTGATAGTTGCTGGGACAGAGCCAGTCTCACTGCCTCTGCTTCTGAAGAGATAGAAATAAATGTTTATCTGATGGGGCCTATCTATCCCTTGCAGTAGTCACCAACAGAGTTGAAGCAGCAATTGGGAGAGCCTTCTTTAGAGATAATACAGAGGAGTTGGGTTCCCCTGGACATGAGTTTCAGTGGTTCTGTGAGTGGATATTTGTCCTCTCGGTAGAATGAAGGGGCAATTGTATGATTGCTTTTGAGCAGTTGCTTTTCTCCTATCCATCTAAAAGCAGATGCATTTACATATTTGAGTAGAGTTTGGTAAGAAAATGAGCTCGATTGGTTAAATCTTATCCCATTGTATCCTTGCAAAGATCATTCCGTCAATTTTTCCCCTCTCCCTTTTATACTCTTTAAGTTCTGTCACAATGATGAGCTCCCTTTATCTCCTAAAAATCCAGGAAGGATATTGATTTTACTAAATGCTGAAGAATTTCCCACCTGTTTAGCCATTCCTCCTTCCATCTTTTCATCCATCATTTATCTCTACAGCCAGCCAACCATTATTAATTTAACGATGGTTGTCTGCTATGTGTTAGTATATTAGGCACTGAGCACTCAAAGATGAAGAAGATTTCATTTTTATCTCCAGACAATTATAATCTATTGACTTGGGTATATTAAAAATGCATCCCAAATTGAACCACCCTGCAGCATTTTTCGTGTACAAAGTATAAGATGATATTATATGATAATATGTACCAACTATATAAATTATATAATTTGTATAGAATATAATATTATATATAATTATATAATTATAAAAATTCCAGGTGGGATTCTATCTGACAAGACAGATAGAAACAACTGTACAATTCAAAGATAATCACTGTTCATAGGATTTGATACATTTCCTTCCAACCTTTTTTCTCCATATTTACATATAGTTATAAAGCTAGATAGGATCACATTCTATATGCAGTCTTGTATCTTGGTTATTTTCATTTATCATTATATTGTGAACATATCTCCATCTCATTAAAAAGTCACCAAAAATTGAAAAATATTTTTAATAGCTACATAATATTCTATCAGTATACTATGAATTATTTAGTCATTTTTTTTGGTATTAAAAAAACTAATGCTGTTCTCAGTTTTCACGGTTATGAGTAAGCAACAAACATCTTTGAAAATTAATCTTTCTTTGTTTCTCTGATTGTTTTCTTAGGCTAAATTCATAGAAGTATAATTAACGGGTCAAGGATACGAACACTTCTGTGTGTGTGTGCGTGTGTGTGTGTGTGTGTGTGTGTGTTGCTAAAATAACTCATGTAAGTGATGCCCTAATTTCCACCTCAATCTTCAACACATAGGTGTCTTGCACCAAGAGTGTTTTTTCATTTGTAAACCTTGTTTTCATTGACATTTTACTTCTGAAACTGAATATTATTCATATGTCAAAGTCTGTTGTATTTTTTCTGTAACTTGTGTTTTTATTTCTCATTTTTGTACCGAGTGCTTAAAGTTCTATTGAATGTATGTATGTATGTATGAAGGATATTCATCTCCTCCTTGTTATGCAAAGGTGTGTTTTTAAAAGCACAGACAAAAATGCTGTGTGTATAGTTGTACCTTAGTGTGTATGTTGCATGTTGGATACTGGCAGAGCTTGCCAAAAATCCTGTGTGTTCTTCCAATCTTTTCTCTTCTGATCTTGATCCAAATATATTAACAAAATGTGAGTCTACATTGTTACCTCTCAAATGTAATTAATCTGAGACTTTTCTTTGTTTAAGCTCCTCTCTTTCCACCTCTGACCCCTTCATTTTGAGACAGTGATCTTCTGTACCTGTTCCTAGGCTAAAGTGAAGCTATTCTTTGAGTTTCTACAATGCCTCTTTCCTAACCCACAGCTCTGCAGTCTCTCTGTCTCCCCACAGGTTTCTCTTTGTCTCGTGGCTCAGAGTGTGAAAGATCCCTCCTGATCCCTTCTCAGGCTGTTATTCCACTGGGACTCTTGTTTCCATTCTTTCCTACCTTCCCTCATTCTGTGGTTTAGATTTTGTTTCTTGTGGACAAGCATAACGTGCCTTACACCTTTGAGTGCAGTGTCTTGAATGTAGGAAACAGTAAATATTTGACTAAATGCCTGGTCTTACACTTTCTGATTGGAGTATCCATGTTCTTGGAAATGAGTTATACAATATAGAGCCTTCTACCTTCCTACTTGGGACTTTGTTTCAATCTTGAAGGCAATAAGCTACATATTCACTTTTTTCTTTCATTGAGCATAGTGACTTGAAGGGTTTATGATAAATCTGTAGAGGGAAGAGAATCCAATCTAAAGTATTTTATTTTATTCTATTTTAATTTTTAAGTTTATTTATTTTGAGAGAGAGACAGAGAGACAGAGACAGAAAGAGAGAGAGAGAGAGAGAGAGAGAGAGAGAGAGAGAGAAGGGCAGGTGCAGAGAGAGAGGGAGAGAGAGAGGGAGAGAATCCCAAGCAGGCTGCATGCCCGGTGTGAAGTCCAACGTGGGGCTTGATCTCATGACCCTGAGATCACGACCTGAGCTGAAATCAAGAGTCAGACACTTAACTGACTGAGCCACCCAGGCATTCCAAAAACTGACAAGGAGACTTCCAAGTGGCAGTGTTCAGAGGGAGGGGTGAGGGTGATGCCTCAGCCTCATGGGAGGGTAAGTGTCAGAAAGTATCTCTCTGTGGTGTGGGAGGAAGGGAAAGGAAACATCTATTAGTAAAAGTAGAAAGAAATACTCCATTTTGTCAACAAAATAGAATAAAACATCCGTGTTGTGATACTTTAGAATATTTCCAGATGTTTTGATCTTTTGTTTTGTTTTGTTTTTTTGTTATTACCACGAAAACTTAATTTTTTAAAAAATTAGTACTATGGGTCTGCTCCTTGTTTCTGCTTTATGGCTCCCCCTCCCCTCCCTGTGCTCTTCCTTCCCTTTTCCTTTCCCTTCTGCTTCCATTCTCCCTGTCATTTCCAGACATCCTTAAGCTGCTGTGCTTTGATTCTCATCAGTATCTCAGCACGATAGCCTGTTTTAATAAAGTAGTGTAGCTCACTTTCATTGCCATCTTGGTCTCTCCTTGAATAACCATCCCAGAGTTCTGTACACATGAGATATTCAGGAATTATCTTTTGAATGAATTGATTACACATTTTGGCACCTTTTAAATGTCATTCAAATGTTCAATTTGGAGGGTGGCAGTGCTTTTGTGGTCCTGTGAATGGCTTCAATTACCACCATTCCCTTTGAGTGGAATTTTAAATGATACCACTTGTTTAATGTAAGCAGCAATGTGTTGGGATCGCAGGGAGCCACGCAGAAGAATATTTCCCCTGAACACATCCAACATTGTCTTCTAAAGCTCATCCCTGAGCCTACACTGAGTCAGTGCAGTGAATCATCCCTTGTAAACCCACCTAAATACTTAGTGTGGTTTAGAAGGTCCAGCTTGAAATATCAAGCAGATTTTGCTATTTGGAAAGGGGACAGGCCTCCAGGATCTGGATGAACCTTCTGTACAAGGAGCACCATGAAATGTATAAACAACCCAAGTTATATCCAGTGTCAAATATTATCTATCGCACAGTTCTGTGCACTGCTGTTTTGTTCTAGGGCCTCTTCTGTTCCCTATGATACACATCAGCATCAGACAATCTGATCATGATTAACAGTATTCTATTCCAGATGTCCTATGTGGGGACTTTTTAAACCTCTGAATATTGCTGGAGTTAAACACACACAAAAAACTGCTACTCATAATGAACAAAAACAAAGGCCATAGTTTGTCCATGACATTCTCTTTAGTGAGGGGAAAAAACATACCTGTTTCATTTTCGGTCTGATTAAAGATAAATTTGTAATGTAATCAAAACATCAGTAAAAGCAGTTATTCCTTACAAAGGAGTATACTTTGGTCATGTTTTAAGAACAAAAATTCAATAATAGAAAAGTTACTTTTTAATTTCAAAATGAGTATGAAGAATTACTCTCACCACATCATTCATATTGATACACATCTTACTTTTTTTCATGCTTTAATCTGACAAAACAAGCTTTAATATACTTTCACATTTTGGTTGTAGGGCTGTGTTGACTTTAGGGTTCTTTTCCCATACCAATCTGAGTTTATGAATGTGATTGGTAGATGACAGGAGTGAGAGTTCTTGACATTGGTGGGAAATGTGTTTCTTTTCAGCTTCAAGTTCAAGAAAAGTAGAGGGAGGGGACTCTTGAGAATTTTTGGTTTTGTTATTAGGTTTTCAGCATCCATAATATTCATAAGCAATGGACACAGCTGTCTTTAATAACTAAGGCCGCTAACTGAAAGAACAGAACACATGCCAGAAAAACATCAGGCTGTAAGGATTTTTTCCAATGCAAAAATTTTCATATGTTGAAGCAAGATTTCATTTATAACCAAACTGGATGTTTACTCTAAGTTTCTATCAGTAAGTAAAAGCATTTGACTAAGCACTAGGAAAAGTGCAGTGAAGTTTTTGGTATTTTTAAAAGTTTTTCCTTTGCTACTACATTGTTCTGGATAGTTTTAGAGCATGCAGATGTGTTCTGTATCCCTTAGGGGGCATTGTGGTGGGCAAAAGGTCACTGGCCAGGCTGAGGAGAACTGGGGTCCTGTCCTGCTTCTGGCGGGAAGGGCTTATTAGAACCTTTTCAGTTCTATAATTTCCCAACTCAGAAAAAGCTCTTAAATTTCCAAGGAAGTAAGTTATTTGATGGACTCTAAATACCAGCTAATAGAATTATTTTTTCTAATATAATAATAGGTCATCATTACATTTTAGAATTTACTTTTTTTAAAAAATTAATGCATTAATTTTTAATTTATTCATAGTGAAACTTGTTCTCTTTTTATACATATTCCATGAATTTTGACAAATGCACAATTAAATCAGTAGTTAATACAATTATTTTTATTTTTCAGCTTCTTAATGTTTATTGTTTATTTTTGAGAGAGAGAGAGCATGAGTCGGGGAGGGTTAGAGAGAGAAGGAGACACAGAATCTGAAGCAGGCTTCAAGGCTCTGAGCTGTCAGCACAGAGCCTGACGTGGGCCTCGAACCCATGAACCGTGAGATCATGACCTGAGTTGAAGTCGGATGCTTAACCAACTGAGCCACTCAGGTGCCCCTAAAATAGTTAATATTATTATAAATTATGTTCAAAGATGCAAAAAGTCTACCTATTGTAGCTATACCACAACTTATATTAAAAAACTAAAAAGATTTTTGGCTCTTAATCATAAAGCTTTTCTAAAATATCAAGACATGTCTGGTGCCTCTAACATATCTAGAATGAGGAGCAAGAGGATCTCATCCATTTTGGATCTTGTGAAGGTCTTTGCTCATGAAATGTATTTGTGGGTTTTGTTTGCAGAACAATGATTAGAAGTAGAGGAAGCTTTTCTTTTTCCCCCTAACGCAAAGGTAAGACAGTACAACAGGTGGGGAGTGAGAGCCACGAATAGAACTCCAGTTGCTGGGTTCTATCATTATGTTGCTGAATGTGTAGGTTGTAGCTTATTTTACAACCCTAGATTCATCGCTCAGAGATGGAAAGGCATTTCAGTGCCTCGACATGTTTCCACATTAGTATAAAACCAAATGGTATGGGGTTGAGGATTTTCTGGAAGAGTGTTGAGGTTCTCTAAGGAGAGTCACCTGGCCTTTTCAGCTGTGTTTGTTTCTGGAGAGTTGTGCAGATGTTAAGTGTTGCTTCCTCATCCCAGGTGTTGTCCAAATGTTGGTACAGAAGAGGCTTGAGTTTTCCACAGGGTGCAGTAGCTATGACCATAATATTAATAGAGTCACGTGATAGATGACAGGTGAATTTGGTATATTCCACCTGGGATCTGGCCCGTGTGCCCTGGTGGGAGGACATAGTCTTTGGAATTAGTGGGGCGGGGTTAATTTAGCTCTGTTCTTTCAGCAAATGAATATACTTCTGAGCCCCACTTTCTTCATTCATAAAATAGGGGGCCATTTCTTGGCAAAAAATAGCCAGAAACCTTATGTCTTCTTCCTCCATCTAAACATGGTTGCCATAGCAAACAGGACCTACAAAGCTATTCCATGTAGGAAGAGTTTTATGCACAATGGAAAAGATAAGGTTCTCTTGCTTCTTGTTAAGGAAATAAAATCAAAGATTTCAAAGAAAATTTAGGGCTTTGGAGCCCCAAACACCCCAACCCGTATCTTTTTTTTTTTTTTTTAAATAAAAGATGTCCCAGATGGCTGTCTCAGGATTTCATGGGATGATACATAGTGTCCTGCCTACTAACAGCACTTAGTAGATGCCTTCCTTTCCTGCAGGACTGAATAATTTTTAGTCATAGTCCTTTCAGTGGCAGCCTGTTTGAATTTAGATTTTTGTTTGCATATCATAGCTAAATATTTTAAACCAGAGTTTCCCGGATTGGTGTTCAGAGAAGAAACCTACCAGATAGCTTCTTGGTGTCAGATTATTGTCCTTCCTACACAAGGTGGCATGAACATGCTGCCTCTCTGCCTTGAAGCACCAGTACCTTTCTTTTCTCAGAAGGAGACAGTATTCTTCAGTCTGAGTCATTTTTTTCTCTTCATTTAAAGAGCTGCTGAATCTTCTTAGACACCGTGGGAAAGTCTAAGCACTGTTCTAGCAACATTCCAACCCTGCTCTATCCAGTGGAAATAGAGAGTGAGCCACATTTGCAATTTTTGGTTTTCTAGTAGCCACGTTGAAAGAAGTCAGAGAGAAACAGGTGACATAAATGTAATAATATACTGTTTTTAACCCCTTGTATCCCAAATATTATCATTTCAATACGTAAGCATTCTAAAAATATTAATGGAATATTTTACATTCTTTTTTTTCTTTTTTCATACTACATTTTCAACTTCTGGGGTGTATTTCATACCTAAAGCCCTTCTTCTTGCAGACTAGCCACATTTCAAGTAATCAGTAGTCTTGTGATGAGTGGCTACCATGTTGGAGAGCACAGGTCTAAACAATGATGGAAGGTGCACAAGAAGGTCCCGCATTCACACTCAACAGGACCTTCCCTCCTGCCTAATCCCATCACATGATATTCTGTTTCTGGTCTGCCAGGTTGACATTGTGCTAAGAAATCAGGACGAAATAAAATGGAAGTTAGTTATCCGCTAGAATAATCATTTCTAAGGGTTTGCCTCCCTCTGCTCTGAATCCTCCATTGGTATCCAAATGGTGACCCTACTTTGCTACCAACTCCCTCTGCCATTTGACCCTTCTTATCAAATTGACCTTGTTTATTTTTTTCCCATAGCTTTTTAATTGCCATTGATATCCTTGGTTTTTTTTTTTTTTCTCTGTTATTCTCTCTCTCTCTCTCTCTCTCTCTCTCTCTCTCTCTCTCTTTTTGACCCCTGCCCTGGTAGAATATAAGCCCTGTTAGGGCAGGGACACTGTTTTGTTCATTGATATATTCTTACTAGTTACAACAGAGCTTAGCACATAGTAGGCACTCAACAGATATTTGCTGAATGGATAAATGGATGAACAATACCAAGGCTTTGGCATTTCTAAGAATGAAGAATTCTAATCATAGTATTTACCAACAGTTGATTAAAATTTGAAAGTTCTGAATACCACCCTGCCCAAGATAAATAGCTTAATTTTCTTAATTTGGAAAACACAATCAAATCATCTATGCATTGGCTTTTTTCTGGTTTGGAAGGCCCACTAACAGATTTTTATGATGTTGCCCAGGTCAGCTAGACCTCAGTGAGAGTCTGGTTAGTGCCCTCAAACACAGACACTGCTCAATTTTAAATGGTAACTTGTTGGAATGTCAGAACAGACTCAAATTCAAATTTAAGCAGAGTTCTCAAATGCTTTTCCTTCTTTGGAAGTAGATACTTAGGAATTCTCAAAATTTAGGAACTCTCAACTTGAATATTTAATGGGGTCAGGTTGGATTACCTCCTCTATCTTTACAAATCTTCAAACAAATCTCTCCCATTCAGTTTCAGCACAGTCCTTGAGAATGTCATGAGCATGTGCATAGGGTCAAGGCTGAATGGTAAGAAGGGCTGTTGTTGTTGGCTGGATCTGTGTGGGGAGCAGCACTAACCATGGGCTTGTGTAGCCAAACAGTGTGATGTGATCCTCTGGCTGCAGAGATCCTGCCAGACGCCCGCATCTGGCGCAGTGGCGGCCTGGCTCTTCAGAGAGGAAAGGCCAGTATAATTTAGAAGCCAGAAAACCTTTCCTTTGTCTTACTTGTTTTTTCTCCAAGAAGCTGAAGTTTTGAAGGCCTCAGCAGGAGAGAAGTCTCCCTGTCCGAGAGGCTCTCAGGATTTTGTGCCTTGTAGTATGAAGTTAGCAAGGAGCTCTCAGCATCTCTTTCCTCTCTCCCTGTCTGCTCGCAGTCCCAGAACATAAAATTGGCAATGGCCATAAATATATTTCACACTAAATTATTCTTTCTAGTAGTGGAGCGGCCTCTTACCATTCTCTTACATGTTCCGAGAGAGGAAAGCAAAACTTTGTCAACAGTCTCAGAGTCAAAACTCAAGATTGAAGTTTCTAGGCAATGAATCCAATTTTGACTTCCCTTTACCCTCCTGGGCACTGGGAACACAGTGGGTTTCATGTGCTGAGAACATGCCATTTGGTGAACGAGAATTTAAAATTCTAAGTTAAGGTCCTGTGGCTAGTTTAAAGCTTGGTAAGATAGTTTTGGATTAAAAGCAACAACCTAAGGAAGGAAGAAAGGAAGGAAGGAAGGAAGGAAGGAAGGAAGGAAGGAAGGAAGGAAGGAAGGAAGGATGAATGAAAGAAAATAAAACCAACAACCTCAGACTTTATAAAGGTATGTCATCCCCCTGTAAAAAAGCATCAAATATGGGAAGGTTTGTTCTAGAACTTTATTTTTATTATGTAATAATTCTTGTACTTGCAAATTTTTAATGTGCAAAAGGCTTTGCTGTACTTACTGGTTTATACCATTTGAGTGTTTACAAAATATATAGTTTGACAAGAACTTTTGAATTCATTCAGAGAAAGAATATTTTTCTGAAATCAGTTTCTCCTTTCTTGAGACGAGCCTTTCCTTCAACTCATTTTATTCTCCAATCCCTTTTTTTCTTTTTTCTATTTTCTATTTTCTAACTTTTTTTTCTTTTTTCCATTTTCTATTTTCTAACTTTCTATTTTCTCCTTCTAAATACCTCTTTGGTTTCCCCAACTTCCTCAGAATTTCAAAGGTAACCATGGTTGTGAGTTGGAGACCATCCCAAACTCTCTGGTGGAGGGTATCATATCCAGAGCTTTGTGCCCAGTATCTTCAAAGTTTTGTATTTGTCTGTCACAAGTTGATTATAATTGTGGTCATTTTTTTCTGATCTACTAAATGACCCATTTGTAATTCTTTTCTGTAACAAACCTATGAATTATGAAAAAACTCACATGTTGACCAGTTTGATGAGAGAAGAAATGGGTTTAAAGACAGCTTGATCAAATTCTATTTGAAAAGGGGTACTGTGGCTCAAATATCCCAACTTCCTAATGCTTTTATGACTTTGACATATTTTAGTGCCCGAAGTAAAACCATCCATTCATTCATTCATTCATTCACTAACTCGCATAATAACAGTTTTTGCTTTGGACCCACTAGAACTGAGAGCTTGACTGTTCTAATGCTGGGAATACAACCATTAACTAGAAAGATAAAAATGTCCACTCCCATGAGGCTTACATTCCAGTGGGGAAGGTAAGCAGCAACCAGGAGAAAAAGTTAAATGTATGAATTCCAAAGAGTGAAAAGTACTGAGGAGAAAAGCAAAGCAGAGAACGTGGAGAATGTTGTTGGGGTAGGGTAGATAGTGATTTTAAATAATGGGGTCAAGAAAGGGCTCACCATCGCCTCACTAGTGTATTAGTGTATTAGACCCCAAACTCTACCTGTTTGCAACTAATAGACACTTGTCTGTTCAGTGAAAAAAAGGAGCTGATAATTAAGAAATATCCAGAGATGTATCTAGACTAAAGAATGAATGTAATGCAGGTAAGTGTATGGATTTCATATTGCTTATCCCTTTATGAACTGTAAACTGACCCTTTGAGTTATGGTCATTTTAGAGCTTGCTATTCTGTTACTTTTTGAGAAGTTGCTGAGGCAGCTGAATTTGGGGTAAACATTCTTTTGATATTTTGCCCACAAAAAACGCTTGCACAAAAATGGAGAAATAGCACCATCATTCTAAAGAAACAAACCTGCCATCTTAAGTAATGGTTGAAACATTAAATATGTAGTACTCCAGCAAGAAATGTTTAACCAGAATCTTACTAGGAGGAAACAATCAGACAAATCCAAATTCAGTACTGGCCCAGATTCTTAAAAAATGTGTGTTGTAAAGGAAAATAAAAATTTGTGCAACTGTTCTAAGATAAACTAGAGGAAAGTGACGTGACAACTAAGAGCAACATGTGATTGGGACTATAGCTCCTGGATTGAAGAAAATACTCAATAGAAATTATTAGCAAAATTGGGAAGATTCGAACATAGACTGTATTTTAGATGATAGTACTGATTGATTAGTTGAATGTGACAGTTACATTGTAGTTATAAAGGAAAAAGGAAAGTGTTCCTAGCCTTAGGAAGTACATGCTTAATTAAGGGTAGGATGTTTACAAATGATTTTAAACAGTTCAGAAAAAACTCTCTCTCCCTCTCTCTTTCCCTAAAAGTATTGCAAAATATTAAAAACTGATATTTCTAGATGAAGGGCATATGGATGTTTATTGCATTATTCTTGCAACTTCTCTGACAGTTTAAAATTTTTCAAAATTAGGGTGCCTGGGTGGCTTAGTCAGTTAAGCATCTGACTTTGTATTAGGTCATGATCTCGTGGTTTGTGAGTTCGAGCCCCGCATCAGGCTCTGTGCTGACAGCTCGGGGCCTGGAGCCTGCTTTGGATTCTGTGTCTCCCTCTCTCTGCCCTTCCCCTGCTCATGCTCTGTCTCTCTCTGTCTCAAAAATAAATACAAACATTAAAGAATAAAAACAAAAGTAAATAAACATTAAAAAATTAAAAATTTTCAAAATTAAATGTTGGAGAAAGAACTGGAAGTGGTTGTAAAGTTTTTGTTTTTGTTTTTGTTTTGTTTTATCAGCTAACCCATTTCACTGTTCATATGATGTTAGCTGTAGGTGTTTTTGTAGATGCCTTTATCAGGTTGAGGAAATTCCTCTCTATTTCTAGTTCATTGAGTTTTTTTAATATAAATAGGTGTTGGATTTTGTTCAAATGTATCTTATGCATTTATTGAGATGATCACATGGTTTCTGTTCTTTGCTGTATAAAAATGGTGTATTATATTGATTAATTATCATATGTTAAAAAAAATTTTAATGTTTATTTTTGAAGAGAGAGAGAGAGACAGAGCATAAGCAGTGAAGGGGCAGAGAGAGAGGGAGACACAGAATCCAAAGCAGGCTCCAGGCTCTGAGCTGTCAGCACAGAGCCCACTGTGGGGCTTGAACCCACAAGCTGTGAGACCATGCCTTTAGCCGAAGTTGGAGGCTTAACCGACTGAGCCACCCAGGGGCTCCATAATTTTCATATGTTAAACTAACCTTGCATTTCTAGAATAAATCTTACTTGGTCATGGTGTATAATATTTTTCATATATTGTTGGGTTCAATTTGCTAGTATTTTGTTGATTTTTGTGTCTATATTTATAAAGGATATTGGTTTATAGTTTTCTTGTGATGATGTTTTTGTTTTTTGATCAGGATAATAATAGCTTTATAGAATGAATTGGGAAGTATTCCCTCCTATGTCTTTGAAAATTTTGTAAAGGATTTGTGTTAATTTCTCTTCAAACATTTGGTAGAATTCAACACTGAAGCTATCTGGGCCTGGTCTTTTCTTCATGGGAAGTTTTTTGATTATTAGTTCAATGTCTTTACTTGTTATAGATCTATTCAGATTTGTTTTATCTTTGAAAGTCAGATTCAGTAGTTTGTGTATGACTAGAAATTTGACCATTTCATTATAGAACATCTAGATTGTTGGCATACATTTGTTCATATTATGCTCTTATAGTCCTTTTTACTTTGAAAGGTCAGTAGTGATGAACTTTCATTCTTGGTTTTAGTAACTTGACTATTCTTTCTTTTTTTTTCCTGTTCATTTTCTCTATTTAGTTTGTCAATTTTATTGAGCTTTATAAAGAACCTACTTTTGGTTTCGTTGAGCTCGATTATTCTCTGTTTTATTTATTTCCATTGAACTCTTTATTATTTCCTTTCTTTTTATTACTTTGAATTTAATTTTTCTTCTTTTTCCAATTTCTTAAGGTGGAGTGTTAAGTTATTGATTTAAGATCATTCATCTTTTTAAATGTATGTGTTTATAGGAATATATTTTTCTCCAAGTACTATTTTAATTGCATCTCTTAAGGATTAGTATGTTGTGTTTTTATTTGCATTCACCTCAAAGTATTTTCTAATTTTTCTTGTTTCTTCTTTGACTTTTTGGTGTTAGGAGTGTGTTAAGTTCCATATACTTTAAAATTTTCAACATTTTCCTTCTGTTACTTATTTTTAATTTTACTCCATTGTGATTAGGGGACACATTTTTTATGATTTCAATCTCTTTAAATCTATTGAGACTTGTTTTATGGCCTAACACACGTTGTATCCTGGATAAAGTTCCATGCATATTTGAGAAGAGTATATATTCTGCTGTTTTGGTGTGTTCTGTATGTATCTTCTAGGTCTAGTGTTGTTCAAGTCTTCTATTTCCTTCTTGATTTGCTTAGTTGTTTTACCCATTATTGAAAGTGAGGTATTGAAGTCTCCAATTTTTATTTATTGATCTATTGTATCTTTCAATTCTTTTAGTTTTTGCTTCATGTGTTTTGAGCCTCTTGTTAGCTGCATATATGTTTGTAATTGTTATGTATTCCTAATAAAGTTCTTTCTTATCATTATAAAATGGCCATTATCTCTAGTAACAATTTTTATCTTAAAGTAATTTTTGTCTATTAATATAGTCCCTTCTGTTCTTTTTGGTTACTGGCTGCAAAGGACATGTTTTTCGGCCTTTTTCTCTTATACCTATTTGTGTCTTTGAATCTAAAAATTGCCTCTGGTAGATAGGGCATAGTTGGATCATGCTTTTTTTCTCTCTTTTTTATGAATCCATTCTGCCAATCCCTGCCTTTTGATTGGCAGAGTCATAGTCCATTTACATTTAATGTAACTTCTAATAAGATAACTTATATCTGCTTTTTTTTAATATTTGTTTTCAATGTGTCTTTTTGTGTTTGTTTCTAAATTCCACCATTGCTACTTTTTTTAATTAAGTAGATATGTTTTAGTCTACTATTTAGTCTATATTCAGTCTGCTATTATATATATTATACATATTTTTAAATTATATATATATATTTCATTTATATATCATATATTCTATATAATATTTTAATAATAAATATTATATATAGAGAGAAAAAGAGTGAGAGAGAGTCATTTTCTTAATGGTTTGCCTGGGGATTATAATTAATATCTCAATTTTAAAATATCTAGTTCAAATTAATACCAACTTAATTTCAATAGTATATAAAAGCTTTGTTCCAATATATCTCTATTTTCCTTTTCCTTTCTATTATTACTGTCATACAAATTACACCTATATAAGTTATAAGCTATTGACACAATTTATTAGTATTGTTTTCTATGGCTTCTTTTAAATCATATAGGAATAAAAGGAGTGAGAGACAAATATACAAAAATATACATTCATACTGTCTTATATTTATCTGTGTAGTTACTTTTGATGGTGACCTTCATACCTTCATGTGGATTTGATTAATGTCCTTCCATTTCACCCTGAAGGACTCCCTTCAGTAGTTCTTATAAAGTAGTTCTGCTAGCAATGAATTCTCTTAGTTTTTATTTATTTGGGAATGCCTTGATTTTTTCTTTGTTTTGAACAAGAGTTTTGCTGTATGTAGAATTTTTGGTTGACAGTTCTTTTTCACCACTTGGAATATGTCTTCTGGCTTCAGTGGTTTCCAGTGGGAAGTCAACAGTTTATTTTATTGATGATCCCTTGTAAGTGATAAGTCACTTTTATTTTGCTATAATGAAGGAAGATCCTCTTTTTTGCCTCTGTCTCTCTATCATTTGACTATCATAGGCTTGATTGTGGATTTCTTTTAAGTTTTTCCTATTTGGAGTTTGTTGAACTTTTTGGATGGGTGGATTAATGTTTCTCATCAAATCTGGGGAAATTTTGGCCATTATTTTTTCATGTATTCTTTCTGCCCCTTTCTCTCTCTTCTTTCCTCCCATTATTTATATTTAGGACACCTACTGGTGTCATACATATATCTGAGGTTCTGCTTAGTTTTCCTTATTCTTTTTTCTTTCTGTTCTTCAGACTGGATAATGGCAACGATGTATCTACAAGTTCCCTAATTCTTTCTTCTGACAGTTCAAATCTGCTTTGAGCCTCTGTAATGATTTTTTATTCCAATTATTGCACTTTTCAATTCCAGTATTTCTGTTTCTTTTTTAAAAATTTTTAATGTTGATTTATTTTTGAGAGAGAAAGAGAGCACAAGTGTGGGAGGGGCAGAGAGAGAGAGAGGGAGACACAGAATCTGAAACGGGCTGACAGCACAGAGCTGAACCCTGGGCTCGAACTTGGTAACAGTGAGATTATGGCCTGAGCTGAAGTTGGATGTTTTAACCGATTGAGCCACCCAGGTGCCCCTCTATTTGTTTCTTTTTAACAATTTTTCTTTATATTCTCTCTTGATAAGGCATCATTCTTATACTTTCCTTTTTTTTTTTCTTTAGACATGACTTCTTTTGGTTCTTTGAATATATTTATAATACCTGAATTAAAGTCTAATAAGTACACCCTCTGAGCTTCAGCAAGGATGATTTCTATTACCTGCTTTTTATGTATATATGTGTATGGGTCATATTTTCCTGCTTCTTTGTATGTCTAATTTTTGTTGTTGAAAACTGGACATTTTATTTTTTATTTATTTATTTAAAAAAATTTTTTTTTCAACGTTTATTTATTTTTGAGACAGAGAGAGACAGAGCATGAACAGGGGAGGGGCAGAGAGAGAGAGGGAGACACAGAATCTGAAACAGGCTGCAGGCTCTGAGCGGTCAGCACAGAGCCCAATGCGGGGCTCGAACTCACGGGCAGTGAGATCATGACCTGAGCCGAAGTCGGATGCTTAACTGACCAAGCCACCCAGGCGCCCTGAAAACTGGACATTTTAAATAATGCAACATTAACAACTCTGAAAAATCAGACTTCCCCTTCCAGGGTTTGTTGTCATTGCTGTTTGTTTTTGTGGTTCTTTATTGTTGTTTTTTGTTTGTTTGGTGACTTTGTTGGACTAATTCTGTAAAGTCTGTATTCTTTGTCATGGGTGGCCACTGAATCTCTGCTTAGTTACTTTTATGCCAGCTCATGATTGGATAGAGATTTCCTTGTGTGTCTTGAGACTATATGTATCCCAACCTTTGCCAAGGGGCTCTGTGTGTGTGTTGGAGCATGCTTTCAATATTCTAGCAGGACGTTTATAATTCTATACTGTTCTTAACTTCCTGATTGTGCAAATCCTCAAGGTCAGCCAGATGTGAGAGATTTGGGCCTTCTCAGGTGTTTCCTGGGCATGCATACTGTCTTGCACATGTGTGTGGCTTTCTAGATTCTCAGGATTATGTAGGATCTTTTCAAAACCCTGTCGAGATAACCATTCCTCAACTTTTCCTTTTAGGTTTTTTTGGTCAGTGTTTTGTTAACTCTAACTGGTAATGCTGCTTTAGGCAGCAACTATGTTAAACAATTACTACTGATCATTTTAAACAAATGCCTTGGGGATACGATAGAGTGAGCTCTAAGTTGGAGATAAATTAGACAAATTCTGAGAGTGAATTTTTTCAGTAAGCTCTTTGTGATATGACATAGTGACAGATGCTCTGGGGAGGGGATATTTGGGGAATTCCAAACCCATTCATCTCTCCCTAGTGGCTGCTAGGCTACTGTAGTTGTGAGGCTGTTGCCTTTCAAGGCTACTGTAGAGCTGGGTAGAGAGGGACAAGATGAATGTAAGTTAAAATGCCATAAAACCTGCTGTTCTTATTGAAGTTCAGTTCTTTTTCCTTAATAAATGCTCCTCAGGTTATTGTAAGCCTTTCTTTCTTCTCTAGAGCTGTGAAAGTGATGATATGATAATTTTTGATGGTGTTCTTATTGCTTTATGGAGGAGTGAATTTTCACAAGTCCTTACTCTACCATTCTAGAATTTGTAAACTGTCCAGAATCATTTTATGTTACTTTTACAATTCATTTTATCAACTCATTTAAGTACTAGGAAAGCCCTTGAGGTTAAATCTTTTTGTGTGTGTGTCCTTAAGTTTTCTCTAAGGTAATATGTTTTTAGAAATGTGATTGCTAGCCAAATGATATTAATATTCTTACATTTCTTGTTATGCTTTGCCCATTTGTGTTCCACAGATACTCTCTTAATTCACATTTTAGTTCTTAGTATATATATAAAGTGTGTTTTCCTGCATGCTTAGCAACTCTGGATATTATATATCATTTTTCTATTATGATGTTAGAAATTTACAGAGTTCTAATTCCAATTTTTTTCTTATTTAAATAAGCTACTATAACAAGTAGGATAATGGCCAAAGTATAATCTAAATAAAAGCAATAATTTTTTTCTGAAGTAATCATTGTATTCCTCTCTATTTAAAGATATATACATAATGCTATTTTTGCCTTAAAAGCCTTAGGAAAAAAATAGATAAAATATGATGCGTTTTTAAATTCTGAGAGAGATTTTGGTTTATGTCTTCTTAATTAAGAGTTAGGTTTTAGGGGCTCCTGGATGTCTCAGTCCGACTTCAGCTCAGGTCATGATCTTGTGGTCTGTGAGTTCATGATCTCGCTGTCCATGATTTCGAGCCCTACTTCGGGCTCTGGGCTGACAGTGCGGAGCCTGGAGCCTCCTTTGGATTCTGTGTCTCCTGCTCTCTCTCTCTGCCCCTCCCCCACTCACGCTCTGTCTTTCTCTCTCTCTCAAAAGTAAACATTAAAATAGTAATAATTACAAAAAAGAGTTAGGTTTTACAGTGCATGAAGGAATCCTTAAAATTATCATGTATTTTTGGCTAGGTTTCACTGGAAAGGAGACCTTACCAAATTCTGTCATTTGCCAAGGAAAAGAGAAAGAATAATGATAAAACCAGAAAGCAGATAAAAACAGCCAGAGCTAAATTGATGAGTACTCCTGAAATCAAGATTTCTAATCTGTGCTGTTGTCTTTGGGTGACCCTACTGCTGCTTGGGGCAAGAGGCACTTTTTAGATAGGGTCACTGACATATTCTGCTTAACTAGCAATTGGGTAGATTTGACAGATGGACATCACTTAGTCATCAGGAGTTCCCAGTTGTCTGAGAGTGTTGGTGTATTACTTGGAAATAGTGATGTTTCTAGGACACCCGTATATTGTAATTTTTTCCTTCCCCTTTGGGATGCAATTGGAGAGATAGCTTCATGAACTTGGTGGCTCTAGTTTGACTGTTAGTACAAACTGGTACATTCACAAAGCAACGAATTCACGTTTTATGTGATTATTCCTTTGTTTCAGAAATGGAGGACAGGCCAGATGGAAGGAGATTTAGGGAGCATCTTTACTCTTACAACTGTTTAAGAGTAGACCAGCCTTTATCTGCCAAAGTACCTTTTTAATATGATTTTCTGAGAATTTTTTTCTAGATTAGGTCAGAATTCAGTGAATGGTGATTAAACTGTCCCTTCCTATATCTAATTCACTGTATTCCTTAACAATAATAAAATAAGATAAAAACATAGAACCTTAACATTGGAAAGGACATTGAGATAGTCTGCCAGGACAGACCTTGGGCATGTTGTTTAATCATCGATGAATTTTCTTATCCGTAAAATGACGGGATTGTGAGTGTCAGCGATACGCAAACCTTTCTATGCCCTGCTTTTAAAATTAAAAACTTTATACAAATATATAAAGGTTAGAAACTTTATACACATTGTATTAAAATTAACATTTTAATTGTTTGAATAAGTTTCACATACACATGTACCTTTCTAAGGTACAAGATGATAAAATGTGAGAATGAAGTCTCCCCACTCACCCCATCACTCAGTCTCTTTAGTATTCTCTAGAGGTAACCATAGTCACTAGGTTTTTGTGTATTCTTCACAAATAGCCTATGCATATGCAGTCATAAACATATTCATTTCCATTTACATCTACCTAATTATCCTTACAAATGGTAATATTTTATTACATCGTGTTCTACATTACTCTTTCCACTTAATCATCTGTTGGATATTGTTTCAAATCGATGTACTTAAGCACTGCTTCATTATTTTAAATGGCTGCATATTATTCCATTTGTAGGTAGAGGATAATTTATTCATGGGCATAGGGTAATTTAGTTATGGATGCAAGCGTATGTTCTTTGCAATATTTTGATTTTATAAACAGTGATGTAATTGATACGTACTTGTATATATTTCATTTTGAAGTCCTAGAACTACAGTTGCTGGATCAAAGTGCACATTTCAGTTGTTGTTGGGCACTGCCACACTGTTCTCCCTGAAAGTTCAAGTTATTTTCACCTCCATGGACAGCGGGTGAGAGTGCGGGTTGGTCTATTCCTTGGTAATAGAGTATTTCCATTGTTTTATTTTGTCAACGTGACTGGTGAAAAATATCCTTTCATTGTAGTTTCAATTTGATTTTCTCTCCCTGTGAGTGCAGCTTAATATATTTTTGTATGTAGTACAGTTCATCACATTTAAAGAACCATTGATTATAAGACTCATTCAGATTTTGGAAGTGCTGACATTTAACAAGCAAACTTATAATTAATGATATAATTAATGATATTAATGACACTCGAGGCATATATATGTCCATTTTTGTGAAGTATCTGATGTATTTCTCTACTGGATTGTTGATTGTTTGTATGGATGTCTAAGGGCTTTTATAAATTAAACTGGCCCTGTGTCTGTGATATGTAGTACATTTTATAATTTTTTTTGTTGCCTATTCTGTAACATTTTTCTCACACAGAGTATTTTGGTTTTTATGTCATTAAATTCATTAGGCTTTTCTTTATTAAAATTTGGATTTTGTGTCACTATGAGGAAGGACTTTCCCAGTCTCTGAGATTAAAAATAATATTTTCCCCAGTTTTTTTCTTATTATTCTGATTGTTTTACTTAATATTATGTCACTCATCTTTTCATAATTTTCCAGAATTTTCTAATTATTTATCAATTTTTAAATAGTCTGTTTAGTTCTAAATAGCATCTAGTTGATATGTTTCTTGGAGTTATGCTTGGGCTTTCTCTATGAACCAACATGTCACTGACAATAATAATTTTTACTTCCTCTGTAAAGTGTCTATGTGTTTCCATCCTTCTCTTGTACAATTGCTGACTGGCATCTCAAGAACAATGTTAAATGATACTGGTGATAGTGGATGTCTTTGTCTTGTTCCTAAATTGAATGACAATATCCCCAGTGTTTCTCTGTTACCCATGGGGTTTGGTTTTTGAGTTGATATAGCATCATGTTAATAAGGAAGTAGCCATTCGATTCTGTTGTAATAGGAGTGAAAGTCTATATTAAAGCAAAATTGTTGAATGTGCTTGATATTTAATGCTCTGAGAGTAGACTTCATTCTCTCTGAACTCTTAATGACTGGAAACGGAGATTAAATAGCTTTTCTGAACCTACCCAAACTGTGCTTCATGAAGGTGCTCTGTTGGAAGTGGGGATTTACTTTTGGGGAAGACTTTCCATTAGCTCTAGTAAGGGCCACATTGGTCATTGTATGCCAGACAGGTGTTCCAATTATTGCCTCCTCCCAATGCAAGTAGCAGAACTGACTATTTAACAATATCAGTACTATCCATATAATAACAATTAGCACTGAATATAATGAAATGTAAAAAAATAAATACAATAAAAGAGTAAAGAAGTGTCCTGTGGCTGGAAAAGTATGCCTCCCTACACAAAGTTTACGAATGTGTGAGAGCAGTCATTATCTTTGGTTGCCCTGTCAAGAGATAAATGTGATGGAAAAAGCTGCTCTAAACTAAGGCTGAGATTTCCACATTTCCTCTTTGATCTGTTCAGTTCGTTTCCGTTGTTTTTAGAAAATTGGAAATTCCCCCAAGCATTTTTCTTTAAGAGCATTATTTTGCACGCTTCTCTAGGCTTGTACTGTGATTTTGTGTTGCCTGGTTGCTTGGGCACAAGAGCAGGAAAATGATCATCAAGTATTTTTGTTGAAATAACCCAATCTTAGAAGGAAGGTGACCTTCCAGGTAATTCTGATAAGCTACCAGGTTTCTGTCTCCTACCTTAGCCCCAGGGGCAGTAGGTTAAACAGTTACTTCCAGCTGCAAATATGTTTATACATCCACCCTCTCTCACATGTCTTACAAATCACACACTTCGTGGCACATGCCATGTCTTCTCATGTCTGTGACTCAGGACATGCAGTTTCTTATGTTTGTAGTGTTTCCCTTCAGTTCCTTTTCTGTTTACCTTTGAAATTTAGCTCAGATGTCATCTCCTGAGAAGCCTTCCCTGGTCACCCCCATTTCTTGCTCCTTCCTCTGTTCGCATTTTGTGCATAGTTCACTATTATCGCTTATCACATTGTTGTGTAATTTTCTCTCTCTGTTTCCTGAATACTAGAAGTGCTTATACATGCCATGGCGTTAGGGAGGCTGACCTCCATTTTTTCAACGAGAAAATTCCAGAGAAATTTTTTGAGTCCACTTGAATAAAAATATTTTTGGGGGGTGCAGATGGGATAGTCAAAGGTCTACCTTCAATTTTAGCTTACAAATTTAGCTATGCATACATATTGACAATTGCTTGTTATATAAATGTTATTTAAGGGACATAGCTGCTCTAGTCTCAGTTTTTATGAGAACAGTTTTATTGATACTAATTATATGCATCTTCATCACGGACCTTTGACATCAGTAGGGCTACTCTTTGAGTCATCAGTCATGGTTTTCCACAGTCAACCACCTTCATCTTCATTTAAGTTGCTTGAGATCCAATACTTATTAAGCTCATGCATGGCGTTGTCACAAGCATCCACTAGTACAACATTAGGGATATTCGTTGTTTTTGTTCATCTCTGCTGGGGTTATAGTCATGAATTTCACAATGTGACTACACGCTATAGTACTTTTTAATGTGAATTTTGACAAGTTTTGTTTAGGAGGATATTCTATGCTTAAAAAATGTGAACTTTTACTTTAAGAATAGTGATCATATCCTTGTCAAATTTCTTTTCTTTTTTATAGATTCCACTAGTTGACCCCTTTCAGCTGGTATTGACTGATGTATATTCGGGCTAATGGGTCTTCCCTAAATAGTAATTTGATATTCAGGACAAAGTAATTTAGAAAATGCCTTCTAAATATGAAAGATTTGTGACTGCTTGACTTTAAGGGGAGTCTCTTTTTCTGAAGTATAACTTTTGGTAAAATTTGGGTTAAAAATTTTAAATTTATATTGAGTAAGTGATGTTTTCTTTGAGAACAGGGTTTTTGTCTTATGCTTCTTTTGAACCAGGTACTGATTCTAATAAGGTTATCTGTTAGAAATTGAAATGATTAATCAGGGGCCCCTAGGTGGCTCAGTGGATTAAGTATCTGACTCCAGCTCAGGTCATGATCTCAAGGTTAGTAAGTTTGAGTCCTCCATCCGACTCTCTGCTGTCAGCACAGAGCCCACTTTAGATCCTCTGTCCCCATCTCTCTGCCCCTTCCCTACTCTCTGAAAAATAAATAAACATAAACAAACAAACAAATAAATAAATAAAATGATTAATCATTTATTCATTCGATTGTGGGAAGACAATAAAGTGAGAATATTTTTTTTCTGAGAATTGCTTTGAAGTTGGCTAAATCTAGCTTTCAATTTATGCACAGTATTGACTTCTTTAATTTTTTTAAATGTTTATTTACTCTTGAGAGAGAAAGAGAGACAGAGGCATGAGTGGGGGAGGGGCAGAGAGAGGGAGACACAGAATCCACAGCAGGCTCCAGGCTCCGAGCTGTCAGCACAGAGCCTGACGTGGGGCTTGAACTCATGGACTGCGAGACCATGACCTGAGCTGAAGTCGGACACTTAAATGACTGAGCCACCCAGACACCTCTGCACAGTATTGACTTCTTACGTGATTTTTAGGTAAGCTCCTTAAACTCAATGAACCTCAGTATTCTTTTCTATTAAAAAGCTGAAAATGTGTACCTTACAAAATTGTTATGAAATTTAGAAATTATACATATATGCACACGTATGTACATAGATACATGCATGTGTGCATGTGTATGTATGAAAGGCCGTCTTTATTATTCTCTTCCTCCAGAACTTCTTTTTCTTCTACTGACATCTAAAAAACATCTTTCCTCAAATTCTTTACCTAACAGGGTCCACAATTGCCTAGCTTTCTATCCTGCTTCTGGAGACTCATTCTGGCCATCTCTTTTCTATAGTACCACTGTACTTTTTCTTCTTCTGTTCCCTAGATTCTGGCTTCTCAAGAGTGTAGTCCAAGGACAAGAGCAGGAACAACACCACCTGGAATCTTGTTGGAGTGCTTCTCAGACTTTAATGTGTATGTGAATCACTTAAGGATCTTGTTAAAATGCAGATTCTGATTCATTAGGTCTGGGGTGAAGCCCTAGTCTGCATTTTGAACTAGATCCCATGTGCAGTGGATGTGGTTTGTCCACACTTCAAGTAGCAAGGACAGGGAATGATGCTGTACCTTTAAGAATTTATTAGAAACCTGGGCCACCTGGGTGGCTCAGTCGGTCAAGCGTCCAACTTCAGTTCAGATCATGATCTCTGGGTTCTTGAGTTCAAGCCCTGCATCGGGCTCTGTGCTGACAGCTCAGAGCCTGGAGCCTGCTTCGGATTCTGTGTCTCACTCCCCCCCATCCCTGCCCTGCCACCACCACCGGCCCCATTTGCTCTGTCTCTCTCACTCAAAAATAAATAATAAACATAAGAAAAACAATGGAAAAGAATTTATTAGAAACTTGTTTCCCTGCCTCTGAAGGTATCATTGGAAGGAAATAAAAGGCATACTTTGCATATGCAAAGTTTCACAATAGACTGAGCTCACTCATCCTCATACCACTCTATGGAAGATGAGTAAAAATTTCCATTAAAGGAAAATCTTTTAAACCGGAATATAAATTAGAGCTTTGCTGCTTTCAATTGGTCAGGGCAAGCAAAGCAAGTTTACACTGTACCTTGAAATTCCTTTGGATAAAGAGAACAAGTACATTCCAGAGATCTGGGCCCTTCTTAGAAAAGACTTTTAGTTTGCTAGGAATTTTACATTGCTGGAGATATGAAAAATGAAAACCAGGTTCAAAATGTAGCCCAGAACTCACTGCTTGAAGTTTAAAGCCAGTAATATCTTCCCTGTAAAAATCTCTTTGGAAAGGCTTTCAGATCTGAGTCAGCTAGGGTGAACCCATTTTCCGAAATTTTGTTTCTGGAAGCATTTAATTGAAAGGAAAAAAACCCCAAGAATGCATCCAGAGTTGAATGTCATGCAGCAATTGGGAGGGCCTCGAAATAGCAACAATGGGAATAAATGAAGCCAAATGAAATCTGCAAATTATTAGGTTAAAATTGGTAAGGGGCATAGGAACTTAATAAGAGAGAAGTAAGAGAAGTCAGTTTTCCAATACAAACTGCACTGAGATGTTGTACAAAAGAGGACTGGGAATGAGAAACTTCTGTAAGCTAAAAAGATGGCAAAGGCTAAAAGTTCAGTGGAGACTAAATGCCTCTCATTTTAGTTTGATTTCATGTGGGATTTTAGTTTTAAAATCCCATGTAAATGGTAGTCCTCAATGCAGCCTCTTACAATATGTCACAAAAATAGCCCCCAAACCTCAAAGAATAAACTCTCAAGAACTCTGCAAATTGACATGGGCAGAAATCTAATTTGGTATCTCAAAGGAACTGGCATTAATCATAAGGCAAATAGGGCTTAAAGAAATGGACTTACTTTTCAGTTTATGACATATTTAATTTTCCTTTGTTTAAACTGTCTTCCAGAAAAAGAGCTGATGTCCTGAAACACCTGTTCCTCATTCTCTTACCTGACACACACACACACACACACACACACACACACACAACCAGACATCACTTCCTTCTACACCCTTGTAGATGCTTATAGATGCTTGTAGATGCAGAAAGACCCTAGGTTTTCTCCAACCCTAAAGAAAAATAAAATTAAAGAAAATATGCCAATAAACAAAATATACCAACACCACTTTATACCAATAAAGTATTCCTATAACAATGATCACAACCAAATAAAATGATCAAAGAAGTATGAACAACAAGCTTAGCAAAAGTCTGGGAGAAGGAAAATAAAAACTAATCAATCATAAGAATAAATCAAATTGGGTTAAACTCTCCTCTAAAGAAGGTCTCAAATGGAATGAATATTAAAAATTTACAATCAGTGTTTCTAAACTATATTTAAAAATGATTAGCTCAAACTTTCTGAAAGGGAAGTGTCTTTTACTGCCATCTTTTTAGGTTGTCAGACTTCTGGAATCCCCAAATGTCTCAGCTTGGAAGACCTGGCTCAATAGCAGACAGACATGGCCAAGAAGAAGCCAAGACCTAGAAATCGCATGCTGAACACTGCATTGAGCCTCTCTCCTGGGCTCCAGTTGCCCCTGCTCATGTCTGCTGGTTATTCCTCGGGTACCATAACAGAATTTGTGAGCACCCCCACCAACCCTGCTTCTCTGCAGTTCCCTGCCTCAGCAAAGTAGCACAGCATTTGGTCCACTTGAGAGCCAGCCACCTAGGAATTACACTCTGCACCTTCTCCTTCTTCCCACCTTCTACCATCCACCAAGCCCTGTGGAGTTTGTAGTGTAAATATTTCTTGAATCTATTCCTCTCCATCTTCACTGCTTCCATTCCAGTTCAAGCTATTGTCATCACTCAGTTGATCTCCTTTGAAGGCTTCCTAACTAGTCTCCTTATCTTTGCTATTTTTATTTTATTATTTTTTGTTTTAATAGGAAGATCTCGTATTTTCAATTCTTCTTTTGGATTCTTAAAACAACTCTATTGAGGGGTGCCTGGGTGATTCAGTTGATTGAGCATCTGACTTGATTTTGGCTCAGGTCATGATCCCAGGGTCGTGGGTTCGAGCCCTGTGTCTGGCTCCATGCTGAACATGAAGCCTGCTTAAGATTCTCTCTCTCTATCCCTCTCTCTCTCTCTCTCTCTCTCTGCCCCTCTACCCCACTCATGCTCTCTCTCTCTCAAAAATGTAAAAAAACCAATTTAAAAAACCAAATATATTGAAATATAATGTACATAGCATAATATTCACTAGTTTCAGTGTACAATTCAATGATTTATAAAGTAAATTTAGAACTGTGCAAGCATTACCAAAATCTTACATTCTTTTCTCAAAAGTTTTATAATAAAAAATCAATATATTCAAAAGAAGAGAGAATAGTATAGTGAGCCCTTATGTACCGTCAATGGCCATCAGTGCAGGGTCCATCTTATTCCATCTAGACCTCCAACTACTTTCCTCATATACACTGGAGTATTTTGAAGCACCTTCTGTACTTAAGATTATTTCATCTGTACATATTTCAGTATATATTTTTAAGAGATAAGGATTCATATAAAAAAAAGCAGCAATACATGATCACACCTTTAAAAAGCTACCAATAATTCCTTAATTTTACTTCAATGTTCAGTTGGCATATAAATTTCTCTCTCACTTTTTTTGTAAAATTGGTGTGTTTGTATTCAGACAAGGTCCATATATTACAATTGGCTTATAAGTCTTTTAAGTTTCTCTTAATTCAAAGTTTCCATCTCCCTCTTTTTTTGTTGTTGTTATAATTTATTTATAAATGAATCAAATTGTTTGCGTACTGGAATTTCCCAGGTTCTAGGTTTTCTGATGGCATTCCCATAGTGTCATTTATAGTGTTCTTCTGTCCTTTGGAAATTTGTAGTTCTATATAGAGGATTGATCAGACATTGGTCCGATTTTCTAGAAAGAATATGTCATAGTTGATATCATGAACTTCCATTAGGCACCTAATGTCTGATTGTACCCATTTTTGTGAGGTTAACTTTGATGTATGGATTCAGGTGTTGTCAGCCTGATCTATTCATTTTAAAATTTCTCATCAACCTTCCCTTTAAGAGATATAGCAGCCATTGATAATCATTGCCTAGAGCCAAAAGCAGCTACCATGAACTTTTATTAGGTATTAAAATTTTTAAATGAAAATTTGATCATGTCTTTCTCCTGCTTAAAACTCTTAGAGGCTCTTCATAGTTCCCTCTCTTTCCCCTCATTTCACATACCAGTGAATCTGATTATAGTCTCATGGGGTTATTTCATTGTCCATAGATTACTCTGCAAGCTCCAGGAGAATCTGGACTGTGTCTGCTGTCCCATGTCATTGAAAGCCTAGGACAATGTCTGACAAATACTAGCACTCATTTGACACTTGTTGGGTGGATGAAATGAGTGAATAAGCTAACAAATTAAATCAAAGGAGGATTACCACATCTATAAAAAAGGCACATTGTGTGGGTTTTCTTTTTTTCTTCTTCCTCTCCTGAATGTGGGAGAATATGGGAAAGGCAAGTAGAGAGACTGAAAAAAACAGAGTAAAGCCAAGCAGAGCTGGTTTTGGAAGAGTCCAGGTGTTTTTGACAGATGACAAGCAGACATCTGGAGGAACGTTCACTATTTGCAGAGAAGGGGCAGCAGATGGGAAGCTTCCTGAAATGCACAGGATGGCATTAATGTTTAGGGAGCCAAGCGAAGAGGGATGTCCTGTGCTCTGTGAATGTGTGAGGCAGCCCTGGGTCCCATTTCAGTGGCCCTTGAAGGCAGCATTGTGATGTGATGAGCTTGGGCCAGTGAAAGTAACCCATTCATCTGTTGACTGTGGAGCCTCCTGGCCACGCTGTGGCCACTTTGTGAGGCCAGTACCATGGAGCACAGCATTTCCTCACATCTGGGGAGACGTGGGCTCTGAAAACACCTAGTATAAGAATTCTGGTTGAGCAAATTAAGGTCTTATTGGAAATAATATGGAGGAATGAAGGTTGTAAGGAAACCTCTTTATAAATGGTTTATATGTTCACTAAATAAGAGTCCAGTCAGCACGATAGAGAGAATATCTGTGTATTTTACATGTTAGCAAGAATAGAATGATTCATTTTCATTTATCATTAACTTTAGATTACTGACATTTTCAGTATTTCCCTCTTTTTAATTTTTATTTGTCTTTTAAAGTTTGTTTATTTTGAGAGAGAGAGAGAGAGAGAGAGAGAGAGAGAGAGCGCACAAGTTGGGGATAGGCAGAGAGAGAGAGAGGAAGAGAGAAAGAATCCCAAGCAATGTGGAGCACCCCTCCCCATGTGGGGCTCCAACTCACAAACCACGAGATCATGACCTGAGCTGAAGTCAGAGGCTTAATGGACTGAGCCACCCCGGGCACCCCTCCCTCTTTTTAAAGGGATGCTTACAAGTTCGTTTTGCTTTCTTATCAGTAATAGGCCCACTAGGAAGTAGCGTTTCTATCCCCTGTGATATCCTATTCCCTAGAAGGGAAGCAGAATATTGAATACCTATGTGATCAATACAGAGCCTCTCATTTCGTGCTCAGTGTATCATGACTGGGTGTCCTCTGATGAGTCATCTAAATGTGTACCGAAATTCAGGTTAAGGGACAAATACACAGAAGTTGATTATGCGTGGAGGATAAAAAAAACTGGACTCTGGAGTCAGAGTACCTGAGTTTGAATTCAAATTTCACCACCAGTGAGCTGTGTGAACTTGGACAAGTTACTTAACTGCTCTGTGCCCTTTTTTTCCTCATCTGAAAAATAGGACAATAATAATAATACTTCACAGTGTTGGAGAAGATTGAATGGTTTATTAAAAGTGCTTCGAAGAGTGGCCTATTACATAGTAAGAGGGGTAAAAGTGATACCTCCTAAGACTAATGTTGTCAATGAAGTAAATCCACGCCTATGAGAAGTTTACCTGTAGAGAATATGAAGTGAGTGAGGAATGCTTGCTCTCCCTAATTACCTGTAGATGCCTGTGGATAAAAGCACCTCAATAGTGGCTACTCTGACAGCACCGTCAACTTTCCTTTTGTAAGATGCAAGAAGCAGAAACGAAAAAGTTCAAAAGGGGACATGCACATTTGAGCACATGAAGACTTTGATTGATGAGAGTAATATTGGTTTTTCTCAACTGTCTGCTAATTCTGACCAGAAAGGGCTTCGGTTGAAGATGGAGTCCTCTAAACCCATGGGACTGAATAGGAGCTGAGCTCTGAGTCTAGAGCTCCTAGGCCCTCCTCCCAGCGATGGGGCTCAAGCAGAGGGATCTGAGGGTGTGTCCCACCTTGGGCCCAGTGCTTCTGGCAAATAACACATGTTTAATGAGCAGGTACAGTAATATTTGAGGAATAATGGCTTTGGTATTTCATCTAGATATTAGATCAGAAAACTAGCCTCTCCTCCTGCCCCCCTTAAACCCCCAAAATGACAGTGCATGTGCAGAGGAGGAGGAGAGAGAGAGAGAGAGAGAGAGAGAGAGAGAGAGAGAGAGAGAGAGAGAGAGAAAATCCCAAGCAGGCTTTGCACTGTCAGCACACAGCCTGATGCAGGACTCGATCCCACGGACTGTGAGATCATAACCTGAGCCGAAATCAAGAGTTGGACATTTAACTGAGAAACGCAGGTGTCCTGTAGTTTTAAAGATTTTAAAGAAAACTCAGGGCCATAATCTATCCCCTGATCATATTTACTGCACAGATGAAAACTTCTGTTTGGGGTGGCATTGCACACATTGTTTTATCCTCTCTCCCGGAAGGTAATGGGATGTTTGCCAGTTATCTCACTAAAATAAAGAGACAACATGGTTCAAATATCCTTTGATCCCCAGTGATCCCCAGTGACTATATAAAACAGAGCTGAGAGGGCTTTCCACTGTGATTGTTTTTTGAATAATTTTTGCATGTGCCCATGATCACTTTACTGACTTTCTGGAATGTTCAAACCTACCTGTTTAATGCAATACGGAAACATTTTTAAAGCACATTATTAAACTGGTCTGAAATTTCTAAAATTCAGTTTTCCCTTCTCTTTCAAAATTAGGGCAGTGTTTGTCCTGTCCCATCTCTAAAACTGTTTTCAGCTCTCCATGATTCTTAGATCACTGACTACATTTTAAGATCATATCTGCAATTTCTTTTAGTTTCTGGGTGGAATTAGTCTGAATGTGTACTGCAACTTGAATTTGTTTAAAGTGATGGGGTTGTCTTTATCAACTTGCGTATAGTGGATGTTAAATTCTTTGTAATGTGTTGTCCTCTGCGGTTCCCAATTTTCCAGTTTTATCTGGGTAACTTCCTGCTTATACAAAACACTTTGTTCATCTTAAAATTCTGCCAAATGCATTCTTCCAGCTCTTAGGACAAGCAACAGGCAGGTTATCACTTAAAATATGTTTATTGCAAATTCAGAATTTTTAGGTAAAATGTTTGTATTAGTTAATATTGTTGTTTATTACAAACAAGAGAAATCAACGTAATTTTAAATCAGAAATCAACTTGATATTAAAGCAGAAGAGATTTGTGAGAATTTCTAGAGACTGGGTAATGCAGGAGTTGGAAAATTGGCAGCTTCCCAGTGGAGTACCAGGTGTTCCCCAGAGGTTTTTTGCTCACTGTGCTGGTTAATAATGTGAGTGAGTCAGTGGCCTCAATTGCAGGCTGATCATTTAAGCTGGGGAAATTCTGGTTCCGTAGGTAGGAAGTAGTACTTGGGACTAGAAAGTTTTAAAATGCTGCCTTGTCATAAAAAAAGATTTACATTGTGCATTCTACTATTTGGATGTACCACTAGGTGATAAGCAATTATATTTACAGTGGGACTGAAAGGGAAATGCCTGGTGCATATCAAAATCGCAAAATCTTTTCAGAGCTCTGTGTGATGCATAGGTGCTGTAAACACACTGGGTTCACAGATAAAACAATTGAACTACATGATATCCAGGGCTTTGACTGTAGTTCTGTGGTGAGCTGCTTTAGGGTTAGGATAATTATCACACAATCTAAGTCCTAAACATGGAAAGTATTGAAGCCATGTTTATGGGGAAATGTTCTTATCAAAACCATGGCATTACAACTAGACCAGGCATTGGTCTATTTTGGATGACTTCTTCTTTTTACTGAAACTGAATTTCACTCAATTTTTAAAAGTCTCATTTTTCAGGTGAAGAAATAACTTTAATTTTCAGAAGACACAACAACTCCCTTTATACAAGTGTGAAAGAAATAGTGGCCAGCCAATTAAATGTTAGGATAAGTTTTGTCTTTTACACACATATTGAAAAAAATGTTGACTACTTATAGAAATAAGTCTTAGGAAAAAAGCTGTAACAACAGGATTTACAATAAAAATCTTAGGCACAAAATTTAAGAATAATGCCTTTTATATACATTAATGTTAAAAAGAAATACTGTTAAGTACTGATATTAGTAAAAAGCAATTGGGTAAATACAGCAAAATATATGTGTATTAAAAAAAAATGCTGCCTAGTGATGCTAGTCACTAGCCAGATTTGGGGACTGCTGGGTGAAGCAGTGATGTTCAAATTTAATCTTCTGAAGTGCTTGTTAAGACTCAAATCGCCAGGCCTCACTCCAGAGGCAGAGATTCAGTAAGTCTGGGGCCTCAGTAGGTCTGATAATTTGCATTTCAAAGAGCTCCCAGGTGATGCTGAGGCTGCCGACCAGGCTTTGAGAATTACTGAGTAAAAGGGTTAGCCAGCTGCTGTTGCCATAGAAGCTTGCATGCCCAATGTTTTCTTATTATTTCTAAAATTTTAACCTCACTGTTATCTACGTTGCTCTCTCTCCTGGGAGAACCAGTCTGTTCTGCCGGGTACCTCCACCGAAGATATTTGAACTTGTCAACACAGGCCAGTAGTTGTGTCATGAATGAGTACTGGGGAAGGGAGCATTCACTTCAGTGTGACTTGAAATCCACTACTTATCTTGTTAGTGCTGGGATCTAAAACCACTGACCGTGTCCTGGGCTGCATTTACCGAATTCTAAGTAACCAGTAACCGTACCTAGTTTGCGATTCAACCTTCCTCAGTAAGAGAAAACACAGAAATATTAGTTTGAAGGATTCCATTATGGGCTGCAGAAAAACAGGTTGACTTCAAGGAAGAGACCTGGGAATATAAGGGAACATTTCCCCTCTTAGCGACCAAATGGAAATCTGCCACTTTCCACCACTTCCCACTCTGGGTGCCCTAAAATATAAAGGGAAATCTCACCTTTAGCACATACTGAGAATTTTAGATGGCTCTAGCCTTTTAAAGCTAGCCTGAGCAAGCAGAGTCCTAGTATTGAAGGTGGGCTCAGTTTTATAACCTTCAGATCCTCATTTAGAAGGTCTGTATGGATCTCACCATCACGTTAGCCCTGGCAAGATTCTGCACACCTCGCAAAAGTTTAGAGATGAAACTGGACACCAAGACGGGTTCCGTATTTCCTTTACAATCCTAAATGTGGCTCACACTTGTTTAATCCTTCAAGTTTCTGATCCTTTTGATGCAGGTCTGCCTTGACTTTATCGCAAATACTTCCTGAGATGTTTCATGCCACAGAGAAGTCATGTTGCAGAGGAATTTTTCCTTGGAAGTTGTTTTACTTTTTCCCTGTAAATCTGGAAGATGAAAGACAAATTCCCAGGAGGTAAAAATCACAAAACAAAACTGAAAAAGAAAAAAGACACAAACCATGTGGCTTTATGCCTTGTATTCCTTGTCTCCCCTTGGAACTGAAATGTGCTACTTGCCTTGACTCAGAAAGGGGTCTGATGGGTGAAGATATGAGAGTAGCAGGAAGGAGCCCAGTGCCTGATTGGCTTATAAAATCCTCATCAGTGCTCAGAATAGGAAAAGAAAACTGCAGGTTATCGGAGGACTGAGGAGCAGTAGCTCTACAGATGGATGATATGGTTGACATCTGATGTCATTATTCCAAGAAGAGTCGGTCTTTGGGGAATGGGTTGTCCTGTTTTGGAAACAAGTTGCCTGCAGGACTGCGTCACTGGGTCTAGAATATAACTTTGGAAAAACTGCAAAAGAGCATCACTTTCCCAACCAACTTCCAAACAGCTTGTATACCATGGAGACTTGAGTTTTGATTCTTTCATAAATCACATGGTATGGACAGCTGGGATTAGAAGGAATGTTAGCAGACCGGGAGACTTCCTCTGGTCAGGGGACCAAGATCAAGGGCTCTGCTACCCAAGGCTGACTCTTGTCTCAGCAGCCCCCTCAGATTTTACTTCTGGGAGCCAAGATGCGTTAAAAAATTTTTCTTCCCTATGATCTTAGTCATTTGTACTCTCAACCTCAATAAAGTCCTTGGAGAATGAGCTCACGCAGCCTTCATGGAAAGCTGCCTGATGTTGCTGAGTTTAATCTCCTCCTTGGAGTGATGTCACAGGTACAAAAGCATCCTTCTCATATTCAGGGGAGTTTAGGCAGCAAGGAACACTCATTTGGTCATCGATGCATTTCACAAATACACGTGGAGCTCTACTGTGTGCCGGGCCTTGTGCTTCACATGGGGGTACAGTTGCAGATAGGATAGATAGATAGTTCCTGAGTCATGGAGTTGTAGTGAAGAATGAAAGTAAATAAACCAGCAATTATAAACCATGTATAGTAAGGAGCATAAAATGGCATGAAGTACTCAGAATCTCTGCACATGAGTGATTGGTGCTCAGAGACTAGTAGAAGGTGCCAGTGAGTCTATACAGGAGGGAAACTGACCTTAGTTTGGGGAGGGGGAGGAAAAGGGGCTCTTCTTCAAGTTTTTCAGAAAAAGTAACAGCAGGCTGAAATCTTGAAAATGAACGTGGATGTGGGTGTGTCAGAGGAAAGACGAATTTGGAAAGGAAGCAGAAAGCCCAGCATGTGCAAAGGCTCAGGGATCAGAGAAACCATGAAACATCTAAGAAATGGTTTAGGATGAGTGTAGTGAGTAGTGGAAGCAAGAGGGGGAGAGAAGTAGTTGGAGATTTTCTTACTGACTTTTATCCTGAGAGTAGAGAGGAGGCGCTGAAAGATTTAAGCAGTGAAAAACTTAATTAGACTACCCCCTGTGGAATAGACAATGGCTTAAGCAGGCAGGGTGGGGAGTGTGGGTGATGGCAAGTGTGTTCAGTTTTTTCTGTCTACTGGATGTCCAGGTATAGAAGTCAGCCAGGGTCTCCAACTAGTCTGATGGTCGAGGCCCTGGGAATAGATAGTAGTCACCTTTGGAAGCATATGCAGATAGGCAATGCTTAACTTTTAGTCTGTTTAAGAATCACATGAGGTGCTTGTTAAAATGAAGGTTCCTGAGCCCTACCCCAGGAATTTTGATTCCAAAGATCTGGGCACTCTACAGGAATCTGTGGTTTACCCAAACTGTCTGCATTACTCTGTTGCATGTGATTTGTGAGCCATACTTGGAGAAAATAAACTGTGAGAGTAAAATGAGAAGTCCTTGAGGGCACCTGGGTGGCTCAGTCAATTAAGCAGCCGACTCTTGCTTTTGGCTCAGGTCATGATCTCGTGGTTGGTGAGTTCAAACCCCACATCGGGCTCTGTGCTGACAGTGTGGAGTCTGCTTGGGATTCTCTCTGTCTCTGCCCCTCCCATGCTTGTGTTCTCACTCTCAAAATAAATAAACTAAAAAAAGAAAAGAAAAGAAAAAGAAAGAAAGAAAATGAGAAGTCCTTGGAGAAAACTTGAGGGGCAGGGTGACTGGACTGAATTACCCAGAATTATCCCTTAAAGAAGTGTCTGCTGCATCCCAGTAGGCAAGAGTGCCAGTCAGTAGTGCGCAAAATGAGGACAAAGTGATTGTCAGTGTATTTTGCAGTCAGCATAGATCTTCCAGTGGGATCTTACCTTTTATAAGTGCATTTTCCCAAACAGGAAAATCAAATTATCCTTCCTCTCTGAAGAGCACATTTCTTTGAAAAAAAATATACATACACATATACATATACATTTATATATACACACACATGTTGTAGATATGTGTGTGTGTGTGTGTGTGTGTGTGTGTGCGCGTGTGTATAAAGAGAGAGACTTACGACAAATGCAGGGTTAGTTTAACTGGCCCTTTACATTCCAGTTTGTTAATTGCTTTATAAATACTCATATTTGGTGGAGTGAGATATGCTTCACAAACCTTGCTGCAGTAGAATCACAGACTTGTGGAAGAAATGGCTCTTTATTTGGACAAAGCTAGTGGAAATATGGGAAGAGGATTTTAAACATTTTTTTGAAACTCTTGGAAAAGTATTTTAGCATGACTAGCTCCTAGACATGAGTTCCAGCCACTGATGTTTATTATCGCTGAATTCTTTGGCAACACTGAATTATCAATTGTGATGAAGGTTTCTTTTATCTAATTAAGTGAGACTAATTGCTTTGTGCGACTTTGTAAGAGCATGTTCTTTTTTAATTCTAGATGGTCCCTCAGTTAAAAGAGTTTAATCTGACTTAATGAATTGAAATCTAATCAAAATGTACAATTTCTCTATAGTCATTACCCTAAGGAGAAGTAGTATTTACAGGACTTTATATATGTCAAGGACTGTGCATGATGTTCAGGTGATATTTTGCTTAGTTTTTGTAACTGTCTTTGGAGGTAGGTACTTACATTTTCAGATGAGGCAGATATACCTATGCTCACTTAAGGAGAGGCTGAGCTAGAAGTGGAACCAAAGTCTGGCTGTGAAACAAATCTTCAAAGAATTTGTTGAATTGTGACTCTTGCATTCATGTTCTCATGCTTTACTGAGGGCACCAGATCAGCATTCTTTTGTACTGATGCAGTAGAAACATAAAAGAGTGGGGCGCCTGGGTGGCTCAGTTGGTTAAGTGTCCGACTTCGGCTCAGGTCATGATCTCGCAGTTCGTGAGTTTGAGCCCTGCGTCGGGCTCTGTGCTGACAGCTTGGAGCTTGGAGTCTGCTTTGGATTCTGTGTCTCCCTCTCTCTCTGCCCCTCCCCCACTCACACTCTGTCTCTCTCTCAAGAAATACATAAACATTAAAAAAAAATTTAAAAAAAGAAACATAAAAAAGTATTTGTTGGGTTAATAATACTTTATTCCTGTGGACACGGTTATGTCAAGAAAATACCAGTTTGTCTAAGCTATACTCATCCTTTGTGTTTGGAGCATTCATTCATTCATTCATCCTTTGACTAGTTATTAAGGACCCGACACTGTGCAGAAGTTTGAAATGTAGCAATGACCAAGAGGTGAGTCCCTGTCATCAAGGAACTTACTTTCTTGTGGAATATTGTTGCTCTTGAGGTGTGATGGCAATGATGGGATACTAGTGAGCAGTAGGAGCTATTGAATTTTTAAAAATTTGATGATTATTCTGCTCCATGGTGCTTATCAATCATGGTTTATAGAGTCATCTTGGCAGTGATGAAAGCTATCCAACCTATGTTGAAACTCCCAGGGCCCTGTCATCCAATGATGGGCCTTTTAGAGATTCTTTCCCAATTAGGGACTTAGGGAGCTGCTTTAATTTTGAAAATACTACGGACTTATCATCGAAAATGTTCCCAGTCAGTAGGATTTGCCGTCCCTGTCTCGTTTTTTTCTGGGTGTGCTCTGTGAGGGTACTTCCAGGGACCCTGTCCCATGTTTTGCCCTCTCTGTCCTGTGCCAGGTTTAGGGAATTCACAATGAAGAGAGCTACTCCGGCAACCTCTAAGAGAGGTTTCCTGAGGTTTCCATGGCCTCTAAGAGAGATAACTCTTAAATTCCATAAGGCAGTGGGGACTTCAAAGCATTTGAGGAAGAATCTGAACTTCCTTATGAAAGTTTTCTTGATCAAGAAAGTTCAACTCAGGGTTTAACTCAAATCTTTTTTAAGAGTCTATAAGACATATAATGGAGTCTTGTTATAGCCAACTTTCTGAGATCTACTGCTGTGCCTGGTAGAAGAAATAGCCTGCAAGGGTAATTTAGATTTGGCTTTACTTAACAAGATTATGACTGGGTGGACCATTCCCTTTAACATTTGCCAAAAAAGAAAAGGAAAAAAAAGCCAGGAGAAGAGGCAGAAAAGGATCTATCATGCTGGCAAAATGCTCAAACATCCCTTGCCTTTTCCCTGTAATAGCCCAGAGTTTGTCTCAGATACAGTAGTTGTCTCATGCTGTCTATGGTGATAATGTGACTGATCACCCTTTTGGGCTTCCCCTTGGAAGTCAAAAATGAACAGTAATATATCTCTTGTCACAGGGGTTGATATGTGATCTGAGGGGCTTCGAGCCAACTTGGAACACTCTTTAAAACTAGCAGTAAGATGAATTAAGACTTGGGGGGAGCCACAGTGGGAAGGTATAACCTAAGGAAGCTTGGGCCGCACTTTACCCAAGAGAGGTCTCTTCAAGTAAGTGGCTTCACCGAGGAAGCATCCAGTTAATCCCCTTCATGTTGTATAAAGGCCTTTACATTTTCCCTAATGACACCAAAGAAATATTGACTTAGTGATACATAAATAATTTATCCTGTTTACACCAATGCCCATAGTTGTCACAGTTTGCCACATACGGCCCATCCTCATATGTTGTTGGGAACCCAGACTCTTCAGTTAGAACATTTCCTCAGTGTAAGTCTTGGCTGACACTGATGAAGTATGATGGACCTGGGATGAAAAAACTTGAACTTAACTCAGCGTAGGAAACAAATCTGATGTGTGTGTGGGTTGTGCACCTTTATGTGTTCTTTTGCTGGTAGAGGGCAGCACTGCTGCCATGGTGGGGAGGGAGGTTAGTCTTAGAATCTGCTACTGCTCTTAGCTCGCTGTCCTTCTCCAATGTTTCCCCTGTTCTCAGACTCTCCATATTTCTTTGTCCAGAGGGCATCCCTCCCAACTTCCAACATCCCTGAAGAGACTTCTAAATAATCTCAAATCTCCCGAGACCCTAAACATACGAACCCCAACCCCTGCTATACAAACTTGACATGAAGATTGGGTCAAGAAAAATAACAGGAGTTTCTAGAGAACATCAAATTATCCTAAATGCTGGGACATAGTTGTAGGAATTGTGTGGCGATCACACAGAAGATTTGAAGTTGTCTAAGTTATTATGTTTCAAATTCATTTTTGACCACTTGTAGGAATTTAATGGTGTTTTTGCACATTTTACTGAGACGAAAGTTTCTGTGAAATTTCTTTAATCATTTGAAGAAGTAGACAGCCAAACTAATGGTTAAAATAATATGTGGGAGGGGCGCCTGGGTGGCTCAGTTGGTTAAGTGTCCAACTTTGGCTTAGGTCATGATCTCACAGTTCATGAGTTCAAGCCCAGCGTCAGGCTCTATACTGACAGCTCGAGCCTGGAGCCTGTTTTGGATTCTGTGTCTCCATCTCTCTCTGCCCCTCCCTACCTCATGCTCTGTCTGTCTGTCTCTCTCTCTCTCAAAAATAAACATTTAAAAAAATAAAATAATATGTTGGAATACATTTTGTCTCCTATCAAAGTAAGTCAAAATTGGGAAAAAAACAACAACAGCAATATCCTTGATTCCTATGTGTTTTTTTTTTCAAGAAGTCCCATTTTACTACCACAGATTAATGGAAGTAGGATGGAAATACTAATCTGAAAGAATTAGAAGCCTGAAGGATAGAGTATTTTATTTTATTCATTTGTAATGTATTTTCATATTACTTAAGTAATATGTGAGTAACAAAAACAAATAAAATGTCTCTAGATGTTAATAACAAAACCAATAGTACCCCGCTTCTGCCCTATATCCTTTACCCCATAAGTGAAAAATTCCAGTGCTTTCAGCTGTTTCTTCTGATGTCTTTCTCGAATAAAATACATGTACTCCTCATTTTTCATTCATCAATTAAAATATTACTTATAGATTTCCTACAGTGGTTGGTGAGGATTATTTTTGTTCTTTTGCATATTTCTCTCCTTATTCATCTATTATCCTGAATGTGACATATTAATACCACTAATAATACAAATCCTAAATATGAAAGTGTTCATTAAAACTCCAGGCTCTGCACTCAGATTCTGATAAAGTAGGTTCAAGATGGCCTCCTTTTTCCACAATATGCATTTTTAGCAAATGACTCCTGTAATTCTGACGAAGGTGTTCAAAGAAGATATCTGGAGAAACTAGCTGAAGGTTTGACTCTTGATTCTTCTCTAAGGTTAGGAAATGCAGGATTTCTAGAACTAGGGAAAGATATAAAGGCATAGTAATTTATAAGCAATGACTCAGGGGTTCTGTTTTAATGAATAGATAAAATGATCTGTAGACTCCACACAAATTTTATTTACATAATTGCTGTTTATAAGTGAGATTGAAACTGGCTTAGCTCCCCCTAAACATAAAAAGTGTACCCCCTAAAATGGTTTGCCAATGAAAGCATAAACCTTAACTTGGCCTTTTAATTCAGTGATTTATGATGTTTGAAACAATATTATGAAATGCTTTCTTTGATTTCTGAACATGTGTTTGTGTCTAGGAAGTATAGTGGCTCTCAGATGTGATAACTGGGGGGAGGAGGCAGAGGATAGACTCAAAAACTCGAGGTGCAACCAGGCAGAGGGACAGGCACAGGGTAGCAAAACCTTCACAGCCCAGCTTCAGACAGTTAGTGCCTGGGGCCTGAGATGAGGTCGGGGGATCCCAGGAGGCAGTATCTCCTTCTGGGAATCGGGAATGCCTGGGGCTCACGCATCCAGGGAGGCAAAGGTCAGATCCTCTTTAGGAAATCGTACCCATAAGAAGGAAGTTCATGCCCCTTATCCTGGGGTTCAGAGGCAGAAAGAGAACTCTAGGTCCTGGATAGCAGGCAGAATAAGTGTTCAGTGATTTAAAAGGGGCTCATGTACTGGGTGTTGTATGGAAACCAATTTGACAGTAAATTTCATATATTAAAAAAAAAAATAGAATAAACATTTAATGCTATTACTTGAAAAAAAAAAAAATAAAAAAAATAAAAGGGGCTCATGCAAAAGCTTAGCCATAAAGCATGAGTCACTTTGGGTGAAGGCAGAGGGGAGAATAGTACTGATTTCAGGTGACAGGCATGTTTGTCTATGAACCAGATTTAGGACATAGCAGGGGAGCGTAGAGTGTGTTCCTGGGTAGTTAGTTCCTAAAAGGAAAAGCTCTGGAGTTAGAGCTGCCAGGATATTTCTGACCTACCTGTTAGGATTTTACCTTTGTTTGGAAGTTGAAACAGTGTTTATTAGTTAGCTTGTCCAGCTCCAGGGATTTTGGGAGGGCAGGGGAAGCCCATCACCAGGAGATGTCAGGATAAAGGCTCAAGAACTTCTGGAGTTTCAGGAACAATTCCAGATACCCTACATTGGGTTTAGGAGTAGAATATTGCTCTTGGCCCAGCCTAGCAAGAAAGAAAGTAATCTAGTATCAGGTACCTCTGGGGAGATGGGAAGGTAGAGGATTGAGACTGGTTGACCCCCTACTTTCTTTTGCCCTGATTGCTGTAGGAACTGGGACAGGGTCATGGCTCTAGGTAGACAGATTTGGAGCAGTGGTAGGGAAACAGGACCAGGTAGAGTCAAAGGATGACTTTATTAGGCAATGAAACATTTCAACCACCATCATTTTTATGAATCACAGGTTCTCCACTGGATTATTTCTTCTTTGTGAGTCAACTTAATGCAAGGATTTCTTGGGTTTTGAAATGGGAGGAATGTGGAAACTTCTCATATATCTTTCTTTAGACGGAAATTCTAAACAAGTAGCTAAAAATGCCATGTTGTTGACTATAGCACATCAGATCTGATTCTTGCAGGTTCTGGTTTATTCAAGACAGTGACCATCTTGTGAAGACACCCTCCCCAAAGCATACTGGAAGAGGGTTAGCTGGTGTTTCACAGCCATCAGATTGAATACCAAGAATTCAGAGTCACTAAAATGAAAATGGCCACTGTGTTTATTTATAAAAGTACTTTGTTGGTCTTCTAGGTTGAAGTTGATGACAGATGTGTTTTTAGAGAAAAGTACAAACTCTAGAGACACAAGCATCTGCTCTTTCTCAGTCTTGCCTCCTGGGTTTATACTGCATTTTTTACCCACACAAAAGGCTTTCTTTTTTTTCTATTGAATATCTGAAAATATGGGTGTAAATGACTAATATGGATCCTTGACAGTTTTACTGGAGCAAAACTGGTGTTTTCAAGCTTTGATTGCCCATATCTGGCTGGCTCTGTGGGTGGTGTTGATTATCCCTTTGTTGTTCCGAAGTCCATATGGCATTACAGTCCACTAAGTGAATTTGCCGACGTAAGTGATGATGTACAGTGTTTCCCTGGGACCATAGAGTTCATTTCTGTGACCCAAGTGTGCTGCTATCCTTTGGTTTGTTTATCATGGTTATAAGAATTACTTCATGGAGGTAGACCTCAAGAATGTGAAAGTCAAGGCATTCGAGTCAGCGGTTCTCAAAGTGTAATCCATGGACCCCTGGGAGTCCTCAAGACTGTTTCAGAGGGTTTATGAGTTTAAAACTATTTTTATCATAATACTAAAACACTTTTTGCCTTTTTTGCTATGTTCACATTTACACTGACAGCGGGTAAAAGTGCTAGAGCCTTAGCATGGATCAAGGCAGTGGCACCAAAGAGGTCATTATATTGGTCACCATCAGGTACTCTTAGTTAAAAAAAAAAAATTTATAAGCCATTTTTACTTAAAATTTTTTTGGACGAAACAAAAAATTGTTTTTATTAAGTTTTACTCTTGAATACACATCATTTTAACATGAGAAGTGTGAAAAAAATACTGCTGAATATTGAAATACAGTGGATATCTAAAGGAAAATCACTTATGTGTTTATTTGAGTTGGGAGCTGAGCCAGCATGTTTTTTCCAGGGAATTCCATTTTTACTTGAAAGAATGATGGGCAGGCAAATTATTCAGACTAGGCATTTGGCAGACATTTTCTCAAAAATTAAAAAAAAGGAGTGTCACTTAAAAGAAAATAAATGGCAGTCTAGTGATAAAATCAGTGATAAAAATTTGAGCTTTCATGTGAAAATTAGAATTTTGGAAACCTTGTATTTGCCACTGCGAACTTGATATATTTCTAATATTTAAAGACTTTTATGAAGAGATGAAAGATGGTATTAATGAATGTAATTTCTTTTTGATATCTGATAATGAAATGTACCAACATTTGGGAGATCTACCTAAATCAATATTTTCCAAATGACCAATACATAGTGATACAAAATCATGCATGGGGAAAATTTCCACTTAACCTGTAAGGTATGGTTTTGAATTTCACATTACAACCAACTTTTAAGATTGTTGAATTTTGGTATAGCATCAAAAAAGAGTATCCACAATGATATGAAATGGCTCTGAAAATTCGCCTCTATTTTCTGACTACAAATCTGTGTAAGGCTGGAGTTTCTTCATATACTGCACCCAAAACAACACATTACAATAAATTGAAAGAAGCAAGTAGGAAAATTCAATATCTTGTTAAGCAAGCCCTTAAAGAGATTTACAAAAACGTAGAATAGTGCTGCTTCCCTCACTAATTGTTTTGTGTTATTTTGAATGGTATAGATATTTTTCATAAAAATGTGTTATCTATGTTGATGCAATAGATTTTTGTTCTTTTAAAATGAACAAGTTTTAAAAATTTCTCAGTTTTGGGGTGTCTGGGTGGCTCATTTAGTTAAGCCTCCAACTTTGGCTTACGTCGTGATCTCATGGCTCATGAGTAAGAGCCCCCCCCCCCCCCGCCCCCCTGCATCTGGCTCTTTGCTAACAACTCAGACCCTGGAGCCTGCTTTGAATTCTGTCTCTCTCTGCCCCCTCCCACTCATGCGCGTGTGCTCTCTCTCTCTCTCTCCTCTCTGTCTCTCAAAAATGAATAAACATTAGAAATTTCTCAGTTTGATTTCTTTTTTTTTTTTTTTGAATTTTTATTTATTTACTTAGAGAGAGAGAGAGAGAGTGAGCACAAGCGCATGAGTGCACATAAGCAGGGGAGGGGCAAGACAGAAGGGGAGAGAGAGAATCCGAAATAGGCTCCTCACTGTCAGTGCAGAGCCCAATGCGGGGCTCGATCTCACAAACCATGAGATCATGACTTGAGCCGAAATCGAGAGTTGGACACAACTGACTGAGCCACCCAGGTGCTCTTCTTAGTTTTAATTTCTAATACAATAAATATTGATAGATAGGCATAGCCCACGTAAACAACAACTCTTTGATAGGATCCATAGTTTTTAAGACTGTAAAGGGATACTGAGATAAAAAAAAAAAAAAAACCTGAAACAAAAAAACAGAAAAGCAAAACTTTGAAAACCACTAGTTTAAGGTTGGCTTTCCACATATAGCCCAGAGTAGAAATCCATGTCTAATTTAAATATAAGTCATGTTTTGCCCCTTTCCCAGTTTTCTTAGCATTACGATTGCCCTTTGATTCCTGTGCGTCTGTCCAGAAATGCCCATAAGATATCTTTGCTGGACTCCAATCTAGAGACTCCCAGATATGCACATTGTCCACCTGAGAGGAGACACCACGCGTGGGCTCCATCTACCTGAAGGGGAAGAGAGGAGTCAATGTGTAGTTATGGACAAATTTCATTGTCTTTCACATCTAGCTAACTCCTTTTTATGGAAAGATGGACAGCCAGCTGGGGATATGGTGACTAGCCTGAATGATTCTGTCTGAGACCTTTCTAAACTAAAGAGAATTAGAATTTGGAACAGTGTTTACGAGTTCATCGTAAAGAATATCCTCAACATAATGAAATATTAAATGGGCAATAAAATGTTAATTATGAAAAAATCATGAAAATTGCTTGCTAGGATTTTGAGTGAAAAGGTAGATTACCCAATGGTATTGCAGTCTGTCAACAAAAACTGTAATTATTTATTAGAAAAATATATTATGATAGGCACTGGAGGCATAAATTAATAAAAAATAGTCCTTGAACTGTGGATATAAAAGTACCCATGCATGTTGAGACAAAATTGAAGGTCATGAGTAAAAATGAAAAATATTAATGGAGAAGCTGCTTCAAACCTCTCACGTTTAACAAAATAATGTTTTTTTGATATTATTTTAATTTCAATATCAGGGAAATAAGGGGCTAGAGATTGAAATTCATACTATTTTGATTCCTGCCTCTTGAAAACACCGGACACAAGTGGAAGAGAGACACTGGGAAGGGTACTGATCCTTCTGGCTGCTCCCAGTCTGGTGTCCTTGCCTGATCCCCAAAGCTCCTGCCTTTTTAAATTCCATTTGCACAGCTACTTGACCTCACCTAGCCCAGGGCTATCAGGGCCTCACTTGTAGTCCCATGTGGTCTCATCTAAAGGGAGTTACAGAGGTAAACAGCCTTTCCCTTGGATGTTTGTTTTCTTCCATTACCACCTACTGAGGAATCTATAAGAGTTCTGTTTGTTTATAATATGTCACTTTTTACAGGCCACCTAGAGGCAGGTATTGAGGGGCAAGTTTGCTAGGCAAAAAACCAAACCAAAACCAAAACCGAAACAAAACAAAACCCCCTGCTCCCAAAAACTAGAGAAAGACTTGGTTGATATATTCCTTAGCATATCCTACAAATACCTTCTTTTAAAGGCATGGAAACCACATATCCCACATAGTCTGCCTGGGGAATTTGTAGCCAGCTATGTTTTCAGAGGATGTGGGAGGTAGTTTTCATACTATGGTATTTATAAATATTCCAGAAATGCCACATATTGGTAGGGTGACCTGGTTTATGGAATTGGAAAAAGGCCATGTTGAAGTCAAGAATTCTTTTCTTCTATAGTAAAATGTGTAAAGGTTCCGAAAAAAAAAAAATCAAGATAATCGTGAAAAAAATTGACAGGAATCCTGAGATAACTTATATTGATAGTATCCCTCAGATGAAAAAAATAAATAAATAAAGCAAAACATTGTTAAAATGGTTTTAGGAATCTATCAAAATGTAATGTTGAATTTGAAGAGTATATTATATAATGTAGTATTTATGGGAGGGGAAGGCTTTGAGGAGATGGAAATGCTTGCTCAGTGAAAGAATATTGATTGCTCAATATAAGAACTTGTTTAACCAAAAATTGTTGCCAAGAAATTTGCCCGAAGAGCAAAGACCCTGTTGCTGTAGATACTTAGGGCAGGTATATAGTAGTAAATTGTAGTTGACTAGCGTTTTCCGAATTGTGTTCCTCATTATATTGTACTGGAATATGTACAGATGCCATGATAAAAGGGTTCTGTGGTCAAATAAGTTTGAGAAACACCGTATCCTATAATGTCCCTGTTGGATATCCATATGCATTGAAGAATAAGAAAAGTCTTGCAATAAAGAAAGCTATTTAACTTTGTTTTGCACAACTTACTCTTTCTTTATAGGAGTCATGTAATGGAAGCCCTAGTAACCTCTTATGAAACAGGATTCCGCAAAGTACTAGTTTAGGAGATGCTACAGAAGATAATTTGATTATAAATTACCTTGATGTCTTTGAGGGAAAGATTTGTGCAATCCAGACAATTCTTCTGGTGCTCTGAAAGAAGGCGGAGATAAACATTGGCATATGTTGGTAAGGAATTGTCATTGTCTTTCACATCAACTCCATCATATGGAAAGATGGAAAGTCAGCTGGGGCTATGACAGTTTGCCTGAGGGATTCTGGGTGCTGAAAGTCACAGCCACCTATTTCATTATTCCCATTAGGCCTTAGATGGATTGTGGCTATGGTGCCCATTAACGCTCTTTTTTACAGAAAAAGCATTTTTTTTAAAAAAGTGGTTATAGAGTGACCTACTGTATCTGTGGGGTTGCCTCACGTCTTCATAGGGAACACCAGCCTTCTTGTGGCAATACAGCAAGGGAGCGTGCCAGCATGTGTTACTTTCTAGAGTGAGATGAAATGATTATCTCCATCAACCCCCCAAACACACCCCTCCTTAGGAAAACAAACATTTGCAAGTTTATTTTATAAAATCTGTGTAGAACTTATATAAATATATTGTGACAGCAGCTGTCATACTGTATATATCAAGAAAGTGCTTTGAAACTTTATGCAAATACATGGGCGATGTATATACTACTGTGCACCCCAAAGACTACCCCATGTGTTCCTAGTGCCAAGAAAAACACAAATGTTCTCCAACTAATTCAGAGGAAAAGCCACCACAGCCCTATACCTTTCACAGCCCTGTTCTCTTGGCCAGTGAAACATACTTTGAATGGAGGATCCTAAAGAAAGCAGGGTGGGGGTGAGGGTGCTGAAGGTCCATTTTTATCAGTAACTTTTATAGATCAAGTACAAGTGCTGGGCACTTGAAGCATATTCACTCATAAAATTTTCACAGCAGCTTTGTGGGGAAAATGGCATTGTTTAGTAATAAAATAACCAAGACTCAGATTAAATAAATTGCCCAAGGCTACTCATTTATTCATTTATGGAGCTGGCTGGGATTCAAAATTAATTTGACTTTAAACATTTGTAAGAGCTAACATTTAATGAGCACTTACTATGCACCAGGCACTGGCCTAAAAGCTTTTCCTCCATCATCTTATTCTACGCTTTACATGAACTCTGTGACACTGAGTACTGTTGTTTTACTAATTTACAGATGAAGAAATTGAAATTTAGGGAAGTTAAGTAACTTCGGCACAAAGTAATAAAGGCTAGAACTGGAGTCAGAAGGAGCCCTTACAGGGGTTTGTTTCTTTGAATCATGTGGTTTCCCAGTTTTCCTTCTTGATTTAGAATCTGGAAACTTTCCTGGTTTGTGCTGAGCTTAAGGCACAGAGCTGCTCATGTCTTCATGAACTAGGTTCATAAGCATTTAAAAAAAGCATTATCTGAAGTTTAGTATCATTTCCACATTCATGGGGATTGTTCTACAGCTCTAATGTTAGACCATATTTGGAGTTTTGAGCATATTTCAATGCAGATACCTTATGTATAAATGTTAGATGAAAGAAATGGCCTCTTTACAAAGATTTTCAGTCTTTTGCTTATAACATTGGAATATGTGTGTAACTGAGAGTCCCCTCCTCCATTCCTATGTACCCTTTGGAATTAAGAATGTTTGAGAATAGAGTCATTTAAAAATTTTGCTATGAACAATTCTGGTGCTAGCACTGCTCCTTACATTTTCCAAGTTTTGAGAACTCTTCTGCTTTTTTTTTTTTTTTTAACGTTTTATTTATTTTCGAGAGACAGAGTGTGAGTGGGGGAGGGGCCGCGAGAGAGGGAGACACAGAATCAGAGTCAGGCTCCAGGCTCTGAGCTGTCAGTGCTGGAACCCATGTGAGATCATGACCTGAGCTGAAGTCAGACGTTTAACTGACTGAGCCACCCAGGTGCCCCCTCTTCTGCTTTTTAAAGTAAAACCCAGGATCCAGAAACCCATGGGGGAGGGGAAGGAAAAAAAAAAAGAGGTTAGAGTGGGAGAGAGAGCCAAAGCATAAGAGACTCTTGGAAGCTGAGAGCAAACTGAGGGTTGATGGGGAGTGGGAGGGAGGGGAGAGTGGGTGATGGGCATTGAGGAGGGCATCTTTTGGGATGAGCACTGGGTGTTGTATGGAAACCAATTTGACAATAAATTTCCTATATTAAAAAAAATAAAGAATAAGTTCTCTATTTAAATGCAATAAATAAATAAATAAATAAATAAATAAATAAACATTAAAAAAATGTTAAAAAAAAAAAAAAAAGTAAAACCCATTAGACCCGTTGAGAACTGTGGATTTTGAATCCTTACCTTCTTGTGGTTGCCCAAGTTCCCCCACCATTGGCATATCTTATTATTGTTGTGATAAAATGTTGCAATAAATGTTGAAGGCAACCATTTTCCAGGCAGAATTGATCCTAGAGAATTGCCACTTGTGATTTCAAAGTTAGAGTCTGCTTGGGAGGGTTTGCCAAAAAGCAAACAAGAATCGAGCCTAGAGGCCATCTGAGGCCAGACGGTTTAAAAGGCTCAGTAGATCATCCTCTTTGTCCTAGACCAGTGGGAACACTGGATTTCTTGGTGAGAAAAGGGATGGATATTTCATCTTCTGTAAGTAGGCTTTCACTTAATCTGCCTGTTTTCAAGACATTGCCATCATCTTCCAGTTGGCCTGGTATAATAAAATGCTTGATATTTCTGAACCATTGCCTCCCCGAGTCCTAGTCCTTCCCTCACCCCCCGCCCCCCGCATATTTACCTCTTCAACACTGGTCTTTAGAGAGAGCCCCTGGGCATGTTCTGAGGGGCTTGTGTCTGGTCCACTCACCACTAAAGTCCTGGCAGCTATTTTAAGTGGATTGGCTTTCCTTTGATTTCCAATCAAAGGTGGCCTTCCACTCTTCTTCCTTTAGTTTCATAGGAACTATGGAGACTATCCTTGGTTTTCACTGAAGCATTTAGGGAAGTTCTGACAAGCACTTGAACTGCTATCCTAGCTATGGCCTAAAAAACCCAGTCCTGAACCCAGTCCTTTCTGTAGGATAGAGCTTTTTTCCATTCCTATCTGTAAGGTTAAGGATTTGACCTGTCCAGGCCTGGTTCTCCATCTGTCTTGAAAAAAATGCCTGTGGTTGCTGAGGTATTGTCACAGTTACAGAGCTATACATGGCCAGGCAAGCTTTCCATCCAGATGCTACCTCACTCAGGTATCTTCCCTTTTCTGGCCTCTTTGTAGCATGTTCTGGCCAAGATTACAAGATAACGCTTCTGAACCTGGCCTGATGTCATTCCTCAAGATTGATTTAATATAATTCATTCTTTCTGTAAAAGGCCACTTTTTCTTTCTACCTGACCAACATATGAATCCATTTGTCAGAGAATATACCCCTGCCTTGTCTATTAGGTGCTGTTTCATATTGTCCAATGTTGGACACTGATTACCAGTCTTCTTAGCAAGTCAGAGTTCATGATACAGGAAATCTCATTTTCCTGGACTGGATAAAAGTCCATCTTCTACCATGGTCTGTCTGCCATTGTTTCCTCTTTTTAGCACTGCCACCATGTCATAGGCGCTTTGCTTTTCAGCCTAGCACGGCTACTATTTCCACTCGCTTTGATTGCACATCGCTGCTAATACCCTGGAGACCTGTGATGATAAAGCAGTGTGGAGGGGAAGTGGGAAGGACCAGGAACACCTTCTTTTCTATGTGGTTTACTCAATTATAGGAATCCAAGATCAGTGGGGTCTGTATTTGAATGTCAGAGGTTTCAAGGACACAGATTTTTAGGCTTTATTTCCATCATCTTTCTCCCCTAGGACCAACACAGCCATCCATGACACTGGACTTGGGATGACTGAGTGACAGATGCCAAGTTGTATTTGCAATAACGCCTTGCTTCTATGATTAGGCTTTGGAACCAATGATTCTGTTGTGTTAATCTCTTCCTCCCTTAGGATGGATTTTTTTTTTTTTTTCCCCTCACCAGAGGCTAAGTAGATGAACCTCTCCCTTTCACTGGGCTTGCCCAGACATGTCAGAATGCTAGCTTTGGCTCAAACTGGGACCCTCCTCCCACCCCTTCCACAGCTGTTTCCAACAGCCTGTATACTTCTTTTCCTTTGATAATTTTTGGCCTAGATTATGATCGTCCCAAGAGCTTGCCAAGATTGGGTTGTAGCCTGTTTGTCTCAGAACACAAACTTTGAATTGGTTGAGAAGACCAATCCCCAGGGGCACCCCTAGTTTGAATGAATAGTGCCAGAAATCTCTGGTCTCCCTGGACAGTGTCCCTTAATGGAGGTCAGGGTGTTTATAGGACTCTCCTTCATGTTTTACTTAACCATTTTAGATTTTGTTAGAATTTCAGGAAATTGTCACTTGATACAAAATAGAGACCTGTAAAAGGTAATGTATATTGAATGAAGATTTTGAAATTTTTTATTTAAAGACCACTATATGTAACACACAGAAACTCAAATGTTTGCTGAACGGCAAACGAAAGCCAAAATGCTATGACTAGCCCACTGCTATTCAGAAATGAAAATGAAGTGTAAGTGTAATCTTATTTTTTAGCAGTGTGTTCAAGCGTACTATATTTAGGAACTATCCCAAAGACTTGTTAAGTATAATTTTGTCAATACAGTGAGGTGATCCAGATAGACCTTAATTAGGACTAATTCATTTCAAGACAACAGATAATTTTGTTCCTCAGGAAACCTTACTAGAGCACACACATATTTGATTGACTTTCAGCTCTAGCTCATGACCCTCCAAGTAGGTGTTTAAGTGAAAACCAAACACTTGTGATGTTACTGTGGCCTCGCTGTGGAGCTAGGAAGACTGAGCCACTTGTGGAAGATAAAACTCTCAGCCTAGTTTGGGGCAAATGATAAATGCAAACGAAACATTGGAAATAAAATAAAACAATATATAAGGCAGGTGGTGCACATATACTGTTTTTGGTAGCCAAACTTAAAAGTCAGCTGAAAGGTTTCAGAGAAACAGTTCCTCAGTGACGCTTGGCTTTCTGTCTTGGGGGTCAGTATTTGTAGAGACTTGCCCCTGTTGAGCCCTCATGGGGCCTCTTCCTCCATGCATCTCCAGTTTTGCTGTGGTGTGGACAACCTGAGGAATATGAAAAATGCCCTTTCTCCTCCACGATGGGGTTATTTCCTTCCTTTCAGGAATGGCTCATAACTCATGGGAGGTGTGAGTTCTGAATGATTGTTCTTTTCATCTTCCTGGAAGCAGGCCAGACTGAAGCTAAAGCGTTTGATGTGTCAGCAGTAGGCTTGTAACGGCTTTGACTACTTACATGAGGATGAAAGATTGAACTTTGATTAAAAAAAAAAAAAAGGCAAGAAAAGGAAAAGGGCTCATTTTCTTTCTTTTCCTTTTTTTTTTTCTTTTTGGGTGGTAGTTGAGAAGCATCCTACTGGGGTGGTCTGGGAGGTCCCTTGGAATCTGCAATAGTAGGAGGGTGTTCTCTTGTGGATTTATTTGCTTATTTTATTGATTGTTTGAGAGAGGGAGGACACCCTTGCTCACCAGCATCGCAGGACCAGATTCTCAGACCTTATCAGTAAGCCCCTACTGCTCTGCTCTGTGAGCCCTGGGAAGGGTTTTCATATTCCTCAGGGCAGATCACTTATGTTTCCAGCCATCCCTCAGCGCCTGCTTGTAGACACCAAACATACTATTGCTGGCCAACCTCTTCCGATTCACAGGGCCTTCCCCATCCCTTCCTTCCCAGGGCATTTCTTTAGAGGTTTCATCTGAGCGTGGTCCCATAGGGTGGTCTTATTTTCCTGCTTTTAAAATAGACAATACACTAAGATGTTTGTGGAAGCCCAGAACCAGTTGGAATTCGCCTCAAACGGTGTTCCAGTCTTATCAGCAATGTGTGTGTCAGCCTCTGTGTGAAGTGGGGTGTGGGGAGGAGGAAGGATTTCAAAATTTTCTTTTCCAAAGCAAGCACATGAAAACACAAAAACAAGAACAACAATCCGCCATTCAGCTGAGTGACAAGACAGAGTTAAGAACGAGGACTCAACGAAGAATATAGGCAAATTTTACCTTTAAATGTGAGGCCTAAGCAAACACAATATGGAAACTTCCTTTTAAAATGATGTTAGAGGGGCACCTGGGTGGCTCAGTCGGTTAAGCGTCTGACTTCGGCTCAGGTCATGATCTCGCGGTTCGTGAGTTCAAACCCCTCATCGGGCTCTGTGCTGACAGTTCGGAGCCTGGAGCCTGTTTCCGATTCTGTGTCTCCCTCTCTCTCTCTGACCCTCCCCTGTTCATGCTCTGTCTCCCTCTGTCTCAAAAATAAACAAACGTTTAAAAAAAAAAATTAAAAAAAAATAAAATGAAGTTAGAGAAACAGTAGTAAATGTATTTATATCACCTGGTTATTTAAGAATCTAATATTTATTTTACACCATTGCAAACTCTGGCTCTGCCTCTGTGTGCACTTAAGCCCAGCACTGTCTCCACAACCCAGTTGGACCTGCTGGTTTCTGCATCTGCTGGAAGCTGGCCTGATAATGCTGCCAGCAGGCTAAGACCTCACTGTGGGGCTGTGCAAACCCGTGAAGATGCCAGTGCAGGCATTCTTCTGTGAGCGTCTTTGAATATGATGAGCAGTCAAACTCTCTGGGAGTCATCTGTCTGGCCACCAGAGGACATGAAGTCCCTACGGGGCCCACCAGTATAGGCCAGAGGGTGAACAGCCAACATACTGCGTGGTGGGAGCTTGAGCTTGGGGGATGAGTGCTCACCCAGCGTGCTGACCCTGAAGGGGCCTATTGGCCAACAGGAAAGCTTTCCTACATTATTAACACCTAAAACGTTGCTCCTGAAGATGTCCATTGACATTTATGAGTCGCCTATAACAATGAAGAGAGAGTGCGTAGGATGTGAAATTCAGATTGTCTGAGTTGCGTATCACCTTCTGAAAGGTACAATGAAATAACTAGGGAAGAGCGTAGGAAGAACAAACAGTAATAGGGTGTGAACTTGCTCAGTTCAGCAACCATATGACCAGGATTTATGTGGGGTTTGTTGTTGTTGTTGTTGTTGTTGTTGTTGTTTTTTAATGTTAATTTATTTTAGAGACAGAGACAGACAGGCAGAACGTGAGCAGGAGAGGGGCAGAGAGAGAGGGAGACATAGAATCCAAAGCAGGCTCCAGGCTCCGAGCTGTCAGCACAGAGCCCAAAGTGGGATTTAAACCCACGAACAGTGAGATCATGATCTGAGCTGAAGTCAGACGCCTAACCGATGGAGCCACCCAGGCGCCCTGACCAGGATTTAAATTGAGATTCTTAGCTATCTTTTTCTTTCTGATAAAAAAAAGGTGGGGTGGGGGAGGGATTTAGCTTCTTCAAGGAGGGAAAGGATGATAGAATGGGTGATTTTAGTGTTTTGTAGTCACATTAGGCCTGAAATATTACATCTGGGATGGAACAGTGAAATTAAATGTCATTTGTTTAACATATATGTGGTAGGCAGAATAATGGATCCCCTGACCCCCAAGACATCCAAATTCTAATCCCCAAAACCTATGACTGTTACCTTATATGGCAAAAGAGACTTTGCAGATGTGGTTAAATTAAGGATTTTGATAGGAGATTATCCCGGATTATCTGGATGGACCCTCTTAAAAGAGTCTTTATGAACAGAGGCAGAAGGGTCAGAGTCATACAGATTTTGAGAATGTTTTGTTGATGCCTTTGACGATGAAGAAAGGAGGCCAATAGCCAAGGAAGGCTGGCAGCCTCTGAAAGCTGGAAAAGACAAGAAAACAGATTCTTCCCTAGAGTCTCCAGAAAGAATCCAGCCCTGCTGACACTTTGATTTTAGCCCAGGGAGACTGACTTCAGATTTCTGATTTCCAGAGCTGTAAGATAGCAAATGTGTGTGGTTTTAAGCCACTGAGTTTATGTGGTAATTTATTATAGCAGCAATAGGAAACCAGAGCAATAATATAAACAATACAATTGGACTTGGAGACGTTAATTGATGGAAAAAATAAAAGGAATTTGTTTTAGGCTGGATTCTCAAGACAGAGCATCAGGTCATGGTTCTTTGAATAGGTATGAAAGACAAAAGGGTTTTATTTTTGTCAGTCCAGGGGGGGCACTTTTCAAGGGTGATTGCTCAAGATTTTTATGGGTCAGAATAAGTACTTTGGTCAAGCTTTTGCTGACGTGTTCTGGACTCTGTGTGTATAGAATCAAAGTTAAGTTGTACTTTATCACTTGGAAACATAAGCCCATGTGTAGCACAATGTTCAGATTCTTGGGGTAGACAGTTTCCAGAGTCCTCACAGATTACGATGAAAAAGCCTGCATTGGTCTCAGCACAGAACCACTTGGTGAATTCAGCCCCATCAACCTCAACCACAACTCCATCCTCCCTTCTCCTCCTGCTGCCCTCTTCCTTCACAAGCCTGAGTAAAAGTGGCCCCCAGCCCCTAGCGAGGTGAAGTAGGGCCTGGCTCATGTCCCAGAGACAACTCCCCCACCTGAGAAATGTGCTCTATCACTCAGAACACACGTCCGGAGCACAGTTATAAGCTGGGATATGTGCTAGCTGCTGGAGGAACTCACAAGGTTAATAAGCCTTAAATGCTGCTTGCTAGAAGCTCATGTGAGTGACACATTTTGCAAAATGCAGTGCCTTGGATAGCAGCATTTAATTCATCTGGGAAAGTTATTAAAAATGCGGGTTCCTGGGCTGTGGCTTGAGAAAGCATTGGTTTATTAGTACAGTGGTTTTTAACTGGGAATGATTTTGTCCTCCAGAGACATTAGGCAATGTCTGAAGACATTTCTGTTTGGTACAACCAGGGGACAAAGGGTGATACTGGCATCTAGTGGATAGAGGCCAGGGATGCTGTTAAACATTTTACAATACACAGGATGGCTCCCAAAACAGAGACCTCTCTGACCCCAAATGTTAATAATGCCAAATTTGAAAAACTCTGGTCTAGTGAGTAACTCTCACAAACACACACACACACACACACACACACACACACACACACACACGTTATTATACCGTAGTGGTATATACATATATGTCAATATGGCATGTGTATATGTATATACATGTGTCCTTGTGTATGTATCATATCTATAAATACATTTCTCTACGTAGGCTCATCACTCATTACAATTTGGGGTGTTCTCTCTTCCATTGTCCACTCTACTCCTGCTCTCTCAGCTGGACAGCTTACCTACTGCCCATCTTTGCTTTGATTTTTTTTCTGTTCTACACTGGCCAAGAACAGGGGAGGCTAAATACCAAGACCCATGGAAGTAACTGGCATGCTCTGAAAGTTTACCAAAATAAATTTGCAGGCCAAAAAGAAGCATGGATAAGGACATCCTTTTCCTCTTGTGAAGTTTTTGGACCCAATTTGCAATTCAGAGTGGATACTCTATTCACAAATCAGCTTTGTACCATTCATTGACTGTTATGATATAAGAATTGTGGGTCACACATAATCTCTTTGCACTCAAGGTATATTTCTCCCCTATACTAGCCCCTCTTGGTCTTCTCTCCCCTGTTCTCACCTTCATCTAGAATCAATGGAGAACTCCATTCTCTTCAAACAATTGAACGTTGGGGGAAAAAAAATCCTTCTAGAATGTGGTTGAGTATAATTGATTGGTTCTAACTGGTTAGAAATGTACTACTCTGCTTCCCACCTCCTGTTGGGGAGCCGACTCTGCATGCTGTTCAAGAGATGAGTGCTATGTCACGTTACAGTATGGTTTCCAGCCCTCAGTTCTCAATGGTCCTCAGGGGTGGGGGAAGAATCCTGCATGCATATGGCTGTGGTTTTATCATCTTGCATTCATTACTATATTCAGGAAGATAGATTTTATTATGCAGCAAGACTGCTACTCTAGGGTAAACTTTGACACCAAGCAATTGTGTTCTTGACTAAATCAGCTAAGACAAAAATAAGGGGGTAGAAAATAGACTCGGGACAAGTTTCATGTCTTTCTTTTAAAAACAGCCACTTTTGGAGAAGCACTTGGATATGACCGAATGACCACCCGTAAAGAACAAATGACCACCTGTAAAGAACAAATTAAAGAAAAATGGTGGAAATCGTAACTCACCAGTACTGTGGAAGTTCCCAGAGTTCCTTTCCTTGTTGACCAGATGAGAATAGTGATTAGTCCCTGTGTATTTTAACCATATAGAAATTTTCAAACACTTAACAAAACACATGGGGTCCTAGAAATCCTGCCAGCTTAGAAGGTGAAGTTGAGTGTTGCTTTTTGATATATCAGCACCAACAAACATTTAGTTAGTACCCAAAATGTGTAAAACCCAAGGAGATACAAGGTAAGTAGATGCAGACAGCCCTGAAACTATACCAGCTTATCAGCATCCTGTAGTTCACAGCGATTTGAGAAATTCATTTAGATTCTTAGGGCCCATCATGTGTGGTGGCTCTTCCTTTCATTTAAGAAATTTTTACTGAGTTATTTCCTTGAGCCCGTCATGTTCCTGAAGGATATTAGGCTCAAAGGTCCTTGCTGTCACCAAAGTCTAGGTTGAAGGCAAAACCAGTGTCATCTTGCCAGATTAAACTTCTATGTATGTGTCAAGAATACAGGAATATACATGAGAAAGGGAAAGATATGGAAAGATAGAGGGGGTCACTGGGAAATTAAGGGGTGTGGAAGGCTTCACAGGGGAGAAGAGGCCCCAAATTGACCTTGAATGAAGCAGGATTTTTATAGGGGTCAATGATGGGGGGGAGAGAAGGAAAGAGGTACATATGAAGAAGATGGAAGGCCTCAGATGTGCCTGGGGACAATAAAAAATATATAATGGACTCTCCTCTCCAGGTTGATATTGTGAGGAAAGGAGATGGGAGAGAAGGTTATGGGGTATCTTGACCAACTAGACTAACTGTGGTAATAAAGATCTAATGCATCTGAGTATTTTATTTTATTTTTTTAAAGTTTGTTTATTTTGAGAGAGAGAGAGAGAAAGAGAGAGCACGTGTGCGAGCAGGGGATGGGGAGAAAGAATCCCAAGCAGGCTCTGCGCTGTCAGCACAGAGCCCGACACGGGTCTTGATCCCATGAACTGTGAGATTATAACCTGAGCCAAAACCAAGAGTCGGACACTTAACTGACTGAACCACCCAGGCACCCCACATCTGAGTATTTTAATGCAGTTAAATTTATTTCTTGCTCATTTAATAGTTCATTGTGAGTGTTTAGTGGATAGACTTCCACATGGTGACCCAGGGAAGCAAGCTCTTTCCATTCTGTGCAAAGTTATTGATATCCCCTCAATTCAGGTGGTTATCCATGTAGCGGAGATAGAAAGCGAGAGTGTGGAGCACTGAGTGTGAGAGACCTTTATGGGTCAGGCCTAGAAGCGTGTTATTTATTTCCATCCACCTCCTGTTGGTCAGAACGTAGTCAGTCGTAAGGCCTAACTGCAAGGGAGTCTGAGAAATGTAGTGTTGGTCTATGTCAGGAGAAAAAGAAGCAGATTTTAGTGAGGCTATAGTTGCTTCTACAATTGACTTTTAGCCTGAACTTTATCCCAAATGCAGTGGTAACTCATCCTCCACGTTAGCATGGGGACATGCGCAATGGTAACATAGGCTCCATAAGGTGAGTGATTTTTGTATGTTATATTCACCGCTGTATCCTCAGCGTATCTAGGCCTTAAACAACTATTTGATCAAATAATGAAATGATGGATGGATGTTGGAAATGAATCCTGGGCATATGGAACTTTCCAGGTGGGTTCGTGGAAGAGAGCTGAGGCAGGGAGGCCGGTTAAAAAGAGTGTGCTAATCTGACAGAGCCGGAGTTAGTGCAGTTACAGTAGGAATTAGTACATTTTTAGAAACAGAAATGTTCACTTCTGCTATTTTAACTTTCTTAGTTTACAGCATAGCCACATCTCATAGTTTAACCAGATTCCCTGCTGAGTTGAAATCATAGAAGCAGGTTGTGAGCCGAAATAGCCTGGCACTTTCTTTGGAGGTATTAATTGGAATGCAGCCTTGGGACTTGGGCTGTGCCACAATCCTGCAACCCAAACAAAATAAAACTTGACTAAACCAGCAAACCCAGATTGCAGTTCAAGTTACTTTAAGGGGCTCTTGGGAAACACAAACTGCATTTGTATTATATATGCAAAATCCGCTCTTTGACCTTATTGTACGAAAAATTACTGGAGCCCACCTAATCTTTTGCCAGCTTTCCGAAGTGCTGGACAAGTTAACTCCTATGCAATTATGTAACATTTCGTAAAAATTTTAACTTTAAAATATGCTTGGAAAATAGATGCTGATCCAACAAGAACAGAGACTATCAATGAAAAGAATATGTTCTCTGTGCACCTAAGAGAAGCCAACACACAGGCAGCCTCATGTGGCCCGAGGCTTCATGATTTTAGGAAGTTGCTTGCAGATGAATTTTTTTGAAATTAAAAGTTAAGGGAAGCATTCTGCCCTCCCTCTAGATTTAACTTTTGTGGTTTATGTATAAGCTGGGGCAGACCTCGGTGTCTGACCTAGACTCAGGTTATGTGCTTCTGAAGTCTGGGGAAAGGCCAGACTTTAGGATTACGCAGAGCTGAGTGAGGGAACCTCACAGAAAACAGCCAGGGATTCTTAGGAGATTTTTAGTGATTCTTGCTGATCTGGAAATAATGTAAAAACAACAGAAGAGCTTTTTGTGGTATTTTTGTATGTTCTCTCTTGGTTTGGGGAAGAATCTGACATTAAAGTGGCTTAAAAATAATAAATATTTAAAAAGACATAACATGTCCTACCCTTTTCATCCACCCCTACCAAAAAATAAACTGTAATAATAAAAATGGCAAAAGCAGGAAGGGAAAGCAGAAACAATGGATGGCAGCAGTATGCTAGGATGGGCATGAATTTGATCCAGACGGCTAACGTCTGGTGTTATTGCATAAAGTGGTGGAGAAGGTGTGAGGAAATGCCGCAGGGAATCTTTCCCTTCTTTACAGTGTGAGTTCCTCATTTCCTGAGGCCCCTTGAGATATAAATTACCGGTTTCAGACAGCGGGTACCTGAGGGTCTACTCCTTTGCTTTCTAGCTCAAATCCCAGAGAAGCCAATCCATTGAAATTCCATTTGTCTAGTGATCTATTTACCAAATCTTCTGATTTTCTGAAAAAAATAAATTATTCATAAATTTAGTAGCAATTCATTTTGCACAGGATAGTTTTCACATGAACCTTACAAAGGTGTTGGGTGTAAATTGACTAGAAAGCACTATTTTTTTTTTTCCTGCCCCAGCTTTCTGAAGATTCAATTACAAGTTGCTGAGGCTGGGAAAACAGACACCTCGGCAGAGGCATCGAGGAGGGGGAGTAGGCGTGTTGCATCTTCAAGTTGTAAGAAAGCACAGAAAGAGGGGAGAGATACTGATGGCTAGAGAAAGGGGGGCATGCTGGGATAAAGAAGGAAGGAATGGATGTCAGAAAGGAGGACAGGAAGGGTGGAGAATGAGGGGCAGGGAAAAATTCGAAAGCTCTAGAACTTCTCCCATAGGCTGCTAAGCCTCTGCCATTCCTTCCAATATCAATCATCTTTTGCCTTCTACTTGTGATAGAAAAGTTTGGTTAGCTGAGTGAATTCAGTGAAATGGTTCTTCTGAATATTGGCAGCATATCCATTTTCAGCGGATTGGCTGCTTCATGAAATCTAAACCTCCAAGAGCCATCCTAATAATACCTTTAAGCAGTTACAGAAAAGGAAGTATTCCTGGAGGAAGATGTCTGCAGAACCTACAGAAAGATGAGGGTCCGAAAGAGGAGGAAAAGCCTCAGTAATGCCCAGAGGACTCCTTTGCTTGCTTGGGTGTCGGAAAGGGAAGCCAACTTTTCCTGGTTTGCCTAAGACTCTCCCAGTTTTAGTACTGGAAGCCTCCAATCTCAAGCCAATGAAGATAGTTGACTAGTCTTGAGAAGGAAAAAGGTAAAGAAAGGTGGTGGGTGGGTGGGGAGAGGTAATACTGTAATAATCTCTTCAGGGACAGTCTTTTCGAGGGTACAGTTCATGTGGCCTCCAGGGAAGATAAAAGGAAAAAGGATAGTTGGGAGAAATTACACAGACCTGAGCCGTCACCCCAAGGACCCGATACCAGGGAAGACCCTAGGTTTGTTTCAGGTATCTTGATTATACAGTATAAATGCACTTACTTTTCTAAATGTGCTTTTTTCTCTCTCTCTTTTCTTCAGGGAGGCAGGATACAGTGCGTGAGAGAAGTCTGTCCTATTCTCTCCTGTCCTCAACACCTTAGCCACATTCCCCCAGGACAGTGCTGCCCCAAATGTTTGGGTGAGTGACTGTTTTCAGATAAAAGAACAATGTAATTTATTCTTAGGAGTTTCTGCTAAGAGTCTTCATTCACATTGTTATGTTGGGGTTCTCAGGTTGTCCTGTTTCATGGCTTATTAGAAATAACTGCTTTTTCTGGTTATAGGAATGTAAGGTGTGCCCAGCGTTTATTTCTTGTCTGAGGTCTCTACAGGTGTTTCTTTTCTCTTGTGCTTCCTCGTATCTGTAAACCTGGTTCACCAGGCAACTTGGGATGATAACCCCTGATGGCGAGAGCAGTATTGAAGAAACTGTCTTTCATTGGGCATATGACAATTGGTAGAAATGATTAGTATTTTAAAGGCATATGAAATTAACACATGGAAGAATATAGACTAGTGTTACTTTTAGAGGCAAAAGTATGCAGGAGGATGACACCAAAAGCAAGAGGTTTGGAAGGGAGCAATGAAAAGTAGCCAACAGGAAAGGAGAATGAGCTATTTTTTATTGAGCATTTGCTATTTCCTAGGTACTATGAAAATCACTTTACATGCTTTTTCTCATTGAATTTTCTCAAGAAGCTGTGCCGTATAGGTGCTAAGTATATCATTCTGATATGTAATATACATGCTGTGGTTAGTATTATTGCAGGAGAGGGGAGTAGATTCCTAGAAGGTGGCACAGCTGGTGAGTTACAGAGTTGGTACCTGAATATGAGTTCCTGTGATTCCTAAGCCCAGGCTTTAACCTGCTGCTGCCCAGCCTCCGTGGTGATGTGGAGAGAGGCATATACATTGCCAGTTGAAAGAGACAGCCTGTGATGGAGAGTCTCTAGGGCAAGAGATCCTTTAGGTCTTGTTTATAATCCGAATGTCAGCTTCTTACACATGATCTTCAAACTCTTGAGTTGGTTGAGGTCAGACTAAGATTCAAAGAAAAGTAGCCTGACCCAGTGTGTGAATACAATAGAGCATCTCCCACTAAAATCCTCCAGCAACCCCACTAGAATCTTGAGGGATCTTTGAGGAGGCTAATACATTTCTGAGTCACCCCTGGCTTGGTCTCCTCCTGCTGTTTTTCTCTTAATTCTCCTTCTCCTCCTCCTTCTCCTCCTCCTTCTCCTCCTCCTCCTCCCCCTCCTCCTCTCTCTCCTTTCTTCCTCTTCCACCTCCACCTCATCTCCCTCTCCTCCTCCTGCTCCTCCTCTTCCTCCTCCTTCAACATCATTTTGTACTTGCAGGGACATTCCCCTCCAGTCTTTTCACATTCTGTGGTGCTACTGAATCAACAGTTGTGTAGTAGATTTTACTGAAGGTTTGTGGTCAATGAGGGTGATTACCTTTTAGTGGAGCACAGTGAACAACATGAAATGGATCCTTAATGGATCCTCCCTTTGTTCTTAAGAGGTCTCAGCTATTATGCCTTTAGGAAAATGTCACTGTGTATCTGGGCTCCAGCGTCCTATCAGCTACTGTCCACACCCTTTTTTCTGAATCTTCTCTCCTTTCTTTCATAGCTTGCTTTTCTCAATTCCAGAATCTCCTGTTGATTGATATTTTTCATTCCCAGCTTATCACAGCCATAGTCTAAAGTCTATCTTTCTACAACCAACTTGTTGAATAAAGGTATCTTGTTAAACTAAGGCAGTTTTCTTTTCTTTACAGGATTCACCTGTCAACCCTTCATCTAATGTTTGCCTTCTTGCTGCATGTACACACACACACACACACACACACACACACACACACACGCATGCATGTAATACTTTTTAAGTAACTATGAAGTAATTAAAAGAACAAAAGAAAATTGTTTATACATGCCTGATTAAAGACATTTCCACTGATACGTGTGCTTCCTGGGTTGCCAATGTGTGCTTGTACTCCTGGAATAGAGTTAGCCAGTTCACTGTTGTTGAAATCGTCATGCTTTTGGTCATGGTGGACACAGCATTCCATCTGAGCAGGAAAGTCATTACAGAAGAGGTGGCATTTGGGGCCTGACATTGAAGATAAGTAGACTTGATTACTGCTTTGAAGCCCATACTATGGATGTGCTGAGTCAACTCAGAAGCTTCTCATATGAGGAATGGCTGTTGTATTGAATGCAGACGTTCCTGTCCATTTGTGGTCATAAGACAGACTACAAAAGGAACAGTAAGTCTTAGGAAACTTAAAAATCTTAATTCTCCCAAACGAGACCGTTTTTGGTTAGGCTAAACCCCAGTGGAATAATGTAGAAATGGCTTAAATTAAGCTGAATGTGGACTTCTCTGAACCACTCTTTTGAATGTTTCATCTTAATTTGGGGCCATGATGACTTTGGAACTACGGTAAGATTTTGTGTTCCTCGGGGGTAAAAAGAAATATACCCACACAACAAAAGACAGAAAGGAAAAAAAAAAAGGAAACACTAGGATACTTTCTAGATCCTGAAATCTTAGACTAATCAGACTTTTGGCTGGTTGGACACCAATTTGCTATGACATATTCCTTTGACAGGATTCATTTACATGACATACCTTAGCCTTTTGCATTGCAACATTCTCTAGCTCTCTTTTTTCATTTTCAATGAAGAGACTCATCAGAGGTTTGTGTATACTGAGCACCCAATGCACCTCTTAGAATGACACAGCCTAGGATCATATTTGAATCCTACCACCGCTAATAACGATAACACTCATTATGTGCCACTTATTGGGGTTGTTTAGGGAATTCCAGGCTCTATGATAAAGACTTTACATCAATATTTTTAGGTAAAAATTATCTTTGAGTGATAAGGTAAGTAGTTGGTCATATTTTTTTCAGGGGGATATTATTGAAGAGTCTTTTTATTTGGTGACCTACTAGTGCATCAGTTCTCCAATCTATCCATCTGTTTGTTCACCTACTCATTCATCCATCTATGCCACAATATTGGGTACTATAAATGTAGTAAAAGCTCCAAGCTATGGGAACACAGGAAGGAGCAGTTCATTCTAAGAGGTGAAAGGTCCTCTGAGGAATAATGTGGAGCTCAACCATAAAATGTATTTTCATTGGTAGGGAAAGAAGCTTGACTATATTTATGTATCTATATCCTGCCTCTTGCCAAAAAGGAATTAAGGTCACTTATAAAGTACATGAAGCACATGTAGATGAAAGATAAGAAAAAGGCAAACCAGGTTATCCCCATCTTTAAACATTGCTCAGTTGAAACAATTGAGTAGATGGCCTGCACACAGCTTTCTGATACCTCAGGGCCTAGAGGAAAATCTAGAGAAAGGCAGAATTTTGCATTTTGCAGGCAGTCCTCTAATTTAGTCTGCAAGCTTCCACAAGCTTCAAGAAACTCAGGACCTGGGGGTGCACACAAGAATGCCTGTCTTAGTTGGATTATTAATACTTGCTAGGAGCAAATACAGTCATTTAGTTCGATTTTGTCTAACCACGAAAGGGTTTTTGGTTGCCTACTTTCATATTAGCATTTTTTTTATTTATTTATTTATTTATTTATTTATTTTTATTTTTTTTATATTAGCATTTTAGGCAGAGAGGGTAGTATGTTACTGCAAGGAGGCATTATTGTTACCATTTTACAAGTGAACTAAGTGAGGCCTGGAGAACTACTCAAGGTCACTAGGGAGTCCATATGTGGGACCCAGACTATAACTCACTGTCATCTTTTGATGACAAGCAAGTTTACTTCTGGTAGTAAGGACCAAGCTAGTAATTTAATTCTGCATCTATACCGTATCCTAGCCTTGAAGTTGACTGTAACAGGAAGATGACATTTTTTGTGATTCCTGTTAATGGTAATTCTAACAATTTGAATTCTGAGAGTGGCATTTAGTATGTGCCTGTAGGTATTTTCAGCATTTCACTGGGCCTCCTGATAACTAGAGTTTGCTTTTAATCTTTTTATAAGAAGAAAGAGTGTGGAGGTGCCTGGGTGGCTCAGTCAGTTAAGTGTCCGATTTCAGCTCAGGTCATGATCTCACGGTTCGTGAGTTCGAGCCCCATGTCGGGCTCTGTGCTGACAGCTAGTTCAGAGCCTGGAGCCTGTCTTTGGATTCTGTGTTTCCCTCTCTCTCTGTCCCTCCCCTGCTCTCTCTCTCTCTCTCTCTCCCCCAAAAAATAAATAAAACATAAAAAATTTTAAGAAGAAAGAGTATGGTTGTAAATCTAATGAGTGATTATGAATCTTCATCTTCTTAACATGTTGCTTGACTCAAGCAACATGTCAGGGATGTTTTTATATGCTCCAGGGAGTAGAATCTCACAATTTGAAAGAAAAGATGAAATTGGATTGCATTCTTTGTTTGGGGTTACTTTTTGGACCTTTTGATCATAAATCAAATCTTCATATCAGGGAAAATCACGCTAATTCTACAGAAGTGTGATGCCTGTGAAAGCTTGGGCACTTGACATGTGGGTTGGATTCTGCCTCTATGTGCATTTTGAGTTAGTGCCATCCTTTATACCAACGGACTTGTAATTTCTCCAGCTGAGATGCTATATCATTGGTTCTCCTTTTCACTCATTCTAGTCCTTCTTGGAATAGCTTGACTTCCTGTGCCTCTTCCCTGCCAATACCTACTTCCTGGATAATTTTACTTATTCTTTAAAATGCAGTTGAGACATTGCATCTTCCAAGAAGTCTTCTCTGTCCTCCCTGTCCCCACAGTTCCCAGATTGTCTTCTTTCTGGAACTTACCATATTGTTGTATTTAAATCATTTTTGTGCGTTTGTCTCACCGGTAGACTGTGAACTCCACGAGGGCAGGTCAAATAGATCTGGTCATCTTGGTTCACTATGATGGTAATAAAGATTTGTTGAACTTACAAGATTCAGTGTGGAGTCAAGCTCTTTATAATAAAAACTTTCTAAATTAATTACTCCAGGGAACATCTGGCCGAGGACTATTTTTGTGCACCAGATTTACCTGGTCTTGTGAGAATGTTTAACAGTCCTGTGATAGAATTGTTGATGACAAAGTGGGAAATCCTGGCTTCTGTCTTGCATTAACCATGCCGTTGCTTCCCTCTAGGTCAGAGGAAAGTGTTTGACCTTCCATTTGGAAGCTGCCTCTTTCGCAGTGATGTTTATGACAACGGATCTTCATTTCTCTATGATAACTGCACTGCATGCACCTGCCGGGTAAGGTGGTTCTGAGGGGCTATGATCCGACAATGATTGCACTGGGGACGTTACTGTTAACTTTATAGCCAAACATAATGATCTGTCATTTATTGGAAGGAGGCATTATTAATGCCATTTTACTACTTGAAATCATGCTTAAGGTTGTAAGGACGTTCAAACATAGGACCCAGATTACAGTTCACTGTTACCTTCCCAGGACCTACAAGTTAGCTTCTGGAGGTGAGAACTAAAGTCTGAGGGACTGTCCTAAGGTATTTTCTAAAATCAGACACAGAGTGTCTCTGGCAGCATTCTCTGGTTCTAACTATCCGAGATGAGTTCCTTAACATACCACATAATAAAAATGACTTTAATCACATTCAAGAGAAAAGAAAGACAAGGATTTACAGTTCATCACAAAGATAAACCTGGTAGTTTGAGAGGGGAGTATTTATGTGTTGTTCATTGTACCATTTCTTACTTGAAAAGTAAGAAAAGCATTGCTTGCTTTTTTCAAAAGGCAACCAGAGGCCTAATGACTGGTAAAGAAAGAATTCCGCAGCTCCAGAATTTTAAAGGAATACACGGCCCACATTCATTGACTGTGCTTATACAGTGATTTTTTTTTTAAACCAAGAAGAGAACCATCTTAATGGAAGATTTTAGAATCATTCATTAGTGAGTTAATGCAAACATCTGTGTGACATGAATTTAGAAGAATACATTTTGGCGGTGATGGTTGTTGTTTTGTCTTTAATAGCTAAAGGGCTAGAGAGGGAAGGAAGAGAGTTTTGCTCAATGTCAGCTCTGAGTCAGTAGTTGGGATTGGAGTTCAGAAGTTCCTGATTACTTGAGGCATGCTTTGTTAAGTAGCATGCACTACTTCAGGGAAGTGGCCGAGTAGGGGCTGAACTGTCTGTTCCCTGGCACTGAACACTGAGTATTTCCTAAGCCTGAGAATACTTTCCTGAGACTCCTTCCTCTCTTCCATGGTTTATATTTTCCTATGCTAAACCTATAGCCACTCCTTCTGTTTGCCTTGGCCTTCATCCTCATGACTTCTCTTCCTCTCCAGGAATTTCACAGGTTATAGCTTCCTCTTGAGGATGCTAAACCTTTGATGAAACACATCACATCCCCAAGTTCTCTTGATTGCAGGAAAGCCAGACGTCCCACGAATGGGAATTTGTTATGCTTGCACTGCTCTGGGTCTCATGGATTCTTTGAGAGGAGATCAGACAGTATTTCTCAGTGCTGAAAAGAAGTGTAATTAATACTGTTCCTTCAAGAGATTTGTGTGTGTGTGTGTGTGTGTGTGTGTGTGTGTGTGTGAGAGAGAGAGAGAGAGAGAGAGAGAGAGAATGAGAGAATGAGTTCACAGTCATCTTTGGGAAATTGGATGTTTCAAGAATCAGGCTTCAATCATTTTGGATAATCATTATTATTTTCTATCTGCTTGGAGCTTCCCTCTCCAGCATCTCCACCCAGTGCCATGACAGGTGCAGGAAATTATTTCATAGTACTCTGAACACAGAGTCTTTATGGCAGTGATTTATTTTTAAAACCAATTTTTAAAACACAGAATCTTTGTGCCTTCATATTTGATGATTCCTCTACCTTGAGCGACCTCATCTTCTTTCAATTTGAATAGCAAACTCCTCTTCATGAACAACAGCCTCTCTCAGATGTTAGCTCCTCCCCTAGTGACTGACTAGGGGACTCACATAAGTAGGTAATTGTCCCTCTTTTCTGCTACCTCTATACCTTTACTAGTTCTGTTAATGACATTATATTGCAATTTAATAGTTCACATGGTTCTCTCTCCTTTTGCCCTGTGAGCTCCTTGTAGACAGAAGCACATCTATCCATCTCAATATTCTCATTGCTTAAACTAGTGCCAGGCATATGATCTAATGGGTGGGGGGTGTGTGTGTGTGTGTGTGTGTGTGTGTGTAATGAAAGCTGGGGAGTCTACCATGAAATATGCATTACTTGAGAGCTAGTATGTGTCCTTGTTTTTCAAACTAGAAATCAATACGTGCAGTTTGGCAAAGGACTTTTTTTTCCCCCAATTAATGAGTTGACCTATAATAATTTCTATGTGCCAGAAACTGTGCCAAGTACTTTAAATATTTCATTTAAGCTGCACAATAAACCTGAGAAGTAGGTTTTTGAAGATGAGGAATCTGGGGCTCACGGAGATGGATTTGCACAAGATAACATACCTAATGGATGAACTGGCATTCCCCCCTGGTCTTGTCCAATGCTGAGTCCTATCCATTATCTGATGTGGTAGAACCTTAAAAATAAAAGACAACCAATGCCATTTTCTTAAAAGGATCATCACATTGTTATATTAATCTTAGATGGATAAGTCAGTAGGAGTATAGGAGATAATACCAGAAGTACCTGTTGAAGTCATAGGATTAACATAGAAGCTGCAGAAGTTACATACGTTGATTTATACAACCTGTTTGAATGAGTTATCTCTCAATACTAACTAAGGAGAGGGCTTGGTCTCATTTCCCTATCATTGGTCTGATACTAATTCCACACTGTGAAGGGATTGTCCATCTACCAGGGACACTGCCTTCCTCCCTCCCTGCCTGCCACCAAGTCTCATAAATATTTTGCTCTTAACATTCATTGTAGCTGATAACCTACTCCAGTGAAATTGCATCTTGTTGGATGGGGAACTAGAAGAGTTTACTTTTCTTAAACTGCTCTGAACTTTTCTTCAACATGTTGTTCAATGAATTGGCGGGCACAATTTAGTTGGCTAGAAATCAAGCCATACCTCTTAAAGTTACAGATATAAACTCATCATTTTCAGAGGTTAAGCGACCTGGTTAAGATTACATATTTAAAAAAAAAAAGATTACATATTTTATAGAAGAGTCTAGAATGGTCAGTTTTGGCATAGCTCATTCAATTCTTCTGTGGACATGGAACACACTAAGGAATTTTATCTTGAGGAGGAACATTAGCTCTTAATTTTTGCTATTTGATTGGATATCATGCCTTTCTGCTAAACTCCTCAAAGGTGGCAAATGCCCTCGAGGAGACCCAAGAGAGTCATGTTAATGAAAAGCATGCAAGAGGAAAAGGGCAGGAAGAGGGAAACTGGTTGGCCCATAGTGAGTTGGACCTTCTTGCCACACGCTGGCCAGAGTGGAATCATCAGCTTCTTGAACGTTAAATTATAAACACTTGGAAAGTAGTGAGGGTATGTCAGACTATTCATAGCTTCTTCACCTTCTCATCCGGATGTTTAGTCAGCAAATAACATTTTGAAGTAGATGAAAGATTTATTACAACAAGTTAAAATATGATTTCTTCAGAATATGTTTTCTTTTTGGGGGGAAGGGGAGGTGAAGAGAATCAAGTAGTCTTTATGCTCAGGGCAGAGCCTGACATGGGGCTCGAACTCACAAACTGTGAGATCATGACCTGAGCCAAAATCAAGAGTTAGTCACTTAACCAACTGAGCCATGCAGGTGCCCCCAGAATATGTTTTAAAGCGGTTAGTTGTGGATTGTTAAAGGAAGGCCAGGTAAGATGGTTGGTAGAGATGGAAATCATTTTTAATTTCTGGTTTGCCTTTGGGTCCCCAGGACTCTACTGTAGTATGTAAGAAGAAATGCTCCCACCCTGGTGGCTGCGTCAGAGGGGAGGAGACGTGTTGTGAAGAGTGCCTCCTGCGAGTGCCTCCAGAAGATGTCAAAGTGTGCAAGTTTGGCAACAAGGTTTTCCGGGTATGTCACAAGCCAAGCTCATGGGAACTATTGTACTATACTGAAATGTAAAAAGCTCCAGATAAAAGGCAGACTGGAGTATTCCATATTTTGTAGACACATATGGTGTGTGTGTGTGTGTGTGTGTGTGTGTGTGTGTGTGTGTGTCTATGCGTGCACAAATGTAATTATTTATATGGCAATATATATATACATATTTTTAAAATCAAGTATACATGGGGCAGAGAAGCAACTGTTTGAAAAAATGGTTTTCTTCAGCTTTATTTTTGCTTTACGAAGTGTTTTAAGCCTGTAAAACATTATTGCCTTTTCCAAATGTGGTCATCCAGTGATGGGGATTGAGCTGAAGATACCCCTCCACCCCCACCCACCTCTGGATGGTACTCTTATGGGAGCCCAAATGCTGAGGACACCTCATTCAGTCAGAGATGCTCAGTGTCCCTTTCCAAGATCCTGATGGTCCTATAGCTTAATACTTTTGGAACTTTTTACAAAGCTGCTTTTTCAAAGAGATTTTATCACTTGGAAGATATTCGGGTGAGGATGTTCATGCTGGCACAGCCATTGAGCAAAGGTGAGAGAGCCTTGCCCCAACTGACCTAGCACGGTTGTCTCCTGACCATCTGCTACTTATCAAATACTACCCGTAGTTTTCTGACAGCATAGCTGTGCAGTGACCATGTAAACGTCAGGATGAAGATTGTTATCTTTGTCCAAACTGCTTTCCATTTAGTTTTTTGGGTGGAGGGAGTCTTTCTGTACCTGAGGTATCATCTCAGGACATTCTTGAGACTGGGACCCTCAGAATCAAGTCAGATGTGGGAGATCCTCATGTTGTACTTGGCCAGATTTTCTTTTGCATTGATAGAGTTGGAAGGAGAGTCTTGATTCTTATGGAATCAGTAAGAAGACATGATGTGTCATGCCCAAAAGAAGGGGGTCACATGTGTGTTGTATTTACACCAGGCTTTCAGAGCCACTCATGTATCCTTTTTACATAAAGTCATTCTTGTGTTTCCAGAGCACCTGGATGCAATAGACCCCCTCTCACGATGGTATTGTGTGCAAAGTGCTTTCAAGGCTACTGTACAAAGGTTCCTTTATGTGATGAAGCCTAAAATAATTTACAGAGAGTCATCTTTGAAACGCCAAATCCTAGAAATGTGCACACAGAGAATTTGGACTCGTCAGATGCCCTTTAGGACAGATTCAGTTAGGTCTTTGTTTCTCGAGAAATAAAAGGTTCTAATAGTCCTTAAATAGCTTCAAAATGTGTGAAGGAAAAGGAAGAGGAGTCATCATCAAAATCTGAGATAGTTCCTCTGTTTTTAACAAATTTTTCTGCTTATATCTACAAACTCAGGAAGGAATCTTTGTTTTGTTTTCACATCCAACCCTTGTGCCTGTAATCTACTCTTGCATAAGCTAGGATGCACATCCCTGTGTGTTCTCCAGAGATACAGGGCTTCTTGTGGCTGGGTATTTGGCAACTGCATATTATAGATTCAATGAGCCAAAAATATTCCTCAAACAGCCCTTTGTGGGCTAGGAAATGTGTCCCAAGGTGCTATCTAGCTTTTGGGGAGGAAAGTATCAGACAGGCAGGGGCATGGTATTCAGAGTATTCCATCTGGGCTCCACATATTTGGATGGCTTGCTGATCAAGTGTCTGCCTGGGCAATGAGAGTCCTGTGAATTAGCCTCTGTTCTTTGAATGGATCATACCCTGTGTGGTCCAGAACCATGTCACATGTGGGAATAAATTCACCACCTTTGTACATCTCAACTGCTGCTGCCTGGAATAGCTTCAACATTTCAGGTCTATCACACAGGAACATTAGACCTTTGCTACTGCATCATGTTCAACTCATGCTTGTCTTCCAGGGTGAAGCTAAGTAAACAGTGTAGGAGGAGCACGATGCAAATATGGTTTGGTTAGATGCATAAGAATTCTTTTTATATCCTGGAGGGGGAACACACATACACACACACACACACACACACACACACACACACACACCTACACACACCTTCAAATTGGGTAGGTGTAGATAGACACCTCAGAGTAATTTAGTCTGATGATGGATCTCTCACTCAGAGTAAGAAATGCTCTCCTTGGCAGAGAAATCCCAGCCTGTTGGATTAGCTCCCATCAGCCTCCAGCTGATAGCAGAATCTTGTGCTCTCTCCCATAGGATGGAGAGATGTGGTCCTCTGTTAATTGCACCATCTGTGCTTGTGTGAAAGGCAAGACAGAGTGTCGAAAGAAGCAGTGCGTTCCCATCAGCAGCTGCCCGCAGGTATGTCTGGAATGCAGGTTGACTTTTTCTTTACCTTCAGGTCTTGGGAAACGTCCTACCTGTGGCATGGCCACATGCCGTCTTCTGAACACAGAATCTAGATTTCCTGATACTTCTGGGTCCCCCAATAGCCACAAACCCCCTTTGCAAATTTCTCTCCTTCTTTTTTGCACTTCCCACCCAAATTCTAGCCTTGTAGGAAGATAGCTCCTACCTTATACTTGACCCAAGTCTCCTATTTCTCATTGACTTCTCCCACTTCTTTGTTTTAATGTCTCCAACTCCTGTTAGATCTGCTCTCTTGATCCTTTTGCAGGGTTTTCTGTTGAACACCATATTTTTCTCTTTTCTTTTTCCTCTTCTCAAATCAGAGATTTCTTCCCTTCGCCATTCAAAGTGTATGTAGTTGTTTATTAATAAACTCCCCAAGGGGTTTCTCTGGCCTAGCAGCACCCCCGACCCCTTTACTGATGTTTTCCCTCTCTGACCCTGGCCTCCACTGTAGCCCAAAATGGAAATAGTGCCCCTATGGAAATATCTCTTTTCAGAAACCCACAGTTCCAGCATGCTGAATAAAGCAATCATTATCTTCTACGGCTTGAGCTTCATTGAGTTCACCTCGGCAACTTGAAACCTTTCAAGGTTTTATGCATTTTGGGAAAATGTCAAACCTATTCAATACCTTCCAGTGAATGAAAAAAATATATCCATATATTCGGGACATGTCCTCCCTTCTCTGTTATAGACAGCTTTTAATTTTATTCACATCTGTTATTATTATAAACAAAAAGTTGCTGTTTTTACTTGAGTGCCAAATGAGGCACAAAAAAACAACAGCTGTTGCTATTGCACAACTGAATGAAGGGGGGAGAGAAAAAAAGGGGGGAAAAACCCTAATTAGTCTTGCTTTAAAAAGCCTCAGACATAAAACTGAAAATCTCCCATAAAAGAAAAAAAAAGGGAGATACAATAAGTAGACTTGAACATGGTCTGCTTATAAATATTCATTGGGAAAAATGGGATCACATCATTTATGCCAGTCCTTGGGGAACCCTCACTGCTAATGAACTCCTGCAGCACATGTTGGTAATAATGGGCTTCCTTATTCTACAAGACAAAAACAGGATGCTGTGCCAACCTGGTGGCTCAAGTAACTAGCCCCAACAGGCAATGGTGGAGTTTCCAGCTTTACTTGAGTCCTGCCACTTGTGGCAGGGTTGATGGGTTTCATTGTCCTCTTGCTGTGGGGAGGTCAGCGTTCTTTATGTCCGTGGCATCTTGTTAGCATCTCCTCTGTGGGGGCCTCATTTGAGCCAGGAGCATCCAGCTCTCCAAGTGCAGACCTTTCCTCCCCCTCCTGGTCTTGTCAAAGCTTGTCTGGGCCTGGCTCCTGCCCCAGGGGCCACCTTTCTGCTTCTAGGCATCTTTCCAGCCTTTCCTCCGGTTTACACTTTCCCTCCTCAGGGGCCAGCATAGGACTTTGGAAGATAACTTAGTTCTACCATGGAAACCCTGTTAAATGCTTATTTCCCCTCCCTTGCATTGCCTGGGGAAATTTAAATTTTTTTTTTTTTTTTTAAAGAAGCAGACTATATTCCCTGCTCTGTTCTTCCTGGCTACTGCTCCTCTTTTTTTTTTCCAGAAGTGTGGGTGCCTTGTTGAAGAGTTTTATGGTTGGACTTCCTGTCCATCCTCCCCTGAAGCCCTCCCCGGAGGCAAAGGAGTGCCTTTTGTGAGAAGGCCTGTAGGGGGTTCCAGTGAGGACGGGTCATTATAACACTTCCATCTCATCATCACTGATGCATACTGAGACTTTCTGTATAGTCACAGGACATTACTCTGTTAATGTTGAGACCACCCCTCTGAGTTGAGTGCTGTTACTAGACCCTTCTTACCAGTGAGGTCACATGTCCAGAGTTTTACATCATATAACTTGGGGACCTAGACTTCATAGCTTGTGCTTGATTTATTCCTTATATGATTCAGTGAGATTACCAGCCGCACCCAGTTCCAGGAGAAAGGAGATGGCAGTTTCTGCCAAGGTGCCGATGTGGGGGTTCATATAGTCACCCTAGGGCCTTGGTTCAAATTGTTCTGTACTCCCTCGAGGCCACTACTCCAGGGGGAGCCAACCTCATTGATTTTGGCTAGAGCAGACCTCATTTGATCTTGTCCTCAGCTTCTTTCAGTCACAAGAAACTAAAAGGGGCCTCTGTGCCAAATAGAAATGAATAGAGCTTTAGGCAATGAAAATAGGTCCTAATGCCCCAAACCAAGGGAGAGCTGAGTGAGCTGAGAGACTAAGTTTTAAGTCGCAAAGTTGTCATAGCTTTTAATGTACCATTTTAGGCCTGGCTCTGCTGCAAAAATGAATCAGATGATGTTCTAGTTCCTCAATTATCAACCAGCATTTTTTAAGTCAGTATGATTTTTTTTTTTGAGTACCTAAATCTATTCTATATGCAATTGATCAGTAGTGGCAATTGACCACATTTCTTTTTGTCTCTGAGCTTCATTGAGTCAGAGATAAGACAATGCCATTTTCTGATGTCGGCCCTGAGAGTATGTTTCCTTTTTTTAACGTCATGCATTAAAAAAAATGAGAAAGAACGGAATATAGGAGATTACATTGTATTTCCAGAAAGGTAATGGAAAATTACTCAGCATTTCAAAACCCTCAGCTTCATTGGCTTTGACTGGGTAACAGTGACTTAACATGGATAGCATACCACTGTATGAAAGAAGAAATCCTGAATGAATTTGATCTGCAGCACAGATATTGTCCATATCCATAGGCCTGTGCTTGGGTTATGATGTATTGTTTGGGCCCCTCCAACAAGCAAAGACAGAATGAAGGCCTTACATGGATCGAGAGGTTGATAGACGATTCTCATTTTTATGTGTGTGCTTGGTCTCTAGAGGGCTAGTCTGGATATAAGTGAAAAGGTGTAATCCAGACTGTCTGCATCTTCCCTCCATGTGAAAAAAATCACACCAGTGAGTCCTTTAGATATTGTATTTCTCAGAGGATAAGAGCAAGAAAGCTTCCTGAATGACTTTGCCTGGCATTAGAACCTGATACTTCTAAGTTCATTTTCACTATCATCATCACCATCTGAGCATTGAGTTCAAATATAGCTCGGACTGATTTCATTAGTTGAACTGGTATTTTAAAAAGTTTTGTCTTCAGCGTGCCCTGTTTCTTAACATTAAGCTCTTGTGTTTTTTGTTTTTTTCCTCTTGATTAGGGTAAAATTCTCAACAGGAAAGGATGCTGTCCTATTTGCACTGAAAGTAAGTTTATTCCTTTGGAAATTGCTATTAATATTTGCTTCACCTTTTATAATTCAGCAAGAAAAATGGTGGTATAAGTTTTTGCACATTTTGTGTCTCTAGGTATGGGATGGGGTCATCCCACTTTTCTACAGACTTTAAATCAGTTGGAATCCTCTCTCAGAAGCACCACTGAGATAGTTCCATTAGAGTTTGTTGCTAATAGAAATTTAGAAGTTAAATGGTCTGATGAGGTTTTTTTAAAGAAGGACCACATAACTTAATATGCATTTTAAATAATAGCATCTGCAGTCATAGCAGTTAAGATGATATCCAGTAAAACAAACAATATACATAATCTAGGAGGGATTTTCCTTGTATCATTATAAAGCCAAACAGCCACACTTATTTCCCCCTCTCCAACCCCACCCTCTTTACCATTTCACCTTGGCACGTTTGGTGTTGCTATTGGCAGAGTTAAACAAGAGGTCTTTAGAGTGGCAATGGTTTGGCCATCCTGTTATTTTTTTTAATGTTTATTTATTTATTTTGAGAGAGAGAGAGACAGAGGGAGAGACAGAGTGCACGCTTGTGTAAGCAGGGGAGGGGCAGAGAGAAGGAGAAAACAGACTAGTGTTTCTCTCCTCTGCCAGCATGGAGCCCAACATAGGGCTTGATCCCATAAACCGTGAGATCGTGACCTGCACTAAAATTAAGAGTCAGCTGCTTAATTGACTGAGCCACCCAGGCACCCCAATCCTGTTCTTTTTAACTGAGTTCTTGAAGGTTCTCTCCCCAAAATGGCTTATTCTGAAAGCTGACTGAGACTGCACTGCTAATCACTCAGAGCATAGCAACAAGTTCAGTGTTATCCCCACATGTAGACATATGACTAGCAAATTGCCATTTTAGTCCTCTTCAAATTCATATGGCGCTGAGACAGCTTGCACTTTATCTATTTATTTATTTGTTTATTTATTTATTTATTTTAGCTTCGTGTGTGCAGCTTTATAATTCAACATCTGAATACACTACAAAGTAATTACCACGAGTCTAGTTATCATCCATCACCACAGAATTGACCTTCTTCATCCATTTCATACACATACCTTTCCCCCATCACCTTCCCCTCTGGTAACCACTAGTCTGTTCTCTGTATCTCTGAGGTTTTTAAAAATTTTATTTGTTTCTTTGCTTTCGATTATACATATGAGTGAAATCACGTGGTATTTATCTTTCTTCATCTGACTTATTTCACTTAGCATAATACCCCCAAGGTCCATCTGTGTTGTCACAAGTGCAAGATTTCATTCTTTTTGATGGCTGAATGATATTCCATTATAGAAATATACCACATCTCCTTTATCCATTCATGTATTAGTAGACACTTAGATTGTTTGCATATCTTGGCTGTTGTAAATAATGCTGCAATGAACATAGAGGTGCAGATATATTTTCAAATTAGCATTTTTGTATTCTTCAGAAAAATACCCAGATGTGGAATAGCTGGGTCATATAGCAGAATTTTCTGAAGAATCTCTATACTATTTTCCACACTGGTTACACCAATTTACACTCCCACAAACAGTGTACGAGGATTGTTTTTTCTCCACATCCTCTCTAACACTTGTTATTTCTTGTCTTTTTGATAATTGCCACTCTAGCAGCTGTTAGGTGATATCTCATTGTGGTTTTGATTTTCATTTCCATAACAATTAGTGATGTTGAACATCTTTTCAAGTGCCTGTTGGCCATCTGGATGTCTTCTTTGGAGAAACGTCTATTCAGAGCGTTTGCCCATTTTTTAAATTGGGTTTTTGTTTTTTCATTGTTGAGTTATATGAGTTCCTAATATAGTTTGAATATTAATCCTTTATCAGCTCTATGGTATGCAAATATCTTCTATCATTCAGTAAGTTGTCTTTTCATTTTGAAGATGGTTTTCTTTATTGTGCAGAAGCTTTTTAGTTTGATGTAGTCCCACTTGTTTATTTTTGCTTCTGTTTACCTTGCTTTTGGAGTCAGATTCACAAAGACGTCCCTAAGACATGTCAAGGAGTTTATTGCCTGTGTTTTCTTCTAGGAATTCTGAGGTTTCAGGTTCTACATTGAAATCTTTAAACCCAGTTGAGTTAATTTTTTTTTTTTATTATGTGAAATTTATTGTCCAATTAGTTTCCATACAACATCCAGTGCTCATCCCAAACGATGCCCTCTTCAATGCCCATCACCTACCCTCTCCTCCCTCCCACCCCCCATCAACCCTCAGTTTGTTCTCAGTTTTTAAGAGTCTCTTATGCTTTGGCTCTCTCCCACTCTAACCTCATTTTTTTTCCCTTCCCCTACCCCATGGGTTTCTGTTAAGTTTCTCAGGATCCACATAAGGGTGAAAACATATGGTATCCGTCTTTCTCTATATGGCTTATTTCACTTAGCATAACACCCAGTTGAGTTAATTTTTGTGTATAGTAAAGATAGAGGTCTAGTTTCATTCTTTTGCATGTAGCTGTTTGGTTTTCCTATAGTCATTTATTGAAGAGATTGTCCTTTCTCCATCTTATGTTCTTGGCTCCTCTGTCATACATTAATTGTCCATTTATGTATAGGTTTGTTTCTGGGCCCTCAGTCCTACTCCATTGATCTGCATGTCTGTTTTTTTACCAAAAAAATATGATTACTATAGCTTTGTAGTATAGTTTGAAATCAGGGAGTGTGATACCTGCAGTTTTGTTTTTCTTTCTCAAGATTGCTTTGGCTATTTGGGGTCTTTTGTGGTTCCATACAAATTTTAGTATGATTTGTTCTAGATGTGTAAGACACGCATTTTGATAGGGATTGCATTAAATCTGTAGATTGCCTCAAGTAGTATGGGCATTTTAACAATATAAATTCTTCTAATCCATGAATATGAATTATCTTTCCCTTTATTTGTGTCTCCTTCAATTTCTTTCATCAGTGTCTTATAGTTTTCAGTGTACAGGTCTTTCATTTCCTTGGTTAAATTTATTTCTGGATATTTTATTCTTTTTGATGCAATTGTGAGTGAAAAATTTTAAAAAATTCTCTTTGTGATGTTTTGTTATTAGTGTGCAGAAATGCCCAGATTTCTGAATACTGAGTTTGTACCCTGAAAGTTTACTTCATTCATTCATTAGTTCTAATTTTTTTTGGTGGATTCTTTACGGTTTCCTCTATATAGTATCATGTCATCTGCAAATAATGATAGTTTTTCTCTTTCCTTTCTGGTTTGGATGATTTTTATTTCTTTTTCTGGCCTAATTGCTTTGGGTAGTCCTTCCAGTACTATGTGGTGAGAGGGGCATTCTTATCTGGTTCCTGATCTTAGAGGAAAAGCTTTTAGCTTTTCATGGTTGAGTATGATGCTAGCTGTAAGATTGTCATATATGACTTAATGTTGAGGTATATTCCCTCTATATACACTTTGCTGAGAGTTTTTATCATAAATGGATGTTGACTTTTGTCAAATGATTTTTTTGCATCTATTGAGATTATATTATTTTTATCCTTCATTTTGTTAATGTGATGTATCACATTGATTGATTTGTGGTTGTTGAATACATCCTTGCATCCCTGGAATAAATCCTACTTGGTTGTGTATATGATCCTTTTAATGTGTTTTTGGATTTGATTTGACGATGTTTTGTTGAGGATTTTTGCATCTATGTTTATCAAGGATATTGGCCTGTAATTTCCTTTTGGGTGGTGTCCTTATCTAGTTTTGGTATCAGGGTAATGGTAGCCTTAAAAATGTGTTTGGAAGCTTTTCCTCCTCTTCAATTTTTTAGAAAATTTTGAGAAGAATAGGTATTGAATCTTCGAACGTTTGGTAGAATTCACCAATGAAGCTCTCTGGTCCTGAATTTTTGTTTTGGGGGAGATTTTTGATTATTGTTTCAATTTCCTTACAAAAAATTCATCTATTCAGAATTTATATTTCTTCATGTTTTAGTCTTAGAGGATTGTATGTTTCTAGGAATTTATCCATTTCTTCTAGGATATTCAGCTTGTTGTCATATAATTGTTGATAGTAGTTTCCTATCATCCTTTATATTTCTCTGAGGTCAATTTTAACTTTTCCACTTTCATTTATGATCTTATTTCTTTGAGTCTCTTTTCTTTTTTTTCTTGGCTCGTTTAGCTAAGGGTTTGTCAATTTTATTTATTTTTTCAAAGAACCAGCTCTTAGTTTCATTGTTCTTTTTAATTGTCTTTTTAGTCTTGATTTCATTTATTTCCACTGTGATCATTATTATTTCCTTCCTTCTACTAGTTTTGGGCTTTGTCCTTTTTTTCAGTTCCTTTAGTTATAAAATTAGATTGTTTATTTGAGATTTTTCTTGTTTCTTGAGATAGGTCTGTATTGCTGTGAACTTCCCTCTTAGAACCACTTTTGTTGCATTGCATAGGTTTTGGTATGCTTCATTTCTGCTTTCACTTGTCTAGTTATTTTTGGATTTTTCCTTTGATTTCTTTGATGACTTATTGGTTGCTAAGTAGCATGTTGTTTAATCTTCATGTTTTTGTATTTCCCTTTTTTTTTCTTGTAATTAATTTCTAGTTCCATACCATTGTGGTTGGAAAAGATACTTGATATGATTTCAATTTTCTTGAATTTATTGAGACTTTTATGGTTCAACATGTGCCCTGTCCTGGAGAATGTTCCATGTGTACTTGAGAAGAATGTGTATTCTGCTGGTTTTGGAAGGAATGTTCTGTATAATACCTAACTATTAAGTCAATCTGGTTTAATGTGTTATTTAAGGCTGATGTTTCTTTATGGATTTTTTGTCAGAATGATCTATCCATTGATGAAAATGGGATATTAAAGTCTTCCATTATGGTATTTCTTTCAATTTTTCCCTTTAGTTTTGTTAATATTTGCCTTATATATCTTGGTACTCCTATGTTGGGTACATATATATTTCTAAATGTTACATATTATGATATAACATTTAATATAAACTTAATAAATCATTTAATATAAACAAACATGACATTAACATAAAAATGTTATATCTTCTCTCTGCATTGACACTTTTATTTTTATGTAAATACCCTTCTTTGCCTTTTATTACAGTCTTTGTTTTTTTTTTTTTTTAATTTTTTTTAACATTTATTTAGTTTTGAGAGACAGAGAGAGATAAAGCACAACAGGGGAGGAGCAGAGAGAGAGAGGGAGACACAGAATCCAAAGCAGCCTCCAGGCTCTGAGCTGTCAGCACAGAGCCTGATGCGGGGCTCGAACTCACGGACTGTGAGATCATGACCTGAGCTGAAGTCAGCCACTTAACCAACTGTGCCACCCAGGCACAGTCTTTGTTTTAAAGTCTATTTTGTCTGATATGAATATGACTACTCCAGCTTTCTTATCATTTTCATTTGCATGGGATATGCATGGGATATCTGATATGATAGATAGTCTATGTGTGTCTTAATTCTGAAATGAGTTTCTTATACTCTCCTGTAGGCAGATAGTTTTCTGAAGTGTTTCATCAAAAGGGGAGTATTAATAATGTCACTGTCAAAGTGTTTTTTTTTTTGTTTTTTGTTTTTTTTTTTTTTAATTTTTTTTTTCAACGTTTTTAATTTATTTTTGGGACAGAGAGAGACAGAGCATGAACGGGGGAGGGGCAGAGAGAGAGGGAGACACAGAATCGGAAACAGGCTCCAGGCTCCGAGCCATCAGCCCAGAGCCTGACGCGGGGCTCGAACTCACGGACCGCGAGATCGTGACCTGGCTGAAGTCGGACGCGTAACCGACTGCGCCACCCAGGCGCCCCACTGTCAAAGTGTTTTAATGTATAAGCAGGATTTAAAAAATCCATGAAATCAATTAGAAAGTATTTTATAAACTAGTTAACCTTAGAGAAGTGGGCTTAGATGATGGCTGAAAGCAGCTTTCATGTGGGCACAAGTTTGTTTATTCCACATGTTTAAAATCAGAGTTCATAGCTAAAAGGTATCCTGGCGTTTTTTTGTTTTTTTTTTTGACAATAGATACATATGTGATATATTATAAATATATTTATTGTATATTTATCACACTATCTATGATAGAGAGCTATTAAACAATTATACATTATACACTAGATAAAAATGTTGATTGAATTAATGAAAATGAAATTGTAGATTTAGTAAAATAATTTTTATTTAAAGAGAATGACATACATAAAACAACTCAAAGAAAGCCAGCCAAGTATGCCTTAGTAGAGCCCAACAGTTAGTGCAGGAAGAAGAATTAGCTATGACTAACACACCAATTGATTTCAAAATGTGTATAAATTATTACATTTAATCAACCTCCCAGAAACGCTGTGAGGAAACTTTCTTTATGGATGGTCTGGAGGCTACCTCCAGCTTCTTTCGTTTCTAGATGAGCAGAGTAGAATTTAAATTGGTGAAGTTTTCCTCTATAGCCATGTCAGTGAAGATGTTTGCATTTCTCTAGAAAGCATTTCCTTATTGAAGCAGACAAAGTTCAGAGGAACTCCTAAGATTTCCTAGCTAAGCTCTTCAATCTGTGTGAGCACAGATAAATTACATCTGCTAATCACAGTGCTGTCAGGCAGGATCATTGCTTATCAGTTTAATAAAAACATAGGACAAGTCTTGTGCAGAAACAGCCCAAATCTTGAATTATCTGACTTTATGTTACAAGAATCAAGGTGATGATTATTGAGATAGTTGAACAAAAAGTTACATTTCATTATTAGTTTATCCACTATGAACTAGCCTTGCCAAACCTATATTAATGGTGGTTTATCAGAAAAAAAAATGAGAAAAAGAATAGAAGGATGGACATGACAAAATAATACCAAGTTTTTAACAGGTCATATTAACTATTGTATTTGTAAAACTTATGTCACTAAGAGAGGCAATTGGCAAAGGACAAAACCATCCAGCTGTTGGGGCACCAGGGAGACCATTGACCCTGTGCACCTGCATCCAGCAGGTCAGTGCGGGAAGAGCCCAGGCATGTGGTTCTTGGTCCAAATCTACGTGATATCATCAGATGGCTATTTCTCAATTTCCTTTGGTGTCCTTTCCATCTGTTTACTCTCTCTTGCTCTCCAGCAGTTCTTCCACCGATGCTATAAAACACATTCTATTGGCAAGGTTTATTTATTTAGATTGAGTTAAGAGATGGGATGACTTCCAATTTTTTTAAGCAGTGCCCAGATTTTCCTAACACATTCGGGTAGACATATTCTGATGTCCCTTAGCTGTGGCCTAAAGATATTCTATTTTGAAATTCCTTTGGCATTATATCCAGGATCCAGAACAAACTTCGGGCTCATTTTTTCCTAATCTGTCATTTACAAAAGCTCTTCTTACATATGGGTTTCTAGAGAAGACCAACGAAGTACAAACTAAGTCTAGTGTTTTCTATAACGAGAAAAGTGACTGATTTCTATCTTATTCGAACAAAATCACACACAACCATACACACCCCATTAGTTGCTGCAATTTTCAACCTCAGTGCTATGTAGTTTGACTAGGTAATTCTTTGTTGTGGGCTTTGTCCTGCACATTGTATGCTGTTTGGTAGCATCTCTGATCTCTACGAACTAGAGGCCAGTAGCACTTCTCTCCTGGAGATTTTGGCAATCAACAGTGTCTCCAGACATTGCCAAACGTCCCCTGGGGGTCATTTGTGACCCCCTTCCCAGGGCAAATGGTTGAGAATGATCGATACTCTTAACGAGGGTAACAGCAGGGTGAATGCAGACATGAACACCTGTGGTACATGTAACTTACTCTCAACACCCAATGAGTAGATGAAGTAGGAGAACAAACCTGGTATAAAAACGCAGACTAGAAGCCTCTGGATTTAGTTGAGTGTGTTTATATTTTCATTGTTTAGCCCTCCAAAAAAATTATAAAGGCATAATTAATCTTGACTGGTTAAAAGTCACCATCTTTGCTTTAGTTGCTAGGAAGCTAGAAATAAATTTGTAGCCCACCTCTAATAGCATGCAGCTTTTGAGTAACAAGTGACTCCTTACTTTGTCTTAAATGTCTCCCCTTATGTGATTTGAATCATTTAGTATGTATGCCCATAAGCTATTCACAATCCTTCTTGGAAAGAGGCAAGAATAAATACTTAGATTCATATATAGTTTCCTACACAAATGAAAAGGATTGATTATATGGCTTCAAATAGTCTAAAACTTACTTTGATTATTTGTTGTCATTAAATGAGTGTCACATTATTTCCGGCACAGGTGACACTGGATTGTCTGTTTCTAAAATCCCGCATAATTGCTGCCTTATTGACTGGGTTAGTCTGTCTTGGTAGTGTTTGGGGCTCTTGCAGACCCCTGAAAAGAATAGCAAAGAGGAAACTTGACGTAAATGTGTAGAACATTTTCACAGGCTTCTCTGCGAAAGTAGTAATTTACAATTCATTAGGTAAAAAGCAACAATTAGGCTAAACCTTGTTGTACTCCCCGTAGTAGAGCCGTCTTTGTGGGGTTGATCTGAAAGGGCAATGATAATTCTATCAAAATAAAAAAAAAAAGTCATATTAAAATCAGACCTGAAGGAAGAATGAAAAGCATTGTTGTCTTTTAATAACATGGACGTTCTCGCTCCTTGTCCAAATGAAAAGAATTAAATCTGGTTTGGGTGATTTATTTAAAATAAAATATTTGAAGTAAGCTAAATAAACTTTATAAAGCTTTCATGCAAATGCTGTTTCTTGCCAAAGTAAGAGCTATAGCCTAGAGCGGATCCCACTCTGCCTGTGCTGGGCGTCACAGGACTGTGAACTGGGTGCCAAGAAGGCCACTGTCTGTTGTGCATGTAGCACTTGGTTTAAGTAAAATGCTATCTTACTGTGAGTTGGCAAAGTAGTAGGTGAAATCTTGACCTAACCACCCAACGGCGAGACTTGAATCGGATAAATTCTTTGCTGGCAGAATGTCAGTTTTCAGGCATGGAAATAATACTTAGTGGCAAAGTTTTCACTGATAAGAGAGGGGTGTGTTTGTGTGTGTGTGTGTGTGTGTGTGTGTGTGTGTGTGTGCGCGCACGCGCGTATGTAGACAGGGAGAGAGGGAGGGAGAGACAGAGACAGAGAGACATGGACTCTGAGAGAGAATTAAATCTCTTAACCATCTACAAGACCAGAGGCAACGAAAGGCAGCCCAGATGTGGATGCCCAAACTCAGACCCCATAGATTCAATAAACTGTGCCTCTAGCTACATTAGCCCTAACCATCAGAATCCCAACTCAAAAGGAAAGTTCAAGATTACATAACACAAAGGCGGGTACGGTATACAGAGCACAGATGTGCGTTTAATTGACATAACCTCAGCTACACGTCCCACAAGTAACAGGAAATATCAGATTTCAGCAACTCAGGGTGCAAGGAGGCTCACAGTTGCCAGGTGACTTTTTAAACCCTCCCCCAGGGTTAGTTTCCAGCTGTGCACAGCATTAGTGTGCCTGCTCTCAGAGAGGGCCCTGCCTGCTGCGTGCACCCAGGACAGGGGCTGTGGAATTGCTCTGGTTGGTTTTGGCACACCTTACTTAACTCCCTGGGTATGCCTACAGGTATCTCCAATTAAAGAGTGGCTGTAGGAGGGGGACTGCAACAACAATTTAACGAAACTGTGACCTCGAGGCCCACTTTATGAGAAATCTCCACTGACAGAGGTTCTGCAAATTAGTAATTCTGTGTTGGAGCAAGGTTTCTGGCCCCTGAGACTGTAGGCAACTCCAGGTCCCTTAACACCAAGGGTCTGTCCTTAATTCAGGAAAGCAAGGAAATTTGAAACCAGAGCTCAAGATGCTTGTAGAATAAGAATTTGGGGTGTTGACTTTAACCCTGCCAAGGAGGTGTTAAGCTAAGTGGCCACTGAAGTTTCTGCCGGAGCATCTGGAGTTGGGTTTGTCACCACTCCTGAGGCTCAACCAGCAGACAGAGGTGGCAAATAAAACCCAACTGTGTCACACGTGGTGGCTAGGAAATCCCACACCAGCAGGAGCAGCGTTGGAAGGGACATGAGGACACCAGTTTGTTGCCTGGTTTTTTTTGCTGCTCTGTTGTAAGGGATACCGTTACTTTACAATTTCTGGCCATGGGTTGGTGAAAAGCTGAAAGAGGAGCCTGAGGTTATCAGGGGTCATCTTTTATCTACCACCTGTTGTAGTCCATACAGGGCGTAAGTACTTGGTAAGTTCTGATGGTTTAGTTAACAGTCATCATCATCATCAAATAATAATGGCAAGAAATGCAGTAGCAGCAGCAGCAGCAGCTAATATTTATTTAGTGTCCGCTGTGTCTAAACACTTTCGTGGGCTGTCTCGTTTGATCTTCTTTATTTGATGCTCACAGCCATTTTATAGTCAAGTGATGTTATCAGCTCCATTTTAGAGCTGAGGAACTGAGGCTTAGTGGTTAAGAAGTATGCCCAAGGTAAGTGTGGAGCCTGAATTCCTATAGTGAAATCTGGCCCCAGGGCCTGGGCTGGAATATCTACCGTTGCCTTATTTGTCATTTTATACAGTTTAACAACCAATTGCAATTGGGAAAGGAAGAGAAGGTCCGGAGGGCTTTATAAAGGTTAAGGATTAGAAATTGGAGAAGGATGTTAGGAGGAGTTTCCAGTTTAATAGCATTTCCCTCCACCCTACCCTGGAGGAAATGCCCACTTCAGTGCCCAGGCTTTCATCTACGTGGTGACACCTCCATGCCTGCTTGGGTGCAGAGTGGTGATAGTTGGTGTTCTCTGTACTCCACTGACAAATCATACTGGCTTGGTTTTCCATGTCCACTCAGTTTTCCAGATTCCACCCCACCCCTCATCCCCCCGTCTGGCAACTCAGGGTTGAGGTATTTTCAGTGATAAGTGAAGACCTTTCCAAATTTTCGTACTTACGGTATTAAAATACTATAGTTTTAAACTTGAAATAACTGTGTAGAATTTCCACCAGGAGTAAGAAAAAAGAGTAGAGTTGCTCTGTCACTCAAACTCATCACCATTTCAGCACCAAAGAATTGTATAAATGAATGAACCTTTATTATGGGGTCAACCTTTTCACTTTCCAGGTGAGGAAACTGAGGCTCTTTGGTAGTATTAACTAGAAGAGCTGAATGAGAACCTGTTTTGTTGTTGTTGTTGTTGTTAACTTTCTGGTCCAATATTCATTCTTACATAACATATGGCCTCCTTGGGTCTTTGCTTAGGAAAATATTCTTTATTTTTATTTTTTTAATGTTTATTTTTGAGAGAGAGAGACATAGTATGAGCAGGGGAGGGGCAGAGAGAGAGAGGGAGACACAGAATCTGAAGCAGGCTCCAGGCTCTGAGCTGTCAGTACAGAGCCCCACCTGGCTCGAACTCATGAACTGTGAGATCATGACCTAAGCAGAAGTCGGACACTCAACCGACTGAGCCACCCAGGTGCACCAGGAAAATATTCTTTTTTTTTTAATGTTTATTTTTGAGAGAGACAGAGTGTGAGCGGGGGAGGGGCAGAGAGCGAGGAACACACAGAATCCGAAGCAGGCTCCAGGCTCTGAGCTGTCAGCACAGAGCCTGACACAGGGCTCGAACCCACAAACCGTGAGATCATGACCTGAGCCGAAGCCGGACGCTCAACCGACTGAGCCACCCAGGCGCCCCTGAAAGAATATATTTTGAACAGAAAGAGATATATAAATTCATTACTAGACATCTGGTACATTTAGTCAAGGCTGCCATCTTGAATTTTGGAAAAAGATGCATATACCCGGTTTTGACTGAAAGAACTGGTGACCAAACCTTAGCACTGGTGTACCGAAAATACAGTGAAGTGACCAAACAAACAATATAGATCCTAGATTCTGAAATGAATATTTCACTTTACAGAAAACACTGTATAATAAATTACGCATTACTGTATGCAAAGCCGAGGCAGATTTATTCCTCTCTGGAGGTCACGTCTACTAAGAGCAAAACAAGAACAATAAAAACTGCTACATCTCTTGCCACTAAAATTGGTCCTATTGCCAGTAAAGATTTATTGGGTGTAAGTCTGTGTCAGTCTGTGTTGTGATGAACATTCTCTGTGTATCCTGTCCTCTGATCCTCACAATGATCCACGGAGTAGAAGCTCCATTTTGCAAATGAGAGATCTAAGAGTCTGAAAAATAAATAGGGTGAGGGCAGCTGATACGCTGCTCTATGGGACTCCAAAGCCAACACTTATGAGAACTATTCTATGTTCTCTGTTGACTACATTTTTATTCGTTTAGAGGTTTGCCTCCAAACATACATGAAGTTTGCCAATTTCTTTTCTCTCTGCATGACTAGCGGCTTCTGTTTGAAAGCACTTGTATTTGCTCACCTTTTAAAAACGTATCTACATTTGTGAGGTCACTTAACCTCCAGTCTCTTGGGTTACAACACTTGAGTTCTAACCTTCCCTGGGAGTTTGGAGAAATGACTCACTAGCTGCACTATGTAGTTCCCTTTGATGTGAAGTTTTTATTCATGAGTACTATCATTCTTTCTTCTGATCACAATCCCTTCTTACTACTCTCCGCCCCCAGCCTCCTCGCCCCTGCTCCGCTCCTCTGCTCTGCCTTTCCACATCTGTCCTGAGAACACATATCTCTTCTCCTTTTATTTTTCACCTTCTCATCCTGTGAGCTCACAGCTCTGCCTCCACAGTACCCCTCCTGGAGTTGCTCTCTCATTCACGTTTCTGATTTCTTAGGACCTTCACACACGACTTCTTGACAAGATGCTAATAGGGTAGATCTCAGCTCCTAATTTTTTTGGAGACCACATTCTTCCAAAGTACTGCATTTGAATTTTATTAACAGTTGCTACCATTGATTCTCCTAATTGTGTTGGTTGGGAGTTGGATGGAGAAATGAACGGCTGATTCCAACCCCTATCTGTTGACTGAATTCTGGCACCCCCATTAACCCAGCTGCACAGATTTGGGGCCTTAAGGTTATTTCTCATCGTTTTGGCCTTTGTCCCCCACGTTGCTAATAAGTCATCAAATCTGCTTGATTGTCTCTTTGTGTTGTTTTTCTAATAAATAATTCCCTTCCCATTTCCATAGTGGCCAGAGCTTTAACCTATTGACTGCAACTAACCTCTGTCTTTTCTCCTTCAGCCCTTTCTGTAGGGCCCTGGCCTTCACAAGAACTCCGGCTTCCTTCACTGTCTCTCGCAGTTTCCCAAAGTTTGTTTTATAAAACACTAGTGCTGAGGAAGAGTAATGAATAATATTTCAAAACAAGCTTCTGTGATTAAATACATGATGAAAATGCTGGGTCAAGTAAACTTAAATATGTCTCTTTGCTGCAGAATTGGCAGGGTCCTTTATATGCCAATGTGCAGGGTAAACTTTCAGGAGGGTGATAGAGTATGGAGTACCTCCTGAACTAATTTGAGCCGCCGAGATTTTTTTTTATTTCTACTTATTTTGGCAGAGTCACAGGCAGGATTGATGTTTCATAGGAAACACATTAAGGAATGTTGGTTCTTTGGAATACATTTAAACTTTTCATGCTGGCAATAAATCTCAGGCCAATTTATTTAGACGTTTTGGGTGTCTCACATCTCCCGAAGTAACTCGCCACTCTGGTCAGATTGGTGTCCTGCTCTTCTTCTGCAAGCTGCCCCGTGACTTGATTAACATTCTTCTTTTGGCCTAGAAGGCTTACTCTGTTGTAGCCCCAGATCTACACTTTATATGTCTTTTATAGATGGACTCAACTCACGTTGTCTTTTCAACAACAAACATGTATGTTTTACATGTATGCTTATATGTCTTTTATAGATGGACTCAACTCATGTTGTCTTTTCAACAACAAAACATGTATGTTTTACATGTATGCTGCAATCTTATCCAGCCCTATTTTCACCAGCAGTGGATATGGACTTGCTGGATTTGCATGCTATTTATAATAATAAAACTAATAGTAACTACTCTTTGAGCATCTATTACATTCTCAGCGCTTTTCCAATACTGTCTTTATCTTTATAACCAACCTGCAAGGTAATTGTTTTTAGAACCACGTTATAGGTGAACAAACTTGAGGTGACACTAGGTAGTCTGTGCATGATTTTGTAGTCTTTAAGTGGCAAGACTAGGATGCAAACCCAGGACTGTCTTCAATGCAACATATTTCATGTTTGCAAAGCTCTAAAGTGAGATTAACTTAGAGATGCGAAGCCCACCTCTTTCAGCTCAGGTGCACAGCCCTCAAGTGATAAATAATAATTTCTAGTTTATAGACAGCAGACATATTAAGGTCAGAGCTTGGATGGCAAGAAAGACAAAACTGAATCTTCTCTAACAAGTTTGGTGAGTTTCCAGTATTCTGGAAGGCCCTCTGGAGGAAATGGATAAAAAAGCTGGTACAGACCCTGAGTTTAGGAATGTGTAATGTAGTTGGGGAGATGAAATATAAACATATCAAATAAGAGAACCATATAATATCATTTATAATTAACTTCTAGATAGTGTTCTTAAGCTAAAGGTGATGGATTCCTTGATCAGTCTTGGGACAGAGAGTCCATGAACCTCTACATTTGAGTGGATACGTTTCTGTGCATTTGGGAGGAAGAATGTCTCACACATTTCTTCAGATCCCCAAAGAGCTTTGTGATCCCAGCTAGTTAACGACCACTGAGCAGGGTGCTGTGTACAGGGTATAGTGGAGGCATCAAGTGGTGATGAGGAAGGCACTGGCCTCAGAGCTGCAGAGCTGGGTTGGACTCTGTCTTTACTGCTTTTGGCCAAGTGACCACGGGCAACATGGCAATGTCTCTGACTGCATTGCTAAGAAATTAGGGTAATAATATACAGCGTGCAGAGAAGTAGTGAGGATTAAAGGGGATAGCCAAAATGTGGAAAGCGTCTGGCATGGTTCCTGGCATAAACTAGTCACTTTAGACTACTCACCTCAGCTATCACCAAATGTATTTGTCTCCTATTGCTGCTATAACAAATTACCACAGACTTTGTGGCTTGAGACAACACATATTGTTCTGAAGATCAGAATCTGAAGTGGTTCTGAATGGGCAGAATCAAGGTATCAGCAGGGCTGTGTTTCTTCTGGAAGCTCTGGTGGAGAACCTGTTTGTTTGTTTGTTTGTTTGTTTGTTTGTTTGTTTTCATCTTTTTTAACACCTAGAGGCTTTTAACACCTTTTTGGCTCGAGACCCTATTCTGTCTTCAAAACCAGCGATGGCAAGCTGAGTCCACCTTGTGCTATGTCACTGTGACGCTCATTTTTCTGCCTTTCTCTTTCACTTCTGAGGATGCTTGTGATGATGTTCATCCTGCCTGGATTATCCAGGATAATCTCTCCATCTCAAGGTCAGCTGATTAACAGCCTTAATTTCATCTGCAGCCTTAATTCCTTTTTTTTGAGAGCATTAATGAATGATCCAATTAGTTAACTGGTTAAGAAAAATCCTGTTGATAACCTGCTGTATGTTAGTCATTACCCATCTATTTTAGTAAGTTCAGTGTGGGCAGTTTAGCTTTTTCTACTAGCATGTATTCTTTAATTAATTAACCCATTCATTCAACAAATATTTATGGATAGCTAACTTGTATTATAGCAGGCATTGCTGTGAGTAATGCAAGATGAATCCATGTAATACGTATGTATATACCTCCAACTTACGAGGAAGTGTGCCAGGCACTGAGAACAGAACTTACATATAAGGAGTTTAAAACCTGATTTGGGAGTTAAGGGTACGTTCTAACTATAAGTTATGGAAGAAATTGATTTATCATAAGTCTGCAGTGGATTTGGTGGTGACATTTTTAACCCTCAAACTGAAAAACATAATGCATCTGTAGGATGGAGCATTTGAAGTTAAGGCTGTCCCAGATAATCTGAACCATTGGTCAGTTTTGCTTGGGGGACTTAGAGGGATGCTGCGTCATTGGGGAAGGCACTGTGCGGAGTTGGCATTTGAACCAGGAAGTGAAGGATCCATGTACTGTGAACTGCCAAGTGTGGGACAGGCATAGGCTACTGCAGGGGGGAAGGTGAGAGGAAGCACTGGGCTCCGTTGGGGAGGCCCTAGAAAGTCAGCCATGGCTTTGGGGTTAGGTGTATTTCAGATTAGATCTTGAAGGTATGGACTGCTTTCTTTGATTTTCTGTTTGAGACTGGTGAGTGTATGGAAAATATGTGAAAAGAACTTTACATTCTTAACGGTATCCCTACTCAACTTAATATATGTGTGTGTGTATATATATATATATATATACACACTGTATATTCCTATATATATATACACTATATATGCCTCTATATATGTATACATATATATACACATATATATATGTATATATAGTGTATATATAGGTATATATAATATATACTATATATATGTACACTATATATACTATATACACTATATATACGTATATACATATATATACATACATATCTACATATATATAATGTAGATATGTATGTATATATATGTACATACATATCTACATATATATATTATATATGTAGATATGTATGTATATATATGTATATGTATGTATATGTATATATACATGTATATACATATATGTATATATACGTATATATAGTGTATATATATATATAGTGTATATATATGTATATATAGTGTGTATATATATATATATATATATATATATTAGTTTCAGGTGCCTATTCAACTTTTGAAAATCAGTTTTTCTTATATAGATTTGTAAGTCTGTCTGGTGAATTATAGATTTGTAGAAAGAAACCTACTACCGGCTTTCTGCTCACCCTCGCCCCCATTCGCACAGTAAAGTTAGATTAAATTTTTCGTTAAGAAGACAAAGATGCAAAATTTTCTAGGAATCCGGGTGCCGCTTGTTGGAGCATCTGTTGGCCCCTGGAGTGCGCAGGGCAACAGCTGTCAGGGACACCTGTGCGTGAGGCCAGAGCCTCCTGCATGCAGAAGTTCAGTTTCTGCTGGGGCACTCACAGCCTTTTTATGTCAGAGGCTTACGTCATGTTCAGGAGGAGCGTAGACCAACAGCATCAGGGCTTGTGTTAAGGGCAGTGTTTCTAATCCCACCCTTTCCCGGTTCTTTACCCAAATTTGGCACATCATCACGAAGCTTACCCACCTGGGGTTCCCTGCATGACCCAAGGACCCAGAGTCCCACAGGGCCTGATTCCCTGCAATTTGTGTTGAGAAACGTTTAAAACCGTTTTTTATTTGATAGACTTTCTTGTGGTTAGGACACTTCTGGAAATGTGCTGATCTGTGTGGTGCTGTGGTGCCATGAGTAGGGGAAACCCTCCTCTTTGCAGGAGAAAAGGACTGAGGATGAGAGTCATTTTCTATGTTTTCAAAGTGATTTTAATGACTGGGGAAATCTTACGACATGGTAAGTGACGAGGAAATAAAATTTCATGTACAGGATAATCTTAACTGTGTTAAAATACACATACACACTGCACACACACACATACACACACACAATTGTAAACGGTGGTTATTTCTTGGTCGCAGAACCATGAATGATACTTTTTTTCTTCCTTTCTCTTTTGTTTTTGTTTGGTTGTGTTTTGGGGAGAGGGGTTTAGAGTCTGTTTGATTTCTCTTACTTTCTTTATAACATTCTGTATAATTTTCCCTTAATTTTATTTGACTGATGTTTTGAGAATAATCACTGCTCTCAGAAGGAAGGCATTTCATTAGAATAAATATACCAGTGGCTGAAATACCTATACCTGATGAGGTTAAGAGAAAAATATTGGAATTATGTTTTTAGAAACAGCCTGACTCTCTTAATTCTCGTTGCAATCTTATTAAAGCATGGAACATCAAAGCAATGTGTTTTAATCCAGTGTTTTTAATTTTGTAAGGCAAATATTCTTATTCCAAAAGTATACCTAGTCATTGTAAATAATGAAATGTAATGTAAATAATAATGTAAATACACATAAACAAGAAAGAGGAAAATACATGTCACATATAATTCTATTACTTAAGAGAAGAAAAACCCACTCTTAATATTTGGGTTTATATACTTCTAATGTTTTTTTATGCTTAGACATTGTGTACATATGAGGAAAACAAACCAAACCAAAAATGACATTTGATGATTTTATTTAAAGGACTTAGAAAAAAACATACCACTACTTGTAAATTGGAATTTTTCTCTCCATCCTCTTAGACACATTCAAACAAGGTTAGTTATAGAATGGTCCATTTATCTAGCTCTAACCATCACTCCAAGCTTTCCAGAATAGTGTGACCAGACATCTGGACTTTTTGGACTGCAGCTCATTTCACTGGGTCTGCTGGAAAAAAAATGGTATGAGCTTACAATGTTCATTTGTGTCCCTTAAATGTTTGTCTAGCTTTTGTCCTTTCCAGCTAGGTGGCTTGTGTGTCCCTGGAGATTCGCACTTTAAGCCATCCTCCAGTGCACATGCTCATTGCTCCTGCAGGATCTGGCATGGAGACCTTGAGGTGCCAGGAAAAAGGGCCCAAGTTTCAAAATTATTTTAGCTCATGATACAAATGTCCCCAAATGCAACACATAATTCTCAAGCATCTTCCTCGTCATGAAATTTTGTTGGCCTCTTCTATCTTGCTGTTACACAGAAAAATCATTCTGATCTCCAAACCCCTCTCTTCCACAAGTTAGGGCCTCTTGAAAAATATCTTTCCTGACAGCCTTGTTCACACATGATTTCCCTTGCCTGGTCCCCCTGGATGTCCCTCATTGCTTTCTGCCCAGCTATGAGTAAGCTCAGCCTTCCCTGGGGCCACCATAGGCTACATATTTTCTGTTGCTTCTTTGAGGATTTGCTCAGTCATTTAACTGGTCTTATGTACAAGCGCTCACATTTTGACTTTAAAAACAAAATTATAACAACAAAAACAAAAAACAGAAAAGCAAAAGGAAGAAAGGAAGGAAAAGCATCACTCATGGTTCTGCCACCCAGAAATAACCACAGTTTACAGTCTCTCTGTGTGTGTGTGTATTTATTTTAACACAGTTAAGATGATCCTGTAGACAGAAATTTGTTTCCTATTTTTCACTTAACATGTCATAAGTATTTCCTTAATCGTGAACATGATTCATAAACTTTTTCAATGACTAGATAATAGTTCATGTTATGGATTTACTACCAAGGGCTTAGCTGTTTGTTTAATGTTAGGAGACAATCTAAATATCCATTTTCTTACAATGTATCCGGGATCAATAGGCATGTAGAACAGCACTAGGGGAGGTAGTGATTCCTTGGTTAATGCTAGCTCTTACTGGTTTTATTAATAATAATTTGGTTGCAGTTGTCAGAAAACCAGCAGAAGCCCTGGATTGTCCATGGTGCAAGGAGAGGATTGCCAATTGCAGGCTCTGGGCAGGTGGTGTAGGCATTTCCTCATCCTGCTCCCAGCTGAGAGAGGATTTCTTCTGGAGTATTTCAGCTCCTCCATTAGTGCCTTGGCCTCTCCAGGCTGAGATCCATCTGTTTCAAGCTCGAAAGCTCAAAAGCCTTGATTGGTTCTGGGTGATTTCTTGGGTGTGTTAAAAACTCTGAAAAAGCCCTTCTCTTGAATTTGGTGCATCTGGTGGTCATGTGACAAGTCTTTTTGTGGCACACGATAGTATTAACCCAGAACTATAATTTTCCTGATGCCACTTGGTGGCAAGGTGTCCCAAGAACTGCCTTGCCCCCTGTCAATGAAAAAAACCAGCATTTTCATGCCAGGGAGAGATTCCATTTGTTAGAATGTGAGGGAAATGTGTGATGGGACAATTTTGAAAGCAATCGTGTGGAGAGAGGACTGGAACATTCATTATGGGTTGGTTAGATAGGTGGGAACACTAGTTGGGGGTGGATATAGGATTAGGAAAGTGGGGGGTGGAGTTGGAGTCACAAGGAAAAAACGATTAAGGACAAGAAAGGAACAGAAATGGAGGGCAAATTAAAATTTTGTCACTGAGCTCTCAAAGCTTCTCTCCCCATCCTGGTCTTCCACCCTCTTCCCCCAAGTAGTGCCTTTTATATATTCCTTGAAGTATTTGTTCATTGGAACTATCCTACACACAAAAATCTGTATCTTTTTGAGCCTCTATGAGTTATTGACAAGGAAAGCTAACTTAGAACAGGCAGTTAATTTACCAAATTGCAAATACATGTGATTTATATGGAGTCCAATGTAATTGACATATGTAATGATATAATGTATCATAATACAAAACAACATTACTCTCCAAACACTTTAGAAATTAAAAGCACATGGTTGCCTTGGATCCCATTGGTCCTATCAGATCAGTTGGCACATCCTCCCTCTGTATTGACTTTTAATTATTCTCTTACATATTCAGAGCAATTGCTTTTAGGATAGTTTCATATTCTTGACCTATGCTGGTGTTAACTGGAAATTGATCTTTTGATTATAGTTCTTTCATCATGTTGGCTGCTTTACCTAAATGAATTCCTCATTTCCTGGTTGTTCATGCCTCCCTGAAAACAGATAAAAAATCTTTACGTGGAGAACAAATCAATGCCAAATATTGTTTAAGAAAAAGAAACGATGTTTAATTTTCTCTAAAACTTTTTGAGATGCTCCAAGTGTAAAACTTTACCTGGGTTTCACAAATATTTGAATGAATGGTATTTTGAAGTGATGAATGCATTGGAATTTCCTAAATCTACTAAATGATGGGTTTTACAATTTATTTTTCCCCAATTTTAGATTTTGATACACAGATCAAAATATCGAACCTTATATTTGTAAAAAACACAGGGACTATTAATTTTATTAGTACTTTGTTTCCTAGTGGTATTTAAACATGTATCTATTTGGCAATTCTATTTATTGGTCCTTAGTAAATACATGGGTGTTGAATATAATACCTCTAAAAAATGAAATACAATACCTCTAAGAAATGAAGACCCATGAAGACATTTAGAATACGATGTTTCCACATGTTTTTGAATCAGTTAAATGGAAATAATACTATTACTTTGCTCTATTGTCATTTATGTTGCTGCCATTTATTTATTTATTTATTTATTTATTTAGGTTTTGTTTATATGTGTTATGCAGTGAGGCCAGTTCTGTGCACAAAATTATCTTAGTTTTATTTCTCCATAGCTTATGTTAAGACCATAGTAGTATATCAAGGCTCCAAAACAGAGATGGTTTAAAAACTTGGAAGTGTTATAAATAACTTTCACGTATAAAAGTACCTGAAATATTGCATGCCCTGTGAGGTTTGGCACAGACTTTGAAAACAACCAGTTCTTTTTTTTTTTTTTTTTTTTTTTTTTAAGTTGATTTCCACTAGTGCATCTCTGCTAAGACCCTCCCTTGCCTGGCAGGTGCTCCCTCCAGGTTTATTGCAGGGACCCCTGATTTCTCTTTGAATCCTTTGAATCCTTTATGACCTGCTTTTGTCTCTCACTCATCCGCAGAGCCTGGCGTTTGCACGGTATTCGGAGATCCCCACTACAACACTTTTGACGGACGGACATTTAACTTTCAGGGGACGTGTCAGTACGTTTTGACAAAAGACTGCTCCTCCCCTGCCTCGCCCTTTCAGGTGCTGGTGAAGAACGACGCGCGCAGGACCCGCTCCTTCTCCTGGACCAAGTCTGTGGACCTGGTGCTGGGTTCCAGCACCGTCAGCCTCCAGCAGCACTTGACCGTGCGCTGGAACGGCTCGCGCATCGCGCTGCCCTGCCAGGCGCCGCAGTTCCACATCGACCTGGATGGCTACCTCTTGAAAGTGACGACCAAAGCAGGTGGGCTTCTGGGTCCCTCTGGCTGTCGCCTCTGCCTCACGAACCCGCACAGCAACGCCGCCTCAGTGTTTCTGCAGCAGGCGTTGCCTCATCCCTGCTCACCAGGGCTTCCGCCTGAGACCTGGAAGATACCACAAAATAGCTGGAGAAATCTGCAAACCGCGGAGCCTTGCAGTCCGGCACCAGTCACACCACCCTTGTAATCTGCTGACATCTTCGTTCCGAAAATAGCACTTGTGCACTCCAAATAACTTCTTTCTCATGTTTTGTTGTAGTTTTAGGACATTGATGTCCAGCTTGGAACTGTCAGTGTTTCTCCCAGCTCAGCCAATAATGTGCAGTTTCACATCTGTGAGGAAGAGTTTTCTTGTTAGCATCTGTCCAAGGACCGGGGGGGGGGGGGGGGGGGGGGGGGGGGGGGGGTGGAATCCTCAAAAGGAAACCACAAATGTGTGTGTGTGCAGATGGGAGTGTGCGTGGCTGTGTGACCAGCAGTGCTGTCCATTCTGGACCGTGGGGAAGGTACTTGCTGGGTTGATGTCTAGAACCATGAGCTCCACTGGAAGATGCTTAGGTTGCTCTGAAAGCACTGTCCCCCAGGCTTGGGTACACGGAGGTGCTGCCACTACTCTTTCTCAGCATCCCATGTTACTTGAGACCCACTGGGCCCTCTATTCCACTCCACTGTTAGACACATCCCCCCAAGGCCAAACTGTTCATCGTTGCTAGCAGGTTACTCCAGGGGCTCGGTGAAGGCTCAAATTCTTGCCTGCGGGATGGCATAGCTAACGAGGCATCTTAGAAGCAGAACGCAGTCCTTCAATAGCGGCCCCCAAAATGAATTCAGCTCATTTACACATTCAATTATATCATGGTTCCTTCCATGCTACCTTTGGTTAATGCATATTTTTGGATATTGAACTTCATGTTCTCCTGGTGTATGCTCTTTCGGTCAGCAGGATACTTGAGGAAATCAGTATGTTTCTTGCTTTTTGTGTTTGTGAGAATTTAACAGTGTCAAAGCGTCAATTATGTTCCAGTTCCTTTAGATAATATGGATCCAAAAGGGAAATATTTGATAGAGCAGGCACTTCTGAAGCACTACAGAGTCTGTTCTCTGCTGTCCTTCAGAACCTTGTTAATTGTTTCACTTCAAGCCAAAATACATTTGACAAATTGATCTGAGTTTATGGAATGCCAGCTTAGCTAAACAAAGGCAGCAAGCCAAGGAGAAGCTTAGGGAGCTTTTATTTAGGGAGCATAACATGGTTGCAGTGAGAAAAATTTAAATATTAATGTATTGGAACATTCTATAAAGGGAGGTTTCCCAACTTCACTTTGAATGTAGCAGGTGTGAAGAGATCTATTTATTCAATTTTAGAGGGCTTAGTCCTCCTCAGAAAATTCAGACACCTGTTGTTTTATTCAAATGCCATGTCACTCTGTAGACATAGGCCTCAGCTCATTCTTTTAACGAAGGCTACAGTTTGTGGCTCCCTGTAAATTGTGCACAAGATAGCTCATTATTATACAGCACTAATTAGAAGCACCTTGCTTATCTGTTTGCATGCCAGCTGAACACAATGGATTCTACTGATATGGAAATTATTGGTCAACCACAGCCCAATTTTCAAAGGGATCCTGGATACTGGAAGATTGCTAACAGTCTAGGAGGTTCGATACTGTTCCCCTCATAGCTGGCAATACCGTATGGAATAAGTGTACTCTTGTAAGGATTCCACATTGTAAAAATTAGTGAAAGGATGAGGCTGCTAGGAAAATAATAATAGATCATAAACACCATAATTAGATTAGTGAATTTAACTCTTCTTGGCCTTGAACTCAGTTTTACAATTTCCTTTCTTCTTTCCATCTCTATTATTACCATGATGCAAGTAAGTCATGTGATGCCCTTAATACCCAGCTGAACAATTACGCGTAGCATAAACTTTCTGCTTCCTAGGGAAGAACTGTATTCCTCTGGGCACTAACCGTGCTTTGAGATTATCCTATGAGTGGAACACTTCCATTTCCAGATACTAGTCTTCTCCCAAGACCAATCTCAGTCTGTACTACGCCTTAGGGATATTTTTTTTTTTAATCACCTATTGATTGTCTACTTAAAATATCACAGTATATCCTTGGAGTGTTCTTCTCCCATAGATTATTTTTGTAATTTTGTAAGCCTCATATGATCAAAGAGAACTTTTTTCAAAATAACAGTTTATATCAAGCCTACAGCTCGGAGGCTGGGAAGTGGGGAGAAGTGACTCTTGGCCCCTGTGTTTTATGAACTCCGCACTTCATGACGGAATCATTTGGCAGAGGAGCACAGGTGGCCGTGTGGCTTGGTGGGATTAGGCTGTAGCTGCCTTACCTAATAACAACCGGGGTGGTACAGAGGGCACGGGGCTGGTTTAGTAGCTTGAGAAAGCACTGCCCACCCCCATCACACTCCTACCCCAACTCTTGGCACTTAGTGAATAATTTAAAAATATTTCCTTTCTGCCATCTGTTCACTTCATCAACTCTACCTGAGAGAGTTACGTCAGCTCCACCCGAAGGCATTAACACGTGGGAGTGTGGTTTTTTATTTTATTTTTGGTAGAGTTCTACACTTTATGAACCTGGAGACTATATATATATATTTTTTTCTTTTTTTTCCTTTGGTATAAAATCTGAACAGAAAAACCATCCATATTTAAGCATTACTATGGTATTTCTATAGATTTTGTACCTCCTCTGTCTTTAAGTTGGGCAACAGCAAAAGCAATAATGACCAAAAAAAAAAAAAAAGAAGAAGAACCAAAAAAAAACCCAAAACAAAAACAAAACAACAACAAAGCAAAACAAAAACAGCAAGAAAATAAAAGAACAATGACTTCTCCCCCTCAAAAAACAAAACATAACAGAACAAAACAAAAAAACACAACCCCAAAACCAGTGGTGTGGAGACTGTTCATACATTTGAAGGGTGAAAAACAAGTTGGTAAAACATTCACTGGTGAGAAGGGATAATTGGAAGGCGCTTTATGCAGTGGAAGGAATGTGGCTGCTGCTTACACCTCCAGATGGGACATGTGCTTTGGCTTTGGCCTTCTGACTCTGCCAGTTATTTCTACTCAGTTTCCCGTGCAGAGGAATTGGGAAACTCATCCCAGCTGTAGAAAGAACTAACCCCGGCCTCTCAAACACTTCCACAATGTTTTCATCTCGTAAGATGCCTATTTAAAATGTCTTTTGAAAGAGCAATTTCTTCATTTATAACTTACTCATTTTTTTTGCCTGTCACTATTGTAATTTACTTTGCATAGATTTTACTCACGTAGAGGGTAATAATAATCATGCAAACACATATGTATATGATATAGCAGTAGACAAAGCCATCTGTAGTTGGGTAAGTCATCCCTTAGCATTGGTCCGTGAAAATCCTCTTAATATAATAATAACAAAGGAAAGAGGAGGAAGAGAGAGTGAATTACAAATTATTCTCTTACTTTTGGGACCATGTTTTATGACTGAGAGGTCAAGAGTTTTGAGAAGAGTTTGCTAAAAACGGTGGGTCTGCATCTTCCCAGACATGCAACGGACAGGCAATCCATTGCATGAAAAGAACATAATGACTGGCTTGTCCACTGTGAGTTGATTTCACACGAACTCAGTTGCCCAAACTCTCAAATTTGTTATATCATTGTCAGTAATGATGTTGGAACTCCTTTGGATATAAATTCTCAACCATTGTGGCATTTGGAAGAATAGTATTTGCCTACTGTCTAGGAAAGAGATTTGCAGTTTGGAAAATTTTGCAACATGGAAAGTCTTTGGAATTATGCTCTAAAAGTTAGAATGCTGTATGGAATTGATTTTCTTCCCTCATTTCTCTTGCTGGGCAGCTGCCTGGCTACAGGCTTGTGAGGTCATGTTTCTTCTATACCTTAGAGAGTTTATTACAAATCATATTATAGTTTGCTTGTCTTTTTTTCAAAATTGTTATTTCAGTGTCTTAACTAGCATGAAATTCACAATTTCTCTGGCTTTGCAGATTCAACTCAAAATGTATCAATTTACAGGGTAATTCATTCACTTAGTGAGTGCACACTAGGTGCCAGATAATGTATTCGATGATGGGGTATGAAAAAATATAAATCACTTTATAGGAGAATTGTAGTTGTCGGAGATGACACCATTGTGTCACAGAGATCCACAGAGGAGGGCAGTCCAGTGTGTGGATAATCTCACAGTGTGTCCTTTCTCAGATCATCTTGCCCCATCACTCTATTCTCTTCATCAAATTACTCCTGAGAGAGATTTTTTCCTTTCCAGGCTTTTATTTAAATTCCAGTTAGTTAACATACAATGTAATGTTAGTTTCATATGTAGAAGTTAGGGATTCATCACTTACATACAACACCTGGTGCTCTTAACAAGTGCCCTTCTTAATACCCATCACCCATTTAACCCATCCCACTACCCACCTCCCCTCTGGTAACCATCAGTTTGTTCTCTATAGTTAAGAGTCTGTTTCTTGGTTTGCCTCTCTCTAAGAGAGACTTTCTTATGACCTTCTTTCTTGCTTCTTTATCCAACTCTATTTAATTTTCTGAATCCAACTTCTTCTCCATACCAAGAGGTCTTCTCTACCATTTGCCTTGTACTAAGAACACTTCCATTCCTTTCATGTACCATACAGTGATTTCCATATGGGCCTGTTTATTTCTTGAGAAACCTAGTTTTACAGCACAGATTTATTCTGTCAATAACTCCCTAACGTGGATTTGTAACTCCTTCTTGTGGCAGTTGTGTGGCCTACTCACAGGAATGCTATTTGGCCAGCCTTCTCTCCTCTTGGATCATGTTCTGACTTAGGGAATATTGGCTTTAGAATCTTACTTCTGGGCATTTCTTACTAATCTGACATCACTCTGATTTTGTCTTATGCCAATTTTATATCCAGACGACATCCATTCCCTCCTCCTCTGACCTTCTCTTTCCCATCACTGCCTTATCCCCCAACTTCTGAGCATCTGTTGGACATTTGTCCACCAACCTAGTCTTGCAAGGTCTTCTAAGAGGAAAGTCATGTTGCTTTTTCCAGAGGCTCAGTAAAAGGCCAAATGAAAGACTAGATTTTGTTAGAAACCCAAGAGGGTAAGACTTAAAAATACATACATGGGAAGACTTTTTCTGTTAAAAAAAAAACAAACAAAAACTTTTTCTTTGGGTTGTCACTCTTAGGAGACAGTGACAGTGAATAAGGAGAAGTCCTAGGGCAGAAATGAATATCAGCTTTTTGTAGATGTTCTCCTGGTGTTCATGTCACAGAACTGGTACCTACTTTGTCTATTTGCTGGGAAACTCAGGCACTGCCAGGGTAATATCAGGAAAAGAGTAAGAAAAGCTTCCAATGCACACCTGAAACATAAAGAAAAACTCTGACCAGAAAGAAGAGTTTGTCATTTGCACTGGAATGAACCTCAAAAGGCTTTTCATAAAAGTCCTCAACTTTATCTAATGCACAGTGTCTTCACACACAATATCAGGAGGTACATGAGAACATTTCTTCTTGACCTTTTAGTCAGACTGATCTGTGCTGTGTGACCACATAACCTGGCTGTCCTACATGTGATATAGAAATTCTATTCAATGGGGTCATTTCATCGGCTGATGGATCTTGGAAGTCTTGGGCTAGCGTATCTGAAAAAACATGAATATTTACAGACAGAGCCTCCAATATTTTAGATGGTCAGTTCAGCAAACTAAGAGAAGCCTATATTTTCTGCCTTCCGGAGTGAAGATTATTACCTTGGTGAACAAGATTGTACTGTCCTGCTGATTCTATCTAGCACACGAGAAACTTTCCCCCATGGCCTGGTAGCCTCCAGTGCCTTCTCAAATGTTGAAGTTTATGATCAGCTTGGGGCTATGAAGGTTGGAAGGGTTCCACAACAACTCAACCCTAGGAAACATTGATTAAACAGCCATCCTTGTTTCAGGGATGTCTGTAAAACAAAGAGGAGGCAAACATTTGTGTTTATATAAGTGTTCTCCTTTGAATAGGATCTATTCAGAAGCTATATATTTATTACCTCGATACTTCCACTATAACAAATAACTTGGAAATTTTCATTTGACATTTGGTATAATTGCATGGAGGAATTTTGGATAAAAAGAAGATTATGTTAAAAACTATCATCTTTGTTATCTTTACATTTCTACATTTCACTTATCATTGGATAAATGAAAGCACAAGTTGGACCAACACAATTACTATAGGAAAGGGCAAAACTATAAACCTTAGAGGACCACGGTCAATGAAGAGTCCTCTGCAAGGCAAGCCAGGGTACATAAGGTATCAGGTTAGGACAAACTTTATACAGTTTAAAACTTCTGAACCCCAAAAAGTAAGTGACTCATGTAATGTCATACCACATTTAGTGTGGTGAGATTAAACAGTAACAGGAATTTGGATAGACACTTAGTGTTCCTTGTTAGAGGTTAGTCATATGTACTGTGTCCTTACATATATGCACTTGGGAATAATTGGTGGGTTTAGAAGTGGTTGATCCTCTTTTCCTCTCCTTTTACTCCAGGTTTGGAAATATCCTGGGATGGAGACAGTTTTGTCGAAGTCATGGCTGCCCCTCATCTCAAGGGCAAACTCTGTGGTCTTTGTGGCAACTACAATGGACATAAGCGTGATGATTTAATTGGTGGAGACGGAAACTTCAAATTTGATGTGGATGACTTTGCTGAGTCCTGGAGGGTAGAATCCAATGAGTTCTGCAACAGACCTCGAAAAAAACCAGTGCCTGAACTGTGTCAAGGGACAGTGAAGGTAAAGCTCCGAGCTCATCGAGAATGCCAAAAACTCAAATCCTGGGAGTTTCAGACCTGCCACTCAACTGTGGACTATGCCACTTTCTACTGGTAAGTACAGTGTTTTGGGGGATGGTTTGGGTTACAGACCAAGGATTGACCTGATCTTGAAACAGAGTATATCAAATCTTCTGGCATACAAAACAAGGGACCCCAAGTCACAGGATAAACACTTTTTCTTTCTTGTGTTGAGACTGATCTTATTTTGAGTACCACATTGTGTCCCAAATAAAGAAATTGTAGGGAGTATTTCAGAGCTGTCTCCTATAGATCATTCTGTTTTTGTGTCTGCAGGCTCACTGGAAGGCTGGTGATTTTTCTAGGTGTTAGCTTGACTCTAAGACTGAGGAGTGCTTCCCAAATTCTGTCTAAACTACAGTGGTTTAGGATAGAGATGGGAATCTCAAACAACTCTGGGTGACTTGGGTGTTTGAGTGAGCTTGGTCATTTGAGGCCCGAGGAACAGTTCAGGTCTGCCTCCTGGTCTAGTCCCAAACATCTGCAGGTGGAAAACAAGGCAGTGAAATGAGGATTCCTTAGATCTTGGCCAACTATCAGACTTCACAACCAAATTTAGGGGAGAGCAGAAAGAAGGCTTGAAGATGGAAGAAGAGAGGTCTCTCATTGAGAATATGGATTCTATAACCTTTTCTTCCATGCTGCGAGGCTGAATTTGTGAGTTGATGAGTCTGGCCTGGTTGTACTTCCATTTATTACACAATTCCATGGGTTCAAGAGCTATGACTGTCTATAACTTTAACCACCATGGGTGTGGGAGGAAACATGAGAAGACACAGCCCAAAAGGCCTTGTTTAAGTGATTTGCCTGTGCCTCTTAAAATGAGAAAACTCCTGTGGTCTGAAGCCACAGAAAAGTTATTTTTACTCTTTAATTGCCACCAGTTTATTTCCCCTAGTTCTCGTTAAATGTGATCTTTTTTTATTTGATCTTTGGACATAAAAGATAAAGTTCTACAAAGACAGCTCAAAGTGGAGTGGAAAAAGGACTGTCCCTGTCATCACACACCCCTAAACATGGCTGTGTCTGCCAAACCATTTGGGTCCAACTCCTACGTTTAGCTCTTTCAAGCCATTTTCCTGTTATAATTTGAATCCCTGGGTTCCCTTCTTCCTCTTTCCTGTACCACCCCCTAGACTGACCCCACCCTTGTCTATTGAAATTGAAAGATCATTTTTTAAAGAAGGTTTATTTATTTGTTTATTTTGGGGTGGGGAGTAGAGAGCGATAGAGAGAACGTGTGTGAGCAGAGGAGGGCAGAGAAAATCCCAAGTGGGTTCCTCACTTGACAGTAGATGTTCCCAACTCAGGGCTTGATCCCACAAACTGTCATGACTGGAGCCAAAATCAAGAGTCAGACACTTAACCAACTGAGCCACTCAGGTGCCCCTGCATGGCTTTTTAAATTGAAAAATCTTAATGTAAGACTTCGGAGTGAGTTGAAGAGCTAGGCAGAGAAACCAGGCTTTGTTTGGAATCTAAATACTCATCACTTGAAAGTCTGAGGGGAAGCAGTAGGGCATACCAATTAAGAACTTTGTGGTCTTCTGGGGCTAAAAATACAGCCCAGCTTTACAACCTTGAGCAATGATTTAAGCTCTCTAAACCTTAGTTTGCTTATCTGTGAAGTGGGGATAATAAAAGAACCTACCTGAAAGAGTTGTAATTCAGATTTAATGTGATTATAATGTAAATGCATGTGCCCAAATGCTATGTAATTGATGGCTCCTGTAATTTCTTCTATTAATTAAATTAAATGATGAGCAACCATAATGACTCTTTGGGAAGCTCCCCTGCCTCGGTTGCAGATTTTGATTAGACCCTTCTCTGTCTAACAAAGAAAGGAAAGGCTGTACTTCTCCCAGGTCCCCAATAGTCTACACCTTTGATTTTTATCTCATTTCAAAGGAGTGTGTTGAAAACAAAAATTGAAGAGCAGGGCTGCAGAGATTAGTCCCTTTTTGCAAATTTCTATTTCTTTTCCCTTTGGTGATTTATTTCATATTATGATCCCTGGACTGCAAACAGAAATATGATTAACACCTTGGCAGAAGTCATGAGAAATGGCATAGTCATGAACAGAGAGAACCAAAATTGTTAGGTGGCCAGGCAAATGTTTGCCTTCTGCCCTTGGAAGTTGCTGCAGCCACCACAGCACTATAGTGGGGGTTGCTTATTTGTGGAAGGGGCTTGATGTGTAGAGTTGGGGAGTTTATGAGAATGCTCCCGGGATCTTTGTGTACTGAGGTTTGGAGCACCAGATGTGATGGGAGATGAGCTCACGTTCTGCCATGCATGGTGTAGTGGCAGGGCACCCTTCTGCGGCCAGCCACTCTTTCCTGGAAGAGGCAGGGGAACTCAGTAGAGTGGAGCTGGACAACCTGCCTGTCACACATCCTGCTGATGATCTCATGCCCCAACCACGAGGTGCGCCTTCCTGCATTTTCAAGTGAGGGTGAGGGTGGCCAATGTTGGATAGATTTCGGGTTTCTTCCTTTCTTTCAAGGATACATGTGACAGGAAAAAGAAGATAAACAAGGTCAACATAGAAAGGTAATTGTGTTCCATGGGATCTCCGATGAGGACCAAACCTCAGAGAGGCTTTAGGAAGCAATGGACAGAGAATGTGCTGAGTGATGCCGAGTTGGACCTAATCTCAACTCTGCGGTGTTCTAGCTGTGTGACCCTGGTGGCTAGCTGAGTTTCAGATTCTTTACCTATAGAATAGGTAGGACAGTAATGGCCTGGTGGGGCTTCTCCTCCAAGGACCAAGGTCAATGGGCAGTGCCATGTTGTACATGGTAGACAGCCAGTACTGGCACCGTGTGTTATTGTCCTGTGTCCCTTTCTTTCCCTAGAGAATCTTGTCCTCAGTTTAGCTACTTATCTCTCTGATTGCTGATATCTTCTCCTGCTTACATCATGGAGAACTAATTGGATAGCTTCTCACTGATAAATCCCTGGAACAATTAAAAGTCAACTCTTTCTCATTGGTGACACTAAATGAGATAGTATAAGAGAAGACTCCATTGCAATCTTTTTTAAAAAAATTTTTTTTAAGTTTAATTAATTTATTTTGAGAGAGACAGAGACAGCAAAAGTGGGGGAGAGGCAGAGAGAGAGAGGGAGACAGCCAAGCAGGCTCATGCTGTCAGCACGGAGCTGGACATGGGCCTTGAACTCGTGAAACCATGAGATCATGACCTGTGCTGAAACCAAGAGTTGGACGCTTAACAGAATGAGCCACCCAGGTGCCCCTGAAATCCTTTTTATAAACGTGTTTTTGGGGGAGTCTGGGTGGCTCAATTAAGCATCCCACTTTAGCTCAGGTCATAATCTCGCTGCTCGCAGTTTCGAGCCCCACATCAGGCCTGTGCTGACAGCTCAGAGCCTGCAGCCTGCTTCTGCTTCTCTCTCTGTTCCACCCTGGCTCGCAATCAATCTCTCTCTCTCTCTCTCTCAAAAGTAAATAAACATTAAAAATAAATTTAAAAAATAAAAATGCATTTTTGTCTTTTAAGAGTAATATATGTTCATTGTATGACATTTAAATAATATTAAAATGAATAAAGAAGAAAATGGCAATCATATGATATCTCACCCATGTAAATTTTTGCTTATATATTTTATGTCATTGGTGGAATTTCTAAAATGAACCTGAAAACACAGTCATGACTGTGGTTGTGACCTTAGTTTTGAATCATTACAGGACTAAAGAGATTTGCCTTGATATCATGAAAAGTCATATACATAAATTGTATATAAATTTGACTCCTTGTATTTCCCCCTCACCCTCCAAAGAAATATGAGTATTTCCCTCAAGGACAAAGAATAAGGTCACATAGCATACAAATGCAGCCTTCCAAGCACCACTGTGTTTGTGACAATGGAGAAGAAAGGGAACAAAGTAGACATTTCTCTGAGGAAATGGTACCTTTTTGGGGTTTTCTTAATTATATGATAAATTCCACAGGGCAAATTCTATTATAAGTATGAGAAATATTCTTATAAAGTGAAAATAATAATTATAATTTTTCTGAATTAGAATTTACTTTTGAGATGTCTAGGATTTTAGACTCTTATTTTTATTTTATTTTGGTCTTTTATCCAATTCAACATTTTAAATAGTAAACTATCATCTGAAAAATTGAAAAACTTTGTGAGTAAGAAATTAGCCAAAAAATTTTTTTTTCTCTTTTGGGAAACTTTTTAGGTTTTGCTAATTTTTATTCAGAAATCAATTCTACCCCTCGTGGGCTGATTTGGCATAAAAATGTGATATTTAAAAAAAGAAAAATGTGATATTTAATTAAATATTAATTTAATCTTTGTGATCAGCATAATTTGGTTTAATTCATTAATCAAATATGTTTAGGTGCAAGGTGATTTAATTATGAATCACATAAAATTTTTAGCTGGCTGCATTGTTAATGTGTCTTAAGTCCTAGAGTTGCTAATTGACTTGTTCTTAAATTAGATAATTCCCTTTAATAATGTTTTGCATTCTCCTTCACTGGTGTGTTATGGAGAAATTCCTAGAAGCTAGGGAGATAGTGTAGTGTGGAAAAATTGATGCAAAGTCATTTGAATTCTATTTGGATTCACACAGAGACTTCCCCGAGGGGGAAATGTCGAGTATTTTCAAGCCTCTCGTCTCATTTCTCTTGTTCACCTTACTTTCCCGGCCTCATGTTGCCTTGTCTATTCGTGTCCCGGATGCCAGCCGAGACATCCAGGAGGAATAGGCAGATGCACCCCCCCATCCCCCACCTCAAAGGCTCCCTGGAGACCCTCAGCAGCCAATATCAAATCTGCTCCCCACTGCTGCCTTGGGCCACACTGAAGAAAAACTTTGGCAGCCTTGGGATGGGAGAGGCAAGGAGGTGGGCTGGGCTCTGTGGGTCATACTGGGGAAAGAGAAGACCTAGTTACTGCGTATGAAACATCAGCAATGGGCTTTTTCCTTAATGCAGACCCAATCCTGGATAAAATAGTAACAAGAAAGTGTAACCTCCCAGTAAAGCAGGGCTCTTAAGTCAGGGCAGGAGAGAAGTCAGAAGAATGAATGGGAACTGCCACAAAGCCCAGACATTCATAGACCACAGTCATCTCGGCGCTGTTTTCCTCTCTCTGCTCTCCTTAACGGGGTATAATTCATCAGAGCAAAAGCTCTGTTCACTTGTTCGGGATGGGAAAGTGTCTGGGGATTCCCAGTCTAGGAAATGTTCTTTTCTTTCCATGCAGTGGTTTTTACAGCTGTAAGGAATTGAAGTAATGCCAGAGGATTCACAGATGTGTCCTTCCTGCAGAGGTACCGGGAGGTAGGGGGCGGGAGGTAGAGCAAGAGGATATTAGAACTTCGATAGCACAACGGTGTTGGATATACTGGCGTCCTGGGACTGACAGTGGCTTCCTTCCAGAAGATCACAGACTCTGTGGAGAACCCACTTTGTGTTTTCCTATAAAGGAAACTAATCATTTATTATAAAACAAGAGAAGAGATCAGGCAAGGAGTACAGACTTCGTGTGTGTGTGTGTGTGTGTGTGTGTGTGTGTGTGTGTGAGAAAGTCATATAAAGCTCACTACTATTCTATAATTAAAATCAATCTTCCCTTGCTTCAAAGAAGAACATGCTTAGAACGTTTCTCTTTACATCTTTTAATAACTTGTCTCAAATTGCCGTTAGAACTAGAGTCCTAAAGCAAATGAGATGTTCATTTTTAAGTGTGACATGGGCCTTTCTTTTTATTTTTCTTTTGGCAAACTAATCTTTCAGGAGTCCCTCTGAATCTGTCAAAAAGGTATGCTGACACCAGGTGGCAGTAGACACCTGAGTTGTACCACCTGTCAGACTAGCTTCCTACTTATTAGCACTCTCTCGCTCTCTCTCTCGCCCTCTTGCTCTCTGGCTCTTGCTCTCACTCTTAACTTCTGCCCTAGGCTATTCCTTTCACTGTACCTAAATATACAATGTACATTCCTGCTTCTGGGTCCATGTTATTCCCTTGCCTGGGATGCCCTCATTTTCTACATTGATTTCAGCTGAAGGTACAGTTCAAGTCTCATCCAGGCTGCTATAAATGTTCTTTCTTTAGTTTCTTAGATATGCTGATTGTGCTCATCATTACTTAGCACCTATACTATATTGCACTGCCATTGTCTCCCCCGCATTGGATTTTAGGTTCACAGGGAAATGGGGAATATCTTTCCTACCCTTTTGCATTTCACCCAGCATCACCCCTGGAAGTCACCCCTGGAAGGAAATGTTTCTTAGCTCCCTTCCAAGGTCTCTCCTGTTTTCATCCTCTCTGAACTAACTGTGACTTCTGCTACCCTCAATTCCACGTCCATCTTACGTCTTTATCCCCACACGCAGCTACACACCCATAGTCAGAATGTGCATGCATCTCGGTCTTATCAGGGAGTAGACTAGTCAGGGCAAGCAGCGCCTCTGGTCTACCTTCAATTCTCCAAGAACTGTCCACGCTTCTTATTGCATGAGCCTACTGCTGTGACTGCCTCTGGACCTTAGCACCTACCTGTGTCTACTCACAATTCACGTAAAAGCCACCTGGACCTCCCAGCTCCTCTTCTGTGTCTCAGCTAGGATTTGGCCTTGCCATCTTCTTACGCAGTATTTTCATCCACAGACACTTCTGTGTTGGTCTCTTTCAGTTGGTCTTAGGACCTCAAATTAGCCTCCTCCTCTGGAGGCACAGCAACTGACCTCCAGTGGGGTGATCTTGCCATGGCCAACTGACCCTGTGCAGTATTCTCACTCAGTATTCTCAGTACTGAGAATTCTCAGTATTCTCACCAAGGAGGCACACTCCTTCTACCTTGTCACTGGCCCTGAGCCTTCTGCCACTTTGGAATCAAAGCCTCATTGTGGTTTTTCCCTTCATCTTTCATTTATTCTTTTCCATGGCAGCCACAGGTAGATTATTTCCTGTTTGCCCCACCAGCATAACCCAAAAGAAAGGTTTTAAACTGCCTTCTAGATGCCTGGATTTCAGCTCAGAAGGGCCCTCCAGGTTAATCCAGTTTTCTTGGGGCCAAAGCAGAAAGAAAAATACATAAGTATGCTTAGAAAGGTAAGGGTTGCTTGGAACATCATTGCATCCAAGTCTAAAATCATCTCCTGTTTAAATTTTCATATCAAAAAGAGAGGAACACTATGGTTTAAAGAAGAAACAAAGAAAAATGGGACCTATCTTAGCAAGTAGGTTACCCTTTGAGGAGAGTTTGAGCCAACTGTGTGGCCAGCCAACTACAAAGACAACCCTCCCTTCTGACACCACCAGTTTGGAGGCATTCCCAAATCACCTTCAGGGTCAACAATTTGCTGGAAGGACTAACATAACTCACCGAATGCTGTTACACTAGTGGTTATAGTTTATTATAGGGAAAGGATACAGATTAAGATCAGAAGAGACACAGGGCAGAGCCCAGGAAAGGGCTAAGCATGAGCCTCTGCTGTTATCTCTTATGGAGTCACGGACTGGCATTAACTCCTCTTGGCCACAGTGCTGGCAATATTCACTCTTCACAGCATACTTCCAATCACGGAAGTTCACCTGAGCCTTTGGTATCCCAAGATTTTCCTGGGACTACCACCTGCTATCTACATGGATGACGTGGTCTCCAGCTCCTCCTGGAGGCCATGCTAATGCCTTTCATACCCAGTTCCTCTGGAGGTTGGGACTGTTGTGATATGGCCCAAAGCCCCCACCATAAATCCCATTGTTAGAGTGTCTGGTGTCCAAAGCCCCCAGGTAGAAAACAATACTCCGGATAGGCAGGGTATTCCAGGGGCCTGGGGATCACTCCCTCACACCCCTGGGGAGCCAAAGACCAGGGCCAGACTTTGGGGCAAGGTCAGTTTTTCACTATACAACCTGCCTGGCTCAAGGTTAAATCTAATTTTGATTTGATTTTAATGTTAGCTTTGAATTTATTTTCAGCATCAACTTCCTAGAATCCTGCAGTGTTTCTCCTCAGAAAATTACATTCTGGGATGCAATTAGATGAGGCTTTTGAACACAGATTTGAATGAGTGTCATTGTCACAGGTCAAACACTAATTATTTTGTAGCACCTCTCTTGGCTGCTTAGGGGATGCCTTGATTATTCCCAGTAAGCAGGAGACAGTCTGGTGTAGCTTCCTTACATTTTCATTATTTATGAGCGTAAGGCATTTTCCATCCGTGAGAGCGAAGCTGACGTGGATAGTGTTTTCTTCATTTCCCTGTTGTGGTCTGGGAACTCTGGTAAGAACGTCCATGGCTGGTCTCAACGTCTCTCACTGTCCATTCAAGTTTTCAAATATCCTGCTCCGCCACGAGTCTGTGGAAGAGGATTTCATTAATTATTTACTTTGCTCCTTTTACAACTTTCAACTGAGCACCTGCTGTGTGCCGGGTACCATTGCAGGTTGGCAATTCAGGACGGAACAAGAGAGACAAAAACTTTTCCTTCAGAGGACCCGGAGTCTAGCATGAGCAGACAACTATAAATAGGAAACAAGGTCACTGCCAACTGTGAGAAGAGTAATGGAGGAAACAGGCTGGTTAGTCAGGGAGGCTAACTCTGAATTAGGTGCACACAAAGAGGCTGCATGAGGAGCTCCGCTTTGAGTGGAATCCACTGCAGATGGGAAAGGACTGCGAGGAGGCCGGCCAAGGCAGGAGGAAGGGCAGAGGCCCCAGGGCTGGGAGGGTGTGGCCTGTTTGAAGACCTGAAAGGAGGCTGCCACGGCTGACACTTTGAGAAAGTGATGGGAATTTGTACCTCTTAATCCCCTCCACCTCTTCCACCCTTCCCTTCCCCCCAACCGCCTCCAGTCTGGCAACCACCAGTTTGTTCTCTATATCTCTAAGTCTGTTTCTGTTCTGCTTTGTTCGTTGGTTTGTTTTGATTTTTAGATGCCACATATAAGTGCGATCATATAGTATTTGTCTTTGTCTGACTCACTTTGCTAATACCCTCTAGCTCCATCCATGTTGTCACAAATAGCAAGAGCCCATTCTTTTTTATGGCTGAGTGGTATTGCATTGCATATGTACAAATCTTCCTTATCCACCATCCATGTATTGACGGATACTTAGGTTGCTTCCATATCTTGCCTATTATAGATAATGCTTCATATATCTTTCTGAATTAGTGTGTTTTTCTTTAGGCAAATATCCAGAAGTGGAATAAATAAGTCATGGGGATGAAAAGTACAGCATAGTTAATACAGTCCACAATATTGTAATAGCTTTGTGTGGTGATAGGTATAACTAGACCTATCACGGTGAGCATTTTGTAATGTCTGTAAATGTTGATTCACCATGCTATAACCTGAAGCTAATATAACTTTGTATGTCAACTATACTTCAATGAAAAATAAATTAAGTAATTAAAAAAAACACATACTTGTCAGGAAGATACAAGAAAGTAATGGGTATGCTGCCAACAGCCCTGTGATCTCAGAAGCACATCCTTGTCCATTGAGGTCCAGAGGAGACAACAACCCCAGCCAACACCGTGATCACATCCTTGTGAGACCCTGAGCAGAGTCCCTGCCTGGACTCCTGATCTAGAGATAGTAAATGTGTGTTGTTTTAAGCCACGTAATTTGTTGTTTAAGCCACTAACCTTTTTACACAGTAATAGACAGCTACTCTATGTAGAAAGCAACTTGGACTTGTCTTTGGATTTACTGTTCTTTAAATATTGACAGAAAGTGCAATATGAGCACTCTTTTTTTTTTTTTTTAACTATTTCAAACTTTCCCATTTTATATAGTTTGATGGGACACCACCAGTTCTGGGTTCCCTGTCTCTACTACGTGGTTCTGTACTTCCCTTAACATTGCAGATTTGAAAAATGTATTCTAAGTGTGTTTTTAAAAACCTTATCACTACTAAGCTGTAGCCTCCTTGAAGCTCTATGTTTTGCTCATTATCGTATGCCCAACACCTAAGAAGGCGTGTGAAATATTTATATTTCCTGGTACTCGAAAAAATATATGTTGAATGATTAAATAGAAAAAAAAATGAATAAACAAAGAAATGCTTTTTAATAAGTGATGGATAAAATGGTACAAAATGCCTGTGATTGTCAGGCAGACTTTGGAATCTGCATTAATTTCTGAGCTCCTCCATTCCCAAGTTGTGTGCTGTTGGGCAGGTGAGTTCGCCTGCTGAAGCCCCGGATGTGCCATGTGTAGAAGAGGGCGGTAAGAGGACCTATCCGATTGCTCTGAGGGTTTGTTATGAGGCTTGCAGGAGGCACTCCACGTGGATATTTTCTCCAGGCCTGGAATATGGCAAATGCTCAGTCAATGGCAATTTTATTATTAATATGATTTCATTGCTCTGAAATAGAAACCTGTTTTGTACTTAGCCCTCAGTATAACCTATTCAGCCTGGCTCCAGAGCCTGAAGACGTGTTTTGGTTTTGTTCTATGTGATCATTTCTAGACCCAGCCGGAAGAACTTCTTCATATCTTGCATGGAAATGGATGCTTTTTCTTAAAACAAAACAAGGCAAACAAACCCAAAAGCCAGTTGGGAATTCATTAAAGTTTTCACAATGTGCGCTTCACACATGGTTTCAACTGACAGTATGGACCCAGAAGGGGAGGGGAAGAAGGGACAATTAATTCTCTTAGATGAGCATTTAGATGTGAACTTAAAAAATTGAACTCATCCCTAATGAGGGTAGAGATTAACAATAGAAGGAGTTCATGTGTCATGTTTTGTTTTTCTTAGAAGAATACAGAGTACTGGAAAAGAAGAAATGTATGCAAAATTCTGACTTTTTTCATGTCAATATTCTTTGCTTTCTTTAATAGTATCTGAGCATAATTTAACCTTCACATGACGCTTCAAGGTTCTTACTGGGGTATTAGCTACATCGTTCCTAGGAGACCTGGGAGGGGGGTTCCTGAGTTCTGTTTGAGGTTTAGACCTTCCTAGTAGCTCATGTCTTCTTGTTGTGGCTTCCCCTGGCCCTATTTCCCTCTCTTCATTTCTTTTGTTGCTGTTGTTTCGATGTAGAAAATATTGTTGGTTAATACTGTTTGCAAATGAAGTATTTAAAGGTTCTGATAAAAGACACAAGGCTTTCTCTTATGAGAAAAGTCCTTTGGGATATGGACTGTATTTTTTTTCCTCTTGCCAGTGGTAACCAGACAGCTCAGAGCAAGTTTGTGACCCATTTCAATCAAATGTACAGAACTTCAGTTGAGGATTTTATTTCTTAAACTAATCACAATCCTGGTTTCATTTTTACCTTGTGCATTTTCCTCATTTACTAAGTTTCATTTTATTTCATTCTGCATGTAGTTTTGTAAGGTGATTTAAATCCTTTCTGGAACAAGTTGGGAAATAAGTGAAGTGATTATGGGCAAGGGATCTAACACCTCTGAACTTCCATGGTTTTCGTCATGAAATAGAGCAACGGTTGCTTATGAGGCTGAATGAGGTTCCCCTTGTAAAGCCCAGATGGAATGACCAAGGAGCTGACTTCTGCTGGCCGTATCAGCAGCAAGATATAGTGGCTTATGTGAGGACAGGCCTGAGCCCTGGTGTTTCACATCGTCCTTTAGAAAATCAGGGTATGCAGTTGGGTGCCAGAACTAAGAATCAAGAGAACCTGTATATGGGAGTCCTCAGAGATGGCCCTGGGTAGGCTGGCTTCCATCAGGCCACACAGATTTGTTGGAACTTTGATGTATTATGAGTACAGCATTGTGGCTCAGTGAAACCACAGGGACAGGTGCAGCATCTTGAGAATTAGCTGGTGTCTTGGCAACACCGTGGACTTCTCCAAGGTGTCATGGTGGCCCTCATATGTTGTGGGAGCAGCTACAGGGCTTTGGTCCAGAGCTCAGAGCTGTACTGAGTTTGACAGCCATCTGGGACTCTTTGACCATTTCCCAATCGAGCTGGCAAAAATTTAAATCAATGGAGAGCGTGTGAATACAAAATAAGAGGTAACGTTTTACATTCCTGGATCCTTCTACACATTTTCCTTTATTTACATGGAAATCTGCAATTCAATCTCATTTTTCTTCTTACCTGGCACAGACAAGGAGTCGTAGGCATTCACACGCAGGCTTTCAGAGGGGAAATGGTTCAACCAGGGAAAAGAATTCAGAAGTGTGCATATGGTTAAAAAAAAAAATAAAAAGACCAAGGGGTAGTTTAGTTAAGGGAAAAAAATGGTGAATTATTGTTTTATATATCCACAGTCCTCTTTTCTAGGCTTATGGTCAATTACTCATGTCTAGGAGTCAGTGAAATCAATAAATAATAAAATAGATATATATTATCTATTGTAAAAAGGATTATTTTAGAGTCACGATTGATTGATTACATAATTCAGTGGGCGCTGTTCAAGGTGCTGGAGATATGGCAGTGAATGAGATAAATGAGTCAGTCCTCTGGCTCACAGAACTTGCAGAACAGGCTAGTGAGTGAGGGTGACAAGTAAACAGGACTGTACATAGGGAGGGATGCATTTTTGAAAGAAGATGTACACGATGCTGTGGGAATCTGCCAGGGGGTGGCTGCCTGGAGGAGGTGACTTCCTAAAACATATGTAGGGTTTAGTTGCACAAAAAAGAGGAGGAATGTATTGGGGAAAAGGACAGAGGAAAAGGTTCCAGCCATAGAAGACTGCATGTTCGAGCTGTGGAGGCCAGCAAGAGCCTGGCCCAGGCAGCTAGGAGAAGGGTATTCCATGGTGCAGTGTCATAAACAATGAGGGGTGTGGACAGTGGGCCCGGAGGCAAAGGCCTCAGCCAGATCATAACAGTGTATGCCCCACCATCCATCAGACAATGGAAGGGGCATACTGTAGTGTCATTCAGACATTAACTGGAGCAGGTTATTCGGAGCAGTGGTTCAGTAGAGCCAAAGCTTTCCATTTATTCCTCACTCATTTATTTCCTAGTTTTTGTGCACCTGTTGTATATTCTATGCTCTCACACTTTAGCAAGTTTCAGAATCATTTAGAGAGCTGATTCAGTGTGTTTAGGGTGGGGCCTCAGAATGTGCATTTCTAACAAGTTCCCAGGTGATGCTGCGGGTGGGGGACCACACCTGGAGAGCCTCTGCACAAAGTGGAAGAATTACAAGAAGAATTGCTTCCAGGTGTTTATGGGTCCTCAAGGGACTCAATTCTCTGAGATTTTGTCTCAATGATCTTTTTTTTTTTTTTTTTTTTTGGATCACGGGGCTTATGTGTGGGTTTTGGTTTTGGTTTTGTCCTCTACAGTCTATCTCCAGATGTTAGAGATGAGAATGCAGAGGGACCCATGGCTTAGGGGGTTAGGAGCTAAGTGTATGCCCTCTTAGACCAAAGCGGTAATGGGACCTCAGTGGCATTTTCTTGGTGTGTCGTTCAAAGTACAAGCACCAAAGTAAATCTTTTTATGTCTGTTTTTGTGAGTGAAAGGGTACTGGTCTTACTGCCTCCTTGTTCATAAGGCCAGGCCAACCAGAAGGGCTGGATTTGCCCTGCTGGGTTATTTGTGCGTCAGAATTAGAATCCAGAGTCAAAGTTCTCCTGGTTGCTGAGATGCCTTTTCACTGAGAGCCCGGTGCAGGGAACCACCTGGGTCACTTTTAGATGACCCAGGACCCAGCCAGTGAGGCGGGAGAGAGGACTGAACACCGTGTAGCTTTGTTGTTGATCAGGATCAGAGCCCAGGATTCCTGTGCAGAGTCAGGGCTACCCAAATCCTCTCTTCCCTCATGCACTCAGACAGACCCGGAGACAGGGGCCAGGATTGTGCGGCCAGAACGGCCAACAGGATGTATCTGTAAAAATCTGTTTCCTTTCTACTGGCGTTAGGCTTTTAAAGAGCCCGGTCAATGGGCACAGAGAATAGAGAAATAAATGCTTTGCAAGGAAATGGGGAAATCTGGTGACAATCCTGGAATTAATAATTCTTTTAACATGAAAGAGCCATTCCTTATGATCTTTACTGTCTTACCTAGTGTTTGGAGTTTTAAAAGAGAGAGAAGACAAGCTGGTTTGTTCATTGCATCACAAGCAAATGGCCCATGTGTGAGCATGAAGGTAGGATGCATTTGAGCTGCTCAAAGAATATGGGCCAGAAGACCTTTCAGAGCCCCTGAAAGCTTTTCCATATGAAAAGGAAACCAGGAAATTGGAGTCTTCATTTTGTCTTTGTGATCAAAGGCGGGAAGGAAAGATATTAAGCAGATACTGACCCATAGTTCTGTGGCCACCATTAGGGTTTATTGGCCTTAATAGCAAATAAGGACTGTAGAAAAGCTGAGGTTCGTATTTACTTGAGGGGATAAAAAGAGTAAGATCCTGAAGTTGACTGGAAATAGAGGGCTGAATTACTATATAATGAATCCATGGGCTTCGGTAATAGGAGGTACCAACGACCGTGTTAGCTAGCATTGATTGACATGCGTTATGTGCCAGAAACTCTGCGAGTCCTAGTAATATATTACAATGTTAATAATAATGGATAATGCTACAATAACAGAGGAGTAAGAGCTTACATGTTTGGGTGCTTGCTATGTGCCGAGTGGCCTCTAAGGGCTTTGCCTGCCCGTAGTATTCCATTTGTGTGGATGAGGAGCTAGAGTTTAAAGGAGTTAAAAATATCACCCAAGGTCACCATGCAAAAAAGAGGCAGAGTCAGGATTTGAAACCAAATCTGTTTGACCCAGAGCTTATGCTTTTGACCATTACCATCATAATCTGGTAATAGTTCCCCCTTGTAACCTTCATCCTCAGCCCTAAATTTTCTCCATTTTCTAAATGGAGCTAAAAACACTTGGATTTTGCAAATGTTTCATATACTGCAATTTATTTTCATTTTTTTTTCTTTTAAAATATTTTCTTTTAAGCAAAATTATCTGTTCAGGCTTTGGAAGTCTTATGCTACAGTTTATGTTGGCTGACTTTTAAGTAAACCAATTTCATCCTATTGGTCTTTTAAGGAGAAATATATGAATTTCAAAATGGTGACCGTTTTCCTATTAAAAAAAAATTTTTTAGTTAGTCTGTTTGTTTATTTGTTTATTTATTTATTTATTTTGAGAGAGACCATGCATGCATAAGTGGGAGAGGAGCAGAGAGACAGAGGGAGAGAGAGAATCGCAAGCAGGCTCTGCACTGTCAGCACAGAGCCTGATGCAGGGCTCAATCCCATGAACCCTGAGATCATGACCTGAGCCAAAACCAAGAGTCGGATGCTTAACCAACTGAGCCACCCAGGAACCTCTCTATTCAAATGTTTTTCTGGTCCACGGTATTATCCTAGCACTAAGGCACACTAGTGCCCGATACCACTGTGAACGGCGGAGTTCATCATGGAACAGAGATCCTTGGTTCTGGTGCTCTGCACCCGTAAAGTATTTCTCTTTCATATTTTTTCTTCTTTTGCTTTTCAAGATTGTTTAGAAGTAATTTATAAAGAAAGAAATTGATTTTTGTTTCACTTCTTAAGATGTTGAGATTGATGAGATACTGGTAGGATTCTTAACTTCTGGGAAGTCACAGTCCTTGTTGAGAATCTGTTGAAAGCTAAGGGTCCTTTTTCCAGAAAAATGCATGCACACCTGTGCATGTAGCAGGGAATTATCTGTGTAGGGGTCAGTGGACGCTGGGTTTAAAAATCCTGCCTCTTTCCTCCCTCCTTCTTTCCCTTCAGCTGTTTAACTGATGTTTCTTGAGCCCTGTTAAATGTCAGGTGATGTTTGTGTGTTGGGATTACAGTGGTGAGTGAAATAGACATGGTCCCTGTCTTCATGGGGTTTATAGTCTAGTGAATGAGACAGGCAGTAATCTAGTGTCCTCACAAATAAATGTGCTGTGATATGTGTCTGTTTCAAAGGAAAACTGGTGTATAAGAGGATGATTTTACAGGAGGATCAGACCCAGTAGGTGTGTGTATAGGGGAAGAGGGAGGCCAATGGATCAGAGAACTCCCTCTTCACAGGAAATGATATTTGAGCTGACATCAGAAGGATGGGGAGCAGTGAACCAAGCTCAGAGGCAAGAAGAGAGGGGCCTAACTAGGGAGTTTTGTGCCATATTCATATGCCCCTAAAGTGATGTAGCCAAGCCTGAATTACCTGTGTGCCCATCCCAAGGAGCTCTGTGTACTTCCTGTGTTCAACGTAATAAGGTCCCAGGACACAGAATCTCACCTGTCAGTGTGATTCACTCATGTTATATGTCAAATCATATTTCCCCTGAAGGTAAATCCTTCTCATGGAGCTTTCAAGTGGGTTTTCTCCTCACCCTCATGGGTGACCGTATCACTGACTTGGTTATATCTCGGGCAGGGCTTTATATTACTTGTTATGATATGCTTGGGCACACCGTGTTCTTTCACAGGGCACATCTGGAGTGATCAAGGCACACTTGCTGCACATGTGGGCACACACGCACAGACACGCATGCCAAGCCATGTCCACGCCGCCACTGCACAGTCCGTAAGACACCAGCACGAGGTTCAGACCTTTGCTATTCTTTGTTATCCTTGGACCAGCAGTGCTGGGAGCTTGATGAGTGCCGGTGTGGTTTTCAACATTCCCGCCCGGACCTAATCTGTACTGTGTTGTTGAATATTTTTGTCAAAGGCTTCCATTAAAGGCTTGATAACACATTGAAGCTTTTGATCATCTATATTTTGTTTAAACATTTTTTAAAGTTTATTCAGAGATACAGAGAGAAGACAGAGCGTGAGTGGGGGAGGGGCAAAGAGAGACAGAGACACAGAATCTGAAGTAGGCTCCGGGTTCCCAGCTGTCAGCACAGAGCCCGACACAGGGCTTGAACCCACAAACCATGAGATCATGACCTGAGCAAAAGCTGGACGCTTAACCCACTTATGGGGGGCGCCCCATAATTATCTATATTTTAATAGAACAATTTCTTTTCCTATGCAGAGAAAAGGAGTCCAGGTAACTGTTTTGTGAGACAGTTGTAATTTGACTCTAGTGTGTCACAGGGGCTGAAGGCACGCAGTTGGGTCACACTTCCGCAAAGAGCTTTCACCTGTTTGTGAGTTGGTCCCCTATTAGTTACTGGCCTTGTGCTTCATTATTTACATCAGATGGAAAGTCTCTTAACAGGACTTTTTGAAGCAACTAGGGATGCTGAAACAGGGCAAGGCAATTGTACACTGATCAGTGAAATAGCTCATATTTATGAGGCGTAAGGTCATTTGTGTTTGCTTCACGCTTGGTTCTTAAAAGGGTCTTCCCAGACCTTGAGCCACAAGATTACAGTGAAAAGCAGCCCAGGCACCAGCACGGCTCCTCCATCTGCCCAGCTGTGCCTTTCACTCTCCACTGGGCCCATTCCTGCCTGCTCCCTGATTCTCAGGCTCTGTCCTTCAGATCTTGATAATAGTAACTCATTCCCTGCCTCGCTGGGCCATCTAGCCACCCGTTTGCTTTCCCTTCCCTCAATTTTAGCATTGGGTAAGGCCCTTCCCACATGAGTCTCAGGCCCAGAGCACCCCTCGGGTGGTGGAGAATCACAGCTCAGGGAGAGTGCAAGAGTCCAGGTGTTAAAGTGGCAGAATAACTTTTCTTTGCACTTTGAAGGCATCCTCTATTTCCTAAGTTTAGCTGTAGCATGTACTGTCGCTCGCCTTGTATGAATTAGATCTTTTATTTCAGTTGCATTTAAAGAAAACCCCAATTAAACTAGCTTTAGTAGTAATGGGTTTAATCTGTAAAAATGAGTATTAATTGACTCGTGTGACTGAAAAGTCAGGGCATTTTTCAGTTTCGCTCATGGCTTGATTCAGAGTTTAAATGAGGTTCCCGGGGATTGTGCTTTCTCCAGTTCCTGCCACAGTGTGTCTATGTTGGAATATAGCCCCCCTGCCCCCCGCCCCAAATACTTCTTGGTTAGAGCTTCAGACAAATTATGCAGACACGGGTGAGTCTTTTCTCCCTCAAACCCCAGCAAGTCTCATGAACCTCCTTGGTTTTGAGTCTTGTGCCCATTTCTAAACCAATCAATCACCATAACTGGGAAAGTCACATGAGTTGACTCATTTAGACAAGTGGTTCTCAAACTTAGGCAGGCATCAGACTCACTTGGGGAACCCGTCCAAACACAGATTGCTGACCCCACACCCAGAGTTTCTGATTCAGCAGGTCTGAGGTGGGATCTGAGAGTTTCTAACAAGTTCCTAGGTGATGCTGATGTTGCTGGTCAGAGGACCACACCTTGAGAACCACTGGTTTAAACTAATCAATGGCTTATCACACAGAGACTGGGAGAGAGACACCAACGTAATTGAAGGTCCTCTTTTACCTGTGGAGGGGAGATGGATGTTTCCATTTCTCCCTCTCTAGCCTGCTTGTGTTCCTGTTAACCACAATTCCTGCCACCGTGTCGTGAGGAACACCTCTACCAGGGACTTTCTTAGGCTCAGGGAATGCAGCTGTGACCCAAAGTTTTTATTCTCATGACCTGGAAGGGTGGTTAGGATGGCAAGAATAAGCAAATGCATGTGTAGTACATGAGGTGATTTCATGTTCTACTGAGAAACACAGAGCAGGAAAGGGGACGGAGAACACTGCTGGGGGCTGGAAGCAGTTTCCTGTAACTTGATGAGGAAAAGCCTCTTGGATAAGGTACCATTTGAGCTGAGAGCTGAAGGGAGAGAGGGAGTGAGCCGTACCCCAATTTAGGAAAAATGCTTTCCAGGCAGAGTCCAAGGGGCTTGGAGACTTTGAGGAATAACAAAAGGCCACTGTACTGGAGGCAGAAGGAGCGAGGGGCAGAGGGAGAAAAAAATGCAGAAACATAGGGCTTTACAGACTGTGGAAAGGGCCTTGGGTTTTTTTTTTTTAATATGTTTTTAACATTTATTCATTTTTTGAGAGACAGAGAGTATGAGCAAAGGAAGGGCAGAGAGAGGGGAGACAGAATCCGAAGCAGGCTCCAGGCTCTGAGCTGTCAGTGCAGAGCCTGATGCGGGGCTTGAACTCAGGAACCATGAGATCATGACCTGAGCCGAAGTCAGCCACGTAAGCGACTGAGCTACCCAAAGTATTTACTGTGAGGAAGAAGAGAAACTTCCCTGAGACATGAGCAGCACCTCTGGGAATAGGGATTTGAAATATGATAGAATAAACATGGGTATAGAGAGAATGAACTGTGCCCTCATATTCAGTTAGGGTCCAACTACTGAAAATCCAGCACTGGGCTTTAAGTGGACCTGGCATTTTTGCTCCCTTCCCTAATCATTTCTTGTGACCATATGGTTTGAATCTAGGTATTCTACAGAGGATGGGAGACGTTATCCATCTGTCTTCTGGCCAGTGCCTCTTGATCCCTTGTCTCAGTTTTTTAGTAAAGTTGAATAAAAGATTATTTCTTCTGAATGTAAGCACTGAGTGATAACCCACCATCACATAAACTTGAAACTCTACCATTTCTTCCATTCCTCTTCCAGGCATTAGGGAGAAGGGATTGCTGTTGAATTTTGCTTGGAAAAAAGTTTTGGAAGGACACTGATTTTTTTTTCTTTAAGTAACTTCCCTTCAAAAGAAAGGAAGAAATGAAAAAGTAGTTCTGATTAAAATACAGGTGTCGCAGAGGGGTAACATGTTTCCGGTTCTGCAGGGCTGCTGAAATGGAAGAACTCTTGGGACCTTCAAGAGAATGAATCATGAGAGCGATTCTAACAATACAGATGAACCTGGAACACCAGACAGTCTCCCAGGGGGCGGGCTCATCCAGGGGGCTCTAAACTCATCCAGAAGCTGTGGTGCTGGGGCCAGCGGTGAAACCTAGCGTAGCCTATCTTGGTGCTCAGGAGCACTTAGTGACTCTATCATTTATTCCGTCAAGTTCATGGTCCTGAGTGTGGTTGTCGAGGCTCCTTGCCATCTGGTGATTCCTTATGTTTTTAGATTTGCTCATTTTTACCTACATTGTATTCCAGCCAATCTGGCAACCCCTGAGTGCACTTCATACTTTCTCATGAGTGTGACTTTGGTTTTGTTTCCTGTCATTTGCTGGGACTGTCCTTCCCTACCTCTCCCTGTCCCAACTCAGTTTAAGGACTGCTTAAATGCTTTCTAAAAGCATTTTCTAAAGCTAAAATTTATTCCCCTTCCCCTGTGCCTCTCATGCTTTGGTTGTTCCATTTTATGCACTAATTCCATTTGGCCTTGGATATATTACCATTATTCCTCTATAGGACAGCTTTCCTCAAGAGATAAAAGCTCTTGAGGAAAGAGGCCATTTGTCATGTGTGTTTATGTTCCTCTCACACACCCACCACACCCCAGCATAATGCTAGAGGGACTTAAGAGAAATTCCTGCTTTAACTGAGTGATGGTAATTATGGGCCATTGTAATCTTGGGGCTTGTCAGGCAATTTCCTTTCCTTTCTCTCTCTTCTCTTCTCTTCTCTTCTCTTCTCTTCTCTTCTCTTCTCTTCTCTTCTCTTTCCTCCCCACCCCCCTCTCATATTCTTACACAGTCTCTCCTTTTCTTTAGGAACACATGGATTACACTTTCCTGAGCTCAGGACCACTTTCCCTTTTTGTCTAGAAATTTCTAGAGCCATCTCTAGAAAGAGAAGTATGATTCAACCCAACCAAATGGTCTGGGGTTGAGCTATGTGTGTGCAGTGGTGGTTGCAGAGGCCCCAAAATGAGCCCAGACACATTCTGCTCCTGGATATGCTTAGTTCCCTGGCTTTCCCTTGCAAACTTATCTTCCCTCAGTTGACCCATTGCCTGGGTGGCAGGAAGAACATGAGATGTTCCCATCATGGATCTCCCAACCTGAAAAATTGGAGTAAGGCATGTTCAGAAACACCTTTCAGCTTGGAAAGGGGAATGGAGAGAGCTGATTTGTGCATAATCTCAGGGCTGTGGGATTCCCAGAGATGTCCCTTACTTCATATATGTACCTTGATTTGCTTTCTTTTGTTCAACAATCTGTCTTCTGGATTTTTCTTAATTACAAATTGCCTCCTATGTAGAAATGATTGACTAGGAATGTGTACTTTCTGTGAAGGTAGGAGGTACATCTTCTACAAGGTGGAGGGAGGCAAATGATGCAGTATGCCTTAGCTTTTTACGAGTATGTTAGTTAGTCATCTTTGCTCATAACTGCTGTCTTTTGTGAAGTTCATCTCACAGATGAATTACAAGTTGAGGCGTGTTGTGCATAATTGGGCTGTCAGGGCCATCATGTTGTGTGAATTCTGAACACATTCCGTACGTCTGCAGAGGCTGGCAACAGATTGTGAGCGTGCTCCTGGAGTCATACACGCCTTCTTGTCCTGATCTGGACTTTCTTAAAAGAGGCCTAAGAAGACAGGTTCAATTTGGGTTTCATTCTTCTTCCCTCTAGATGACATTGGAAGAAAACTAAAAGCACCTGAGGACCTGTCAAAGTCAATCATATTTATGCTTAGAAACCAAGTTCATCACAGAGGGCTAATCAGTGATGTCTGGACTCACCAGTGATGAGAATGGTTTGACCTTTGACTCATGAGTCAAGTTATTTTTCCAGTGGAAGATGAAATAATTTGTGATATGTAGATTCCTCAGTGAGGATGAAGTTAGTCCCTTTTTGACTTACAGAGTTTAAGACAATTAAGTGTACAAAGTGCAGGCTTACTTCACAGTCCTATTTAAGAAAGGTGGCTGTGTCCTTTCCAAAGGGTCCATTTGCCTTGAAGTGAGTAGATAAACTATCTTCCATGTGATCAGAGGCACTGTTTCATTCAAGCTAACATTGCTCCTGAACCAAAGGAGCATCGAGACAATTTTCATTGCTGCCCTTTAACAGATAAGGAGATGGGGATAATCAGATCACAGGCCTATTTTCCAAATGTGGCCCAGTCTGTGAGGGACACATAAGCATTGGATTGATATTCAGGCCTTCAGTGTCCCAGCTCCCAAAGTCCATCTCGCAGAAGGTATTGTTGCTTCTTATCAATATAATATTCATGTGGACCTAACCACAGGTGCCACAAGACTATGTATGCAAAGCTTATGCCACCTAGGGGGCTTATTTCAAGCCTGGGTGGGAACAAACAGAGTGCAATCCTCTGTGTAGGGGTGTACTTCACACACTTATGGGGAAAACAACTACCCTAGAAAGGGGACCCTACCTTTCTTATGTGCTCTTGGTTCATATTTTTATTAGGAAAGACCTTTAGTCTTTTCTGCTTGAAACCTTATAGGCATAATTGACTCTGTCCTGCTTTTCACACCCTCTTCAACCAGTTACCGCCTCTACTGATTTATCCTAAGAAATTATGTATATATCACTTCTTCCATGTACCAGCTCTATGATTAGGTAACTTTCTTGAGCTTTTTTTGTCTGTGGAATGGGATGAATAAGAGCTATACTTGGGGTGGTTGTTAGAACCCAGTGAGACATGAACACAAAGCATCTAGGCATAAAGAGCATGTGTAGATAGGGCACAGCCAGCATCGCTGTCCTTCTTCCTCTGAGTTTCTCACTCACAGGCACAGTGTGAGGACCTCATTCCCAAGAGCCAGCACCACGGCCCCAGACTCCTGAACCTGTGACCTCTGCTAGACTCTGTTTCCTCCTCTAGAGCTCTCTACCTGATGAGCTCCACACTCAGGTGCTACTTTGACCTCTTCAGTATCATCATCAAAGATCTTAAGTGTGGTTCCCTTACTTAATGGACAAAGTCCAAACTCGTTAGCTTGGCATTTAAGGATTGCTCCAGTCTCTACCCCACAAACTTTTAAAAATAAAACCTTTACTCTGTTGAATACAAGTGGCAAGAGTAGACATTCTTGTCTTTTTCCTGATCTTAGAAGAAAAGCTCTTAGTTTTCACCATTGAGTAAGATGTTAACTGTGGGTTTCTCATATATGACCTTTATTATGTTGAAGTATGTATTGAGATTTTTATCATGAATGGATGTTGAATTTTGTCAAGTGCTTTTTCTGACTTCTATTGAGATGATCGTATGATTTTTTATTCTCCATTTTGTTGATGTGGTGTGTCACATTGATTGATTTGCAAATATTGAAACATCTTTGTATCCCTAGAATAAATTCCACTTGATTGTAGATGATACATGTTGTGGATGTACATGATTGTGGATGATACAATACATGATCCTTTTCATGTATTGTTGAATGTGGTTTGGGAATGTTTTGTTCAGGATTTTTGCATCTGTGTTCATTGGAGATATTGGCTTGTAGTTTTCTTTTCGTGTGTGTGGTGTCTTTGGTTTTGGTATCAGGATAATTCTGGCCTTGTTGAATGTATTTGGAAGCTTTCCTTCATCTTCTAATTTTTGGGCTAGTTGAGGAGAATAGATATTTACTCTTTTTTAAATGCTTGGTAGAATTCACCTGTGAATCCATCTGGTCCTGGACTTTTATTTATTGGTAGGTATTTGATTACCAATCCAGTTTTATTACTAGTGAACAGTCTAGTCTATTCAGATTTTCTATTTCTTCCTGATTGAGTTTTGGAAAATTTTATGCTTCTAGGAATTTATCCATTTCTTCTAGGTTGTCCAATCTGTTTGGCATACAGTTTTTCACAGTATTCTCATATAATCCTTTCTATTTCTGTGGTGTCAATTTTTACTTTCCAAACCCTCTGGTCCAGCCAGACTGACCAGCTCTGAGTGTGCCCTGCTCTGTTGTGCCTCTTGCCTTTTTCTTAGGCATTTTGCCTTGATTCTACTTTCTCATCCCTTCAAGTCCTACCCATCTTTCCATATCTAGCCAAATGTCATGACTTTTGAAAATATTTCCTGACCACCAAAGACACATGCTTTTTCTTTTTTCTGAATTCTTACATGCATTGACTACATCGATTGGCCGATCAATAACCAAACTACCTAGCTTCTTGTTGGGTCATGAGTTGGAATTTAGATCCTCTGTCACTTCTTCAGCTCATTTCCCAACTCCTCAAGCAGGGGGTGTAAGTGTCACAAAGTTGAGGACTATATCACATTTATATATCACATCTTCTAGCATGACGTTCCTTGCCTTGGAGGCTCCCAGTAGTTACTTGATGCAGGAGAGGTTCATCATGATGAGAATAAATCTTTTCTTTATAGAACTCTTTGTTTTTAGCATATATAAGCAGTAGATGTGGCAACTCAATGTGCAGCATCTTATTCTCCATTGGGACATGTCAGTTTGAATGACTTATTAACTATGCAGCATTCTCAAACTAATTTGTCAGTGTATCCTCTGGACATTAGAATGCTAATTCTCTCAGACTTTATAATTTCTGCCAAACCTCTGAGCATGGCTCTATCTGACATCCTCCAGAGATTAAATTGGAGCAGAGGCAACTGACTAAGTAAGCCATTTGGAGTGTTATGTAATTTGGACTTAGGTTGAGTTTTTTTCGGAAGTAAAATAGCAATATGACACCGACTCTGGTCCAGGTGTTTTTCTCCTCTCCTGTGTGTTCTGGTCTTTAAAAAATAAATCTAGAGCAGCTCATGATGTTTTAGGATTATTTTTCCAATGCGACTCCTTTTCATTTCATGGCATATCAGGCCCTATTTTTTTTTTTGTGGAAACTGTGTGACATATGAGGTTCAATGCTCAACATGTGAGGTTGTATACTTTTGGTTCTTTGATGTGTTGAGTTTTGGTGTAATAGGTAAAAGTGAGGGCTTATTGTCTAACTATTTGGGCTCAAATCCTGGGTGCACCATTACTCTGTGCCATTAAAACTTTCTAGGCCTTGAACTCCTCATCTGTAAAGTACACATAATACAATATTTACCTCCTAAGATTTTTGTAACTGTTATATGAGATAATATATTTAAAGTACTTAGTACAAAGCTGTGATGTAGTAAATACTCAACAAATGTTTGTAATTTAAAAATTGTTGTATATTCATTTACCAGTGTAGTGATAGGGAGTAACACAAAACGAAACAAACAAAAACCCCTTTCAGACTATGATCCTGGATCTGCAGGATTTTGTACAGATTTAAAAGTATCAGTGGGTTGGGGCGCCTGGGTGGCTCAGTCGGTTAGGCGGCCGACTTCGGCTCAGGTCATGATCTTGCGGTCTGTGGGTTCGAGCCCCGCATCAGGCTCTGTGCTGACAGCGCGGAGCCTGGAGCCTGTTTCGGATTCTGTGTCTCCCTCTCTCTGACCCTCCCCTGTTCATGCTCTGTCTCTCCCTGTCTCAAAAATAAATAAAACTTAAAAAAAATAATAATAAAAAATAAAAAAATAAAAATATCAGTGGGAGAGCTGTGCTGATTCTTGAAGTCTAATTATTAAAAGTGATTTTGATAGGTAAATGGAAAACATTCATCTTTCCAAATATCAATTTGGACCTACATGGCGGGTTGGACCTACATGGAGGGTGTACATTTTTGGCTGTTCCGGTGTTATGAAATGAGCTTGGCTTATTAGAAATGGCCTTGAATCATAACCCTGGATAAGCCAAGGAGGCATGTAGAACCAACAGAGGACACTGTCCTTAAGGTTCCCTGAAGGTGAAGTCAGCTTATTACTGGAGCTTGGAACCGACCTGCTCACTGAGGTCATACCAGAGACCTTGGTTTCCATGTTAATTTTCTTCCACTGTCTTCTCTTGGTCACCAATCTTCAGAATGCTAGAGAACAACATGATATGTTGAGTGGCAAATAGTGTGTTTGCTCCTCTCTCAAGGGCAGACATTCTCTGTTTTAGGGTTTCTTGTAATATTTAGCAGGGATCCTGAGTGTGAGTGGAGAGTAGGAGAGTACTTCCCTGACTACATTGTTTTTGTCTGTATTTTTAGATACTTACATGGGAAACATGAAGTTAAGAGTTGTTTCTACCTGATGCCAAATTCCTGGGTTAGAACAAGAAAAAGATGCTGACAAGCCCCATGGATTTTTGAATGTTCCTAATCATTGGATACTCCCTAGAGTATTATTTAGTTTGAATTTTTACCCTAATATGGGTTACCAGATGGCCTTAGTCTTAGATTGAGCCTAAAATATTTCTTGCAAGATAATGGGCAGTCATGGGAGGGGTTGGATTATGACTTTTTTAACTTTATTAAGTTTTTAATTTTAATTCCAGTATAGTTAACATGCAGTGTTATGTTAGTTTCAAGTGGACAATATAGTGATTCAGTGATTCCATACATTGCTCAGTGTTTATCATCATAAGTGTACTCTTGAATCCCCATCACCCATTTTATATCCCCTCAACCTGGATTGTGCTTTTTGAATGGATTGGTGTATTAGTTAGGGTTCTCCAGAGAAACAGAATCAACAGGAGATATAAAGAGATTGATTACAAGGAGTTGGCTCCCGTGCTTATGAAGGCTAACAAATCCCTAGGTCTGCAGGGTGACTTGGCAAGCTGGAGACAATGGTGTAGTTCCAGTCAAAGGAGCAGCAGGCTCACAAGAACCCAGGAAGGGTCAATGTTTCATTTCCAGTTCAAATGCAGCAAAAACAAACAAACAAACACGCAAAAACCAGAAAACCACACTGTCCCAGTTGGAAGGCAGTCAGGAAGAATTCGCTCCTACTCAAAGGAAAGTCAGCCTTTTTGTTCTATTCAGATCATCAGCCGATTGGATAGGCCCACTGGCATTAGGGAGAATAGTCTCATTTATTCAGTATATAGATTTAAATGTTTATGTCTTCCAAGAGCACCCTCAAAGAAGCACCCAGAATAAAGTTTGACCAAATATCTGTGTACCCTGTATTCCTGTCTAGAGGAATTGATCTGTAAAATTAAGCCTCGCAATCAGAGTATAAACTTCTACTTTGACTCAGTTGTCTAGGTCATACAACAGCTGTCCTATTAATTTGTTATCCTTTTTCAGATTTCTTGACTGGAATAATCCATACAATAGTAAAGAGACGTCAGCTCAGTAAGCATTTATTGAGTTCCTACTGTTATGTGGGTACTGGTCAAACTCTGGGCGGGGGGCGGGGGGAGGCGGGGACAAAACTGGACTGGTTATGATTTCTGCCTCAAGATTAAAACTTCCTCCATACCAGATGCCTGCTGCCAACCTAGTTTTAGAAGTTCATTTTCTTTAATCTAATCGATCCCGAGTGTGTCGGCACTTAAAAGGATTCTTTCAAAATTTGACTTTCTCATGGTTAACCAATACCAATGGATTATTTCCTCTCCACTTGCTCTGGCTTCTTTGCCATACTTGCAGAATGAAGGAGCTGCTTTGTATCCTTCTGGTTTTTAATGTTATGTAGAATCTGCTGACAGTCACTATACGGTGACAGGGAAAATGCCATCCCAGGAAAACCCTCCACTGCCCCAGAAGCCTTTCAAATGAAATCATGCTTCTGATGAGATTTTGAAGCGGTGACCTGATTTTGAACCATGTATCAAGGTTTCCACTGGCTCTCATGTGCCGTGGATTTTGCTGGCTGTTTCTCCATTGGCTCTGCTCTGTCGTTTGCATTTTTATCATCTTTGGTCTTCTCATGGGCAAAGGACACCTGGCTTTATAAGCACCAAGGTCTTGTTACTTCGAATTGCCAATCCCAGGCCGGCATGTTCCAACAATTTCCCTGCCCCTTCCCCGCCCTGCTCCCCACACCCCCTCAGTGTCTGTATTTGTTGGGAGTGAGGGTGTGGGGCAGCAGGGCGAGCAGGAGAGGAGATGCACAGGTTAGCATTTGCTTCCTGCTCAGTGTGATTAGTGTAGCGCTGAGGGTTAGTGCCAGATCGCAGAGCCTCCGGAGAGTTCAGGAAAGGATGTAGTGATGAGAACAACAGCTGGCCTGCTGGTCTGGAAATCACAGAAGTAGTATGTTTGTCACTTTCCTCATCACTGTTGTATGTGCTTTCAGACTTTATATACTGTGTGTTCCTGTGATATTTGGAAGAATGCGTACAAATGGATCTAGGGTGGAAAGGTTTAGTTGTGTCCTATGGAGACCCTGAAAGAGCTGCATCTGGGAAGGAAGTTTCCTCTGGGAGCCAAAGGTGCTGGCCTCAGACTCCAAAGCTCTTCTTTCTAATCCAGTTCTCGTTGTCTTTTAATTTTGAAACTTATCGTTTGAAGTGAGGAATGCACCCAGATTGAATAATCAGATAAAGAGTGTAGAAGAATTAAGAGTAGAGCAATATTAATCCTTTGGGTAGTGAAAAATGATGGTAAAACTCTGTGTTAAAGGTATAGGAGGGACTAACAAGGATTCCAGAATGTATGTGGAAAGATAAAGATTGTTTTTGCTCTTAAAACGTGTCCAAGGGAAAAAGTCCTTCTGGTTCAGTGGTTTTCCTTTAAAGCTACTGGCCGAACCTGCTTTGAGAGCAAGGCAAGGAAAAGTAGGTGCTGGGATTTCCATAAGAAAGATTAATGCCTAAATTAGTTTTCAGTGACATGATCCTGTTAACAGCTCGTTGGAAAAATTATTGAGGGGAGACAGCTTTTTATTTATTATTTTTTTTCTTAAGCTTTTATGGACTCTCCTGCTGTTTCATAGAATTTTAAATGGGAAATCAGAGACTTGGTAGCATAATATTTCAGTACTAGATTATTAGCAGAGGTTTTTGTCCCGGTGAGCTATACCTGGGGTTTTACCTATCTGTGGCTGTGCGTCAACTCTTTGTTCAAATTTAATTTGTCCCCCAGTTACGTTTTTATGAATATGGTTTGTCTGCACAATCAATCAAAACGAATTCACTGTTGATCTAATTGGATTGTAAAGACTTCATTGGTTGGATGAGGCTCAAATGTTACAATCGTTTGGAGACAGTTGGGTGGTCTGCTGGAAATAAATCTCCTTTGGGGATAACAAGGTGGAGTAAATCTGGATTCAAGGCTTTGGTTTGGATCTCAGCTGGTATGGGATGATGATAAGTAATTCCCTGGTAATCTGTGTGAAGCCCACAGGTTAACACCCTTTTCAGCCCCCTGAGGAGAAAATAGCATAAGGCAAAATTATGGTCTGGGGGAATTTCTGTCAATTCTGAAATGAACCTAGAAGAAAAAAATCTTGTATTATCTAAATGGTTGCTAAAAAATGGATATGACTATTTTCTAATAGAATTTATACAAACTTTTGTACAAATTTTACATTTAAACACTTGGGAAAGTTTACAAGATTTATAAAATCCTTCCCTTTTAGCAAGTTAAAATGCAAACAGTATGCTTTGAAAATGTATCGCACACATTTCATAAATGCCACAGGAGAATTCGGAAACACAGAGCATGCAGAAAGTAAAAATAACTCCACCAAGATAGCTGTTTTATGTTGTTCGGAGGTGTACATGTGTATGTATTCACATATACACTTATTTTACAACAGCCAAATCATGTTGTATACGCCATCGTAACCTGTTGTTTTCACCTAACAACATAGTATTCATATCCTTATGTATCAGTAAATATGCTTCTATACTATTATTTTAAATGCCTGTATAGTGTTTCATTTATTTTTGTTTTAATTTATTAAATAGTTATGTGAAGTTTATTATATGCCAGGCAAAGTTTTAGTTGAATTATAAATATTAAATCATTTCATATAAATATAGATGTAACATAATTCATTTTTCCATTCTGCCAATGTTGGACATTAACGGTTTTTTTATAATGATTCTAAAAGTCATTGCAGTGAACATACCTTGCAGCTGAATAGTTGTGCTTATCCTTACTTCTTTAGGATATATTTTCAGAAACAGAATTTCTGGTCAAACAGCAGGAAAATTTTAAGGTTTTTGAGAGATATATATACATATATATATATATATATATATATGTATATATATATATATGTATATATACACATATAGTGTGTGTGTGTGTGTGTGTGTGTGTGTGTGTGTATTTCTAAACTGCCTTCAGAAAGACTAAGACAATTTCATGGTTTATCTAGCAATATGTGAGCCAGAACCCTTGCTAACAGAGTATTTTAATTAAAACAAACAAAATAAAAACTTGAAAGAAAAAAAATAAACTCATGAAAAGATACAATAAAGAAACAATAAATTCTAAAAAATTCAAAAGCAAAGAAAAAACTTCTTTTTAAAATGATAGGTAAAAATTGATTTCTCATTTTTAATGGTATTTGTCTTGGGGAGTTCTTTTGATGTTAAAGGTATTAACCTTTTATAATATGTTGTAGTTTTTCCCCTTAGTCATTTATTTTGTTATTCTGATAGTTTATATCATAAGCAAGTGTTTCTTTTCTTAGTAGTCATATGTTATCTATTTTTTTTTCCTTTGTGGTTTATGGGTTTTCCCTTTGCATTTATGCTTATATGGGTTTTACTTGCTCTTAGATTGCATAAAAATATACATAAATTTTTAAATACTTTTATGGTTTCATTTATTGCTTTTTAAATCTTTAATCCATCTGGAATTTATTTTGATCAGGATACGTTTTTTTGTTTTTGTTTTTGTTTTTTTTAACGATGCTTTCAGTACATAGGAGCGAATGTTGTCCATGGAGCTTTGGAACAAGTTGTGTAGGAAAATATCAAACCTTGAATTTAATAATAGTAACAGTTTAAAAAATTAACATTTATTAACTTCTTACCATGTTCCAGGTAGTATGCTGAGAGCTTTGCTTGTATTATTTCATGGATTTCCAATAAGAAGCTCAGTTGAAAGTATCCTGCAGTTACCCTTTGGTATCATGGTAACCAGTCATCTTGCCAAAATGGCCCAGGACACTGCTTGGGGAGGTGCATAATTACCCAGGGTTCGCCTGTGGGTTCCCTCTTTCTGTCCGTGCCTCCCTGCTGCTGGGATGTAGTCTGGGCAATGTCACTGTCTCTCTTTTCCTGTTGGATTCCTCTCATGGTTTGTCAGTGCAGCTGTTCCGTGAATGAGTGTTGGCGCATCTTCTCTCTTACTGACAGCATTTATTGACACAATTGGCATTTTTATTGCCTTTCTGTTTTTAATCTAGGCGAGATGATTCCTGCACAATAAGCCTGGGTTTCCATTTTTAGGCAGCTGTCTTCATGTGGCCATGTGTTTTTTCCCCCTTCCTCTTATAAGCTCCACCGCAAGCAGCAACATGTGCACATGTTTTTCCAGCATCTCTGGGAGTTCACTCCCACCCCCATGGGCCCAAAGCCCGAGGGATTTACCTCTCCGACTGTGCTACTGCACACTCAGCCAGCCACGGGCCACACTACTTGACTTTTGGGCCCCGAGTGTGTGCAGCAGCTCCATTCATGGATTCTCCTTGTCCCTTTGTATCTTTGCTCTTGAAACCAGATTCACTATGTGCATTGTTGGTTTGTGAAGTCTTGTTCACATTAGCACTGAGGTTCTTCTGCGCTTTGTTTCTCTCTATTGACCATTAAGAACCCGATTCATGAATTCATTCAGAACTATTTCCCCCGTGCCCAGTGGGTGCTAGGCTTGGGAATGTGTAAGCGAATAAAAGAGGCAGATTCTCCGTCCTCACGGAGTTTACAGCCTAGCAAGGAGAAAGACATTATGTGGTCACACGAGTAAATGTTATTGCTGACTGTGGTAAGTGCGAAGTGTGATGTAAGAAAAAGTGAGAGCAGTGTGAGATACTATAACATGAAGGCCGTAGGTGTGGTCTAAGGCCGTAGGAAAGGTGTTGTGACGAAGGGAGCCTTAAGCTGCCATCCAAAGAGGAGTGGGCATGAATTAGGGGAGGGCAGTGCAGGAGAACTCCAGTGCAAAGGTCCTGAAGTTTAAAGGAGCAGGGCCTATTTCAGGAACTGAAAGGAATCAAGGTGAAGGCAGAGGATGAGTAAGTGAGATGAAGCTAGAAAGATGGGTCTAGGCCGGATTGCAGAGGTCACAGGCACGATTCAGGTCATCACACCGTCATACTAAAAGCCGGAAGTCAAGTGTGATAAGTGAGAAAGATTGTCATGTACTGTCTCTAAAAAATTATCCAATTATCAATTAATCAAATAATTCTTAATTTTGAACTAATCAATGGTTTGATCACTCACAACTATATTAAGTGCTTATCATGTAAATGGCTTTATCCTAGGTGCTTCTGAGATTACAAAGACGAAGCATATATAAGTCCTACCCTCCAGGTGCTGGCATTCTAGCAAGGGACAATAAGCATATGCACAAATAAGTTTAATACAAGTAAGAACAGTAGAGATAAACACGTACAAATATATAGAAATAGGATGATTGCCTTAGGAGAAAAGTGACTAATCTCTTGAGAAAATGGCAATGATATTCTTCTTTTAAAAAAGTTTTATTATGATTCATATACATACAATTCACCTATTGAAATGTACAGTTCAGCAGTTTGTATTATATCCACAGACAGATGCAACCATCACTGTAGTTGATTTTAAAACATTTTTATTACTGGGTCGCCTGGGTCGATCTCACGGTTCATGAGATCGAGCCCCACATCAGGCTCTGTGCTGACAGCGTGGGGCCTGCTTGGGGTATTCTCTCTCTCTTTCTCTCTCTGCCCCTACTACACCAAAATAAATTTAAAAACTTAAAAAAAATTTATATTACCTCAAAAATGAACCCTGTATGCTTTATCTACCCCTCTCCTCCCACATTGTCTCAGCCCACCCTTGTTCCTAGGCAATCTTATATACTTTATGGACATTAGTATGAATGGAACCACACAATAGATGGCCTTTTGTGACTGGCTTCTTTTACTTAACATAATAGTTTCAAGGTACATCCATGTTGTAGTATGTATCAGTATTTTAGTTCTTTGTACGGCCAAATAATATTCCATGGTACGACTATACCACGTTTTGTTTACCCATCCATTAGTTGATGGACATTTGGGTTGTTTCCACTTTTTGGCTCTTGTACCATATTGTATGGTACTGAATGGCACTGCTATGAACAGTCTTGTATTTATCTGAATAATTGTTTTCAATTCTTCAGAGTGAAATTGCTGGGTTGTATGGTAACTCTATGTTTAATCATTGAAGGGACTGCCAGACTGCCTGCCTCTGTTTTCCAGAGTGACTGCCAGTTTTCATTCCCACTAGCAGTAAATTTGAGTTCTGATTTCTCCACACCTTTGCCAACACTTGTCATTATCTCACTGATTGATGATAGCCAATCTAGTGGGTGTGAATTGGTATCTCATTGTAGTTTTGGTTTGCATTTCCGTGACAACTATTGATGTTCAGCATCTTTTAATGTGATGACATTAGTTCCTATGTTACAAAAATGAAAAGCTCCCATCATTTCCCGTTGATGAAAGAATGAGATGAAAATGAGACAGAATATAAACTCCATGAGGATAGTGACCTTTCTGTCTTATTCACAGGCGTAATCTCATTACTTAGTAGTAGGCAGTGGTAGTATACAGCAAAATATTGGATGGAGAGATGGATGGATGGATGGGTGGATGAAGGAAGGAAGGAAGGAAGGAAGGAAGGAAGGAAGGAAGGAAGGAAGGATAAATGGATGGATGGATGAATGGATGAATGCTTTGTTCCTTCTGGTGAGGGTAGAGTAGGGATTTCTAAAATGGAATATAGTTTTTCCATCTGCATTGTGTCTTGCATTATTCAGTTTATTGACTCTTTCCTATATTTACAAAGAAGGAAAACTTGTCAGGTATTAGATCTCTATAGCTCATTTTCTTTGTCTCTCTAAATTAGTCACTTTTCATAATTACGAAATTGTGGAAGTTAGGAGAGACTTTTGAAACCTGACAAGAGTAGCAGAAATATTACCCCAGTCCAGCAATCATTCATTAATAAACTTCCAAAGTAAATTAGGACTCTCAAGTCATTATTTTTCCTTAATGTGTATTATTATTGTTACACAGACAATAATGACTAAATGCAGGAGGGCCAGACTCTGACAATAAATGCAAATCCATATCCTCTCAAGCAGAATCTCATTTACCCTTAAGTTTTTGGGAGTTATCTATGATACAGTAAAATGTCAGAGCTTCAGGGCAAATTGCCTCATTCGTCAATGGGAGGCCACCTCAGAAACTCAGGTGATTCTGAATTTAAAACTGTGTTCTTTCTCCTTGTCACAGCCAATTTAATAAGGCCACCAGAGTCAAAAGTACTAAGCACATATTCATATCGTGGTGTCTCAAGGGTCTCTTGATTCAGAAGCACTGATCTCGGCTCCTCATATAAAGAGACCATATCTTATCCAGGTCCCTGTGGGGTCAAAAAGTCATAAGTAATAAGAAACAGACAAGTGAGCTCTTATGTTGACAATCACTTTTGACAGTCAGTCTCTTTAAAGAGAAGCAATAAAATCATTATCCTATTAACCCCAGGATCTTTATGATAACTAGAAGAAAGGCTTTCTAAAGTGTTATTATTGCCCTGTTTACTATTATTTTTTAATTTTCACTTTGGTCGGCTGTTATTTAATACCTTGGAAGCTGTGGGTCTCTGAAAAGTCTTTGCACAGCACAAGCCAAACTTGCTTCAAAAATCATTTTTCACCCAAAACCAGAAGGTTGAGATAGAAGACGTTCTGCCAATTTGGCATCAAAAAGGTTGCTGTAAGGCCAGTTAAAAGGACACTCTGCTAATGTAATAAATGCAGGCCATCCTAAGGGGATGAAAAAGCATTTTCCAGAACTTGTATTCGTTGTGTTAAAGATTTAAGCATAAGCCTCTGAAAATCCCTGAGAACGAAATTTCTACCTTCAGTGCATTTCTTTGTTATGGTTTTTCCACTTTCTTTTTTCTTAAGAAGGCCTTGAATTCATTTACCCTATCTTATTAAAACAAAACAAAATAAAACTTAGAGTTACGAAAGGTAATTTAAAAGAAATTATCCCATTATCTCTATGCAATGATATTCATATTTGCATCTCTCTCTCTGTCTCTCTCTCTCTCTCTCTCTCTCTAACAGACCTTCCCTGCTCAAAGGGGAGGAGCATTTCCAGAGCAGATTCCCTGTGGGTGGGAGGGTGACCAGTTGATCTGGGATTTATTGTCATGAGTGGGGAAAACCACCTTGGGTAAGTGGGAAGATAATGCCTGGCATATATTTGGTATTCAGTGAAAATTTGCTGGCTGGCTGGATAGATGAATGTATAACACAAACAAGCTGAGTGTGATGGTTAATTTTATGTGACAATTTGGCTAGGCAAATGTACCCAGATATTTGATTAAACATTCTAGATGTCTCTATGAAGGCATAGTTTAGGTCAGATTAACATTTAAATCAGTAGACTTTGAGTAAAGCAGATTACCGGCTGTAATGTATGTGGACCTTATCTGACCGGTTGAAGGTCTTAATAGAAAAAGACTGACCTCCCTCAAGGAAGAGGGAATTCTTCTAGCAGAATTGCCTTCATGAACTGCAGTATCCTTGTGTCTCCAGTTTTCAGCCTACATTGCAGATTTTGAACTTGCCAGCCTATACAATCTTGTGAGCCAATTCCTTAAAATAAATATCATAAATTTCTCTCAGTCTTTCTCTGGAGAACCCTGACCAATACAGTGAGTATAGGGGAATTTTCTAGATGAGTATACACATCACTGGCTAGGATTGCTAACACTTAAAAGCAGCAAGGGATGTATGACACAGGCTAAATCCAATGTTCAAATCACATGTGCCAGGGGACCTACCTAGCACCCATAGCAGAGAACAGCAGTGCTGCTCAAAAACCAGATGGGCTGAACATCTTCCAGCCAAACACCAAATTATGTCTACATGGTTGAAATGTAGTGGTACACATGGGATATATGGGATTTTATATTCTGCTTTTCCTCCTAATAAAACATCATTCAACATTTTCTCCTTATGCTACAGAAGCTTCAAAATATTTGTAGTGGTTATAAAATATTTCATCATGTTCTCTATTGTTGGACAGATGTTTCTAGATCAACATTATAGATAATGCTTCATGGAACATCTTCACGTACATATGCTTTCTGATACCTTCATTATTTCTATAGGTAAACAACCAGTAATAGAATTGCTGGATAGCACAGTAGCAAGATCATATTGTCCTAAAGAGAATAGAAGAAGGTAGGAAATAGAGAAATAAAGAAGAAAAAACATTAGAAATAGAAATGATAAAAATATGGAAGCAAAAGTCCAGCTAGATCAGTAATTGGAATAAGTGTAAATGAATTAAAGTTGCCTATTAAAAATTACAGACTCTAGGGGCGCCTGGGTGGCTCAGTTGGTTAAGTGTCCAACTTCGGCTCAGGTCATGATCTCACAGTTTGTGAGTTTGAGCCCTGCATCGGGCTCTGTGTTGACAGCTCAGAGCCAGGAGCCTGCTTCGGATTCTGTGTCTCCCTCTCTCTCTGTCCTTCTCCCGCTGTCTCTCACTCTCTTTCTCTCTCTCAAAAATAAATATTATTTTTTATAAAATTATTGACTCTAGAATTGCATTTCTAAAAAAGTAGTTATATATGATATATGTGGTTTTCAAGAGGAATACGTAAATGAATGGCACAGAAAGATTGAAAGTAGAGAAAATGTATCCTAACGGTACCAATGAAAGCTATTATAGCAATAATATGAGGTAAAATAAAATTGAACATGAAAACAATGAACATACGATGTTAGAAACAATATGATAAGAAGATATTATAGTCATGATCCTGTCCATTTCCAATCACATTGACTTCATACATCCACCAAAAATTGTCCAACAGACAAGGAGAATATAAGAGCTCCTTAATCATAAGGGAATATTTTAACACACGATAAATGTGTGTTAAAAGTTGATAAGAACGCAGAAATTTGAACATTTGGAATTAAGTGTGATTTAATCAACATATCCAGAACTCTGCATTCAAGAAATGGAGTATATACATTTATTAGAGCATACATGGAATGTTGTAAAAAATGTTGTAACACATGACATTTATTAGACTCCAACAAGTCTCAATGTGTTTCGAAGATTGACATAACATACAGGTAGCAAATCTATCTATCTATCTATCTATCTATCTATCTATCTATATACATGCTTACAAGAATGCTTATTGAAGTATTTTTAATAGTAGCTGCAAATTGGAAATCTCTACTGCCCGTGATTAAACTGAATGATCTAGATCTAGTGGTGTCAACATGCATAATTTTTCAGAACACAATATTGTGTAGAAAAACCAAGTCCAAGAGAGATATACAGTGTGGTACCATTTGTGTAAAATTAAAAAGAATACCACATATTATTCATGGATACAATTATATATAGTAAAAATATAGAATTATTATAAAGAAAGAATAATCATTTGCCTTGAGAAGAAGGAAAGGGAACGGAATTAGGGATAGAGGAGATCAAAGAATTTCCACTATAATTCTAATGTTTTCTTCCTTTTAAAAACCTAAAACAAATACAGCAGAATGTTAACATTATTGAATTCTGAGTACTGGGTACATAGCTACTTGCTGTATTACTCTCTGTTCTTTTCTGTTTGAAATATTTCATGATGAACAAAAGTTTGAGTTACTTGCCCAGGGAAACGGAGTTAGTATTTGGTATTTTAGTTTCAATATTTTGGTGTCCTTACTTTTTATTGTACAAGAGTTCTTAATGTTTATGATTTCCAACTGAATTCCTCCCATTTTTCTCAAGTTTATTTATATTTAAAGAGTGACTTGATTTTTGGTCTTCTACTCTTAAAGTTTATTCTTTGTTTGCATTCTTACTCACTTTTCTCCTTGGCTCCCAAGTGTTTTGGTCATGAATATTAAACAATAAAGAATCATAGAGTCATCTTTCATTAGGAGAACATTTAGTTGTAAGGACAAAATACAAATCTGCCCTTATCACTGACTCAACTCTGAATTAAGCTTGATTGCCATTCAGTGAGCATCATAACAGGACTTCAGAAGAAAGCAAGTCTTCTTCTTTTACTTTTCAGTCAAATAACAATCACATTTACTAAGAATCTATGATATAACCCAGTGCACTGTGTGAAATCTAGAGCACAGTGGAGGACTGAAGAAATATGGAACAAGGACTTTTCCTACACTTAGAAAAGATGGCAGTCTTCCTTTGCTTATCTACAGAAAGCCAAATGCATTCTTGTAGCAAGGATATAACAGAACTGGAAGGAACAAATGAAGCCTCAATTATCAGCGTTTTGAAAGAAAAGAAAAGTCTTTTTGCCACCAACGGCTGGCCTCAGAAACTCCATCCCTGACTCCCCAGACTGAGTTTAAGCCTCCTCCTCAGTGCCCCATAGTTCAGGATTGGGAGTCAGGGAAGGTTCATCCTACAGTGTTCTTTGTAGCTCTTACCATAGCCCTTAACATGCTAAGGGTCTGATTACTTAGCTGTTCCCTGCCTAGCTCTAAGCCCCATAAGGGTTGGGACTAAGTCTGCCTCGCCCTGTGACCTATCCCGGCCTCACATATAGGAGATGCTCAATGCATGTTTGTTGAGAGAGGGAGGGAGTAAATGAAGCACACAGTGAACTCCTTGAGGGATGCAGCTGCATTTTCCTATACAATGAAATCACCATGAAAATATGGGAAAAATTAAACTTACCAATAACAATGATAATAGTATTTCAGAGATGTGCACATCAGAAGTTGTCCATCGTTGTGAAGGTTTGCTTTTAATACTCTGCAGACATCTTTACTGGGGACAGGGGTGGAAAAGTGGGACAGGACCCAAACTCTTTAAAGTTTGTTTCTTGAGAGAGACAGAGACAGAGAGACAGAGAGAGGCAGAGACAGAGGGAGGAAGAGAATCCCAAGCAGGCTTCACACTATCAGCACAGAGCCCAACACAGGGCTTGAACTCATGAACTGTGAGATCATGACCTGAGCTGAAACCAGAGCCACTTAACCTACTGAGCCACACAGGTGCCCCTTCAAACTTTTTATTAAAAAAAAAAAATAGGAATTAAAAGTAGGCTCTGAAAAAAATTAAGATTGAGATTTGAAACCCCTGGATTTATCATTTTATTCTGAAATTTCTAAGGAGAACCCAAGGTCCATCATCAGATGATGAGACGATCTCAGGCTATGGCATAGATGATAGGTGATGTACCATTCTTTCTGAAACTGCAACCCCTTCCCTTTCTTTTCCATTTAATTCCTACTCAGCCCAAACTACCCATTTTCAGAGTGTAAGTGCTCTGGAGTTAGGGGTGGGTGGAACAAAAACCTGTCCCAGACCACTGCTTCACAAACCTGGCTGTGCAGAAGAATTACCTGTAGGGGTAGGTCAGATGCCAATTCCTGGGCCCCAGCCCCCACCCCCACCCCCAGCATCTGATTGAGTTGGTCTGGAATGGAGTCCAGTAATTTGCATTTCTACTCAACTCTGGGTGATGCCAAAGCTGTCCTCTGACTGCATTTTCTGTAGCTCATTTCTAGACCAATACTTCTCAAATTTCAATGCACGTTCAAATCCCTTGGGATCTTGTTAAAACACAGAGCTCGATTTCATAGGTTTTGGGTAGGACTGACATTCTGCATTTCTAACAAAGCCCAGGTGAGACCCTATGTGAGGTCAAGGCTGCTGGTTTGATGGAAGGACCATGGGCACCGAATTCATCTGGACCTTTAGCTGCTTAGTGAATTTTCCTGCACGTGGACACCAGTCAGAGCAAAGACGGAGAAATGCTTTTGTTAAAGAGAAAAGTCTTCCTATGAGAAATCTCAGGCAGTCCTATTATTTGCCCTTAACTCTTTCCTCCCTTTGAGAATTTTGGTTTTTTAGTGACTTTCCACTGAAAGCCCATTGTGAGTACAGAACTTTGAGAGAGATTACAGTTCTTTCTTTGGAATGTTTCTAATAATGACCCAGAGTGTTCGTTTGTCTCCGAGTTTATGATATGTACACAGGGATGATTTTCTTCAAAGTTCTGAAATAACATTTGCCTCTGCAATTACCTGATTCTTGTGTAAAGGTTAATGGGCAAACATAATGTTCTCAGAGTGCATAGAAACTCAGGAATCAGTGTTTATAGTGCATTCTTTAATATCATATTCTTTCTTTCTAGACTATGGCATAGAAGGATAAAGTTATAAGAGCTCAATGCCAATCAGTATTTCCAAATTTAAGTAAAAATTATTTTGATGAAATTTTAGGGGGAGCAGGATTATATTTTGACCCACCAATTTTATTTATACAACAGAGATGGAAGAAAATCAACAGACTATAATGTGCTTTTAGCACTTTTAAGGTTGGAGAAGCTATTTAGCTTGTAGAAGATTGTAAAAAATCTGTATCTTAGTTCCCCTATTTTAAAAAAGTGAGTTTATTGACTATGTTGGAAGATTCCTATGCAGAATTAGGGGCTAGTGGGGATCTGTGACCCCGAAGAATAGGGCCTTCTTAACAGTAACTATTTAGACCATGAACCAAGATCTAGCTAGTGATGAGGATCCAATTCTGGGCTTCTCCGTTAGAGCTGCACAAGGGAGTCACTCTAGGGTTTTCTGGTACCCTGGCCACACGAAAGCCAATGAAGTCAGAAACTCTGAAGCCTGAGACCCCTGGCATCACTGAGACTTAACGTTCCCTGGCAATTTTAAGGTGCAGTGAGGTTTGAGAACCAGTGTTCCAGGGACCTGAGTCCTCTTCTACTTCTGAATTTCATTCTGTATTATAATCCTCTTGGATTATGATTCTGGCTTCTCTGAGTTTGCTCAGTCTGAGCCAGATTCAGTTTTACATCTACCATTCCCTGCAGTTCTATGTTCTTCTTTTCCATTCACTAAACACATTTAGATTCTCCTCTGACTATTCATTTGAAGGCATCATTTCTTCATAATTTCCACTAATAAAGTTCCATATTGGATTTTATTTTTGTGTGAAAGAAATACGTGTAGGTTTCTTATGTGTTGAAATGATATCTTTTAATGCATCCTCCTAAGAGGATGCTGAATTGAATGTGTGTTCTCATTTAATTATCCATGGTTTCTGGTCTCTAATTTAGTGCCTGACACATAAAAGGTACTCAGCAAATATTTGTTGAACATACAAGTCATTGATTCTTCTCTCTTCTTTAACTCTTATGCTCAAATAGTCAATCAGTTTCTGAATCATATTGATATAAGCTCTTAAACATATCTAAAATCTATTTTCTTGGTTGAATTAGTAACCATTGTTACCTTGGTGTAAATTATCATTATTTCTTTGTGTTTCCAGTTTCTATACCCCCTCCCTCAGCTGCATCCCTCTCCCGCAGTGAACACTAACCCTGTCTCCACACCCTAGCCCCCACTGAGCAGCCAAAGAGGTTTTTAAAAATTATTTTTTTCACAGGGCGCCTGGGTGGCTTAGTTGGTTAAGCTTCTGACTTCAGCTCAGGTCACGATCTCATAGCTCGTGGGTTCGAGCCCCGCATAGGGCTCTGTGCTGACAGCTCAGAGCCTGGAGCCTGCTTTGGATTCTGTGTCTCCCTCCCTTCCTCTCTCTCTCTTCCCCTCCCCTGTTCTCTCTCTCTCTCTCTCTCTCTCTCTCTCTCTCTCTCTCAAAACTAAACATTAAAAGAATTTTAAATTATTTTTTCAAATTCATTATTTTGATTTGTATCACATTAATACTTAACACAATACAGAACTTTTTAAAATAAAAATAAAGTGTACTATATTATCCCAGGAAATCTTTTTGTTTATATATTTTATTTGCTTTATATAGATTCTGTACTTTTTGAGTCTCATTTCTTCTACATTGACTGGTTGGTATTGTGAATTGGATCTTTTTGTAGGGTATAGTTCCTAAGCAGTTACTGCTGGCATTTAGTAAAACAGTTTTTAGAGCTTCTCTTTTTCTGAAGTTTCCTAATTATAGACAATCACATAATTTGCATGCAAAGTATAATTTTGCTCTTTCCTTTCTAAAATCTTGTCTATTGTTTGTCTTTGTGTGTGATTTTATTTTTTTAAAAAGATTTTTGTTTTTAAGTAATCTCTACAACCAACGTGGGGCTTGAACTCATGGCCCTGAGATCAAAAGTCACATGCTCTCCCGACTAAGCCAGCCAGGTGTCCCATTCTTGTATAATTTTAGAAGGCATAACTTTAGAATATCATTACCTAATAATAGTATTGAAAAGCAGCCTTTGCTTTTGAATTTACTGACATACCTCTAATGTTTCATCACTAAGAATAATTCTGACTTCTTACATTGAGGTAGACATCATTCATTGTGTTAAAGAAGCATTCTTTCGTTTCAGTTTTACCATATTTGTAAAGTTTTCAAACCCAGAATAAATGTATAATTTATGATATGTTGTATTGCATCTGTCAACATGAATACATAGTTATTCTTGTTTCATATATTAATGTGAAAATTATATCATTAAACATCTTGGTATCAAACCAACCTTGCATTTCTAAAACAAACACCACTCGGTTTAATATGTTATTCTTCTAATGTACTGTTGGGTTCTGTTTAAAGATACAGTATTTTTTGCCCTTATTTTTGTAAATAGATAGTCTGTAGTTGTACTGTCTGTGCTCTCTTTGTTGTATTTTGATAGGTCCTTCCTTGCATATATGCAACCACTCATGCCATATAAAATTAAACGTAATTCCCTAAGTAGGTACTGTCATTTCAGGACTTAATGGCTGTATGTGTTTCAAACTTATGCAAAACTGAGATCACTGGTCATTATTGGTCCCCCTTCAATGAAGTTTGCTCAATATACAGCTCACATTCTTAACTGGACTCACCGTTCTCCCCTCTGCTGTTTGTCCTTTCTTTAATATCTCTATTATAAAGCTGATCATATGGCATAAAAATTCTTTTTATACCTGTTACTCTCTATTTTATGTCTTTAAGGGTGGAGATTTTGACATCTTGTCTGTGTATCGGCACAATGCCTCTGTGTAGTAGGTGCTTCGTAAATGCAATTTAGAGCAATGAGTGACTGAAGGGAACTCATACTTACACTTACCTCACCTTACTGCAAGGCTTCCTGGGAAGTACTGTGAGTTGCTCTTAGTATGTCACAGAAAAGTCAACACGTATAACCTCGGTTGTGTTTCTATACAAGACCCCAAGTCACGTATTTAAGTTATTTAATCTGCTGTGTTACTTTAATGTGGCATTCATGGCAGGGGAGCATTATATTCAGACATAATGGAGGACAGGATGGTGGAGACAGGACTAGTCATTCTTTTGTTTTTCTTTCATGAAAATATGTCCAGTTAAATGTGAGTGGGAGCATTCTTCATCCCACAAATGTTTACTGAGCACCTTCTACATGCTAGCAACTGTGCTGGGAGCTGGTGAGTCAGCAGGAAATTAGACAGACAAGAGCCTTCACAAAGCTTACATCCTCATTGGGGAATGCAAACAAAACTAAACTAATAATCAATGAGATAGAGTAGAGTATGTGTGAGAGGGTGATGAAAGGAGATGGAGGATTTTTGTAGATACTGATGATCAGAGAAGGAACATCTGAGGACGTAGTCATTGCTCTGAAAGTTGAGAAGGTGCAAGCCACTCCTCCAGGACATTGGAAGATCGTTTCAGCCAAAGGTAGCATTGAGCATGGCATGTTTAAGGAATGGCAGGGAGTCTAGTCCCATCCAAAGGTAGTGAGCTAAGGCTGGAAGACAGAGATGAAAATGTAAAGCAGGAAGGGCTTAGATCGTCAGGGGCATGTGGACCACGATTAGGGTTTATGTTCATTATATTTTTAATGTGACAAGGCATCTGTGGTAACTTTTGATTAGAGGAGCAACGTGATTTATTTTATATTTTAAAAAGAACATTTGGCTGCTATGTGAGGAATGAGGAGTTTATGTTCCCCTAAGTATTATTATGAGAAGTGTTTGCACAAAACACATGAGTGGCTGCTGTGTCCGGAAGAAAGCATATGAAGATATCCATGCTATCACTGGAAAGATATGGGGGAGAAATTAGAATTTTTCACTGCTGAGTCATAGTAAAGTCTTTTTTTGACCACTCATTTTCCCTCATCCCTATCTTCTTCCCCAGTGCATGACTTTGAATCACTGTGTTAATACGAGCTATCCACTTTCCTCACCTTTTAACTTTCTTATTCCAATGCCTTACCAACTTCATAGCATTACTGACTGCCCCAGTATTAATCAGTCTTGTTGCTAGATTTTTATACAATCTTAAAAGAGATAGTTTATAGTTTTTTGTAAGCCAAATTGCATCCTATGATTGACTGAGCAGCATTATTATGAGCCATTATAAAACAGTAGACGGCCCAGAGGTACTTGTGAAGGTGGCAGTGAAACAAAGCAACCTTTAAATTGATTTAGCAAAACACTTAGTTACTATTTCATGCTAGGCAAAACAATAATAAATCTTAAAGGAGGAATCTTTCTAGGATATTATGAAAAATAAAACCAGCATAAACTCATTGGTTGCTGTCAGCACTCATTTTTATGGTGTTTACATGAACGTTGGTAACGGAGAATGAGATAATTTATTTGGGACTTTTGGCTGACGTTAGAACACATCAGTAGGGATGCTCTGCCTGTAGCCATGGTGTTAACTTTGTCTCACACACACAAAATCGCATTTTGTTTACTGAAAAATAAGGAACCCTCTTGGCTCAACGTATATCTCCCCTCTCCAGCGCCTGTTACACATTGTTAACCGGGTGTAGCCAGCTGGAGCTGGCTTGAAGTGGCTCTCTAGAGGCAGTTGTTAGCCTCTCTTCCCAACACCATGCTTAGGGATCAGGGAAGTCATGTGGGGAGCCTGAAAGCAAATACACTGGGAGAATTTACACAACAGAAATTGGAAGAGGCTATGCGTCGGGGGTTCTATTCTCCCCAACTCCCCAAGAGCCAGTTGCTAACCACTTACCACCCCTTCACTGCCCAGATGTTCTACCGGAAATTCCGCGTTGTTTAACTACAAACTCCTTGTCTTTCTTTCCTCTTGTTGCCGACAGTCTCTTCTCCTGCATTCTTTATTTGGTGACAGATTTTATAAACCCAGGCTCAAATCTCCAGAGGCATATGTGACCCTTTCTCTTCCCTTTTGCCTGGCATGAGATCCCTTTAAAAATTCTACGGGGTATACCTTCTCCTATCCCATGGGCTTTATGTCTCCCCTCTGGTTCTACTGGCACCATCACCTTCTGCCCCCCAAATCCCTGCTTGTGTCTTTTTTGCTCTTGTAACCTGTCGTTGGGTCATCCTCAATAGGTGCTTGACCCCAGGGGTCACTTCATCAGCTCACTTTCCTGAGGTACGTTTTCTATTCTATCCTTTTTCTGCTCAAACCAGTCAGTGACTCCCCTGATCTCCAAATAAGGTTCATGCTTCATAGCATAGCATACAAGGCAGTCCATTAAATGAGCACAACCTACCTTTCTGGTAATTTCCTAACACTTTTGTTCCTCCTCTTGATGATCAGGAATTTTTAAGTGGCACAGGTGGCATTGCAAACAAAAGTATTTCTTACTTTTTTTCTTATTTCTTAAATAACGAGTTTTCTGAAAAGCTCTTCCTTCCTCTTTGGGTAAAACGAGCTCTTTCTTTTAAGATGTAACTCAAATGAAACCTCCTCCTTGAAATCTTTTCTAGCTTCTCACTCCCTACCCTCCTTGCCAGAATAATCTCTCTCCTTGCACTCCCCTGGTAATACTGTAATGCTTTTTATAGCACTCATTGATTTCCTCCTTTTATTACAATTTATTTTAGTACATTGTGTAGTTGGAGTAGAAACTCTATCTTTTTCATCTTGGCCTCTAACTTGGAGGTGAGCACAATGTCCTGCTCAGCAGAGATTTGTTGAAAGAATAAATAAAAGGGAAAGGAGGTTTATACTTAACTCGAATGCCCTTTAACTGCTAGGTGTAAAGAAAATAAAAGCACAGGAAGTAAAAAAATGGCCTAATAGGCATATTGCTGGAAGTTCCCCAAAAGTTAACTTTCAAGGGGAACATTTTTACTTTTGGTAATGTGTTTGAGGAGGATATCATACGGAGGCTGGAATAGAATAGAACAATGTAACAGAAGGTAGAATCTGAACAAATGGGTGGAAGCTACAGAACACGTTTTCCTTTAATATATAAGAAAACTTCCTGAGAGATAGAAGGCTTCATTGTTTATCGCAGGAATGATACTCCTAAAAAGCTACTGAGCTATTATCACCGACATGATGCAGATGTATGACCATCTGTCAGGGATGTTATAAAAGGAATTCCTGCAGGAAGTAGATGTTCACTAAGGTCTTTTAAGACTCTTGATTCTATGGCTCTGTGACTGTTTATGAGTCATCCAGCCTATTGGTAGGACTTCTGAGCACTCACTGTCCTTTACCAAGATAGATTGCCATAGTGGCTGCTGTTAAGACTTACTATTCAGATGAGAAATTAAAATATTTAGGAAGAAAAGCATCTAGAAAAGCCTCACCCCAGCCCCACAAAAAAAGTGGTGTCTAAGTGTCAGGTCCTCTGACTTGGGGGAAAGTGTTCCACCACTAATTTTATATAATTAAATTAAGGTTTAAGAAACCTGCTGTATTGTGTTTTTCTCCACAGGAGCTAAGGACCAAGTTCTCCAGCACTCAATTTCTGGCTTAGTTTTATTTTAGTTCATTTGCCATGGGTCTCCAAGGTCATGGATGCGATAGAGTGGAACTCTTATTCTCCAGAGGTGGGAATCTTGCCCCTCATCTGTAGTCCTTCCTCACCTGGAAACACCATTTGAAAATTTCATTCAATTCTACCCCCTTCTCTGCTAGGTATTTGCACTGGGTTATTGATCTTTATCCAACTGCTGATTTAGAAGGTAGCCTTGATTTTTTTTTTTTTACCCCTTACCACACTCTGATTTGTATAAGCCAAAGGACTTGTGTGTGTGTGTGTGTGTGTGTGTGTGTGTGTGTGTGAGACTTTTTCCAGAAATTTTTTCAGGGATTTACTAGCAACTGTAATTGAAGAGAAGGACAACGTTTCTCCTACATTCTTGACCCCATCTTTACCTATTTTCTTCGTGACATTACTCTATCAGTTACCTAATCCCTCCATCTCTTTAACTTCAACATCTTCTCTTGGACTTCTTTTTCCTCAGTGCAAAATGTTCAAGTCTATTTGATCCTAACACACACACACACACACACACACACACACACACACACACACACACAAATGCACAAGAGCTGCCCCTGGCTTCCCTTCATTCTATCATCCCATTTATGTCCTCCTCTTTACTGCCAACCTACTGAAAGAATGGTATTCACTCAATGTCTCATATATTTTCCTCCTTCAATACTTTTGTCTCTGCCCCATGAAACTATTCCTACTAAGAACATCACTGACCTCTTAGTTGCCTAATCCAGTGGCCTGTTTCCAGATCTTCTTCCCCTTGGCCGTTGGTTGTACTTAAATCCATGGGATGCTCACTCCTCCTTGAAACTTTTTCAGGCCATTTAACCATCTCATTCTCATTGTCATCTTAGAATTCACTTTATCTTGCCTTGCCTGTATAAACATCTATAAATGATTCACTCAGAAAAACAGGTTTTGAGCCTTAACTCTTGACCAGGGCTGGTGAAAGATGGCAAATAAAACCTGCCCTTCCTGGAGGGAGGATAGAGATGTGGATGGAGTGAGGGATAAATCAGACAAGAACATAGTTGCAGGCTGTGACACGGGTCACTCAAGAACACCATGAGAATGTTTAATAGCAACCCCACTGGTTTGGGGATCTCAGAAGTCTTCCCTGAGAAAGCTATTGGCCTGCATATTGAAGGAGAAGTAGGTTCTAACCAGGAGAAGGGGTGGGGGAAACAGCATGTGTTGTATTAGGCAGTGTGTTGTAGGAAAAAGAACATGGACCTAGCTTTGTCACTTACTACCAGTGTGGCGTTTAAAAAAACTCTGTGATCTCTCTGGGTTTAAGTTCCCCCTTCCGTTAAAAATTTTGCAGTCGAAATTATATGTGCTTATATAAGCAACACACCTGGCATACAGCAGGCACTGAGGAAATGTTGCCTTACCCGACTTCTTCCACTTTCAGGGCTATGAATATTCCGGGGCTTTCAAAGCAATATTCTCAGTTGCTTCTAGGAAGCAGGCCTCACTTTCCATCTCTCTGGGGCTTATATGAGGATGCTATCATTCTAGCAGAGGGTGGGAAGCTGCAGGAAGGTGGTTGGCCCATGGTGTTTATGGTTTGGGTTTGGGGAATGTCTGGTTTCTGAATCTCTTTTCCATGATTTGAGAATGGCCACGCGCCATCCCGCGTTGATGAGGGTGCGGTGGGCCCCTCAAGAATAATACTCCTCTTAGGTCTTATGGACTGAGTTTTCCCTATACAGCCAAGCTGCACAGAGTATGGAGCACAAAAAACCCCCATCCCAGCGCAGTGATTGGATGTGAATACTGGTTTGCTGTGGAGCCCAAAGCAGGAAGATGCTTGATGAAAGGCACCCAGCATCTGAAAAAGTTCACCGCAGCGATGCATCCTCTGGGGGGCGTGGCCACCACTCTGCCCTTTTATTAACGCACGTAGTGGAGGGTTTGTGGACTTGGCAAGCCTCCACCGCCTAATGTGAACAAGGCCTCTGGAAGGATCGGCCCCTTTGAAGCATCTGGGCTGGTGGTGGCTGCTGCATATGGCTGGGGCGTGGCCTCCAGATGCTGGGCGCCTTCACTTCCTTGGATTTTCCTCACTGCCAACTTGTGACGGCGCGCTCCCAGTCATACCCCTCAGCAGGCAGCCGTGGTCTAGACCCGCAGACCTGTCCCGGCACGCTGGGCCACCAATGGCAAGATTTCACAGAGGACTGCTGGGGCTGGGAGTCCCCGAGGATGGCGCTGAGGGGGATGCCACCCTGGAATGAGAGAAAAAAAACAAAGCTCCACTTACGCACCCTTCTCCCTTTGCGCTTCGGCGGGGCAAAGATTGGAGACCCTGGTTTCTGCCTGGCGCCCACCGCTAGCCCGCATGCGGCTGTGCGGATGAATTTCTCTCTCCTCTGTCACAACCGGACAGTCTGTTTTCTTGAGAACACTCTGAGCGATGATGCGGGGGAAACCGGCCTAGAAAGGGAGAAGGCTGTGCCCCAAGTAACCCAGGCGGGGTTTCCCACAGGTGTGGGAACTCCGGAGCGCTTTTTGCTGCCCCTTGCTGCCTCCCTCTGCGGACTCCCTGATGGCCTGTCCTGTGGGAGCACTTTCCTCTCCCCCAGGGTCCAGAGATGAGCAGGGTGCCCTGGGAGCATGGCTGAAGGAGGAGCTCCCCCTAGAGTGCCGACCCGCACCCACAGGAGCCCCAGACTGAGCCTCCTTAGTCCTGCGGCCTGTGGCCTTGCCCAGTCTCGCCCTGCCCTCCCCATGACTCTGTGAAAGTCCCAAGCTGAAGGCAGGGTCTTCTTTCCTTCTACATTTCCACCGAGCCCGGCCTGTGTTTTTGCACAGGGCAGACAGTGTTTGTCAAGCTGAATGGAACGATTTCAAAGGTGATGTGCGTCTATGTCGGGGGTAGAAATAGAATGAGTTGGGCTTGCCGCACAGAAGAGATATTGAGACTTTATTTTCTCTTTTGTTTTTAATGTTCTTTATTTTTGAGAGACAGTGAGAGAGCGTGAGTGGGGGAGGAGTAAAGGGGGGGGGGTACAGAGGATCTGAAGTGGGCTCTGCGCTGACAGCAGCGAGCCCAATGTGGGCTCATGACCCTAACCAAAGTTGGACGCTCAACAGACCGAGCCACTCAGGCGCCCGGAGATTTTTCTCGGTAAAGAGCGATCTCTCTTTCTGGAAGATCTTCCAAGTGTGAATATCACCTAGTGTTAAGGCTGGCTGAGGGCTGGGCAAGTTCATATTTAGATAGAGTCCTAGAATGCCAGTACTACAGTGATTCCACCATTTTACTAATTAAGAAGCAGGAACATGGCTGAACATTGTCAACACGCTGCGCTTTTGGCCTCTGATTGTGTTACCACCTCAGATGTGGTACCTCCTGCTTAGGTGCAGGGTCGGGTGCTCTTTTGTATTTGAGAGTCTTTGCAAAAACAGAGTATGTGAAGCTAGATCCAGTGCATGAGTAAAGTGAGATTTTGCAAAAAGTACAAAAGCTGAGATTTTTCCCACCAATGCTCCACCTCACCTGCCCTCTGGCAGGGAGTGCCTCAGCTCTTCTAGCCTCTGTGGCAGAAAACCAAGAGACTTTTAGATTATGTGGGGATTTAGTCCACCAGCCAGCCTCACGGTTGTTTTACAGTGAACGTGACAGTGATGAGTTGAACATGTTTAAGAGAAAAGTAATCGGTTTTCTGACGAGCAGCCATTTTCATGTTCTGCTTTATCAGTCAGCCTCCCCCTCAAAAAAGTAGAGTTAAGAAGCAAATGTTGGAATAAGAATTAAGGTTACTTGGCACTCTAACTCTCAGCCACTAGAGGGGGGTAGTGACCAGGCTTCCTCTCTCCCTGGCTGGATTATTAGACCTCTTTGCCCAAACTGAAGTAATGAGTTATCACTGGGAGAGTGACAACCTAGCAAATGTTTGCTAATCATGGTCATCTTTTCCCTCTGTGGAGCCAGTGTTTCATACTCTAGCAAAAATATCTCATTTTTTCCCAAGAGGAGTGTTTTCTAACCACGTTAGTCTCTCCAGCAAATAGCAGGATGGTGCACACACCTTCCCCAGCCATAAGGTGCAAGAAAACTTAACTATGAGCCGTGGGGAATATATTCTCCACAGATGGTCTTATAGATGGCTTTATCAAAGGAGGAAATATTTCAGGCTCCAGAACATGCACCATGATTGTTTGGTCTCTGCTCAGAGCAAGTGTAAGGGATTCCTGTTAAAATTGGCATCTATGGAAAATCATAAGCATTGCTATCTTTAAAGGGAGTCTCTGTGCCTGCTGTGTTAGCCACAAAGCAATCTCTAGCTTTAGAAAGGTGTCCAAGGCTGAGGACCATTTCTGGAACTCCTATGCCACCCTAGTATCTGCCAGGCACGTAGCACCTTTTGCCTCCTGGGGAATATAACCTTGGAGAGTTAAAGCAATCAATATTTTTCAGTATCTAGAGAGTGTAAATTAGGCAAAAAATGTAGAGTCCCTAGGTTTTAAACCGGAACTACATACATATAAGTAGGCAATGTATATGTGACAAGAACAGAGTGCAGGCAATCAAGAAAAGGGGTTCATTGTGAATAATTATGAAAGCAGTTCAGTAGGTTTTTCCCTGTTACTTTGGTAGTCGGATTTTTATTCTTGTCAAGGCAGAAAGAGCAAACGCCCAAGGCCGATGGGGGAGCTCAGGAAGATAACTGAGAAGTCATCACGGGCACAAGCACGCTGACTGATTCTGTGTGGCACCTATGAGTGTCACACCTACAAGTAAGGTTGGAAATTATGAGGATTTGGATCCCTAGAAGAAAGAAATGTTTTTTGTTTTTTTTTTTTTATTTTATTTTTGAGACAGAGAGAGACAGAGCATGAATGGGGGAGGGGCAGAGAGAGAGGGAGACACAGAATCGGAAGCAGGCTCCAGGCTCTGAGCCATCAGCCCAGAGCCTGACGCGGGGCTCCAACCCACGGACCGCAAGATCGTGACCCGAGCCGAAGTCGGACGCTCAACCGACTGAGCCACCCAGGCGCCCCGAAAGAAATGTTTTAACAACAGACCTGCTGTGCTGCCGTGTGAGGAAACGTGGTCTTCAGAAACAGGTTGTGTGACTGTCATGGGCTTTTTGTCTTGTCTCATTTTTTACTATCCGAGGTTGGACCACATGAGCATCAAATCTGAGATCTGGTGATTTGGAAACTCGGCTTTTAATCAGGCTCCTCCTTTTTCCTGAAATTCCCTTTTGCTCATTCTGTAATGAAGCAAAATTCTACACTTCCTTCACGACCCAGTTCCCATGTCTCTCCTACTCTGCAAAGACTTCTAGACACCCTTACCCACCCCCCATGGAATTAGTCTTCAGTATCCCATTGCACTGATTTCCGGCCCAGAATACCCTTTACGTCATTTGGAGTTTGAAGGTGCATCCCTCTGTTCATGTCTGTGCCTCCGTCTGAACAAACAGGGCTCGATGAGTTCATTCTTCTTCACACTTAGGAGTGGAATAAAGGTATAATGTATGTGGGTCTGTGTGGGAGACCTAATGAGGCTGGATTGCAGATAAGTTCAGTATCCACAACCAGAGAAACAGGTAGACTCCCAGATTCTCCTGCCCCGTCTCCTTAGATCGAGTTTGTAAAATAAAAAAGCTCATCCAGAAATACCGGGCCTTGCTGTGCTATCCTGGAAACCTAGGCAACCATAGAGCCAATAGCTAAGCCAATATTTGATATCAGATATCCTCACCAATATTTAAGCCACCATGATGTCAAACCATGGCTGGCTCAGGGAGGATCTGGAAGGAGCAGTACAGACTCCCTACCAGCTGGCTCTGCAGGTTTTCCCCACGCTTATTAACATCTCAATAAAGCAACCTCATGTGTCCCACTGTTAAATCTTTTGGCCCTATTTTTTTATGTCAAAATGCTGTTTTTATGTGAATTGCTGAGGGTGCCCATGTAGTATTGAGAAGAGCAGATGTAGGCACTAGAAAGCCAGGGATGAAGTTATTTTCTTAGGTCTAATGTGGCATGGCTATGCCTTCGTATGACTACCTCCTCTAGTAACTTCCATGCAATTCAGGTTAGGGAGGTCGGGGCAGAATTTCAAGGATTAAAGTATAAGTGGATTTATTAATAGTCTCTATTGATAGTCTCTTGGTAGTTAAACACACTTCTGTCCACCCAGCCAGGACTATTTCCTGAATTCTCTCCCTTCCCCTTTTCCCAGGGACGCCCAGGCACTAACCAACCTGAGATGCTTTCCCCTGATTCTGTGAACTTCCTAGATACATGGAGCAAGGAAAGCCATATGACCCCAGTGTGGTTTTCTAGTGATCGTCCAGATGTAGCCATGTTCTACTGTTGTTCTCAGGAAGGCTGATTTCCAAATAGAACAACATAGTACAGCCAAAGACCCTTCCCGGTGGCAGAGGGGAGAGCCAAAGCTCTGCCTCTGGCTCCCAGATGGTGCTGGCTGTGGCAACTCTTGGCTTGCCCTTCTGTTCTCCCAGAAGCAGTGTGGAGAGTTCCCAATGGTTAATCTATCTGTCTTTCAAAACTCTGGGTAGCCAACGCATGCACGCTTACCTCTCTCTGACAGGGGTGGCCTTCATGCCAGAAAAAGCAGAGGGAAAACTACTCGGTCTGCTGTTGCTAGGAGGCAGAGAGATGTTTGATGTTTTGATTTTAGCAGTATTGGAGGCTTGCCTTTTTAATAACACGAAGAGCTATAGGTTGTTCTTATGATATTGAATATATGCTTTTCTGAAAGTGTGTCATGAAGGCAGACTTCTCTGATCAAATTCTTTATTCTGCCATTCATTAAATTAAAAAGAAAATCCTCTGGGATACAGCAGAGGAGTGTAAGAAGTTGAAAATGAAAATGCAAGGTTCCTGTGGAAGCAGCTTAGTTCAGAGGTTGCTATGGTGAGCAGCCCCAGGTGGAGGGCTGGGTTAGGCACTGGCCGAGGATTGGGCAAGGGTGGAATTCACACTCTTCAAATATCAGTGTCCAACTGTGGCCCTGTGGAAGCTGGGCAAAAGTTATCAGACTGTTATTCGCTCTTTGGGTGATTTACCACATATTTACTGAGCTGCCTGTTCAAAGCACTGTTTGGCTGGATGAACGAGATACAGTCCCCCCCGCACAGAGGAAGTGGTAATTAGGATTCAGAGGGTATGTGCTAGGATAAAGATGTAGAGGGGATAGGACCCAATAGGAAGGGGCTAACTTTTCTTGGGCCAGTCAGGAAGCGCCATGGAGCAGCTGAACTGAATGTTAAAGGATAGACATCAGATTCTTCCAGTGGGGAAAAGAAGGAAGCACATTCAAGGCAGGAATGGCTAGGTGGAAGGAAGCCTGAGGGTTAATGAGACATTCCCTATGCCCAGGTAAAAGAATGGGTGGGGAGGAAAAAGGGATGATCTAGATCGCCAGTGACCTTGAATTTGAACTTTCTCTGTAGGTGCCCAGTAAGAGTAGGAGTGAGTGATCTTGGTATCACTACATCTACAAACTTCTCTGAGGAGAGCAGGAATGGTTTCCCAACACAGATGGAGCTGCACTCCTGGTACCACCATCCATTAGAACCTTCTGCCATGACGGAACTTGTGTAGATCAGCACCGTCCAGCATGGTGGCCACTAGCCACACATGGCCATTGAACACTTGAAACGTGACTAAGGAAGTGAATTGAAAATTTTATTTCCTCGTAGTTAATGTAAATTTCCACTTAAACAGCTCCGTGTGGCTAGTGGCTTCTTTCTAGAGCTTTGCACGAGGCAGTGGTTGTGACCTAATGGAGGGGAGAAGATGGTGCAAGCTTCCTTGCAGGTAAATTAGATAAGCTGGGTTTCAGGGAGGGAACTGACCCCAGGTGGGTTCTGACAGTATTGTGCTGGACGCAGTGAGGAGAGGCCTTTGAAGAGTCTGATTGAGACATGACAACCGTACATGAAATAATTAGAGAAGGGGGAAGCTGGTGTGTGACAAAGTGCTGCCCGGCACGGCACCAGCTCGGGAGCACCCTGCCGTGCCCCTTGGCATCCTGTCTCCATGTCACTGCGTTGCACAGCTATGTGTGCCCCAAGGAACAAGAATCCTGCCTGTACCTCTCTGCTGTCAGGAAAGGTGCCAGGAGCAGGGTGGATAAATCAGAACATCATTTCTAGATACATTCATAAGCTCCTGTGACAGAAAGTCTGCTTTAAAGGGCTTGCATAGGCGGGCCTTTATTCTGTATTACCTGTAGAGCTTCCCTGGAAAAGCTCTATTGTAATGCAACCTGTGTTTTCCCCCTGGAGTGCTGGGCAGCTGTGTTTCCTGACCAGGAGCTCAACATCGAACAGAACATAACTGGGACAGAATAATGCCATGAAAGCAGGGAAACCAAAGCCATAAATCTTACTAACTACTAAGAGTGATAAAATTCTCCTACACATCCTATAACATGAATATAAATGCGCAGTATTGGTGCACACGGACTAGGGGAAGAGCAACAATCTTCCATTAACATATAAAAATTCAATTCCACTGTGTCATAAATTAGAGTTTTTTCTCATACTGAACTATTAAGTGTGATAAACACAAATTGAACACTTGAATAACAATTGCTTTGCCCAACCCTGAAATTTGAAGTGCATTTGAGGATGCTTGCTTCTCTTAATAAGTTCCTCCTTCTTAATAAATTCCTTCCAGCAGAAGCATACCTAATTATCCCATTATCCATTCCATCCATCTGGATGTCAAGTCCATAGCGTCAGTAGACCAATGAGGTGGGAGTCTGAGAATAACACACGGTGAATAGAATCAACACCTGAGTCGGAGGCACAGACCAGTACAGACTGGAAAATGTTAGCTGGAGACATATTCAGCAACTAAGACCTACAAATGGATATTTTAATTTCCTCCCATTCCTTATTCTTTATTTTCTCACTCTAGTCCGTAAATTCTGATTGGAATATTAATATGTCTCATGTTACTCTTTTTGTTGATTTATCATTTTAGAAAAGTGATATGTGTTTATTATAGAAAATTCGGATATGAAGAAAATAAGAACAGCCACAATTCTACCGCTTAGAGACCGCTGTGAACATTTGGCCATATCTGTTTTCAGTTACTTTTGTTTTCTTATTTGTTTTCACGCAATACTGAAGCACAGTTTTGCTCTTTTTCAGTCAATATTTCCTCCGTGTTTCCTCATATCTTAAAATGTATTTCCAGAACATCATTGCAATGTCTGCAGGATATAGAGGTCACCTAAATGTATTTAACTAGGCCTCTATTATAGGCAATTTAGGCAACATATAGGCAATTTATTACAGGCCATCTTCCTGCCTTCTTTTTTATTTCAAATAGCGTTATGATGAAAACCCCCGTCTGTAGAATCTTTGTCCACACGCATTACTATTTTCTTGGGTGCGGAATTTCCCTGCCAAAGGGAGGAACTTTCTTAGGGCTATTCATAAGTATTGCCCAATTGTCCCCTAGAAAGATCTTCTAATGCAGTCGTCCTTATTACTATGGGTGTTGAGATGAGAAGGCCCTGAAGTACAGTCCTGGTTTTGCAGTTCCAGATCTGTCATCAGCCGTGTGACCTTGAGCAAGCCAACACCTCCAAGCTGCAGTCTCCCCAGATGTTAAGTGGGCCGGTAATAAGACCTGCCTCACGTCCCATTGCCGTGTGGACTAGATGAGACAGTCCGCGTAAGAGCTGACGACGGCAAAATGCCCGATGTGAGAGCTAACAATTACATACTCTGCCCACCGAGTAGGGACCATCTATTTCTCCATTCTTTCACAAACCCTGGGTACAATTTTGTGTATAAAACTCATCAGCTTGACAAGTGAAAAAAAGACATCTTGTAGTTTTAACTTCCGTGACAAAACACATCTCTCAAGCCTTTAAATATATGTGAAATATTTCAAGCGATGGGTGGCTTTGACACATGCTTTTTCCTCAAATGTTGTTCCTCATGAGTGCCAAGTAATAGAAGAAGCTCGAGTCGTCCTTAGTTTTAAAGGGCAGATACATTGTTGACTGCATCTGCGTAGTGAGTGGCATATTGTGGAGGTGGAATACTTATATGCAGTGATTAGTAAATGTGTGCTTCAACATTAAATGTGTGCCTACCTCATTTTCTCCCAACAGTCTCGATGAATTGGATGTAGCTGCCCGCAATTTATTTTAAATTGTATAAATAGCTTCCTAAGACACCCGGTAGAAATAAAAAAGAAGGAAAACATTCACTTCCTTCACCCAAATTAAATTTTGTTTACTGTCCACACAATTTTACAGAGTGACGTTAGATGCTTTTTCAAATCGGGGGACACGTTTCCTCGTGTGGAGACCATCTTCTTCCCACACAAGGACCGTCATTCCACCAGGCCCCCTCGGCGCCCACTCTATCCCCGTCACATCAATGGGAGCCATGCCAGAGAAAGGGACCCGCACCCTATGGGCCAGGGAAGAGGGTGGACTACAGAAGTCCTGGGAGTGAAGCAGAGGTGGGCTGAGAGGTCAGCACCAGCAGCCCAAATGTGGCCGTAATGTAAAGTCTGCGCCGGAATGTGACGGGTGTGGGTTGGTCTGAAATAAAAATCAAAACAACAAAGGCAATCGCGATCGTGGCGTTCAGGAGGGTTCATAGTCAGACATTTAGAGGCCGTCGTAGTTTTAAGAACAGGCTTTCGTTTGCCCTTGTCAGAAGCCTGGAGGCTCTGCACAAATTTAAAGGCACAGCGTGGTGTCGGGTACCAGAAAGGGTTTTCTAGTGAGCAGGATTCCATGGGATTTCTGTAATGCACGTGGGAGGAGGTATGAAGATACGCAGTCTTGATTATTCCGGAGAAGAGAGAGATCTGTTTTCCTGTCCTGTATCAGTCATCAAATAATTTTCTGTCTTAAGTCATCAGTCACCAAATAATTTCTCACTTGATGACATGGAGAAGGCTCCTTAGGTTTCAGTTCTGTTCCTCTTTTGTCCCTGTTAGTTCATATTTCCAAGGCTGTGTCCTCGAGAGTTGGGCTGTAATATCTTTGCAGGGAGATGGTGAGTCTATTGATTCTTTAATATGGTTTCTGCCATTTAATTCTTGTTGGGAGCAGGCAGCGCTCCAGCCCTTACACACAGCTAGCTGGCTGCTCTCTGTAATCAGATGTGTACACACGTCCCATGCCAAGAGAAAATGCTGGCATATTCACAGTGGATTATCATATTCTGGTCACTTTTCAAGATCATCTGTGCTGTTTGTAATCTTGAGTATTATTATTAATTGTTTTTGCTTTCAGCCTTGAATTTGGTTCTGCAAGGAAGAGGTTTTGCTGGCAAGGGTTATGAAAAAAATAAGGGTAGCTTCATGTTCTTAATCTTGAGGGCTTCTTGCATTACTGTTAAGTCAGAATTGTTAGGGAGTAAACTTGCTGGAAGGTGAAGATGAAGGTGGTCCTGTGGAATAACAGGAAGAGCAGTAGTCTCAGGGGATGTAATTTAGTCCACCCTTTTGCCTCTTTTTAACGTGACTTTGGGCCCATGTATTCATTTGTAAAATGACCTGTTTACTTATAAAATAGGGACTGTGCTTTGTCCTATGTAGCACTCAGTGACAGACTGCATGTGGAAGCATTTTGTAAACGATAATACTACACACCAACGTAAGGTCATCACTGTGTCTTTGCGGTCAACATGCTTGAAAATTTGTTGGTTTATGTTGAAGCCTATTTCAGTTCTCTTCATGTCCTGGCCCATCATTTCCACATTTGAACTTAAGCTAGGGGCGCTTGGGTGGCTCAGTCAGTTGGGCGTCTGACTTCAACTCAGGTCATGACCTCACGGTCTGTGAGTTCGAGCCCCACGTCGGGCTCTGTGCTCACAGCTCAGAGCCTGGAACCTGCTTCTAATTCTGTGTCTCCCTCTCTCTCTGCCCCTCCCCCACTCATGCCCTATCTCTGTCTCTCACAAAAATAAATAAACATTAAAAAAAAAATTAAACTTAAGCTATGAAGACCTTGGCTCAACCTTCTTTATCTTTCGGTCTAATTCGAGGCCTGGAAGTTTTGCTTTATTTGGAATTTGTCACCCCACATTCTAAAGAATGAGCATCAGTGTTTCTCAAGAGACTAAGATTCTAAGATATTGCCAAAGCGAATCTTAATTGTATGTCTTCAGAAAGCCCTGGGATCTTATACTTTTATCATACTGGGCACTATTTTGGTTATATTGTAGTAGAAACTATTATTCTTGTATTAGAGCTATTCACAAAATGGCAGCACTTTGAATGGTGACTGTAGTCTAAGAGCTGCATTTCCAACATGGCAACCGCTAGACATATTGATTATTTGCATCCCAGTCAATTAAGATTAAATCAAATAAAAAATTTGGTTCCTCACACACACTAGATACATCCCAAGTGCTCAACAGCCAGATATGGGTCATGGAGTCTACTTTGGACAGTGGAGATTATAGCACATTTCCGTCTTTGCAGAAAGTTCTACTGGACAATCCTCTAGAAGAAAGGGAACCTAATATCACCTTCTTCAGAGGTACCCAATAAGGTTTCATGGAGAACTTTTATGCCATTTTTAGATTTCCAACGTGAATTAGCAAACTTTCATGGCCAATCAATGTTTGACATCCCACTTACCTACCCTTTCCTGCAAGTCACGCTTACGGTGTTTGATAATTTGATATTTTTACATGTTCATTTCTTTCTGTTGGGTTCCTTAGGTCCTGTGTGACAGACATGTGTGAATGTCCAGTCCATAAAAACTGTTACTGCGAGTCATTTCTGGCATATACCCGGGCCTGCCAGAGAGAAGGCATCAGTGTCCACTGGGAGCCTCAGCAGAACTGTGCAGGTGAGAAATTCCCGGTGGATCCATCCATCAGAAGTTCACTACAATCCCCAAAATAGCAATGAAAGAGACTCTCTGATACGAATGGCCACATTCTCCCTTGGCCAAAGGGAAATTCCATCAATAGTCCAACTGGATTGCAACTTGATAAAACACAAGGGCTTCCCACTAGGCAGGATAGAAAGCACTTAAGAGAAATGCTTTGTGACAAGCACATTTGAACAATTTAAGGATTTCCACTGTTGCAAAATCCTCTCAACCTCAAGCTATCAGCTGGATGTACTTAGCACACGGACAGTCACAGCTGTGGCTAAGGTTATATGTGGCGCAAAGAATATTCATGATGATTACAGTCATTTAAGGTCTTCAGGATAAGTGTGTGTGTGTGTGTGTTTGTGTGAGAAAGGGAGAGATTGTTAAACCCTAGCAGAATATTCTTTTGCCTCTGAGAGACAGATTTCTATAATACTTGTTATAGTCCTTTGATCTCAGGCAAGTTAATTAGCTTATTGGATATCTGTAAAATGGACTTCTTTGTTCATTCAATAATTATTTCTTACAAAGTGTCTACGTGCTGGGCATTGTGCTGAACACAGTGAGTACTCTGGTAGCTTAAGAGACGAAGCCCTTGTCATTGAGGTGCTGGCAGTCCAAAAGGAGAACCAGATGAAAATAGTAACTCTACAAGAAAATACTGGCTAAGTATGTTAAGTGTGATGTAGGAAACAAATAAGGCAGAGCAACAAAAGACAAATGGAGAGGGAATGGGTGGCTATTTATATGGGGACAAGGGAGGGCTTCTCCGTAGTGATGATAGGAGCCTTGAAGGATTGAAGGGAGTTAGGGCAAGAATTCTATGCAGAAGAAACATATTTTATGACCATAAAGCAGGAATAAAATAGCATGCTCTCGAACTGGAAGGGAGTCAGTGTGGCTCAAGCATGGTGGGCAGGGGAAAGAAGCATAAAATGGGGGTGGAGTAGAAGCAGGAGCTGGATCGTGCAGGGCTTTGCAGGTCTTGGGAGGGTGGTAGCCTTTATTCCAAGAGTAGTGGAAGCCACTGATGGACTTTGAGCAAGCCTCATTCTGCTTTCTAAACATCACCCTGTGTCCAGGCTACTGTGTAGAGAATAGATTGGCCGGGGCAAACTGAAAGCAGGTGACCAGGCAGGAGTGTGGTGGTGAACAAACAATGGTGACTTGGATTAAGATGGAGGCAGTATATGAGGAGAGAAGAAAAGAGATTCCCAATATATTTTGGAATTTTACAATAATATCTGTGACGCAGAGTGATACGCACCAGTGATATGTATGTGAAACATCTGAAAGAGTGTCTACCTCATAGAAGCTACTGCTGCTAATTAGATCTGGAGAGGAGATGGCTGAGTATTTGTCACTTACTTCAAGGGTTGGCAGACATTTTTCCGAAAAGGGACAGATTTGCCTGGAATGAAGACACAGGGGGGTTGCACTAATTCTACACTAATCCTAATAACCTTAGCTCTGATATTAGAAAAAAGGCAGTTCATGGCACTGCTAACTCTAGAATGTCTATATTGGTGGAGGTCACCTGGCTGGAAGAGAGGTCAAGAAGGATTGCCTTGAGGCTGTGTTTTCATTGAGTGGCCATCTTGTTTACTTAGACCAGTGAGTCTCAGTCTGGCTGGGCATTGGAGTCACCAGGGAGTTTACAAGATAAACAAGAAACCTATGCCCAGATATCCTGTTTTAATTGGCCTTATATAGCTTTTAAAACTTCTCAGGTGATTCTGACTTGTAGCCAGAGTTGAAACCACTGAGTTAATTTTTATGCCTACTTGGGTGGCTTTGAGGGAGTAGGATGACAGGTATTTGGGGGTTACTAAAACTTCTCCAAGCTGCCCCTTGACAAAATCACTTGTCTGTGTCCATGAAAAGCACTAAGCCCTTTTACCTACTTCTAACTTCCGTTTTGGAATTTGCTCTCTTCTCTGCAAACCCAAGTCCAGTCTTTGTATCTGAGTTCACTTTCTACAGCAAGAATGTCTATCAATGTTGCCCTTCTGAAAGGAGTATTGATTTGATAAAAATAACTCACAGTGATCCTGGTGGACTGGGTCCGAGGATGCAGAGGGGGGTCCTGCAGGGCCAGCCAAGAAGGTCCTTGGCTTCACACAGGATGGAAAGCAAACTCAAGCCAGCAGAAAGTGAGAGCAGAGTTTATTGAAGATACAGAGACAGCAGATACAGACAGAGCATCCGGGAGACTCAGAAAGGAAGTAGAAGATGAATCTCATCTTTGCTAGGGGTCTGGAGTTTTTACTGATGATTGTGGTCTGCTGCACATGTCCTCTTGGGCATACAGGAACTGGTCAGAACAAGGACAGTGTCCTGATGTCCATCATAAGTCATGTATCCCCTGAAGCCAGGGGACCTTGGCATCCTCAAGATGTCTAATGCCAGTGATCTGGAATATGAACATGATGGCTTCACCCTATCATTCCTTAGGTATTATCTATTGTGTTGAAAGATTCCAAAGAAATCATTAATTCCTCATCCCTTACAAGGAGGACATAAAGTAAGGCATGTGCAGGACAGGGGTGCAGGTCCTAGCAAGAATAGAAGAAGGAAAGGGAGCAAAAAATAGATTTTTATGGAGTCCTTCAGGTTCCCTATCTCAATAACATGGTGTGGTTGAGGCTCCTAAAAAGTAAGACGGAATGGCTTACCTCTCACCTAATGCATCAGTGTGGGGTAGCATAGTAAAAGTGATGTTTTTGTGGGACCAGGTCCTTTTAGTACACCTTGAATATTCCTAGCTCCCTTTCTCTCCTTTGAGTCCTCCTTCCCTTGAATCTATCAGAAAAAGACTAAGATATACGGAGCCACGTCCCATCCATCCATCCTGCTGTAATTTAGGGCTCTGAAGAAACTTATAAACTTCATTAGCTGTGGTGGTGCTGTGGTAAGGCTTATATTAGATACAGAATATAGGAGTCCTCTCTTCCCAGCCCACAGCTATACTTAGCACCGTCTGGGTGCACCATTTGAGGACTACGCATTCCCCTTGATTTCAGGGACCAAATCTCAGGAGCTAAAATTACTTTTCTAATGGACGAGGAATATGGCTCTCGAAAGATTTCATTTACCACTTAAAATTAATGGAGTCATCTGAGTGAAGTATAACTCTGTGCAGTTGCAGGGGAACCTTTACACACATACACACACACACACACACACACACACACACACACACACAATGAACTTGCACAGGTTGACAGTTGGCACATGAAAAATAAATTTATGGAGACATGCAGCATCTTTCAGTGGATTCATTTCCAATTGATCTGGAATATTGAAGACTATAAGAGTACCCTTTACTTATTTTTAGCTTCCAGATCTTTTCGACTTATGACAGCACGTAAGGGCACTTAATACAGAGAAGAGAAATTTTCCAGAGTAAAAAGCTTGGAGGTTGAACCAATAAGAAGCCAGCCAGGCAAGAAACTCTGAATGAGCAAGTGACATTTCCAAATGTAGCCCGGATTTTAGCACTATCATGACTACTAGCACAAAGCGTATGCCCACTGCGTGTGGCAAAAAGGACTGATGGAGCTCAAGCTTAGCATGTGAATTACTGAATATAATATGCTATGCAAAGGACCATCGTAAAGGTCTAGAATAAAAGTTTAATAATGACCGTTTATATTAACATTCACCATTTTCTAAGCACTTCCTTTGCCCCAAGGACTACACTAGCACTTTTATGACATTTTATGTTGTTAATTCTGCATTATAATCTATACGGTAGCATTCTATTACCCACACTTTACGGATAAGGACATTGAGGCTTGGAATATTTAAGTGATTTGCTGCAAGCCACAGAGCTAGAAAATGAGTAGGTTGGGAATGAAACCCAGGTAAATTTGCCTCACAGCCTCTGTAGTTAATCATTATGAAAACAGACCAGCAAGAGCACTGTGGAAAAATATAGTCAAATATGAGTATATATTTATTTGCGTATTTACATAAGCATCAACTAATTTACTCAAATATTTGTTATGTAGGTCTTTCCGATTTCTATTCATTTGTGCCTTATCACTGATAGTTGTCAGTTGGTAGTCTCTGACCGTAACTTTGTTATGCTCTTGCCCTCACATCTTACTTGGCCATTCTCAGCAGATTTCCTGACATCTCCCTGTAGCCCACACTAATTGTCAGTGCACTTTCAGTAATGCATTTTATAAGTGGAAAAGCATCTGGGATACTCGAAGTGGCATGTGTCTTTCTATAGCACATCAGATAGCCTGCTGGGTTCTATGAGCAGGTTTTCCTCTGTTTGTCTCTATAAATTCCAGGTGGTTCTAGCCCTTTGCTGTAGCAATGGCTTTAATTATACACAGTGAGCTTCTCCTTGGCCAACTGGGTGCCTCCTGTAAAGGATTAGGAGATAAAGTCAGTACGGGGATCTTCAACACTCAGTAGGGGATATGGAGGCAGCGGGGTTCCAGAGGGCACAGAGCCGTGCTTATTGAATTTATTGATAAAGCTAACACCCAGCGCTTTTCTGAGTTACCACATGAAGTAACACATAATGCTGCTTGTACACATTACACAGTGTCTGCTTGTGTGTCCCCTAGAGAACAAATGCATGCCAACCCTAATCACTTTGGTAGTTGGCTGGTTTTTCTTTTTTAAATTATTTAACCAGATGAATCCTTCTTTAAATGCATATGTTCAAATTGGTCACAGTTAGGTTTTATTTTTATCTTTTTATTTTTTTTAAGTTTATTTATTTGTTTTTAGAAAGAGAGGGAGGGGGCAGAAAGAGAAGGAGAGAGAGAATCCCAAGCAGACCACGCTGTTAGTACTCCTGACATGGGGCTCAAACCCACCAACCGCGAGAGCATGACCTGAGCTGAAATCCAGAGCCAGATGCTTAATCGATTGAAAATAATATATCTTTTGTCTTTTATATATATGGAAAAAAACATTGAATTCACAGAAGAGTCAAACAGGGTCGGAGTCAGTATTCACTTTCTAGGATCATATAACAGTTGATGATCAATTTGCAGGCAAATCTAATCATGGCATCCCTTAACTAAAACCCTTCCAAGACTCCCCCTTGCCTAGATTCACAGCCCCTGCCTACTTGTCTGCCTTTGTCTCCCCATCTCTCCCTCCTCAAATTCCGTGCTCCCACCTACCAAATTGAGACCCCCTTCCCCTGATGGAGCCGGGCAGTTTATTGTTGCCCGCATCCCACACTTGCCCTCTCTCTGCCTGGGGAGCTCTTCCCACCACAGTCTGTCTGACAGCTGCTACTCACCTTTTAAGACCTAAGTGGGCTCTGTTCTCTGAGGTCTTCCTAGATGCTGACATCCCCTTAACCTCAAGTTGATGTCTCTCTCTTACTCCTCCATGGTACTTTGCTCTCATGATCTGATATAGTGCCTCTTGCATTTTATTAAGAATCTGTTTAGGGGTGCCTGGGTGGCTCAGTTGGTTGGGCATCCGACTTCGGCTCAGGTCATGATCTCACAGTCCGTGAGTTCGAGCCCTGCATCGGGCTCTGTGCTGACAGCTCAGAGCCTGGAGCCTGCTTCAGATTCTGTGTCTCCCTCTCTCTGACCCTCCCCCATTCATGCTCTGTCTTTCTCTGTCTCAAAAATAAATAAACATTAAAAAAAATTTTTTTTAAATCTGTTTATGGGCCACCTTTACCTGTTCGGTGGTAAACCCAGGCTCCTGTAATGGGAGGTCAGAGATGATACCTGATTCACATTTGATTCCTTGGCCTAAGAGAATGCCAGCCACGTGGCAGATACGCGGGAGATGTTTATTAATTGAAATGGAAATGGCAATGGTGTTTGTTCAACGAGAAAAGACCTTTTTTCCCCCTAGTGGTTCTGCATTTTCTACGTTCTACTTTCTCCCTGTAGATCGTGAGAGAAATAATCAGTGTTCAGTTGGCCAAAGGTGAAATGTCACAGCAGAGCATCAGGAAGTTAAGTGGTAGAGCCAGAAGGAAGAATTGAGAGGTCAGAGAGAGGATGAGACATGGGAGAGCTTGTGTCTATGAGAGAATGTGGGGAAAGGAAAGAACATAGGTAGGAAAGAGGAAATTCTATCAAGTTTTCGTACTGCAAGTGATCTTTGCACGGTTTCAAGGGAAACAAAGTATCTGGAGGGTGAAGTGAGTTCAGAGAGGCTTTCTGGAAGCAGCTGAGTGGAAAATGAACTCAAGGCCAGCCAAATGTAATCCACACTGGGAAATGAGATGATGGATGGAGCATCATTAAGATTAAGTCATCCTCCAACAGGCACTAACATTTAATAAGCTGCTCCTGTGTGCTTGGTCCTGTGCCAGAACTTTGGGTCATGGTAGAAGGGACTCTGCCCACAGGAGCCTGGGCCTTGGCAGGTCACCCTCTTCCACCGGGGATGATTGTCCTAGTGACCCCTGGAATTTAAAAATCTACAGCTACTTGGGCCCCAATGCAGAATGAGAGCAAAAGTCTTCAGGGAATGGGGCTGAGAAATATCTTTTAAAATATCCTCAGGGGACTCTTATAAGCTTCTCTGATTAAGAACTTCAGCTGCCCTGGAGATGGGGGATTAAAACAAATAAATAACTGTAATGTGAAAAGTGCTGTGGGGTGCAGAGGGAGGAAGGACATTCTGGGGGAGATCCAGGAAGCTACTTGGAGGAGGTGCCATTTGAATTAAGACTTGGAAAATGATAAGATAGATTGGGAAGAGAATCAGAACTAGAAATTAGAGATGAAACTGTAGTAACTGATAGAGAGAGAGAAGACAAGGTAAGGTAAGGGGAAGAGTCTTGGAGGTCATTGGAACTTGTAATGCCAGGGGAGTAGGCAAAGAAGCCCAAGAGAGAGGTGTTCTCCAAGTGTTAGCAGAAGAGCCTGGAGAATTCAATGTCCAAAGATAAAGTAGACAATAAGGCCAAATATTTTGTGGAGAGGTTATAGGAGAGTGGGGATGCCGGTGGATATAGTCATGACTGAAAATGTTGGTGGGAACTGCTTCAGTAAAGTGGTAGGTGAGAAAGAAAGACAGATCACCCATGTTGATTAATTGCAGAGGAATTGGATATAATGACTGAAGTCTTTTATGAAGTTTGGAGGTAAAAGGAAGAAGAAAGTAAGTCTGATAAGAAATCTTTTTTTTGTCAAAGATTAGTGTTGATCTGAAAATGTTGGTAATATTTGGAAGCAAAGCCAACGGAGATTAATGTTCAATGAGAAGGACAAAGAATAGAGCAAGTTCCTGGAGGAGATGGGTCAGAAAACAGGAATGGCCAATCAAGGATGGGTGCAGATGTGGAGCAGGGGCAGTGGGGAGATGAGTTAAGGGTGCTTGTGCAGATGACCTAAAATCATCGATGAGGAAGGGTGGGCACTCTGAGGCTGAGGATGGGCTCCAGTAGGGTTTTAGGTGCAAGATGATGGGAAACAGTAGGAGCTTCCATTGTGCACTTACCTCCCCTTTGGAAATAGTTGCCTTCTCATTTGCTAAAAAGACATGAGTCTCTACTGTGACCGAAGTATGAATGTGGGGGTTGTTTATAGGATTAGTTCTCAATTCTGACTGCATATTAAAATAACCTGGGCTAGGTTTTTTAAGGGGGTTGTCAGGTATCGGGAAGTTCCCTGATGAAACTGATTTTCAGTTTTGAACACCATTGGTCCATGGAAACATAACAACACTCGGATATAGTTGTGTGTGAATATGGTATTCAGCTAGGATGTTTCCAAATTATTAGGCATATACAATGTATAGGGTATTCTGTTAGCCACTGAAAAGCAAAAAACAAAACAACAACAACAACAACAACAACAACAACAACAACAACTTTGAAGGGATCTATCAAAAGCCAAAAGATTATCCAAAAAGCAAGCAAGATTTAAAGGAATAGTTATGTTGATCTACCCACTCACTCATCCATATATCGATGCAGGTCCTCTAAGTACCTACTACACGTTAAACACCACACTATTGCCGAAAATAGAGAAACAAAATAGCCTTTCCCTCTCGTAGCCTAGATTAAGCTGGAGAGAGGATTATAATCTCATGCTGCAAACGCAGAAATGGAGGTGGGCAGCGGGTGCTCTGTGAATACAGTCAAGGGACAGCTCACCCAGATAAGAGAGGTGGGAGAAAAGGTTGGGGAGTGTCTAGAACAGGGGAAGTTGGGGTGGATGTAGTAACATTCACCAAGCTAGGTGATGGCTCTAGATCAAGGCAGAGCTTAGGTCTCAGGACTGACTTTGCTACAGGCAGTTCCTGGTAGCCTAAGAAATATGATTAAATTATGAAAAGCCGAAGCAACTTAATACTGTTACACTATAGAGGTGATGTTAGGGAATGTAGCATTAATGAGTAATACTAAGTTTTTGCTTATCTACTGTATCATTTGGGATCCAGGTAGAAAACAAACGGCACACTCAAACTTACCAATTGAAGTAAGTTTAATAGATGGATGTCTTATAAAGGATTAAGTAGGATGTAGGAAAATAACAAAGAAAAGCCCAGGGCCCTGGAAATGAACTGTTCTTCCTCACAATATTTTGATACCAGATGTGTGGGGCTTTTTTCTCATATCAACCAATTCTCCAAAGTTTCAGAGACCAACTGGATGCCCTGCAATTCAATTCAATTCTGACACTACACAGAATTAGCACAAGGCTGCACAGGCTTAAGGGCTCAGTGTCACAAGACTGCCCTCGCTTCAGATGCCAGTTGCAAGTAGTGGGTCCTCAGGTTAACCTCACTTCTGTGTGCCTTGGCTGCAAAGCAGGGGGAGGGAGGTGTTCTTACTATCCCCCTTCCCTTTTAGACTTAACAATTTTCTAGACTATTTCACTAACCTCTGGAAAACACTTTGTTTACTATTACTGGTTTATTATAAAGGATACCATTGAATAGATGAAGAAGTGCATACAACAAGGGACAGAAGCGTCCTGACATAGGAGTTTCGGTCCCAGGGGAGTAAGTACACCACCCTCCCAGTACTCTGATATGTTCTTCAGCTCTGAAGTTTTCTGAACCTTGTTGTTAGTCATTTAGGAGTTTTTATAAGGGTTTCATTATGCAGGCACGATTGATGAAATCATTGGCCACTGGTGATTAACTCAACATCCGCCCCTTCTCCCCTTCCTGGAGATTGGGCGGTGGGGCTGAAAGTGCCAACCCTCTAATCATGCCTTGGTCTTTCTGGTGACCAGTCGCATCCTGAAGCTATCTAGGGTCCCCTAGCCACCAGTCATGTCATTAGCATACAATAGACCCTTAATACTCTAGAGAGTCCATGGACTTTAGGAACTATGTGCCAGGAACCAGGGACAAAGACTAAATATTTATTTTTTATTATATCATACCCTGTGTCATAACAGAGAGGCTGTTATCATTCCTGGGCCTAAGGAAGCAAGGGAGGGGTTGACTGTCAGAAAGTGGGGACAGAGAGAGCTCTGTAGAGTATGAAAACTACTCACTAGGAACAGTGGCATTTGTTTGAGGGGTGCAGTGGCCCACAGTGATGCCAGAAGGAGAGGGCTAAGGAAATAAGCAACTGGACCTCACTCTTCTCCTTTCCTCCAATTGCCAACTAGTGTTCACCATTCAAAAGTGAACCAGTTGAAATCATCCCTAGAGATCAACACAGAGCACAGACATAGAGCAGGTTCAAGAAAGAAAGAGAGTAGGTCTAGAGGGGCAAATGGAAAGTGTCCAATCCGCTCTCTGGTGTAGTTAGATCTGTTTCATAACTCATTTGTTTTTTTTTCAGCAAGTATGTATTGCTGGCTTCCATACCTAACGCCCTTTAGGAGCTAGAGATGCAGTGGGAGACTCAATGAAAACTCTTCCCTGAAGGAGTGTATATTCTAGTGAGGGAAGACAGAATAAACATGTTACAAATGATAGAAATGGTAGTGATATGTATAAAGAAGAAAATATGGAAAAGGAATCGAGAATGTGAGGCTACTGTTTTGGATAGGAAGTTACCTTTGAGAAAACACCTCAAAAAGGGGAAAGTAAGTCAGGCATAGAACCAATAAGACTATATTTGATGTTTCAATATAATTGGCTGGCAATAGCTTCCCGTAACCCATCCCTCTATTGGTATATCATGTCGTGTATCTCTAACAAGAAAGCATCGTATATAGTGGCTTTGTTCAAAACAGGTGGTTGGTAACAGTTAGTTTAGTTTATTTAACAGCTTAGGCAACTAGGACAGGGATAGAAATGCCAAAGCTTAATATGGAAATTAAAATCTATACAGAAAAATGATAATTATAGAGCCAAGTATTATAAAGTAGGTTTGACTCAGATGTCTCTCAAAATTCTGTGTTTCATACAGTTCAGTTTTTTAATAATATGGAAGAACTTGTGAGTGATAATTGACTACTCTTTTCACAGCATCCCTTTTCTCATTTGTGTTTAACTAGTGTAATGGGTATTTGAGGAGCCTTATTGTAAGTTAGATATGGTCAAACATGAATGTTCTGTGATAACTCTATATAATTTGAAAGATTCGATATAAGGCCCACTTGCTTAAAAACCAGTCCTATTTTTCAGTTTTACAATTACATTCTTTACAATCTTTGCAAGGTATTATTTTGCAAACTGCATAAGCTATAATAGAGGTGTTTAAACTGATACTCTTCCATTGTTATTAAATTTGTTTGGAGCGACTTCAAATGAAGGTTAGATTGTTATTGGTATTCTTGGAAAGTCCCTCTTCTAAATCCCTACACGTGTCAACATTCCTACTCATGAGGATAAAGGGTGGCCTCTTTGTCACTGGAAATAACTCAGATGGGAAAATTTGTATGTCATACAACTCCCAGAATGTTTGTTTTCCTGACAAATCTATTCATGAGTTTTCAGGAACTCTTAGAATATTGTCAGAATCATTCTAGCTCTAAGCAAACAAAGATGGCAAATTGGTTATGATTTGGCTAGCTCGTCATTTTTGTATTCTCTGTGGCCAGACAGCCACCTACTTCCCTCTCTCCAGTCACTCATCTCATTTTTCCCTATTTGGTTTTACCCCACTCTTGCTTTAATTTGCCTCAAATTGATCACTATGATTAAAATATGTCGTGTATTTCCAGTAAGCTTGGTAGGTTTTTTTTTTTTTTCCTGTATGTGTAATTCTGTGTATTTGAATATTGATGGGGCTGCACAAAATATTCCTATTTATCACAACTTGATAGCTCTAAGCACAATTTGGAGTTGATTTTTCATACTGTTCTCAATAACCAAATAACCTCATAGACTTCCCGGTAGCGTCACTAATGGGTAGTTTGTCTTCCCTGGGAATAAAAAGCTTTCCATTTTATTTTACTTTGAAGATCACTAGCCCAGAAGGTGGATCTTTGATGTTGTTTTTTCAAGGGCAGGTGATTCCCAGAGTGTTTGAGGAACATTGGATGTTTGCTATTTGGACGAGCCAGTGCAGTGGGTGACATGAGCCTGCAGAATGGCATTGGGCCGAGGTTGAATCTACGTGGCTCTTTCTCCACATCTCACCCATGTCTCCTTTTCTCAGCCACCCAGTGTAAGCATGGAGCTGTGTATGATACCTGTGGCCCGGGATGTGCCAAGACCTGTGACAACTGGAATGAGATCGGTCCATGCAATAAGCCGTGCATCGCAGGTTGCCACTGTCCCGCCAACCTGGTCCTTCACAAGGGAAGGTGCATCAAGCCAGTTCTTTGTCCTCAGCGGTGACCTTTGTTCTGCTCCTAAGACTTTGAAATCCGGTGTCTTTGACACTGAAGTGGAAGAGCCAATGAAGGACTGCGGTATTTGTGTGCTGATTCTTCAAATACACACAGAGTATATATGTGTACATATATAGATATATAGATATATTCAGAAACATTTCATCATTTATATAAACTATAGGTGGATTATTATATGTATATTTTTTGCTATAAGACATGTATTATTTCTAGGATCCTAATCTGTAAGCCATTGGATACATTGTATAAATAAGCCAGGTGTTTGTAATTTAATAAGGCAGCATGCAGACATATTGGATGGCTTTAACATCACATACATTTGTCATTTCTAAGAAGTTTTCTAAGAGACCTAAATTGCCTGCCTGCATTAATTTTAGCTTTGAATCAAGACTTGCAGTTGAGTGGAAAATGTGTTTCTCTGGAGAAGGGCAGAGTTATCTAGGGGCATTTCATGCTTCCAAAGAAAGGAGTGTATGCCCTAGGGAGATGACTGGTGATTGGTGACAGGACCTAATGATGCATGTAAAGCAAGGGATAGGTTGTTAGACTTTATTGGGTCATGGTCCAATATTATTTCCAAAACCGATTGGCTAGTTGCCAAGAAATATATATTTGTCAGTAGAGCATAACCAAAGAATTGAATGGTTTCTTGCCATCTTTGCATATTCCTTGAGTCACCTAATTATACATGTGTGTATGATGGATGTGTCCATTTATATGTCGCAGTGAGATTAAAGAATGTTTGGGTGACATGTCAGTTTTATTGAGCATGAGCAGATATTTAGGGAAAGTTTTGCACAACATATGAAAGAATAGCCATTTGTCTGAATCTTAGAGCAATTAAGGATGGGCCAATATGAGTTGATGTAAGCCATCTATGTTTTATGACTATTCCATGTGTAAAATGAAAATCATTAATTATTTCTAGAAATTCCTAGCCCAGTGCTATTTGGTGACTGTTAATACGTCATGATTCTACAAAAAGAAAGCCTTTTCTGACCAGTTGATTGAATATCAGTCCAAACAAAGACTGGTCTCTGTATTTGCTCTAATTTACAGGTAGTTTACTACTGGTCATCAGATGAATTTCCTGACTTTTTTTTTCAGTTGAATAAATGAAAATGTCAACAAAACAAAACCCACTAATGTTTCATTTCAATATACTATGTTCCACAGTGTAGTCAATAAAGGGCTCAATATTTAAAACAATGCATTTTCTCTTTCAAGATGTGCTGTGTTATATTTTATAAGTAAGCTATATCAACTTCAAATTGGCCAATTTTTAACATCTTTATTTAGATATAATAGACAATAGGAAACCCCCCAATTTTTTTTATGTATATATTTCATCTTTTCTCCCCTCAGAAAGTCCCCCTTAAAATTTCTTGCAGGGCTGGTTTAGTGGCCACAAACTCCTTTAATTTTTGTTTGTCTGGGAAACTTTTTATCTCTCCTTCTATTTTGAATGACAGCCTTGCTGAATAAAGAATTCTTGGCTGCATATTTTTCTGATTCAGCACACTGGATATATCCTGCCACTGCTTTCTGGCCTGGCAAATTTTTGTGGCTAGTTCTGCTGCAAGCCTGATATGTCTTCTCTTGTAGGTTAGCGACTTTTTTTCCCTTGCTGCTTTCATGATTCTCTCCTTGCCTGAGTATTTTGTGAATTTGACTATGATATGCCTTGTTGATGGTCGGTTTTGGTTGAATCTAATGGGGGTCCTCTGTGCTTCCTGGATTTTGATGTCTGTGTCTTTCCCCAGGTTAGAAAAGTTTTCTGCTATGATTTGCTCACATAACCCTTCTACCCCTATTTCTCTCTCTTCCTCTTCCAGGACCCCTATGATTCTGATATTGTTCCTTTTTAATGAGTCACTGATTTCTCTAATTCTTAAATCATGCTCTTTTGCCTTAATCTCCCTCTTTTTTTCTGCTTCGGTATTCTCTATAAGTTTGTCCTCTATATCGCTGATTCTCTGTTCTGCCTCGTCCATCCTTGCCACCGCTGTGTCCATCCATGATTGCAGCTCAGTTCTAGCATTTTTAATTTCATTCTGGCTATTTTTTACTTCTTTTATCTCTGCAGAAAGGGATTCTAATCTATTTTCGACTCCAGCTAGTATCCTTATTATCGTGATTCTAAATTCTGGTTCAGACATCTTGCTTGCATCTATGTTGGTTAAATCCCTGGCTGTCATTTCTTCGTGCTCTTTGTTTTGGGGTGAATTCCTTCGTTTTGTCATTTTGAAGGGAAAAAGGAATTAATGAGGTAGAAAAATTGAAATTAAATTAAAATGAAAATATTAAAATGAAAAATGAAACACACACACACAAATCGAATAGATGATGCTAGATCCTATGTGTGTTTTGGTCTGGGTATTGAAAGTGGTTTGACAGATTAGAGAAAAAAAGTGGGGGGGAGGAAATCATTTGAGAATTTGAAAAAATGAACACACTGAAGTAGACTAAAATGAGATGATGGGGGTAAAATAGAATTTGAAAAATATACACAAAAGTAAAGAAAAGAATATAGTAGAAAAAAATAAAGAAAAATATTTTTAATAAAAATTAAAAATATGTTTTTTTCTTTTTCTGTATTTAAGAAAAAAGAAAATAAACGAAAAAGAGAAAAAAGATAAAAAAGAAAAAAACAAGAAAAAAGAAATCGTTTCAAAATGTGAAAAAGTGAATGCACTGTAGTAGACTAAAATAAAACGATGGAAGTAAAATAGAATTTGAAGAAATTTACATAAAACCAAAAAATATAGTAATAAAAAATAAATAAAAATATTTTAATAGAAATTGAAGGTAAAAATGAAGTTTTTCTCTTTCTGCATTCAAGAAAAAGAAAAGAAACAAAAAAGAGACAAAAAGAAAAAGAAAAAAAGGGAAACTGTTTGAAAATTTGAAAAGGTGAATACACCGTAGTAGACTAAAATAAAATGATGGAAGTAAAGTAGAATTTGAAAAATTTACACAAAAGTAAAAAATATAGTAATAAAAATTAAAGAAAAATATTTTTAATAAAAATTGAAAATAAAAATAAATTTTTCTCTTTCTGTATTCAAGAAAAAGAATTGTAAAAGAGAAAAAGAAAAAAGAAAAAAAAAGAAAGAAAATTGAATAGATGAACCTGCTAACAGATTGAAGTAGGACTGAAATTGCTTCGTTTTCCCCTAGAAGTCAGAGTATGTAGCCCTTTAGAGTCCATAAATTAAGCCGGCAGTGAGACTTGTGTTCTTGAAGAGCAAAGTTGGCCCAGTTGGGCGGGGCTCAGTGTAACAGCTCCGCTTTCCACTAGATGGCGCTGCTAGCCTACTGGGGTGGATTGTTGCGGCACTCGTAGGTGCATATGCGCATGCGCGGGAACGGTGAAAATGGCGCCACCCAGCTACCCAGTCTGTTCTCCGGGATCAGCAATCGTGTACCCGTCCTCTGTCTTCAGCTCTCGTCCACCCCCCGCTTTTTCACTCTCTGTGACCAGGCCCCAGTACCTCTCTCCCGAGTTTCATCTCAGATGTGGCTGTTTCCCAGGCCCCTTACTTCCAAAGGACTACGGCTTTGACCCGTTCCGCCCCTCTACGGGAGGGTCTCACTGAGCAATGGCCGAATATTGGCTGCACCCAGGAATGCCCACTGGACCCTGCTGCTGCCGGTGCCCCGAGACTGTGGCCAGGTGCCAGCCCGCCCCAGAAAAAGTTTGCGAGACAGTGTAGCAGCAGCGTTTCAGGAAAATCACACCACACATCTGGCACCAGGCTTCACCCTTAACAACCTTGCCCCAGCACCAGCGACTGTGGCCGCCTTCTGGGGTCTGCTGGGACCAGGTGCCTTCAACAGTCTCTACCAAATGTCCTTCCAGCAGTGGAACCGCTTTACCCTGTGTGTCCTGAGAGCCTCCCAGACCCCATTCTGTTCCTGGGGATTCGCCCTTCCCCCCAGAGCACTGCCAGGTATCGAGCTGAGGAGTTGCAGACTTTGCACTCCCCTTGTTTATAGTCTTAACGGAATTTAAACCCTCTCCTTTCTCCTTTCTCCCTTTTTAGTTTAGTCCCTGTGGCTATTTCCAATTTTCCACTTTTTCTCCAGCTGCTTTTGGGGAGGGGTGCTTTTCCCGTAACCTTCCCTCCCCCCAACCCCAGTCTCCGTCCTCTCTCCACCTGCAAAAGCAGCTCCCTGCCTGCCGCTGGCTTCTCTCCCCAAGTTCACTTCTCCACACCATGGTACCTGCTGAATTCTGTGGTTCAGGTTGTGCAGATTGTCGTGTTAATCCTCCAACCAGTTTTCTAGGTGTGTAGGATGTTTAGTGTTGGTCTGGCTGTGTCTCATGGACACGAGACACACAAAAAACTTCCATGCTGTTCTGCCATCTTGGCTCCTCCCCAGAAACCCCCAAATTTTTTACAATCAGCATATTGCCATTGCCTGTTACAACATTTGTGTTCCTTTTACCTATATACATGACAGCTAAAATATTAATTTGGATTTTTTACTGGGACATCTTTAGTTGTTCGAGTAAACTGAATAAGTACAGAGTATAATATTGACTGGCTGGGAATGTGTTCTCTGGAACCACCAGAGAATGTGGTTATTACTGTTTTCCATGGGTCCTAAACATCTTAATATCTGGGACCCAAGGTATCCAGGTCATTGCTTTAGAGCTGCACTTGGAAAGGGAGTTTTTTTAAGGGACTTGGTTTCCAAATATAGTTTCTGAATTTGTCCACACTGTTTAAGCACTTGGGGCCACACTTTTGCTTATCTGTCACACAGAGGCTGGGTAGCATATAGGCAGGGTTAAGAATCAGGACACCTAGGCATCCTGCCTCTGGTGAAATTACTTGCAGAGACATCTGAGACACTTCGAGTTTGCAAAACTTTTACATTTATAATCTTATGTATTTTCCCCCTGTACTGAATGGAGGTGTGGGGCAAATCAGTTGACCTCTCCTGGTTGGTTCCTTTTTAGATTATCTTTAATTCTTTTAGATCATCTTTAAATTCCTTTCCAGTTTGCTCTTAGTTTTCCCTCCGTAAAAGAGGATGCAGAAGGGAAAATTGGGAATGGTTACTGTTCATGATTCATCCAAAAACTGAGTGGCTTTGTCCAGTAATGCTTAATAGCCTCTATCCCAGCATTTTTAATTACACCTAACTATGGTAAATAAGATAAAGACTCTTCTTCATGGACCAACTCTGTCAGTTTGGGTGGCATCATTACAAGTGTGTGTGATGTACTTTATCCATGACTAGTTTAACCTTTGTACATTTTTTCCATTCCTAATCCTAGAAAAAAGAGAAGGTGGAAAGGACAGAGGGTTATTCAGGCCTACTAATTCAAGCAGGCAGCTGTCTGATGGGGGGCATGGGGAAATGAGCTGAATGGTCCGTTTGCCATGTTCTGGTTTTGGCCATGGGCTATAGATGAGCATTGGTTTTGTCTAACGGCTGATGATAATGGAGATTAACCAAGCGCTTTGGTGATAGTAGCCCCACCTTATTTACATGGGGTACTTTCAATGGGTTCTCAAAGGCTAACTCCTATGGAGTTAGAGACTTTGAAATCAAAATGTTGTATTTCGCTCTTCAATGTATATACCTAAACTAGCTATTCATGTTGGTTCCATGGCATATATAAAATTAAAAGATGGGTTAGTATCACCCTGCCTACATACATAGAATCCCTATTTTAATGATGCTATTAGCTATGAATATTGAATTTGATGAGGGACAACGCCCTTGATGAAGAACAGGCACAATTATGAGTCCAATTACATGTAGTTGGTGCTTAGTAAAAGGAAGTCCTTTCCTCACTCCCTGTGAAAATAGGAATGTTTCAAGACCCTGAACTAAAAGTTTTGAGCTGGAAAGAAAAATGAATCTTTGACATTGACAGTAGCGATTATTCGTTAAAAAGGTGGTACGTTGAGAATCATCAACTCTTCAGGTGGAAGGTCTCCCCCCATTAACCTGTTGAGTATTTCCTGAGCACCTGTCCACCAGCTTGTAAAGGGCATCTCCTAATGAAATGAGAAGAACCCAGTGGTCGACTCTTCCCCAGCTTTCGTTGAACATGGATAAACCATTTTGACGGGAAAACTTTTTCTTGTTATGAAATGTTTCAGACATATAAAAGATTTAGAGAATAATGGTGCAAAAACACCACGAATACATTACTCTAATTAAGAAAAATAACCTGGTAGGTAGTCAGTAAATTTTTCTTACATAAACAAAATCAGGCCAAGCCTCACGGTTGCAACAGCTCTGTGTGGAATCATTCCTTGTTGAGTTTCTGTTCACTGACTGCTCTTTGTCACTCACATCCATATGGATCTAACAAACGCTAAAGATGTGAGCTGAAAAGCTCTTGGGAGAAAGAGAATGCCTTAGGGGACAGGTGCCAAGATATCTTAATTAGCTATCTCTTGCAAACATAACCCTCAGGAACAAGCAAAGATCGTCTCCGGTTCTAAATCCTGAAGTGAAAATCTTTTCAGAAACCAGGATTTTAATTCTGAAAATTGAGAATGTTCAAGCAGCCAAGAATGAGCAAAAAAGGAGAAGAAACCAATACTGGTGATTATGCTGACCCTGCGTTCATAATCCAGACGTTCAGTCCTCTAAGGGGACCTTTTGGGCTTTAGAGCCATGTCGCTATATTGGGCTTCACTAAACCAATCGAATGACAAACATTTGCATGAGATCCATTTTTCACTATGGTTCCCTTTCAGATTAATTTTGAGAAAGTCAGCTACGAAAACATCACTGTGGGGGAGGAGGTTGGGAAATCTATACACAAACTTGAGCCTTAAAGGGGAATTCAGAGTGGGCCTGGCTAAGCAAGTGAGAAACATGTTCCAGGTACAGGGAAGGCAAAGCATTGAGGCTGTGCTGTAAGAAGTGTGGTGTGAAGAGAAAGGTAAAGCACCATGAAGGGAGGGCCTCCTACACATGCCAAGAAGTCTGAGCTTTATTTATGGGGCAGCCATTCCCAAAATGTTTTATGCCGTAATGCAGTCAGAAAACATTTGCCTGGGGCGCCTGGGTGGCTCAGTCGGTTAAGCGTCTGACTCTTGGTTTTGGCTCAGGTCCTTATCTCATGCTTTGTGAGATAGAGCCCCTCATCGGGCTCTGTGCTGACAGCACAGAGCCTGCTTCAGATTCTCCCTCTCCCTCTCTCTCTCTTCCCCTCTCCTGCTCTCTCTCTCTCTCTCTCTCCTTCTCAACATAAATAAATGAATATTTTTTAAAAGTTGGGGTAAAAATTCAGAGCTGTTTGCAGCTGGCACTTCCGTGACTACAGCTTTGTCTCAGCGGGTGAAATGAGGTGGGATTTGCAGTGGAAAGAGCAGGTGGGAGGTCCCTGAGATAGTCCAGGTGAAAGGTGAAAGACCCCCAGAACTCGGAGGTAGGAAGGAAAAAGCAGAGAACTGTGTCACAGACTGAATGGCAGTTAGGCAAGTTTCTGGCTTGAGTGATGGGTGGTGACTATGCTAGTGTGTCACGTAAGGAACACTGGCAGGGGGCAGGTTTATGGAAATTTCTATTGTAAAAAAAAAATGTTTTCTTTACTTCCACAGACATCCTGAGCATTCAGATGCAGACATGGTCCTTAAGACAGTTACAGTCTAGAACCTGTGACTTGTGGTAAACCAGAGGAGCACAGAGTTGGCCGTGGAACCTCGGAAAGCCCAATTTGGGGTTTTCTGCTTGGGTATAGGTCAAGGAAGTTTTGCTAGAGAAAGTGACTTCTCAAATAAGCATTGCTAGGCTAATTAGGCTCTACTTATTCCTTCCTAGGCTGAATGCAAAAAAGTGCATGTGTGCACATGTGTGTGTGTGTGTGTGTGTGTGTGTGTGTTGGCAGGGATGGTGTGGTCTGGAAGTTTAAGGCACAAGTCATGGCGCAGATAAGGAAAAAAATAAGCAGGCAGCCTGGGAGTGCAGAGAACACCAGGTTTTCGGTCCTGCCGGGGTTCAACAAATTCACAGAACTCTTCTGAGCTGTGCCGGTGTAGCTCACACGCTCTGAGAGACTTTGCAAGCTTCCTTTGATTTCTGGTGGGGTGAGCACGAGCAGAGACTGAGGAAATGTTGGCATTTTGTTATAAGCCCTCTTTGCTTCCTGTACCTAGGTGTGTTTGAGTTTCCTTGATGTGTCTTCTGAGCATCTAGAAAGGGAAAGAAGAGGGAAGAGGCTTCTAATGAGACCGTTCTATCTGACCTTCCGTGTTGAACTGTATAGTGAGGAGGGCCTTTCAGACCCTCTAGGCACTGCTTGCTTTTATAGACCTGGTCCAAGCAGTAACCACGGCTTCTACTGAGCTGGCTGATGGTAGGAACAGAGGATGCTTAGGGTCCAGTGTCACAGTCCTAGTGTCAGCAGGTCTGGTCACACCTACGGGTAAAAGGCCTGGAAAACATAGCTCGCCTAGAGTTCTGGTTGGAACGATCTTGTCATGTTTTAGCCACGTTATGTCATAATCCAGCTTATGCCTTAAAAGCTGACATAAACTTCTCTGCTTCCTCCAACTGGAATTTGGCTTACTAAGTAATTCTTCTGAGGGGTTCTTTGAGCGGTGAAATTTTGGGCTTTAGGAAATGTTTGTGGTGATGAAAAAGTTTCACTTTGGCTCCGGGAGTGTAAATACCATTTGTTATATTGCCATTTTCACCATGTTCCGACATGTAATTTAAAGAATTGGATCCTGAACAGCTCCTTCTGGCTCGGGTGCTTAAGCAGGCATGAAGGGGCGAGGAAGGCAGCAGGAAGCTTGGCCAGATCCCTTCCTGCACTGTGCAGGCTGCTTTGGGAGACTGTGATGTGAGGTGTTCCTGCTGGATCACCTGCACACTTCTGGAAGAAGGCGGTTCAAAGGATTCTCAGTACAGATTCCCACTGCCCTCCTGGAAACAGCCAGACTAGGGGCACTCAGTCTACGGAACTTGCTTGCTCACTTGTTCTCGGAACTAACTGGCTGTGATAGGAAATTGCAGTGGGAAGAAAGGGAAGATTAAAAGGCAGGCTTATCCATAGCATCTGCCACTCCTATCCAGCCCGAAAACCTCAGGGAGGACGTAGGACAGGCTGCTTGATCATGCTGAAAAGCATTCTCCACTCTGTTTCCTGTGACGACATTCTGGGAATATCTGTTTTCATAGAGCAGCCCAGCCTGAGCGATTTCATTTCCATGATGGATCCACACGGCTATGCTAATTTTGTGATTCCCTGAGATGCATGGGGGAGAATCCTCCCAGTGGTCTGTTAATACATTAGGCCATCCCGTTCAAAGGTGCTGGCAGGTGAATTTAGACTCTAAACCAGTTTTGGTTTGCCTGTTGAGATCCCCCATCATTTATGGCATGAATGTCTTGCCCTTCTTTGCTCTGTCGTTGGCTCGGGTCACAGATTGGTAGGGTTGCTTTGGTTAAAGGAGATAAAGATAGCGGCCGGAGGAGCATCCCAGAGGAACCAGAATGTCCAGCGGAGCTGGGAGGTGTTTGCTGTGTCTAACTGTTCCTGAGGATCGGAGTGGATCCATCGGCTTCACCCTTCTGTTTGGGAATAGAGACGGCAGCAAGGGAGGGAAGGCTTTTTCCGTGATGATTCTCTAAATTTGCTATTTATTTCCTTCAGTTTTACTCTGAGGGGAAAAATATCAAGGAGCAATATGATATACACATTTTAATATTTTGCGCTAAAATAACTTGGGTAAAATAAAAATTGTTTTCAAATTTTGGGAATTTTATATTTCAATGGATTCAAGTTCTACCCAGTATAATTTATTGAACGTTAAAATTTTCATATTTAGTTGATTCCAAGTGCATACATTCTGAATGCAATTTTCCAAAGTAAAACTTGTTTTCCTTGAAATTGGTTCCATGATTTACTGTTCATATGACTAGTTCATTGGGACGTCTGTTTTGTGACAGCAAATGTATGGAAATATCTGTCTAAATAATGTATACGCATATTATTTTTCTCCTATAACAGCGTTTATTCTCTTTTCATCACTAACGCATGTGACTTCATTTGTTTCTGCTCTTCCAAGTACAAGTGCACAATCCTTTCTCCTGGGAGGGAAGACCAGTAGGAGACAGGGTGAGGCTGTGAGGCAAACTGCAAACATGCAACAGATACAACCGTGTATGTGTACCTTTCTGCAGCACAGCCCAAGAAGGGCTGCAGCATGCAGGAACCATGCAGGGGTAGCCTAATCAATGTTGCCTTCAGACAAATGGAAGGAAATAAAATCCAGTTTTCAGATTCTCATCCTATGAACTGCATAGCCTGACCCACATTACCTCTGGGAATGTGCCTTTTATGACACAGGCGAACAGAGTCCCCATGTCTAAAAACCTCCACTGAGCTCCTTCAAAGCTGTGATCTGTCATCTAGATGGCTAAGCTGTTAGGGGTAGGAGCAAAAAGGGGTAAGAGGGCCTGGCCCTTCTGATGGCATATGCTGGCTGGATGGCAGGGATTTTGTAGGCCTGGGCCTACCTGGTGCTTTGACCCTGGGTGTGAGCAGGTGCCCCAGGTAAGCCACCATAGGTCATGGGCACAGGTGTGTACATGTCTGGGAAGGCGTTCCTGCCAGATGTCCCCTGAGCCTGTAGAACTGGCCTCCTGCTTTCTGCTCATGCTTCTTCCCTGGTAGAGAGGAAAGTTTTTCCTCACAGATCATGGGATCTCAGCGTTTCCGGCCAAAGTCCCAGAAGCTGGACTAGAGCATGCAGGGCCAATGGCAATTCTTCCTTGGGAAGAAGCAGATAACAGTGTGGCTTCCAGAGAGGTTTTACCAGGAATGCAAATAAACTATCTCGTCACTATTGACTTGTGTCCCCTTCCTTTCTACAGGAGCTCCTTCCTCTCACCTTTCAGTTTTGTCCCTTTATCTTACTTCTCTCCTCCTCTCCCTAAATGGAGTTTTCCCGTGCTTCCCTCTCCTTCTCCCTGATCTCCATTCCAAACTGGCCTGCCCTCCTGGCAGCATCTTATGTTCCAATACCTTCCTGGCACTTTTTTAAAATGTAGCTGACCTAGGGTCACCTGGGCTGGCTCAGTCAGTTGAGTGCCTGACTCTTGGTTTGGGCTCAGGTCATGATTTGGGTTTCGTGGGTTCGAGCCTCACATTGGGCTCTGTGCTGCCAGTGTGGAGCCTGCTTGAGATTCTCTCTCTCCCTGTCTTTGCCCCACCCCTGCTCATTTTCTCTCTCTCTCTCTCTCTGTCTTTCTCTCTCTCTCAAAATAAAATAAACTTTAAAAAATGTAGCTGGCCTGGTTCTGTTCCCTCAGGAATCAATTTTTTGAAAATATATTTAAGCTGCTCTGAGGTCTTACCCATTATCAGTGTTAGGTACCATATTTCCATTTTCCTTATCTTCAGTCCCCTGGCATTTAACATCTTTAAGCAGTAGTCTATTTCTAATGTAGGCATTTAAGGTGCTATATCAGATCAGAAGGGAAGATATTTAGAGAGCAGGAGAACATTCTGTTGCCCCCAGCAGTGTAGATGCAGTGTAGACACTATCTCCATAGAGGACTGGCTTTGTTTGCCTTAGAGACCTTTTTGAAACTTATTTTGGTTGTAGAGCATTCCTTCCGTTTTTATGCAGAACATCTATAAATTCTGATGTCAAACATTCATTGAAGAAAGAATTATTCCATTTGCTCCATTTTTGTGTCCTGACCCGCATCCCCCTTCTGATGAACAGTGGCCTCAATTATTTCCCTACAGCAATATGAGTGAATTTTGCAGAATTTTTCCTTCTAAGGATCCTGGATGAAATTCCAGGGATATGGCATCACAGTACAACTCAGTAAACACAATTTTGTTGCAGATCATAAAGATAACGTAGTTCAATCAGTTTTCTGATCCAAGAATAATATATAAAAGTTATTTGCCGTCCCTAGGAAAGATGGCTGATCTCTTGAGCCAACTCCAAGTAAATTTGAGTGATTATTTCTGGGCCGTATTGGAAACTGCAAAGCCTTTCACGTACTCTGTTGGAAAGAGGGCCATGAGCTAGTAGCAAGGTCTTCACAAGAGGAGGACCAGTTTTATTTGCCCTCCTGGACCTCATTGATGGGCTCGACTCCATGGCTACCCAAGATCACCATTTAATCATCAGTAAAGACATTCTAAAACACACACACACACATACACACACACACACGATGACAGAAATTCACTACTCCTTTAGGAGTCTTTCAGATAGAATTTTATGTTCCATTCGACCTTTTGTTTGAGATCCAGAAATTCCTGAACATAAAAATGTAGTGAAGCAGCTCAAGCTGCTTGTCAAATTGCAAAGTGGAAACCTCAGCTTACTACAAATTGGTCTAATTAAACCTTATTAAAATTGGTACCCTGGGGTGAATTTTTATCCCCTGCACAAAGGATGACATTGCAGATTTCCACACACTATGCAAGCAAGTGTGATGCCTTTATGGGTGAATTTTCCAAATGGGGGTGGCAAATATGTCAGGGACAGCATCCCTGAAGCACATGGGAATGTATAACTGCTCAGTAATTGCAGTTTTCATTTGGGCAAATTAAATGGAAGTGAAACAAAAGCCAAGTCCTGTCTCTGCAGTGTCTGTGCAAGCCAGACTCAGGCTGGGGACCGGGGCCAGGCTGTCAGAGGTGCTCCAGGGAACACAGCTGATCATTCTCTCCCCCACCTCCCACTGTCCCTCATCTCACTTGGTCTTCTCCTTCCCTGAAAGCTCAGGGGGGATCTTAATGGAGGGAAGAGAATCCCATCAGACAAGGTCCCTCTGCAGAGGCGGCTGCACTGACTTTTTCCGACAAGCTTTCATTCTAATGTGACTGCTCATCTGCCGTGAGGACACAGTATCTGCTGGAGCTAGACCTAAGAGAGCATGGGGAGCTGTCATCACAAGACAGGACACGCCACTGTCTGCTCCTTCCACAGAGCCCCACTTCGTTGTCTTCTTCAGCTGCCCTTCAGGGCCAGGAACAGAGTCACCCACTGTGGGAACAGTGAGAGATGGAGACTCGTCATAGCGGGGAGTCCGTGAACATGGGGCATTACACCCGACACAGGACCACTGCAAACAAGTAGCCTCGTCTCTTCTGCACACTGTGTTCTCAATCCCAGGCTCAAGCCAGCCAGCTGCCTCCTCACCACCTCCACTTGTAAGTCTAACGGGCATCTCAAACTAAAGCTAAACTCTTTATATTCGTTCTTCTCTCTAAATTCTCCTTTCAGTTCCCTACAATTCAGTAAATGGAGGACGCTTCTAGTCGCAAAGCCTCAGGCAAGGGCTTACTTGGAGGAGTTTTATTTTGGAAAGGGAACCCAGGGAACAATAGTAAAGGACTGGGAAGAGTCACAAGGAAAGAGGGAAATCCTGTCCAAGGGAATACGGCTGAGCTGGTTACTGCTGTGGGCTCCTGGGGGCTTACTTTCAGTGGATTCTCTCTAAGGAGGGTGCATATTACCCACCTGTTCCAAATCACCACTGGCCAAAAGTTGCCCTTGTGGTGTGGACTTCCTGGATCTTCCAGGCTTCCACAGGTGCCCGAATGTCTGGGGCAGAAAGGGCAGGAAGATGCAAAGTGCAGTGAGGCCAAGGTGCTGCCGGGCTACGCCCACTGCAGTTAGTTGCCATAGCAACTGCTGGAACAAAAAAGCAGGTGGAAAGGTTCTGAGAAGGAACAATAGCTTGGAGCCGTCCTTGACTCCACACTCTCTGTATCTCATATTTCACTCATCAGTAACTTCTGTCAACCCTACTTTTAAAATACATCCCAAATCTGACCATCTCTCCCCATCGCACAGCTCCTGCCCTGGTCCAAACTGTCAACCTCTCTTATTATTGTAAGAGTTTGCTGATGGTGCTCCCTCTCCTACCCTTGCTTCCCTTCTCCCCACCCCCACCCCCCACCCAATGCACCCCAAGAGCAGCAGCCAGAGTAAACCTTTAAAAGCTCTATCAGAGTATTGCTTGTTTCCTTTCAAAACCCAGCAGCTACTCATCTCAGCTAGAATAAAACCCCAAATGCTTCCTAGGATCTACAAAAACCTGTATGTTTTGGCTCACTGCTCCCTTTCCCATCTTATCTTATCCTTTCCCCCTCTAGTCCTGCTCCAGAAATTCTGCTCTCCATAGACCTCTCTGCTGTCTCCAAATGCTGGACAGGTTTCCAGTTCCGGGCTTTTGCACTTGCTGTTTCCTTTTCCCAGAATGCTATTCCCACAGCTATTTGTATGTTTCATTCCTGAGACGGTACAAGGTGCATTGCGTCACACAGAGGGCTTGGGGGTAGAGGTGGGAGGGAATACCAGATGACCCGTGTGCCTTCCCTGTGAGATCGTCCTCAGGTTCTCGTCTCTTATGTTTTTGTTGTCATTGCTTAGCTGTGCCCATCCTTTTTCTATCTCTAGAACTTGGAAGACTCATTTTTCGTTTTGTTTTCTTTCTCCTACTCAAAGCACCCCTATGTATTTCCAGTGGCATCAGTGGGGTTCCTATAGCCAGCACCAAGAGCATGGGATTTGCAGTTAGGGAAAGCTAGCTTCATATTCCAGGTTCCTTATTAACATGCAGTGTGACCTTGAAAAAGTTGCTTAATCTTTCTGAACCCCTGTTTCATCGACTGTAAAATGAAGACAATCCATCCTCATTAAATTGTCGTGAGAATTTTAATGAGATTGTATACCTCCCCACCACCACCCCTTCTCTGCCCTTTATAAAAATAGATCACTTACAAATTAGATGTTTTAAAGTCTGAGGCAGCCTATTGTCATTTTCAAGAGATAAATCCCTGGCAGGCGAGATGTTTGATTTTTTTAACTGTATATATATATATATATATATATATATATATATATGATATGGGGGAGTTTATCACACTTCTTTTAGAACAAGCTCCCACAGGTCTGAGGTTGTTTAAAACAGAAATGTATTTAAATACTGACATAGATCATAGGAGGACAAAATTCTCACATGGAACCAGATGAAAGCGTATTCATTTAGAAAGCAGATAGCCAGGAATCCCTAGATGCCCCGGGCTTTCTCTCCATTGTATTTTCTCTGGAAGCCCTGTGCCAGGAGAATCACAGAGAAGCCGAAGTCCCTATCGGAGTAAACTGAAAATTCTATATACAGGAATGAATCATTTTTTGTTTGTCAGAGAACACTTCTACTTCAATGGCTGTGAACCTAGGACTGTGATCTAAAAGCCTCTAACGGGATATTAACATTCTGTGGGACATGCCGTGTGCACCATCCATCTGAGGGAGCCCTCCCCACTGGCAGATAAGCACATTGAGGGCTAGAGAGGTGGAATGACCCACCCAAATATATGTAGCTAATAAATGGCAGAGCCACGAATTAAAAAGTCCATTTGATTCGCATGACTTCCTTAGCCACCGTGAAGCCCTGATAATCTGGACCACAAGAAGAAGATATTCTACTGAGTTCAAACATCCTGTTTATTACCCGAGGGGGGGAAGAAGATGAGGAGGGTTAAGCCATCAGCAGACACTGCCACGGAACCGGAAGACAGTTGGGGAACCCATCCCCTTACATGGGGTACCAAAGCACGGGTAGGGAGTCTGGATCAATGGGACATGGGAACATGGATGTTAGAGACGGAAGATGTAGTGCGTCGAAAAGGAGGACATCAGAGACATACTCTCTCTTCGTCATTGCCCCTTCTAGTTAGAGAAGACAGAGGCTATGCTGTACCCTGAAAGCCCTGGTGGACCATTTTCCAGCTGTGGGACCCAGGGCACAGGGTCTGCAGGGGTCGACTGCTTCAGGGAAGGAGCTGAGGGGACACAGTAAGAGGTCAGCCAGGGAGGTGTGCAGCGCAGACTCCTTGTTAGGATGGGATTGGAGGGTTCATTCTCTACCAGAGCCATTAATGTGCTCCACGAGAAAGAGCTAGAATTTGGCTACTTGCCATGCCTTCTACCCAAAGTAGAAGTAAAGAAAGAAAGCACTGAAAGTAGCTGAACGGATACTACAAATAGCACTAGTTATGTAAAACAGGATTTCTGTCACTTTTGCTGTAATTCTCTTGCCACTTCCCTATCCTCACCCCAGCTGACCCTGAGTTGCCACAGTCAGAGACGAAGCAAGGGAAAATAGCTGTTGGCCTTGTGGGTACAGGGCATTAGAGTTTCAAGGTATGAATGAAGGGGGGGGCACGATTCAGTCCCTAACAGCTGGCTTCCTCTGACACTGCACCGGCAGAGTTCTCTTGTTCCTGCCAGTGGGGAGGCCATGTCTCCACTTGGCCTCTACTCACACCATGGGTGCAGGGGCAGCTCATCGCTACTGCTGGCAGGAGTGGAGATTCAGGCCTCCCACTAGACCTCTGCTGATACCACCAGGCTCAGAGAGGGGGCACCTTGTTGTTGTTCCCCACATGGCCTCCACTGACACTGCAGGGGCTCTCCTTATTTCTACCAGGTGGGTCGGAAAGTCCTAGTTCCCCACTCAGCCTTCTCTAACACCACCCAAGCAGGAGAGAGAGGCATCTCGTTAGAGCCTGATGAGTATAGAAGTCTATGCTTCCCAGCCAGTCTTTGTTCAAAAGTGGCATCCCATCAGTTTTGCTGTATATTCTCTATGTTAGAAGCAAATCACTAAGGCCTACCCCACATCTCAAGGAAAGGTATTACAAGAGCAGAGATCACTGGGAGCCATATCTGAAATGGCCTACCACAGGGAGTAGAGCATTGGTGAGCAGTGCTTGACTAAGGAATTGCTTCAGTCAGAACCAGTAAAAGGAGATAGGGATTTCCGGGTACAGGAAGCACATAATATGGAAGCAGGAACTTAGGCTATTCTCTCATCAGATGCATGGTGTGTCAGAGCATCTCTGCATCTCTGGTCTCTTCAGCTATTCCTAGCCATTTGGCTACTTTTAAGTAGTCTTGCACATGGTCCATTAAGGTCTATGTGCTGGCCGCCATATGCTCAATTTGCCTTCTAGATCAGTTCTTATTCTTTCTCATCCTATTTTTCCTCCAGAAGTCTATACCAAAGGGTTCCCTTTCTAGGTGGCTTTAGATGGGTTTGGCTATTATATAGGACTGGCCAAAGACTGGGGAGAAAAAACAGAGTAAGATCTGGTACTTACTTCTCAGTAAACTTTTTGTCTGCCAACTGAAGGGCACATGGCTGTGTTCATATAACTCTAGATTCTAGTGACTGTCCCTGTCTTACATTTTCTTACCTTTCGTTGGTGATGGTGTCTGAAATGACTAGACCTAGGGTATTGCATTATTCCTTATGGTTTTCCTACCCTGACTCATACATTTATAAATAGCCTATTTTAAAAACTGTCCTCAAAATAATTGATTTGAACATACCATCTGTTTTTCTGCAGAGACCCTGATCAATGTAGCCTTCTTTGACCTCAATCTACCTCTTGACATTAGGGAGTCAGTTTCTTCTTACTGAATCTATGAATTTCTCTTTCAAATCTCTAAAAGCAGAATCTAATTATTCCAGAAATATTTTTGATTGCTTCTGCCACTTTGGCGTCAAATCTCATTCCTAGTCTAATTAACCCTTGGCTGCAGATTGCGGATGGGATGGGGGTCTCAGGTGCCATGGGAAGTATAGGTTGCCTTAAAAATACAGATATGCTAGAAAGGACATTATTGTCATCGCTCTACTGCGGTAAGGGGGCTGTAAGATCCCCTGTGCATAAAATCTTGCTTTCAGTGGCATCCCTGATTTGACTCCAGTACACATCCTGTCTACTCTTTCTGCCCAATGATAACTGCAGAGAGCCTTTCATATCCTTTGTTTCTCTGATCCTCATCAAGAATCAAGTAGAGCAGCTGTGTTTCTTTGTCTACAATGAGGAAAGTAAGAATCTGATCGGAGATATATCAAACCTAGAATTATACAACAATTAAATGGAAGCATTGGAATTCAAGACCAATTGAACTTATTATTGTTAGTATTTAACATACCACAGATCTTTCTCATATTCTTCACCTTGATCGCCAATTTGTGGAGGGGGGAAGGATGTTATCATTTCTTATCTCTCTCAGGGTGTTTATGTGTTAGTGTGGAATAAAACCCAAGTGGTGAAAAGATGAAGCTACACTGCTATAAATTTAAGGGGAGAGAATTTCTCCTGGGGCTTTTGATATCTCAACAGATGGACAAGTAGTTGGTTATTCGGGTCTGCTCTTGCCAGAGAGGTAAAGAGAGTGCTCTCTTCTATTAGCGAAATGGTGAAGAAAGTTTAACATCAGCAGTTTGAGTCCTGAGGATGGATGGAAGACAAATTCTAAAGCATTCCTTTAAGGAAGGCTTCTCGTATTTCCTGAGTTGGACATTGGTGCCATTTTTTTTTCTCTACTCCCAACTGCACCAACAAATTTCTCTAATACAGATTTATCATTCTTCGGGTTAATTAATGGACTTCCATAACTAATGAATCAGGAGCTCCATGAGGCCCACGATTATGTTTTGCTCATTTCTGTAACACTGAGGCACCAAGTAGTATCCCGCAGATGAATTTACTCCACGAGACCAGTCAAATAGAGTAGTTCCAAAAATCCCAGGCAAGAAAGCCTTTGATTATCACAAGCAAGTCATTTCGAAACTTAACCAGGAGAACGTGGCTTTTCAAATTACTTGAGAAATTAGAAGAAATCGTAGGTGAATTTCCTAAGGTGGCAGAGACAGCAGAAGTTGCACAGATTTCAAACATCAGCTTAAACAAACCTCATCAATGCCTAGACAATTTCAAAAATGAGCAGGTCACATGTTATAAGCCTCCTCCTATGTACAAAGGATTATGAAAAGCCTAAGTAGAAAGACGGAATGTAAGAATTGAAAAGAATATGTGCTATGGAGTCACAGACTTCATTTAGACTTTAGTAGCTATGTGACTTTGGCCAACTAGCTTCCCTTTGAGCCTGGTTTTCTTATGTAATGGGAATCATGGTAGCTAATCCCACTGGAAAGATTGGTATAAAATTTATGCAAGTTACTTTGCATAGTGGCCAGCACATGTTGTTCCTCAGTAATTGGGAGATATTAATTAGTGTCCACTGCTGACAAGAAGTGGGCTACTGCCTCTGAAGAAAGCTGCTGGGGACATTATCAATTTCTATCCCATGGTCAAGGAAGGTCATTGTTGGAGGCTTCTCCTATTAGAGACTTTATGCCTGCCACCACATGAACAGAAGTATTTTGGGGTTTTTTTTTTCCCCTTCCATAGCTTCTTTCTCCAGGAGTCTCATGGGACTGAAGCAGGATGGTACAGATTCCATTTCTTACTCTGTTACTGCAGAGCTCATTGTTGTTAGATGGGCCACCTAACCAAAAATTTTCCCAATAAATATGCATTTCCTTCTGATATGACTATTCCGTACTTACAAGATGCTGCATCTCTGTGTCTGTTGCAAGAGGATTTATTTTCTCATGGAACCCTTGGAGGACCTACAATCTGTGCTGTATTTAGGGAGAAAAAGACATCTGTAAAATCTACATTTGGAATGCTATAGGCATCTAGATATGTTTCAGTTTTGGGAGAAATGAGAAAACAGATGGTTCCAGGAAAGAACTAAATAAACCAATCAACCTCACCTTTCCCCTATAATACCACATGGAGAAACCAGTACAGAGATGATGCTGTGTCACTTTTTCTGGATTTGCATGTGTTTTCTAGGGTATCAGAATTAGACCCCTTATTTGCTCTATCATTTACTAGTTATTTGATCTTGGACAAATGACTTGAGTTCTCTGAATTTCACTTTTCATCTGTAAAGTGTGTGTAAAGGAAACATGATATGACCCTTGAAGTTTGCTGCATAAAGGAAACATAATGTTTTTGTAGCAAACCCTTCTTTCCTTATTAATTCTGCACTATTTTCATATGCTAGCAAAGATTTCAACTTACAGAAATGGTTGGGGCAGAGCAGAGAGCTATGGACGTATAAGGAGAAGGGAGCCTCTAATATATAAGGAACCAGATCTTTGCCTAAGAATTTCATCTTAACTTTAAAATTTTCAAGGAAATCTATAATTTCAGAAGTTCAGAGTTTTTTTGTTTGGAGAAAATTTTCCACAGTCTCTACTGATTGTAATCATTCCTATTCAAAAATAGGCCAATAGGGGTGCCTGGGTGGCTCAGTCGGTTTGGCATCCGACTTCGGCTCAGGTCATGATCTCACAGTTCCTGAGTTCCAGCCCCACACTGGGCTCACTGCTGTCAGAGCAGAGCTTGCTTCTGATCCTCTGTCCCCCCCCCCCCACCCCTGCCCGCTCTAGCTCTCTCTCAAAAAAAATAAATAAACATTTAAAAAAATGCCAAAAAAACAGGCCAATATATCTTCAGGCATGTAGCCTGGTTTCTCATATTATTATTTGGATAATAAATAGATGGACATTCCTAATATGCTAAATAATTTGGGAAAACTCAGGTGACCTGGATACCCCAGGAAGAAAAATAAAATTAAAAATAAATGAATGGAATGTGGCTTATAAGTACAATGGAAGTTTAGGGGGCAGACCAGTTTTTCTGCTAAGGACAAATAAAACAATCGGGGTAAAATACGAGAATAATTAGTTTAAAGGCAGTAGGGATCTGTTGAAGCAATGAAGATTGAAAAGTGGAGACTAGAGAGTTCAGAACTGCAGAGAGGTGAGCTGAAAATCTGTTGCTGCTTTTTGCTTGTGGCCATTTGCCTGATTCTGGGCAAGGACCAGAGGCTGAACAGCCAGCTGGACTCAAGCAGAGACACAGAAAAATGGATGACAGAGAAGTGGGAGGTCCTTTTTGTGGTCTTTGGGGCTAGAATGAAAAATTGGAGATACGATAAAAAACATTTGAACAGTAGTCTCGTTGTGCTGAGAAAACAGTCGAGTTTAAGACTCACTTGCATGAACGCACTCGACTCAGTCAGTTAAAAGCCCCGAAGAGCTGTATACAAGAAACAAGGGTGAACCAGAAGTAGACCGAGCCTAACAAAACATGCAGAGTAGCCCAGATTCATCTCAGCTAGGACTGGATTAAGATGATCAACACCACCTCCCCTTTTCCAGCAAAAGGGAGAATAAACTTTCTTTGGGACTCTACATTCAAAAAAGAAACATTTGAAAATTTTACCAGAGTATTGAACATTATTTTCAAAAATTAAAATGAACATTCTAGAGCTTAAGAAGATCAATGTCTGAAATTGTGAACTCTAAGATAGAAAAAGATAGACATGACAGAAAACAGGATGAGTGAACTAGAATAGGTCATTAGAAAATATCCAAATTGCATAATAATGTAGGAACAAGATGACTGTCCTAAACTCTAAGGCAGGCATTCTTATCTCTTGGAATATGGTCTTTTTTATTTAGGAAAACTCTTTAAAGGGCCTCGTGAGTATGAAACAATAAGTTCTTGAGCTGGTCTAGATGGGGGAGAAATGAGAAAACAAAGATATCATTTATTCCACATACAAAGTTATACAGAAATTTGTAAGTTGTGCCCTGGAAGTTAAAGGCAATCAAACAAGTCCTAAAAAAAGGGATGGTAAAAAGAAGGCAGGAGGCCAGAGACCCACAGATACTCTGTGGCCGAGTTTGTATTATCTTCACGCCTCCACCAAACACGTGAGTGTAGGTGAACCGGGGAGGAAAGGCTGGGCCTGACCCAGCAGAGTGAGAGCAGCAGCGCGGGAGCTGGGACAGTGAGGAGCTGCTGAGTTTCAAAGCTAGAGCTGGAATTCTCAGCAAGCAGACCCTGAGCGAGCCGTCACCCTCTGGGAAATTGCCTGACATCGCCATGATTATGTACGTGTTGTGGGATGATGGGGTCACTGAACTTCCCTTGGAGCTGGGGGCTGAAGCCTTTTCATTTGGAGACTAAATTCCCCCATAGAACAGACTTCGGAGGTGCTGGCTCTGTGTGGAAGGTGCTCCTGCCCACTGTGGCCATCAGTCAAGCCCACCATTGTCATCACAGCTGCAGCCATGCACAGAAAATGTAGTGGTGTTGGTTCAGTTCTTCTTCCGTCCCCTCTAGCCCTTCCCCAAACCCCACTTCTCCCTCTGTAGACTGAATGGAGGATGTCAGGTTAGGGAGGGTTATCTGGAATTGAACGTGGAGGCTTAATCACCGCAGACAAAAACCACTAGTGAGGAAAACGCGTTATTCACACACGAAGCTGTTTTGATGAGATCTAACTTACGGCAAGTGCTCTATCCTTCGGACTCCTTGATAAAAGGCCTCTGTCCTCACGTGTTCTCACTAGCCCCCGCCCCCCCCCCCCCCCACCCTCCATCACTTCTTTCTCATTAGCTCAATCTCACAGGAAATCAGAAACAGGACATAGTGCTTTCCACACCTTTTATGGGAAAGGAAGCGATGAGGCAGCAGGGTTGGCTCCAGGCGAGCTCGCCAAATAGCAGTGCTTTCTTTGGGAGTCTCTCACTTTTCTTCTTGGCTGCCTTTCTCTCGTATCTTTCTCCTCCTCTCTCCTCCTCTCATTGCCATTTACTCGCTGGCTAGTTGAAGTCTCCCTTTCACCCTCACCAAATTGACCGTCTTCCACACTCTTTGTTTACTTATAATTAAGGATCTGACCTGGGCTAGGGTGCTGGCAGCCTGGGTTGGGAGCAGGAGTTTCCCTGCCTACAGCTGAGGAAAGGACAAATAGCCTTCAGGAGGTGGAGGTGGGGAGGTAATGAGGGTCAGAAAGCAAAGCCTGAACACGCAGAAAACCAGCCGGTGGGGGGACTTGCCAGTGCTATCGCAGGAGAGGTTGGGAAGCGCCAGCCAGTGACCAGGATGGTTAGAGAAATTAACCATCTGTTAATTCCATATTGCTGTTTTCATATCGCTTTTCTTCCCCAAAAGCTTCCCTGTAGAATCAGCAATTAAGCCCACACCCTGGCTTTTGTAGCCACCGGTGGGCTCGGCTGAGGTCACCGTGTTCTGCACCAGTGCCCCGCTCTGGAGGGGACCTCCCCAGGTAAACTGGAAGCTGGCTGCTCTGGAGAGGGAGCAGGGGGGTGGGGGCCCAGTCTCCAGAGCTGTGACATGGAGAAGGAGGGAACTTTGTCTAGGGCTAGGCAGTGCATCTCTTCTTCCAGGCTGAATCCTCCAGAAAAGGGTCATATCTTTTATTTTTGTGTTCTCGTTTCCTTCACAGGTTTTGACGACAGGGGCTCAAACCTGGTAGTGCAGTAAAAGAATAACGGAATAAATACATAGAGATATCTTCCTCCTAAAGTGATTTATGCCAATATTGCGGCTGGTATGTGCAATGGCTCTTGGCCCCAGGGGTTTGCACACGGTAGCTTCCTTTACCTCTCTCTGCTCCCCTCTGTGTTGACAAGCTGTCAGAATGAGGGTGACCGCTGCATTTTGTGTGTCTCTTTTGGAAGCAGGGGGCCTGGCTGGGGGCAGGAGTCCAGGGCGACCATAGTAGAAGCCAAGAGTCTGGGGAGTCTGAGGGCTAGATAATGGAGGGTGAGCTGGAGAGCGCTGGTGGTCTCAGTCGGGTGCAGTTTGGACATGGCAGGTGTCTGGGGAAATGCCATGGATTCTGCCGCCACCAGGCTTCCTGACCTTGGCCTGGTCACTCATTCCTTGTCAGATGAAGCCACAGTGGCGGTGGCAATGCAAAGCTCACGTGGGGGCTGAGACCTGGAAGGGACGTGTTTCATGTCATGTGCCGCTCCCCTCAGTTTGTAGTGGCCAGCTGGAGGGCTGGATTGATTCTGTAGGTCAGATCTTGACAGGAAAGGGGACTCTGATCCCTTCACAGAGCCTTCCCTCGGAGGTGAGGAGTTGCCCTCAGGCTGCGCGTCTGCTGATACCGTTAAGCCTACTGAATGTCCCTTAGCGGATTCAGGCCGCCAGATCCACCCAGATCCGTGTGTGGTTGTATTTGCTAGTATTTCAAACATCAGACAGTGAGTTCTTAATGAAATGACACGTGAGTGGTGAATAAATCAATTCCACTTTCCCTTCGTGGTGGGCAGGGAGGCAAGGAGGTCTAATAGTTATCAGTATTCCATTTAGAGCTAATATCATTTTCTTTCTTTCTTTCTTTCTTTTTTAATTTTAGTTTCCGGGTAGTTAACACAGTGTTGTATTAGTTTCAAGTGTACAATATAGTGATTCAACAACTCCGTATAATACCCCGTGCTCATCTTGACAACTGTACTCTTCACCCCCTCTGCCTTCTTCACCCCCTCTGCCTACGTCACCCATCTCCCCCGCCCTACCTACCCTCTGTTTGTTCTCTGTAGTTAAGAGATCATTTTCGTGTATAAGAAGAAAGAGCCCCAGAGATGAACCCAAAAGGGGCAATGCTCAGAGTTCTCCCAGGCCAGTCTGGAGCCGGCTCTCTCCCCCGCTGTGCGAGTCCTGCTAACAATAGTTACTCACAGCGTTTGCCATTACTTCCAGATTGCTAGAGAGAATGCCCGCTTTACCTTTCTTTCGTTCTTGTTTTCTTTTTTCAGTGGCCCAGTGAATAGGCTTCCAGAGGGAGAACAGTAAAGCGCGGCTCTTGTTGCTGGATGATCACACAGCAGCTCTGTTTTTCCAAACTGATGGCCTGGCTTGCCAGGAATGAATTAAATGTTTCCACAGAAACATTTGCTTTGCTCCTAATCAGCTCTTTGAAGTATTTTCCTTTCTCCCACTAGTTTAAGAGGGATTTATTGGCTCCCTTGGTCAGGCAACTCAGGCGAGGGGTTTTGGGAAAGGGAGAAATAGAAAACTATGAGAAGCCCTTCTAGAAATCTAGGGGAGAATGGAGAAGTCTGGGCTGATTGCAGGCTTGGCCTCAGAGCGGCAGACAGAACAGAAAACACATCAGTGCTCCTCCAGGGCTGTGGTGACAGAGATACCAGGAAGCAGGGATTTCCAGGCCATTGGCCCTGGGGGACAACAAAAAAAAGTCACCAACGGGAATCACAGATGCCAATTCCATGACTTGCTCCTGGAGGAAGATCCTAGTAAGCTATAGTTCCTCCAAGCCCATTTCTCTGGCTTAGAGGAGAGACTTCGTAGGGTAGCTCACTCGCTGTGACCTTCCACCTGTGGCCTTCTGGCTACCAGTTGCCATGGTGACCATCTGCGAATGCCTTGGCAGGTCTGGGTACCAGCATCACTGCTACTTTGATGCTTCTCTCTTCTCTGCTCTGGGAGACCCAGTTCTCTTTTCCAGTCTAAAGGTCCCATACCGAGAGAGTGAGAACTTCTGTTATCCCCAAGAGTGCCGTTCTCCCTCTTGAAACACAAAGCAGCACTACCTATGTGTTTTTGTGTCCAAATTCTTTGGCTCTGCTCTCCCTTATAGCTCTCTCTTCTGAGGACTCAGGTGGCCTAGTGAGAACCAGGCTAGAGGCTGCTCTGAGTGTCATGGCATTGGGCTACAGCCCGTTGTCCCTCATGTCTGTGCTGGGGAGCAGTCCCTCACTGGAATTTGCACATGGCTCTCTCCACCAGCTCAGCACCATTCTCTATTGGGACATTATTTCAGCTTGTTTTTCTCCTGCCACGTAGGGGGTCATTTTGGGATGAGGTCGACTGTGACTTTCAAAGTATTAAGGATGCATCTTTCTCCAAAACGTCCTCTTTCTCTCATATGAACAGATCATCACTGGGCTTGTCCTACCAGTACTACATTCCAGACATCTATGAATAGCAGAGGGTTCACGAGCTGGTTAAAGTGGTGTCCTATCCAACTTCTGGAACTTATGGCGGTCATGGCTAATGGAGCAACTCTTTTCTAGCGAGCCTTAGAATCCTTCTTGACACCACGCATCAGGTGGATACTTCCAGTCTGCTGGAGTTGATTCTTAGAATGCCACCTTTCCATCTTTCTTAGCATAAGCTTCCCATTGAATCTCCCCTCTCTCCAGCCAGCACACCTATGAATGGTCAAAAGTAACAGATACTTAATGCCACACTGACCCTGGTAGGGTGTGCTCTCTGCCTGGGGGGTGGGGGGGACTTCCAGTTTGTCTCACATGCACTAACAAGATATAAGCATGCTTGGTTGAGGGCAGGGGAGATGTCAGAGCACAACTCTATTCAAGAGAGAATTTGTCCCTTTCCAGAGTTGATGAATGCACTTCGTCTCACTATTCGTTTATCTCTCCCTCACTGGCTAGGTGGAGGGAGGTCATATTCTAGAATTTATTGGTCCAGACAAGCTGTAACTGTCCTGGGAGGTAGAGAGGGCAACCTGAGACTTATCCAGCAACATCTCTCCTATAGTAAACCCTGTCATAACCGGGCCAACCCCTGGCCATGAGGGCAGCAGTCCTAACTCAGGTCCTGCCATGTGGACTTTTTTTCCCTGACACAAAAGAAGAGGAGGTGATGAATTGTAGCTTGGTTATTTTTATGAGTTGCCTTGTATACTGGATTCATTAATAGTTATCAAATGTGTGTGTGGGGGGGGGGGACTAAAGTAAATGAAACTGGAACTTAATATGTGAAATAGCTAAAGGATGTGTTTTTCATTAATGCACCAAACGAATAACTACAAAAGCAAGGAGAAATAAATAAAATAACATCCTCAGTTTTAGCCTGTCTTAAAATCCAAGACTGAATTATGTAACTCATGACTAGGAATCCATTCCTTCTGATTTACCCCCACTATCTCATTACTACATGGGTTCTCTAACCTGATTATTTGGGACTTTAATATTTGATTGCATTTCTTCCTATGCTTTTTCATCTCCCTTAGCACTTCTGTTTCCAGTTTGCTTGTTTTGCTTGGGCCCCTGCAGGCCACTCCCATGCTGTACTCAGAGATCATAAGAATCCCAGGTCTCAGGTCTACTGATCTTCCTTTGACATTGGTCCTAACTGAACACTTGCCTAGTCCCTCCAGCCCACAGCACTGTCCCAGGCCTTGTAATACAATTCCTACCTTGCTTCTCTACCCATCAATCCAGATGCTCGAGGGTTGGGGGTCGAGTAAACTTTCTTTGGCCGGGGGCTGAATCTGGAGTCATTTCTCTTGCAAGTGGTAGATGAATGTGACAGCCACCATATGGCTTTACATTCAGAAAGATCTTGGTATAGCTCTTGGATGGACTCCTTGCTAAATGCATGGACCTAGACAAGTAGTTTCTTCAGTGACTCTCAGTTTCTGTACAACGGGTTAATGGCAACTGTCTTATATATGGATTTAAAGATTAAGTAAGATAATATATATAAGGCTTTTGACTGGGAATAGTTCAGTGAAGTCTAGTTTGCTTTTCTTCATCTTTCCCTAATGAAACCCACAGAGCATGCCAACTCTGTTTCCAATTCCTCTCCTTTAAAGGGAAGATGGTCTGTGATCCACCACTCAGTATTCTATCTTAAAATGGATTTCTGATTTTGCATTCCTAACATCTTCCAATGTACCAAAAGAGCCGAAATTCAATACATTAAGTGAAGTGCTTTTAATGTGTGAGATTGAAAGAGAGATTTAGCGTATAATCCAAATATGCAGGAACACGAGGTGCATTCAGAGGAAGATGCTGCTAGATGATAAGAGAGAGAAATATCCATGCTGGCTGGGGCATAATAAAGTGGCTGAGAAGATGGCTAATAGTTTTAGGATGAAAGCTTTTGGCTTCAGACCACCAGTTTTCATTCCACATCGGAAGCTTGGGTGCCCATTGCTGGCTGCTGAGAGAGACTGGCCAGAGCCAGCTGCAATGTTGCAGGGAGTGTGGTCTCCGACAGAAGTCCCATGTCCTGCAGTCAGTATCTCATACTTGCTCAGCTTCAGTTTACTCACCTGTGAAATGGGTACAATGATAAGTAGTGAAAAGGGTGTGAGGACAATGAAATGAGAAAGTAAACAAGTAGAGACGCACCCAGTGGCTCAGTCTGTTAAGTGTCCGACTTTGGCTCAGGTCATGGTCACGTTTCATGGGTTCGACCCCTGCATCAGTCTCTCTGCTGTCAGCACAGAGCCTGCTTTGGAGAGAGAGAGCTCTCTCTGCCCCTCCCCTGCCAGCGCTCTCTTTCTCTGTCTCTCAAAAATAAATAAACATTTAAAAAAAGGATTAAGGGGGCACCTGGATGGCTCAGGTGGGTGAGTATCTGACGTTAGCTCAGGTCATAATCTCACAGTTCTTGTGTTCAAGCCCTGTCTCGGGCTCTGTGCTGACAGCTCAGAGCTCGGAGCCTGGAGCCTGCTTCAGATTCTGTGTCTCCTTCTCTCTCTGTCCCTCCCTCCCCTGCTCACGCTCTGTCTCTCTCTCCCTCTCTCTCAAAAAATAAACATTGAAAAAGTAAAAACTAAAAAATAAAACAAAGTATGAAAAATAACAAAAGAAAGGAAACCAGGGGGGCCTGCCAGAGGCCTGGCAGTGTGTGTGACCAACTGATACGAGCTGAAATGCGTGAATGAGTTAGTTTGATTTGTCTTCTTCAAGAACGTGAACCGAATCTGGAAAAGCATATGCTCCTGAATCTCTTCTTTTAACTTTGACTAGGTTTGCCTGTAGAGCTTGATAAAAATGTCTTGTTTTTAGAGTTTTGGGGCCCACGTATTTAACACCACTTGATTCCCAGAGAGAAGTTCGGGGGGACCCAATAAGCAATCCCTAGCACCTTCATCAGGCCTCCATCTGGCCTCAAAAGACACTAGCTTTGTGGGACTTTAACAGTTGTTCCTCCAAAAAATGGGATGCATGCTCAAATGTCGTTGGGAATAGCTGAGTAAATAAAATGAAACAGATTTCTGACCGCACGGCTTTCAGGTATTTAAACAAACCACTCTACGCACATCTCCAAGATGGGGCCATGTCACATACGTTGTCTCTCAAATGTGTTTGACCATGGTCCCCATACTTTTTGGATGTGGGATATTTTTAGAGACCAATGGTCCTTGGCATGCTTTGGCAAGTGCCCTTCTAATAATTTTTAGGGATTTGGAAAAAAATGTTTCCATTATAATATTAAGTGAGAAAGCAAGCTACTAAATTTCATGTACTGTAAAATCATGATTATGTTAAAATGTATTTAAGGGACTGGCAGGAAATAGATCAAAAACGTTAGCATATTAACCAAAAACAGTAATCTCAGGAGGGAAGAATTATGGGTAGCTTTTCTATTTATTTTACTTACCTGTATTTTCCAACTTTTTCTACAATGAGCATGTACTGCCTTTGTAATCCAGAAATTTTACTTTTCTTTTTTTCCTTTGGCCAAACAATCTCAGAAGGGATTGTTTCTTTTCCAAGTACAATGTTGGATCCACCTGAATGAAATATGCCTTGCACTGCATCCTGAGAAGATGGAAGAAACATAAAAAGCCTTTAGAAGCCCTTGAGGAATTTTGAGGGCAGTAAAAGCAAAGACTGTAAACCAAAGAAAAATACACAAAGCTGTAAGAGCAGTAAGAGAAAAGTGGGGGCAAGGGATATTGAGTATCTAAAGAGAAAAAATAAGAAATGTAGCCTTTCCTGGAAAGGAAGAGAAAGTTTGTGGTAAAAAACAACTGTGGGGTTTCTGTGAGAACACACTGAAGTAAGGAAGGAAGAAGCCAGCCAATAAATAGCCCACAGCCAGATGGCTGTAAGGAGGTTCCTAGCCCACAACCCACCTTCCTGCCTCCAGCAGGACCACCTCTGAGTCATCACAGGATTTGTTTACTTAAGGACAATGCGCGGGGTTAGTTTACACGTGGGTTCCTCAAACCCCTGTCTGGATCCCGAATCAGTGAGGCCTGACAAGGAGCAGAGGGTGGAAGAACAATCTGTGGATAGGGCTGGATGAGGAGTAGGGAGGTGTGAACAGTTTTGCAAGCCCCATGGATTCCAAAAGTGGCAGTTTAATATACTCTGGAAGTTGACCGTCTGGATTTAAATCTTGGCTCCACCATTTACACTTGTGTGGTTTTGGATGCTTCTCTTAACCTCTCTGTGTGAGCCTGAGTGGGGGAGGGGTAGAAGGAGAGGAGAGAGGATCCCAAGCAGACTCCGTGCTGCCAGCACAGAGCCCGACGCAGAGCTCAAACCCACGGACCGCGAGATCATGACCTGAGCCAAAACCAAGGGTCTGATGCTTAATCGACAGAGCCGCCCCGGTGCCCCTAAAATGAGAATAATCTTAATAACGATCTCATTTTGGTTTTTTGAGGATTCAGTGAGGTAATATATGCAAGGGCTTAGCAGCAAGCCCTTTGTAAGTGGCAGCATTAGTATTAATAAGGAAGTGGATAACACCTGTAAATAACTGAGCGTTTCCTAGATTATAGCATATGGGAATGCCATCTGATTTCTGGACTTCAGACTACTTATATGAGTGACTCTGTCAGCTGATACAGGCCATATTCGGGCAACACTGAGTGAGGGAAATTTCTTGACTTTTCCACGCTTCTCTGCATACTATGAATGTGAGTGCAAGTATCAGCTGAGTTTAACTTCTTGTGTTAGTCAGGTTTTGTGGCAATAATGCTATGTAACAACCCCAGCCCTCCCATAGAAGCAATATTTATTTCATACTTACAGGTTTATGAGTGAGCTAGGATTCTGTGGTGTTTTTCTGGGCTCAGCTGGGCTTGGTTTCAGGTTGTAGGTTGGGTTTAGGTCTGCTCCATGGGGGTCAATTTTGTCAGTTGAAGGTCTATTACTCTCGTAATTTTTTTCTTTTTTGGTAACTGCACAAATATATATACATTCATGTGTGTGTGTGTGTGTATACACACACATGTATACACATATACATAAATGCACATATATACATTTATATGTGTATATTTATATATGTACACTTTTGCAGAGGGTTATTTGTTCACCTAATAATTTATTTGTTGGATATTTTAAAGAGAAATTCTTCATATACATATATACATGTATGTACATATATGTATATAATTTGTTGAATATTTTAAAGAAATTCTCCATATACATATGTATACTTATATACACGCATATACATATATGTGTGTATATACATATGCATATATACATATATACACACATGTATGTATATATATGCATGTGTATATATGTATATATGCATGTGTATATATACATATATATGCGTATATATATATATATATATGGAAAATTTCTCTTTAAAATATTCAACAAATAAATTATTAGATGAATGAACGAATGGCCTTCTGCAACAGTACATAATGTAGAAGCCCACGAATACTGACTGCATGTGGGAGGCATGAATACTGGCCCGTGTTTTCTAGACTCTTCTCTGATACTCAAGTCGTTTATCTGTGATTATTTCCTGTTTCCTGTATCAGTTTTCACTCCTCTTTCCTTACCATTCTATTTGTCCCAAAGATAGAGTTTAAAGCTGTGATAATTTCATTCATCCACATTTGCACGATTATTTACCATTGAAACGAGTAAATTGACCCTACTTGGAACGTTGTTATTCTCTTTCAAGTTTCCTTAGGGAACAATTCTTCTGGGCAACATCATTTGCTAAGTTTAATCCTTATAAACTGAAAAAGCACACATCCCATCCTGGGGGAAGAAGTTCATTTCCTGCCCCTGATACCTGTCCATCCTAGATATTCACTGTGGGCCTGTTTTTCCAAAGCACTATGTGGAGGGGTCGTCTCTCACCTCCCAGTGCCGGGATATGCTCAGGCTACTTCTTCTAGAACCATCACATAAGCACTGCATCTCCTGACTAATGGCTGCTCAGGCCAGCTTGTGAGAGTCACGTCTGTGTTATGCAAGCAGACAGGGTGAATTATTGAACTAACAGCTTTCTCAGGTATGGGCTGTGCAGTGTGATCAATTATGTATAATGTTCACTCAGGCAAAAAATGAAGTGGCTGCAAGCTGGAGTGCTTCAAGGCTGCTGGACACATTAGACTTGCCAGATACAGTCCACTTCTTTCTGTTTCGGTGCTTGTGTGGTGTCTGTCCCCGCAAGGTCCCTTTGTAAATTTCATCTGATTTTATGATTTGCCTGATTTGTTTGATTATGGTCATGGCACATGACAGTAACAACGATAGCAACAATGACCTTTTTTTTTTTTTTAATTTTTTTTTCAATGTTTTTTATTTATTTTTGGGACAGAGAGAGACAGAGCGTGAACGGGGGAGGGGCAGAGAGAGAGGGAGACACAGAATCGGAAACAGGCTCCAGGCTCCGAGCCATCAGCCCAGAGCCCGACGCGGGGCTCGAACTCACGGACCGCGAGATCGTGACCTGGCTGAAGTCGGACGCCCAACCGACTGCGCCACCCAGGCGCCCCAACAATGACCATTTTATTGAGTGTGTCAGGTGCCCTGTGTGTGATTAAATCCTCCTAACAAGTTCTTGAAGCAGGTCCTGTTAGAAGCCCCATTTTACAGGGGAGGAAATAGAGCCTTGGAGAGGTTGCATAGCTAGTAAGGAGAAAAGCCTAGTCAGCCTGGCCGTGGAGCTTACATTATACATTACTGTATACTGCTCTTCGGCACATTTTAATTATTGTTGGCTGAGTGAATAAATGGATGCATGAATAAATGTCAGACTAAATGGTCTCATAGAGGGGATGTGAAGGCAAAATATTCTGTCTGGAAATGGAAAAAAGGTTTATATTCTGTTTGAATTTGGAAGATAACAGCAGCTGCCACATGGCCCCCAACCATGTGCTCTTGGAAGTGAAGGCAGAATAAATGGAAAGTTCAAACCTCAGCTTTGTTATGAGGATATATCATTCACAACAATATCTCCTGCTTCCCGCCCAATGGCTGGTATAAACCAGGAGTTGAAAATATCTGATGAATAGATGAATGAAGGAATGAATGAATGAGTGAATAAATGAATGAATGAGGTTTAGGAAATGTCCCATTTCATAGCCCCAATCAAGAACTATAATTTCCAGGCGGAGTCACATTTAGACCTCTGGGCAATGGCATTTGCCACATACAATATCCTGTTTTTCAGAAAATCAACTTTATTTATTTTTTTTCAATATATGAAATTTATTGTCAGATTGGTTTCCATACAACACCCAGTGCTCATCCCAAAAGGTGCCCTCCTCAATCAACTTTAGAAAGATTTTCTTCCTGTTTTATATTGGGGTGAGGATCATTGGAGAGCCCTCTCTCAAAAGATTTCTTGTGTCACCAGTGGCTCTTGAAAAGATTTGTTTTAAACTTTAAGCTAATGAGCAAGACACATGTGGAGCCTATTTCCCATCAATTTCACATGGGCTTTTTTTTTTTGAATGAGTTTATAAGCTTGGCAGAGTATCCTGAGAGTTTGGCTGACCCCCAAATATTCAAAATATGATTTGAGTTGTTTGTCCAACCTATCTTGTCCTAGTCCTGAGTCAATAGTTGATAAATGATTTTCCTTCCTTCCTTCTTTTTTTTTGGGGGGGGGGGTGGCGGGAGAAGGGGTGGACAGGGAGGTTTCATAACTAGCTTTGACCCTAAGAAGCCTAGTGCTCTTCAGGTTGTCTTTGATTTTTTTTTTTGTTTTTTGTTTTTTTGTGGGTTTGTTTTTGCTGTAATCATTAATTTTCACTGGGTAGCCAATTGGAAGTAGCATATATATCATTTTACTAAGATTCGGTGCTTTATAGCTCTGTCACTTAAATTATCTGAGCCTTGGTGTCCACTTTTATAATAAAATGAGTGTCAAATACCTACTTCTTGGGATTGTGGTATTAGATTACTAGCTAGTGCCAAGCACAGAGCCTGATGGATAGTCTCTGGTCAATAAATATCCCCCTTCTCTCTTCAGCTATGCAAAGCAGTTCAGGCCTGGGTTTATTGCATAGCATCATCCCAGACTGGGCATGACCATGCTGGGGGCAGATGTTCAGAGACAGAGCAAGGGTAATGATGTACATGTGCTCTGCGTGCAGGAGACACTCAATAAATGCCTATTAAGCAGCCAAATGAACAGACCGGTGAGCCAGATTATGAAAAGGCAATGAAGGAAGAGTCATGCTGTTCGTGCACCAGAACATAATGGTCTTCTTCAATTCCACATCACTGAATTGTTTTATATGAGACGCTCTAATCACGAGGATCTCTGGCAGCAGTAGCAGAACTTACTAGCAAGACCTGGGTTTGAATCCTGCTTCTATTATAGAGTCCTATGAATTCTGGCAAGTTGCTTGCCTCTCTGAGTCAGTTTATTCACATGTAAAATGTGCATAGCAGGACCCCTTGCATTGTGGGAGGATTCAGGAGTTAATTCAGAGTGTACAAGACACTCCCTTCAGTGGAGAACCTTTAGTAAGTGCTCAATAAATGCCAGTTACCGACTTCCTGCTCTTCTCTTCCTCTCTCTTTGTCCTCATAAGTAAAATGGGAATAATTGTAGGGCCTTGCTTCTAAGAGTTGTTACTAAGATTAAATGTATAACATTCAGAGGTGTGCCTTACCAGTAGTAAATGCTGCATCGGCTGATGTTAATTTGTTTTCATATGGTACTTCTGTGATGGAAACAGGGTGAAACAAGTCCGTATTAAAAATGTTTTTCTATTTAGATCTAGACAAGAACCACAATTGAAAGGAAATAAATAGCTCATGTATCTTAGCTGCTTTTTTTCTTTTAGGGTGTTAGGGGTTTTGGTTGTCTTTTCCGAGGCATTTCAAGGTTGGTCAGCTTAATTTGGAAATATTTAAATAAACTGTGATGGAAAACATTTTCCATCCTGCCCTGGCCAGATTCTCCACTCTAGGGCTGATCCCAGATGCTACTGATAGCCTCAGTTCAGAGCAGCCCTTCACTTATTGACACGCAGTGTCTGAAACTCAAATACGAGAAGACACAAATGAGGAAAAGGTGCCCGGCGTGCACGTGGCCTGATCTAAATGACTTCCATGCTCAGTATGGAAGACTGATCCCTGGTGTGTATGACTTCCCTGTGTGTTGCACAGCTGCCTGATCATGGCTGCCTCCCCAGAGTGGCCACACAGACTCATTCCTACCTTGGCATGGGTGTAATGGGATTGAGGGATTGATTCGGAGCCCCCGGTTCCATTTCCTCCAGGTTGTATGAGCTCAGATGAGTCAGCTCCTTTCTTGAAAATGTTCGAAAAAACACCTACCTCCAGGGTCTTCCTGAAGACTAAATCAAGGAAATATAGGAAAGCACATAGCAGATTGTAGAGTGTTATGTAAACACGGGACCTTTAATTCTGTGGACTATTTAGGTAGGTTGCTTGTTTCTGCCTTGGCTTTCTGGCTGTCTCCCCACTTGTGTGTTTCCACAATTGCTCAGAAGTTTCTCTGAGCAGATCACTTTTTCCTTCTCCTCTGTGGCCCTGTCTCACTTTGAGGTTCATTGGCTGAGGGACTGGGAAGGGCAGAAGCTGAGACTGGAGATGGATGAGAGGCTGGACTACTTACTTCCTGGTGTCTCTTTTGGAAGAGAGTAAAAAAAAAAAAAAAAAAAAAAAAAAAAAAAAAAAAAAAAAAACCAAAAAATAAAAAACAAAGGTAGGAGTTATTTGCAGTGATTTGTGCAGAGCTGAAATGGGGCAAGGGCAGGATCCTAAGAAATTTAGGCTTCTACAGCAGGCCACAGATAGGCAGGCAATTGAGAGGGAAACTTACAGGCCAGTGCTAGTGAAGTCTACACTTTCTTCTTTTCACTGCTCCAGGCTCAGTGTTAAGTCATCCTGTGCTTTAATTCTGTTTTCTCGGCATGGATCATTATTATTTGACCTGGTACTGGGGATCTTACACTCAGCAAAGACTAGCACAGTCCTCATGGCATTATTTAATAGTAGAACAATATTTTGAAGGTCTGTGTAATTTACGAAGTGTGGCAGAGTCCAATGTATATATAGAAGTATTGATTTCAACACTGTGACCCACAAGCCTTTACCCTGCATATCGTGCATGGGCCAAATCCAGCCTCTCCATCTCCTTACCCACCTCTTACTTCAGTCTAAACCACCAGTTTCCCTCGCTGCACCAACCCAGTGGCTTCCCAGCTGCTGCTCTGACTTCTGGTTCTCTCCTCCTGTAGTCCCCCTATAATCCATTTTTCACAAGCAGCCCACAAAGAATGACCTTTTAAAAATGTAAATCAGATAATATCGCTCTCCTGCTCAAACCCTCCAATGGCTTAGAGTAAAAATCCAAGCTCTTTATCCTATCTTACAAACTTCTAAAACTGAACTGTCAAATTCAGAAGCCATTGGCCTCATGTGGCTATCGGGCCCTTGAAATAGGGTTAGTCCACACTGACATGTGCTGTACGTGTAAAATATACACCAGATTTTGAATGCTTTGAATGAAAAAAAAGGGCATGAAAATATCTCAATACGTTTTGTATTGATTACATATTGAAATGATAACATTTTGGATACATTGGATCAAGTAAAATTTATTATTAAAATTAGTTTCACCTATTTTGTAATACATATATGGCCACTAGAGAATTTTAAATTATGTATGGTGGCTTGCATTATATTTACCGTGGACAGCACTGCTCTAAATGAATCTGAATCTCAGCTACACTGTTTCTCTTTCTTTTTCATGAACACTCAGTGCTCAATCCTACCCTAGAGCATTAACTCTCAGTGTTAACTCTACATGGAAGGCTTCCCCCTGGTCTGGCCACAGACGACTCCTTCTCTTCATTTAGATTTCAACTAAATGTCATCTGCTTTGAGACGTCTGCTCTAAGCATCGTATCAAAATAGCAAAGCTAGTTGCTTTTTATTCCCAGAGCATCCTAGTTATTCTCTGCATAACATTGGTCACAGACTGATAACTTCCTCCCTTCCTTTCCTTATGCCACCTCTTCTTCCTTCCTCACCTCCCCAACATTATATCGATACAAGAAGGCACTTTGTCTTGTTCATTGTTGTATGAGGGTGATAGGAATAGATCTGGGCATGTGGAAAGCACGAAAACAAAATTTGTTGAATGAATATGCTTTTTGAATCATGGAAGCCCTGAAGACCAAATGGCCAAAGAAGCATTTATGGAGCATGTTGTATGTGTCAGACCTTGACAAAATGACTGTATTCTCAAAACAAGAAAATACCTCTATACTGTCTCATTTGGTTGACAAACTGGTTTTGCAGGTGACTGGATGGATGGGTGGGTTGGTGCATGAAAGAAAATGAAGAGTAAGTTCAGTTCACTTGGACTTCGTTAGGCTCTGGGTGGAATGAGCAAGTAGCTAGTTTAGTGGTTGTTCTAGTGTGATGTTTTGTAATCTCGGTCAGTTCTAAAAAACATGAAATATCATCTGCTTGGTCCTCCATGACAGAACATATTAACCAGTGTTGTTTATTTCATGACACTCAAACTACGAGCTGTCAAAGCCAATCTGCCCATTTAATCAATTTTGGCTTGTTTCCGAAAACTGAAATTTAGTCTTTTACTGTTGTTAGCAGTTATCCCTCTCCCAGTTAATCTGAATTTTCACAGGTCATGGCAGATCACAAACGGTGCAAATCCATTGCACTGACATTAACAGGCTCTGAGTAACTGAGAGCTGGATCTATGGAGGCTCTTGGCTTGGGAAGTGCTCTAACTTGTGGGTGCTGACATAAGACAAAATCAAGTTACATTCACAGGGCAGAGCAAACAGGGTGTGAAAATGCCAGAAATATCTTCACTTGTTTAAGGTTTTCCTACTTGATAAATGCAGCAATAAAATGCCTATATAGAAACTGCTTGAACTGCCTGCATTGGCTCGTTTCAATTGGGACACCACTTTCATTTTATCCCGTGTTAGCTCTATGACTGTGCCTCAGTTTACAATCTGCACCGTGATGGAAAGTTCACCACAGGCTGCCACCATGGTACAAGTGTGTGGTGTGTGGGGTGGTGTGTACGCGTGTGTGTTTGTGTGTGTATGTAGGTGAACTGAAGAGTCAGAGAGCCCATCAGTGGTGCCTGGACGCATCGGTACCTTGACTACATCTCAGCCATGTCTGGTGTCATGCCTGTTCTGTTAAGCTATCCCTACTGCAGAACTGGCTTCTGGAACGACACTTTGCATTACATCAGCAGAGGGTCCTTATTTACCAGGAAATCCTGGGACAAAGATATCAAGACAGCCCCTTCCAGTTTCAGACCTTCTTTTAGGAGGCAGATCGGTTTCATTCTTCCTTTAACTGGGGGAGGGTGGAGGCTGTGGGTAGCCAAAGCAGAGAAAGCAACTTCTCCCTATGAGCACATAATCGAAAAAGCGTCCTTTCGACAACTTGAGGTAATGCACTGTCACAGCCATTGTCAAGACCACAGCGGAAGGAATGAGAGAAGGCAGTGTGGAAACCAGACCCTGACAAACCTGAAGGAGGCCGTCAAAGATGGCTCCTTCTGAGCACACAGGTCCCACGCAGAGGCTGCCCCCCGTGCCTCCATGTTTAGAACCTGACTGTGCCTGACATCAGTCCCAACCTTCCGTAGAGCAGGCAGAATTGGGTTCGTGTGGGTACAGCTCTTTTCCAACCAACAGGCAGTGAGTCGGCTGCGGCAGTCTTGGCCCTGGAAATGTCACACTAAAATTCATTACCATTATTTCCTCGGGGAAAAACTTGACCTTTTAGGGTGATTACTTTTAGAGTGCCCAGCATTACGGAGGTGGTAACAACACGCCTGCCATGCTCTGGTGAGTCAGCCCACACCTCTCGTGCTGGGCTCAGTTGCAGGCACCACCTGAAGAGAGACTGCAGCAGACTGGGGGGTTGCAAAGAGATGAAAGACGGCTAAAGACTGGGTGTGAGGACTGGCAAACAACTTCAGAGCTAGTACATATTCTGTGTGGTTCCAGGGAGCAGAAACGGGCCCTAGGAGCAGGACTTTAAGGCTATAGAGACTCCATTGACGGATTTGTTTAGAACTGTTTCGTATTTGAGTGGACTGCCTTGGGGATAGAAATGTCACTGTCACTTCAGGCAGAGGCCAAGGTGGGGATGGCAATAGAGGTAAACTAAGATCTCAGGGATGATCCAGGCTTTGTGAGGACTAGAGTTTACACAATTTTGGGATGCCTCTTAAAAGCTACAGAAATACAAACATGCAATTAGATATAAAAGTAAATATTTACTTAGAATGTAAAAAATCACAACAGATTACTGGGACCTTGGAGATTCATGTTACTTCCCCTTGAGATCTTTCCAGGCAATTTACTGGGGATACTTATCCAGAAACCCTTTTTCTTTTAACCTGTCTTCCCATCTCCATGTAGAACATTCTGCAGCTCTCAGCAAAACTCCCAGCTCTCCAATGGGCCCCTGTAAGGAAGATCCCTGAAGCTTAACACTCATGACTTTAGGGCCCATGCTCCTTGGCTGAGCTCCATCCGGGTTTAGAGTTATGGGGGTGACCAGTGGCTGAGGGGACCACATCCTCCTGCAGGGCGGGGAATGAACAAGTGGCAGATGTTGGTATAGGATGGTATAGGATGGTATAGATGGTATAGGAGTCTATGGAGAGAGGGCCAGTCTTGCTCAGCCCCTACCAGGAGCCTGGCATCGTGCATATCACATGCACCGGTTTTCTCTCCCCTTCCTCAGTTAACTTCTCTTCATTATGGAGGCGGTAAGGCTCTGGGATGTTAAGAGAGAAACCTGATTATGTCCCATTCTGTGTTCTTTTTCTCACCAAGCGCTGCTAAAGCCTGCCTTCCTACTGCGGGGGGGGGGGGGGGGGGGAGGGGTTCACCCTGGTGGAAGGAGAATGATCTCTTCTTAAGGACATGCTGGGCTCAGAGGACAACCTGAGCATCTATCCAGTGTGAAACATGAGGTACATGCCAGTGTCAGTGCCATCCATATATGTATGTGTTCCTAGCTCAAGGAAGATGCTTGTAAAACATCTTTTTTTGGATTCTTTTTTTGCGTGACAAATAACACACTGTGTTCAGGCTGCAATGATGACACAATTACCACTGACATCCATGGGGAAATCAACTGTTATTCAAAACAACAGCCTAGGGTCTTTCATTTCTTTTCTCAGAGATGCTTCTTCTTCTTCTTCTTCTTCTTCTTCTTCTTTAATTTATTTATTTTGAGAGAGAGAGAAAGTGAAAGTGGGGGAGGACTAGAGAGAGAGAGGGAGAGGGAGTGGGAGAATCCCAAGCAAGCTCTGTTCAAAACCATGAACCGTGAGATCATGATCTGAGCCAAAGTCCAGTGTTTAACTGACTGAGCCCCCTGCAAGCCCTCTTAGAGCTATTTCTAATTCCTCCTTAAACCCAAGAGAAAATTTCACTGCCTGTCTTATTTTCTCTACTTATAACACAGCTGACCTCAGTCCTCCTACACATTTATTATGAAGATGAATATGAAAGGGGTTTTTAGCCTTTTAGAGACCCATTTAGATACAGATCACGTACAAAAAGACATTCCTATTTGTTGTGTTGTTATTAGGAAAAACAATCACAAATAATAATAACATTAATTTAGTTACAAAATAATCCAATCTCCCTTAGACAGAAGTGAAAGAATGTACTCTTTTTCTTTTTATTACAAATATTACATAATTAATTTATGTTCATTATAGAAAACTTATTAGTACAGATAAATCATAAGGAGAAACCCCACCCCACAATCTCACCTCCACATATAACAAGCATTGATTCTTAACTCTTTGGTGCAAATTCTTCCTTTGTTTCCTTCCCTCATGTGTATGTGCGTGTGTGTATGTGTAAAACTTTCTACTCTTTCATAACCTGCTTGTCTGCATGGTAATACATTGTTAACATTTTTTTCATGTTGATAATGTCTATTTAATCACATCTTTATTTTAAGTGGCTGAATTATATTTCATTGTATTGGTGTGCAATCATATTTTGAAATAATTTTTACTATTGGAACTTAACAAAAAATCAATCATCATGAACAATATTGCAGTGAACATCTTTTATTTGCTTATCTCATTGTTTTTTGGGGAAGCGTTCCTGGAAGTTAAATTATGGGGCCAAAGTCTATGTGCATTTTATGGCTCCTGATACTCAGGCCAACACTCCTGCCAGAAGGCTGTCCGTGTGCTACTCCCACCAGAGTGCCAGAAAAAGCCAGTTTTCCCATGCCTTTGCCAATAATAGGCATTTTCATTCTCTTTTAACTTTGCCAATTTGAGATGTGAAAAAATGGTATTTTGTATTCATTTGCATTTCTTGCTTCGTAGAGAGCTTAAACATTTTTTATGTGTTTCTTAGCCACTTATATTTTATCTATTTCCTTTGTTCTTTTTTTTCCTAGAATATTTTTCTTTTATCTTTCCTGATAAAATAGACTCAGCAATACTTTCCCTAGATAATTTTAGGATGTGGAGGTTCAGATTCTCTAAAAATGTAATTTCCTCAATGCAATCTCTCCTCACTGAAGGAAGGCAGGCGATCATTTTAAGAAGAAAAACAAACTGGCACTGAAATTTCCACAAAACAGATTTGATTTTTTTAACTAGCATTCTATCCCTCAATTTTTTTCATATGGAATTGTTTTTCCTCTCTCTCTCTCTCTCTCTCTCTCTGCGCGCGTGCGTGTGTGTGTGTGTGTGTGTGTGCGCGTTGATGACCTTGTACTTTTGGCTTAGATTCAAAAATAAACAGGCTCTCTAACTTTTATGTTCATTTTGAGTCCCAGAATCTTCTATAATAGTGTGTCTACCTGTGTATGTGGATGGGTGAGGATTGGGTATAAGCGACTGTGTCTGGAAGGTGTCTGTTTACATTAATACCTGGAGGGCTTCTGTAGCCCAATCATTTATGATAACAGCACAAGCTACTTGTTGGCAATGACAGAACCCGTGTTTTGGCACTAGAATAAGAACTGTATACATAATTCATTATACAGACAATTTAAGGAAAATTACACATAACACGTTATAAATGACACATAGGAGCTTCTGATATAAATTTCTAAGTCTCCACCAAGAATTGCAAAATCCTCTCTTCTGCCTGGTTCTTCTGTCTCCTCAGATCTCGTCGGTTTCTATCTTTCCTCTTGCCCCCAAGGTCCTTTTTCCTAGTCACTGCACACTATCATCTCCATAGTTGACCATATGGACTCTTCGTTCATTCATTCATTCTCGAAATGGAGTGGGTGAAGCCACTGGTTCCTCTGATGCCCTCTGCAGAACACCTGTCCTGGTTGTTGGCAGACGGTACTTCCTGGTCCAGAATCTTCCTGTCTCTCCGAGGACGCTGTCTGCCACGATGTGCTTCGACAGCACCGCTTCCCTTTCCACACATGCTGAGGCAGTAGAAACGGTTTTCTAAGGTTTAGCGAAGACTATCTTCCAGGCTGGGGCCTGGTTGAAAATTATTTCCCCATTCTCGTTATTTCAAGATGCGAACACAGTATGTCATTTCAGTGAGATACCTATAAACAGTCTCTCTGACTACTTAAGCAAATGACTCTCAAAATTATAAGGGCGATTCATATCTCCAGGAGTACTGCAAATCTTGTTTACTTAAAACAAAACAAACCAAAAGGCTCTTTAAAGCCTCTAATGAGCTATATATAGCTAATAATTTGAAAATATTTATCAATCCTCTGCTTCCATCTGAGAGTTCCTGTTTCCTTTTGGTAATCCATTAGTTCATATATCTGCAGCTGAAGTAGGAATACACCGACTTCGCCCAAACATGGACCCTGCACACTTAAAATTATTCCCCCAAGCCATTACTAATACAAGACAGGTTGTATCTAATAGACTTCTGCTGAAAATATTTCGGGATATCAGAGAGATTACATCACAGAACAGGAGGCTTATAATTGCATTGTCAGGAGTCACTATTCCTAATATCTTATCAGCCATTCTCTAACCCACAGAAACCTTTTGATATGTCACTCCTTATGGGACCTGGCTTCTCACCACATTGCTGACTTCTCTGTCTTCCCCCATAAGAACTTTCTCCTATCTCTTCTCTCAATCCCCAGGCCCCTATTTCCTATTAAATGTCCAAGATTCCCATTTCATTATTAAGCAGAGCAATTTATCTTTGCTTTGTCTTAACCCTCTTCTCTCAGACTATGCCAAAGCCTTGTGTTCCATATTCAATAGAGACATTCATAAGGGAGCCACTTTCCATGAGATTAAGCGCTCTGAATGCAGAAGTGATTACAGTCACTAAATAAATAAAATGCACCCTCTCCTCCCACTGAACATTAAGCATCACAGCCCGTGGAGACTGGCCCACCCCAGATTCCATCTCAGCTATCAAAGCTCACACATACTCCCCTCACATTCTTCCCCATTCTCCTTCTGCTCTCCTTTGGTTCCACTTAGCCAACTTCTCAGCCCTTCCTACTTTGCTGGGATTTTAATCAATAGACCCAGACATCTGACCTCTCTGCTCACTCTTGAAGAGCAGCTACCAGGGCAAGATGTTTAATGCCATTCTCCTCAATATGTGTAATCAGCCAACATCCACTTCCTCTGTCTCCATTTCCTCTTGCTCATGGGGCTTCTCGCACTGCTGGAGATAGTCCAAAGGGTACAATATCCAGGTCTTCTCTCGGTTTATTTTTCTCTTTCTTTGACCTGCTCCATTTAGTAAGCGATTGCTTTAGCATGCCACATGGTCAAAGTTGCCTTATGGAAGTGCTTCACCTCATTCTTGAGAAAATACAGTGTGATGTTTGATGATCGAAGGAAGCGTTAGCCATTGCTGCCAAGTGCTCTTACCCTGTTCTCCTTCAGAAAAGTCATACATCATCTGGCCTGGCCCAGTGCTATTCAGCCTAATGCTGTAATTGCACTGTGATTACCTGCGCTGGCCCTCCTGCCTGCCTTAGACGTGATCGTTTCTCATGAGTATAATTCATTGGCGTCATAGAGGGCTTGGAGGTGATTCATTTCTACTGTCTCCTGTGGCTCCTAAATAAAACATTTTAAGCAAAGAATAGACAAAAGGGAAGGCAGAGAATAGTGATGAATTTTTATATCACTCCCAGCTGACATGTTCCCCTCCCAGACCAGGACTAGTGCATTAGGAGTAAAGAGATCACTCATATCATGGTATTTTTGTAATAAATTGCAATGCTCACTATAGTGTGATTGAGCCTTTTTCAAGAAGGATGCTATTGAAATGAAAAAGCTCTCCCTCATTTCACTTAAGATTATACTGACCTTTTGAGATCAAGTCTTACTGGTTTTCCTGACACCAAGCTTTCAGCCAGGAGGATGCTGCCTCGGTCTGAGATGCCTGGACCGTAGCACCACAGTGATGTATCTTTGCTTCCCTTACCCCTGAACCCCAGAGGGTGATGTACCTGCTAAAGATAGGTCTTGGGGTTGTCTAGTAACCCTTTGTTGGTTATTGTCAGGTATGCTGTTTCCTTATTCTTCAGGAGGAGGAAATGCTCACCCTACAAAAGGATTCTAGGCATAGGGTTGGAGGAGGGGAGAGTATACTCTGGAAAGGGGAAGAGACATGACTTGGGATGAAAGGGTGTGAGGAGGCCTCCCAGGCTGTGCTACTCAATGAGTGGCCTGCGGACCAGCAACATCAACATCACATGGGAGCTTGTTAAAACTGCAGAATCCTTTCCTGAACCATAATCTGCATTCTTGATTGGTCTAATCCAGTGTCTCTCAAATGGTGATCCTGGGGCCAGAAGCATCAGTATAACCTGGGGAAAAAATAAGCTTTGTCTAAAATTATAGTTTTGGGGGCGCCTGGGTGGCTCAGTCGGTTAAGCGTCCGACTTCAGCCAGGTCACGATCTCGCGGTCCGTGAGTTCGAGCCCCGCGTCAGGCTCTGGGCGGATGGCTCGGAGCCTGGAGCCTGTTTCCGATTCTGTGTCTCCCTCTCTCTCTGACCCTCCCCTGCTCATGCTCTGTCTCTCTCTGTCTCAAAAATAAATAAACGTTAAAAAAAAATTTTTTTTAAATATAAAATAAATAAATACATAAAATTATAGTTTTGGAAATACAAATTCTGTTTCCACCCCAGACCTACTGTATCTCACAAACTTGAAGGGCCAGACCTTCCAGGAGACTCTAGGGCACACGTGAATATGAGAAACATTGTTTTTACACCATTGTCTTTGCTAGGAATTAGTTCAGAAACCCCAGCCTGAGCCAATTAATGACTATGGAATTGCTATAGGAATGTGTATGGGACTGCAATACAGGTCAGAAAGACTCCGGTGGAAGGTTATCCAAGTTTTTTGAGAAAAGTTTTGTCACATTTAGACAGAGCTTCGGGATAAATGGTTCCTCTCCCTATGGATGATGCTGTGGACATACAGAGGGAAAATACTGCTACAGCCACCTTGCTGATAGCCTGGAAGGTAGCGGACACAGAGATGAGGACAGAGGAGAGGGGATAGCAGGCAAATGACCTGGAGCCAGGCTTCCTCTAGTTTATAACTACGTAAACCATTTCATTTCCTCATTTCAGCCCGCTTAAATTGGCTGTTACTTGCAGCTTAAAGCATCCGGCATAGCTATGATGCAGTAAATAAGCTGCATTGGTCTCGTTTTGCCAATGGCCTCAATACCCTTCAAACCCAGGAGTGATATTCAAATTATTTCTTAACCAGTACAGTCCAGGCATTGCCATGTCAGAAGGAGGGACCACTGGAACATTTGTACGGTTCATTTAGTGGGACTTACCCAAATCATATCTTCTTTCCCATCACTTCTATAGCAATGATGTCACCTCTTCTATGGTATACCATCGGGGTAGAGCCCGAGTTTTTCCTTCTTTAGTGGGCCATCTGTGTTTCTCTGAAATCCTCTGGGCTGGCAGGCAGTCATGGGGACACTTCCTGGTGAGAGTTTCCTTCTACCATAATTTCAGTACTCGTTTTTGCTTCCCATTGTCTCCATGAAAAAGAAGTAGCTAGTACTCATATCTTAATAAATCATCAAAAGTTCCTTCAACTCTCTTCCTCCCTTTCTTAAATATTCAAATTTAATAAAATTTTTATAAAAATTAAAAATTAACAAAAAGTTTATTTTAAAAGATTCATTAAAATGAAATAAGTCAGGACTTTAAAAGTTTATAGTAGAACCAAGTATATAAATCTATGGTATTAACTTTTTTCAGGACTATTTTAGCGTTGAATCGATTTTGTTCTAATTCTCTGAAAATTGATAATGCCCATATAGTGTACCTATATGGAATTTATTAATGAGGATATTTGATTCACTGGAAAATAATTTCATATACCACAAACCAAATAATATGGGGTTTTAATATATTCTATAAATAGATACAGAGTGGTTACATTAATTTATTAAAATCAAAATCCAGAGCCTTTAACAGAACAATCATGGGGACTGTGGCGCATGAAATGAGACACACATGTTTTAATACAATTTTTGCATTCATAGCTATTGGTAATAACTAGAGCGTGATAACCTGAAATTGCAATCTGTTCCCTGATTTCTGTTTCTCCTGTCCATCAAAAGCAATCAGTTTAATTTGAGTATAAAATATGAGCAGTGAAGGCACCAATGATTAACAACTAGATCTGTCTTCTGGAAGCAAATGATACTGAGTATATCCTATCTTATTGTTTTCAAAAAGAAATGTCAGAGTGGGATTCTACTAACTGGGATTTGGATGTAACCTTGATGACACAAATAGCTATGTAGACATATCGTGTGGTTGGGCAGAGCTGAGTGAATTATGGTGATAATATTTTCACCACCAAACACCTTGCCTTTTCTCTAAGTAATCAGTCACATATTCCGGTCCTACTGACAGACTTATCATAGAGGTAGCTAAGAGGATCTCCTTTGAGTTTTGATAAAAAGTTTACAAAAATAATAACCTGGTTTTTTAAAATAATCTGTAGAAAATCAATCTCCAGTTTTCCACACAGATGAAGCACATCACATGAAGACCACCCGTTTCCTTGTGATTTGATAGCATGATGCTCATGCTATGTCACTAACAGATCATTTTGGAACTAGGTTTCCAAATAAGTTACAGCTGGTATCCAGTCTCTTAGAATGATGAATCAGAAACTATAATTTAATCCATCTCTTTGAATCTTGTTCTTTGCTCCTAAGCTTACGAAGGACATGACTGGTAGAGGTTGGAATTTATGATAGAATTTTCTAGAACCACTTCTTTCTAGACCCCTCAGGCAATTAAGAATGTGACTCTGTTGTTTCTTATGCTGTTGAATGATAGAATCTGGTGCAGGAAGGTGACCCCTTTAATCTCGGGGTCTCAGGGGATGTCTTTTTATTTCTTTAATCATTAATTCTCTCTTATTGCCTTGATCTTCTCCCTAGGTTTCTTATAGCACATGTATTGGCTCTCTTGGATCTATTCTCTATATATTTAATATCCATCCTTTCCCCCCAGGTTCCACAAGAGTGAGCCAGACTTTAGCTGGATTGATAGGTTCTAGTATTCAGAACATTTCTTGTCTCCATTAGAAATGTTTTAAGCAGTTGTATGTATGGTCTGAATGCAGATTTGCCAAGTCTCAGGTTAGCCTTTTTACCCTGATGCAGGTTCCCTCAAAATGTGATGAATTTGTAATCTTTTTTTATTTCATGTGTGGGTTCATGTTCTCTACTCAGTGCACTCTAAGACAGATGTAGATATTCAAAAAAATTTAGGGAAAATGCCTGTGAAAGATAAAGGAGAAAGAACAGGAGAAGGTGGAAAATGGCTCCAACCAAGAGGTCTGACACCTGTGCAGGAGGGGAAGGAAGGAGAAACAGGTTCTCTGACTAAAGCAAAGTTCTAAGAAAGTTTAGGTGAGGCAGATGGTGAGTTCTTTAGCCAAAGCCACCTGTTAAGAGAATCTCTTGTCTGGCACGAATGGCCCTGCATCAGTGCTGGAGTAGCCCATGGGAAGAGCTGTCTCCGTGTGAATGATGGGATAGGTCTGGAGAAGCAGCACCTGGGACTGTCAGTCAGTGATGCTCATGCAACAGGAAATCATGGCCACTGTGAAATGGCACTCAGCCTTGATCCGTATGTTTCCTTTAACTTACAAGTCTTATCATGTTGGATGATTTCTCTTCCTTTGCTCAACTTTATTGGGTGAGGCATCGCTTTTCCGGTCTGGGAAATGAGGGGATTTCACTCAGAAATAGGAGAGAGTCTTTATCAAAGAATACAAGTCCAGACAAAGAGAGAAGGGAAACTTTAGACAGACCTTTAAATAGACTCTGTAGATGTTGTCTACTTAAATAGCATTGTCTCTTGGGGTTAAAAAGAGAACGAGATGCAGAGGCACAGCTTAGCAAGATCCCTGTTACATCGAAGAATTTATCTTCAAGTCAAAGCTACCTTGGGCAATGTTCCTTTTTTACTTGGCATGCCCACAGGGCATGTCATGGCCACAGGGGCTGTCATGTTTTATTAAGCATGCTCTCTACCCCCAAAAATAAGCTGGGAGTGAGTGCTGTAGTTAGCTACTTCCCGTACGAGCTTCCGTACCCTTCCCCAGAGACACTATTATTTTTTGCTTCTCATCAACTGTGCAGTAGGCTGCCTTCACCTCTAGCCCCTGCCACTTTGAGGATGGTCATATTTGAGAGTGTCTGGTGGGAAGTACTATCCACTTCCTCTCCACACACACTATCCTTTATGAAAGGTACATCTCGGGTTTACCAATTCTTTGGTCAAGCCAATCTTTTTTTCCATTAAGTCCTACATGACATCCCCTGTATTTAGAAGGAGCAATTCTGAGTTTCTGTTCTGATACAAAATTTTCTTTCCTTTCTTTTTTCCTTTTTTTCTTTTCTTTTCTTTTCTTTTCTTTCTTTCTTTCTTTCTTTCTTTTTCTTTTTTTTTCCGGTAAGGATTGACACAGACTAAAAGGGTTTTGGATTTGGCTGAAGTAATCTACTCTCTCACACCAACTTGTCATGACTTGTATAGGAGGTTGAACAGGAGAATAGCTAAAAAATAAAGTTTGAATTCTGTGTATATGTTGTGTTTAGGGCGATTGGTGGAGGCAGGAAGAAATGGTAACAGAAGTCAGATGGCATGGAGTGACCCCTGTGCTCCCGAAAGAGAATTCGCTTTGCCTGAGGGAAGGTGGCAAGTTGAGCCAATTACAGCAAGAGGTTCCCCGATGAAGGCTGAGGGGAGGGGAGCAGGTACACTGAGCCAAAGGCACTAAAGTGGTACCTGCTCAGTCACTCTGGTAGGAGGCAACATGGGAGAAGGAAGGGCCCTGGATACGAGATGGAAGATCTAGCTCGGTAAACTCCACAACACGTTTGAGTAGGTCAAACAATACCATAGTAACAATGAATAAACTACATTCTCCCCCTCTGTTCTCAAGAGATTGTTGAACCTCCATGACCCCGTGAGAACTGAGGCAACTGGCGAAGATCAGCAGAGATCATTAATAGAGACAGAAGCCCACCTTGGACATTAGAAGCTATTGGCCTTGTAAACAGTAGAGGTGAGTGCCAATATATCTCTGGATGCACATAAGACACCTCTGAGGGATTCCCAGAAATGCATTAAGGGTGGGAATAGCTTTAAGAGATTGAATTAAAACAGGTATGAAGCAGAGACTTTGAGTTATCTGGATTCACGTATAAATATGAATGTGACCTTACTGAATTTGTCATTATAATTATTTGAAACATACAAAGGAATATTTGCAATATTAATATGAGTTTGAATCGTGATTTAAATTTTGATGACCCACTACCCATATCAAAAACTAACACTATGGGGCACCTGGGTGGCTCAGTCAGTTGAGCATCTGACTCTTGGTTTCGGCTCAGGTCATGATCTCTCAGTTCGCAAAATGGAGTTCTGCGTCAGGCTCTGCGCTGACAACACAGAGCCTGTTTGGGATTCTCTCTCTCCTTCTCTTTCTGGCCCTTCCCTGCTTCATGCATGCATGTGCACTCTCTCTTACTCATAAAATAAATAAACTAAATAATAGATTATTCCTTGGAAGTATATTACATATTAAAAAAACCTAACATTATGGATTACTGCAGCCAAGTCATAATTAGATTGGTAATGATTTGTATAATCTAAATACATGTTTTTGATTCAATGATAAAATGAAAAAGAATGGTCTCCACTCTCTACTTTTGATTATTAACAGTAACACATTTTTAGATAAGTAAACTTATTTTTTGATTAAAAAAACTCTAACATTAATAATACCATGGAATATATTACTTCCCCTATCCAGTCCCTCTCTCCTCTCCTTAGGTAACAATTACCTTGGATTTTGCTTTGACATTATCATCCCTTTGCTTTTTGAATGTTGTTGCTATATATTGGTTACATTCCTGAGCAATGTAATTTTTAGTTGTTCTTATATTTGAACTTTATAAAAATAGTATCAAATAGTCTTTAGTGTTCTGTGACTTACTTTTTTAACTCAACATTATGTTTCAAAGATTCATCCATGCTGTTTATCTATCCATCATATTTGGATTGTTTGAATAATTGATGTTATTCTATCCATCATATTTGGATTGCTCTGGTTATGTTTTTAAAAACAACTTTTATATGATCGTTCTTTTGCATGTGTCCTTTTGCACACATGTAAGTATTTATTTGGAGTGGAAATTCTAGGATTTAGGCTATATACATTTGCAAATTTATAAGAAAATGTCAAACTATCTAATTAATAATACCAATTTTTTCTCTCTGAGAATGATTAGTTTTTTTGTGCTCCAAATCCTACCAGGTATGGCATTGTCAGAATTTAATTTTTACCAATATTATAGGTATAAAATGGTTTCTTATTGTGACCAGATGTGCATTTCCATGAATATTAATAAACTCGTGTATATTTTTATATTTGTGTTGCTTTTCCTGGTGAGTCATCTATCAGCAAATACAAATCTACAGGAAGATTTTGTTTTCTTCAAGAGACAACACAGACTGGTCTCCTATGAATGGTGTTTTTTGTCCTACTAAAAGAAATTCCCCCTACTCTGATAAGGAGAATCTACCTCCTTCTTAAGGATCCTCCTATTATGTAGGTTTCCCCTTAATTCATATGGGCTACCTGCTCCATCTGTGGAGAGTGATGCCAGACTCAGATAGATTTTCTTCTGGTAGCAAACCTCTCCCTTTAGTGGTTTCTGAAGTTCATCTCACCACACCATGTTGCTAAACCTATGGTGTGGAAAATGTGAAGCTGGTAGAACTCGGCCTCAGCACCCCTCGCCTCCCTTTCCTGGGCACCTTCGTCTCTTAACCACATCCTTTCTCCACAGTGCTCCCGAACTACCCATTCTCCCCACACACGTTCTTCTGGCTCCTCTGGTCAAAAGAATAGATGATTAAAATTTAGAAGAAAGTCAGCCCATTAGGGCTTTTTCACTTCCCAAAGAGAAGCACAAGAATAGATGTTTCAAGGAGCAATCTCTAAATGATAAAATGATAACATTTCAGGCACTGCATCCCCAAGGAACTCTCCTCAATCACACTACTCAGTTTGTTGCTCCATATGTCAATTAGGAAGACCAGATGTGCTGACAGAAGGGCTAGATCCTAGAGTCTGAGCTACACTGGATCTTGCCAGCCGCCGTAGGAAATCTCCTCCTTCTTGCCTCTTACCTCCAGCCCACCCATCTAAGGAACCTCAGATTCAATTCCAACTAACATGTAAAGTGCACCCATTGCATATTATGTGCTTTCACTCATCTTTTCTCATCTTTTCCCACATTTTTTTATGTTCTGGAGAGAAGGTGGCTGAACATCTCGAGGTTAGTTGACTTGGAGAAAGCCACATAACTAGTAAGGACTGCAGCGAGGGCTCATCCTAAACTCAGCACTGGAACTTTCTCCATATCTTATAGTTATAGAAATGTACTTTTGTCCCTTAGTCTGGAAGGGCTTGCTAATAAAACCATCTAGGTCTTGAGCTATGTTTTCTTTTGACCAATTTTTCAAAAAGAAAATCTCTTAAAGTTTCCACTTGCAGCGGTTATGACATCTTACTTCTAAGCTCATCATTCCAAGCAGGGAAGACCCCAGAATCTTCCTGCTACCATTCTGATCTTTAAAAGGGGTCGCAGGTTCTCAATGCCTTTGCTTCTTCTCTTTTCATATGACCCTTTGAGTCATAGGAAGCTCTTTTCATACCACATATTCTAGTTGAGTGATTCCCAACCATGGTTCCATAGACTGATTGCATAAGAATCCCAGTAGAATTGTTCTTAAAAATACAGATTACCAGGTCCCCTCCTAAAGGCCCTGACGCAGTAGGCCTGGGTGGTTTTAATGTACAGCCAGTCTGGGAGCTCTTGGACTGGTTGAAGTGTCCCGTCACTATGTTGGAGACTGGAAGTTTGGCTCTACCATTACTACCACTCCCTGGGGCTCAGTGTGCTTACTTGTGAGCTGGGAATGAATATTTCTTGTCCTTATACACCCACTGAGGTAATTTATGGAACAGATTATGTCATGGGTATTAACACACATGGTGGAAATGCTTTACAAGTAAGAGCTTATTTCTGTTCTTCTGCTCAACAGGCATTGCCAAGAGAGCAGCTCAAGCATGTATCAATTCAATATTTAATATCTATCAAGTTTTTATGCAGGCAGGTAAAGATGATGTGACTCCTTCCTCCTAAGGAGCAGAGAATAATCTCCTTAAGATCTCCTAGCTGATCTGCTTGTCAGTCCCTAGTCTGTTGGCCCACTTCCAACCCTCAAACCTTATGGCTCACTCTTTCAGCTTTAATCCCACTTTAACCACAGAGGAAGAGCTTCCTTTCCCTTCAGGGAGATGTCATCTGAGTTCCTTTGTCTGTAGGTCTTGCTCAATCGGCCTCCGGGATCCTCACTCCCCTTTCAGTGCTTAGACTACTCTGCTTCTCAACTTCGAAGGTGCATTACAAGGGTCTGTAGAATTTGTCATAAAAACAGCTTCTCAGGTGCTGCCTCCCATGATTTTGACCACTAGGGCTGAGGACATGCCCCGAAAGTTGCATTTAACAAGCACTCCAGGGAATTCTGTGCAGATGTTCTAAGGAGCACACTTTCGGAAATACTATGCTGCATCTTCTGTGTTCCCATGAAGTCAATATGCATTCATTTTGACTCACCAAGGTGGGATTGTGGCGTTTAGACAGGATTGGCCTGAGGATAGCCTTTTTTGCCGGGAAAAAAGTTTAGCTAAGCACTGTAGAGCCTTGCTATTCAACTTGTGGTCTGCAGACCAACAGCCTCTTCCTACCTAAAAGCTTGTCACCCACGCAAAATCCCAGGCCCCATCCCAGACCTTCTGAATCAGAATCTGCATTTTAGCCAGACCCAGGGTGATGCATGTGCTCATAAACGTGACAGAAACACAGCTGTACTGCCAGAACATGGGTTGGGAATGAAACTAACTTGGGTTTTATTCTGTGTACCATCATTTATCCATTCTATGTACTCGCTTAGTGGCTTCACCACTTTGTCTTTTTTCCTAATGAGTGAAATGGAAATAATAGAAACCACAAACATTGATTTAATCCCCATTATAATCTTGAAGGTATATTGTCTCAGAGAAATCCTGACAGAAAATAATGTTTCATACATGTTGGTCTCTTAACACTTTCTACCTTTAAGTAGTAGTGTCTAGAATTTATATTGGATATATGGGAATTCATTAAGAAAAGAAATTGTTTAAATGCTTCAGGTGGACAATTCAGATATGCGGAATTATACAGAGAAGTCCTTGAGTGATCTGAAGAACTGTCTGAGAAGAGCAAGCCACAGATATTTTTGTGGGGTGAAAAGAAAGAAAAATGAGAATATGCAAGAAAAAAACATGGGGGATGGGCATCGAGGAGGATTGAGTTTTCCTGCCCCACCAGGATTAGGCAGTGTGGAATTGGAGGCTGAGAGAGGAGCCCAGGCAGCCAACAAAGACAGCTTGCCCATGACTTTCTGGAAGGTGGCTGAGAGGTGGCAGTTTTGCTGCAGGTGAATCATGAGAGCATTTTTCACCCAAAGCCAAGTCTCAGCATGGGCAGAGTCAGGGTAAGACCTGACAAAGTGGCGAGCTTCACATTTTTATGATAATAGAGTTTATCTTATAATTTAGATATTTCCAAGAGTGCCCAGAAAAGGGGAACTTGTATCCAGCGACAGGTCAATGAAGCTAATTACTCAATTCATGAAAAATTGCACTGATAAAGCTGCTTCAGTTGTGTTATCTCTATGACTTGTTATCGGGCCATAGTGGAGGGAGAGCTTCCATTTCTATAACTCACACTCCCCATTGATTTCATTTCTCACTCTGCTGCTCAGAGAGAGTGGCCCTCAGTGAGGTGGACCAAGTGCTCCCCTCCAGCTTCTCATCAGGTGATTCCACCTGCCTGTGGTCTCCTGCTGCTCCTACTATCCTGATCTAGGCCAGGCATTCTGTGTTCTTGGCTGAAAAAGACACCTCATTCTTTTAATTAGATCCCTCTAGAAAACATCTAAGGAGATGCATCTTCAGTTGCTGTCAAACACTGATTGTAGAGAATGATACAATCACTCTGTTCGAAAATGAATCCAACTGAACAGTGGCCATTTCTATTAGGTGGCTCTGGAATGTAAGATGACATTGTGTCATATAACAGACATACATTAATTTCAGGGGGGAGGGTTAATTTTGATATTTCACATTGTACCTTTTAATCGGATGTGTTTTTCACTCTTTGGAGAGCAGTACACGAAACATCCAAAGGGTGTTGATATCGCTGTGGCTTCCATCATACTCATCATCATAGTCATCTTTATCATTGTGAGGGAGACTATTTATTGAGCATCAGGCACTTGGCCAGGAACTTTTGCATATAAAATTTAAAGTTGAACGTTAAGCATTATCTCCTGATAAACCCTTCAGGGTAAATACCTGCAAAATGGTGCTATGGGTGTAAGTAAATAATTTAACCTGCCATTAGAAAAATGAATATAGATCTACTGAATCTTGGAGGATGTCTGCCAAACCTAATGATTTTGAATCCTAAGCCATTCTTTTTGACCATAATCAGATAATAATGCAAGTTATATATGGGTGCCATTTGTATGTCATCATAATAAAAATATCGGAGACAGAAAAGAATGTATATGTTCTTCAGAATATAAAAGAATATGTACCTATTCTCAACTGCAACTAAAAATAGGATCCTTGGCTGAAACAACTTCTTACTAGACATGTCTATGGAGGCAAGGGAAACAAAAACAAAAATGAACGATTGGGACTTCAGCAAGATAAAAAGCTTTTGCACAATGAAGGAAACAGTCAATACAACTAAAAGGCAACCAACAGCATGGGAGAAGATATTTCCAAATGACATATTGGATAAAATCTATAAAATCTATAAAGAACTTATCAAACTCAACACCCAAAAAACAAATAATCTAGTGAAGAAATGGACAGAAGACATGGATAGACATTTTTCCAAAGAAGACATCCAGATGGCTGACACATAAAAAGATGCTCAACATCACTTATCATCAGAGAAATACAAATCAAAACCCCAATGAGGTACCATCTCACACCTGTCAGAATGGCTAAAAGTAACAACTCAGGAAACTGGATGTTGGCCAGGATGCAGAGAAAGGGGAACAGGAGACACTTTTGCACTGTTGGTGGGAATGCAAACTGGTACAACCACTCTGGAAAATAGTATGTAGTTTCCTCAAAAAGCTTAGAAAAAGAACTAACCTATGACCCAGAACTTGCACTGGTAGGTATTTATCCAAAGGATACAAAAATGCTGGTTTGAAGGGGCACATGCACCCCAATGTTTATAAGAGTGCTGCCAACAAAGTCAAATAATGGAAAGAGCCCAAATGTCCATCAACTGATGACTGGATAAAGAAGATGTGGTGTATATATACAATGCAAAATGGAATATTACTCAGGCAATGAAAAAGAATGAAATCTTGTCATTTGCAACAATGTGGATGGAACTAGAGGGTATTATGCTAAGCAAAATAAGTCAGTCAGAGAAAGACAAATATCATATGACTTCATGTCTGTGGAATTTAAGAAACACAACAGATGAACAGAGGGGAAGGGAAGGAAAAATAAGATAAAAACAGTGAGGGAGGCAAATCCTAAGAGACTTTTAAATGCAGATAACAAACAGAGGGTTGCTGGAGGGAGGTGAGTGGGAGATGGGCTCAATGGGTGACGGGCATTAAGGAGGGCACTTGTTGAGATGAACACTGGGTGTTCTATATAAGTGATGAATCACTGGGTTCTACTCCTGAAACCAATACTACTCTGTATGTTAACTAACTTGAATTTAAATAAATAAATAAACAAACAAACAAGCAATCCAATAATTAAGATATAAGTTAAAAAGAACCAGGGCCAGAAGCAACTCTGTTTCTCACTGCCAAGAATTATTGTTAATCTGTCACAGCTGTTTCCACTAACCCTGACCATCACCTTGTTGTTAAGGAACAAGCTCAGTGAAGACATCAATAACCTGGGTCAGAGTAGCTTCACCCATGATATACCAAGTCAGAGGCTGGGAAAAAATCAACAGAGACCAGCAGCAGGTTACTGAATCATTTTCAGACAGATTGCTTCTCAAGGTGATAAGGAAGTATTACAGTGGTCAAGCATATCCAAATCATACTTAAAGACTTTTTGCTCCTTAAATTAACTATTAGCTTAAGACACACCAGATTGCCCTTTTGCTCATGAAGCAACCTGGCACGAGAGCTTGGAGGGAGAAGGAGGCATCCAATAAACTACTTAGCTTATGGTTTAGACGGCAGAGAGGAAATGTTCTTTAAAAGGGGGAAAAAATTACACTAGGCCTACAGAAGTAGGTCTTACAAGTTAGTGAAGAGAAAGGCTCAACAGAATGTCAACATTCTGGGGACAGAAAATCTTCATTATGCATGTGTTAAAATTTAAACTTTTTTAAAAAGTTTATTTATTTATTTTGACAGAGAGAGAGAGAGAGTGAGGCATGAGCAGGGGAGGGGCAGTGAAAGAGAGGGAGAGGGAGAAAGAACCCAAGCAGGCTCTGAGCTGGCACCGAGCTGGCTGTGGGTTTTGAATCCATGAACTTTGAGATCATGACCTAACCGCAATCAAGAGTCAGATGCTTAAACAACTGAGCCACCCAAGTGCCCCTAAAATTTAAACTTCTTGATCACTAGTGTTATCTATAAACCAAAAAAGATAAGGGACTTGGATCTACAAAGTTCCTAAGTTTTGCCTGGATTATGAAGTTGAGGAAACGGATCTCCTAGATATCAGATGAGATCTGGTTTCTAAGATTTTGTTTACCAGATTCATGGATAATTCCCCTAGTCTGCCTTTATTCTCAATTCTAAGTAAGCCCAGGTCTTTCCAGAAGTATATCTCATATGTGAGTGTTTGGGAAGGGATGGTGGTTTTCTAATAAAGTTGAAATTTACTATTGTTCTGGGTTGACTTTACTGAATTCCTTTCTAAATTCTGTTTCATCTGCCACATTACCAAGCTGGCCTGTTTTTATCCAACTTACGGACAATACTTTTCAAACCAGTAATTGAAGGAGTGATAGTAAAATATTCTAATAGACATAGAATGTTCCCCAATCCAGTCAAATTTTTAATCCTCCATACGAACCCTGGTCCACTCATGCGCACAGATCAACGTGAGGGCCGCTATGCCAAGATTGCACTGTGGGAAAGATGAGCACCTTTGGTCACTTCAAGATGCCATTCCTTGAAACAACTGGTGTGGCATTCAGCCAGAGTGACTCCATCTACCAAAGTGTTAACCATTCAGCAAAACCAAATCATGGACGACCATCACTTCATTCTACAAGGACTCCACGTAGAAGCTTGTAAATGTTCATCTAAGATATCTTCAGAACTGTGAGATGCATGGCATACGGATCTGATAGCAAGGATCGCTTTTTCTGGTGGCAAAGTTGCAACAGAATATTGAAACAAAGCGCCTTTACTTTCTTGGAGAACTGAACTAGCACCAGAAGGAAAACACCCCTTTGGCATGAGCTGGCGGGCTTAATTGACATTTCCTTTATGCTTACATTTTTTAAACTTGCATTTCCTTTAATCTTTAATATGAGGGTTGGCCGGTCTACCCTAACTCCAAAAATGTTTCTCTCTATAGCCTAGGATTAAAAAAAAGTTGCCTGTGTCATAATATTTAAGGAAACAAGCTTTTTGGAGCTTAAGTGTTATAATAACATGTAATGTTAAACTCCCTTTTGAAAAAGTTAGCACATGGGGCACCTGGGTGGCTCAGTCAGTTGAGTGTCTGACTCTTGATTTTGGCTCAGGTCATGATCTCACAGTTTGTGAGTTCGAGCCCCATGTCAGGCTCTGTGCTGACAGCACGGGTCCTGCTTGGGATTCTCTCCCTCCATCTCTCTCTCTCTCTCTCTCTCTCTCTCTCTCTGTTCCTCGGCTTGCTTTCTCTCTCTCTTCCAATCTCAAAATAAATAAACATTAAAAAAAAAAAAAAAAGAAAAAGTTAGCACATAACAACTTTTCTTTGCAATTTCATCCAGATACGTTTCAAGAGAGGCATCATAATCACTGGAAACTATGTGCTCTAGGAAGTCAACTGGACGTAAAAGAAGATAATCACTGTGCATGTTGAGACACTGAACTTGAACTAAAATTATAGCTGCTTAATGGATAATCTGATTTGCATCTCTAATCCAATCCATTCAAACCTAGATAGTTTGTCCTTCTGTTACTAAGTCAGAACTCACTTCTACCCACAGTTACAGGGTGTTTCTTTTTCTTTTTTTAAAAAAAGTAATTTTTTTAAGTTTACTTATTCATTTATTTATTGAGAGAGAGAGAGGCAGAGAGAGAGGGAGAGAGAGAGAATCCTTAGCAAGCTCCACACTGCCAGCGCAGGGCCGGATGCAGGGCTCAAACTCACGAACCATGAGAACATGATCTGAGCCAAAATCAAGAGGTGGATGCTTAACTGACTGAGCCACCCAGCTGCCCCTACAGGGTGTTTCTTGAAGTGCTGCTTCTGACTGCGCTTTTAGCCTCTGGGATCATTTTGTTTCTCTTCTATTTTCCTGGATTAAGCCTGAATACTTCTTTCCCTCCCTGCCCTGTAAGCTTGCTCTGCCATGTGGCAATGTGTGCCTGACCGCTTCATTTTGCTTCTCTCTGAGAGGCAGCCTGTCTCATCTCTATACACTACAGCCTGCGGTCAGATGCATCAGAACTCCCCACAGATGCCAGAGCCCCCAGTTTGGGGGTCCAGGATCTGACTTTGTCTAAGTCTAGTCCTATGTGCAGTGTTGGGGTTGGTCTGGCAGAGGGAAATCGTTCCACTCAGCTAAAAGATGCAAAAGGAACCTTGAAGAAATCTATTGGGGGAGACCTGCCATTGCCATTGTTGGAGGACTGAGCATCACACTGGAACCCTGACTGTAGGGTGGAGGGCATATTCAGGCAGAGAAAACCACATTTGAGAACATGCCCACATGGGAAACAGAATTGCATGTTAACATGGTTGGTGTGGGAGATTTAAATTAAAAAAAAATTTTTTTTAATGTTTATTCATCTTTGGGAGTGGGGAGGGGCAGGAGCAGAGAGAGAGGGTGACACAGAATCTGAAGCAGGTTCCAGGCTCCTAGCTGTCAGCAGAGAGTCCAACGTGGGGCTTGAACTCACGAACCACAAGATGATGACCTGAGCCAAAGTCAGACGCTTTAACAGACTGAGCCACCCAGGTGCCCCAGTGTGGAGGGTTTACATGATGGAAGTGGGTTGGAGTCGAGGAGAACACTAGGAAAGTAGTAGCAGATGGTGAATGATCTCCTAAGCTATGCAACGGGTTTGACTTGACCTTGTACGTGTTGGGAATACCATTATAAGGGTGGCAAGATCAGAATCAAATATATTTCCTGGTAAAATTTGAGGAGGGTATAATGAACCTTCCAGAGATCTCAGTGATTAAAGTGACTTTACAGGAATATAAATGTCACAATTCAAAGCAGCTATGAAGTTAGTACCTCCCAGGCCCTCTCCTGCCAATAATGGCAAAAATATCTACATTTAATTTTCAAAATACAACTGCTCTACAAATCATTGTTTGAGTTTTGCCAGTATGTGCCCTGATGGTCACACTAGACTCTCTTCTGTCCACTTGATTCCTATTTCTATCCCGGCTCTCCTTTTCGTTCTACCTCTCACTGCAGCTTCTCTAAATAGCTTTAAAGCTGTGACCTTTAAAATAAGCACTTAAAAGTCCGGCTGTGATTTACATTCTGAGCATGAGCCAGCTGTTTTTACCTAGACATGCTGTGGGTATGAAAAATTGCTGGAACAATTTAGGATAGAACTCTCTATTTCCAATCGGTAGCAAATGACGATCGGTGAATTATACTTTTTATCTTCAGTGTGTTTCCATTTCTTACAATTCTTACTGTGTCAGAAAAAAAATCAGGATTCACTCCTGCTGCATGTTGATGCACTTCCTGAAAGGTTATTAGCCAAGCCAGTCATACTCTCAGAAAGATGATATGGTCCAACATATTCTCAAAACTTACAGTTTGAATTTATTTTTCCTTTGCTCCCTTCCAAGCTATTATTTTACTGGCAGTCAAAACAACAACAACAACAAAAACACTGGACCCATTGAGCTATCAACTATTATGTTGGAACCAGCATCATTTTCCCTTTCATAAAGGCCAGCTAGAAATGTTCAGCAGAATTATCAACATAGCAATGTTTTGCCTTTTATAAATGACTGGAAACAATTGGAAGTCCTAACCAAGGAATTTTTGGACTCGACGAGGTAAGGAATTATGATTTCATCTTATTTTGAAACTTATTATCCTAAACTAACTTCCAGGTCATATCAGAGATTTCAAAGAAAATGGAATATGTTTTACATAAGATTAGGCAATTGGCTTTAGTCAAATAATCCTGTATAATTGCTAGTTACATCTCCTGAAACACATGGTCCTTATTACTGAAAGAAAGTATTAGCCTTTAGTAGAGTCTCTGATTATTGTTACTCTTAGTGTAGTGAGGGCTCTAAGGGGTGTGTGTGTGTGTGTGTGTGTGTGTGTGTGTGTAAATAAGAAGGGTGTCCTACATAGAACCCTGACATGACACAAGAGGTGAAGACAGGCTTCCTATGGTTTTATTCATAAATGGAGTCCTTGAGTCTTAGGGCAGAGAAGATGGCTGTGTACATCCAATCTGACAGTAGGGCTTATAGGTGAGAACTATGACAAGAGACATAGTCTCCCATATCATGTCCCCTTAGCTGAGCAGAAAAATTGCCCTTAGCTCGGTGAGAACTTGGTTTTGAGCTCTGTCCAGGGGCAATGGTAGGAGAAAAAAACGATGTTGGGTATGACGGGTGATGGTACAACACACATTATTCTTTCTCTCATGTTAAATTTTGTTCCACGGTTTTTGGAAGAATCTGGAAAGGTGACTCAGATTAAGGAGTTGGCACACAATAGTGATGGGCTAAGATAGAATGGCCTTTGCTTGGAGTTCTATAGTAAAGAGGAACAGCAGAGGTTGGCAGGGACTTCTTTGATTTCAACTGGAGCAGTGTAGACACAAACAGGAAAGACAAAAAGGACTGTGAGGAACCAACCCCATTCTTAATTTTATCTCTAATTCCCTACTTTGAAATTGATTTAGCATCCCTGCCTGCAGGTTCACTATCCTTTCTCGTTCAGTATGTCCTATTACATGAACTCCTCACTTCCTCTCGTAATCCTTATTCATCAGTGAAACACCCTTTCATTCTCCTGACCCCAAAACTTGGAATCATCTTTCTTTCCTCCCCTAAAACTCTTTATTTTTTTTTTATTTTTTTTTTTTCAACGTTTTTTTATTTATTTGTGGGACAGAGAGAGACAGAGCATGAACGGGGGAGGGACAGAGAGAGAGGGAGACACAGAATCGGAAACAGGCTCCAGGCTCTGAGCCATCAGCCCAGAGCCTGACGCGGGGCTCGAACTCACGGACCGTGAGATCGTGACCTGGCTGAAGTCGGACGCTTAACCGACTGCGCCACCCAGGCGCCCCTAAAACTCTTTATACCCATGAAACAATATATCTTTAAATTATTCTGACAATAATTCTTTTTTTTTTATTTCAGTTTTTATTTCAATTCTAGTGAGTAATATATAGTGTAATACTGGAGTAGAATTCAGTGATTCATAGCTTACATGCAACACCCAGTGCTCATTACAAGCAACCCTCAGTGTGTTCTTTATCGTTGAGTCTCTTATGGTTTGTTTCCCTCTATTGTTTTCTTCCTTCCCCTATGCTCATCTGTTGTTTCTTAAATGCCTCATATGAGTGAAATCATATGGTATTTGTCTTTCTCTGACTTACTTATTTCACCTCTAGCTCCATCCATGTTGTTGCATCTTTATCCTTTCATCAGTCAATGGACATTTGGGCTCTTTCCATAATTTGGTGATTATTGATAGTGCTGCTATTAACATCGAGGTGCATGTGCCCCTTTGAATCAGTATTTTTATACCCTTTGGGTAAATACCTGGTAGTAAAATTGCTGGGTCATCGGGTAGTTCTATTTCCAAGTTTTTGAGGAACCTCCACACTATTTTCTAGAGCGGCTGCACCAGTTTGCATTCCCACAGACAGTGTAAGAGGTTCCCCTTTATGTGCATCCTCACCGATACCTGTTGTTTCTTGTGTTGTTAATTTTAGCCATTCTGACAAGTGTGAGGTGGTACCTCATTATGGCTTTGATTTGTATTTCTCTGATGATAAGTGTTGTTGAGCATCTTTTTATGTGTCTGTTAGCCATCTGGATGTCTTCTTTGCAAAAATGTCTATTCATGTCTTCTGCCCATTTCTTCACTGGATTATTTATTTTGGGGGCATCGAGTTTGATAAGTTCTTTACAGATTTGGACACGAATCCTTTATTAGATGTCATTTGCCAATATCTTCTCCCATTCTATAGGTTGCCTTTTAGTTTTGTTGTTTGTTTCCTTTGCTGTGCAGAAGTTTCTATTTTGATGAGGTCCCAAGAGTTCATTTTTGCTTTTGTTTCCCTTGCCTCTGGAGACGTGTCTGGTAAGAAGTTGCCATGACCAGAGTCAAAGAGGTTGCTGCCTGTGTTCCCCTGTAGGATTTTGATGGTTTCCTGCCTGCCAATTATTCTTAAAATGGGTCAATGTCTTATTCTTTGTTGCCACTGAACAGCCATAATTGGTGTATATGTCACTAATGCTTCCATATATCCCTCTGCAGTTCAGAAATTTAGTGTGCTTCCCCGTCACCTGAGCAGTCAAGTCCAGTCTCATGTCCCCATCAGGGCTGGTTGACCCTACTTCCAAAACGGTGAAATTCTCACCTTTCTCAGTAAATACCCTCAACTCTGGCCAAAGTCTATGCAGATCACATGCAGTACCTCATCAACACCATTGCTTAGCTAATTCCTATAACAGGCAAGTCTTCTTCCTCTTCCTAGTATCAGCCTTGTTATTTTCTACCATCATATAAAGTCTATTTTAATTCTCTCCATATTGCTAAAGTGATCCTTAGTAACTTTTGCTGCCCAAAGTAACTTTTGCAACCTTGAATAGCTCTGAGCTACACATTGGCTCATAGTGGGCATTTAATAAGCATTTGAATTAAATTACATTTTGCCATATTAATCTCAATCTCCTTCATGTGTGAAAGTATTGTCCTTTAAACTGTAGTAAAAGGTCTTTGAATTTAATAAATACTTGCCAAATTGAATTGACTGGCTCATAGGTTGGAAATAATTTTAATTTTTAAATATGTGCTTGGGCATAGTCTATCAAAAGCGGCCATTTAAACACAAAGGAAACTTAAGCAACATTTCTCTTCCACAGGAGTTTGTGTGAGAGGTGGAGAATTGATGTGATTATTCTTTTTCCCTTTTGGGTACACGCTATTCTCTTAGGAGTCAGGACGATCTCTGTCATTTTTATCTTTCAACAGTATTATTAAGCACATATTCTGATACACAGCACTGTGTGGGAAGACAGCTGAAATGGTCTCTATTTTCTGGACTTCTACATTTTTGTTAAGAAAAGAGTAATAGAACAACGCAAGACTTTGCTCCAAAATGGGTGATTTTGGCAGTATGCTAGAAAAATGCACAGAAAAGAATTATCAATGGGTACAAAACAGAGGAAGCCTTGCAGGAAAGCAGGGTACTAGAAATAAACCTTGAATCAAGGGGTAGGATTTTAATGGGGAGGGTTAATTCCCTATGAGAATTGATGCAAGTGAGTTATTCTCTGTTTCTCCGTATCCCCTTCTATAAAATGAGGGGCTTGGGTAAGATTATTTCCAGAGCTACTTTTAGGGATCCAAGGTAGGGAAGGGAGAGGGGTCATGGTGGAGGAGGGATGGAAAATCAGTGGCTGAGCAAGAGAGCAGTGAAGTGGTGAGGGTTAGCAAAAATCTTTGGGTTACATTAGATCTCGAAGAGGTAGATAGCATGTGCCAGGGGTTCAGGATATTCTGGGAAAATCATTAAAAGTGGGGCTCTGTGACTTCTCTTGATCAGGTATAGCTCGTGATACCAAAATCCTGAGGGTCTTGAAGCTTGGAGTTGTAGATATATGTGTATGTTAAGGGGAAAGAAGAAAATTCTCCTGGTTAGACTGTAAAACTCGTTTTGAAGAAAAGAGTAAAATAAGATCACGCTAGCTACATTTCAAATGCTCAGCAGCCACATGTGGCCAGTGGCCACCATATTGGATAATGCAGATGTAGAACACTGCCATCATTGCAGAAAATTCTATTGAACATGCTGTGCTCTAGGTCTCCTGGCGAGTTCATTCCAAGCCCCAGAATAAGGTCAGAAAAGAGGAAACACTCACTTTCCCCAAGCTATCTTGGGTTTTATGACACTGCCAATATTTCCAGAACATCTCAAAAAATGCCACCAAATTATTTTGAAGTTAATTCATTCCGATTCAAGTCAATTATAACAAAAAAAGTCACACTCCATTTTTTTTCTGTGAAGAGCAAATATTTCTTGTTCACATCTTCTCAGAAGAGCTATTTGAGCAGGTCTGAAAATAGAACCTGTTTAGAGCATACAGGCTTGTTTGTTCTACCGATTACACCACCAGCACAGTTTGGATACAGCAATACGCAGTTGGCCCCTTGGTGCTGCTCAGGTGTTTTCATTGTCCAGAACCCCTTTGACATCTCTCCCTTCGGATCTTCCGCCTTTTTTATTTAGACTTTCTGGTGCCTCCCAAAGAGTGGAATCTAAGGTCAGCTGGTGGATAAATAGTAAGTATATCCTTATACAGGAGACACAATCATGTGAATGTCAAGTTGGCATGTTGACGGGACACTTCCCAACTGGCTTTAGTTCATTATAAAAAAAAATAGTAATCACTTTTAGTACTAAACTTCCTCTCCATGTCATGTCACAATTTGGGGAAGGAGTTTCACAGTAGAATTAAACAAATAACAATTCTTCATGTCCAAAGGGCCTAGAGAGGGTCTTTTGGGGGATGAACCTTGGACCCAGCAGGACATGAAGTGCAACAGTAAACAGGTGAGGGAGATGAAGATACTCCTGAGGACTGGAGATGAGAGTAATAATGCGGAGTGTGGCTCATAACCTCCCATCCCCCTCTGGTAGCTGCCATCTCCCTCTTTCTGCTAACCCTCAGCAGATCGCTGCTATGTCACAATACAGGGACACACACCTCTAGCCACAGAAAATACTTTCTGTGGTATTCCATTTGGCTCATTATAGAACAGAGGAGAGAATGAGTCATGTGGCTTGGTTTTCCCCTTCCCTTCCTTGCCTTAGTACGGCCTCTTTGAGCTTTAAGGTACTTCCCTCAACCATGAATATACACAGCAATAAAATTTTCCTCAATGCACTAAATGAGGCACCAAAGATACTAAGATAAATAACATGTGGTCTCTGCCATGAGGAGTTCAGAGACCATAGAGGGTTGTAAAGCATACGGCATGAATGTCACCACTTTCACCTCCCTTCCTGTAACACACAGGGTTAACATATCACTCATTCATACAAATACCAATTGAGTGTCTACTGTGTATTCACACTGAGCCAGGCACTAGAGATATCAAAATGTGTAAATCAAGTAAGGCCCCTTGCCCTTATGAAGTCTGCATTGAACATTCTTCTGTTGAGCTCAAATGTGGCCTGAGAATCCTTCTCAACACAGTGCTCTGGATAGTACCACTGATTCCTTAGATAAGTAGAGAAGATAATCCAATGTCTAAACCATTATCTGGCAGGAGAGACAGATTCATGCATAAAATAATGTCATGCTGAGTGACAGACACTAGAGAAGAAGTGCACATTAAGCTGTATGGGAGGGGTGCCTGAGTGGCTCCGTCTGTTAAGTGTCTGATTCTTGATCTCTGCTCAGGTCATAATCTCATGGTTCATGAGTTTGAGCCCCATGTCAAGCTCTGAACTGAGAGCGCAGAGCCTGCTTGGGATTCTTTCTACCTCCCTCTCTCTTCCCCTCCCCTGCTTGCGCTCTCTCTCAAAATAAATAAATAAAACTTAAAAAACATTTTTATTCAGTTGTATGGGAATATAGAAAGTGGGTGACTTAACTGCACCCAGGGAAGTCAAGGAAATTCCTGAGAGGAAATATACTTTTTCAGGGACCTGAAGGATGCATAGGAGTCCATAAAGCAGATCAGAAGTGGTTGGCGTGGGAAGAGTCTTGCAGGCACAGGAAGGAGCAAGAGAAGAGCTCAAGGCAGGAAGGAGCACAGGTGATGTTCAGGGAACACATAGTGAACATATGTGGCCGCGTGGGTGAAGTGCTGAGGCCAGGAGCTCAGGAGAGGGCAGATTGTAGAGGTTAGGATTAAGCTCCATTGAGAAAGGTCATCTATTGCATGTTGTGAAGCTGGGAATTTATCCTAGTGGCAACTAGGAGTCCAAGAGGCAAGAGGAACACTTTAAGTGAAGGGACATGCTCAAACCTAAAATAGAAGCAGTAGAATTTAATGCTTAAGACAGCACAGACACTGAGAAAACAGCCTGGGTTTGAATCCACTTGTCTGTTAGCTCTTCTGTGCCTCAGTTTTCTCATCTATAAAATAGACATGATAATGGCATTCACTTCACTGTAAGAATTAAATGAGGAAAGTGCTTAAAACATCGACTGACACGTAAAAGTCCTCTATGTGGGTTTTTTCTATGCTTACCACTCGGTTTTGGCAAATTTGGAAACTACTTTTTTTTTTAAAGTTTTGTTTATTTTTGAAAGGGAGAGTGTGTGAGTGAGAAGGGGAGGGCAGAGAGAGAGAAGAGGAGAGAGAGAATCCCAAGCAGCCTCCCCACCATCAGCATGGAGCCCAATGTGGGGCTCATAAACTGGGATCATGACCTAAGCTGAAGTCAAAAGTCAGACACTTTTGTGTCTGACTCATAAACTGGGATCATGACCTAAGCTGAAGTCAAAAGTCAGACACTTAACTGACTGAGCCACCTGGGTGCCCCTGTTTTTGCAAATTTGGAAGCTGAAGCACAGAAAGACAAAGTAATTTACTGAGGATACAATGCTCTTTTGTGGGGGAGACTGGATATCTATCCATCATGCCAAACCACTTTAAACATGAGCATTATCAAACGTTCATCTCTCCCAATGGATCCTAGCAGATACATTTTTTGTTTGTTTAGAGGATGAAGAGGAAATTAATTCTTCTTAAAAACCCTTTGTCATTTCTACTTTCCCCTTTTATCTTAAGATGCTCCAGCTGCTTCCCATATTGTGTTCCTCCACTCTGTTGTTCTTTTATTTTTAACATGTACCATTTCATTTTCCCAAAACGCAGTGCAATTTATCATAATGTAAAATAAATAAATAAATAAATAAATAAATAAACCCGAGCAGAAACGCAAAGCATATTTTTCTCCAGGAAACTTCCCTCTTCTCAAGCACAGGGAGAGAGAACCCAGTGGCACCTTCGGCAAACACATGCATCCATAAGTGTATTAATCATATCAATGTAAGAAGCTGGTCCAGTTCTGCTGGAATCATATGTTTATGAATAAGAGAAAGCATGTCTTTGTAGATTGGCCAGATATGTCCAGTCGCTGCACCAGTCCAAGGCATTATAGTTTGCAATGCTTCCCACATTTGCAAAATAAGCACATTGATTATCAAATTGTTCTCAAAGGAGCATTTTCCTAGATTTCTATATATAATAACCAAAATATTTTGCTCCCCAAATGAGTCCTATAGTATCTGTGGTCAGAAGTAGAGACTTACCACCACTTTGTGTTAAAATCAGGCCATGTCTGCCCATTCTCAAAGTGACGTGAGTGATTAGGAGTGGGGGTCTGTGATCAGGAGCAAGAAAAGGAGTTGTAGTAGATGGGAGAGAAGAAAGTGATATTTGTAGTTGTGAAGCTTTGGGAAAGATAAAGGTTGTAGAAGGTTAGTACATATAGGTCCTAGAGCACTAGGTTTCTGCCACTTGTGAGAGGAAACAGCTGAGGCTTATTTAAGAGAAACTGATGAAATAGGGTATGTGTTTGGTATATTCTAGTATTTTCTAGAGGAGGAATTTCATGAGTGGAGTGCAGGCTATACAACTCCACAGGTCAGAGGAGTGGGATCCTGGATCTATGTGTAGGTGCGTGGTCTCCATCAGTATTGCTATGCCCCATGGTACTCGGAGTGTCCACAGTGCCCTGAGTCGCCAAGGGTGCAGTTAGTCTAGTTGGGAGGTGGGGCCTCACAAACAGCAGTTGGTTTGAAGAAGCAAAAACATCAGCCAACTGTCAAGTATCACAGAGCTCTGCGATTCTCAAACCTGGGGCATGTTAGAATCTCTTGAAGATAGATTTTCTTTTTAAATTTAAAGTATAGAAACATATACTTAGTAAAGTACAGAAATCCCAAGTGTATATCTCCATGAGTATTTAAAAAACCATCTCACCCATACATCGCCAGGATCAGGATATAGACCACTGCCAGCACCCTACAAGCCCCTTTGAGCCCCTTCCTAGTTAGTGCCTTCTGGACCCATGAAAGAAATCACTGTCAGACTCGCCTCATCATAGAGCTGTTTTGCCTGCTTCTAAACATTATCCGAATGAGATTATACAGTGTATACTCTTTTATGTGTGGATCTTTTGTCAGTATGATGTCTAAGAACTTCATTCATGTTGCTGCATGTGGGAGTAGTTTGCTCTTTATCACAGGTATATAAGATGGCTATGTTAATAGCTGCACACAAATTTATATCATTGTATCTTCCTGTTGAATTATTTTATTTTGTATCTTGTTGAATTGAAATTTTTATTATCACAAATGTCTCCTTCATCCCTAATAATATTTCTTGCCTTAAAATTTTTGTTGTCAGATCTTAGTAAAGCTATGCCAGCCTTTTAAAAATATATATATTAGAGATTGCATGTGTTTTTTCCTATCCTTTTCAACATTTTTGTGTTCTCATATTTAAGGTATAATCTTATAAGATAAGGTTTATTGTTTCTCTCTATGTTTATATTTATATAAATACATATTTGATATATATGTGATATATATATATATATATATATATATATATATATATATATATATACATGTACATAGATATATGTGATACAGATATATAAGGTGTATCTGTATTTAGTTTTTTAATTTGGATAATTTAGTCTATTTACATTTAATGCAATAACTGACATATTTGGATTTAAATATACTCACTATCAGTTTTATATGTATCCTGTTTTATTCTTGTTCTTTTTTTTGCCTTCTTTTGTATCAGTCTGGTGCTTTTAAATCCATTTTTATTTCTATTAGTTGTATTGTAACATATTCTTTCATTCTTCTCTTAGTGGCTACCTATAATGCATGCTTGACTTAATAGAATATATCTGCAATTAATACCTTTACTACTTCTCAGGTAATGCAAGGACTCACAACACTTTGGTCTATTTATATCCTTTTCCACTTTTTTTGTGCTATTGTTACTGATTCCTTTTATTTTACATTTATTGGAATCCTCATTAGACATTATTCTTACTAAAAAGGGAATAGTCATTTAATATACCCACATTCCTCCCATTTTAATATTATTCATTTCTTCCTACATTTTCTTGCTTCCATCTGGGATTATTTCTCTTCTTCCTCAGAAATTCCCTTTACTATCTATCTATCTATCTATCTATCTATCTATCTATCTATCATCTATCTAGTCTTGCTGGAATGTATTTCCTTAGCTTTTTTTCGTCAAAAACTTGTTTTACTTTATTTCTGAAAGACATTTTTGCTAGATATAGAATTCTAAGTTGACAGGCGTTTTCTATCTACACTGTAAAAATACATTCCCTTGTCTAGTGGCTTCCATCACTCCTATTAAACATTCAGGTGTCAGTCTTATTGGTTCTCTCAGAAGGTCATGTGTCTTTTATCTCTCTCAGCTTTTAAGATTTTTTCTTTGTTATCATGAGGTGCCTAGGGGTGCTTTTCTTTGTATTTATGCTGCTTTGGTTTATGGAGATTCTTGAATCTGTGGCTTTATAGTTTTTATAAATTTCAGATTGTCCTTGGACAATTTTTTTTCCCACATATTTCTTCTGCTCCATTCTCTCTTCACGTCTTAGATCCCTATTGCAGAATGTAGGCATTTTCTTTTAAGTTTTATTTTTATTTTTGAGAGAGAGAGAGGATGAATGGGGAATGTGCAGAGAGAGAGAGAGAGAGAGAGAGTCCAAAGCAGGCTCCATGCTGCCAGCACAGAGCCTGACGTGGATCTTGAACCCATGAACCATGAGATCATGACCTGAGCTGAAATTAAGAGTCTGACACTTAGAGGCACCTAGGTGGTTCAGTCTGTTAGGCATCCGACTTCAGCTCAGGTCATGGTCTCACGGTCTGTGAGTTCGAGCCCCACGTCGGGTTCTGTGCTGACAGCTCAGAGCCTGCAGCCTGCTTCAGATTCTTTGTCTCCCTCTCTCTGACCCTCCTCCGTTCATGCTCTGTCTCTCTCTGTCTCAAAAATAAATAAACATTAAAAAAAAAAAGAGTCTGACACTTAACTGACTGAGCCACCCAGGTGCCCCCTGGGTATTTTTATATAGGTATTTTTATTATGTTCTATTTGAGTCTTGCCGTTTTTAATTTTACACTTTTTTAAAAATCTAGATGCTTTCTATTGACTACATCCAGCTGTTTAATCCTCTTTGCTGGTTTGTCTGCTGTTACACTCATCTATTTAATTCTTTAGTATTGCCTTATTTATGGTTCTACAATTTTGATTTTCTGTATATTTTAGTTCACTGAAGAAATTACTCATCTCATCATCTACTTCTTGAACACATTAATTGTGGGTATTTTAAAATCCGTGTCTGATAACTTCAATATTGTGATCACCTATGGTCTGTTTCCATTACATGTCTTTGTTCCTCTTGCCTTGTAGTTATTTGGTCCAGTTTCCTGGCATGCCTCTTAATTTGAATGTCAGACATTATCCATGAAAAATAATATGGGGCTCTGGAAGATTTTATCTTCCTCTAGAGTGGATTTAATATTCTTTTGGCAGGCTGATAGAATACAGGCAAATCACCTTAATGCAAGCAGCCATTGCCATGACTTTAGTTTTGGGAGGCACATGTATTTTCTATCTGTCCTTACTCCTAGGGAGCGGCTCTTGGAGTGCGTGGTGGGGAGGGTCTCAGCTAAAATTCTGGGACATTTATAATGGTCTCATCTCCCTAGCAAGCCCACCTCCGCGTTCAGTGTTTCCAGTGCCATGAGACTGCCCGGATTCCTGTTCTAGTGTTTTTTCTGACTGTATTCATATAATTTTTGGAGTTCAGTGCTTAATGCTATATGATACAGGGGGTTGAACGTGAAAGATATGTCACACATGGAAAGTCCAGTGAGACTTGGCCGGCCCTCCTCCGCCCTGTGGTTATGCCATCTGGCTAGCTGCCACGGTTGCTGGAGTAACAGAAGAGAGATGAAGGAGACAGTCTCCTAAGTGCCTCAGACTTGAGCAGAAACCTCACCTGCTCACTGTTCATGGGCCAAAAGTATCTACTAGGCCCCAATGTGACCACAGGTAGGGTGCAGAATGTAAAAAAGTACTTGGAAAACTTATTTGGTCCTGTCTATGTCTGCTATAATCTTTTCAGTTATTTTTTTTTTCTTAAAGATTGTTAAACTGAATAAAGCTATTGATTTTCCTGTGAATATGGCTTAGGTACATCTCATACATTTTAGACTACCTTCAGTCAGTATCCCTTCAGAAATTTATTTTTTTTGAAGTTTATGTATTTATTTTGAAAGAGAAAGAGAGACAGTGGGGGCAGGGCAGAGAGAGAGGGGGAGAGAGATAATGCTAAGCAGGCTCTGAACCATCAACGCAAAGCTTGATGTGGGGTCGTAACTCATCAACTGTGAGATCATGACCTGAGCCAAAGACAAGAGTTGGATGATTAACCAACCGAGCCACCCAGGCATCCACTTTGGATATGTATTTGTCTCCAATCACACATATATGAGATCATCTGCAATTGTCTCCTAGATCTCAGATGTTCTTTTCTGGCTTTTTTTTTTTTAATTTTTCCTCTGCACATAAGTTTGGATAATTTGACTCATGTTTAGGTTCAGTGAACTTTTTAGTCTCAGTAGAAAGCCTAAGGTGTTGACCAAGGTGTCTCCCTTCTGGGTGGTCAAAACTCCAAAGTGTCCTTGCCCCTGTACCACCTCAGAAATGCCTGTTATCCCTTGGCCACCAGCGGCTGCCCTCTGGCAGGCCACCTGAATCTTGCTCGGTGGCTGCACAGTTTAAGATCCTGCCAAGGATGGAATCTTCCAAGACTTCTGGGGCTCCTCAGCAGCTGCCTCCTCTCAGGTACCCTGACCCACAATCCCACATAGTTTAGTGGCTCTATCATTGTTCCTTTCCCCCAACCAGACCTGGCTCTGCACTGCCTCCGCTGCCATTTGGAAAATGCCCCAGGGAGAAACCCAGGATGGCACTAAACTCTGTACTTCTCTCCTACACCAGTTGCTTCCTGTGTGGGTTGCTACCCAGCCCCCGAGAGGAGTCACAGCACATACTTCATCCACTTTCATCGCTGTTCACTGTCATACCAGCAACTCTGTCATCGTAAAGATTGCAAGTCTGCATCAGGTATATTTTTAAATGTGAAATTCTCATTTTCAGTATCTTCCAAAGGGTGTAATTTTACTTTTCATTTTTATGAAATGAAATGGTTCCTTAGGCTTTTTTTCTACCTTTTTTCCCATTATTTTACGTTATCATTCTACTATTTTGACATCAAATATTATAGCTTATACATTTACAACTTTTTGAAATGGATTGAGGCTTATTTTCAGTTTGATAGACAATTACTTTCAAGACGATTATTTTGTAGGTCAATGAAATGATTATATAACCCTCCTCAAATTTAGTATTAATTTATTTAATCATTTTGATTATATTATTCAAATTTAGTATTAATTTATTTAATCATATTTGATTATATTATTCAAAAGTTGTGCATCCTTATTTGATTTTAGGGTATTTTATCACTCAAGCATGAATCATATTGTGCTAAGTTTTCTTACCATTATTGTGTTTTTTGTCTTTTGTCTCAGTTTTTGGTGTATATTTTTTATTTGAATATATTTTATTGGTCAAGCATGAATTGTTTTGTTAAAATAGGTACTTATCACATTCTGCTGTCTTTTTTCTTTTTTGTCTCAGTTTTTGGTGTATATTTTTTATTTGAATATATTTTATTGGTCAAGCATGAGTTGTTTTGTTAAAATAGGTACTTATCACATTCTGCTGTCATGTTTTAAAATGAAGGAACTGAACTATAAGGAAGTAATTCTAGTTTGCCTGATGACAGCCTTCATCAAGTGTAATGTTATCCTGAATTAATAAGGAAACCACACAGTGGACTTCTATTTAAAAAAAAAGATCAATGTAATTTATTTCAATATGATTCATTGGGTGCCTAGAACTATGTGCCTGCTTTTGCTTTCCTGAATGAATAATACTTCAGCTCACAGGAAATATTTGACTAACAATGGTCAAACAAAATTTACTGAAAATACTTCCTTTTTTTAACCAGGTTTTCTTTTATAAAGGTAGAAATTGTATTTTCTTGCTTTCCACATAGGTACATTTTAAATCACGTTCATGAAAACTGCCTTAAGCCAGCAGAAGTTTTCCACCTGCCCACCGTTATCCCCAATAATAGTTGCTAGGCAGTGGGCAAGGCAGTCAGCTATTAACACAAGAGCCATACTCCTAATTTTCCTTACTAATAGAATTTCAATGCTATATGGGATGCCAACTAGATATCGTTAAAAAGTACTTCCTGGATTCCCTTGTAATAAAAGGTCATTGTGTTGCTTTAGATATTTTGATGTTTTGTTATTGGTTGAATAAAAGTTTATGCCTTTCATTTAATTGTATATGTTCACCCTAAATTATTCCTTTTATTAATACAAAACAATCTTTGTTGTTAAATTTTAGTTTTCTTGCTTTGATTTCTAGATTGTTTAAAATTAATTTTGCCATTTCAATTTTTTTATTATTTAGTCTTACCCGATAAATCATTGTCTATACTTTTCTTTTTAAACTTCAAGTCTTTAAGACATTTTGTTTTAGATCTGTTATTTTAGGCAGTGTATAGCTCAATTTCATTTTTTAAAACAATCTGAGTACCTTTGTCTTTTGACAGATGTATTCAGCCATTTAAGTTCCTGTCATCACTGGTGTGTTTGATCTGACATTGTCTTATGACATGCTCTGAATTCTTTTTTAATGCCTCTGTGCTGCTGCATAGTCTGCTTTTGTTTAGTATCTATTTTAAATAAGTGGTGGGGTTTTATTTGCTTTTATTTTCTGTAGAAATCTGTAAAGGACACACCCACTTTAAAGTTCCACTAGTGGTTATCTTTAAGTTACAAAGAAAAAAAAAAAAACTTTTATAGCAGACATTAATGGAGGTGGTAGGATACTACCTGTTTAACAACTCTTTTCCTTTTTTTTTTTATGTTTATTTATTTTTGAGAGAGAGACAGAGCACAAGCAGGGGAGTGGCAGAGAGAGGAGACACAGAATCTGAAGCAGGCTCCAGGCTCTGAGCTGTCATCACAGAGCCCAATGTGAGGCTCAAACCCACAAACTGTGAGATCATGACCTGAGCCGAAGTTCGACACTCAACCAACTGAGCCACCCAGGGACCCCAACATCTCTTTTTCTAAGTATATTTTCCTCTTATAGTCACCTAGTGCAGAGGCTCTTAACTGGGACAGTTTTCTTCCCCCAGAAGATAGTTGCCAATGTCTGGAGACATTATGGTTGTCAAAACCCAGGGAGAAAGGGTGCTAGTGACATCCAGTGAGTAGAGGCCAGGGACCCGGCTTACCATCCTACAATGAAAAGGACAGCCCCCACAACAAAGGATTATCCAGCCCCAGAGGTCAGTGGTGCAGAAGTTGGGAAATCCTGATCTAGTTAAACCCTTTTATCTTGCATATGAGCAGTGTTAAGACTCACAGATGTGGGGTGCCCTGTTCAAATTCAGTTAGCTAGGTAGGTGCCAGAATGAAGAAAATAATCTAACACTGTCACTTTTTCTAGTGCAACACCTTACCTCCTTAACAGATGCTTATTTAAAACAAGCCACTCCCTGTAAATGTCAGATAAGTGCATGGAAAATGAAAGATGACAGCAATAGCTCCTTTGGTAGTAAATCGGAGACCATTTCTGCTTATTCAGCTTTTTAGCTGAATACGATCAAGTAAAACGTGATTGGTACTACAAAGCTTTAGTAAAGGAGAACAGCCATGTGATCAGCAAGTGCTTTGGGTTTTCTGCAAAATATTAAATGTAAAATACACAGAATTTGAGAAAAGGAGGTTTACTTTGAGGTCATCCCATTCCACCTCTCATCCATCATGGTCCTCTAGACTGACTCTGCTTGGACAATTTCAGGGAGGGGGAGCTTAAGACACTCAGATGCGGGTTGTAATGGTGATTACTCTAAATGCAAAGGCAGCATAGAAATTACAACTGTGATTACAGTGACCATAAGGTAACAATTGAATTTATGTTCATAAATCAATCAGGAAAGAGTTTGTCAAATAAAACAATGTGGGTATTGTTGAGAGGGAGATTCTAAGAGGGTGTGGGGAAAGATATGAAGTTCGGAAGTGCTTTGACATGACAGGTGATACAATCACACTTTCCAGGCCTTAAAAGGAGTCTCTGCCTTCAAGGACGAAGGAGCCAACCCATTCTGAGGACCTGAGTTCCTGGATCAGAATTATTGCTTCTGCAAGGGAAATTGTGGGGAGAATTTCAAGCTTTAGGCATGATGGCTGACTTAAACTGCTGAGGTAATGAATGGCTGCAAGAGGGAGGAAAATCCAAAAGGTTTCTAGGAGGGAATCAAGCTGATAAGATCTCTAGAATATTTCCTGTCACCCATGTGGCAAAGGAAGAGGAGTAGAAAACACTTGTTACTTGGATCAATATTTTGGATGTGGACAGAGATAAAGAAATCACCAAAATTAAAATAAAAATGTGAATTCTGGTTTTCAAAACCATGCTAGTGATGTATAAAAGTGGACTTTGTTCCATAATAAATGTATTGTTTTTTAAAAATATGTATTTTTGAGAGAGAATGTGAGAGGAGGAGGGGTGGGGGTGGGGGGGACAGGGGATCTGGAGTGGGATCTGCATTGACAGCAGGCAGCCCAGACCACTGTGGGGCTCAAACTCATGAACTGTGAGATCGCACCCTGAGCCGCAGTCGAACGCTCAACTGACTGAGCCACCCAGGCGCCCCTAAATTTTTCATTTTAATCCCACCCTCCAACCTGACCTCCTCCCCACTTCCCCCTAGTCTTCTCCAACTCAATTAATGGTACTACCATCTACCCAGATGCTTAAGCTATAGCCGTAGAGGTTATTCTTGATCCCTTCCTCCTCTCCATCCTCCACAATGAATCCAAAAGCATATTATATGGATTCTAGCTCCTAAAACCATCTCCACTGAAGACACTTGAAACATCTTCACTGCCATGATCCAGGTACAGGCCTCCACAGTCTCTTCTCTGGAAAACTGCCACCAGTTGTTTGATTGCCTAACCCAACCCGTTGTAATCTACTCTCTACACAGCAGCAAGAGGTTGTTTTTGTTTTCAACAGAAATCAAAGGATGTCACAGTATTCTTCCTAGGTATGGCCCAATGTTCCATCAAGAACGTCTATAATAATGATAATGAGGATGAGGATAATGCCTTTAATTTAGGTCCTGTTTCAATTGGTACTAAACTGACACTATGATGTAGTTTTTACTGGTTCTCATTCTATGAATGAGGATATCGATGTTCAACAAGGTTAAGGAACTTGCCCAAGATGACAGAATGAGGGAGTTCCTGAACTGTGATTCAGGTCTGTTTGATCTCAGGATGGTACTGGCTGCTCTTGCTTCTGCTCTGCTCTTGGGAAAAGGCACATCCTCTCTTCTTCCTTGCCAGGAAATGTTTTTTATGTGTTTCCATAGCTGACTCTTCCACAAGCACAAGGGAGAATTCTACTTCTTATATATTAATACTGTGAATGTAAACTGGCTGTTGTCAGATTTTCAGGAGTTCTGCATTATTATGTAAGAAAATAACAAAAGGGAGAAGAAAAATAATTATGCAATTTCTGAGGCTAAGCTTCAATGATTCTTTTCTTACAATGAAACATAATTTCAATTTTTCTTGAGCAAATGGGGTTTAACAAAGAATACCAGCCCAATAACGACAAAGTGAATTTTAAAAAGCTTCAGCCTGTTTTTCAAGTGAACTTGGAACATTATTATCAAGAAAATTCAGTTTTTAATGGTATTTTGCATTTCACATTCAGTTAAATTCAATACAGTGTATTCAATATGTAGATGGGGAGGGCAGGCTTTGGAGAAAGGGAAGCTGATGTTCAGTGGTAGACCAGATTTGAGCCAAAAGACCCATGCTTATCACCTACTAGATATATGTAAAAATATAAGTCAAAGGCTCTAAGTATCAGTTAAACACACTGAGGAGTGGAGGCTAATTCGTACCTCCAAAAGTTATTGTGGTGATTAAATGGGACGACAGATTCTCAAGTGCCTACCATTGTGCCCAGACCTTAGAAAGATTTCAAAAGAATGGGTTGTATCTGAAGTGTAACAGACGCACAAGCAATGCAGGATTTTAGAGACTGGAGGAGGTCAGAGTAAATGAGTGATATAGGAAAGACTTCTCAGAGTCAGTTACATTTAAGCTGGCATTTGAAGAATGGTTGAAGTGTCAACAGGTGGAGATTAGCGATACCAAAAGTCCAGTACAGTACATGGGTTAAATAAAGCCAGAAAAGAGTAGTAATCCAGGGATCACTAGTGGTGAGGATTGGTTCTGTATAAAAGGTTAACAGAAGGAGAGATGAGGAACTAATAGTATGGTGAGATTGGTATATTCCATTTTAACCAAATCTAAAAATACTAACCAGCGTAAGATGCACTACAATTTCAGGCTCCCTTCAGAAAGATAAAAACCCAGCCAACTAGCAGTGCCATAAAATATTTCTTTTATTGAAAGAGCTCTTTTAGAATTGGACGTCATATGTTATTCTCATGCAGAAGTCAGAAAAACAAAAAAGCAGAATAAACTGGCTTAAGAACGCCTGCAGCCCGGGGCACCTGGGTGCCTCAGTCCGTTGAGCGGCCGACTTCGGCTCAGGTCATGATCCCTGCGTCAGGCTCTGTGCTGACAGCTCAGAGCCTGGAGCCTGCTGAAGATTCTGTGTGTGTGTGTGTGTGTGTGTGTGTGTGTGTCTGCCCCTCCCCCCACTCACACTCTCTCTCTCCTTCAAAAATAAATAAACATTAAAAAAAAAAAAAAAAAAGAATCGCTAAAGCCCTACCACTTCCAGAATTCTGCGTCATGTGTGCATTCAGGACAATATTGTCCTCTGTTCCCCCTGAGAGCGCTGCTAACGAGGTATGCCTTAACGGAGTGCCTGCTCTGCTGTTGTCTGTGGGCCTTCCTCCACACTGCCGGCACTTCTTCTGCAGACTCTGATGTGTGTTCTCAGGCGGTGGCAACCGTATCACTCCCACCACATGGCTGCCAGACACGTTAAGACACAAACTGATTTCAGAGATGTTAAAATGTGGGGGGAAAGTGTGCTTTTTCGAAAATCTTTGAAAGTCAGTGGCTGCGAAAGGCCCTGAGAATGTATCCGGCTTCGAGTCTGTACTTAAATCTGTAGCCAATCAAGAGGCATGGAATGCTTTCTGAATCAGATGGGCTTTGGGTGATTCATTCCAGCAGCAGGGTATGGGGCGGAGGTGCAAGAATGGGGAGCTCTGAGATCTGTGGGCTGGTGAGAGATGAAGATGGTCGCAAGCAAGTGAACAGCTGAGAGAGACAATGGAAAGAAGACAAGAGACTTTCCATGGGAATGCTGCTCTACTGAGCAAGTTCATACTATCTCCCATTGTGCTTTGTGCATAAAATCTAGTCTTTTAAGTTAAATTGGGTTTTTCAGCAATCATATGCCTGGGCCCCGAAATGAGAATGGGGAGATTTATTAAGGTAATTTGGGAAGCTCCAGTTGTCCAGACTGACAACAAACGGTTTCCACCTTTTGATCCTTTAGTGCATGCTAGGCCCTGAGCTACGTACGGAATAAGCAAAGATGGGCATGACTCAGCCCCTGGCCCTGAGAAGCCCACAGCCTTATAGGGAAAACAGAGGGAACGTGAGTTAGAAGGCCACTGGGTGCGTTCTGTGCAGAGTGGTGCAGGGGAAGAAGTGTAGGCACAGAGGACAGAGCATCTGAGGCCTCCAGTGTGGCATTAAGTGGCATAAAGGGAGTAGCAGACCTACTGTTGATCAAGATACACAAAAGCAGAAACAGGGATAGGACAGTGTGGGCTTCCCTGCTCAGAATTCAAATCTCTTTCAGTGGGCAGCTTTATTCCCCATTTCCTTCAGGGCAGGTTTATACATACCGGTTCCTAACTCAAGCAGTCCTCATGGAGACAAGCAAAACCCTCATATCATGTGGATGCCCTGTCTCCCTGCAAGGGCCCAGGAAGTGGGAACACAATATGGGCTTGGACAGTGGGTCTTCTCCTCTGAAGTATGAACTGACTTGGAGACCTCCCCTCTCCAGATCCCCACTGCTCTGGGAGTGCGCATTCCTTATGGAGGAAGAACATCCGAGCAGTTCTTTTTACAAGCTGATACGCCTTTGCCTTGTGGGGGGAAAAATGTACTTCTTGCGATTTTACTCTGTCTTAGTGAGGAAGTGGATTGAATTTTCTGCTAGATCAACATGTGGGACTCACGCCCAGAAAAATTTCTGGGGGGAGAATGTGCAATAGATGTAGATGCTGCTGTCTTGAGTCATTATGCCAATGATTGGTGTGGTTCTCTGCAGGGTCTATCTCCCTGAAGAAAACCCCAGATTAGACATAAAGATGCCGCTTGAGGCTACTGTTCTGTCAATTACTGAGAATAGCTCTGCAAATTTTATATATATATATATATATTGAATGCTAAAATGGGGAGTATGAAAATTGAGAATAAAATTTGCCTAGATTAAGCATCCTGCTGATGCCTAGATATTGGTGAAAGAAACAAATCTCTTTGGTAGAGTTATTACCCATATGTTTACGATATTTTAGATTTAATCTTCTATATTTAATGCTGAAGAGATTTTCTAGCTAGGGTAAATCCAACCATGGTAATGAACAAGTGGCAAAATACAAAATGGCTCAATGCAAAATTATGAGAGAAGTCGATTTCTTACATAGAGTTTGAAATGAATGTTCGTAATTGGCAAGCAGCAATCAGCGACCCAGGCTCTCTCTTGCTGTTTCACAATTTACCGTGCTCACTTACGAGAACCTAGCAAGCAGACAAAGGCATCAGGAATGATCCATGGGTGGTTTCTGGGAGATAGGCTTGAAAGGAACCCATATCACTTCTGCTCACATTTCATAGGTGAGAACTCAGTCACCTGTATACACTTGACTATAAGAAATCTTGTGAGGTAGACTTGTTGTATGTTTAAGAAGTAAACGAAATAGATTATAAGTTGAAGAACAGGTAGCCAGTCTGCCATGGTTTTTCCTTTTCACCAAAGGTGGTATTTGTCCCGCTGTTCTTGCCACATGAAAATACACTCAACCTTCTCATCAAGGAAGGAAACTAAAGTCCCATCCTGTCACCACATCCAACTTTGATCTCTGTGTGATATACAGTCTTGTCCATAGGTCTAGATGACCCAGTGAAACAATTATCTATGAATAAGTCATTTGCCCCTCACACATTCCACAAGCAACAATGGAGCATGAGAAGGGTAGCACAAAACTCCCATTCAGAAAAAGAAGATACTTGTCTTGCACCAGTCCATAATAATGATGGGATCCTGCTGGGCCGGCACCAGGAAGGCCACCTAATTTCAAAGTTTCTCATTTAAGCCTTCATTCTGCTCTATAAAAGGAACACCACGGAACCTGGTACCACCCTCAGGGTTTTTCGTTTCGTCTTGTCTTGTCTTGTGTCGTGTCTTGTTTCGTTTTGTTTAGTTACACGCTTTCCTCTACCACTCCTGAAGCGAGCATTGGAGAACAGGCCTTTCTTGAAAGATGTATGACTTTCATAGCCCATTTTGTGCTGTTGTAAGGTTGGTTTCCCAAAGATTATTTTAAGGGTGAAACTGTCAAAGAAGGTGTTAAGCCCAGAATCATGGTTTCTTTGACAACAGAAGTCCCTCAAAAACTGTGTGGGCTTTCGATCTATTTGCTTCAGTAAATCTCATGTACCAGCACCAATACCCACATCTTTTCCTAGCATAATTTTTTTAAATGTTTTATTCGGTTTTTTTGAAAGACAAAGAGAGACAGAGCACAAGCAGGGGTGGGGCAGAGAGAGAAGGGGACACAGAATCCGAAGCAGGCTCCAGACTCTGAGCCGTCAGCACAAAGCCCGACGCGGGGCTCAAATTCACGGACCACGAGATCATGACCTGAGCTGAAGTCGGATGCTTAACCAACCGACCCAGGTGCCCCTCCTAGGCTAAATTTTAATCAGCTTTGTTTCCTCATCTCTCTTTCTCCCTTTCTCTCTTCCCCTCTCTTGTCCATCTTTCTATAAAGTTAATGGTGGCCATATTGACGCTACCTAAAACAATGTTTTGGGGAGAAGGGAACATGCATGATCTGATTTTTGTTTTAGAACTTGGCCACTCTGTGTTGTTACCTCTGGACACTTGATGTTACTGGACAGTTGGCCTCTCAATATCACCACTGGTGTAAACAATTTCTCAGCTATTCCAGTGTCTTTTGATTGGGAGCACTGATTGGGTTAAACTCCTCTCTAACTCCCAGGGAATACGGAAAAGGAGCTTCCTGTGTATTGAGAAGTGAACCCGTGTCTTACCATGACTCAGTCCCTTTATGAGCTCACAAACCATATGTATCCTCTTCTTTTTCAAAAATAATACTATCATCTAACTATTCTGCTTAGGGGAAAAAATGCACTCAGAACTGCCCCAAAAGGAGACAACTAAAGTCATGTCAAGTGTTGCATCCTGTTCCAAGTCTGGGATCTCCACGTTGTACTCCTCTATTTTCTTTCACAGTTAGTCTACACCTATAAACTACATTGGAAAATTCACCATCAAGAACCCGTAGTGGGAGAAAGAAATGAAACAAAATGGAATTTAGGTAAAATATATAAATATATGTACTTGAGAAAATAAGGAAGGGATTTCTGGTAGAGGCTATGCTTTTAGGCAAGAGATCATGGAGCTGTAGCTGGCTAGTATTGTTACTTTCTTGCTCTCCTACCCAGTTTACTTACACCTTCATTTCTTTTTTTTTTTTATGTTTATTTAATTTTGAGAGAGAGAGAAAGAGAGAGCATGAGCAGGGGAGGGCAGAGAGAGAGGGACATACAGAATCTGAAAGCAGGGTCCAGGCTCTGAGCTGTCCGCACAGAGCCTGATGCGGGGCTTGAACTCCTGAGCCTTGAGATCATGACCGGACTTTAGTCAACTGAGCCACCCAGGCACTTCTTTACACCTTCATTTCTGAGAGATGTGAGCCCCTGGCCATCTTTCCTGTATAGCACCACAGTAGTTTTCTATGACCTTCTGCTATTAGGCATGGTAATATGAGGACATCGTCTGGGTTTCATCCATATTCCTCTCCAGCTATAGTGTCCAAAAATGTCTCTATGTTTCCTTGATAATTATGATCAATAATTACAGTCAACACTGTGACCTCCTTTTATGTCTATTTAACTTAGTGGCTTGAAGAACCCCAAATGGCCATGTTCCAATTCAATGGAATCATTGCTGCGTCTCCTGATAGAAGCATTACTCTGTCATGATCCTATGTATGCACTGGGCCAATGTAATCATTGACTTGTGAGTTAGTGGAATGGTAAAGTTCCCCATAAATAAATTGTGGCACACATCCACAGAGGAGAATTAACCCTGAGGCAAAACGTACTAGTCCTTGTCAGGTAAAAGCATACTGTTCTGGTTATTTCTCTTCAGCAGAAAGCAGTAAAAAACATTTGTCAGTTTAATAATTGTATACCAGGTATTGGGGCTGTATCTCTTGTGCCAATTCTCGGCTATAATCGAGCCATCCCACATGATCAACTTTATGATAACCCTCTCTTTCATAGACCTGTGTAAGTTCTATGCATTTAACTTGAGACAACGAGAGATACGAGGGAAGTCACCACCCCTGCAAGTTTTCAGACTGAAAGTGGCAGTAACTCTAAATCACACAGGGATGCAGTATTGGTTTTTATTTATTTAACATGAAGGAAGAGTTTCAGGTTTCCTACTTTGCCCTTCCTGCCTCAATAGCTTCTGTCAAGGATCTGGGAATCAGTGTAGGAATTCTGCTTGCGGCTGAAGATTTTATTTCCACCTCTGCACTCAAGAACAGGGAATATATCCCAAGGCAGATCTGGGTCTCAGTCTGCCTACCAGGGAGGTGGGCTAGAGTCATAACTATTAGTTGATTTTAATAGTCTCCCCCAAATGTCTCTGAGGAAGGCTAAATGTAGATTCCTTTTTTTTTTTTTTTTTTTTTTTTTTTTTAATGATTGTGGTTACAATATCCCTTCTCAAAGGTAAAAACTCCACTCCATTTAAGGAGCTCCAGATCCGGGAATGGATGAGGGGCCATTATTATTAATTGTGTGGAGCAGCCACTGTGGAAAACAGTATGGAGGTTCCTCAAAAAATTAAAACCAGAAATACCCTATGATCCAATAATTCCATTACTAGATATTTACCCAAAGAAAAGGAAAACACTAATTTGAAAAGATAAAAGCTTCAGCTTGATTTTAAAACTGATTTCCTTCTTCCTTTGATAAGTACCCTCAGAAAAGATTTCTATAGGGTGCCTGGGTAGCTCAGTCAGTTGAGCGTCTGACTTCAGCTCAGGTCATGGTCGCACGGTTCGTGAGTTTGAGCCCTGTATCAGGCTCTGTGCAGACAAGCCCAGAGCCTGGAGCCTACTTCGGTTTCTCTGTCTCCCTCTCTCTCTGCCCTCTCCTGCTCGTGTTCTGTCTTTCTTGCTCTGGAAATTAAAATTAAAATTAAAATTAAAATTAAAATTAAAATTAAAAAAAAGAAAAGATTTCTATAAATATTTCTTATTTCTGCCTAAAAAAATTAGCAGTTATTAAAGTTTTTAACAGTTTACTTTGGAAATTGTCCAGTACAAAGTAACAATGAAAGAATTCTACAGTAAACACGTGTATACCCATTATCTGGATTCTACCATTAACATTTATCATATGTGTTTTATCACATATCTGTTTCTCATCCCTCTTTCTTTAAACTCTTTTTCTTTTACGTGTTCCAAGTATGTTGCAGGTTTGATGCCTCTCCCCCTAAATAGTTCAGCATGCACAGGAGTTTTGACAAATATATGCCCCTGTGTAACCCAACCTATTTAAATATAGAACCTGAGTCTTTCATATGTAAGTGTTCTCTTCTTCAGCTTAATTTTGTAATGACCTCTGGAGTATGTTGAGTTATTGCTTCACTCATGACCTGGGGACAGTGAAAAGTAGGTATGGGTTGGAGTATGAGGAAAATTGATTTCTTCTTGTTTAGCTACTTACTCAGGCAAGAGGAGCCCATCACTAAAGCAGAGGATCGGGTTCAGCAGGCAAAGGAACGTCAGATTTTGTATATGAAATAAGATTCTGATAGCCTCTCATTTGGTCTGCCGTTTTATTTCTGTGTTTTTTTTTTCTGTTTCCTGTCTTCCTGTGAGTTACTTGAACCTTAGAATTCTATTTTAACTTATCTATAGTGCACTTTAGTGCTCTCTTTCTATAAAACTTTAAGTCATTTCTCTCGATATTATATTAAACACACATAACTTACCAAAAGTCTACTGCTGTTGACATTTTACCAGTTAATATAAAGTACCGAACCCCTATCCTACATTAAGTTCTTTTGTCCTTTGCCACTTTTTTTTTTTTTCAACGTTTTTAATTTATTTTTGGGACAGAGAGAGATAAAGCATGAACGGGGGAGGGGCAGAGAGAGAGGGAGACACAGAATCGGAAACAGGCTCCAGGCTCCGAGCCATCAGCCCAGAGCCTGACGCGGGGCTCGAACTCACGGACCGCGAGATCGTGACCTGGCTGAAGTCGGACGCTTAACCGACTGCGCCACCCAGGCGCCCCTTGTCCTTTGCCACTTTTAATATAATGACTTAAATAGTTCCTACATATATTGACAATTACATCTAACAGTGCTGTAAATTTTTCTTCAAACATCACACACGATTTTGAAAACTCAAGAGGAAAAAGAAAGCACAAGCTACTTACCCATATTTACTTTTTCTCTCATTCTTTAATCCTTCCTGATGTTCCTAAGTTTGTTCTTTTACATTTCCTGTCTGTTTCAAGAACCTCCTTTAGCCATTTTTCTAGGGTGAGTCTGCAGGTGACAAATGCTCGTAGTTTTCCTTCATCTGAGAATGTCTTGATTTCTCCTTCAAGCCTGGAGGATATTTTTCCTGGATATAGAATTTGGGCTTGATAGCTCTCTCCTTTCAGCACTTAAAAACTATGGTGCTGGTTATTTCTGATAGACATCTGCTGTCATTTCGATCGTTTCTCCCTTGTAGGTAAGGTGTCGCTTCTCTCTCGCTGCTTTCAAGATTTTTTGTCTTTGGTTTTTAGAAGTTTGACTAAAATGGGTCTTAGTGTACATTTCTTTGAATGTATTCTCTTTCGGGCTCTTGAATCTAGGTTCATGTAATTTGCCAAATATGGGAAATTTTTACTTGTGATTTCTTTGAATTTTTTTCAGCCCCGCCCTTTTTCTCCTCTACATCTGAGATTCTTATGATGTGAATGTTGGATCTTGTGTTATATCCAAAGACTATTCCTTTCGGTTCGGTGTATATTCTCTGTTATTCAGAACGGGTAATTTCTATTGTTCTATCTTCCAGTTCACTGATTCTTTCCTCTGTCCTTTTTATTCTACTATTGAGCCCATCAACTGAGTTTTTCATTTTGGTTATTGTATAATTCGGTTCTAAATTTTCCAGTTGGTTCTTTTTTACATCTTCCATTTATTTGCTGAGATTTTTTTCTTTTTCATTTGTCCCAAGTCTGTTTGTAATTACTTACTAAAGCATTTTTTTTTTTTTTTTTTTTTTGATGGCTGCTTGAAAATCCTGGTGAGATAATTCTAACATCTGTGAGATCTTGGTGTTATGTGTTGATTGTCTTTTCTCATTCAAATTGAGTCTTTTCCTGTTTTTAGTGTGACAAGTGATTTCTGATTGTATCTTGGGCATTATGTTTTGGAACTCTGCATCTTATTTAAATTATTAAATCTTCTACTTCAGCATGCCTCTTCTGACACCACACTAGTGGAGGAAAGCAGTTTCCCCCTTTGCTACTGCCTTATGGGTCTTTATTTGACTGTGACATAAATAAAGAAGTTTTTATTGTGTTAGGCCACTAAGGCTGAGATTGTAACAGTAGCTAGTATTAATTAGCCTAATAGTTTAGAAAAACATATATTTGTTTATCTGATCTATGAAGATCACTGACTCATTTCTCCATTTTTTTTTTTCATTAATTGGCACCATATAGTATGTGGGTAGGTGATGTGGGGATGTGGGTGGGGAAATTTGGAGTGAGGGAACAGGCAGTTTCTATCTGTGCTTAATCAGAGGTATTGAGTAAATTAACATTTCTTTACTGAGCCATAAAGCTCAACGTGATGGTTTCCCCTGGCAACCCCCCCACCCAGGAGGAAATAAATCTCCAGTTGCGCACTGGTGAACATCTGCCTCCTGGGATACTCTTCTGTCATGGGCTCAGTGCAGCAGTTCTCATGGTCCGAAAAGAGAATGGTACACCCTACACTGAAGAATGTTCTCTCTTTCCCTCAGGTTCCAGCCTCCTGTTTGTAATAAACTCTGAAATGTGTGTCCAGCAGATGCTGCTTACACAAGAAACACCACGGCATGAAGTACAATCGTACTGCTGTGGCCTGAAGGGGCAGGTGAGTCCGTTAAATGACACAATCTGCTTCTCTCTTCCACATTGGCACTCGGATTCTGGTTTCAGGAGAGTCCACCAGAGCCTTCTCTCCAGACGAGATTTTCCTCTCATCCCTGGTTAAAGGGAGAGAGAAAGGTGAGGGCCTCTGCCCTGTCTACCAACTCTGCAGCCCGACTCTGAGCAGAGGGCCCTGTGCTTCTGATCAAGTCACATTAGGTAGGCGCAAGCCTTTTGTAACCTGTAACTCTCAGACACGCACATTGTGAGGCAACACGGCATTGGAGGTTTTGACATCAGACCCACATCTTTTCAAATCCCATCTGGACTCCCTTCTAGCTAGGTAATGTTGGGAATATTCCTTGACTTCTCTGCTCTTCAGTCTTCTTGGCTCTAAAATGGGGCTTCCAAGACCTAGTCTTCAGGGTGAGATTAAGAGAAATAGCATGCGAAGCCCTTAGCTCTGTGTCTGGCACACAGTTTGTGCCCAGTAAGTGTTAGTTCTCCTTCCCCTTTCCCACCCGCGCAATGCCCCCTAGGTGCAGCACAGAGACAATTCTTTTTTGCGTCCCTGCCTGTCTCAGTACATTTCTGGAAATAGGGAAAGAGCCTTCTTCATTTATGGTTATATAGGCTCTCTAGCAAGTAACTGGCTACTTTGGTAAGTAAACCCCTTGAATAATGTCCCAATCCTTCTCCACCACAGACTCCATTGGATCAAGATAGAAGGAAGGCACTAGACTAGGTGTCAGAAGACCTGCGTGAAGGTCTCCTTTCTTAGCTGCTGTGGTATTGGTCAAATTAGATCTCTCCAGACCTCAGTTTACTTGTATGGAAAATGTTGGTAATATCTTCCACAGAAAACTTTGTGAAATGCAAAACCTAGCTCAAATATGAGGTATTTCAGTAAGGATACTTTATTATTATTATTTTTTTTTTTTTTTTTTTTTGCCTGCCCCATTTTTCTGTATGTCCAGGATCACGGAAGAGCTGTGTCGAATATATAAGAGCAATGCTATGACTGGGTTATCCACTCATGCCCCTGGACTCACACCATCTTTCTTTGCTCATGTTAAGAATTTCGGTTTCAAACGGAAAAAAGAATCTTTGGTTTCAACGTATGCTACTTTAAAATATCCCCATCAGAGGAGAGCACAGGGAGAATGTCTTATCTTTCCACAAGATTTTATTTTTTGTATGCTGTTTCAATTCAACCACAGGTCCCAACGTGATTTGTACATCTTTGTTAAAATTTACTGCTCTCACCCCAATTCAGGCTGGCCATTTTAAAAATAGAGAAGTCTAAAAGTTAACATAGCCAACAGACATGAAATACACGCATGGATAAGGTGTCTGAGATATTGTTACCAGGGGAGTCATCTGTTTGAATTTTCTGACTTCACTTTAAAAGCCTAACCACCTTGATATTTGTTTAAACTTGAATTCAATTCCATTAAGGTGTAACGTTCCCGTTGTCTCACTTATATGTTAACAGAGCTTTGTACATTTGAGAATATATTTTCTTACAGTCGGAGGCTTTCGGACCTCTGCTTTATTTCACAGCTGTCTACACTTGAGGCCACGTTTTTGGACATCGACTTTTAATTTTCCTGCCTTCTGCCTCTTTGGAATCCATTCAAGTTCTCCTCCAAAGCTATATGGGGACTCGCTTCGGGGGCACCATACATTTTTCCAAGGAAGAGCGCTGAATTTTGAAAAGGGAGTAAAATAACATTATGGAAATCTTATGTTCCAACTCTGTTCTGACTCATTAATTCTCTCTGTGTGATACCTCGATGATCCAAATCATCTACATGCCTTCAAACAGGCTCTGCTTTCTTGAGTTGAGTTTGGTTCCTTTGTATGCTTCCTCCGCTGTCTAGAGGGTTTTCCTCAGTCCTTGAACATTGACACGATGTAAGCTTGTGTTCAACTCCGGCTGCTACTTTTTTTTTTTCCCCTCTCACTTGGGTCTCCTGAGCTAAATGGATCCTGCACAATTTATCTCATGCCTTATTGCAGCTGTTACCACTTTGCTCCAAAAATGTTTTCCTCATATTCGATTACTTTGTCACTCAGGCTTATCGTTATGTTGACATATTATTCACTCCTGTGTCTCGTTAACTTAACATTCTGATGTGCTGTACAAAATAGCAAACATACTTGATGTCTTGGAGCTGCAGTCCTGTGTAGAAAAAGGGTTTATTTGTAAATTTGTCACTCTAATTGAACACTTTGCAAATCTAGTCTACCATCATCTCATTTCTTTTGATTCTGTTTAAGAAGCAAAGAATGGTATATTTCTGGGGACTAGTAAAATTCTTTTATACAGTAATAGATATTCCAGAAAGAAAAAAGCCCATTTATCGTTGTTTCCTTCCTTTATTCTCTTTACTTTTTCCAAAGGCTTTCTTAGGACGCTGGCAGTATGTGTCATGATATTTGTCAGGATTTATTGTTAAATTCCTTTAATCAGGGAGGACTCTCCTCTTTGAGAACAACTCGATATTCCTTGAAGGTCTTACTAAGGGGAACTAGGGGAACTATCTCCCACAACTACCCTTAATTTTAATGTTCCTAATTTTATCCTGTTGTTTCTGGTTAGCAACCAGAGGAACTTTACCTTGCTCTTTGTTCATAGAATATTAGACCTGAAGAGAAACTTAGAGCATGTCTAGTCCATCTTCCCAATTTTTCAGATACCAAAGTTCAGGGTGGCTGAGTAGACTGCTGTCACAAAATTGGTCTTAGCAGAACTGGAAGCAAAGCTCATGTCTTCAGATTCCTAGCCCGGATCTTTCAACCTCTCTGATATTCGAAGACCCTGAGTATTTTAACTTGTTATTGTCAAGTTCTGTGAATTTTCTTCTTAGAATGTGTCACCTGGATATGCCTCAGGCTCCATAATGCCCTAGCTGGCTAATTCCCCTTTTTGGTGGTGGGACACTTGAATGAGTAAAGACTTGAGAGAGGCACTGATTGATTCATTCACTTTGTGAAGCCAGAATGCCATCATCTTCACGTGGGGAGCAGTAAGGTGAGAACCATTCCTAGGACCTAGAAGATTCTCCATAAATATTTGTTGAAGAAATGAATCAATGAAAAAAAAAATCTCTTGTCTTACAACTCTGTGTGAACAATGAGGCATGTAAAAGATGGAAAAAGATTTATTACCATCCATGAAAATGTAATCTTGAAGCTGAAAGCACAGGTGGGAAGTAGCAAAGTAAGAAACTGTACTTAATTGCCAGAATATGAGTGCTGTAAAAGTTCAGAAATGAAAAACTAATATAGCCAGAGTCTATAAACATCTAAGCAGTGTGGATAGATTCAACATCAACAGATGTTGTAGAAAATAAGATATGTCTTTAGTTTGAAGGACATATCTTCTTGACAAATAAAGAGAGGAGACATAAAGAAAAAATGATTTTCAGCAGAGAAAATTGAGAAACACATCGGTAACTTAAGGATGAGAAAGAGAAAGAAAGTAGAAATTGCTTGACTAATGTTAAGTCATTTCATGAATAATAGATTCATAGTTTTTAATTCATGGTTTAAAAGTGTAAATCCTTTTGTTATGTGGGTTTTAAGAGCATCTCATGAATGTACTCCAGGGCCTTTGTCATGCTTCTGAGACCTTCTACTAAGTAGGCACATTACTTTCCCAATTAACTCATTTATTACAACCTAAATTCCCATTAGTTTTTAGAATTGAATTGGGAGAGACAAATGTATTTCTTTACTAATGATTCAAAACATAAGGTAACTACTTACCTTGGCGAGTAGTTTAGATTTTTTGGTCAGAGTTGGAGTGTCTCTTTAGAGAAGACTAGACGTTGAGTAGCTGCAGTGTTGAGGCTTGCCCGTCTTCAGGGTCTGGGTCTCTTCTGACCATAGAGGCACTCCCCCTATATGGGCTCGACTTCATTCTCCCCATCTGCAAAATGAAAATTCCATCCCAAGACTTGCTTCCCTTTTGGAATAGAGGACATGCACTGGGCTGAACATCAGAAAGCCTGGACTCTGATTCTGGCTACCCACCTGGAGCACTGAATCTCGACCTCCCGTGGCCTCAGTTTCCTCCTGTGCTAAATTAGAACTATGCTCCGAGGCTACTTCCTCTCAAAATTTGTGTATTAGGTAAGGCTCTCTGGTTGCAAGCATCCAAAGGAATTCTCAGAAAGACAGAATTAGAGTCTAAAAAGAAACGCATAAGCAGGCCTCAGAAAGGAGAAGAGTAGGAAAGGTCAAGGTTGAGAGAAGCAGGATGTAACAACCCAGCATCCCCTCAGGATGCTTCCACAGGACACAGGATGCATGTTGTACCACCTGAGATTCAGCTTCTTATATCCAAGCATTTGACTGTCTGATACTCATTCCCAGGTCAGGGATGAGCCTCCAAGCCTGGCCAGGCCTAGCCAATGCTCTCTTCCTACAAGTAGAATGTCAGGGAAAATGACTGACAGAATCCAAAGGTAGTAAGATATGCTCTCAGGGGAATCAGGCTGCAGATTTTAAGGAGCAGGTCCAAGGTCTTGTCTCTAAGAGACTATGTAACATGTCTTCTTTTCTTTTCTTTTCTTTTCTTTTCTTTTCTCTTTCCTTTCCTTTTCTTCTTTGTTTATCTGTTTGTGTGTGTGTTTGTTTGTTTTGGACACACCACAGGACGGGAGGAACATCCTCAGAACGGAAATAGAGAGAGAGAGAGGAGTCCAGAGGCACACAGAAAATAGTGACATAGACTCACAAGGATGTCCATAGGGCACACCATGCACACAGAGACAAGTCCAGGGACACCAGCCTCGCAGACATACGGGGGAGACATAGAGTCAACATACCTCCCACCCACCCCCGCCCCCCCACCGCCGCCCCTCAGGTGCACAGTTCTGGGAACACTCGACACACATGGATATATACATAGAATATGAACACTCCCATGGAGACGTGCTGGGCACACACAGACACACAGAGTGCACAGACACACAAATATAGAGGATATAATGCTGGGTGAAGTAAGTAAGACAGAGAAAGACAAAGCTACAATATGACATCACTCGTACATGAAATATAAGAAACAAAACAGATACACGAAGAAACAAAGAGACAAACAACAACAAAAACCCAGACTCCTAAATACAGAGCACACACTGGTGGTGATCAGAGGGCAGGTTGGAGGTTGGGATGGCTGAAACAGATAAAGGGATTAACATCCCCTTTGTTAACATTCCCCTTTGTTGGAAACAGTAATTAGACTTTACTTTAGGGAATGTTCTCCCCCCCCATCAGATACAGGCTTTGCAGATGTTTTAGCAATCTATCATTGCAGAAAAAAAAAAAAAAAACTACCTCAAAACTTAGTGGCTGGCTGAAGACAAAACCATGACATTGCCCATGACTCTCAGGGGCAGGACTTTGGGCAGGGCTCAGGGAGGATGCCCTGTCTCTGCTCCACATGATGTCAGCGGCAGAGGCTGCTCTGGGGCTGGGGACATCCACAACGGCCTCTCACAAGTCGGGCAGCTAGTGCTGGCTGTCAGCCGGGAGCCCCAAACCACATCTCTGCTTCCCCCCCCCCCCCCCCCCCCCCCGCCAGCCTGCATCCCTTCACCAATCCTCACTTTGGTCCCTGCTTCTAGGAAACTCGGCCTGTGTCCCCGGGCTTCCATGTCCTCACCTGCACATGACAGAGGTGCAGCCAAATTGTGCGTCAAGGCCTTTCAGGCTGGGCTGGGGCACACCGGTTTCTCCTGCTCTCCTCTATCTTCCATCCTGAGTTAAGGGGGAGTTTTCCCCAGATCCTGAAATCCAGAATGTTCAATGGGCAGTAGAAGGTTCATAGGCTTTCAAGTCACACAGATCTAAATTTACTTCTGGCTGTGGGGCCACGGACCTGCTCCTTAACTACTCTGATCCCCAGTTTCCTCATTAGGAAAATGGGGGCATCGTACCTATCTCAGAGGATTGTTATGAGAATTAACTGCAGTAAAACATATGAGGCACAGCTAGAGGGCCTGGTACATGGAAGGTGCTTAATAAATGTTATTTCCTCTTTTCTTCTTCTGCTCAAAGGCTCCATCCTTCTAGGACTGTGTTACATTCCCCCAGGAAGAAAAAGATCAAAAATCCTGGTATACTGTGTTTTCCCATGACATGGTTTGAGGGGTAACGTTGCTTGAATGATGTCCTTGGGAATACAGTGATTTGGTGTGAAGTGTCAACAGCTGAGATTTAATCCTGACTCCTAACCCAGGGGTGTGGTAGGGTCTTGAGAGCCATGATTCCCTAGCGTTTAAAGAAATGAAAGTTACGTTAATTCCAGCGGTCTTATTTCCAAGGTTACAGGATTCAATAAAGAAAACAAGATGAGAAAAGGGATTTCTACCTTTTTCATATTTATTGAAAGAAACACATGCCCATCAACCCCATTCCTGCTGCAATTTAGGCAGTAGAGGATTAAAGTCAAAAGCTATTCAGACTGCGCCTTAGAACTTCAGTGAATGATTTACCTATTTGTTTCTGAGTCAATAAAAGCTCAGGACTAGACCTCAGAAATGAAAACCACAAAATTGTTCACTTATTTTACTACCAGTCTCTCCGCTTTTATATCCCCTAACTTATAAGCCCTTTCGAAGTTCTCACATTTTTAATGTTTTGCCAATAAAAAGTGAGCATGACTTCTTTCTTCCTACAGGTAGCAAGCCACGGCTACATTTAAGTGAGGCTTCAGACGGCACGGCTCCACGGCTGAATTCATGCAATCCTGGTACCGTCATGAAGGATGGCCTTTGAGAGCCGTTTTCTATAATATGTCTCTTGGCGATGCGGCTTCCTGGCTCACACAGCTTGCCTGAAACTTTGAGTTTCCTTCCTTCACTAGAGAGCCACAAACTCTAATTGTTCAATTAATTTTACAGCGAGACCAGCATGGCATTCACAAGAGTGTTGTAGGATCATTTGTTAAGCACCACGTTTCACATACAAGATAGCAACTTGAACCAACTTTCAAAGCATTTTTTTTTTTTATTTACATTCATTCCAGGCTTGCTCAGCAAGTGAGATGGCATGAGGCAACCTAGATGTCAGATAGATGCAAGAAATAGCTCAATAAATCACAGAGAATTTACTGACTGGCCCAAGTTTTTGTGCATGATTTATGGTCTTAGGTCCATAATTTAAGGAACGCTCATGATTAACTCTCTGCTCTACTTTTTTTTTTTTTAATTTTTTTTTTAATGTTTTTATTTTATTTTTGAGACAGAGACAGGGCATGAGCAGGGGAGGAGCAGAGAGAGAGGGAGACACAGAATCCGAAGGAGGCTCCAGGCTCTGAGCTGTCAGCACAGAGCCCGACGTGGCGCTCGAACTCATGGACTATGAGATCATGACCTGAGCCGAAGTGGGACGCCCAACCGACTGAGCCACCCAGGCGCCCCTCTCTGCTCTACTTTAAGACAATGCACAGAAAAAATAAATTAAAAAGGACACTATATATTTAGCCTCACTAATAATCAAAGAAATACCACTTAAAATAATTGCAAGAGGGGCATCTGGGTGGCTCAGTCAGTTAAACGTCCGACTTCAGCTCAGGTCATGATCTCATGGTTCATGGGTTCAGGCCCCACATCGGGCTCTGTGCTGACAGCTCAGAGCCTGGAGGCTGCTTCGGATTCTCTGTCTCCCTCTCTCTCGCCCCTCCCCCATTCGCACTCTGTATCTCTCTCTCTCTCCCTGTCTCTCAAAAATAAAGAGTAAAAAAAAAAAAATTAAAAAAAAAATAACTGTAAGATTTCTGTCCATTAACTTGGCACAAGTATTTTATTATTTTTTTTAATGTTTAATTATTTTTCAGAGAGACAGAGAGACACAACATGAGCAAGGGAGGGCCAGAGAGAGGGAGACACAGAATATGTAGCAGGCTCCGGGCTCTGAGGTTTCAACACAGAGCCTCATGCAGGGCTCCAGCTCATAAACCATGAGATCATGACCTGAGCCACGAGATCCGACGTTTAACCGACTGAGCCACCCAGGTGCCCCTTAACTTGGCAAATTTAAATTATATGGGAGAGTATATGAAGTTGGGCACTATCATAAACTTCTGGTGTAGGTATAAATTAGGGCAGCCATTGTGGAGAGCAGTTTGGCATTCTGTGTCAAAACCCATCAAAAGAAAACTTTTGACCCAGTGCACTTCAATAATTAACTCTAAAGAAATAACCAGAGGGGTACCTGGGTGGCTCAGTCGGTTGAGCATCCAACTCTTGATTTCAGCTCAGGTCACGATCTCTCAATTTGTGGGTCTGAGCCCTGCATTGGGCTCTGTGCTGACATTGCAGAGCCTGCTTGGGATTCTCTCCCTCTCTCTCTGCCCTTCTGCCTCTCTCTCTGTCTCTCTTTCTCTCAAAATAAATAAATAAACTTTAAACAAAAGGAAATAACCAGAGACGGAAATAACCAGAGACATGCTCAACAATCTTTTGGCAAACACATTAGTGAAAGTATAATCCGTTACAATAAGAACTGGAAAGAAATAACAAACACCAAAAATTTAGTTCAATAACCCATGCCACATCCATTCAATGAAACACTATATGCCTGTCAAAAAGAATTTTTCAGAGAAGATGGAAAAATAATTGTTACAAGAAATAGAACTACATAAGGGCATAGTATAGTAGCCATTTGATTTCAAGTAAACAGAAATACATGTGTCTATAGATATTTCTATGTATGTATGTATGTATGTATGTATTTCTATGTATGTATGTATATATGTATATATGCATGTATATGTATATATTTATTCATGTATGTGTGCGAGCTTAACGCATCATCTTTTTCCTAGACCACTCCCTAAACTCGTCCTCCTGCTTCCATTTCACACCAGTTAATTCTCTACAAAGCAGTAAGAGGACCTTCTTAACTAGATCATGGCACTGCCTTGCTCCAAATCTCTAATGCATTCTTTCCACATTTAGAATAAAGCTAAACTCATTCCCAATACCTTCAGGGCCATGTGTGGTATGTCCCCTTTGTGTCCTTCTGTTCTCATCTCTAACTCACTGTCTCTGTTTCTATATGAACAATGAATAACCTTTGGGCAAAACTGCTCTCATAATCTGAGTAAAGTTGCAAGCCGCAGGTGCATGTTCTTCAGGTGGGTTAAGTCAGAGATGGGCAAAAATGTCAGACAACTAGATAGCAGCTCACTCAGTTCCTCTTCTGTGTCACCTAGGAGTCAGTGGTGACGTGCAGTGGGGCTGGGATGGGAGCAGAGGAAGAGGAGCAGAGGCCAATTCCCTTGAAATCTTTATTCTCAACTTACTCCTCTGGAGCTGCTGGGAAATCTCAGGGGGATTGCTAAAATAAGCTTTTAAAGATTTCATGGGTCTACTCTGAAAACGTAGCCTGGAGGGGGGCTTATTAATAAAATCTTTCTGCTATGGGTAGAATCTTATTTAGCTAATGTTACTTCTGTTTCCTCAAGTTCCCTGACATTTGCAAGCCAACTAGTAACATGAACAAGGTGCATTTTGTTTTTGTTTTCTAAAGCTCCATTTATTTCATACGTGGGCTTCTTGTCCAAACAAGCTCACCTCACTGAATATTTGTTAAGTGAGAAAAGAGGGAAAAAAGAAAGTTAGGAAACAGGGATCTTTACTTAAATTTCCCACAATCTTACCAACCAGAGATAAACACATGGGCATATATAATTCCAGTCACATATTTGTACATATAATACATGTACAATATATGTATATGTATAATATACATATGTATAATATATAACATATATGTTATATATAATATATACATATAATATAGTTATATATATTAATATATAATATATACATATAATATATAATTATATATATTAATATATAATATAATAATATATAATTAATAATATATATAATATATATTAATAATATATATAATATATATTAATAATATATATAATATATATTAATAATATATATAATATATATTAATAAAGACACACATACCATACACATATGTATAGGCAAGATCACATGTATATATCAACATGGGGTCAAATGGGAACATTATAATGGCTTCTCCTTTACAGGAAGTACAGATTCCATAGAGAAACCCAGCAAGACCACCAGGCTGATTTTTCAGTTTTTCTTCAACTTGTCTACATTTTCGCAGAAGGATCTTTTCCTGGCCTCCATTGTAATGAATGGGCAGAAAAGACAAAAGCTTAGCCAGACATCAACAGAGGCCAAACTTTACTTTGAAAAACCAGAAATTTAGCTCTTGATTTAGCCACACTGACTAGGCTCCATAATTTCCAAACTCTGATGTTTTGCTTTTGCTTCCCTTTCTGCACACACCGACTTTCCCATCTACCTTTTGCGCATGAAAATCCTTTCTTTCAAAGCCCATCTCAAGTGACCCATCCACATGGTCGCCTTTTTCTGGTCTGAATCCCATGCCTTTTCTTTGTAATTCTTTTAGAGGACTTATTTCAAACTGTCTGGTTCCAGTGGTTTCTCTGTTTGCTTGGCCTTCACTCTGCCCCAAAGAGCATCACCAGCCTAACTAGGGGGAACCGAGCCTCCATATTCCAGAGTTTACCTTCTCTTTTTTAAATGTTGTGTCAGATCCTGGTGAGAGGAACCAAGAACAAAATGACTGAGAGGGGTGACTAGAAGGAGACTCAGACCCTACTTTGCTGGAGAGGGACTAGTCCCCACTAAAGAGAGACCAGCAAGTGGCACGTGTATGTGTGTGTGTGTGTGTTTGTGTGCTGGCTTTCCAGCCTCCACATTAACTGCAAAAGGAAGAAATCCATCATTGGAAGCATCAATTTATCAACACCTATGAGGAATTAGCCCTATTACTAAGTACTTCACCCATATCATCTTACATAATCTTTTTAAAAATCACATGGATAATCATTAATCCCATTTTAAAGATGAGGTGACTGAGGCTCAGAAAGGTTGAGTAACTTCTTCATAGTCACTTGGCTAAAAAGCAGCAAGTTGGGAGGTAAGGCCAATTTTATGAGCTTTTAAGCCCATGATTTAACCATTTCATTGCACTGCCTCCCAGTGGAGACGGGGGTGCAGAGGTTTGGCAATACTTGCTGAGAAGAAGCAGAGAGGGCAGTGACCTGATCCAAGAGAGGCAGTAATCAGCCTGGAGCTGGACACCCTTCCTCTTCACAGTAGTAGCAAGTGTGTGTGTGTGTGTGTGTGTGTGTGTGTGTGTGTGTGTGTATTAGGGGGAAGGCAGGTGGAAGAGTCCCTGGGGCTGCTCTGCCCTGACACTTTATCAAGGAACACACCCCCCTCTTGAGGACATGGCCCAGGAGACACTTGAAGACTGGCTAGTGAGATTCAGTGGGATTCAGTGTGGGATTCAGCTGACTCCAGTCCAGTGAGGATGGCTGTCAAGCAGTTGGCAACTTTAGCTGGAAGAGAAGTTCTGGCTGTGAAGACAAGAGAGATTGGAGTGTCGCCCAGGGAAGTGCTAGCTCATGCCTGAGTCAGGAGCCACTGAGAGTGTGGAAACTGAGGCAGGGAAAGGGCTACAGTTCCCAGGAAGCTCCCAAAGAGATTCCTGGTTCTTGCCACTGAGTTAGTGAGTTGAGCTCAAATAGCTAGTTCTGTGTTATTCTTACCATTGAAAGTGTGCTTTAATCCTTGACTATTGGGTCTCTAGCACTGCCAGGGTTTAGATGAATACGTCTATTAAAAGAGGGGGAAAACCCCTAACTTTGGGGCGCCTGGATGCATTAAGCATCTGACTCTTGATTTTAGCTTGATTAAGCATCTGACTCTTGATTCAGGCCATGATCTCACGGTTCATGAGATTGAGACCCACATCGGGCTCTGCACTGACAGCACAGAGCCTGCTTGGGATTCTCTCTCTTCCCCTCCCTCACTCACACTCTCTGTCTCTCAAAATAAATAAACTTTAAAAGAGGGGGAAATAGGGGTGCCTGGGTGGCTCAGTTGGTTAAGGTCCAACTCTTGGTTTCAGCTCAGGTCATGATCTCACAGTTCCTGAGTTCGAGCCCTGCATCAGGTTCTATGCTGACAGTGTAGAGCCTGCTTGGGATTCGCTCTCCCTTTCTTTCTGCGCCTCTCTGTCTTTCTCTGTCTCTGTCTCTCTCTCTCAAAATAAATAAATAAACTTTTTTAAAAAGTTAAAAAAATAAAAGAGGGGACAAAACCCCTAACCTACATGCAGTTACTTTGGAATGTTAAGAGAATAAAGGTTCCACATGACTGCCCTGCCCTTGCACACTGCTCTGTGCTTCTAGTCACGGTTGGGAGGAGGAAAGCCCTCCTACTTTGACCTTAAGCCCAGCCTAAAAACTTAGTCAGAGGCTTGGGAAGTTGTCAAGGCAAAGCTAAAGTGGAGAACCCAGAGACTGCTCATTTGGTCACGGAAAGTGTATTACCAATTCGTTCACTATGGAATGGAAGAGATAGGAGGTGATACAACACAGGAGGCTAAGTTGCTACCAAATAAGTTAATAGGAATTTTGAATGTTTCCTCTGGGCAGCTGACATGACAGGGCTTCAAGACCCTGGGACACGGAGAGAAAGGAAGATAGTAGAAAGATCTTAGCAGAGAGAGGAAAAGTGGGCCCCCAAACAGCAAAGAGGGACAGCTGGGGCCTTAGGAAGAAGATGCCACCAGTAAGAGTCTGTTTGTAAATGTGCATTGTAGTTAAGCTCTTTGTTATGCTACGCTTTTGTAGCATGTATGAATTTTAGAAGTTATAAAGCAAATGTGCAAAATAAATCCTTTAATTTTTTCTAAAATAAAAATTAACTCGTTTTTTTGAACTTCCCTCTCACTGAGGTCCAGAAATGTTGTCTAATTCAATCTGATAATCGAGAGAGAAAAAAACATAGTTTCATCATATCTCTCCATCCCTCTCCCACTGTCTCTCTCTCTCACTCCTGATTGGCATCTAAGTTTCGGGGGGGGGGGGGGTTGGAGCCTCAAGGCATCAGGACAGTAGAGACACTGCGTCTTGTAGGGACTGCATTTGGTTGCAAGTAGGAGACAATGCCTTATATGACAAAGAAAGACTGGAAGTAGAAGTCCAGGGTTGATAGGGTGGTTCTGTGGCCCTAGCAAGGACCCTAGCACTGTCTACCTTTTTCCTAGCATTGTGAATTTTGTCTCCATGCGTGTCTCCTGGTCAGTGCCAGGTAGCTCCTTCACCTTCAGCATCTTGTTTCCATTCCAGAAAGAAAGAAGAGGAAGAGCAGAGGTCAAAAGGCACAGATTAGCTGCACCTTTTGGAAAAAATTTCCCAACTTCTGCTTATGTCTCAGCAGCCTGGATTGTGTCCTACCATCATTCTTAGCTTGAACAAAGTTTGACAATGTAATTTTGTGTTCTTTAACATCTCAGAACAAAACGGCTGTGTGGTACTACAGAAGAGATGATGGCTTTCATCAGGCACCCGGCCGTGTCTCTCACAGATGTCAACTGTCCACACCAGCATCCTTGGAGACACAGTTTCTCCTCAAATCCCTATGAATCATCCTGATTTCCACTGACATTTACCTTCCTTCTTCACAGATTTTATTCAGGAGACGGTGGATGGAAGGGTGACCTTACTGATTTGGGCATCTAACACCAGAGGAGACCCAAATGCTGTTTCAAAAGCTCCTCATTTGGGTAAGTGAATCCGCTGTAGCATTTAGATTACTCTCTTTTATTCTTACTCTTGGGACCTGGGCACTGTGGTAACATCTGCAATTTACTAAAGGCTGGAATAGATCTAAATCCCACAGAAAATAAATGTTTCCATCTCATGCTACTCTCTGATAAATTTCAGTGCTTAATTAACCCCGGAACCTCAACCAACACTCTGTAAATTCTCCGTCTCTGAGCAGTGGAATCTTGACAATGTCCTTTTGTTCTGGAATGTGAGTTTCTTTGGTGAAAAAGACACAAACACATCACCCCTTTTGTCCAGCTATTGAAAAGCAGGTCTCCAGATAATTTAAAGATACAATGAAGTAAGTAGCTTTTGCCTTTTGTCAAGATCAAAAGCTGATTTGAAGATGAATGAATTACGATTCATTCCTAATGACTATCAGTCAGCACATTACCCCAAACTTTCTGTGAGTTATTCTATCTGTTGTGTCAAAGGAACACTTTGGGGTCAACAAGTTTGCACTGTGTTTCATGAGTTTCTCTTGGGTTAGTGATGATTTAGGCTCCTTTAGGATTCTCTGGCAGACTGCCTTTTCAGACATCCAGCATCCTCTTCGCAGAACACTGGATGCGCAGCAACTTTGGGGAATCTTCCCTGAGACACTGGTGTCTGCAGTTCCTGGTCTGACAAAAGGGAAGACTGTCCAGGGAGTCGATAAAAAAAAAAATTGTCACTCTTAGACGTCTGAAAGGAATAAGATCGCTCTGGGAGGGCTTGGGGGAGCAGTGAGGACTGGAGAGACTAGAGCAGCTACTATTCGCTCCTTTTCAGTCACAGACCTCTCCGAGAAGCTCATGAAACCTACAGATCCTCTATTCAGACACACGGCGCTCTGCAGCCCCTTTTTATGTGTGTATTCATTCAGGGGAGGCAAAGAAGGATTTAAGCTCAGGTTAACAGCCTTTACTCCAAGAAGACAATTGTTGTCCTGGCAGAAAGTGTGGCCATGCCTCTCCCATCGTGGTAGAATCTGAGGCGCAGCAAGAGGAAAGGCTGAGAAACAGCAGAAGATACAGCAGGGAGCATCGGATCCTAGCTGATTTCTTCCCACATGGCTACTCATCTTCAAAGCTGGAGATCTCAGCCCCTCCTCCGGTCCTGTCCAATCTCAGATGTATGGACCAAGCCTGGCATTTTTTCAGCTCTGTTCTTTCACTTGCGGGTCTAGATCAAGAAGCCAGGCTTTTGCCATGCTCTTATGAAACAATCCTTGCTATATATTCTATTTTCAGGCTTGGATCTCATCTTTTGCCCTTCTGAGTTTCTAGAGTCCTGTCCCCAAGATGTGAATGGGCCTTGGATTTTTTCTCACAGCCCAGCTCTAACCTTTCTGTGCCGTTGGCCGTGATTACAGGCTGATTATAGTTCATATTATTTCCAGATGACTCCAGGAGAAAGTGTCAGCAATGAGTGATGGGCCTTTCTTAGGTCCTCTGGAGTTTTTCAGGTTCAAGTTCATCAATGAAATAGGTGCCCTTCAATACCTTTGTACCTTCTCTCCTTTCCTTCGTGAAACATTATTTTGTCAGATTCTATTAGATTCAAGGTCATATCTCCTGTCTTCAAGAAGTTTATGCTCTAGGGGCGCCTGGGTGGCGCGCAGTCGGTTAAGCGTCCGACTTCAGCCAGGTCACGATCTCGCGGTCCGTGAGTTCGAGCCCCGCGTCAGGCTCTGGGCTGATGGCTCGGAGCCTGGAGCCTGTTTCCGATTCTGTGTCTCCCTCTCTCTCTGCCCCTCCCCCGTTCATGCTCTGTCTCTCTCTGTCCCAAAAATAAAAATAAAAAAACGTTGAAAAAAAAAAAAGAAGTTTATGCTCTAGTGGGACAAAAAGAGAAATATAATGTGATATGCATCATAAAAGTAAGATAAACAGTGAGGAGACTGTGATACACAATGCTCAGAGGGAAAAAAATACTGGTTTTGATCCAAAGGGTCTAGGAAGTCAGGGATTTGAACAGAGTTCTGATAGATGGTGATGTTTCCTACAGGACAGGCATTCTCAATCTTCTCTTTTATAGACCTTTGAGAATCTCGTGAAATGGGAGAAAAAAAAGGCTAAAAAGGTCTCTGAGAACTGTGGTAAAACTAGCTCAGAATTAGGTCCTGGATTGTGGCCACAAAATTGGAGTGACCTGTACAAGTCCTTCTTCAAGATGCATCTTGATGACTGTATCTATAAAATAGCATTGAAGGACATATGATTAGATGATAATCCACATCTCCATTTACTTTAAAATTATATCACTATATAATTCTATGACCTAGTTCATCACTCTGGATACTTAGGTTATTTTAAAGAAATTATATATTTTCCTAACAAAAGACACAAATATAGCCCTTTTTCCTCATCCAAAAAATCATAAAATTGTTGGAAAGTGCATGATACACACACTGGGATTTTAAAGAACCTGACATTTTACACATGTTTAAAGGGGTTCCTCAGAGTAATAAAGTCCAACCTTTACTGAGTCAATTATGTGTCAGGAAAGTTGCTAAGAGCATTATATACATTGTATCATTTAATCTTTGCATTAAGTCAGTGGATTAAATGCTATGGTTATCATTCCCATTTTACAGATGCAGAAACTGAGGCTTGGAGAGATAAAGTTACTTTCCTAATGAATCTCAGTTGGATCTGAATTTAGACATTCTGACTCTTACAGCTTAAGTACCCTATGGCTGCTGTGGCTAGTGGAGTGAGATTTCCAGTGAAGTGAGATTTTTCATCAGTGTTTTATAACGTTTCTTAGGTCACAGATACTGTGACAAATCTCATGAATTCCCAGTGTGTAAGCTTTCATCCAAAAAGACAAACACATCCACACACACACACTTACAAAAGTGCACTTGTAGATATATTTAGAATCCCAGAAACTCTTTTGAGGGCCATCCGTAGATTCAGGTTTCCCTACTGAAAGTCAAGAATGGCTGGAGCAGACTATGGAAGGGCTGGTCAAGATCAGTCAAGGACATAGATGACTCACCTCATCTATCTTTTAGGAAGAGTAGAGGGCATGGCTATTGGTTCAAACAGAGGTAGAGTTGGCAGAAGAGGCCCATACAAGGACGCCCCATGACAGACTGTCAGTCTGGTGAGGTTACTGACATACCATTGTACAAGGGGCAAGGACATCAGGACTCATACCGTCCATGACAGCAGGATCATCTTTCCCCAATCACTCTTTATTCGCCAGAGACCTCCTTGGCTTGTCCCAGAATATAGCACCCCCTTGGAAGTGACGTAGGCCTTTCAAAACCAATTCTAAAAAAGCGCATTCTCTCTGCTTACCCTTCCTCATGGTGAGGCAGGCAGTCAAATCCAGCTGTTGAATAACTAGCACGCGAAGGGTAAAAATTCTCAAATGGTGTGTAAAAACTCCAACTCAGTTGTGTTTTCCCACCGAAGAGAACCCCTTGGAAATCAAGACTGAAATGTATGTCACAATAACACATTTGCTGCTTCCTTTGCTGCTTCTCTTCCGGATGTTTGTGAATTTTTGTTTCACCCGGACGAGGCGGGCTTGCGAGGGAAAGGTGATGCCGTTCGTCCACTAGGGGGAGACTCGCCCACATTTATAACCTCCACTCCTTGGGGCGGCCTGCCCCTGGCTTTAGGTAAGAATTGGAACTTGATTACCGCAGCAGCTCATTTACTCCGTTTCCTTGGCTGAGCGAGGCATTTGAGTTTGATTAACAAGATTTTCTACTTGACGTTCAACTCTCATTTTCCGAAGCGCTGAGGACGGGAGTAAGGACTAGTATGCAAATAAGCTAGTGACTCCCCCTGCCCCTCCCTCGAGGCGGGGAGTGGGGGGGCGCTCAGAGATGAGTGGCTTTAACTGGACCCTGGGGGTGCCCGCAGCCCGTGCCTTATTTAGGGAAAGCGCAGCTGCCGCACCGGGAGCTCCAACGTGGGCAGGGCTGCGGACCCAAAATACGCACTCTGCACCCGGCCCTACCGGTGCCTTTTATAGCTTGTTTGCGGCCAGGCTGACTCACACAGCCAAGACAGCAAAATGTACCTGACGCGACGTCTGATGGTATTCAAATATCCCTATTTTCTTTTCTATTTTTCTCTCCCAGCTTCCGTCCCTCTCCATCACCTCTGCCAACTTACGCCTCCGCCTCCGGGCCTCGGAGCCGCCTTGGCAATGGCCAGTCCTGCGATTGGTTCCCAGCGGTGAAGGAGCTACTGACTCCGACCTTGTCTGAAGGTTACTTCTCAAGTTCATGCATTTTCTCAGCGATGTGCATTCAAATTAGGTCTGGAATTGTGTGTCTTCTATCAAGATTTGCAACACTCATAAACACACACACCCTTCGCTGAGTTTCATTTTTCTGACTTTGGAAATCATTTGAATCAGAAGAGTTTTCTTTGTTAAACCGGAAGATGGAGGGCCTAAGTGTCATCTAACGTGTCCACCCTTCTTACTCCTCCTTGAATTTGAATTTGTAGTGGGCCTATGCAGTTAAAGAATAGCTAGGGAGCTCAGCTATAGATCTTTATTTTCTTTTATTACCCTTAACATGTACTATTTGATTCAGAAGAGGGACGACCATCCTTACCTGCCACTATTCTCCATATCTGGGGACACCTTCCTAATTTAATATCTACCTAAAAGCAATAAACTAATTTTTTTAAATGTTTTAAACTGAAACCAATGGTAGGTATTTTGCCTTCTAAGAAAAGAAGTATAGTGTATATTGTTGGGGGAAACAAACCCTGTCTGCTGCTACTTTTCCATTGCAGAAGAGAGGGGAGGTTGATAGGGGACAGTTCTAGGAAAATAGGAGCACTGATAAGTGTGGGTATACAAAGGTAAGCCCTGAGCTGAGTGTGGATGTGGGGGGCAGGGAGGAGAGGAGACTGTTCCTCCACAGGATGAATTTGGGTAGTGCCCTGAAGGGAGGTGCTGTGGAGGGGGCTGGAAGAGGAGGGAATGGAGAGTGAATAATACAGTGTCTGAAAGACATAAAGAAGATACGGTCTCTAAGCTGCAAACCTCCTCCGTCTCTCCCACACCATCAGTAAAGTCCATAGGTCCAAAAGAATTCTGTTGATAATTTTTTAAGTGTGGACCAAGAAAATGTCCAAGTCTCATTTTCTTTTAAAAAAAATTTTTTTTTACATTTATTTATTTTTGAGAAACAGAGTGAGACAAAGCATGAGCGGGGAACGGGCAGAGAGAGAAGGAAACACAGAATCTGAAGCAGGCTCCAGGCTCTGAGCAAGAGGTCAGCACAGAGCCTGATGCGGGGCTCGAACCCACAAACTGTGAGATCATGACCTGAGCCGAAGTCGGACACTCAACCGACTGAGCCACCCAGGCGTCCCCAAGTCTCATTTTTACGTGTATTCATTCTTTCCACAAATAGTTCTTGAACATCTACTATGAGGCAGATTTTATTCTAGGTGCTGGTGATACAAGGGTGAAGCTGGCAGTAGAAGAATCCTCCTGTCTCAGTCCTGCCTTCAGAGGGAGGAAGAGAGACAACAAACAAGTGAACAAAAGTAAGCAAGATCATTTCAGAGAGAGCTCAGTCCTGCCAAGACTCACCCAGTGGTACTGGTTACAGAGTAACTGGGGCAGGGAAGAATGTGCATGTCCCTACCCAGTCAGGAAATTGGAAACCACTCCAGGATACTGAAGCAAGGAAACTTTGATACAGAGTATTTATTCCACATTTATTGGAAGGACTGGAGGAGCAAAGGGAAGATTCTGTCCATGGGAGGCAAGGAAGAGATAGGAAGGGAGGGACGGGGAGAAGAAATGCCTTCTCCTGCGTTTGCTGGAGACATTGGCGGTGGCTTGCAGCTTTGTAGACAGCAGTCCTCAGTTCCTGCTCAGGCATCACATGTGCAAAAACCCTCAGAGGCTGTTTACCTTGGCTTCTTCGTCGGATGGGTGATAGCAGCTTCTTGTTCTTAATCTCTAGGTGCCTCCACCCAGAGGTGCCAGACTGGCTTGAAATTCTGTAGACAGCAGGTTCCTCTTCACTTTTCCACACAGCCAGATGACAATTCTAGCCTCCTCCAACATATTCCATAGGAGAAGGGGAATTTTTTGTTTCTAAAAAATAAGACCAAAGAGACTCTAGAATAAGAGACACTAGGCCATGTGAGGGGTTATCATGTTCTCTAAAAACCTGAGCATTCGATACTGACGTCTCAGGGGTCCCCAGTGACAAGACCAGCCCCGACAATTTCTTTACACTATATGCATCTGTTAAATAGGAAGAAGGGATGTAAGGAAGTGGAGACATCGAGGACAGACAAATACTGAATACTTTTCCACGGAGAGGAGCACAGAATAAGCCAGTAGCTGGAGCAAGACATTGGGTGAAGGGTTTTCAAGTATGAAGGGTCTGTAGTATGGTTGGAATAAGGCAGCAGGGAGGGCGAGATTGATGATGCAGGAATGAGTGGAAACTTACAGGAGCCCGCTTCTTGGGGACACGAGAAAGGCTGGGGGAGGGGGGTGGAATACACATAGCAGAATAGCTGGAAGGCGCTATGTGAAAACAAGGATTCAAGGGTGGTGGAAAATCAGAGCCAGAAGTGAAGATGACTAAGTACCCGGGAATTAGCAAACCCCTCGAGAAAGACATGGGACATTTAATAAGGTGTGGAATGATGGCTTGAGCAAATCTTCACTAGATCTTAAGGCACAGGGTGATCTGTTTCACATCATTTCTCGAATAGAGGGTTTATTCATTTCTCAAACAGAGGTGGACTATTTTAAAGCTATTTCTAACGAAAGGTTTGTCTAACCAGTGTTTTCACCTTAGCCTTCCCTTTTGCAGTTTTGTCTTTTACTCTTTTATATGCATACCTTGTGTTCTTGCCAAATTGGCCCATAGGAGGCCCTCAAGTATTTATTGAATTAATAACAAAATTGGACTTACTCTCCCTGTCCCTGCTGGAGCTCCCAGTTCCTGCAGTCCGTGTTTTCCTAGATCTGCACTTTCGTTTATGCATCTTTGTACTGTTCTTTCCTCCCCCGATACCCTCTTCCCCCTCTCCCTTTTCTGCTTCTTGAAATCTTATTCCTGTTTCCTGATCCAGCTAACATGCAACTTTGCCAAGTCCTCTTTGACTTTCTCGCTCAACTATGATATCCCTGCCCCCTTTCCTCCTGTGGAATTTTCTTTATCTGGCAGATGTCTCTTAACATTCTGTGTCCAGGGTGATGGTTATTTGTGGAATTATGTTCCCCACTAGACTGTGAGCGCATTGAGGACAGTAACCATATTTTATTCACCTTGTTCACATTGAGCCGCCCAGCACAGCCTCTGGGAATAGGGAGTATTCAACAAATCATAGTTACGTTTTAATTTGACTTCTTTTCCCAAGTGTTAGGACTCATTAGTACACGGACAGAAACCTACTGGTGCCCTGTTGCACTGGTGCTGCCTCTTTTAGCTGTAGAACAACCTCCTAATCAGCCCAGACTACAAACAGACGGCTTCTTCTTTTCATCACTTCACTTTCATGTTTAAAGACTTTTTTTCAAATACAACCGCCTTCCTCATAGCCTCTGCAGAAAAACACAGAATGGCAAGTGCCCATGGACACAGGCACGTTCATTTGCACACCCGCACGTGTACACTTTCTCTTTACCTCCTACCAACTGAATCCTGATAAATATTGTGAATCAGTTTTTTGAAAACCAGATTCATTGTGATATAATTTGCATACATAGAACACATCATTTAGGTGACTATTTCTATGCATTTGGATAAACACATTGTACGAGTTAGGTCCTTAAGAGAAATAGAATCAGTAGGAAATCACATCGAGAGAGAGAGATGGATAGAGAAATTTATTTCAAGACATTGGCTCACACGATTGTGGGGGCTGACAAGTCCAAAGTCCACAGAAGAAGGCCAGCAGCCTGGAAATCTTGGCAGAAATCAATGCTGCAGTCTTGAGGCAGAGTTTCTTCTTCCTCAGGAAAATCCCTGTTCTGCTCCTAAGGCATTTCAACTGATTGGATTAGGCCCACCCACACTATCAGGGATAATCTCCTCTACTTAAAGTCAAATGGTTGTAGGTGTTAACCATATCTACAAAATACCTTCACAATAACACCTAAGTTAGTGTTTGACCCAATGTCTGGATACTATAGCTTAGCCAAGCCCACACATAAAAAGTACCATAGGAGGCATACAGCTCTATAATCACAACCTTAATGAAGATACGGAATAGTTCAATTATCCCAGAGAATTCCTTCATGCCTCTTTGTGGTCAATACCACCATGCCCCCAGCCCTGTCAAAGCCCTGATCTGCTTTCTATCCCTGAACTTTTGTCTTCTCCGGAACACCATATAAATGCAATCACTCAATATGTGACCTTTTGAAATTTGCTTTTTCTGCTTAATATGATGTATATGAGATTCATCCACGTTGGTGCATGTATCAGTAGATTGTTTCTTTTTATTGCTGAGTATATTGTCTTGTATGGAAGTACCATGATTCTAAATAAGTTTTGTGGATGGGAGAGGTATGCCTCCTACATTGTTCTAAATCACACATTACCAAAGTTTGAAATTTTATAGGCATGCAAATCAAATTAAAAAGACTAGAAAGCCCTCCTAGACATAACTCAATGAGAAGTCAGTTATGAAGTACACTCCCCCAATGCCTGCACAGGTATTTGGCCTTGAAAAAAAAATAAATGATTTCATTGGCCACACAGAGTCAAAGCCAAGGTGTATTTTAAAAGCATCAGTTATCATAATCTTTTTATTGGCCATATGGCACAACGAACTATTTTAGGCTAGACTCCGTTAACTCTGATTTTCATAATGGCTAATGTCTAAGCCACAAAATCAGATCAGGGAAAGGTTGGACTCCCGAAGTAGTCATGAAGAATGCTAAAAGGTATAACACTGATGGTCAGACATGACAGATGGTCAGAAATGACAGAATTGTGTGTTTTGGAGTAGGTGTCAATCACTCTGCATAAAAAGGAAGTGTGACTTCTATCCACTTGATCTGACATAACAAAACTCCCTAGGACCCATGCTTAAGAAGTCAAGTTGAAAGTCTATGATCTGGTCTGGTCCATTTGGGCCAGCCCATCTGGATTTAATGGACCTCAGTCTGCTATGACTAAAATCTCTCCCTCCTCATCTATGATATTCATGACATAGGATGAAGGCTTTAAAAAATTTTTTTTTAAAAAATAGATGGTAGGATCTGGAACAAGATTTGAATGCCTTATAAGCTCAATACCAAAGTTGACCTATTTTCCATCGTCTATTGTGGAAACAGGTAAACAAGTACAAGCAAGTAATTGGACAAAGAACTAAAAAATTATTAATTGTGATAAGTCCAAAGAAGGAAGTAAATAAGGAGCTGAGGTTCAGAACATTCTAGATGGGTGAAAAGGAAGTCTTCTCTAAGACTTTTGAGAAAATACGGCAGGGGGATGAGTTTGGGGAAAGAAGTTACTGACAGAAGGAACAGCATGTGTAGAGGCCCTAACAGAGATTCAGGGTAACTGAAACAGGGTAAGCAAGCAGGTGAGGGACACAGGACAGGGTCAGAGGAGATGTCAGATCACCTGCAGCTTGTGGGCATGATAAGAAGTTTGGGTTTCCTTTAGTGAAAGGGGAAGCTTTTGGAGGGTTCCGAGAACATGGGGGTCAGATGATCCGATTCATGTTTTAATAGGATTATTTTTGCTGCTATGGGACAGCGTTTTGCAATGAGACAGGATTGGGAGAAAGGAGAACAGCAGGATGCAGCTTGCAAAAGTCTAGGTGAGAGAAGATAGTGAGAATGGAGATAAGATGAGAGGCAGATTAGAAGATAGTTGCACTTTTGGAGACGCAAGCAGGCCCTGTTAATGGATTGTGACTAAGGAGTAGAGGTGAAGGGAGAAAACAGGCTGATTTGCAGATTTCTGGCTTGAGTGATGTGGTAAGGGTTTTTGACATTTAATTAAACAGGAAAGACTGGTTCAATATTGGTGCCCGGAGCTCAACAAAGCTGAACTACTATTTGGGGATTTCAATATCACTAATATTTAAAGGTATGGGAATTGCTGAGATTACCTGGGAAGAAAGTGTGAGAGAAGAAGAGCCCCAGACAGAACGTGGAGGAAAGACAACATTTCATTCAAGTGAAGAAGAAAGAAGAGACCAAGAATACTGGGGACAGTGAGATAAAGAAACCCCAGGAAATATGCTGGAAAGGAAGTGGAGAGAGTAGTGCTTTAAGAATAGGGGAGTCATCTGTGGGATGGAGCTCTGTTGAGGGAATAAAAGAAATAAGGGGAAGAAACTGGGCACTAATTTGGGGAATAGGAAAGCAACTGTTGACCTTGACAAGTTTTAATGGAAGGGTCATGGGTGGGACTTCAGAAACTGGGAAGCAGAGAAGCGGAAATATTGTGCATATGGACAACTTCGTTGGAAGTTTTGCTGTGGGGTCGAGCAATGGCATGTCCTCTGAGGGCAGAGGGAGCTGGGAGGGAGAATGTGGGGTTTAACAAGATGGGAGATATTAATTATAATTACAATTATATGTGAAAAGAATGATTCCTAGTAGGTGGCACCGGTGGTGCAGGAGAGTGAAAAGACGATGCCCGAAGGAGGCAGAGGGCATGAACTTGGGGAATGCACCTGCGGCAGGAAGGGAACCATTTCCTCCACTGGGGCCGAAGGAAAGGAGAAAATGGATGCCCGTGCTTCTGATGTGGCACCTGGTAGGATGAATTAAGGACCATGGCCGGCACCTGGTAGGATGAATTAAGGACCATGGCCAGCACCTGGTAGGATGAATAAGGACCATGGCTGTTATCTGAGAGAGGAGGGGAGAAGGGAACCTGGAACACCTCAGCAAAGAGGACAAGGTAGGAAGTCATTTTTTTTTTTCTTTCTTTCTTTCTTTCTTTCTTTCTTTCTTTCTTTCTTCCTTCCTTTCTCTCTCTCTCTCTTTCTTTCTCCTCTCTCTCTCTTCTTTCTTTCTTTCGCAAAATCCAAGCCTGGAGAAACGAAGCATATTGATCAGCACTGTTGAAGGCTCATGTGAGATATGGGCCGTGAATTTATGGTGAAACCAATTGTCTAGTCTGTAAGATTTTGTGCAGCCATAGTATCTAATTTTTTCAGCTGTTTTGTTCAGCTGTTCTGGTGTAGACACGGGAAAGGAGGATGTGGGGTTCAGGTAGGATTGGTGTTTTATTAGGTAGATAAAAAGGAAGGAGAATGAAGGAACGGGATAAGGTTGGAAATGATGAGCCACAGATTCTAGGTTGGACATTGTGGGAAATAAAGCCAAAGCAGTGGCTAAAGAACAGTGAGGAAATGATGGCACTTATTATTCTACTTGGGTAATATCTGCAGCCTAGGAAGCAAAATGAAAGCTGGAGATTTCAGGTTTAAGAGGTCACATTGCCATGCTAAGAGAACAGGGACCACTGCTGTAAGAAATTTATAAGCTTTTAACAACCTCCTGTTAGAAGTGGTCATGAGCTGACTCTTTCTCTGTAAGTTACTCATAGCTTCAGGGAAGAAGAGCCCTGTGTTTGTATTTGGGACAGCAAGGCAGGGGAAACCTGGGGAGAATGTGCATAACAGTGGTGAAGCCCTAAGGGATAGACCAAGGTGGGGTGGGCAGCTTCCTTGAGGAAGAGAGGAATGCCCAGGGCCTGAGAAGGATCCTGGGTCTCAAAGCAGTTGGGTGGAAAATTCCAAGTAAACTTCTCCCACAAGGAACCTGAGACCCTGTGATGGAGGTCTGATTTTGTTATCGTTAAATGTGGATTAAATTAACTCAGTTATATTTAAATAACTCCAGCAATCTCCTCAGGAGCACCTAATGAATGGTATTCGTTTCCCTATTAGAAAGGCAGCATGTCATATTGAAAAAAAGAATGAAATTTAGGGGCAGATGTATCTACCCTTGATTCTTGACCTTGCCACTATTTGGCCATGTGTTCTTGAGCAAATTGTGCCACTTCTCTGAATTTCAGTTCTCTGATCTATAAAGCAAGGCTGATAATAGTGCTTATTCATATATTTATTCTAAGGCGTAAGTAATTAAGGTAAGGAAACAATTTTGAAAGTTGCAAAAGTATGTGCAACGTTAGTGTAGTAGGAATGAATACTAGTCCACAAATATAGATGTGTAAGGAAAATTGTGTTTCATAATTTTCCTTTATATCATTTGTTTAAGTTTAAAAAAATTAATATTTTATTTTATTTTATTTTATTTTATTTTATTTTAATTCCAGTGTAGTTAACATACAGTGTTGTTAGTTTTGAGTGTACAATACAGGGATTCAGCAATTCTGTATGTTACTTAGTGCTCATCATGGTAAGTGTACTCTTAATCCTCTTACCCTATTTTGCCCATCCCCTCACCCACCTCCCCTGTGGTAACCAGTTTGTTCTCTATAGTTAAGAGTCGGTTTTGGGGGGGTGTCTTTTCTTCCTTTGTTCATTTGTTTTGTCTCTTAAATTCCACATATGAGTGCAGTCCTATGGTATTTGCCTTTCTCTGACTGACTTATTTCACTTAACATTATACTCTCTAGCTCCATCCATGTTGTTGCGAATGGCAAGATTTCATTATTTTTTGGCTGAGTAATTCTCCATTGTGTATATTCCTTGCATCACTTCAATTCTGAATCTGAGCTCCACCCACCCCTGAAAGTGCTCAAAATTCAACTTTGACATTATTCAACTGCCATGTCCTCCTACTACCTCCTAATATTCAAGGTTCTTGGTGTTTCCCATGACACCACAACATTGCTTTGGTAGATAGCCCCCACCGGTTACTACAGAGACACCACATGACTCCATCAAGCCCAGCATCGTCTATGGCAAAATTGGTGAGGTCAGCCTTCGCAGATGGACTATGTAGCCATCCTTGCAGAGAGACTCCTACAAGGGAGAAATCCCAGGCCTACTTGAGGGAAGGGGCCTCTTTTCCTCCTCAACCTTGGGTGATTTTTCTTCTCTTTCCTTACCCTCAAAACGAAAACAAAAACAAAAACAAAAATAAAAATCTTTCAATCACTATACTCTCCTTCTGGGACACTTAATGTCATTTTCTCAAAGGGCTTTGGCTTTTACAAGTTTGGGAAAAACCAATACTTGGGAGTCTCTTTGCTTTCAGCTCTACCAAAATTCCTAACATGGGGATATCCCAAAGGACCTGGATACCTCTGTGAAAAGAATTAAGAGGAGAAAGTAGAGAAAAGACAACCAAAGCTCTTTTAATAAATTATATTCTGTAGTGGTTATTTTTATTAATTTATATGCAATCTTGGCATGGCGATCTTGTTGGATAGTTTGCCTCATTAAGGGACTAGCCAATTCAAGAACTTGGAAAACATTGACTTTAGCAGTAAATGAGATACACATGAAAATTTTAATTCTTTCAAGGAAGATGCTATCTAAATACCAGGCACTGAATGAATAGGAAATATTGGCCCATTTGATAATGCAGGTACTACCTTCTCTTAACTGGGAAAAGTATCCATAACTAGGCACCATTTAGGAGATCCGTACATATTAACTGAACACACAAATGGACACTTATAAGCCACCTTTTCCCAGGAATGGCTTGAAGCACTGAAGCAAATTTCCTATTGAGGGTCTGGTTGCCATGTTCAGCCAGCTGGGGAAATGAGACTCACATGGACTGTTAGAGTCAGTCCTATTTGACTAGATAGCGGTCCATCTGGCTGAGCACACAGTTCCATCCCCTCCCATGTTCCTGTGCCTGAAACGGCAACAATAAACACCTCATTTAAGACATTGCCCCTGTGAATCCAGAAGAACAGTGGCAAATTGAATGTCACTACATGATGTGTGCAATTCATCAACAAAAAGGCTCTAAGGAGATGACAGACCCCAGCAGAAATAATGTGCATGAATGAAAATTCTTACTCATTATTCCAAAATCAAAACAAGGAATCTTAAAGTATTATCTAGTTTTATTCCCTGCCTCCACACAGCCTGAACCCACTACAGCATTACCAATGTTTACCCTAAATATCCAGACAAAGGAAATCTGTTGAGGTACAAAACATCCCTCCCTTTGCCTTTTAAGCCATCCTTTTCTACCACATTCTTGTTCACTCAAATGCTGGAGTGAAGGGTCCCAAAACTTAATGTAGGAGATAAGAACAGGTGGATAATGAGATAAAGATCTAATAAACCAGCATTCAGATTTGGAGAACTTAGTTATATTTTGGAGGCAGATTATTTAATTTGCAAAGAGAGCAACAATGTAATACATTTACTTTGCAAAATAATGGAGTGCTCATCTTTCTCTAATTTTTTAAAAGTAATCTCTACTCCCAACATGGGGCTCAAACTCACAACCCCAAGATCAAGAGCTGCATGCTCTACTGACTGAGCCAGCCAGGCACCCCTCTGCCTTATTTTTAAAATATGAAACTGTAAATAATAAAATATTTAAGTATAAAGCCAATAGTACATTTGTCTTATGAACTCCAACACATTTCAAAAGGAAAGTGAAGCCCCAAGTAATAAAGAAAATGGCCCAAGGTCACACAGACAGACGTGGGAAAACCTTGATTTAAACCTAGTGACTAAACGCTCTATGGTGACTGAGCATTTTAAGAATGTTCCAAAATGTTTTCTTTTTCTGTCTCTCCCCCTTTGTCCTTAGTTTTGATTCATCAGAGTTTGAATGTTATAAAGTATTCCCTTTTATTTGCTAAAAGAAAGAATGAATCTCTTGGCTTCCCTTATTGCTCCTGAACTAGTGGCCGGGGTCCTCACATCTGTGCCAGATGTGAGACATGGAAGCCCACCAGGTCTACAACTTTGGCCTAAATCTGACAACGTTTGTTCTCCAATTTACAGAAGTTAATTTTTTAAACCTCAAAACATTTCAGCTGAACCAGTGTGTCAATTCCAACTATGACAGTAGATAAAAACAATGTGAAATGGAATGAATGGGTGAAATGTGGTGTCTGGGTAGGAGGAAAGAAAGCATAGTCAGAACCTGCTTCTAGAAAGAGTAAGGACTCCACACACACACCTAAATCTTTACAACTCTACAGCTCTGGCTGACCTCATTTTGCTCAGTCCGTTAGCACCTCTTCCTACGGCTGAAGACTAGTCTAGTTTAGAACTAGTGGACATCACCAGAACTGTCCTACCACCATCTTGACATCCCTTGATGTCCAAACTTCAGTGACTTGCTTTGCTAAGCCCCAGATCTGTGTTCGTCAATGGACATCTTTCTGCTCAATCATGCGCAGCTCTTTCTACTCCAAGCACACATCGTCCAAGGTGAGACACCTGATGCCTCGGCAATACTTTAAATCACCTCTTGTTGATTCCATGGTTTAATGGTCTTGTTCTCCACCCTATCTCAACCACTCATATCTGAAGATAAACCTTAGACATTGTCCTTAGTAACAACTGTATGATCTCAATTTCCATCATCCCAATTCTGACAATCTCTACTTCCTAAGTTTCCAGCCCACTTCTTCCACTACTCCCACCTTCGTCATTTTTCAACCCTTCAAAGCACTCAATCCATTAACCTGAGCACATTTTCTCGGTTAACGTCCTCATATCCTCGTTTCCCTCATTACTCCACTTAGATTCCATAGCTCATTACACTCACTCTTGTGCACTATCTCAAGAGTATATTACGTTCACTTGGAAAATGCCAGGTGTGGTTCAGTCTCCACCTGCTCTGCACCTGCATCAGTGGGCTGAATGAAAAACATAAAATATTTCACTTTAAATGTATGACCACCAACCTCAGGTAGGCTCTTTTCCTGTCATGTTGTCATTCTCCCAAGGATACTGTACCATTCACGCTTCCCTTCTCAAACCTCCCCAAATTTCTTCTTCCACCTCATTCTTAGATGATGACTTCAGTTTTATTCTATTGAGAAAATAGAATAATTTGGAAAAGGATTTCCATACTCCTGCCTCTGAAACTCTGCACTGCCTCCTTGTTAAAATGGTTGAATTCTAAGGAAATCCCCTCTGCCTGAGATCCATGATCTCTCCGTCGTCCATGGAATTTGCCCCTGCAGTCATCCCCTCTCTGTTCTGCATCATTTAACTCTATAATTTTTTTTGTTGAGATATAATTAAAATACCATAAAATGCACCTCTTTAAAGTCTAAAGTTTGGGGCACCTAGGTGGCTCAGTCGGTTGAGCATCTGACTTTGGCTCAAGTCATGATCTCATGGTTCTTGAGTTCGAGCCCTGCGTCGGGCTCCATGCTAACAGCTCGGGGCCTGGAGCCTGCTTTCAATTCTGTGTCTCCCTCTCTTTCTCTGCCCCTCCCCTGCTCATGCTCTCTCTCTCTCTCTCTCTCTCTCTCAAAAATAAATAAACATTAAAAAAATTTAAAGTCTACAGTTCAATTGCTTTTAATTTACAAAACTGTGCAAACATTACTACTATGTAATTCTAGAATATTTTCTTCATGCCCAAAGAAGCCCTTTACCTGTTACCCCATCCCTCCATCCCCCAGTCCCTAGAAACCACTAACCTACTTTTTGTGTCTATGGATTTTCCTATTATGGGTCCTTAATATAAAGGAAATCATACAACATGTGATCTTTTGTGACTGGTTTCTTTCACTTAACCATAATGACTTCTAGGTCCATCCATAATGTAGTATGAATGAGTACTTCATTCCTTTTTTGGCAAGGTAATATTCCACTGTATGGATATACCACATTTGTTTAACTAATCTTCAACTGATGAGCAATTGGTGGTTTCCACTTATCGGTACTATAAATAACTCTACTATGAATGTTCATGTACAAGTTTTTGTACACATATATGTTTTCAATTACCTTGGGTATATATAGCTAGGAGTGGAAATGCTGGCCTCATTGTAGCTCTGTAACTTTTAGGAACTGCTGAAATGTTTTCGAGTGCAGCTGCACAATTTTGCATTCCCCTCAGCAATGTGTGAGAGTTCCATTTTCTTTGCATTCTTACCAACACCTACTGCCCATCTTTTTTATTATAACCATTCTAGTGGGTGTGAAGTGATATCTTATTGTGATTTTGATTTGCATTTTCCTAATGATTAATTATATCGAGCACATTAAGAAACAATGCATTCTTTCTAGTTCCCTTTTCTCTGGTTCCTTCTCTGGATGCCTTATCTGTCTGTCCTGGGACAATCTGCTGCCCAGAATATTTCTCATCTCCTCCACCCCCACCCAACCCCAGCCAAAGGTCTCTGTCCTATTTGCCATTTCTCTTCATCATGCCATCTCTTTAAGGAATACTGGTAAATGTTGATGTCACATTTCAGGTAACATATCTGCATTTTCCCAGAATTCTTAGATGACATAAAGTTTTACCCTAAAGCAATGGGTATATATAATGATGCTGTAGCAGATTGCTAAGGGAGTTATTTGGGGACAAACAATCCTTTCTTCAATCCTGGATTTGAAAGCCTAGTCAATTTCATCTCAGGAAGCCACTTAAATATGTAAGCTCCATTTTCATGTTCATTCAAAGGAGATATACTAAGTAATCATTAATTCCAATCGAAACATTCTTTCTCTGTGATCCTAGCTGTTTTGTTGTTTTTACCAAAACATGAAGATAAGTTCTAAAAATCATTTAAGCCTGTCAAAGGAAAATTTAATAAACTAGATGAAAGAGGCTTTCTTGGACATATTAATATCTAAAGTCTTCCGAATCCATGCTACTAAATACAAGTTGTATTTCAAACGGCCTCAGGTTATAAGGACGGTGACTAATGAATTACAAAGAAAGGTAATTAACTTCCTACATTCCCTAAAAGCTTGCTTTGTGAGACCCTCTGACACTCTTTTAGTGGAGACTGTAACTTCTGATTAGCATTGTTAGGAAAATTGCCCACTTCTTTTCTATTTTCAGACTCCTTTCAGACTGGGGGTGTAGCTACAGCAGGCTGTGGAAATTTGGGAGCAGATCAGGAAAGGAAGTGTGATGTGTCAGAAGTTGCTTTGCTATTAACTAGCAGTGGTGTTGGGGCAAGTCATTTAAATGCTCTATGCCACGGATTTCCTTATCGGTAAAGTGAGGGATAAGACACGACTTGTGAGTTTCCCTCCACACCTTATGTTCAATGATCCAAGCTGTCTCATCCAAAGGCATATGAAATATTGTAGAATGTTCCATGGCTCATGGGGGTTTAAATAACATTTGAAATAAAAATCAAAGCCAAATAACCTTTTTGACCTGGACAACTTCTTTTCATGACTTACTGGAGCATTAAGAAAGGAGACTGACTGGGGTTCCTGGGTGGCTCAGTTGGTTAAGCGTCTGACTTTGGCTCAGGTCATGATCCCATGGTTCATGAGTCTGAGCCCCATGTCAGACTCTGTGCTGACAGTTCAGAGCCTGGAGCCTGCTTTGGATTCTGTGTCTCTCTCTCTCTTTCTACCCCTCCCCTGATCATGCTGTATCTGTCTCTCTCCTCCCAAAATAAATAACAAAACATTTTAAAAAAAGAAAGGAGACTGACTGATATTCCTTATGCAACTGGCATATCAAACAAGCTCGATGTGTGCATTGGAATCAAAACACAGTTTAATTTTTAGCCCCCTCCCCCCTCCCCATCCTTTAAAATGTTACCCCGTGGTGGTAATCTTTTGCCTGTGGTAAGCTTTTTCCTGCAAACTCCTGACTTTCTCTTCACTCTTAGGAGCTAATGCAACATTTACTTTAAGTGACAAATACCTTCCATTGAGAATATATGAAGTTCAGCTCTTTTTAATCACCAAAATGCCCAAATTAATTTAGTATAACATTTTCTTCCCTCCACTAATGTGGACCTGCTTCTCAGAACAGGGAGCATGGCCTTGGACTTCCTACTGCCTATATTACTCCTCAGAAAGGCCCTAGTGGGAAAGGCCTAGAGGAGGAAGAGGACAATTCTCTCTAGGATGGAGAAATCATGTTTTATGGACCAGGCCCCAGAGTTGGTGAAAGCCGTCTTCTGTTTCTCCCATAAAGTGCTTTGGAGGACTCTTTGGAGGTTCTGTGTCCAGACCCTCTCTCTTGCAGTTTCTTTGACTCAAGCAGAAGAAAATTTAACCTGTGTTGCCAAGTGAGACTCCTTTCTCAGACTTCAATCACTTGGTGTTACGCCCTCCAACTCCCACCATCCCTCCAGCTTCTCTCCTTACCCCCCCAGTTGGCCCTGTAGGACAGGATCCTCAACAATCCCATTCCAACTTAATGTCCACCATTTCTGTCTCCACTGTGGGGAAACTCATGTATCCCTTGCCTCTCTAAACCCTGGGAGACCAGTCTAACCTCAGCAAAGCAACTGTTTGGGCCTTCTCTTTTCCTCAAGATTTCTGTGGCAGGCTCAGACGACATCCCACACTTGGCCTTACTTGCTCACTTGTAAATCAGGAGCTAGTTTTCTGTGTATCCTCATGTCAGGGCACATAATTTCAGTACTTTCTGAGTGGACATCTTAGAGGCAATCTAGCCCAAGGGCTGCTGCCCTGCAGGCCTTTAAGTAGATGGCCCATTTTTTGCCCTCTGACAGTCCCACCTGCTCCCGAAAGACGGGTATGAGGAAGCAGAGCAAGGCAACAGGTCTGTCCAAAAAGAAAACAAAAAATGTTTCACTGAACTCTTCTCCAAAGCTTTTCGCTAATGCTTTATATACCTTGATCTCATTGAACCATCCAAAATTTGAGAGATTTTATTAACTTTATAAATTCTGTGTTTGAGAGTGATGGACAGGTTTATGCCTCCGTTACTAGAATCTAATATTTATTGTGTTGATGCTTCAGTTGAAACCAATTACAGGAAGAGTCTTCTACCATCCTGTGACAGTCACTTTAAACCCATGGGTGACATGCTGTTACAAAAAAACAAACAGCTGGGGCTCCTGGGTGGCTCAGTCAGTTAAGCGTCCGACTTCAGCTCAGGTCACGATCTCACGTTCCGCGAGTTCGAGCCCTGCGTCAGGCTCTGGGCTGATGCCTCAGAGCCTGGAGCCTGCTTCCAATTCTGTGTCTCCCTCTCTCTCTGCCCCTCCCCCGTTCATGCTGTGTCTCTCTCTGTCTCAAAAATAAATAAACGTTAAAAAAAAATTTTTTTTCAAAAAAACAAACAGCAAAACAAAAACCCTCAAAACAAAACAAAACAAAATTTGGAAAGATAACGCAACAAGGGAAAATATTTTAATCGCTCTAACATGAACACATACTTTGATGGTTTTACTTTCGAGTCTATAAAGCCATGGTTCTTTTATAGCTGTAATCTAATTGTACAGACATGTTTGCAATCTATTTTTTCACAACCTATTCCTCACAAACGTTTTGTGAAGTCACGCTTGGAATTTAAATGTGTACAACGTTATTCCCTACATTGACGTGCCATTCGTTCGTCAGAGACTCTGAGGGCCCACTCTGTGCCTGGTGCTGGTTGAGGTGCTGCAGAGTTGCTAAAGTTAAAAGAAGTACTCTGCTTAGGGGAGTGCAGATGATTACAAGGCAGTACTGTATTTGTGACAAGACAGTAGCCCATATGAAGTGGGAGTAGAGAATAACACATATCTGTGTGGGTTTTTTTTTTTTTTTTAAGGAAATTAGGAAGAAACCACACAGGAAGTGTTAATGTGAGATGCTTATGGAGGGCGTGTGGGAGTTTGCTAGGCAGACCAGCAGGGGGAGGGCACCCAGGTGGATGGAACAGCCGTGCAAAGACCCGGGGGTTTATTTCGGTCTTGTAAAAGGTGCGAATGCTTTCTTTTCTTTTCAAAACGGTTACTGAATTATTGGAAATTACTCAATAAGTCTCTTCTCGAGTATAGAGTTCTACTGAAAAGCTTGCTTGATCATTCGGTTTCTGGTGTTTTTTGGTCTACATCCAGTGTCTCCATGCAGTTCCAAGGATTGAGCCATCTTTTGGAAGGGCCACACTCCTTAAAGTATTGTTTCTTTTTAATGGCTTCAAATGTCTAATAAGCTAATCTACTCTCAAAGCTTCTTTGCCAAGCAATTTTTCTCTAAGTTGTTATAAGTCTAATGTTTCCTTAAAGGAACATTAGCTCTCTTTTGATATTTTAAGATGTCAAAACTACTTTTGATATTTAAAACACTCTAAGACAAAATTGCTTCAAATTTTTAGCCGAATCAATCATCAATTTCATCACATTCTCTTTACCTTTGGCTTTAGATAAAAATCTTACGCCAAAGACTTGAGGCTAAATCTTACAGATTGGTGCTGTTTCTGCTGGTGTTTTGTTTAGATGTATTTCTTTACACAACCTCAGGGTGTGTACCTTCATAACCCTTTGGATGATTTCAAAATATCTCTAGTTCCTTAAAAGCATGGGGGTTAGTCTGAATCTGTGTAATTTGTGGAGCAAAATCACCTGATAATTACCTGCTTCTCTACATACAGAGGCGTTCTTAGGAGCATTTGGAGATGGTTGGGCCTCTTACTTTATGCTCAGTGTTAGGTTTGCATCAATTTATTTCCATGGACTTCCTTCTCTCCTTGCTCCTAAAGCTTAGGGAAAAAATATACACAAATATAACACATTCGTAGTAGAGGACCGATTCTGAGCCAAAGGTTAGGTTCCAGTGTGCCCCCAAAGTACCTGATCCACAAGTGGGATGGGTGACTAGTCACTGACCTGCAGGGACTGCAGGCTATAGCAGAGTGAGGCTGGAGGTGGGGAGCATTCCCTGAAGGGATGGCACAGGTAGCCTGGACTCTTCCCCTGATTTTGGAGAGTAGGCGGGATAAGTTTTCCAAAGGTATTACACGTGCAGTATGTGGGCCCAAACAGTACTGCCAGAATGACAGAAAGGCTTTAGAACTTCAACACTGCTGCTGGAGTAATTCTAGAAATAGCATCCTTGGCATAGGCATAGCTTTCCTGAGAGGCTCATGTGATGTGCCATCCTTCAGTTGGCCTTGGATGCAATCATGAGTGTGGCGGAATGGGAGAAAGAACAGGCCACCTGGTAGTGGAGAGCACCCCAAAAACTTGGGTGAGACCAATCTAGGAACTCTGTAGTTTAATTGGATGAGACCTAGAGAGGGCGCATGACCTGGGAATCCCTGTGAGTTAATAACCAGGGGGAAAGGAGCTCTTTAAGCTCCTATTAAAGCTATTATTAAGGGAGTTAATTATATCCATTTATACACAGAGGCTAATGGGATCTGGCAGAAGATGAGTTACACATAAACACTATTTGAATAACTTACAGTTAATAAATGTTAACTGGATGATGTTGGATACTTTCTTCAATTTCTAGGATTATAAAGATTTGGGGACTGTCCTAACACCAAAACAAACAAACAAACAAACATATAATCCTAGAATATTTTGAGACACTGGCAGCATCACATGGTAGGACAGTCATTGAGTTGGAGTCAGAGGGCATTATTTCTAGAAGTTCTCTTACTAATTTGAGACATTCATTCATTTCACCTCTCTGGTCTCATATCCTTTATTCATAAAATGAAGCAGTTAGGAAATGTGCTACAAAATTAAAGAAACTATATGTCAGTCTCATGCATGACCATAAATGGAAAATTCTCCAATAAAATTCTAACAAATGAATCTGCTAGCGTATTGAAGAATGGTGCGCTTTGACCATGGTGGGGAGCGCTATGGCCTGAATGGCCGTATCCCCCTAAAATTCCTATTTGGAAATCCTAACCCCCAAAGATATTAGAATGTGGGACTTCAGGAGCTGCATAGGTCTTGAGTGTAGAACGTCTTTGAAAGAGACTAATTCCCTTATAAAAGAGACCCCACAGACCTCCCTAGTTCCTTCCACCATGTGAGGCCACAGCAGGGAGGCACCATCTAGGAACCAGAAAGTAGGCCCTGACTAGATGCTGAATTTGCCAGTGCCTTGGTCTTGGACTATTCAGACTCTAAAATTGGGGGAAATAAATTTCTTCAGTATAGAAGATACCAGTCTCTGATCTTTCATTATAGCAGACCAAACAGACTGACAGAAGGTTTACCTCAGACATGGAAGAAGTGTTCAAGGTTAGGCATTGTGTCAATTAATGGAAGTCATTACATAAATATTTTAAAGGAGAAAACCACGGGATCATCTTTATAAATTGCAAATTACATTTGACACTATTAAGCATCCATTCTCATAAACCTCTGTGTATGGTAGATCCCTCCTTATCTTGATAAAAGCTAGAAACCAACAACGAATATCTATGGAAAACCCAAGACGTTCTTATTGTGAACAAGACCAAAACCAAGACGAAGATGTCCACTGAGGTAGATAGTCTGTGAAGATACCGCCCAATGGACACATCTCCTGATATGCACCCCCTTGATCAGTCACTTTCACCCTGAATCTATTATAAGCAATCAAAAAAGCTCAGAAACCAAAAAATGAAATGATATGATGAGATTAACTTAATAGAAATAAAATTTAAAACTTGGCATGGTGAAATTTTACTCTAAACAAAATTAAATGACAAACCAACGTGAATGTTTCCAACCTAATGGACAGATAGATGGATAATATCCATTCTGGATAATGTTCTCATAAATCATTATGAAAATGAGAAGTACCCAATAAAAAGTGAGAAAAGGCTATGAATAAACATTTCACAGAAGGTGAATAAAAATATCCAGTAAAATCACTACTAACTAAAAACAAATAAAAATGAGATTTTATTTATGTATTTATTTAAGCATGTATGCCAATGTTGGCCAACAATTTAAAGAATGAGAGCATTTAATTAAGAAATGGTCACTCTCTAATTGTTCTCTGGGGTTCAAGATCTCTTTCTTAAAAATATTTTTTATTGAAGAATAATAAACATAGTGAAAAGTATTCAAAACCTAAATGTAACTCTTCATAGAAAAGTATGAGTTAACATCTGTGTAATCAGCATCAGATCAACAAATAAAACTTTAGTAACATCTCAAAAGCACATTTCATGGCAGCCCCAATTACTACCCCTTCCCTTCTATTCCAAGGTAATAGTATTCTGATGTCTAATACTCTAGTTTAATTTCACCCATCTTTGAACTTCACAAAGGTGGAATCACTCTCCTATGTCTACCTTGTTTTGCTCAATATTGTATTTGTGAGATTTATCTTTGTTATTTCCTGTAATTATAATTCTATTTGTAAAATGCTTCACAAAATTTCACGGTATGAATATGCACAATTTTTCCTTCTACCCTTAACATTCAAGGCGTTTCTAGTTTGGGGCCATTATGAATCATGATTCTGTGATTATTCCTGTATGTGTCTTTTTGTGTATATGTTCAAACATTCCTATCCTTTTTATACCTAGGACTGGAAATGCTTTCTCAAAGAGAACGTGTATGTTCAGCTTGCATAGATAATGCCAGAACCTTTCCCAAAGTTTTACCAATTTACCAGCGATGTATAAGGGTTCAAGTTGCTCCTTATTCTCACTCACACATAGTAATGTCAGTCTCTTTAACTTTAGCTATTCTGGTGTATGCACAGCTTTCATTTTCATATTCCTGATGACCAAGTCCAGCAGCTTTTCATGTATTTATGAGCCATTTGAATAAGCCTTATAAACAAGCACCTATAGTTCAAGTACCTTGCCTCTTTTGCCTTGTCTGTGCTTTTCTGACTGAATTTTAGAAATTCTCTCAATGTTTTGTATAGAAGCCCTTTCCCAGAAAGGTGTTGCAAATTCCTTCTGTTCTGTGGCTTCCTTTCTACTCTTTTAATGGTATCTTGTCATAAAAAGATGTTCTTAATTTTAATATAATAGAAATTATCAACATTTTCTTTTATGCTTCATGCTTTTTGTGTCTTGTTTAAGAAATCTTTTCCCTCCCAGGTCATGAAAATAGTCTTGTATATTATCTTTTAGAATTGGGCCGTCCATTACAGTAGCAACTAACCACGTGCGGCCATTGAAATGTAACTAATTGAAAAAAATTTTTTTAAATGAAAAGTTGAGTTCTTTGTTCATTCTGGTCATGTTTTTAAGGACTCAATAGCCACAGATATAGAACATTTCCATCATTGTAGAGAGTTCTGCCGGTCAAATATGTTCTAGAGTGCCATTTTGTTTTGCCTTATACGGTTCTAGGATATTATTCCCACATAAAATGATAATTAATTATATGACACTTTAGATAAAAACAAAACAAAAACAAAAATGAACTCGTGAATCTTTATTAAAAAAATTTCTAGGGGCACCTGGGTGGCTCAGTCGATTAAGCAGCCGACTTTGGCTCAAGCCATGATCTCACCTTTCATGAGTTTGAGCCCCCAGTCAGGCCCTGTGCTGACAGCTCAGAGCCTGGAGCCTACTTGGGATTCTGTGTCACTCTCCTTTTCAGCCCCTCCCCAATCACACTCTGTCTCTCTCTCTCTCTCTCTCTCTCTCAAAAATAAATAAACATTAAAATTTTTTTTTAATCTCAATGTTATTTTATTACTGGATTAGTAAAAATAAAAAATTCCAAAATGGAGAACTCACAGTAAAAGCTCTGCTCGTGAAAATTCGGATCCACTTGCATATAGACCTAGGTGACATTATTGTGAGAATTAATGATGTAATGGCGGTATGAATGTGGGCAGGAAGACTGTGGGAGGAGATGTGAGAATGCTAATTTCCTCATCTTTAGTGGGAATGTAATCAGTGTTCTCCAAAATGAATCCAAATAGAAAATTTTGGTTTTTTGACTTTTACCACTTTTTACAAAGGCAGATTCCCTTAGCTTTAGGGATCTTTCAGGAAATATTTCTGTTGTGAAGAAATAATGATATAAAGTTTATTAATTGTTTCAGTTTTGCTCATCCCTTTGTCTTCTATTAAATTCAGGTAAAATTACATTTAATAATTGAATAACTTAGGATGAACTCTATAGATGAATTACAACAGGCCTCTGTTTTCCTTGCTTTGACCCTAGCCTCCTTTCCTTCTTTTTACCTTCTATTTCCTTGTGTTTCTTTCCCTACCTCCAAACTTGACAAACCACAAAGCTTGCAAAAATAGCTCTTGAAAGAATTGTTATGACAGTTGCTCGAATGGGATTGCACCAGTGATCCTGAGCAAAAAGCATGAGAAACTAGAACATTCTTTACCTCTTGCAACCACAATTTTTGCAGGAGTTAGAGATTTAAAAAAAAAGAAAAGAAAAGAAAGCAATCCAGGCCACACCACAGGGACAGATATCCCCACCTTTTCCCTCTCCTGTAGAACTTTAGTCATGCTTTGGTCTGGGGATTAACCTGGTTTTAGGTTCTCACTGATGTACATCAACTAATAAAGACTCTGGTTTTTATTTGAATCCCTTAAACTATTTTTTTCCTTGACTTTCCATTTTTTGTTCAAAAAATTTAATGTATGCCTCCATTTGCATATATGCAGAGAGAGAGAGAAAGAGATGGTAACTGACAGTTTTTTCTAAGCAGTTAAATTTTAGGTTTAATTGGCATTTTCCTACATCTTAAAATTCATTATAATCATAAATTACTGAAAGTAAGCATATTTAAAAACAAGAAGATTTAAATCTATATGCTCTGATGTTATACAGAACCCATAGTACATTGTTAAATAAACAAGATTTGGTCTTTAATGCTATTTGTCACTAAAGGAAACAAAGATCCTTGGCGAGTGCCTAACTCCATGTCTTGGGCTTGAAAAAAAAAAAATCAAGTTGGGAGTAGAACATCTTGTTTTGGCCAGAACACAAATATGCTATGAGAAAATGCCCTAGTGTTGCTTATAGGGCACATATTTGCCGAGGTGTGGCAGGTTCATCATCAAAAAGCCTGAATGAAAGCAGATTCCATTTAATAAGATGTATTAAAAGACAGCTGTAAAATAAAAATAGTGCTTATAACAGTATATGCTTATTTGTGTTCATTGTAATGTATATGGGATAGTTGATACAGGTGGGTAAGTTATTTAGATGAAGTATATATTGAATTTTTCTCTGTATAGGCAGGAACAGGTACATTTTGGGAATTATGAGCAAACAAGTTATTTCTGGGAGAAGAAAGGATTTTACTAAAGATAGGAAGGATGGGAACGCAGAGCTCAGGTGGAAAGAGAGTTCCAAAGAATGCATCAAGTTGATGGACCCAAGGGGAAAGTAGATTGCACAGACTAGGTTCTCATCTCTTGAATCACAAAACCATGGATAAGGCTTTTAATTATAATAATATTCGGATAAAGTTATACCCAGATTTTCAAAAATGCTAACGGACTATATCAAAATTGTGAATAAATTTCAGAAGGCAATGGGTTTTGCCATGTAGGCCAGGGTGCAATAAAGTGAAACATTCCTCTTTTTTTTTGGAGGAAGGTGTGATTTGTTTTGTTTAAAGGTATGAATTTGAAAAGTTCCATTTGCAAGGGAGCATTGATCATAAAAAAAAAGAAGTGGGGGGTCTTATGAACACCCTTCTAGTTTGAAAGATCCTAGACACGACCAGATCTCATGTTATGACCAAGAATCAGTTAGTTATTTAATACTCCAGAACTCATCATCCTACCAGATTTGTGGAGATGGTGTTTTCTTTTGAGTCTGGCAGAATCACTACAACCTTGGGGAGGTATAATATAAATATAGAAAAAAGTGAAAAAGTGAATCACAATCACAGTATCATTGCTTTTGTATTAGGGTAAATAAACCTATAAAAATAAACTTCTAAATATTTTGAAATCCAAGGTGATTGAATCAATTAAAAAGTTGACAAATTAGACCGGATTTCATTGAAATGTTTTGGAATACTTTGTTACTTACACTTTAAATCGATGTTTAAATATTTAAGATAATTTGTGAAATGTGTAAATATTTATATATTGTGATGTTTAAAGGTCTAGAAACATGGTATTAAGTAGATGTATAGAATATAATAAGCTAAAGGTTAAATAAAGAAGCACAAATAGAAGAATTCTTCCTGTCCAGGTTCTGAGTATTCATAAAGCACACTGGCTTTCAACAATGGATACAATGAACTACTAACACGGGGCCGTCTCTCTGTGGCGATAAGTCCGTCTGTATCCTGATTGTGGTGATGGTTACTAGGATCTACACATGGGATAAAATTTCATAGCACTATAAATTCCCTCAAAGTAAATAATGTAAGAAGAGAGCCTGTGAAAACTCGTGGCATCCAAATAAGGTCTGTACCTGATAGCATTAGATCAATGCCAAAGTCCTGGTTTTGACATGGCCTGTGGTGATGTAAGATATTATCATTGGAAGAAGCTGAGCGAAGGGTACGTGAAAATTCTTTGTACTGTTTTTGATACTTCTTATGACTCTTAAACTATTTGAAAATAAAATTGTTATAAAGAACATACATAGATATTAGTTATTGCATAAAGGACAGGTGCAGACAGGCGAGTCTGCTGAGCGTATTGTCAGCTGACCATTGTCCCTGAGCCTCATTTGGCCACTCTGTGAACTCAGGTATTGGCACGACATCAGGTAGATCTTTCTGAGTCTGCGAGGCCAGCTTGTGATTTTTTATTGTTATTAATAGTCTTGTAGGATTTAAGGCAACAGGAAGCAGTTATTAGCATAAATACTACAGAAACCATCATATAGAGTAATTCTTCCCTCTGGATGGTGACTCCTTGAAAATTAATCTTTGGGCATCCCCCTAGATCACTTTCCCCACACAAGAACTTTTTGGCTATTAAAGTTGCACTCTCCCATTTAAAACCAGCCAATTGTTTCTCCTGACACTTGGAAAAGAAACGAGTCTCCTTACAGTGTCTGAAGGACTTATAAAATCTGCCTACTATTGGCATTTCTAATCTCATCTTGTACATTCTTCCTCTTCCTCAGAACGCCTTAGCTATATTGTCCACTTGGCTGTTCTAGAACAGCCTACACACTAGGCTACTACACACTAGTAAGTAACTAGCCTACCGAGCACACTCCTGCTTGCTGGACTTAGATCTGCTGTTCCCTTTGCCATGCATTCACATTCTGTCTGAAAAGACTGAACTTGTCCCTCTACATGGACTGTACTTCAGACCACTGTACTTTGCTTTTCTTTGCAGCACTTGTGACTAACTGAAGTCATTTTCTGTATCTATTTATTTTTTTTCTGCCTGTCTTGATTTTCTTGCTTAATATGTAATTCCGTTCTTGATAAATATTTTTTGAATAAATGGATGAATGAATGAATGAATAAAAGCTCCTATTAGTGGTGCTTATTCTGGGAAGTATGAGTAGAAGTGATAAGACTTACATTCTGCTTCTTATACATTAGGGCAATTTGACATTTTTTTTTTTCAATTTGACATACTTATATCAAGTATAAGCTAATTTTGCAACTAAGTTTAGAAAACATAAAAACACATACACGTGTTTATGCTTGGAATAGATTACTATAGAGGTCTTTTCAGCTTTAGCATTCTATGATCTTAGATTTTCCAAATTATTCTGTTAAGATACAAAACAGGGTGCATAGCATAGCTTAGCTCTAAATGATAAGGTATCAAGACAGACTGAATGGATTCCCGTTTTCATTTGAGAATTAATGTAAATGCACGAATCAGTGCCAACATCTAACCCTTACAACATACTTGTACAGGTATCCCTTAATACACAAACTAATATGTGCACCTGTGTTCCCCTTCTTAATTTCTACAAACAGCGGGTCAAGAATATCAGTTCTTTCTGGACACCAGTCATGTGTACGAGAAAACAGAGGTGATATGATTTTGTGTATTGAGGGAGTGTGATGACTGTATGTGGATTGATTCTTCCCTTCTTCCTCTGGTCTCTGCGTACGAGGATGCAAAATACTTGTTCCTATATCTCGGCCCTCACTTTGAGAGTAATTGCCTTTAAGTTTAGATGATTTGACTTATCTACCTTGAGTTCAGAGTGATCTTTAAACTTTTGATATGCCCTTTCCTTTTCCACAAAGTATTTTGACATCCTGCAAAGATACAGAAGATATACCAAGACAAGCTAAAAGCAGAAGGCAAAGAAAAGGGCCAGAGGGACACGAATATAAATGGAACCAGAAATGAGGGTTAAACAAAACTATGTCTCATGGAGACCTACACTCTTGTAAATGGAGTGCAAACACTGGCTGTAACCTTTCTCGGATCCAGTATAGAAGGGGAACACTGCTTGGATGACACCTTTTGCAGTATTTCTAACATAAAATAAATCAAATCCATTGTTTGTCGACCTAAGAAACCCCCATAGCGAAGCAGAAAGGGATTTCTGAAAGTTTCTGTAAAGATGTTATTCTTTGTCTCCTTCTTGCGGTGATGTTCACTCTCATTTCTTTTACTATAGGACAATGGCAGAACTCCAAGATGAAATTAGGTTAAGACAGTTCTATGGCGATGGGAGTGATGGTTGGGTGTGAAGCGGGAGTGGAGGTTGTGAATGACACTTTCATATAAACACATGGACCTTTAACACAACTGCACACATTTTCTTTCTTCAGTCATTCTAGGATGGGAACTGGCAGGCGTACTTCTCATTTTCTTTTCTGTACCAAATTAGAATGTGCCCCTAGGACTAAAGGAAATAGAGCTGGGGAGCCTGGTAGTTAAAAGCCAGTAAGAATCATTATTTCTGCCTCACTGGTCAGGCATATTTTGGGCAAATGAGTCAGCGCAGTGTGAGAGGGATGTTTGGGCTAGACTTTATCAGCAGTTACATACATTTTCCAGAGTTACTAAAAGCTGTCCAGGCTGGTTATTTAGAGCTCTGGGGAAGAGCAGGGCAGAGGAGGTGAGGGAACAGAGTGTATTTTGCGATTGGGACATCTCAGATTGGGCAAGCTCTCTGCTCTAGCTCTCTCTGAAATGCTCTCTTTATGGGGTTTATACTATCACTGTATAAATTGCTCAAATTGGCCAGAACCCCTGGGTTCTCAAGTCTGGAACATCTGACAAAGATTCCAGCCTGTCAAACCATTCTTCCATATCATATCGGTTTCTCGGGGCATTTGCCAGATGGGGGTAAGCTATCCCGGTGGTTCGTTTTGATTCCTCAGACATTAACTAAGAATATATTATGTGCTTGATATGTATGTACGTGGTGCTTAAAGAGATGGGGAAGGTCAAAATGGGTTTGCCATCCTCAGGAAGCTCATAATATAATGGCAAAGACAGGCATGAGAACAACAGTCAGAGTAAAGAGTAGAAGGTCATCCGAGCGGAACAAAGTGCAGGGGTTCTGGAGCCTAAAAGAGAGGAGAGTGGGTTTTTTAGAAAAGGCTCTGGTGTGTCTTTTTTTTTTTTTTTTTTTTTTTTTTGAGGGATCTAGCATTTTGAAGACACAATTTAGCAGACATTCAAATTCGCTGAACAGATGAATTCAGAGGGGAGGTGGAGATCTCAGATGGAAGAGATGTTTGAGGAAGAAACTGCATGGAGGCCTGAAACGCATGGTGAGTAACAGGGTTGGCTGAATTGGGGCAGGGAACAGCCTGGAATGTTGTTGAAACCCAGAAGAACGCATTAAGCTTTGAAGAAACACTCACCTGTGGTTCAATGCTCTTAAAAAATTAGTTTTGAAGCACATATACACCCTCGGAAATAAAAGCAGACAAATTGGAAGGTTGAGGTTCGCTAATGTAATATAATTTAATATTATAATGTGATAGGATATGACATGATATGATATAAAGTCAGGATTTTCTAAGGAAGGTTGTTGTAATTACTAGATCTCCCTTTTCATCGCCACCTACCTTTGCAGGCACACAGTCCTGTGGAGGGGGGGGGGGGTCTAAGGATAATATGTTATATCATATTGTGTTGGTACACTAAAATGGGGGTAAATTGAGAGTTTAATGAAGAGACCCCACGGGACGCCTGGGTGGCTCAGTCGGTTAAGCATCCGACTTCAGCTCAGGTCACGATCTCATGGTCCATGAGTTCGAGCCCCACGTCGGGCTCTGGGCTGATGGCTCGGAGCCTGGAGCCTGCTTCTGATTCTGTGTCTCCCTCTCCCTCTGCCTCTCCCCTGTTCATGCTCTGTCTCTCTCTGTCTCAAAAATAAATAAAAATGTTAAAAAAAAATTAAAAAAAAAAAAAAGAGACCCTGTATACAATTGTGAGTGGGGTTAGAGAAGCCCCATTAACATTTGGGAGCCATGACTATTCTTAGCAGTAACTAGGCAAGGGAATGGAAAGGTCATCAAAACCCAGAAGGAGTTGTGACGGTGAAGGGAGGGGTCACCAACAGGAGCTGTCACCTTCTGTGGAGGAATGTACTCACTGCCAACCTGTGACCTGGGAAGGAGCAGAGAGCATAAACCCCCCAAGCCCTGTCTCCTCCCAATCCCCTGCTGGTGTCTCCTCCCGTGAGAAGTCTCTTCCCAATCAGAAGCCAGAGGGCATGGAAACCTATGAGGTAGCCCTCAGAGCTCAGTATCTTGCAGAGCAGGCCGAGAAAGATGGAGAAGGAACAGAGCCAGAGAAGTCCACATGGGGAAGGCCAAAGCTCGTCTTCCTCACAGAACCTTGGGAGGTCCCATTTTATTCACCTCATGACACCTTTGATTATCATGGCATCACAGGGGTGAATTTATGGGCTGCTCCGTAGAGCTTAAAGGGGCAAACTCCCCACATTGCAATACGCTAGGCTTTCCATCATGCAGAATTATCTGCAACTCGGGCTAACTCATTCTCCATCCTAGGTACTCATGTCCCATAAGCAGCTAGGGCTGTCATCATTTTCTCAAGTGTTGATGACGTGTGTAGGCACAATATCACTAGCTGGTGATAGTAACGGATGACATGGGGGCTCCCAAGACAGGTGGCTCTTGTGAACATGCTGCACATCTATTTGTCTCCTTCATCCAAAACCAATTGTTACCCACCCAAACGCCTAAATCTCATACATCTCATCAAGCTGCAAGGGGGTAAAGAATTATCTATCTTGAATTATAAGGCAGGCTGTAAATAAACCTCCAAGTAAGATACTCAGATGTGTGTTCCCAAGGTCAGTACAATATGCCAGATGTGGGGAACGGCATTTTATATTCAATGTTTTTTTTCTAGGAGAACAAAAGGAGTGGAGGAGGGCTGTCAAGCCTTTGAGAAAGTGTTGCTCATTTCAGAAACCTCTAGCTAGGATACAAAGAGAGAGAGTCACACAGTTAAAGAAATATTCTCACCCTCAGAGAAGTTCACTCTAGTTTGATTTACGTATGAATGTATTAAGGGTAAATCCTCAACCACAAGCTCTCTTATATAAGAAATATTACACTATTGCCTTAAAAATAAATAAAATCTCACTTGGCAACTTCTAAAATTCTAGACTAAGAGGACATAAAATATCAACTCTATTGCTGTGCATTCTCCTCACCTCCAAGAGAACACGTGCTGGACATTAGTCCTCCTCAGCTACCGTGGCAGCCCTCTCCCCATCTGCTGCCAGGGATGGAATCCCAGCCTCCGGTTTTGGGGAAAATCACTGTTTCCATTCTCTTCCACTCACTGGGAATCTTTCAAAGGCACTCTGTCTCTCCCTTTCTCCATTGCATAACTTCAGTGCATTTAGCTTTTATTTTTTTTTAATGTTCGTTTATTTACTTATTTAGAGAGAGGAAGAGCATGCAGAGAAAGAGGAAAGAGAGAGAATCCCAAGCAGTTTCCACGCTAAAGCGTGGAACCCGATGTGGGGGCTCCATCTCTTGACCAGGAGATCATGACCTGAGCCGCAATCAAGAGTCAAATGTTTGAGCTACTCAGGCACCCATAGCTTTTCTTCAATAGTAGGAAGAAAGGTTGCCCTCCAGAAACTGAGACTTTGAGTTCTGCTAAGTGGACCCGAGATAAGTGAAAGTAACGGCAATATAGTAAACAAGATAAAATACCTCTCATCCTTTCCAGATCTTTCAAGACAGAAAGAATCATTCCAAATTAATATGTACCGTTCCTGAAAGCTAGGGAAGTGAGTCCTGAGGGAGGGGATCTGGCCACACCCATCCCATCCCCGGTGGCAGCCACAGTCCAGCATTGCTGTGTCATGTGTGGTGGGGCAAGAGAAGACAAAGTACTAATTAGCACACTAGACTCTGCTGCAGTAACAGAAACTCTCAAGTCTCATGACATAGTAAAGCCTTCTCTTACGCATGGCACTCACCTTGGAGGCTTGTGCAGTTATTTATGGTAACGTGGGGATTCAGGCTCCTTCAGCCTATCCGGAGTTGCAGTAAAAGAAAAAGGAGAGAAGAGGACCATGCAAAGGGGCCTCATGACCTCATCTGCAAGTCACATATGTTGCTTCCTCTGGCGTTCCGCTGTTGAGACCCAGTCACGTGGGCATATTTTAACTGCAAAAGAGACTGGGAAATATGCTTCTTTTATATGCCCGGAAAAAAAGGAGAATGGGGCTGGTGACATCTAGCCCGTCTGTGGCTCAGGTATTCTTGTGTGGTGTTCGGTGTAGAGCAAGATCATTGGGTAGCATGCACTTGGTAACACCAAGTGCTGAACGGAACAATTCAGGATTTTTCCTTTGTCTATAAAAATCAATATCTAAAATTCTTTCAGATTTCTCTTCTCTTCAGCAACATGAAGAATTGCTCTAAAGTTACAGAAGTTATCTTAAAAATAGAAAAAGCTGATCAGGTATACACCGCACATTATTTACTGAAATAAACAAAGCAGTATTTTTAAAGCTATGACCAATGCCTCCTTCCTGGCTCTATTTTGATATTTTTGTGCAGAACACCTGTCGGCGTAGGAGTGCAGAGAGGTAGGAGAGATGCTGGGGAGGGCTCTAGGGGGTGGTGGAAATTCAAACACGGACTCTGGGTCCTTTCCAAGGGGTCTGGACATTAGTTAGAGGGTGAGGAGAAGTCTTATTTCAGGTAGGATGGTAACCTGACTCCTCCTGTCTGGAATATGGTCACCCATAGAAGTAGGCCCCACGTTGGTGAGTAAATGGTTCATCACGTGATCAAGACAAATGTTTGCCAGAAATTTATTTGTGCTTTAAATCAAGATGTCAGGTACGCTGCTATTTATACCAATTCAACTTAATCCACAGGAAAATTCCTGTTGTGTAAACCTCTTCCTTGAGCTATTTCCAGAATTAAATGTGACCAAATGGAACCACCTCCTTTCAAGGGAGCGTTTCGACAGTCGCTGCCTGGCATGGACTCCTAACAAACTTCTCCCTTCATCAGTGGATGTTTCAGCCACTTTTGGGCGGCCTTTAAGAATTTCTTACCCGACTGTAAACCCTGGACAACAGGGCTCTTCCAACAGCGACTTGATGGCAAAGGAGAGCCCACTGAGCCTGTGCCTTGACAAGAGGGAGCAGATTCCTGAATGTGACCGAGACAGAGTCCTTGGTGACCAGCTCATTTCTTCTGCTTATCAGACTGAGCTTGAAATGAACTTCCGATGAGAAGCCGTTCTGTGCCATCTCCCTCCTCCCTCCCATTCCTGGGAGGGCACTTTATTCAGGGACAGCGCTTTATTGCTGTTGATTCTTTCTTTTTCTGTTAACTCTTTAATGACTGCCCAAGAGCAGAGCCCGCCTTCCACATGTTGTATGCACCGTGGTGTCTGGTGGAGCTCCTTGCCCTCTACAGGAGAGAGAGAACTATTTGTTATAAGTACGAGAGCATGACCCAGGCTTCCCCAGTAATGCTCCGTGGGACTCCACTGAGTAAATCAATTAATGTTTTTGGCCCTTGGCTTCCTTATCCAAAAGTTGAAGAGGTTGGATGTCCTTTAGGTACCTTCCAGCTCTCAAGTCCATGAACACACGGGGTCACGTGGGGAGACCCGGTGCGATACCTAGTCTCTGAGTCAGGAGGATGTGTGTTTGAATCCCAACTCTGTTGCCGGCTGGCCAGGTGATCAGGGCAAGTCTTTTAGCTTCCCTAAAGAAAACGTTTTCAATTTCATGACTTCCTGGTGAGGAGCAGAAGACATTGAGGCAAAGGATCCAGCTCCTAGCAGACATTAACCAAACACAGGTTTACTACATGAGACCAGACGTAATTCTAGGCTAATACTAGAGGTCTCCAAGACAGAAGTTCTAAATGCAAATCACGATGTTGGTAAAGCACCTCTGATTTCAGGCACCTACTGTGGCCAGGTCTGGGGCTGATGCTGGGGATAAAAGATGCAAGCATGTACTACGAAACCACACAATTAAGCATATGGATGTGATCAACCATAATGAAGATGCAATAGATTGCTTTTTATTGGGGCTACCTTCTTCAGAAAGCCAACAACATAAGGCAAACAAGAAAACGGTCCTGAAAAGTAGGAACCATTTTATAGAGAGGGAAGCCAGAAAAATACACTTTTAAGTATTTTAACAAGACTTGGTAAGGTTGATCCTGGCCTCGACCTTCACCAACCCTGTGAAACTGCATGTGCTGGTGTCTGTGTCTGTGTCTGTGCCTGTGTGTGACCGTGTGTGCATATATGTGTGTGTGACAGTGTGTGCGTGATTCTGTGTGTGAGTGGTTGTGTCTGTATGTATGTGTGTGTGGGGGGGGTGCATGTACACACGTGTTCACACACTTACCCCTTCCAGAAAGCACTCCCGGGCTCCGCAGGCCTATTCACACACTCAGATGGCAATAGAATCAGCATCTGCTGTCTTTTCACACCAAGAGCAGTCTAGCACATTGATGTGAAAAGAAAACACATCCCTCAGTCAGCTCTGGGTAAAGGACAGAGATCGATAACTAACTATATTTCTCAAGTTGGTAACACTCGGCATCTTCTATGCAATGCTGCTGAAAGTTTTGCTCCCTCCTAAACACATGGGGTCGGCTGGCATAAAGAAGTAGATTTTCCCAGCCAGGTGCTCCCGAAAGGCAGCTGCCTGCTGGAAAAAGGCATGTGAGGCACTGAGTTAATTTAGCCATTGTGGGTACCTTACTTGGCCCCCTCGTTGGGTCTAGCCCTAGAATATAAAGGTGGGCTAGAGGCAGCTGATGAAGATGATGTACGGTGTCTTTGGAAATCATGATTCTCCCCGTGCTCTATCTCCACAGGGTGTCAAGGCCCACATTAACCTCATGCTTTGGGGACTTTGTATGAACGGACAATATTTCCATGCATTCATTTGTTTTATTGGTTTTGTCTTCACTGTGTGATTGCCATTTTTCTTAGTGCAAGCCGTTTGCTCTGTCCTCCATTGGCATAGTTAAGGGACGTGGCAGAGCAGAAAGCAGGAGTCACTGGCCAGAGTACCTGGCTTTTTCTTTCTTTCTTTTTTTAAGTTCATTTATTTATTTTGAGAGAGACAGAGACAGGGTGATTCATGGAGGGGCAGAGAGAGAGAGAGAGAGAGAGTCGGATGCTTAACCAACTGAGCCACCCAGGCGCCCCACTGGCTTTTACTTCACAAGCACTTATGAAGAGTCTAGGGCTTTGTGGAAAAATAAAGAGGTCAAGGGTATTTAGTGGCAAAGGCAGAGTGATCTGCAGAAGTAGAAGGCAGAGAGGGGCTCACGCGTGCCCTCCCACAGTCCACAAAGACCTGGCTGTGGGAAGAGAAAGATGGAGTACAGGCATCCTGGAACAGTGGCGATCAGCCTGGCTTCCCAAAATATCCTGACAAGGAGCCAAGACCCCAGAAAGGAACACTATGTGCAGTGTCCTGGCAAATAAAGCCACAAGTGGTGCTATGAAAGGGTCCTAGCAGGGGCGCCTGGGTGGCTCAGTCAGTTGAGTGTCTGACTCTTTGTTTTGGCTCAAGTCATGATCTCGTGGTTGTGAGATCGAGCCTGCTTGGGGCTCAGAGCTGACAGTGTGGAGCCTGCTTGGGATTCTCTCTCTCTCTCTCTCTCTCTCTCTCTCTCTCTCTCTCCCTCTCTCTCTGCCCCTCCCCGACTTGTGTTCTGCCTCCCTCTCACTCTCAAAATAAATAAATAAACATAAAATTTTTTAAAATTTTTAAATAAACAAAAGGAAGAAATGGTCCAAGTAGATGGGGATAATTGGAGTCTCCAGTGTAACTCAAGTGTGCCTAGCACCAAGACCTTGTTACTCAGGTCAAGAGTAACAAGAGGCCTGGTATGAGGGAAGTGCTAGAATAAAATTGGGCTGGCTTCTATAAAATAAGGAGATGCAGTATTTTTTTTTTTTTTTGGACACCTGAGTTTATGAGCTGTCAGTCCTACTACATATGGAAGACTAATAACATTTTCCAGATTAGCAATTGATTTTTATTGTCTGTTTTGATTCTGCTTCCGGACACTCCAAGGTCCCCTCTACACACCTGAAGAGGAAGCCGTACAAGAGATCCAAGAGTCGTGCTGGGACTGTGTAGGTATGTGAGTTTCACTCTGGTGATGATGACTCTTTCTTTCCTTCCATGAGGTGTTTACTTCTGTTAGTTAGGACTGTACATCCTAAGGGCATGATAAATCTCCAGCTGATGATTTCTGCTGCTTTCTCCTTTGGCTTAATACCTTTGTTTCTACAATATCTGGGTAGCGCAGGTATGTTGGTGTGGGGTACAGTTCCCAAGGACTGCTGTCTCTAGAAAACAGGGCTTGGAATCAACTCTTTGTGTTCCCTTCCTTCCTTCCTTCCTTTCTTCCTTTCTTCCTTCCCCCATTCCTTCTTGCTTTTGTTTTTTCCTCTTTTCACATTCATTGAGTTCCTAAAATAGATCATGTTCTAGGTTCCCTGCTGGAAATCCAATGATGGGCAAGTTTGGCGTAATTTGTGCCCTCTGGACTCTATATTTTAATGGGTAAATACAGCTAAGTGAACAGGCAACTACAGTCCTATACCATGAATGTTCATATATAGCGCTAAGAATATTATTGTAGCACAGCAAACTTGTTCATGAAAAGGGGCGGGGGGGAACCAGGAAAAGCTCCCTAAAGGAAATAATTACTAGAAAATGCTATCCAAGTGTAAGGAAGTCGAGGTAGGAGAGCAGAGTTAGGAGAGAGGGAATGGTGAGCTAGGAAGAGAAAGGGAAGGCATGGAGTGTTAAGGGTATGTCTTTTTAAGTTTATTTATGTTTGTTTGTTTATTTATTTATAAATGTTTGTTTGTTTGTTTGTTTGTTTGTTTAGAGAGAGAACATGAGCAGAGTGAGGGGCAGAGAGAGAAGGAGAGAAAGAGAATCCCAAGCACGCTCCACGCTGTCAGCGCAGAGCCTGACATGGGGCTCAAATTCACAAACCATGAGATCATGATCTGAGCCGAAATCGGATGCTCAACTGAATGAGCTGCCTTTTTAGGTATAGTTAATAAATCGATAGTGTTTACTGTAGCCAACCCTATGGAGTAGATAGCATTATCTACATTTTACAGATAGGGAAATTGAGGCTCCATGACACTAAGAAGTTTGCCCAAGGAGTTCAGTGTGGCTGCTCCTGCATTAAAGCGATTTTCTGTATCATGACTCCACAGGCATTGTCAGGTTAGGAAAGCCAGAGTCCCCAAGAGCAGGAATCTCAGCACAGGGTTCGATGGATTGACTACCAAGACGGCACCTAGGTGGAGAACCAGGGCACTCTGGTTCGAGTGTCACTGAGTGCTGCTCTGTCCTCAGGTGCTGGGCCCAGCCGCAGTCAATTCTCTGCTTTGTTTTCCCCCAAGCATGTCTCATTACCTTGAAACTTATTTTTGTCAACTGTTTGCTGAGTAAGGCCTTTTCACTTAGAGAGTTTAAACAGGAAACTGTCGTCAAGGTTCTACCCAAATTACCATACACTGTGAGGGAAAAAAAAAATCTAAAAAGCAATTCTTAAGTTGCAGATTCATTATGATCCCCTCATGAATTAATTGAATAAAGCATAGTTTGAAGAACAATAACGAAGTTGAAAATAATTTGTTTCAAATTTGGTAATTTTGGTACCCCGCCTTTGGTACCCCTACTTCATTTGAGTGTTTTTGTCTCGTGGCCATGCCCCCACCCCCACTCCTTTATTTCGTTGATGTTTTCTTGCTTTACAATTTCTCTTACTTATTTGGCTTACTTGACAACATTTGGTGAGACAAGGCTAAGAATATCTAAGAATAGCTAATATTTGGGTAGCTTTTGAATTTTATGATCACATGCCTCTCTTGGAATGTTACAATTAAGAAACTTGTAAGTAGCAAAGTCTGCATGGAGCCAAGTCATGCCATGTGCTTCCTACTCCCCTCAACTATCCATGTGGGAGAATTTGGTTTGTAATGACAATCAAGGGCTACCCTGAAGTGTCAGGAGGCAACTGAGAATTATAGACCACAGATGCCCTTTGATGTGATGTGATGTCATTCCTTCATCCATTCATCCAGCATTACTGAGTGCCAGGTCTATGCCAGTCCCAAGTGTACTTAATCTGCCATCAGCCGACACACAGGTCCACAGAGAGACAAGCTCTAAAATAGATGTATGTGTGAAGGGCTCTCTGCGAGTGTGGGCAATGCTTTTTTAGAGAAAGGAAACAGTGCTGGCCCTTGAACATGAAGAAAGAGCAGCAGAAAATTCTAGGCGAAGGGAACGTGCAACATCAGAGGTATGGTCAGGAGGTAACAGGTTATGGGATACTCAGAAATTGTGGTAGCCAGCTTCCAATGATCCTCAACTCCTTGGGGAGATGATTCATGCCCTTGTGTAGTCCCCTCCCACACCAGAGCAAGGCTGGACTATATGGCTAGTAGACTACTATAGATGTAATGGCATGTGACTGACAAGTCTAGTTGTAAAAGACATTGTGTCTTCCACCTCGGTCTTTTGGATTGCTCATTCTGGGAGAAGTCAGTCGCCATATTGTAAGAACTCTGTGGAGAGGGCCATGAGGGAAGGAAGTAAGGTTTCTCACTAACAGCCAGCACCAACTTGTCAGCCATGAGGGTGGGCCACCCTGGAGGAAGCAGATTGTCCAGCCTTCCTCAAGGCTTCAGGTGACTGCAGTCCTAGCTGACCTCTGACTACAACTTTAAAAGGGACTCTGAGCCAGAATTCCCAAGCCAAGCTGCTCCTGAGTTCCTGACAAATAGAAACCGTAAGATAATAAATAATTACTGTTGTTTGAAGCCACTAAGTTTTGGGATGATTTGCTGCACAAAAACAGGCAACACCAAACACTTCAGTGCATTTCAGTCCCACCAGTTGCTCACATGGGTCCCCAACGATTGACCCGATATGCTAGTGCCGATGACCGTTCATAAGTCATGAACCCTTGGGCCATTCATGGGGTGATTCTGCTTGTGTGTTCAATGCCAGAAAAAAGTCATTTCAGATATGGATTAGCATCCCTTCTTTGTTCCAACCTTTATAGAAAATGCAAACTATTTCAGAATATTTCACCTCTTCTTTCCCTTCATTTGTGATTTGGATAAGCAACGGTACCCAGAGGCTGAGCAAAAAAGCAGCAAAAGAGGAAGAAACAATGGCTGTGACTAATCTATAGGCTGGAAAATCCACTCTGAATCACTAAGAAGGAATTAAGGAATCTGTGTGCGTATGGTAGTTCAACCCTAGCACTTTTCCTTCTTGTGTGTTCCTGTGCCATGTCCCCAGACATTCCTGCCTGGTGCCTCAGAGAGTCCGTTTACCAGGCAGTGGTTGTTCCCGAGACAGGCCTGCTTGCTGCTGTTCTTGCATAGTTGTACCTCGCTAGTAGTCTGAGACCATTGCTCCTTTACTCTGACTCTTTCTAGCCCTTCCAGGATATGCCCACTCCCACCAGGGCATGCCCAGACTCAGGCCCACTTATCCCTAAAGATAGTCCTAATCAGAACAGAAATCCTGTTAGAGCTTCCAGCCTACAAGTTCATGAAGTCTGTCAACTCTGAGATCTGTTTTGCATGGGCAGGCTCTGGGCATACCTGAAGTCACTAATATGTATCATCCCAATTTCTCTTCTCTCCTTGCCCTATGCCAGTCTATGTCTCAGGATGTGGCTTGTGCCTCAGTTTCTCTAACAAGCACTCTTGATCTCTACTTAGACTAGCACCGTGTCCCACAATTTAGAGAGAAGTATGCAAGGTCCCCATGTTGCTGTGGCTCTCCATAACCCCTTCCTCTCCTTGAGGACTAGTTGCCGCAGCCCATCACCTCTTTCACAAACTGCTGCCTTGTAAGTAGGAGGAATACCTGGAACCACAATCTGGCTATCTGCCTGACTCTTTTCTGTGCCTTATACCACCCACTGCACAGGATTCTTCTCACAAATAGGAATTTCCTGGGTCATACTTGAGCTCATCAAAATTTTCAGACACTGGACAAGTCCCAGTCCTATCAGGTTTCCTGGCTGGCCCACAAATACACATATTTCCTCTCTTTGTTGCAAGTTGCCCAGACAAACCCTTAGGTGTCCCAGCATGCCCTGCACTGGCACTCCATGAGTGATGACAACATCTTGACTTCCTGGGGTCCTTTGAAAAAGAAAATCGTTGGATTTAGGATTTAGTTCCTACTGCTCTTAACTTACCATCTAAGTAGGGATTTATTATCAAGACCTTTTTCGTGGAAGGTGAAGCAGGAACAGTGGTGATATCAGATGAGGGGATGTGGGACCAGGATCCTTAGTGGCATGTACCCTAATTATCTATCTTGGGGGAGGATGCTTCCAGAACTCTAGAGTACTCTAGTTCTGCGGTGAGCCAAGTCATGGAGAGGGAATAGAGCAGATTTTACTGCCCCCATAATCTCCATTTGCACCTTTATGAAAGCCACACAAAATAAAATCCACATGCAAGTAGTGTTATGGAAACATAACTTCAATACAAATTCCCTTGTTGTCTTTGAAGGGTCAGTTTGTGGTTCTGCTAAGATCCCTAAGCCTCCCCTGAAGAATCCACTGCTCCACACTTTTTTATCTCCTTCAAGAAAATGAGTCTTCCAGTTTCACTGTGCCTGGAATTCAGGACTTCTCCTGAGAAATTCTTCACTTGCCAAGACCCAGGTCAAAAGTCATCTCCTTAAACAACCAGTACCAATCTTAGTTTTCACCTCTTCTTTGGGGCTTCCACAGACCCTTCTTCATATCTCTGTGATGGTGCCTTTTATATTTTATGTTAATTTATTTTGCTACAGAATTATACTTATAAGCTTGCTGAATCATGGAGGGTGAGCTTCATGCCTCATCCGATTTTGAAACCCTAGCAATTCACAAGTACATATTAGGTGCTCAGTTTTTAAAATGGTAATTGACCCTGGACGTTAACTTCAAGCCAGCACTCTTGTGCCTTTTGAAAGGCGGTATGACTTTTTCTTGTGTGCACATGCCACCTCTTACCTCTGTCACTTGACTCATTTAGTACCTGAACCTGGCATGTCTCACACCCCCTTTGCCTGGCTAATGCCTGCTCATTCTTAAGACTTGGCTTAGGTACTACCCGTCAAATTTGGGAAGCCTTCCTTGACCCATTTAGGTTGTTTTTGACAATCCCTCTTAGGAATTGACGTAGAAAATTCCCTCTTAGGAATTGACGTAGAAAATTCCCTGTGAGCATACTTCTAATGCTACGGCCCGTTGTCCTAGATTATCTGTATGTGATCGCTCCTTCGTGAGACTATGAGTCTCTGCGTAGCAATTCCCCACACACAGCTCAGTAACAAGAAAATGTTTATAGAAGAAGCCAATGAATGCATGGAAAATTTTTGCTGACTACCAATCTTGATCCTTACTAACATCTAGGAAAACCTGTCCACTGGGAAGATTAGTATCTAGTGGCAATTTTGTAAACCTCTGATCCTTAAGACCTCCAGATTAGAAACCACAAGAGAAGCTGAAGGGGGGGAGGGTATTCCTCACTCCTGCTTTCCAGCTCCTGCATTCACAGTTCTAGGCTTGAATTTAGAATGAGATGGCAGGAATGAATTGTGTCACACACTGCCTGCTGTCAGTTGAATTCAATTATAATTTATTGATTGCTTAGGTCGTCAGAGGCCATCATCATAACCAAATGCCATGGCCTTATTATGGCCCCTGCACTCATTCATCTTGCACAAATGGACATTCACATACTGAGCAACTGTTGAGAAGGCCATTCCCAAGCTGTGCAGATTAATGCTGATTTCTGATTAGTCCCAGATTATGTCTCTGGGCTGACATTGTAACTGGCATTCTTCATTTAAGGAAAAAATGACAGCACAAGCTGTTATAGGGTTTGCATGACTTTCTTTAACTTTCTCAGTATGTTTCAACATTCTTTTCACTTTCCTCTAAGACTAGGACAATTTTTGCCTTTTTTGCCACATTGGTTTTTCTTCTTTTAAAAGATCTGGTTATAGTTGGGTATCAATCTCTGTTGTCCTCTAAATTTTATTGTCATTTAAAAATGGGAATATTGGGGCACTTGATAGTCGGTAGAGCATGCAAGTCTTGATCACAGAATCATTAGTTCAAGCCCCACGTTGGGCGTACAACTTACTTTTTAAAAAAGGAGATCTTAAACAAACAAACAAATAAATAAAATGGGGTTATTTCTGTTCTTTTTTTCCTTTTAAAAATGTACAATAGCAAATTTGAGATTGTTTAACCACTTTATGACATATAAAAAGCCATACATATTTACTGCAGAAAATTTGATGGGTTTTAGGTAAGTATACACCTTGGAAGCTATCACCACTATCAAGGTTGTACTCATACTCATTGCCTCCCCAAGTTTCCTCCTCCCACAAAAATGAAATTTACGGACTATATAATAACATACATAGATATTATATTTATCTAAAATACCAGTTCTGTATTCACAGAGGGATAAATTCATTTAATTAAGAAATAAGGTCTCTGAGTGATGTTTGTTCTCTGTAAATGTTAACAGATGAATTGGAATTTACATTTTGCAAGTTGATGTTTCTTACTAAGAAGCCTTGCCATCTAAAAAGCATTTCCTGTTCTGTTTCCAGTTAAAGTGTTGCAGTCTGGGGCTCTTCCCGTGATAAGCACTTTCCAATCACAGTGAACATGTTCCAGGTGGCCTTGTTTGGTTGTAAGGGACGGAGGGTAATCTCAGAATAACTCAGATAAAGAAAGCTTTATTTTACTTGGCAGGAAGCTCAGCATCATTGCACCTCATGAGAATAGGGCTGGAACTCACTCAACTGCACGGCACCTGCTTCTCCCTGCACATCTGCTAAATGCTTCTCTCTCTACCAACTGGCATCTTCTTCCCCTGCTCTTCTTTCTTGTGTGTTACATACCGTATTTTGAATTGCTGTGCCCCCAACTCAACATCATGAAGTTTCATTTACCATCTAGCCCTATGTCTCAGGTTCAAAATTGTCTATATCTAAATTCCTAAGAATGGAATCTGACTCACCCAGCCCATCTTTCTGAGCCAGACCTCGTAAGTGATTGGCCACTGGCCAGCTGGTACATACCTCTCTGGGTAAGAGGTTGAGCCTTGCTCCAATCAGCTGTGACAGTAGTGGGGGGTCATCCAATATGAACATGACTTGGTTAGGCAGAGAAATTGAAAATGGAAAAGTGCATCACAAGGAGGTAAGGTTGAAGTATAAATTTATCCGGAGATTTGCTTAGGCATGAAAACAATGTTTCTTTGTGCCTGTATCGTCTATCTGCATGGGATATCAGGACAAGTGTAGTCATCACTCACTCCTCATGACCTGCAAAGACTTAAGATCCTCCTACCAAGAGGTTTCAAGAGACTCGTGCAGAAAAAAAAACAGAACCGGAACCAACGTTGACTTCCTGCCAATACAAAAACTTGCTTGAAAGTGACAGAATCTCATTTCAAACCAGCTTAAGCCAGAAGGTTTGCTGCCCACACAACCCAATTACAGAAAGAAAGGGATTACAGCTGACCTCAGAAACCCATGGAACAGGGCTCCGATGCTCTCTGTCTGCCAGGAATCTCAGTCTCCACCTCTGGCCTCTGCATCCCTCCGTGTGGGTTTCATTGTTTTCAAACCGAACGATCCTACCTAGAGCGTTTGCTCAGGGCTCTACCACATCCTTGAAGATTTGCCATCAGAGGCGAAAGGAGATTTTAAAAATCCTGGAGAAGGATGCTGATTGATGCAGCTTAGTCATAGTTCTTCAGAGAGACAGAACAAGCAGGATGCATATACATGTGTGTGTGTGTGTGTGTGTGTGCATGTATCTCCAGAGTTTTATTTTAAGGAATTGGCTCACCCAACTGTGGGTACTGACGAGTCTAAGATTTGTAGGGCAGGCTGGCAGACTGGAAATTTAAGCAAGAGTTAATATTGCAGTGTTGGGAGAGGATTTCTTCTTTGGAAAACCCCGGGTTTTGCTCTAAAGGCTGATTTGACTGATTCAATGAGGCCCACCTACATTATAATCTCCTTTACTTAAAGTCAGCTGATTTTAGATATCCATCATGTCTACAAAATACCTTTATAGCTACATATAGATTTAACATACAATTTAATAACTGAGTACCATAGGCTAGTCAAGTTGACACATAAAACTAATCATCACACGTGATCATCCCTTGGTCCAAGTACTGGTGCAACAGAGGAATTGGGGACTGTGATTGGAATAGTTTGGGTCATTTTCCTACCCATATGGTGCACATAAGTGGGGACTCAGTTAATAGAAATGGATTTAGTATATATATGAACACCTATAAACCCATTACCCACCCTCAGGGGTTTATCCATGAGTACGCCCTTGTATTCAGGCCCTTAGTGAGTTGGATGATGTCCACTCACACTGGTGAGGGCCATCTTCTTTACTCAGCATACCAACTCAAATGTTAACCTCTTCTGGAAACACTATTACAGACGCACCCCAAAGTAATGTTTTACCAGCTATCTGAGCATCCCTTAGCCCAGTCAAGTTGACACAAAACATTAACCACCACAGCAGTGATAAGTCTCAGAAGAAATTACAAAGGAAGACTATGATGGAGAATGGCTTGTGGGGGTTGAGGAACTTAGACTGAGTGGGAGACTGCTTCCCTGGGGCATGTTTGAGTCATGATGGGAAAAACAAAAAAGAGTTTCCCAAGTAAAGATATGGAGAATCTATGGACAACCGCCTAGCCTATCTCCATTTCCATGTGAATATATATGTATGTAAGCGGATCACTCATTGTTCTGCCTCCTTGTATCTTTTTCTTACATGTTGTCTGGACTTGCAGTTTTTTAGGAACAATAGATTTAGCTCCCATACTGATGGCATTTACTGGGTTCATTTTTTTTTAAAGTTCATACTCCTAAAGGAGATAACCCGATTGGCCCAGCTCCTGCCTCCTCAATATGCTGACTACCCAATGAGTTCACTGCTGTTGGTCATATGCACCACTTTTAGTCTGCTCAGCAATGGAAGATGTGGAGAAGATCTCATGTTCAGAACGGACTGTGCATTCAGCAGGATGGTACAGGTGAGCTGTTTTAGCTGAAGAGTGTTCTTGGGTGCAAGCACCATAACTGAAATATCTGAAGTAAGCACCTACTATGTGTCTGCTACCATATTAGAGATGAATAAGACATGAAGTTCACAAGTTCACATCTAGTGGGAGACTCTACATGGCATCGCTTTCAACACGAATATGTCTTGACCTCCCTAGTTGCCCCAGTGTCTTCTTTATACATTATTATCCTGTTCCCTCTTCCCTTTACTGCTTCTATGTCTGCATATCTATCCTATTCTACTGGAAATGGGATATTCCATGGTATAAGTGAATTGCCCAAAGTCAAGATCTTCTAACTTTTAGCCCAAGGCTATTTAAAGGGTAGTTTACAGACGTGCAACATTGCTTGGGACATGTGAGAAACACAAATTATTAGACTCACTGAATCAAGTTCATCAAGATATGAGACTTACTGAATTATGTTCCCTGGGGGTGGGGCCCAGGAATCTCTTTTACTACGCTCTCCAGGTGACTCAGTCACTGCCAAAGTTGGGGAATCACTGTTTTAGGCTACTCATCTTTGCCTACTCCACAATGCTGGGTATAGGTAAACTTTGGTTTGATCATTTCATTGTCCCAAACTGTCTCAGAAGAACTTCTTCAAAGATTTTGAGTGCTCTGTTCTGGGTTGTAAGGCATTCCATCACACCAGCCAATCAGCATCTGCATTGCCCTAAGCTGATGGTTCTCAGCTGGGGATGATTTTGTCCCACAGGGGACGATGTCGATAAACATTTTTGGTTGTCACAACTTGGGTGTGGGTGACACTACTGGCATCTAGTAAGCCAAGGCCAGAGATGCTGCAAGCATCCTATACAGTGCACAGGACGGCTCCTCACAACAAAAAATTATCCAGCCAAGAATATCAATATTGTTGGGGGTGACAAACTCTGCCCTAGAGGATCCTAAACAATTGATAACCACGATGCCTCAAGATGACATTTTGACCTGTTTTTCTCCTCCTCCACTGCTCAAGTTATTAATAGCCACTTGGAAATGGCTTAGTTTGCTTGCTAGGCAGAGAAGTGTTCTGATTTTGAACTTGATTCAGCAAAAGAAACTGCCACTTGATAGTGGAACCACAATATATCACTCCACAGGCTTCCATCGTCTTCCTCTTCTTTTTTTTTCTCAACATTTGGAATGTGTCAATAGCACTATTAATAGTTCACATAGGCATGTTATACATTTAATAAAATGCATGGCCTTTGAAAGTCATAATGTCCCCACCAGGACTTGTATATGATACCATATAATTTTTCTTGAAACTGGGATCTGGCTTAGAGAATGACTTCAATTTGTTTTCCAGAAACATGTGACACAAATCACTATTTCACTGGCTCTGATCACCAGACCATTGCTGGCCAGCAATAAATGTTTCCCAGGCTATAAACATTTTACTACGGAAAGTTCTTATTTTAAAAGCTATAAACTGACACGGCGACCCTCAACAGGCAATGAAACTTACATTACTTGTTGAAGTTCTAATTTTTACTGTACTTTAGCAATAACACAAATAATTGGATTGAGAAAATATACGTTAAATAATGCCTGTCTTAGCATGGTCTTCCCCAAAGCAGAATCCGAGGTGAAGGTTTATGATGGATGAGTAGTTTTATCTGAGAATTTGATTGCAAGGGATGAGGAAGGGACGGGGGAAGGAGGGAAATCTCACACAAGCCTGCATCAGAAGTTGGCCACCCAATGGACGACCGGTCACTTCATAGCATGAGTCCTTGGGAAAACCTATAAAACGTATCGCAGAATCATTGGTCTAGATAAGCAAGGGGAAAGCTTTTGTGTGCTAGCTGCTGGTCTCATCAGTCAGGGTTGTTTTACAAGATGTCTGCTTCCCCAAATATCATTTGTGAGTGGTAATTGTGAGCTCCACTCGCTCACACTTGCATCCATGCGGCCAGAGGACAGGGAAAGTGTCAGATAAGACAAATCAGAGATGTTCCCTACATACCTACTCACGCTAAGTCCTGTGCTAAGATAGTATGTGCAAAGCTAGGTAGGAGAGTTCCTAACACAAGGAACTCACAGCCTAGTAACCCTGCTACTTTGTGTTTATACCAAAAGTATAAAACAAGTATATGAACCAAATGTACGGACCTGTTTTAGGTTTCAAATGAAACAAAATCAATCAATCAGTAGATGTTTTGTCTAAGTGGTCTCAGTATAAATTTAGCCAAACGAATGACTTGTACGAAAATATGATCCAAGGAGGATTATATGGGGTTTCAGAACTCGTTCTTAAGAATGTCCTGGTTCCAGTTCATTATTAGACATAGAGGGCTATCGGGAGCCATATGTAGGCTATGCTCTGCTCCTACAGAGAAGGAACAATAGTCTAGTCTTAGTTCTTGAGAATGAAGGAGGATGTGAAGAAGATCCCAGAGGGGGATGGGAAAGAGGATTGGAACAGAGTAAAAGTTCTAGGGCCCTTACAACCGAAACACTTACATTCCGTCTGTCTGAGGCAAGAAACATCAAATTAACTGAGTACCTACTATGTGCCAGCTAGCCGACCTCTTTATACATTTCCAAAGTGAGATCTTTAACACTGCAGAAGGTTAAGTCAGCAATCTTTAAGAGATCGATAAGATAATACAATAAGTAGTTAGAGCGGAATTGTAACCCCTGCTTGCCCAACATTCACATCATGAGATTGCCTTTTCTGTAGGCGTGAAAGAGTGAACACCAGCTTGCCAAATACACAACGGCCTTTTAGATCCAGCTGGTCAATGACAGGGTGAGGCCATCAGCAGTGACTTGGGGTCAGCCATTTTTTGAGCCCTGACACTGACAAAAAAATGCGCTGGACGTACCATGAGCTTGACAGGGCACGCAAAACAGCTGAAACCAATTAGAGACATAAACTAGGATTTTCTGGCCAACTCCAAAATAAGTAAATTGTACACATAGCCATCCACAACTTGGAGTGGGAACCATTTATTGAATCAAGTAATTGCCTCTCAGTGTCTGTAGCAAGTTAACTACCTAAGGAAAATGAGACAAAAACCACCCTGAATGAAATGCATCTGTTTATCCCATCAAGCAGACTTTTAATTGTATGTCCCTCTGCCAAATTTCTTTGACATTTAAAGGTTGGTGGTCAATTCTATACTTAAGACTCATGTTCACAAAAGCTTACATAAGACAAAGAAATGAACTACTAATGGTAAATAATGTTAAGAGAAAACAGAAGAGTGGGGATAAGGCAGTGCATATTCTCTCTGTCTTCTATATAATATTGGGCCAAGCCCACAATGCCTTCTTTCCAGAAGTACTGGGGAGGGAACAGAGCTGTTTCATCAGAATCCTAGTCTGTCACTGCTCTGTAACCTTGGGGAGACCCTCAACCTCTCTGCTCCAACTTTCCTCATTCAGAGGTAATTAGTAGTCATTTGTACACTTTGTACATGGCAGAAATTTTTACGTGCATAACCTCATTTACTTACTGTATGCATTCTCCCACAAATTCTGTCACGATGATGATACTGTCCCTGCATTTCAGGTAAAGAAACTAAGGTTTAGAGAATTTTTTGCTCCAGGTTATGATGAGAACCCAGGTCAACCAACCTCAGATTCCATGCACTGCCCATCAGAGTGTGTTGGTTCTCGCCACTCTGATAAAATCCAGTTTTTCTCATTTCAAAGTAAGGAGCAATCAGCTGTTAAGACTGTCCAAACTTGACTTTCTTCTTAGTGAACTTTGCGCCACCAGCATCAGTCAACTATTTTGATTTAACTCCCCCCCCCACCACCACCACCATGATATGGAACATTACAGCCTTTGATTCTATGTTCTAAACTTTCTCTTTTTTCCATTCTGCACCCCACGGCCTTAGTTCTGAGACTGTCTCCTAGATCTATACAAGAGTCTTTCCTGGCCACTGCTCCTTCCACAACCTCCTCTAATCTATTCTCTTCATGCTGCTGACTGCTTGGCTTTCTGGATTAGGACTCTGTCTGCTGTGAGAAACCCTTGAATTACTTTCCTCCACCCTCCCAAGGCAGGTGTCACACAGCCACTTGTCATCTCCTCCCAGCCCCAACAATAAGTCAGCTGCCCCCAGTTCTCCAGGCATCCTGTGCTTCTCCATGCCTCTGGGTGGTTATCTCTGCCTGGAACCCTGGTGTCCCTTTATCCAAGAACAGACTTCATTCTTGAAATCTCAGCTAGTCCTCAGGATGTTCTTTCCCCTCGTTCTCCTCCTTACTAGCACCCCATCTCTCCTTCTGCACGGATCTATTACAGGCCCATGATTGTCAATTCACAAGGGTTACAGCGAAGGGTTCTCTGAAACTGATAAACAAGGGAAGAAAAATGATTCTCTGGGAGTTAGACCTCAAAACCAACACATAAAGGATCAAAGCAGCTAAGTGCAAAGTCATCTTAAGGAAACAAAATATTTCCCAAGCTTGGAAGATTAGGCTATAATAAATCTGAAACCCTAGGGGCAGGATTTGCTTCAGAATTCAGATTGTTTTTTGTGATACAAGACAGACACCACATGTTATATAATACCCTTAGCATAATGCACCATGAACATTTTCAATATTTGTGTAATGGAAGTATGAGTCTCACACTAGGAACATAAATGAAGATTATAAATAGCTTCATGTTATTTCAGGTCATATTCTCCCTAAACTTCCTACACCTTTTGTTTTTCAGAGATTTTGGTATTCCAGAATTGCGGATAATGGAATGCGGATGTGAATATCTCTAAAGAAAGAAAGACTCAATCATAGAGGGGAGAAGTGAGCCATGGAAGTGTAGAAAAGGGAGAAGCGTGGAGAACATGTGAGCAGTGACCAGTCCAGCACTACCCAGCAAGAGGCAGGATTTATTATATTCTGATTCCATTGTCAAGGCCAGCATTGTAAAAAGAAAGAAAGAAGTGCTGAGCTCTCTCAACTGAGATCACTAAACAGTTGGCTCATTTGAACAGTATTTTTCTACTCTTGTACTCCCCAAGCCACTGGACAATTATCAATCTTGGCATATATAAAATATCTGCAGAAGAGAATAATCTTTTCACAACTTTGGGTTCCTACTTCTGTAATATGTATGTGTGTGTATATACATAAATATATATGTATATGTTAAATTAATACTCTGACCCTGTGGTTTTACATATCAGTCCGGCCCTGGGAGATATATTCCTCCCTCTGTTTATTCATTTATTTGTCAAGTATGTACTAAGCCTCTTGATGAGCAGTTGACTCAAAGCCTAGCCTTGGACCACACACAGAAATGTGCTGATGTAATGGATGTGATTGCCCTGTGAGGTTTGCTAAGAGTCATGCTCCTGGTGTTTCCATAACATTTCAGGCTTAGCCTCCCTGGGTGGAGGCACCTGGGAAGTTTCTTCCGCTATTTAACTTTCTACAGTAATCACATTTATTTTCTTTATAATAGGTTAGTAATTATTTCCCAGTTTTCAAAGTGCAAGTAATGTTACTTTTTGTGAAAGTGTCCTTAACTAAGAAGTGATTTGATCTTCACTTCTGCCTTCCCTGGACTGTCAAGAACACAAAACTCGAAACCTTATGTAGTCCACGGTGTCACTGGAGAGGGTTCAGGAGATGAGGGGAGGGGTTTGGCAGTCTGACTTCCAAACCCAAGAATTAAAGATCCCTGTTTGTTATCACTGTCACCACCATATACTGCCACTGTCCCTCTGACTTTTCATTGTCTCTCGGCTGACTGCCAAGGCTTGTGAGGTCCCACGCAGGAGGATGGGTTTCCATTAAGAACATTCTCATTCCTCTTATTTAGGAAGCCAAGTCTGGGACACCAAGTGCCCAGTCCTTGAAGAACCCACCCCCTCACTAGCCATTTAGTCCAAAGTCTGTTAGACTGGATGGAAAAGAAGTTGTAATCTCCTTTGCTCATCTTAATGCTAAGGAGCTACTTTTCTTTGAAATCCTTAAAAACACAAATTTCCCCACCTACCACCCTTGGAAAAGAAATCCAAATTCTCTCAAGGGATCTAGAAGCCTCAAAGACTCAGGGAAATTTCTATATTCAAACATGATCTATTCTTTTCATGTCTTAGGGGAAATAAACCTGAAAAGAGTATTTAATTTATTTATTTGCCTGGAAATATTATTTCTATTTATGATCCCAGCAGGAAACATCTGGCATAGTCAAATCAGGATAATTTGAAGAAGACAATTAAAGGACTGTTTACAAAGGTATAGCCGGTATGTTGGGAAATTACAAGGTGCATTAGTTATTTATTGCTGCATAACAAATTGCCTCCCAAGCTAGAAGCTCAAAACAAGTATTTATTACCTCATAGTTTCTGTGGTCAGGAACTCAGGCACAGTTTAGGTAGTTATCTGTGGCTCAAGGTCTCTTGTGAGATTACAGTCAAGCTATTAGCTAGTACTGTGGTCTCATCTGAAAACTTGACTGGGGACAAACAGGTTCCTTTCAAACTCACATAGTTGTGGACAGGCCTTGCTTCCATGTCGTGACGCCATAAGGCTGTTCTGGGGCATAACAGTTGGCTTCCCCCAGGCATGTGATTCAAGTGAGAATGGCCAAGATAGAATTCATAGCCTTTTCATAACTTCATCTCAAAAGTGTCATCTTAGCTCTCCTGTGTATTCTGGTAGAAGTGAGTCAATAAATCCAGCCCACATTTAAGAAGAGGGGATTATACAAGGGTGTGATTACTGGGAAACAGAATCCCTGGGAACCATCTTGGAGGCTGCCTACCCCAATAAATGGATTGTGAAGTCTTCCAGGGTTAGTTACAGATGAACTGTTTTCATCCCCAGGGCAAAGAGGCAAGGGCAGAGAGCAGTCTACATAACTTGGAAGGATAGTGTCGTGTGGAGAGGGCAGACTTGAGAGACACTGTGCCCTTGGGCCAATGGAACAGACATCTCCAGATGACCCCATAGAGAGGAAGCAGAGGTAATAAATACCTTGACTTCTTGCTTTTCTCTCCTTCCATCTCTTGGTGGGCCACTAGACTAGCAGAACCCAATCAGATGCCATGAAGCAAGGGAGCACATTGATGTGGTCCATACAAGTCAGCCTGCCAGAGCAGAGAGTGCGTCTGGATGGGTAAATAGCAAATATTGTCACATTATGCTCTAGTAGCTGGCAAATTTCCCATCAAGGACTTTCACATTCTGGGGAATCTTTATTTAAAAGGTTCACTTGAAGGGCACCTGGGTGGCTCAGTGGGTTGAGTGTCCAACTCTTGATTTTGGCTCAGGTCATGATCTCAGGGTTCCTGCTCCGAGTTCCTGCTAAGTTTGAGTCCTGCATCTGGCTCTATACTGACAGTGTGGGGCCTGCTTGGGATTCTTTCTTTCTCCCTCTCTCTCTGGACCCCCCCCATGCTCGCTCACACACACACACACACACATACACACACACACACACTCTCTCTCCCTCTTTCTCTCTCTCTCTCTCTCTAAATAAATAAATAAGAAAAAAAGGTTCATTTGAATTATTATTTGTTTTCTAAGCCTGATTGATCTTAACAACTACATTACAGATTTTTAGTCAGTGAGGAAAGGCTCACCTTTGTCTTTGAATACCCTGCATAACTTTGCCTGTGCCGAACAAGGGCTCTTAAAAATCACCGCCATAGTATTTGAGAGCTGGAAAGATCCTTAGATATTATTTAGTAAACACTCATTTTAGGGATGAGAAAATTGCTGAGATGTTAACTGGATTGCTTAAGATCACACAATGCTAAGCCCACATGTCCCAACACTATCTATAATTTACTAATTCCTGAATAGTAATGATAATGACGGTAACAAATTGCAAGTGCACAACATTTTCAAGTTTACAAAGAGCTTCCACCCACATCATCTTATTTGAATCTCACAATAATCCTGAGATACTGGGAAGGTAGATGTTATTATTTCCAATTTACGAGTAAGAAAGTGACCTACATAGATATTAGCTATTTTCAGCAGAGCAAAAAGTGATATAATAGGCATCAAAAACAATCCAGACACTTGAGGCTTTTGGGATTCACCTGTTCAGTCTCATCCGATAGATTCATCTCTTCTAATTGACTAAGACAGGCTACGAAATGAGGGGCTGCTCATTGAGAAACCAAGGTTGGACCTTCCTATATGAAGATGGTGAGTGCAGACTGAGTAGATCTCAGGGAACATTCTAAGAAGAGAAAGGCAGTAAAGCAGCCCCACTAAGGGCCTTCCTTGTCTACCACTGAAGGAGCCGTTCCTGGGCTTCCTGGTGACATCCCTATAGCATTCTCCAAGAAATGGAGCTTCTATCTTTCAGGAGAATCTACACAATGAGCATTCACATAGGAAAAACCCAGGGGGCAAGAGGAGGGTCTTCGGTAGACTTGGGTAAACTAGGTGGAATGTGAAGCCTATACTACTTTGCTAGTTATTATTGCTATGTAACAATTCCCCAAACTTAGTAGGCTTTAAGACAACAACCCTTCATATTACAGCTCACAATTTCATGGGTCAAGAATTCAGTCAAAATTCTGCTGGGCTGTTCTTTTGTTTCACATGGTCATGACGGGGCTGCTCCAGTGATATTCAGCTGGTCTGGTCGGGAAGGGTCAAGAGACTTCAGTCACACAGCAAGGGTTTTGGTGAGGGTGTCTTGAAAGCTTAGCTCACCTCTGCCTCTCTGTAGCTTCGGGGCCCTCTAGGAGATTTCTCCAGTAGGGTAGTTGAGTTTTATACATGCCCACTCACCTTCTGAAGACTTAGAAAGCAGTTTTAGCCTTTTCTTCAAGGCTAGCTCCAGAACTGACGTAGCATTAGTTTGGCTGTCCAGTTTTGGTCAGTGAAGTCAAGGAGTGGTTCAACAGATCTCACCACTTGGTGGGAAAAGAGACAAAGGTTTATTGCCATCTTTAATCTGGCATAATTCTCACACAAACTTCTCTCATTTCCCCACTGTTTTTCATGCTTATTCCCCATTACAACGTTTTTACAATTATAATCTGAAGGAAATATTAAGGACATGGGCTGGAGGTAGTTTTCAACCTGGGGAACATATATTTGATGATGCAAATTGCAACATCACTTGGGGAGACAGGTTGGGATCATTGATCTCTGTAGTGTGACTGGCATGTGTCTTGCTTCACCAACCTGGGTTTAAATGACAGAATGTATTCATAACATTAAATAAGGTGTTCTTGATTCTCCTAACCACCTACTCGTCTTGCAATTGTTTACAGATTTCTCCCTCCCAGATATATTTTTTTAATTTTTTAAGGTTTTATTTATTTTTGAGACAGAGCATGAGCAGGGGAGGGGCAGAGAGAGAAAGGGAGACACAGAATCTGAAGCAGGCTCCAGGCTCTGAGCCATCAGCACAGAGCCTGATGCGGGGCTTGAACTCACGGACTGTGAGATCATGACTTGAGCTGAAGTCGGACGCTTACCCAACTGAGTCACCCAGGCGCCCCCCTCCCAGATATTTTAAGAGTCCCCAGGCCTGCTTCCCTATGTTTGATGCTCACATCTCTGTGCCAGGAGCTGGGGTTTGTCCCTCTGAACAGGATTCTGCAGGAGAGGCTACTGCTGTCTGTCTCTGGTCTCAGTTCTTATTCACCTCCATTCGCCACCTGCCATGGCATCTTGGGACACATTATTAAGGAAATTCATTGCTATCATTTCAATTCCCATGGTGCTGTGAGAGAATGATCCTCCCTCTCCAAGTGCAAAGGACAAAGGTTCCTCATTTTTTATTCTCATACAAGTTGGGTCCCACTGAGAAGTTGCCCAAGTGCCCAGTATTGTCATACATTTTATTCACCTACACAGAGCCAGGTACCGCAGTCACTCAGGTAGCCAGGGAAGCTGGCATTGGATAAGTTCCAGCACCTGCCTGGCCGCATGTCATATCTAGATCCCCAATCCAGCCCATTGCTCAGACAATTGTGCTACCTATGGGACAAAGTATAAATCTCCCTTTTTCTTACGGTATCTTCTCTCCCAGGGTTGCCATGGGCCAGCTCCCCTCCTGGATTCTGCTAGAACTGGCCATCCCCACTTTCTTATTCCTCTCCCTATAATTTACCATGTAGGTCTCCATGCGTTCATAGGGTTCCTGACCTTTTTTTTTCTTTACTTCTCCCTGGGGACTTCTCTCAGGCCCTTAATAAATATAAACAGATACATGATATGTGTATGCATGTTTGGAGGTGAGAAGCATCTTTGCTCCAGTGCCTGTCACCCAAGAACTCTGGATTCCTGGGTTCTAGTCAAACCATATATTTCCCTATTTTCTCTGCCTTCCCCTTGCCTACAAACGTAATTTGGGAGAAAAACAAATTCCGAAAATATCCCAGGTGTAGAGATGTGCTCTTTCCTCTTTATCCCTCAAGGGACTAAACCAAATTGGCTGTCCCCCTGAGTCAATTCTGATTGGTTGGTTATGAACACAGATGGGCCCCTTTTGCTGCTTTTGCCCAGCCTGGGGTGGAAAAAGGGGTACAGGGGAGGAATTGTAGTATTAGGAGCTACCACCACCTCTAAGTATAATCACAGCACCTTGGGGTCCAGAGAATGTGCCAAGAACATGAGTTAGCAGGTGAGCTTGGCCCCTGTTACTTCTATCCCACACATGGAGAGAGCATGAGAAGGGGCCCTAGCACACTGTAAACAGGCTTCTAATGCCAGTAGCCTGATAAATTTTATAAATAAAACCAGAGAATTCTGATTATGCATGAATCATCTGCATCTGATTTGTTTCATCAATATGTCAGTCCATGAGTTAGCTTTCCACGTTTTCGAGCTTTCATAGCACTGTTAATGCACTCAGTATCAGAAACTCTGGCATTCAGCACCCCAAGTCCCTTTTGCCTTGTGTTTATTTTGGTATCTTGCCCCAGCAACATCCTCTCTCACCTACGGGTCACTCAGCCTTGTGCAAACATCCCATCTTGGATGCAAACTAGATTCTGCAGAACTCCCCGGCCGGAAAGGAAGGAAAGAAGGGGAAGCTGGTGGTAGTTTGAAAAGAAATACAAAGGTCTTTAAAACAACCTTGCCATAGCCCTCCCCGAAACCCCCTACTGTCCACCTGCTGAATATTCATTCCCTAGTAGGTTCCAATGAAACTTATCAATGTTGTTTTTACTTTTTTAGAAACAAAACAAATTATGTTCTTCCTTGTTATCAATACATGTTTGCAACAGGAATTGTGGGATTTCCAGATAAGCAAATGGAAAATGAAGAAAATATCAATATATAAATTTTATTAACATTTTGGTAAATGTTCTTCCATTTGTTTCTATGTAAATAACTATGAGTACATATGGTTCACACCATATACGTTTTGTAATGAGCCTTTTCATTTGATAGACTGCCTGAGTATCTTGTGTTTATATAAATAACCTTTAAGATCATCATTTAAAATTGATGTATAGTATTTCATTTTATGAAATAAATACACCATTTATAATCACCATAGATTATTTCACTACTTACGTACTGATAAAAATTTAGGTTGTTTTTATTTTTATACTCTTAAAAAATCCTATGTGGAAAATGTTTATAAATACATCTAAAAATGCATGCATCCATTTTTTCTTAAAATTAACTCCAGTTTCTTAAAACTCCTATCTGTGCTACTATTGAGTCTTAGAGTTTGCACATTTTTAGGAATTTTGATATGTAGTCTGAGTTCCCCTTAAAAGCAGGTTCTGTTTTTTTCTTAGGTAATAATATATACAATGCTCACATGGGCTTAAGGAACTTGATAGCAGTTATCAAACAGGTTCTCTTGCACAAATATCTCTTTAACAATGCTTGAAGAGACTCTTTAACTTTAGGAATTTGTAATAGAACAAAAAGATTAATTGCCAGAGTGGGACTCATATGAAGTTTACTATAGCAATTAAGCAGAGTCATGCAAATTAAGAGAGATATATTTTAAAATATTTATTATATTTATTTTAATCTTATAATGATAATATATGATTACTGTAGAAGATTATTTTATGTATACAGGAAATTATATTAAATTTACTCATAAGCCCATCATGCCTAGAAGACCGCTGTTCAGATCAGATACATGAACTACACATCTTTTATATTTAGCCTTCTATTTTGCTCTTTTTCATTCAATGCTTTAGCAGTAGCATTTTGTCACATCGTCAACTCCATTTGAAAACATGCCGTTGATTGCCAGAAATCATATAAAAAGGACTCTATGGAAAATACCATAATTAAAAAAATCTTTCTCTTACTCTTGGACATCAGGAATGTCTAGAAATTTATCATAAATATCGCTGGGATGAACATCTTCGTACACTGGTCTTTTTTCAGGTCTATGATTATAGCTTTCACCTTGGGTGAAATTATAGGATCAAAGGCATGCTGTTTTTTTTTTTTTTTTTTTTTTTTTTTTTTTTTTTAATTTTTTTTTTTTCAACGTTTTGTATTTATTTTTGGGACAGAGAGAGACAGAGCATGAACGGGGGAGGGGCAGAGAGAGAGGGAGACACAGAATCGGAAACAGGCTCCAGGCTCCGAGCCATCAGCCCAGAGCCTGACGCGGGGCTCGAACTCACGGACCGCGAGATCGTGACCTGGCTGAAGTCGGACGCTTAACCGACTGCGCCACCCAGGCGCCCCAGGCATGCTGTTTTAAAAATCTCTTGGGGGCGCCTGGGTGGCTCGGTCGGTTAAGTGTCCGACTTCGGCTCAGGTCATGATCTCACGGTCTGTGAGTTCGAGCCCTGCGTTGGGCTCTGTGCTGACAACTCAGAGCCTGGAGCCTGTTTTGGATTCTGTGTCTCCCTCTCTCTCTGCCCCTCCCCTGTTCATGCTCTGTCTCTCTCTGTCTCAAAAATAAATAAAAAATAAAAAATAAAAAATCTCTTGAAATACTCATTTAAATTTTTTTTCAGAAAGGTATTACTAATTCACTAAATTGCTTTCCAACAAGGTTTGATCAATTTATACTCCCAACCTCACTAGTGGGTCAACTGCACACAGTTGAATACCCTTGAACTCGTAAATCCAGTACCTCTGCTAGCAAAAAAAAAAAAAAAAAAAAAAAAAGAATTTTGTTTTAATTAGTATTTTTTATTCATACGGATATTGAAAATTTATTTCAAATAAATGTTTCTTTTAAATTATTGGTCAGATTTTCGGCATATAAGCAAATACAATGATCAGTCATATACCCATTGTTTAGATTCAACAATGGCCAACATTTTATCCTTATGTGCTTTATCTACTCTCATGAATGTTCCAAGGTCCTTCATCACAATTCCCCATTAGCCTGAGTTCAGGGCCACCAGATCTCAAGTCTGTTTGCAACGTTTTCCTAGCCAGGTGTGACCGTCTCCTTCTGGTGGATGCCTGGTTGATACGTATGACACGTTCAACCTCCTTCTATGTAGTCCCCGTCCAACTGGATACTGAGGGGAGTGCTCTGGAGTAGTCTGTGCTGTTTTTGGATTTATTTCCCAGCCTCAACGTCAACTGACCTGTGGTTTCAGCATCCTCGTCATGCTGTAGAAGCAGGCCCTGCATGACTCTATTTGTTCTCAATGTTGATTTTTCAAGAATGTGAGAAAAGGTCAAAATTTAAGCAGCCACTATTTTCCTATGAGAACCTGGAAACTAAGATCTTTTTACTGGTTCTTAAATGTCCTTTGCACATGAAGAGGATTGGCCAGACGTAACAAATAGGATTGTGCTTATTGTCTCCTTTTACATTTTGCTAAAATTTTAAGCCATCAGCTTTTTAAATGTTTATGTCAAATTAATGAGCACTTTTTTTTGTGACATTTTCCAGTTTTTACATTGTGGGAGTAAGCATTTCCTATTCAGAGATTGCATAAATATTTGGCTGTAGTATCTGCTGATTTTTATCTATCTGTATTATTTTTAATCATTTAAAGTATCTGCAGTACGTTTGGTCTACAGAGCAGAGTGATAATCTTTAGAGTTTTTTTTCCCCCAAGTAGGTATTTTTTCACACACTTGTAAAATAAACAATTGTTTCTTCAGTGACTTATGATAATCTTTTTACTGTATATGAAGTTCTTATCAATGTGTATCAGGTCTATTTCAGGGACATGCATTCTGTTGCAAAGTTATTGATTATGGCATTGTTTATAATAGTGTAAAGGGGGGGGAACTTCGGTTTTAGCGAAGTAATTATGTTATAGATACATAATGTTAATACTCTATTACAGTTGGTTTGTACACTCAGGAGTTCTTTGGTGCAATCTGAAACTGGTCTGGATGCAGAGGGCAATCTCCCCAATTGCCTGGGCCCAGCTTGCAGTCGGTCAGTCAGAGCCCGTATCCTCTCCGTTACTTCCTCCCATAGTTACAAAGGTGATGTTATTGAAGCATATGTACTGATATAGAAAGTTGTTTGCATTATATTGTCAGAGAACAAATGTAGGTTTTGTATTCATGTCTACATGTCTGTAGGTATAACTATAAATTTTAAAACATTTATTTTTGAATATTAATACACACTGGCAAATATCTGGAAGAATACTTCCACATTGAAACTATTAGGATCTTTGAGAGTTGAAGTTCTGGTTAGAATATTATTTCCTTTTGCTTATACATCTGTATTTCTTGATTTTTTTCTAAACAAATATGCAATACTCTGAAAACAATCTTATTTTGATTTCAGTTGCTTACATTTAAATGGATTAACATTTTGTTTAAGTTTTATTCCAGTTTATAGGATTAGATTTTGCTTTTGACATTTTGATAAATCACATTTAATTAATCTCTGAATCCAAGGGAGGGTTTTTATCTAAGGGCTATTTTTTTTTTGTTTAACAGTAGAGTCATTATGGTAATGAGAAGTGGTAACTCGTGATGAAATCATCTATTTTATAGCCCTATCTTTAAGTCATGGTTGATGTATCCTCACCACTTTCAAGTGAAATAGACACAGACCATCAACTGCCCATGGGTTTGGGGTGACTTGACTCCTATGGAGTTTTCTGGTAAGCCCGGTGCTGGCCTCTTGACTTCCTCACAGGATAAGCACCCAGTTTTCTGATTGCAACAAGTTCCTTTTTTTGGATTTCTTTTCTTTTTTTTTTTTTTTTTAATCTATTTCTCTATCTGTGGAGGCATCTTTTGAAGAATATTTTTTGAAGGTAAATCCCTGCATATGGCTAAGACTATCCTGTAGTCTTCACGTAAGAAAAAGAAACTTAGTTATGTAAATACTTCTTCAGACACAACCTTTCTCCTTCAAAGTTCTGTAGCCGCTGTAGTATTGTCTTCCAGTGAGGTTGACTCTGTTTTTAGAAAACCTGTAATTTCTGCCTGGAAGCTCCTAAGAGTTTTTAAAATTACTCCCTTTAAAAAAATTTTTTTTTTATGTTTGTTCATTTTTGAAAGACAGAGAGAGACAGAACACAAGCAGGGGCGGGGCAGAGAGAGAGGGGGACACAGAATCTGAAGCAGGCTCCAGGCTCTGAGCTGTCTGTCAGCACAGAGCCTGATGCGGGGCTCGAACTCACAAACCGTGAGATCATGACCTGAGCTGAAGTTGGATGCTCAACCGACTGAGCCACCCAGGCGCCTCTAAAATTACTCTATTTTATTCAAATACTCGGCTAGTATATATTTAGGCGTGCATCTATTTTCTTCAGTTTAGTCTGGTACATGCTTAATACTTTCTGTTTGCATATAACAGAATTGGATTTTTTTTTGGGGGGGGGGGAGGTTCTTTTTCTTGACGAATTTTGTCCAATTATGTGCTTATTGCTTCTTTTGCAATGTCCTGGTTAGATCCTGAATTAACACCTATAAGTCTGTATCGAATCTGTGGTTTTTGTTGCCTGCTGTTACTTTCATTGGTTTTGTCTTCCACTTGGGATCTTACCACTTTCCTTGCTTTGTCCTTTCTGCCTTCTTAGAGAACAGTTCCGGCTGTCTTCTGTTTCAACGATTACCTTGTCCTCAGTATCAATTCTACCCTCTACTAGCTGTAATGGTGCTTTTACGGCTTCCTGCTACATATTTACTTCTCTGCCATTAATTCTTTATAGGATCCAGCTCATTTTTTCTATATACTTCATTGCATTTTAATCTTAGTGTGTGGCTTTTTAACCTCTCTTTTCATATGACTGTGCTTTCACCGAAGTCAAGGTTTTTTGATAATATTGAGGAAGTGAAACTTTCCCCCATTCCCATTCTGGTTCCAGTGAGGAATCACATGAGGGATTTTCTCTTAAGTCTCTAGAATGAATTCTGCTTTTTCCTTTTACTGCTTTTTGTTTGCTTGTTTTTTGTTTGTTTGCTGGTAAGCTCCATTTTTCTGTGGTTAATTTACTCATGCTTGTATATGAGGCTTATCCCCTCTTGGAGCTTCCTGCAGAGAGGGTAATTGTTGTTAGCCCTAGCATCTGTTTGCTTATGTGCTACTTGCATACTGCCCTTGGTTCTACTGCTGGATGGAAGACTGATGGCCCAGTTTCTAGTCTAATTCCTGATATCCAGCTGTCTTTGTGTTTTATAGTAGTTCTAAAATGAGGTGAAAAATTCTTCTAGACCACAGATTATAAATAGTTACACCATAGGCTACAGAGATGTGTTATTGGATTAGCACAGTATTTTCGGTTTGTTCTATTTAAAAATATTTGACATCTTTTAAACTTGTTTTATTGTGGTATAGCTTGCGCGAAGGGTGCACACCTTAAGGGCACAACTTTTTGGATTTTGACATTCAGGTATACCAACCAGCTTCATCACTACCCAGACTTCTCTCCTTGGCAGGAGCCTTTGATCTGACATTTTTCTTTGTCAGTTTTTTGCCTGATCTTGAACTTCATGAAATTGGACTCATATAGCATGTCCACTTTTGTGTCTGGCTCCTTTAATTCATCATTACGACTGGGAGATTCACCCGTGTCGGAACATATAAAAATAGTGTGTTCTTTTTATTTTATTGTTGTGTAATATTTTGTATGGATATATTGCAATTTATTTATCTCTCCTACTGCTGATAGGCATTTAGATTGTTTCCAAATGGTGCCCTTATGAAAAAAGATGCTATGAACATTCTTATACACGTCTCTTGTTTGATTTACCTCTCATTTCTTTTAAGTATAGACTTGGGGGAATTGCTGGATTGAGAGTAGGTAAGCACAGTAAATTATTTTTTAATACAACTTGCTATTTTGAGATAATTATAGATCCAGATGCATTTGTAAGAAGTAATAGAGAGAAATCCTAAATACACTTTTACCCAGATTCCCCCAATGGTAACACATTCCAAAAGTATAATACCACAACAGGGATATTGTCACTGACACAGTCAAGATATAGAAAATTTCTGTCACTGCAATGATTCCTCATGTTGCCCTTTGTAACTACAGCAACTTCCCTTCCTAACCTCCAAGAACTATTAATCTGCATTGCTATAATTTTGTGACTTTGAGAATATTATATTAAAGGGTATATAACCTATTAGGACTGGCATATTTTAATTCAGCATAATTCTCCAGAGATTCATCCAAGTGGTTGTGCTTATGAATAACTTGTCCCTTTTTTATTGCTGAGAAGTACTCCTTGGTATGGAAGTCCCGTAGTTCATTAACCATTCACTCATTGAAGGACATCTGGGTTGTTTCCAATTTCTGGCTATTATCAATAAAGCTGTTATGAACATTTGTATACAGGTTTTTGGGTGAACATAAGATTTATTTCTCCGGGATAAATGCCCAGTAGTACAATCACGGGGTCATATGGTACTTGCATGTTTAGTTTACGAAGAAACTGCCAAACTATTTTCCATAGTAGTCGTGTCATTTTACATTCTCATCAGCAATGCATGAGTGATCTAATTTCTGCACATCCTTGCCAGCATTTGATGCTGTCATTATTTTTTATTTGATCTATTCTGGTAGATGTTCAGCAATATCTCATTGTGGTTTTAATGTGAATTTCCCTAATGGCTAATGACATTGAACATCTTTTCATGGGCTTCTGTGCCATCTGCACATCCTCTTCATTGAGATGTCCTTTCATGTCTTTTGCCCATTTTCTTTTTTTTTTTTTTTTTTTTAACGTTTATTTATTTTTGAGACAGAGAGAGACAGAGCATGAACGGGGGAGGGGCAGAGAGAGAGGGAGACACAGAATTGGAAATAGGCTCCAGGCTCTGAGCCATCTGCCCAGAGCCTGACGCGGGGCTCAAACTCATGGACCGCGAGATCGTGACCTGAGCCGAAGTCGGATGCTTAACCGACTGAGCCACCCAGGCGCCCCCTTTTGCCCATTTTCTAATGGGACTGTTTTTCATATTGTTGCTGTTGTTTGAGAATTCTAAATACTAGTCCTTTCTCATATATATGGCTTGCAGATATTTTATCCCGCTCTGTGACTTATCTTTTTATCCTCTTAGCAGGAACTTCACAGAGCGAAAGTTGTTAATATTAATAAAGCCTAATTTACGGATTTTCCCCTGATGGATCATGCTTTTGGTGTCAAGTCAAATAATTATTTGCCTAGCCCTAGGTCATGATGAAAAATTTTATCCTATTTGTAAATAAAAATTTTACATTTTACGCTTAAATCAGTGATTCATTTTGAGTTAATTTTTGTATTAGGTGTGAGCTGTAGATAGAACGTAAATTTGTCACCTAAGGATGTCCCAACAGCTCCGTAATATTTATTTAGAAATTATCATTCCTTGGCTAGCCTTAACAACACAAGAAACAACAGGTGTTGATGAGGATGCAGAGAAAGGGGAACCCTCTTGCACTATTGGTGGGAATGCAAACTGGTGCAGCCTCTCTGGAGAACAGTATGGAGGTTCCTCAGGACACTAAAAATAGAACTACCCTACAATCCAGCAATTGGGCTATTATGTATTTACCAAAAGGATACAAAAATACAGATTCAGAGGGGCACAAGCACCCCAATGTTTATAGCAGCATTATCAACAATAGCCAAACTAGGGAGAGAGCCCAAATGTCCATTGAATGATGAATAGATAAAGGAGATGTGGTATATGTACACAATGGAATATTACTCAAGCATCAAAAAGAATAAAATCTTACATTTGCAATGACATGGATGGAGCTAGAATGTATTGTGCTGAGTGAAATAAGTCAGGCAGAGAAAGACAAACAGCATATGATCTCCCTCATATGTGCAATTGAAAAAACAAAACAGATGAACATATGATAAAGGGCAGAATCAAGAGAAGGGAAACAAACCACAAGAGGCTCTTAATGATAGAGAACAAGCAATGGGTTGACAGAGGGAGATGGGTGGGAGATGGTCTAAATGGGTGATGAGCTCTAAGGAGAGCACTTGTGATGAGCACTGGGTATTGCATGGAAGTGATGAATCACTAAATTCTACTCCTGAAACCGAACCAATATTGCACTGTATGCTAACTGACTACAATTTCAAAAATAAAATAAATAAACTGAAACCTTGAAAAAAATAAAATAAATAAAAATAACAATGATCATTCCTCCACTGAACTGCTGTTGCAACTTTGTCAAAAGCCTATTGAAAATATTTTCTAAGTTTTCTATTCTATTGTGCTCACCTATGTGTCCATTCTTTTGTCAACATCGTGCTGTCTTGATTATTCCAGCTATAGCAGGTCTTGAATTAGGTAGACCAATTCCTCTTCTGTTCTTTTTCAAAAATTGTTAAGCTATTCTACTCCTTTGGTCATTCTATATAAATTTTAGAATACTGTCCATATCTACAAAAAGACTTGTTGGGATTTGGATACGAATGACATTAAACCTATGTATCACTTAGAGGGAAATTGGCATCTTTGCTACATTGAGTCTTCTAACCATGGCCATTTCCATTTCTCCATTTATTTAGCTTTTTAAAAAAATTCTTTCACTAACATTTTATAAATTTTAGTATCTAAGTCCTGTACATGCTTTATTAGATTTACACCTAAGTATTTCTTTTTTTTAGATATCATAGTGAATAGTATTATATTTTTAATTTCAATGTCCAACACACTTGTTTGTTTCTCTCTCCCTTTTTCTTAAATGTTTATTTACTTATTTTGAGAGACAGAGAGAGCACAGGGGAGGGGCAAAGAGAGAGGGATAGAGAGAGAATCCCAAGCAGGCCCACAATCATGGAGCCCTATGTGGGGCTTGATCCCATGACTGTGGGATCATGACCTGAGCCAGAATCAAGACTTGGACACTCAACCAACTAAGTCGCCCAGGTGCCCCTGTTTTTCCTTTCCCTTTTTACCCGGTTTATTGAAATATAATTGACAAATGCCACTATATTAGTTTAAGATGTACAACATCTTAATTTGATATATGTATATATTGTTAAGTGATTACCACAATAAAGTTAGTTAACATCCATCACTTCACATAGTTATGATTTTTTTTTATTGTGATGAGAACTTCTAAGATCTGCTCTCTTAGTAACTTTCCAAACATAGAATATTGTGTGGATAATTATAGTCATTATGCTATACATTATATCCCCAGAACTTATTTATCTTATAAATGGAAATTTGTACCTTTTGACCACCTTTACCTGTTTCCCCCATCCCTTACCCCCTTACCCTTGGCAACCACCAATCTGATCTCTGTTACTATGAGGGTTTTTTTTTTTTTTTCACTTCTACATATAAGTGAGATTATGCAGTATTTGTCTTTTTCTGCCTGACTTATTTCACTTAACATAATGCCCTCGAGGTCCCTCCACGTTGGTGCAAGTGGCAGGATTTTCTTCTTTTCTATGTGACTGAATATACATATACACACATATATGCCACATTTTCTTTAGCCATTCATCTGTCAATAGACACTTAAGTTGTTTACATGTTTTGATTATTGTAAATAATGCTGTAGTAATGTGGAGGTGCAGAAATCTCTCTGAGATAGCAATTTCATTACCTTTGGATATATACCCAGAAGTGGTATTACTGGATCATATGGAAGTTCTACTTTTCAGTTTTCGAGGAACGTCTATACTGTTTCTTATAGTGGCTGCACCAATTGACATTCCCATCAATAGTGCACAAGGGTTCCCTTTTCTCCACATCCCTGCCTTGTTATTTTTTATCTTTTTTGATAATAGCCATTCAAACAGATGTGAGGTGATGTCTTTGCATTTCCTTGCTTGATGATTAGTGATGTTGAACAGCTTTTCATGTGCCTATTGGCCATTTGTATGCTTTTTTGGAAAATGAAATTTTCAAGTTTATTTATTTTGACACGGAGAGAGAGAGAGAGAGAATAAGAGAAAATCCCAAGCAGGCTCCCAGTTGTTAGCGTGGAGTGGTCACAGGGCTCAATCCCATGAACCATGAGATCATGACCTGAACCAAAATTAATAGTTGGGCACTCAACTGACAGTCACCCAGGAACTCCTCTTCTGCTCATTTTAAACTGGATTGCTGCTGCTGCTTCTTCTTCTTCTTCTTCTTCTTCTTCTTCTTCTTCTTTTTTGTTTTTGGATTGCTTATTATTCTTATTGTTTGCTATTGAGTTGCATGAGTTCTTCACACATTTTGGATATTAACCCCTTGTAAGATATATGATTTGCAAATATTTTCTCCCATTTGCCATGCTGCCTTTTCATTTTGTTGGTGGTTTCCTTTGCTGTGCAAAACCTTTTTAATTTGATGTATACTACCATGTGTTTATTTTTGTATTTGTTGCCTGCTTTTGTTGTCAAATGTTAAAAAAAAAAAAAAAAAGTCATTGCCAAGACCAATGTCAAGGAGCTTACCCTCTATGTTTTCTTCCAAGAGTTTATGGTTTCAGGCTTTACATTCAAGTCTTTAATCCATTTTGAGTTTATTTTGTGTATGGTATAATATAGGAGTTCAGTTTCATTGTTTTGCACCTGACTGTCAGTTTTTCCACTGTCCCTTTTCCATTGTACATTCTTGACTCCTTTGTCATAATTTAACTGACCATACAGGCGTGAGTTTATTTCTGGACTCTATTTTGTTCCATTGATCTATGTATCTGTTCTTATGCAAATAACATACCGTTTTGATTGCTAGAGTTTTGTAATATAGTTTGAAATCAATAAGTATGATGACCCCAGCCTAGTTGTTCTTTTTCAAGATTGCTTTGGCTTTTTTATTTCATTTGTGGTTCCATACAAATATTAGGATTGTTTGTTCCATTTCTGTGAAAAATGGCATAGGAATTGCAATGACTCTGTAAATTGCTTTGGGTAATATGGACATTTTTTACAATATTAGTTCTTCTGATTCATGAGCATGGAGCATCTTTCCATTTCTTTGTGTCTTCATCAATTTCTTTCATCAATGTCTTTTGGTGTGTCTTACAGCACATTTGTTTTTAAAAATTGATTTGTATTGGGGCACCTGGGTGGCTCAGTGGGTTAAGTGTTTGACTTCAGCTCAGGTCATCATCTCACTGTGAATTTGAGCCCCACATCAGGGTCTGCTGTCAGCACAGAACCCATTTCAGATCCTCTGTCCCCCTCTCTTTCTGCCCCACTCCCACTCACGCACATGTGCCAGCTCTCTCTCTCTCTCTCTCTCTCTCAGTCAAAATAAATCAACATTAAAAAAAATTGAACTTGTGTTTATGGTCTTGTATGATCTAGTTTGCCACACTTCTCATCACTTCCCACCTAGGCCATGAGGATGTTTTTCCTACATTAATTGTATGAATCTCTGATAATTTCAACAGAAAAAATTCCTGAAAAATCTAAAATCCCAGAATAGCCCTAGTAGCAGATTTTTTTCTGTTTCTTTCACCACCTACTTCACTTTAACTTGAATGTAATCTCCGGGATTTAGCCCAAGAACTTCAGATAATAGAATTAGTATTCAATTTAAGCCTCACTTTTATTTTTAGAGTTTTCTTTCATTTGTCAGCAAAAAATGTGTGAAGGGGTCAGGTGTGTGCATAGATTTTCTTATGCATATGAGTATCTAGTTATTCCAGCACTGGTTGTTAAACAACTGTCTTTCCTTCATTGTATTGCTTTTGCTCCTTTGTCAAAGATCAGTTGACTATATTTATGTGGGTCTATTTCTGGGCTTTCTATTTTGTTCCATTGATATATTTGCCTATTCTTTTGCAGTGCCACCATGTCTTGGTTTCTACAGCTTTTCAGTAAGTTTTGAAGATACATAGTGTTTGTTCTGACTGTTCTTCTTCAATATTCTGTTGACTATTCTAGGTTTTGTCTTTTTATACATACTTTGGAACAAATTTGTCAATTTCCACAAAATAATTTACTGGAATTTTTATTGGGATTGCTTTGAAACTGTAGATCCATTTGGGATGAGCTGACATCTTGACAATATTGAGTTTTCCTATCCGTGACCATGGGCTATTTCTCTAGCTTTTAAGTTCTTTGATATCTTTCATCATAGTTTTGTAGTTTTCCTTATATAATATATATTTTGTTAGATTTATATTTGAGTCTTTCTCTCTCTCTCGCTCTCTTTTATTTTTCTTTTCTTTTTTTTTTTGGTGCTATAATAAGTGGTATCATGTTTCTAATGTCAAATTCCATTTGTTCTTTGCTGGCATATGGGAAGAAAATTAACTTATTATATTAATCTTTTATCCTTCTAGTTTGCTATACCTGAGAACTAGTTCCAGGAGTTTTTTGTTGATTTTTTGGGGTTTTCCATATGACAACAGTGTCATTTGTGAAAAAAGTTTTATTTCTTCCTTCTCAACTGTATACCTTTTATTTCCTTTTCTTGTCATATTGTATTAGCTAGGACTTCTAGTAGTGCTTAAAATCAGGATGAGAGGAGATATCCTTGCCTTGTTCTTGAGTTGAGTGGGAAAGCTTTCAGTTTCTCATCATTAAGTATGATATTAGGTTTCTTGTAGATATTCTTTATCAAGGTGAAGAAGTTCCTCTCTATTCGTAATTTACAGAGTTTTTTTTTTTTTTTTATCATGAATTAATGTTGATTTTGTCAAATGCTTTTCTGCATCTGTTGATATGATCATGTAATTTGTCTTCCTGAGGTAGTGGATTACATTAATTGATTTTTGAATATTGAACCAGTCTTGCATACTTAGAATGAATGCCATTTAGTTGTGGTGTACAATTCTCTTCACCATTGTTGGATCTAATCTTATTAAGGATTTTTGCATCTATTTCATGAGAGATATTATTGTGTAGTTTTATTTTCCTGTAATGTCTTTGTCTAGTTTTGGTATTAGGGTGATGCTGGCCTCAAAGAAGGACTCTTTAGAGTACTCTCTTAAGAAGTACTCTCCCTGCTTCTATCTTCATGTAGAGATCATAGATAATTAGTATAATTTCTTCCTTAAATGTCTAGTAGAATCAACCAGTGGTGCTTTCTGTTTTGGAAAGTAATTAATTATGGATTCAATTTCTTTAATAGATGTAGATTTATTCAGATTATATGATTCTTGTGTGAGTTTTAGCAGATTGTGTCTTTCAAGTATTTGGTCCATTTCATCTAGATTGATAAATTCACGGGCATAGAGTTGTTAAGAGTATTCCTTGATTGTCTTTTTAAAGTCTACAGGATATGTAGTAATATTACCTATTTCATTTCCAATTTTATTGATTTGGGTTTTATCTCTTTTTTCTTCTTAGTTAGCCTGGCTAGAGACTTCTCAATTTTACTGATCTTTTTCAAAGAATCAACTTTTGGTTTCCTATTTTTAATGCCATTGGTGGTGGTTTGAATTTTTATTACTTATTTTCTTCTGCTTACTTTGGAGTTAATTTGATCTACTTTTTCTAATTTCTTAAGGTTGAACTTTATATGGTTGATTTTTTTTATCTTTCTTCTTTTCTAATATACATATTCAACACTATAAATTTCCCTTTATTAATTATTTTTATTATATCCCATAAAGTTTGATAAGTTTGTTTTAATTTTTGTTTAGCTCAAAATGTTTTAAATTTTCTCTTGAGATTTCTTCTTTACCCAATGTGTTATTTATAAATGTGTTATTTAATATCCAAGTAGTTCGGGATTTTCCAGTTATCTTTCTGATATTGATTTCTACTTTAAGTCCATTGTGGTCTAAGAGCAGACACTGTATAATTTCTATCTTTTAAAATTTGTTAAAATGTGTGTTATGGCTCAGAATGTGATCTATCTTCATAAATGTGAGCTTAGAGAAGAATATGCATTCAGCTATTGTTGGATGAAGTAGTCTCTAGATGTCAATTATATCTACTTGATCGAAGATGTTGTTAAGTTTACTGATTTTCTGCTTCTTGGGTCTGTCCATTTCCAATAGAAGGACATGAAATCTTCAACTGTAGTAGTGCGTTCATCTATTTCTCCTTGAAGTTTTATCAGCTTTTGGCTCACATATTTTGACATTGTTGTTAAACACATGTATGTTAAGGATTTTCATGTGTTTTTATTTCTTATCACTTTCTTATTTTCTGGTGGTTGTTTTGTTGAAAGCATCTTCAGTGTTTATGATCAATTCTCATTTAAACCTCTTTGTCCTTTCCATGCTGTTGGAGCATTTGTTTGTTTGTTTGTTTTTGTCTTCTCCTTCATTGATTTGATTCCTGTAATACCCATTTTGCTCCTCGCTGTCTCCAACCAATGGGTTCACTTACTAGATGGGGATATTGGGCTCTTGATACTCAGAATAGGAAGCTTTATTTCTATGCCATCAAGTCTTCTTGGCAAGCATCTGTCCCTGTGTTGAAGTCTCTTCTGGTCATGGTTCCCTGGTAGTATACCTGCCTAGGGCAGGAGTCCTCCTTGAGACCTCTCTTCTTTGATTAGTCCAATCTGCCAGTTTTTAGAGATAAGAAGTCAGTGATGTGTTCCATTCATAAGAGTTCAGGTTTGCCTCTCTCCTGAAGCCCCTGTTCCCCTGGGTCAGACCATGTTTCTGAAGATGTTTTCAGGACCTTCCCTTTTAATTCCTCTTCTGGGTCTCATTATGTCCTTGTCTCAAGTTGATATGCATATCAATGCTTAATTAGTGTTATTACATCTTTTAATAATAATTATAGAAAATGCTGTCTTTATTTTCTTAAATCACTGTTGAAATGCAGAATTATGCTCTTGCTAGAGAAGTTTTTTCCCCTCCATTTTAATTATTATTTTTTAATGTAAAGGATTGTGTAAAATTTCTTGATTTGCCTGATTTTTATGGTTGTACTTCATTCTGGAATGATATCATAGCTTCCCTCCGGGAAGCATAAGAATTAGAATTTTGGTTGCAGACAATAGAAACCAATTCTAATAATTTAAGCAAAAAAGTAATTTATTGGCAGGATCTTCCATGGTTAATAGAACAGACAAAATCTTGAACAGAGAAAATCAGGCTTAGAAGTTTATGGAAACGAGGGCTACTCTCTGGCTACACACAGACCAGGAATTACCGACAGTCAAATCCTGTGCTGCTGCTAGAATAAATGAATTCTAACTACATCATTTTTCCATCCTTTATCACTCAGCTCAAGATTCAAAGTCCCTGAATGAGAGCCTTAGCCTGGTTTGGGAAGGTCAGGCTAGGAATGGTAATTTACAACCTTACTAATATTGGACACCACAGGGAAAACAAGGTTCCCTAAAAGGAAAACAGTGCAACTACCAGGATGAAAATGAGGGGAGGCAGAGTTGCAAAAACCAGCAAAAGACAAACGAAAGTTGTAACTGGGTATTTCAACTGTAATAGGAAGTAACCATCCTGTATTGCCTTGCTGAACAGCCAGGAGGTAAGAGCCGAGGGCTAACACTACCCTGGCATCTTTCTCTTCTGTCCAGTTATGCAGATAAATAACATTTTCCAACAACTTGGATTTCTTTATCTACAGTTAATGCTACCAGTTGACATATATCTTGCCCTCTATTTTATCTGAGTTCACTTTCTAGTGACCGTTCATACTTGTTTTGGGGTTGTTACATATTCAAGATGGACTCTTTATTATACCCATGTTTGTAATGTAGGATCCACCATCTGATATCAGTGATCAATGAGATCCTCAGATCATTGAATCAGATGTCCAGGGATGGACACAAATTCTTGCAACACCCCTTCTCCTCCTTCAGGACAAATGTCACTTCTTCAGAAAGTCTTCCTCACACCATGGTAACTAAGTAGGTCACCATATCTATCCTCACTCTGTTTAATTTCTTATTAGCCTTTATAATAAGCTGAAATTATTTCGTTTATATGTTCACTTGCTTATCTTTGGGCTCCCTCCATGAAAGCAGATACCATGTCGTTCTCATTCACATTGTATCCCTAGCACTTAGCACAGGGCCCTGCATATGTGAGATGCTTATTTATATATTTATATAAATATATACATATTGATTATGTATATACATATAATATATATAATATATGTAATTGCTCAGCAAGGCAAATACACACACACACACACACACACACACACACACACACACACAAACACATGTATGTATATACACACACACACACACACACACACACACACACATATATAATTTCACCTTTTCTCCTAGTAAATGAATCTCAGTTTTTAGTTTATGGTCCAAAGCAAAGAATAACAATGCTCTTTACAATCCAATTTCGAAAGTCAGTTGTTAGTTTTTAGGCAAACCATTTTTTTTCAAAGAACTGATGCATAAAACTGTTGGCTGAACTTGAGTTCCTAGTGTGAAATGCAGTTTTTAAAATATTTAAATGTAGTAGACTCTCTCTGTTTTATAATCAAGTATCCAGCACTTTATAACCCTCATTTTTTCTCCTTCCAAATGCCTCGATAATTTGACTTCTCCAAAAAGTAATGAAATAATTTTGACAGATTTTCTAATTGCACTTTGCAGTTATCAAAGTAAAAGCAAAATTCTCTGACATCTTGGAAAGGTGATATGTATTATACACTACCCATTACTTAGAGAAAATAATGATTATGACTTTGGTCCCACCTAATTACTGTCTCAGGATACTCCTATAGATAAGGTAAAAATTGCACACTGGAATTTAAATGGCGTTGTCTGACATTTCAGGAAGCTGACAATATTTTAAAAAATTATAGTGGCAAGGTAATGCACGTAACTGCATTTCCAATTACTCATTTTACTAGAATATATTGCACTCAACATATAAATTAGAAGCCTGGTGGGATGATAAAGAAGCACCACTAAACTGTTTATGTACAAGTGATTTCAGCTGTGGTAATATACTCTCATGTTAAGTAACCCAAAGAGGTGAAAATATAAAATTGTAGAGCAGATTATAAATTAATTCACTTTACAAATGCTATCTTCTCTTGGGGCGCCTGGGTAGCTCAGTTGGTTGAGTGTCCGACTCTTGATTTCGTCCCAGGTCATGATCCTGGGGTCGTAGGATGGAGGCCCCAGGTCATGGTCTGCACTGAGTGTGGAGCCTGCTTGGGATTCTCATTCTCTCTCCCTCTGCCCCACCCCCACTCACGCTCATGCCCTTTCTCTCAATTGCTCTCTCTTTTAAAATAAATAAATATTTCTTGAAAAACAAATGGTACCTTCTATTAAAAACTGATCTGCCTCAAAACTTCCACCTTCTCAACAACTCATTAATATGTATCTAGGTAATAAGTTACTAACTTGCTTGAGAGGAAACTTGTAAATCAGAGAGAAAAAACATATCAACTACATTCTTAAACAAAAGCAATGAAGGGGGCACCTGGGGGGCTCAGTCGGTTAGGTGTCTGACTTCGGCTCAGGTCATGATCTCACGGCTTGTGAGTTCGAGCCCTGGGTCAGGCTCTGTGCTGACAGCTCACAGCCCGGGGCCTGCTTCCAAGTCTGTGCCTCCCTCTCTCTCTGTCCTCCCCCGTTCACACACTGTCTCTCTTTCTCTCTCAAAAATAAATAAACACAAAAAAAATTTAAAAAAAACAATGAAAGTCAGGAATTAAAGGTTACCGATTTCTCTAGTCAAGTAACATTATTGGAGACAAGGTGTTATTAGCATCAAAAATCAGATATGGGGATAAGTCATGGGCTGTATATGTCATAGGCACGCTATGCTGGCATCATATCCAAAATTGTGTAGAAAGTCCACAGTAAGATTTTTGTTTTCTTTTGTTGAGGAAAGGGCAGGCACACCACATCATGTCCCTCTAAGACCCAATTCAGATTTGCTGGAGAAGATTAAAACGGGCAATTCTGACAGAATTGCTTGAACTCTGCTGAATTACACCTACCTTTTAGTGACAAAGAAATTTGGATTTATAGCTATTTCAAACCCATATGGGGCGCCTGGGTGGCGCAGTCGGTTAAGCGTCCGACTTCAGCCAGGTCACGATCTCGCGGTCCGTGAGTTCGAGCCCCGCGTCAGGCTCTGGGCTGATGGCTCGGAGCCTGGAGCCTGTTTCCGATTCTGTGTCTCCCTCTCTCTCTGCCCCTCCCCCGTTCATGCTCTGTCTCTCTCTGTCCCAAAAATAAATAAAAAACGTTGGGAAAAAAAAAAAAAAAACCTATTAAAAAAAAAAAAACCCATATGGCCTGCATTCTTCTTCTTCTCTCTCCCTTAGCATCTGTTGAAGTTAGAGATCCATCCGTTACTAAGCCTATTTATTTATTTGTTTGTTTGTGTGTGTGTGTGTTTGTTTAGTGATTCTGCAAGTGGATTCCCCTTAAGGGCAAGAATCCAACAAGGATAACACTATCATCCCAGTCATTTAATCCTAGTTTATCAGCAATGCCCAATGAAAGAAATTAGATAAGAAAAAAGAAATAGAAAAAAAAAAATCTGAAAATAAAGCAAATTTAAGTTGTTAGGGTTTGGGGGCTTTTTTTGTTTTGTTTTGTTTTGATTTTAATTTTGCTGATGGTTTAATGGTTTACTAGGAATACCTAAGGAAAAAACAACACAAAAACATTAGTTGATAAGAAAATTTTATAATTTGACTGATTACAAAATAATGCGGAAGATATTGATACTTTTCTACACACCAGCAATAGTCATTATATCTTCCTTACTGCATTATATATATATTCAGTGTAAGTTAGAGTTTGGGACTTTTGGTGAAATTAGGGCCAAGATTTCCATAAAGAGTTGAGGTGAAGACATACAGTCCTGGGGTGGGAAGAGGAGCTTAATTAACATTTAATTAACATTCTCCTCTCGAATTAATAAAATAGTATCTTTCTAAAATTTTTGATATATACACACATGTACATATGATACATACATGTGTATATATTTCCCTACTTACCATTACAGTGATATATAGAACTATATGATGGTTAAATTGAATCCTCAAGGTAGTCCTAGGTCTTTCCATCTTTGCATGCTCAGCCCTTAGCCCAATGCACTGCACATAGTAGGCCATAAATGAATGTTTTGTACTTTAAAATAAATGGAAAATGTTATTGTGAAGATTTTTCTTCCTATGATGCCAAGAAGGAGCTGTAAGCAACCGTTTTGCAGATAGTCCCCTAAGAGCATATAACTGTATCTAATTTTGCATGGTTTGGAAAGAGGCAGACTCCAGAGTAATGGGATAAGCAGCTTTGGACTTCAAACTTTCCTCATACACATGTAGCATCCCACAGGGCTTTTTTTGCTGTGTCTTGTATTGAAGTATACCCTTAATAACTATTCAGGTGCCCTATATTCATCATGAGAAAGTTGTATAACTTTCCAAAAACTTTTCATCTGCAGTCTTTCCCATTTCTGCCAGGATTTTCACAGCAGTGTGGCTTGAAGAGGGCACACATCTTGCATAATTGTTGTCTTTGGGTCCTTTTATTCCCAACTAATTAAGTTAGAATGTCTGTTATATCATTTAGGATCGTATTTGGTTAGAAGCAGCATGAAATGTGAATAATGGCTTTATTTGTCTGATTTAAGAGCAGAAGTCCAAGGGTAAGGCATTCAGGGCTGATACTGTAGCTGAACAATGACATCAATTCAATTTTTTTTTTTTCTATCTTCTTGCTCTGCTGTCCTCAGCACATGGTTTTATGCCGATACCACAAGACGATGGATTCACTTCTAGAAATCATTTCATTTCAGGAAAAAATAAAGGGAAGAGGATAAGTTCCTCAGACATCTAATCCACAGGCTTCATCTTAGATCTCATTGGCCAGACATGGAGCATTCATCACCATAAGCCCCTGGCAGGTTGGGGATGTGAGTATTTTCATTTTCACTTTGATTGTAGAGGAAAGCAAGGAATATTGGAATGGCTTTTGGATGGTCAATCTACAGTAACTGTCCTTCCTTTGTTTGGGTCTGATGACATATTTTGCTAAGATTAAAAAAAAAAAAAGGATAGAGCTAGAAAAGTAAAGAGTATATGTTTCTTCCAATCTAGTATATAAAAACTAAGAAGTTTAGAATAACTAATGCGTATGAAGACACCAGACAGACTTATCATGGGCCATATGATATGTCAAAATGTAAGACTGCTAAGAGACATAAGCTCAGAAAACTCACAGGACAAACAGCAAACCAGTAAAAGTCCTTCCATTGAATCCCTTGAGCATGTGGTAGTTGTGGAACAGTGTTGGGCAGGAGGCAGAACTAATGGAAGGGGACAAATGAAATTCAGCTTGTAAAGTCATTGTAAAAGTCTCTTTCTCTCTTCAAAATCGGCTTCATTGAAGACCTCACCCAAGAAGAAAGGAGGGGAAGAGAATGAGCTCAGCCTGGCGTAAGCCATTCGTCCTATGAGTCGAGTGCTCTTGTAAAGGCCTCGTGTTTATGAACTCACATAATTCTCAGGACAACTCTTAGGAGACAGACACTATTTTTATCCTCATTTTGCAGACAAGGGACAGGTTTCCACAAGGAAATTAAGAAGCTTGCTTGTGACCTCACAAATGGCAAGAGCTGGGCCTTGCCGGCAGGTGTCCTGGCTCCAGAACCTGTGCTGACAACCACTTACCCTCTACTCCACTGAATCTCCCACTATTCTGTTCGGCAAACAAGAAAGTCCTACTTCACTTTACTCCGTGTCAAGAGGACCCTTCACGACTACAGAATAAAACCTGGTATCTATGACACCTTGAAGGCTAGTAAAACAGCAAAAACAACACTTCTTTCTGTGGTGGCAGGAAGAGGATGCCAGCCCTTTAATGACATGAGCTGGCGGGCTCTTGGCTGGACATCAAGGAAGTAGACGTCTGTTCACTCCAGCAGTCACCGTGAACATTTCCATTTTTGGAATCCCCCTTTTCTCCTTTATAGAACACAATGATAGGACGCGAGGATATCTCAGGGTTTTGGGGTTTTAAAAGTTGTGGGATTTTGTTATTTGATACCTTCCTGGAGACACGGGGTGGGGCCACACTTCAGTTATTGCAGACAGATACGGAATTTATCCTGTAAACACACGGACGCAACACGTACTCCACATCTCTGACACCACAGCGCATCTCTATCCAAATCCATAGACGGGATATTTAACAAATGCTCGTGCACCATGGAATTTGGTGAGTCCCAGATTTTCCAATTCTAAGGTGTCACTGAACTTTGGTAATATTTGGGGGTCTTTTTTTTTTTTTTAACAAACAGAATTATGCTTTAGGTATACAGTTCTTCGTCTTCTTAAGAAGTGGCTATTATTTGAGAGACTGAGAAAAGATTAGACCCCTTCCTTAGAAACATACACACATACATACATACATTTTTCATAAAATCACCAAATCTCATTCAAGATTTCCAGGTTAGAGACTTCTACTTTGTGTGTTTTTATGATGTTACATATTTTGTTTCTGAGAAGGTATAATTATTTCAGTTTTTTCTCTCCTTTCGAGCAAATTTTCACATTCACCCTATACCCACATGGTTGTAAGTGTAATCACCACAGCACAATACATATGTTGAAAAATATTGTTTTGGGGGCGCCTGGGTGGCTCAGTAGGTTAAGCGCCCGACTTCGGCTCAGGTCATGATCTCGCGGTCTGTGAGTTCGAGCCCCACGTCAGGCTCTGTGCTGACAGCTCAGAGCCTGGAGCCTGTTTCAGATTCTTTGTCTCCCTCTCTCTCTGACCCTCCCCTGTTCATGCTCTGTCTCTCTCTGTCTCAGAAATAAATAAACGTTAAAAAAAAATTAAAAAAAAAAGAAAAATATTGTTTTGTTAGGCTATAATCCAAAAATAAGAATAATTTAAAAAGGAAACTTTGTTGCAATGTTTATTATTCTCAACCCTATTAAAAGAGTTACTTGCCTTACTTGTAGAATTATGGTTTTTACTATTACTTTACTCAGTCTTCTCCCTTCACGTAGCATGCTAGTCTGTCAGTTTCTAATTAATAATTACTTTTGGTTTATTATTTTTCACTATAAAATTAATACTTTTCCACAAATCAAGCTTTAGTACATATATTTTATCCCATGGTTTTAATTTATTCAAAATTCTACTAAATGTTTCCTAAGTGCCTGTCTTATATTCTTATAATATCTGTAGTGTAGTATATAACAGCACTTGTCAATCACAATATGAAGAACCACAGAGCTGAAAAATATAAAACAACAATAAGAAATTGAGTTTATTGTTTGCCTGGTATATTAGTTTGCTGGAGTTACCATTACAAAGCACCACAGACTCAGTGGCTTAAACAACTCTTCTGGAGGGTAGAAGTTTGAGAACAAAGTGTCAGCAGGGTTGGTTTCTTCTGAGACCTCACTCCTTGACTTATAAATGGCCTTCTCTCTGAATCTTTACATGGTTTTCCCTTCTATGCCTTATTTTTTTATTTTTTATTTTTTATTTTACTTTTGAGAGAGAGAGAGACAGAGCATGAGCAGGGGAGGAGCAGAGAGACTGGGAGACACAGACTCTAAAGCAGGTTCCAGGCTCTGAGCTGTCAGCCCAGAGCCCGATGCGGGGCTCAAACTCACAAACCGTGAGATCATGACCCGATCCGAAGTTGGACGCTTAACTGACTGAGCCACCCAGGCGTCCCCCTTCTGTGCCTTATTTTAATATAACTCTCTCTTTAAAGAGCCTATATCCAAAGACGGTCATATCCTGAGGTATTGGGTGTTTAGACATTAGCATATGGGTTTTTTTTGAGGGGAGAGAGGCACATTCAGCCCATACCTGTAGGTAGAGAGACTGTGCCACTCACTAGAAAATGTGGTGAGTCTCTGTGACTGAAGTGGAAAGGTAGAATTGTAAAGAGCATCATCCAAGTTGTCAAAGAAAGGATTCTGAGTCTCCTTCAGGAGGGGTCTGCACCGCTCTGGTTCATATAAAATATAGGCACAGCTCCCAAAGGTGAGCTGCGTAGCCCATAGGCTCTCAGGGTCACGTCTCAGACACTTGCACATACATATATATGAGATGTGGCAGATTTTGCTTTTCAACACATTAATATAAGTTTTGCAATTTCCCAATGCTTGGCAATCTCTTGCCAAAACAAGCTATCAAGATAACTTGAGCAAAAAAGGAACCAATCTCATTGTTTCTCTCTACAGTTAAATCATATACAAGACAGGAGAACCACATTAAAGACCAGCTCAGTTTCCCATAGCAACTTCTCTGGGCCCTGATGAATTTTCTTCCTTTTATCCGGATTGCGTAGTTTCAGAACGAAAGCTTATTGCACATAGCCGTTTTTCCACTTTCCACTCACCAGAACTTTGGGGTGAAGACACTGATAGCCAATTTGAAAGGAAAAAAAATGTTTTGTTCTTATAGGATTTGTCAGTTTTCTTTTGTTTGCTCTAAAGAACTTTAATCCTAATTGAAGACTTCAAATGTCACAGGAAATTCATTTTGCAAGATAGAAAACAAGGGAGTAAAGTAAGGAGCAGATCCTTTCAGGATATCAATTAAGCATAAGGAATATGGTCTTCAACCTTGAGTCCCACCTGGTCTTTTTCTCATTCCCGAAACTCTGGGGTGAATGTTGTGATGGTGGACGAGAGTGTTGCTGTTACACTTATTTGCAGAATCTTTGAGTCAAAAGTATGACAAATCTTCTAGGAAAATCTTGGTGGTGAGAGATATCCATCTATAGGATAGCAAAGATTGATTTTACTCATTTCCCTATCCCCTGCTGCCTACATAAGGTCAGTCTTATGGACAGTAAGTTATCAACAAATATTTATTTAGTGATTAGATTCCAGACTTATTGAACACACGTGGCCCATAGCAGTAGGTATCAATGATGTTTCCATCTTAAAGGAAAGGAGACGGAGATGCAGAAATATAAGTGCACGGCAGTAGAGGAAAAAGAGTTTTACCCTGCAGTGGATGGCCATATCTGCTAATTAACCAGTTAGCAAGCAGAGCTGGTGAAAGTTAGACATTATTGGTGTCTTAAATGAGTAAGTTCTTTATTTTTCATAGAACATTTTTTAATCAGATAAATTTGCATAGTCACCACCTACGCTTTCCTAATCTGAAATGCAGTTTAAAAGCTCATACTTCTGAATCAAATCCTCTGGCCTTTTATTTCTGTACAAGTACTTGAAACACCCTGAGCAGAGATGCTTGAAAGGTCTTAAAGAGGCCGGCCAGGGTCAACCTGGCTCTGAATTTCAATGTGGGTAACTTGCTTTGCCAAGGGAGTCAGGTGCTTTACAAGTGGGCAACCAAGAAAAGTCTGAGCCCCAGCTCAAAGGTTCACAAGCAAGAATCAAGACCAATTTTCTTAGCTTATCAGGGTCTTGGTGCTGTTAGAGGAAATCCAGGAACAGAGTAAAATAGTAAAGATAAAATCAAGATGGAAATTCACTAAAGATGGGAATCAGATTTCATTTGAGCCCCCAGGCAACTCTTTCTGGAATTACCCTGTTATGTGGACAGATTTTATTTCTTTGTTTTGGCATGTTTTAGCCCTCCACTTCAGATTCTTCCAAATCTGGTTGCCATGAGAACTCATTGACATTTTTTTTTTTTTTTTTGGCCTGGATTGCGGGGGCGGGGGGCGGGGCAAGGGGGGGAGGGGCAGAGAAAAAGAATCCAGCCACAGCCCACCGCAATCCACTCCATCTCATATCCTGAGGGCCCTTGCTCCACTTCTCCAGCCAATTCTGGCACATGAGAAAGGCAACAAATGAGCAAACACTAACCAGAACAACTGCCCCCCAGCGTTCTGCCAGAGCCCTTGAAACTCTTCACTGGAAAGGGAGCTTCAACAGAATTGGAAATCAGTATGTCAGTAACATACCCAGGGCTCCCAGTGTGGGGCAAGGCAGTCTTTAAATATTCAAATGTTTAAATGTTCAATTCCATCTGTTTAAGATGGATCTTGGCCTGGTTGCATTTCAAGTCAGGCTATGAGTAGTGTGAAGCTACCTACTTTTAATCTCTTTAGAGTCACTATTTAGAAAAAGAAATAAGCAGTTTGGGATCATCTGAAAAAAATAAAAATAAAGTTATCTTTCATCTCTCAAGCAGCCCATGAATTCTCAATGGCAGAGCTGAATATTTCGCTTTTTTGTTTTTTGTGTTTTTTTCCTGGTGGCCTGGAGTTTGCTGTGATGCCACTCAGCAATTGATTTATTTCAGGAAGGCCCAATTTGCAAGTGTGATTCTGAACACTCAGTGTTCGTGTTTGTCCGCATCAGAGCAACCAATAGGAATGAATTAGTGGGAAATACTTGTCCCTTCTTTTTCATGTTGTTTTATAGCAGAGATTTTTCTCAACCTTCTCATGGAGAACGTTAAAGGTGATGTTTCTAAACCCCCGAGATACCCCGTACTCACTTTTTGCCAGTGTAGGAATGACTTTCCTGATGGGCGAAATTAATGAGACCCTAACATCCATTTGACCACGCTTGCATGAGGTCTGGTTCTTGACATTGAAAAGACGACAGCCAGCCATCTTTTTCTGGCCCTCTCCATTCTGCTGGGGCCTGAGATTTGAGGACAGACTGTGCTCCTCAGCATAACTAACTAGGTATGTGAACTCTGAGTCTGTGCAGATCTAAGTCTCCCTGCAAGTTTGTGCCAAGTTCTGTATTTGGCATGAATTTAGGAGAACGTAGGAGCTATCCTTTATGTTCCTGGATGTTACCATTTGAACGTTTCCCAAAGAACTCTAGACTTTAGGAGTTATTGGGTCTTCATGGATGATGGTGTTTGCTCTACACTGACTGGGCCGCCCTACTTTGTAGGTTCTCTAGTGGGTAGGATTTGGCTGGAAGGAGGCCCCAAGATTCCATTCGAACATAATTATTTCTGAGAGCCCTCAGAACTAGTGCCTTATCCCCCAAAAGTCAAATTACTTCTGAAGATATCTTCAGCAGAATGCAAGGTTTGGCTGCAATGCTCCATTCATTAAAACTGCAGGAAAAGAGTGGTTGTTCAAACCCGGAAAAAATAAAATTTGATTAGATAGTGTGTGGAACCTATCATAAAATTTGCTACTTTCTGAGAACCGCTCATATGTTTTATTAATAGAATTGGACAGAGATTCTGGAGGTGCTGCTTATTATCTATAAGGCACATTCAAACATACCTGAGTTGTTAAGGTTTCCGATGCGACTGGTAGTAAAAGGATATGGGATGGAGATAATTATTAGAAGAGAATAGGGAATGAATGCTTTTGTGAAGAGTCTCTGCATCAGCAGAAACTTCTTTTTTCTGACTTTTTTGCAGTAGTTTTGTATATTTGAAATATTTTTTTTGTAATGTTTATTTATTTTTGAGAGAGAGAGAGACAGAGCATGAGTGGGGGAGGGGTAGAGAAAGAGGGAGACACAGAATCTGAAGCAGGCTCCAGGCTCTGAGCCGTCAGCACAGAGCCCGACGCGGGGCTCGAACTCATGGACTGTGAGATCATGACCTGAGCTGAAGTCAGATGCTTAACTGACTGAGCCACCCAGGCACCCCTGTATATTTGAAATCTTAATTTTTGTTCTATCCCTGCCTGTATTTTGGATAATGTTTAATATTTGAGATCATACTGTTCTGAGAGATTATTATCCTCTTTCCCATGCAGTTTCTTTAATGGATGGGGAAGGTTGGTGGAAGAATGGTCTGTGTGTCTTGTTTCTCTTTCATTTTACCAGGATCCTTCACTTTCCCATCTTAGTTCTTTTTTTCCTTTCACTGCATGTCTCTAAGGCACACTACCCCTGCTCTGTATATCGGGTTCTTTCTCTGAAGCTGTGCTTCTTCAGGGCTTTTACTTTTGGTCTCATAACAGCCCAAGGAATGGAATGTAACAGAAAGAATCCTCCATGATCCATGGCTAGAACCAGCATGTAAAAAGTTTCCTGTGGAGGGGTGCGTGGATGGCTCAGTGGGTTAAGCGTCCAACTTTGGCTCAGGTCATGATCTCACAGTTGTGGGTTCGAGCCTCATGTTGGGCTCTGTGCTGACAGCTCAGAGCCTGGACCTGCTTCGGATTCTGGGTCTCCATCTCTCTCTGCCCCTCTCCTTGCTCATACTCTGTCTCTCTCAAAAATAAACAAACATTAAAAATTTTTTAAATGTTTATTTATTTTTGAGAGAGAGAGAGAGAAAGAGAGAGAGAGCAGGAGAAGGGCAGAAAGACAGGGGCACAGAGGATCCAAAGAAGGCTCCATGCTGACAGCAGAGAGCCCGATGCAGGGCTTGAACTCACAAACTGTGAGATCATGATCTAAGCTGATGTCAGATGCTTAACCAATTGAACTACCCATGTGCCCCTAATTTTTTTTTTTTTTTTTTTTAATAAAAAGGAAGAGTTTCCTGTGAACAACGCTATGCCAGGCTTGTTGGCAGAAGACACATTATTCCAGAGACTTCTCATGGATGGTCATAGGAGTGAACAAAAAGGAAATTATTGGAAATTACTATCAGAACTTTGCATCATGCCTAACATTATTTTGCCACATATGAGAACCACTACCTAAGACATTCATATGTTGCATTATATTTGTCTGGGATTTGAGACACAGTTTTGTAGTTTTTCCCTCGGATCAGCTCACATTCTAAAAAAGTTGGTTTGCTTGCCTTTGCTTACTAACTGTGTAATGTAGGCTAAATATATTCCAAGGAATAGAATTCTGAATGGTCCCAGCTCCACCAGACATGCAGGACTGGGTAATTCAGGAAGCTGATGTAGACAGATGTAGCAAAGGTTCCCAAAACGCCATATTATTTCTCTATTACGGTTTGGAATAATTAACCATCTTCTCTACCTTAGAATGGAAACAAGAGCTACATTTATAGGAATTGGAAAAAAATTTTTTTTCATAATATCTTTCACTCACTTGGTGAGTACTGTACATGTGTGCTCTTCTTGAGCAATTTATTAAAGTCTGATCTTCATTTGGGGCGCCTGGGAGGCTCAGTCGGTTGAGCATCCGACTTCAGCTCAGGTCATGATCTCGCGGTCCCTGAGTTCGAGCCCCACGTCAGGATCTGTGCTGACAGCTTGGAGCCTGGAGCCTGTTTCAGATTCTGTGTCTCCCTCTCTCTCTGCCCCTCCCCCACTCATGCTCTGTCTCTCTCTAGGTCAAAAATAAATAAACATTAAAAAAATTAAAAAAAAAAATAAAGTCCGATCTTCATTCAAACAAAAGATGATGGGGAGAAATTCAGTAAAAAGAGAGCCAATGTGGATTTAATGTATTTTAAATCGTACAGCTAGGACTAAAACAATATGGAACATGGGTTAAAGAATCATATGTGAATATTATTAATTCTGACAAAGTAAGGAGAATAGAAATTTTTAAATGTGAGGAGAAGGGGAGGAAAACAAGGAAAATAGAATAACACCATTGACTGATGTATAGGTCATAGATAGAGTCAACAGATACTATTAGAAATAGAATATCAGAGAGTAAGAGGATAAGAAAGAAAAAAGGAGATTCAGTGTGGTGTAAATAGTATTTGTTCAATGGGAACCTTCACACTAAAAATACATATTTCTCTAAGTACCAAAAGCAACTGAAACAAAGCACAGGAAACAGATAAGGCACATAATTGAGACTGAATTGATTTCAAATTTAATGTAATTTTAATACATCTTCCCATGAGTTTTTAATTTTTATATCCTATCAGGCTGATGCTAAATTTTATACAGAAAAATAAATTCAAGAATAGATAGGGCTCTGAGTGGAGATGATCATCATCAGACCTTAAACATACTACAAAGCTTCTATAATGAACACAGTATGACCCTGGTTCATGAATAGGCAGACAAACAAACGCAATAAAACAGACAAGAGTTCAGCAAACTACAGCTTACAGGCCAGAAAAGATGCACCGCTTGGCTTTGTAAATGACCTCTGACTGGAACACAACCATGCCCTTGTATTTACATATTCTTAGAGCAGTTGTACTGAGCACTATCAACAGAGATCACAGGGTTCACAAAGCCTAAAATATTTACAGTCTAGCTTTTTACAGAAAAAGCTCTCTGACACGACTTCGGCATTTAAAAAAAAAAATGGTGTGGAGCAAATGAGTAACCATTTGAAAAAGGATAAAATTAGGTCCATTAAATATACATACAGACAAACTCCAAATGGGGCAGAAATCTAAATTAAGCATGAGCCCCACAGGGGTGCTGGGTGGCTCAGTCGGTTAAGCGGCCGACTTCGGCTCAGGTCATGATCTCGCAGTCCGTGAGTTCGAGCCCCACGTCGGGCTCTGTGCTGACAGCTCGGAGCCTGGAGCCTGTTTCGGATTCTGTGTCTCCCTCTCTCTCTCTGACCCTCCCCCGTTCATGCTCTGTCTCTCTCTGTCTCAAAAATAAATAAACGTTAAAAAAAAATTAAAAAAAAATAAGAATGAGCCCCACAAACCTATGCAAGTATTAGAAGAAAACACAAATGAATCCCTCTCTATCTTGGGTATAAGGAAGGTTTTCTAATTATGACTAAAATTACAGACACATAAAGAAACGATTGTTTAAATTTGACCACATAAAAACAAAAATGGTCTGCAAGACGGAAGTATCATCAGCAAACTCAGACAAATGACAAACTGGAATAAAACATTTGCAGCCTATACTACAGATAAAGACATATTATCCTTCTTTGATAAATAACTTCTAAAAAACGAATTTTAAAAAGTCCACAAAATTCTACAGAAAAAAAATGGTCCAAAAAATGAATTTTGGCCCTTAAATACATGGAAAGAGTTTCAACTTCCCCCATAATAAGATTTAAAAATACACTGAAATCATTTTCCAATCCATTAGATAAGCAAATATTCAACAGTTTGTCAATACAGGCAGAAATGCAAAATGCTATATTTTGGCAATATCTAATAAAATTTAGCATTCAATTCATAAGTTTCACTTCTAGAATTTTACCTGGAAGATACACTTCCAACAATCAAAAATATCTAGGCTTAAGATTATTCATTGTGGCATTATTTATAATTGAAAAATACTGTCAACCACATAAATGTCCAAGAACAGGAGATTGGTTGCATAAACTTAGGTACATATACACAGTGGGGTCCTATGTGGCTCTATAAAAGAATGACGGAGATCTCCATGAACTAATACAGAATGATTTCCAAATGGTATCCTTAAATGAAAACAGTGAAATGTTATAGAGAACGTATAATATGCTACCTTTTGTGGAAGAGAGAAGGAATAGTAAGAAATCATATGTACATTTCTTTGTCTTTATGAAAAGAAATGCATGAAAGTTAAATCAGGACACAGTGAAGCAGGTTACTACAAAGGGATGAGGAGAATGGAAGGGAGGTGATAGGAGAATGAGGGACACCTTTCCGAAGATACAGCTTGTGAAGTGTGAACGTTTGGGAATGTTTTACACTGCCAAATAAATAATAAAACTAAATCAACAGTAACAGGGAAGAAGGGCTCTTAAAACTGAAAGCAGCCTGAAACATGTGAACCCAATCATATTTGAAGTAAATATCATAAGGGCACCCTTATGACATTGGCTCAGTCAGTTAAGCGTCCGACTCTTGATCTCAGCTCAGGTCATGATCTCAGGGCTGTGAGATCAAGTCCCACATCAGGCTGTATGGAGGATTGGGGCTGATTGGGATTTTATTTCCCTCTGCCTCTCCTCTACTAGGGCATGCGTGCACTCTCTCTCCCTTTCTCTCTCTCCCTCTCAAAATAATATCAAAAAGTATCATAACCACACTGAAGAGTAAAAACAAAAGAATTAATCCAAAAGAACTAATGCAGGTAATTTATAATCATAATATCTGAATAGACATATTCTGATATAGACAGGTAGGTATAGATGGATATATAGATATATTCTGATAGATGATAGATAGATAATAGATGATAGAATAGATATATAGATAGATAGATAGATACATACATACATACATACATACATATACATACATAGACAGACAGATATCCCCCCTCTGTCTGGGCAAAATGAGAGAAGAAGGTGAAGGGTAAGAAGTACAAATAAATCCTGAAATCTTTCTTCGCGGGCTTGTGTATTGCTATTATTATTGTCTAGGCATACGAACGAGTGAAGCAATTATGAAATATTATAGATGTATTATAGGATTAAGCAAGTGAGTAAATGTGCTGGGAGCCACAAAAATTTGTTGGGAGCCAGGGTTCTCAGTGCGAAAGAAAGAAGTACAGATATGGAGTGGATAGAGGGATAAAAAAACTCTACAGAAATGGTTTGGAACTGGAAATATCACTGTACTTATTAGGTATAAAATATGTATATGCACATACATTTGTATGTGCACATGAATTTGTTGGTATGTAGATAGGTAATATTTGTAAAAGTCCCTATACAAATATAAATATTACGTATGTATATATGCACAGGTATGTACATATATAAGTATGTACACATACATACAGAATATAAAATAACTCTACCCTCTAAAAGAACCAAGAAGCATTCTTACTAAAAGTAATTAGTCCTCCTCAGAACTATTGTTTCCAGGACAGTCATAAGGATGAGATTGAGACATTCAGCCAGGAAGTAAATACTAAAATAAAAATGATGTGGGCATGACATGCCACAAGGCTGAAGGATTCTCATTGGCCAAATCTAGAACAACTTGGGCAGCAAAATAATAAAGCACACTAATTATAAACCATTGGAAAAAAAACCAGGAATGTGTTTTCCCATGTTGATTATAAATAGATAGTTAAATAAATAAATGGGGAGAAGGGAGGGGAGAAGGGAGATCTCTTGCTCACAGTAGAATCCTGAGTGCCAACTGACGAATGTGAAGGCAGTGCTGGGGCTGAAAAATCATCATTTTCAACTATCAGAATAGAGATTTGATCAATCAAGAACTCTCCATGGAAGATAAATCCAGGAGGAGATTTTTTCTGAGAAGCAGTATATTTGCATGGTCTTACAGCATCACCCTCAGGCTGCTTACTATTTGCGAAGTGGTGGAGGGATCATAGAATTATAGAGGAGAGAAATAAGACAACTCCTTGACCAGATGATCAAAATTTAAATCACCAATGAAAGACGGATCAGTATTGTGTGCTTCTGGATACGATACCCTGATAAGGAAACGCTTACATGGTACTGTGGCCGGGAGTGTGCAACCTGAGTATAATCATGAAAGACATGAGCCGAACCCAACATCTGGAAAGTCCTATTTGAAAAAAGAGGGAGGAAGGTTGTAATCTTCAAACTGTCGATGTCATTAAAGACAAGGAAAGGCTGTGCTATTGTTCCGGATTAAAGGAGGCATGACAAAGACGTATGACACATTAAAAGACACATAACAGGGCGCCTGGATGGCTCAGTGGGCTAAGTGTCCAACTTCGGCTCAGGTCATGATCTCACAGTCCGTGAGTTCGAGCCCCACATCGGGCTCTGTGCTGACAGCTCAGAGCCTGGAGCCTGCTTCCCATTCTGTGTCTCCCTCTCTCTCTCTGACCCTCCCCCGTTCATGCTCTGTCTCTCTCTGTCTCAAAAATTAATAAACGTTAAAAAAAAAGACTCATAACAATTAAAAGAAAAACCTGCCCTAGACTGGATACTGCACTGGAGGAAGGCAAATCCTATAAGGAGAATCAGGTCAATGGACAAAATTATAATACAAATTGTAGATTAAATAAAAACATTATGTTAAATTTACTGAAATTGACAGCTATATTCTAGTTATTATGTAAGAGTATATCTCTATTCCTAATAAATACATTCTGGGGTATTTAGGAGTAAAGAGGTGTATACTTGTTTTTGTACTACTTTTATACATTTATTATTAAATTTTTTCTGTTATTTTAAAATTATTTCCAAATGGGAAGTTTAAAAAAATGAATGGTAAATTCATAGCAACATTTTGGGGTTGGCTTTCTCTTACCATGCTCTCCCCCTGCTCCCAGAATAAAGAATTAGTGGGACATAACATATCAGTGAGTACTACCTTCTTAGGGTGATACACACAAAGACAAATGGAACCAATGGAAAAGAAAAGAAAATTTATAAAAATACCTAAACACATATGGCCGCTTGATATTTGACAAAGGTGGAGTTTCAGGGGAGTGAGGAAAAAATGGTGCTGAATTATTTGGATATTAACATAAAAACAATAAAGGGAGTGAAAGGGACAGGAGAAGAAGAGGAGGAAAGGAATATGGCTCACACCATAGGAGAGAATCAATTGCAGATGATTGTCATTCAGAACGTGAAAGGTAAAACAAAGTTTACTGAATAACATAAAGCATAAGAGAGTATCTTTATAAACATAAAACAAAAAAAAATCTCCACGACTTTAGCATGAGCAAAGTTTTCTTAACAAAAACAAACACTCACTGCAGAGGAAATAACTGATATTGGATTACATTATAGTAAATTCTGTTTATGACAATGCATGTTCTAACTTCTGCCTAAAGGCAATGGAAGCTGTGTAGTAATCAGCCTCCCCAAATTTGCTCCTCCGATGCTACTAAATAACTTCAAAACCCATGGAACCACTACACACAACCATATCCTCAGCATTATTTGAAGACAGAGAATGCCAACACTGCAAAGTGTGAGAAAAAAGAGAAACATCAACGTATCCCTAAGCATCATCCCGCATGCTGCCGCATCCCTCTCTTGTCCCACTGGGAAACTGTGGAGAGCAAAGGCATATCTCGAAAAATGTAAGGAAGAGGAAAAGGGCAAGTAGAGAAGACTGGGAGTTATTTGAATCAGCCACATCCACCCTAAATCTGAACGTACTAAAGGTATTCCCAGGCACAGACTGCAGAGCAGAGATTCCTAAGTACAGGTGACTTGAATGGCCGGATGCCACCTATAATTTAAAGGGGCAAATACCATTTAAAGACAAATGTGATTCAAAAGGATAAGCATGATTTAAAAGACAGCCTTCATATGCATACATGTGGGGATGCAACAAAGGCAAAATATTCCCTTTGGCAATTTGGTAGTGAAGGAGAAATAAGAAAATGTGGGAAAGATAAGGTCTTACGATTCAAAAGGGAACTACAAAATCAGAAGACTCTCAGCCCCTCTTCCACCAATAAAACCAACAAAACAGTCCGCTAAAGCACCAGGGCTTTGAGGGGGGGTGCCTGGGTGGCTCAGCTGGTTAAGCCTCTGACCCTTGATTTCGGCTCAGGTCATGATCTCAGGTTTGTGAGATAGAGCCTTGTATTGGGCTCCCCGCTAAGCATGGAGCTTCCTTGAGATTCTCTCTCCCTTTTCCTCTGTGCCTCCCCTGCTCTCTCTCTCTCTCTCAAAAATATTTTTTAAAAAATGTTCTTGTTGTTGTTTTTTTTAATCTAGAAAAAAGGAAAGCAAGCAAGCAAGCAAGCAAGAACAAATGCACACACCAGGGCTTTTCTAGGCTGAGAGAAATGGAGGCCATTTAACCAAGAATCTTGTAAAAAGTAGCAAAAAGAAGGAAAAATCACATAGAGAACTATTGCAGAAAATAAACAAATGAAAAGTCACATATGTCAAGTAAAGAAAACATCCTAAAAGCAACAACGATGGGGCAGAATATGACTTTACACATTAGTCTAAATAGGATTTAATGTACTCAAGCATTTGAGGAGATAAAAAATCACCTAGAATTAAAAATCCTAAACCTAACCCAGAATGGACACAATGTAAGGAAAAATATAAAAGAGGTGACTGAAATCAGGAAAGAAGTGGAAGAAAAAGACAGTCTTCTTATGAATGAAAGAATAAAGTGCTGGTGCCCAAGGGAAAATAGACTCAAATGAAATTTTAATAAAGGGCATTGAAGAAAGGTAGGAAAACAACCAAAAAATTAAAATGGCATAAAGAATGAAGTAAAAACTAAAAGTCAAAGAGAAAGTAATAGAAATGAAAGACTGGCAGAGAAGCCATAATATTCATATTATTGGAACACATAACGAAGAGAAACAATGAAACAGAGTTAATAATTAAAATAATAACTCACAAAAACTTTCCAGAAATAGAAAAAAAATCTGAATCTACACACTGAAACGACTCCCTGAGCACCTGAAAGATTAAGCCAGAATGATGAACTCTGAGACATAGCCTAGTAAAGCGATTAGATTTCAAAGAGATAAATTCCTTAAGGTCTCCAAGCAAAAAGATAAAATGTTTACAAAGGCAAAATGAATTAGACTAACAATTTCCTTTCAAAATCAGCATGGAAATCCAGTAACAATGGAGCACAACTTTTAGAAAACTCAGAAATGTTTTATGTACAGCCAAGCCACCCATCAACAGATGTGTGAACTGTTTTTAACATACAAGAACTCGGGGAATGCTGAGACCATCACATCTTCCTGAAAAATCTACTAGGGGATGAACTTCATCAACAGAGTGATGACCGGGGAGAATTCAGCAAAAGGACTGAAGTGAGCATTTTAGAATATACACATGTGTATTTAAGAATAAAGCAAAGGTGGGGGCACCTGGGTGGCTCTGTCCGTTAAGTGTCCTTCAGCTCAGGTCATGATCTCACAGTTCGTGGGTTTGAGCCCCACGTCAGGCTCTGTGCTGACAGCTTAGAACCTGGAGTCTGCTTCAGATTCTGTGTCTCCTTCTCTCTCTCTACTCCTCCCCCACTCACACTCTGTCTCTCTCTTTCTCTCTCTCTCTCTCTCTCTCTCAAAAATAAATATTGAAAAAAAATTTTTTAAAAGAATAAAGCAGGGGCGCCTGGGTGGCTCAGTCGGTTAAGCGTCCGACTTCAGCTCAGGTCACGATCTCGTGGTCCGTGAGTTCGAGCCCCACGTCAGGCTCTGGGCTGATGGCTCCGAGCCTGGAGCCTGCTTCAGATTCTGTGTCTCCTTTTCTCTCTGCCCCTCCCCCGTTCATGCTCTTTCTCTCTCTGTCTCAAAAATAAATAAACGTTAAAAAAATTTTTTTTTTAAAAAGAATAAAGCAAAGGTGGAGATGAGGTGGAAGGATAAAACACAAATGTTATTTATTGTGACAAAGCAGAAACAATGTGGATGGGAGCAGCTGGGAGAGGAAAAGAGGAAAATAGATAAAATTCATTGTTATATGCAAATAGGTAATATTAACTAATACAAAACAAAAACAAAAACAAAAAAAACTCTGATACACCACATACTAAAGGCCAAATGAGAAAAAGGGGGTTAAGGGCAGTTAAAAAGGTATAGCTACAAAGGTAATTACTAGAACAAAAACAGAAATTTTCCTGACTACCAAAAATAGGAAATATATATCAACACATACACACAAATATATATCACATATTATTTATAAAAAAAGAAAATGTATGTATTGTATGTGTATGCAAAGAAATACACATCTCTTACAGAAGGATAAAAATAAACCAAGATACATATGATCAAAACATTGTGATACAGTTGAGATGAAACAAATTGGTCATAACAGAAAAAAATACCTATTCAACAAATGACTTCAATTCAGTTCACAAAATGTAACCTAGCTCTTTGCTCTTTCAAGAGACACACTTGAAACAAAATGATTCAGAAAAGCTCAAAATAATGTAATGGACACACAAATACCAGGCAAATGGAAATCGAGAAAGAGCAGGGTAGCAATGCTAATATCAAAGCATTCAAGCCCAAAGTCTATGACCTGACAAAGAAGGATAATTTTTAATGCTAATGGCTATAATCCATAATGTAGATCTAACACAAGAATATTGGGGTGCCTGGGTGGCTCAGTCGGTTAAACATCTGACTTCAGCCCAGGTCATGATCTCAAGGTTCATGAGTTTGAGCCCCGCGTCAGGCTCTGGGCTGACAACTCAGAGCCTGGAGCCTGCTTTGGATTCTGTCTCCCTTTCTCTGCCCCTCCCCGGCTCGAACTCTTGCCCCCGCCCTCTCTCTCTCTCAAAAATAAATAAACATTACAAAAATGTTAACACAAGAATAGTTATGCGTAAGTAAGAGAACAACCACCTTTATGAAATAAAACCACAGGAAGTGCAAGGACACATACTTAGAAACACGCTAATAAAAGGTGACTTTACTATTCCTCTTTCAATATAAGAGTAAGAGGACAAAAATAACTGATGAGATAGAAGACCTGAACAATATAATCAATTGAGTAGATTGTGTGAATATACATCAAACCCTGCACCACAATAATAGAGACTACCCATTTTTTCTCAACTGCTCATGGCACAGTCACAAAAACTGATCAAATATTGAGAAACAAAGAAAGTATCAGTAACTCCCACAAAGTATAAATAATGTAAGCAACACTCTGGTCACAATGCAGTAAAATTAGAATATACTTAAAAAATGAAACAAACAGAAACAAAGGGAAAATGCCTTCTACCTAGGAATTTTTAGCACTTCCTATTTAAAACTCCCGGATGAAACGGAAGTTACATAATTCTTAAAAATGACAATGAAAACCACCACATATTAGGACCTATGATAAGCATTTACAAGGGTGATCAAATGAATATTCATTACCCTAAACACATTTGTCCATAAAAGCGAAAGAAGACAACGGAACTAAATTCCCAGCTCAAAACCTAGAGAAGGCAACAGCAATGCAAATAAAAATAGGGCACAAGAAAACTCCCATAATAGTCCCCTCTGCCTTTAAACTATGCAAATGAGTATTTTTGGTAGTATCAGTGGAAAAAAATAGGACTAGTTCTGAAATGGCAACCTGGTCTTCTAGTACCTTCTGTTTCATACTTTTGTTCCTGAGACCGCTGCAGCTCAGCCTCAGCAACATTTTCTCTAATGGCCCTGAGGCTCTCAGTCTCCTCTAGCAAGGTATTCTCACACATGCTATTCCAGCATAATGAAGGAGTAACTTTCAAATTAAAGAATGTGTAACTGATGACATGTTTGGGGGCATTTGCTTGTAACTGAACTGCTCTGAGATGAATTTTACGTGTAAGGGAGAAATGGTTCAAGAGATTCAGAAAGAAGCCTTTTTACCTCTGAGATTTTTTCCCTATACTTGTAAGAGAGCAATGCATCAGAATGAACCTTTTCACACACTAGTGGAATTATCCAGGATTGAAATGACAACCGGATCAAAGCCATCCCAGTGAAGTTATGAACTACAGAAGGCAGAGGCATTGTCAAACACAGATACAGGAGCATTGTCCAAGTGCAGAGTTCAGGAGAACCACACATGCCTGATCAAGCACAAGGAATTCTTTGTGCCAAAAGTTTTAGTCTGATGCCTTCTTGAAGAAATTCCATGTTTGAGAATGGCCATAAAGACGTGCATCTTAGTTAACTTGGCATTTGTATAAATAAGAGAAGGAAAAATTAGGGAAAGGGGAGGGGAAGGAGGGAAGAGGGGAAAAAAACAGGGAAATTCTCTTTATACCAATTCTTCTGCTAAATGCTTTTCTATGTTATCTCATTTCATATTCTCCTAAATAATGTAATAAAGATGATATTTCCTCCTTGTTCTGTATTTTAGGAATCTGACTCATTGAGAGATTCATAAAGTCTTCATTCATAAGGCAAATAGGTGATTTAGGTACAGTGTAAATTCATATTTTTCTGAGTCCAAAGCAAAATACTCTTCCTATAACTACGCTTTTTTGTAGCTCTCCATTCCACCAGTTTTCTCCCTTTTTCAGTCATTAAATACTTCCTGACTTTCTGGGTGCCGGGGAGTGTTCTAAGCATCAGGATAAAGCAGTGAACAAATCAGAGCATTTCTGCTCTCACAGAGGGTATAGTCCAATGGAGGACACAGAACGTGAACAGATGTATGAACAGGAATAGTATCAGATCACAAGATGGGATGGGAAGATCATTAAGCTAGCACGGTAAGAGGGAGGGTGGTTGGGTGGCTGCTTTGGGTTGGAGTTCGGGCAGATCTCTCCAAGGAGGTGACGTCGTGCCAGGCAACAGACCTCAACAGGGAATGAGCTGGTGTGTCCGAGGAGCAGAAGGAAGGCTAGTGGCTCTGGGCTGTAGAGAGCAAGGGGAGTGATTAGAAATGGAGTGAGAGAGGTTAGTGGGAGCCTGATCACGTGAGAATCTGTAGACTGGAGTAAAGAACTGGGGCTCTATTTTGAGGCAGGTGGGAAACTTTGGAGAGTTTGAAGCTAGAAGTTGAAGGGACCTCATTCAAGTCTTGAAATATCCCACTGGAGCAGTGGAATCATGATGAAGATGTAGCTTTCAATCACTGAAGATCATCTCCAACCAAATGGAGTGCCTTGCACAGCAAGGGGAAAAAAATCCCTTAGACTTAACCTTTAGTAAAATAACTGGCAAAAGTTGGGAATGCCTGGGTGCCTGGGTGGCTCAGTGGGTTAAGCAGTTGACTCTTGATTTCGGCTCAGGCCATGATTTCATGGTCATGAGCTCTCTCTATAAACAATCAATCAAACAAACAAACAAACATTAAAAGGAAAAAAACTGGGGCATGCCTACATGGGGTGGGAAAGGGTAGAGCTGCACGCAGATATACATAGATCAGCGCTGTCAATCTGAGCCTGCTCCCCCCAAAATCTAAGCCTCACCTTAAGCAACTAGCTATGAAAAAATAATTGAGCAAAAGACAACAACAAAGGGCTCAGGGAAAAAGGGGCTCAGAGGAAGCAGATCCCAGGAAATACTGAACAGGAAAATTATCCTATCGAAAGGTGAGAACACTACCTTGGAAGGTAAGGCCTTTTGATCCCTCATGAACTCGGCGATGGAGGCAGAAAACCCCCTGAACCAGACCCAACTCTGAGGGAGGAGGCTGGCGGTACACTGAGATCAGGCACTGGCCCTTCTTGCTAGTTTGAAGCTGGGAAATCACTTTGGCCCATCCTCTCCCCTCAGGAGGAAACCTATCGCATTGAAACATGAAAACGAAGGAATATGGCATAACCCCATACAGAATTAATTGTAAAAAGAAAAATATATAAAAATGTACTGAATAGCATTCCGATAGATGATGAGAATGTTCCAGAAACATGACCAAAAGGACACAAAAAATGTACCCATATTTCAAACCAAGTTAAAAGAAATTTTAGAAAAAGATTGAAGCTTTAAGAAATGGCACTCAGAACTAGATGAACAAAATGATATATGATTAGGCAACAAAAAGATACAGAATGAGAGCTAACATAACACAGGAAAGGGCTATTTATTTATTTATAGCATGGGCGATCGAGCAGGGGAGGAGTAGAGGGACAGAGAGAATTCCAAGCAGGCCCCATGCTGTCAGCACAGAGCCCAATGTGGGGCTCCATGTCATGACCTTGGGATCATGACCTGAGCTGAAATCAAGAAACAGGCGTTTACCCAACTGAGCCACCCAGTGCTCTGTGGGAAGGACTTCAAAAGAAAAATTCTGAAATGAAGACTAAATGAGAAGGTACACAAGCAAGATTAGACACCATGGAAAACAAAATAAGGGAAATATGGGAGGTTAAGGAGAAGGTTAAAAAAAAAAGAAAGAAGAAAATGTATTTACTTTTTAATGTTTATTTATTTATTTTTAATTTTTAAAAATGTTTTTGTTTATTTTTGAGAGAGGGAGAGAGACAGCGCACGAGCAGGGGCAGGACAGAGAGAGAGGGAGGCATAGAATCTGAAGCAGGCTCCAGGCTCTGAGCTGTCAGCACAGAGCCCGGAGTGGGGCTTGAACTCATCAACTGCGAAATCATGACTTGAGCTGAAGTCAGATGCTTAACTGACTGAGACACCAGGGGCCCCTATTTATTTATTTTTGACATAGAGAGGGAGAGAGAGAGAGAGAGAGAATGTGCATGAGCAGAGGAAGAGTGGAGAGCAAGACAGAGAATCCCAAGCAGGCTCTGTGCTGTCAGTGCAGAGCCGAAGCAGGACTCAAACCCACAAACTGTGAGATTAACAGTCAGTTAAGCATCTACCTGAGCTGAAAGCAAAAGTGGGACACTTAACTAACTGAGCCACCCAGGCACCCCGAAAGAAACTTTATTAAAAAAGAAGAGTTTAAATGGATTTAAGGGCAAGTGATACATATAAAAGTCAAGGAAAGGAGCTCAAATATTAATATAACTGGAGACACCAAAGAAATTGGAACAGAATAAATATTAAACAACCATAATTCAAGAAACATTTCCTAAAATAAAAAATTGAATTTTCATATTCAAAGGGCACATCATATACTTTGGATACACAACCCAGAACACTCAACAGGGAGACATATCCTACTTAAATCAAAGGACTTTAAGCAAAGAATATGAGAATCTAGACGAAGAGCCATGTTATTTATAAAGGAGAGAAAATCAGATTTGGATGATACCCTGATAACTTTCTTTTGAATTTAGAAAGCAATGGAGCAGCATGTTTAAGGTATTCAGCAAAAGAAAAATATGAAGTAGGATTTTTATATTCAACAAAATTCTCCTTTAATTATAAAGTCTAGGGGCGCCTGGGTGGCTCAGTCAGTTAAGCGTCTAACTTTGGCCAGGTCATGATCTCATGGTTCATGAGTGCAAGCCCCACACTGGGCTCTGTGCTGACAGCTCAGAGCCTGAAGCCTGCTTCAGAGTCTCTGTCTCCCTCTCTCTGCCCTTCCCCCGCTCATTCTCTCCCTCTCTCTCTCTCAAAAATAAATAAATGTTAAAAAAATTTTTAAAAACAACAACAGGATGTTCAAATTTACCAGAAGCATTCAAAAGAAAAGAAAGTAGAGGTCCTAATCTGGCTAGCAGACTAAGTAAAATTCAAATTAAAGAGAATCAAATAAGATAAATAGGGACACTAGGCTGGTAACAGCTACAGTTTCTGAAAAAGATGTAATAATTGTTAACTTCTATGTATTCAGTGACAGCATCCATTTTCATAAAGCAGAAACTATGGGGGAAAGAGGAGAATAAACACCAAAAACAGTAAACTAGCAGTTTTCTCACAGACATAGATAGATCACACACAAAACGTTCCTGAGCATAGAGGTGGTCTAAAAACTTAACAATATGGGATGTATAGGTATATATTAATATAGCTTTTCAGTTGCATATGAATTATTTGTGAAATTGATCATATAATCAGTAGACTTCAAAGAAAACTTCAGTAAGTTCCAAAGAGCTTAAAAAATGTGTGTGTGTGTGTGTGTGTGTGTGTGTGTGTGTGTGTGTGTATAAGACAAAAAGGCTTTTCCAGATGCAGATTAAAAAATAAATTGTTAGTCTGGTAAGCATTGAGACCATGGAACGTGCACAACTACATTGGATCCAACTTTGGAGACAAAGGAAAAAGGATTTGCTGACAAATTTGATATGGGCCAATAACATCAGGAGGAATTAAAGACATTGACTAGATTCTGGGCTTAATAAATGGGGGGTCAGTTTTCAAGGCAGGAGAGACCAGAAGCAAGGCTAGTTAGGACAATATTCTATTTTGAACGTGTTAACAACGAGCTGCTTATTTGACATCCAGTTGGGAACTGGATACATTTGTCCCCATCCCAAGCTGCCTATCAAATGTTCCTTTAGAGCTCACCCAGTAATCTTCCTGAAAGGCGGTCTGCTCAAGTCATTTTGCTCCACCTCATTACTTTCCCAAGACAGTCCAGTGCTGCAGTGTTTCATTGTTCTGTGTATTCTACTGACCTCGGCAACTGCCCAGCTGCCCCACCCCTTGCTCTAGCTCTCTGACTTAGCTGGTGACTCCTCGTCCCTTTCCCTCATTAATGGCTCCACTAGAACATAAGAAAAACACATTTCAAACTAATATAGAGCATTAGTTCTTGCTAAGCAAAGCTCTCGTTCATTTTCAATACCGTTTTACCCCCAATATATGTGCAGCTGCCTTATCTTTCTAAATTTGGCTTTCAGCAGTTGTCTTGGAGCTGTAAGGAATCTTGTTACCTGCTGCTATTGGAAACAGGTAAGTTAAGACAGGTGTCCGGTTGTCACCGGTTGTCAACTTAAGTTGATAGCTTCTGTGCTTTTCTTAGAACAAAACCAGTTTTATTTTATACACTTCCTTGATATTTGATCACATTTCATGAAATCCAATGCAAGTTCTCAGGAGTCTCCAAGGATTGGAGACTGTCAGGAAAAGAATCAGAATGGGAGAAAAGGAATCCGCAGGACTACTATGCAGGACAGAGAAGTCATGACTTTGAGCAATTTTCCAAAGGACTGTCGTAGGTCTTACCTTGGGTCAAAGCATTCAAATCAATGACAGAGTAACAATGGGAATCCAGGAAAAGGGGCAGAGCTAGGTCATCACCACGTCTTTCTGCCATCATAAATCTTAAACACACTGAAAAGATCATCTGGGGTGGAATGTCTTGACTGTACAGAAATAACTGGTATTACCTTTAAAGATAAGATACTTCAGACCCAGATATTCAGCTAAGTGGTGGGTACTTAGAATTAGACTCCCGACTCTTTGCAGGGTATTTCCTCTTGGATCCATAATTCAAATTGCCTAAGCTATTGTTCCCACTACTATTGGGCCACTGATCTTACAGCTTCTCTACAATAAAGGAAGTGAGAGCAAGAAACTTGCTGGTTGGGCTAGGGGAAGAGGAAAATTGAAATGGAAGAGAGGAGAGACTAAAAGTTATCAAGTCTGAATTCTATATTGTACTCTGTGGAATACATTTTGTAGATGCCATCTAATTTAATTATCATAGGAATCCAGTTTAGTAGGTATCATCCCCAGTTTATAGGACAGGAAAGATTAAATAACTTGCCAAGCTATAGAGGCAGGAGTTGGACATTTTCCCCCTGTGTGCCCATTTCATTGTACATGACCTTATTGACCCCCTTTTTTTTAATGTTTATTTACTATTTATTTTGAGAGAGAGAGAGCGCGCATGTGAGTGAGCAGGGGAGAGGCAGAGATAGAGAAGGAGAGAGAATCCCAAGCAGGCTCCACCCTGTCAACATGCAGCCTGACCCGGGACTTGATCCCATGAACGGTGAGATCATGACCTGAACTGAAATCAAGAGTTGGAGGATTAACCGATTGAGCCAACCAGATGCCCCCTTACTGACTCTTTCTGATGACCAGAATTAAATGTTCCTGGATTTTCTCTAATAATTTATGCTTAGTCTAGCACGGAAAGTTTCCAAGTAGGAAATTAAGTACCAAGCAAAACAACTAGCTTAAGAATCAGTTTGAAAATCTGAATTAATGCAATACATTTTAGAGCAAAACTTAAAGAAATATAAACAAGTAAGAAATGTTGGACTGTATTTTGAATTAATTACTTTTTGAAATTAACAATTACTTGTAGGTCAATTTTAGTCTTATTGAGATTCTGAATGAACCAACATTAAATCTACACATTAACTCATAAAAATAATCAATGAGTTTTCAGTGCTCAAGAGCAAGATGTGTCTTTCCATTTATTCAAGTTTCCTTTTATGTCCCTTAGTAAATTTTGTAGTTATATATGTCTAGAATATTCCTTTTAAAATTTATTTCCAGCTTTTAAATACATTATTGCTACTGTAAATCGGATTTTCTTATTATAATTTTCATTCCATTTTCCATAAAACATGATAAATATTTTCCATTTTTATATTTATAACTAATCATACTTAACGTGATTTGGGGGGAGTTTGGGGGTTCTAGAGGGGTAAATAATCATATAACTTGCAAATGATGATAATTTGTCTCTGCCACCATATGTCTCTTATTTCTGATTGTTTTCACATATTTTTGGCTGGAAATACAAGAACAACATTGAATGAATACGTTGAGATGATTCAACCTTGTCCTGTTTCTAGATTCTATGGAATCACTTGTATCATATTTTTAAATAGGATTGTTGGACACTAGTTTAAGGTTTTTTCAGTTGGTTTATAAATATTTTTGCCCTTATGCAACCAATCAAATGGTTTTATCTTTTGAGTGAATCATGAGAAATTTGCAGGTTTTCTGTATTCCATCTTCCCTGTATTTCTGGAATGACGCCAACTGAGTCATGACTAGTCCTTTAAAATATTTCTGTGATTATTTTAAGGTTTTTTTTTTTTCTTTTAGAGATGAAAGAGCTTTATAGTTTTCCCTTTTTCAGACAGGATTTGAAATTAATTTTATGTCTCTTTTTAAGTGAATTTGAAACAGTTAATCATTTTTATATGGGACAGTTCATGATATTTGCTCCAGAGGAGATTAAATACATTAACATAAGAGCTTGGAAATTTGGATATACCTTTTTTTAAAAAAGAGTGTTTTAAATTCCTTTGTCACTTCTTGATATCCTCATGCTTTTTAGTTCACTCAATTTTTAAAATTCACATTTTATTAGAAAATACATCTTATCAAAATTGTGTGAATATGTTACCAAAACATTGATAATTGCACACATAAATGCTTTCAATCTCCTGTGTAGTTAATTTCTCATTGCCAGTTTGCTGTATTTGAGGATCTTTTTCTTATACATACAGTACTTGAAAGAGTTATGTCAATTTTGTTTTTGTTGTCCTTTTTTAATGAACCACCTTTAAGTTTATAAATTCTGATTTTATACTTTTCAATATATTAATTATCATTTCTATTATCTTATTATTTTATATGTTGAATTAAATTGCTAATGGATTTATATTGCTTCTTTTTAAATATCAACAGAAACATTTAAAACTAGGAATTTAACTTTTAACTACAAATTGACCACATCGTATTTTTTTGATATGACTTGTTCTCACTGTTTTTCTTTTTAATTTTACATTTGCCTCCAAATTCTAGGATATTTCTAAAAATATTTCTTCTTGGTGGATTAATTTCATTTACTTCATTTTGAATAAACTCTAAGAATGTTTTTGCCATTGTGTTATGCAAATGTACTTATTGTTAATTATTTATGTGTTGTTTCTCATTTATTACTATTTGTAATAATTATTTATTATTAAAGCCTTACGTAATTTACAATTACTCATAGATTCAGAAATTCTTTTGAAGGACACAAAGTTAGGAACACACATGCTTACATTATTGTTTTTATTATTCACACAGAGCGTTGGAGTCACATGTGCAGGCTCTGAAGTCTAGCTGGCCACAATTGTACCCAGGCCCTGCCTTTCCCTTGCTATGGAAGCTTGTGTGTCACTCAGGGTCTCAGAGTCTCAGTACCATCATTTGCAAAGAGGGACTAATCATATATACACACAGATATTTCAATGAGATAGCGAAAGTAAAGCCTGGTGCCTAGCACCCAGCACTATTCAAGACCTCAACAGTAATAATAACATTCTTTTTCCTGGTTGCTGCCTTAATCAATCAAAAGCTATGAATGATGTGATAATGTGATAATGTTTCCTCCGATGAATTTATTTTTCCCAATTTTCCTGCATTCTAAGATTCTGTTTTACATATTTCCTGAGGAGTAAATATGAATTTACATATTTCCCGAGGAGTAAATATGAATAATTACTATGCTTTCCCTTTGTCTCTGTAAATTAACCTCTGTCTGTTGGTAAAATTTGCCTTGAATTCTCTTTTCAGTGATAGTGACATTACTGTCTGTGTTGGTTTGTTTTTTAATTGAGATAAAATTGATGTATAACATTGCGTTAGCTGTCCTTGGTTTTATCTGAGGTTGCTTAACACTTCTTTCTTTTAAATGTTTGTGCATTTGTGGTACATGTATTTGGTAAATAGACAGTATGTACTTATATATTTTTTAAGAAACATATCTTTAATTAGGGAATTTTTACCTATTTACAATTATTATCACAAAATGTGTTTGACTACAGCTTCTGTGAATTTATATCCCTGTTTTAATTTTCTTTCTCTTTCCTTTTTGTCTTCCATGTGGAATGTCACTCTTTCTTCCAGTAATGTTTTGAAAGTTATAACTTTTGTAGATTACCTAAACAAAAATCCATTGTTTAGTATTCATGATTAAAAATATCACAAAGAGGAGCGCCTGGGTGGCTCAGTCCGTTGAGCTGCCAACTACGGCTCGGGTCATGATCTCATAGCTCCAAGTCTTGTGAGTTCGAGCCCCACGTCAGGCTCTGTGCTAACAGCTCAGAGCCTGGAGCCTTCTTCAGATTCTGTGTCTCCCTCTCTCTCTGCCTTCCCCTGCTCATGCTGTCTGTCTCTCTCTCTCAAAACTTAAATTAACATTAAAAAATATATATATATCACAAAGAAAGTATCATCCATGCAAACACTGTTATGGATGGTAAGGTAATTAGTACACATTTACTTTTAATCAGAACTCTCTTAACACATAACAAGATTCTGTGATTACAGTTTTGTATTTAAGCAGAGATTTCTAACATTGAATTATTTGAATTACATTCTTATACTCTCAAGAATATATTTCACATTTTTCATGTTTTATAATTATATTGACAATAATTACTTTGTCTCAAGAATAAATTTACATGACAAAACCTCTCCAGGTCTTTCTAAAGATATTTTTCTAAAGATAATTTTGAGTTATTTACATTAATTCTTAAGTGCTCCCTTCAGCAGCGCATAAACATTAATTCTTAATTCTATTAACCAAAGTTTATGTTTGAGTAACACTTTGAAAAAATGAATTTGAACATTATATTTTCTTAGATTTAAATAAAAATTATAATTGCTTTACAGAAGTAACATCATATCTGCTGTGAAATTTGCAATCTTTCCCCCTCAAAACTGCATTGATTTTGCTTCATTGTTTTTTTTTTTTGTTAATTTCTTTATACAAAGCCAAATCTTAAATCAATATTAAATTTTGTCAGTTCAAGAATAAATTTTTAATAAAACTTTTATTTAGGACAACTTGAGATTTATAGCAAAATTATAAATATACTAGTGTGACCATATATCCTGTACCTAGTTACCTTTATTGATGTTTTACCTTGGTATGGCATATTTAGCATTTAATATGGTATATTTATTACCAGTAATAAATCAATATTTTTGGCAACTATGTATATACCTGCTATAAGCATTCATGTGCAGGCTTTGGTGTGGACATAAATTTTCAGATCCGTTGGGTAAATACTTAGGAGTGCAATTGCTGGATCATATGTTTCTATGTTAAGACTGTTCAGCTTTGTAAGAAACTGGCAAACTGTCCTCCAAAGTAGCTGTACGGTTTAGCATTCCCACCAGCAATGAGCTCCTATTTCTCAGCATCCTCACCAAACTGTGCCATTGTCAGTTTTTGTGCATTTTCACTACTCTAATAGGTGTGTAGTGTTATCTTATTATTAGCGCCTTAATTTATTCTTAAAAAAAATTTTTTTAATCTTTATTTATTTTTGAGAGAGAGACAGAGTGTGAGCAGGGGAGGAGCAGAGAGAGAGGGAGACACAGAATCCGAAGCAGGCTCCAGGCTCTGAGCTGTCAGTACAGAGCCCAACGCGGGACTCAAACCCACGAACCGTGAGATCACGACCTGAGCCGAAGTCAGATGCTCAACCGACTGAGCCACCCAGCCGCCCCATTAATTTATCTTTTAAATGCATTAGAATATTTATCCGCAAAGTCAATGTTTTCTGGGGTACACATGGATTTTAGTAATTTTCTTTTTAACATCTGTATGCTCAGCTTTATTTTCAACGCAAGCCAAGTGTTCTTCAGCTGTATCTTCTGATTACTGCTCCTATTCCATTGTTGTGATTTATTTCTCGAGAAATTCATAATTCTTAAGTTGGATTTCCATTCGCTATCTTCCCATTACTATGATCTTCAACATTTTTCTTTTTTTTGGGGGGGGGAGTATTTTTTTTCTGTATCATCAGACAGCTTCTTTAATTTGAGCTTTATGTCCCTTATTCAAGATTCTGAATTTCTAATTCTGTCTTCTAATGGAGGTTTTTAATTCAGGTGTTAGATTTGTCTAGTTTTTTTTGTAGCATCCGTTTCCCTTTGAATTTCTGCCTTTATTTCATCTCTTCTTTTGTAATGGCTTCATGTCCCTGCTTTTTAAAGCTGGCTTTATTCATAGAATCATTCTCTATGATACGATTACTTCCAAGTGTTCCAAGTAATGAGAAAAGGATAATCCGGATCTAGTGTTTGCCAACCGTCAAGTTTTGTGGTTTGGCTTTCCTATTGCCTAATTAGTTGCAATTAAAAAACACCTTTATTTCTTCTTAGGAAACATAAACGATTGATAGGATGTACAGAAAATCTTTAATGCCCAAGATGCATTGCGGCATTTCTCTCCAGAGGACAATCTAGCAAAACATCACCATGCTTACCTATTATTATCTGACTCATTGTTTTCAGAGGGGTGCAATCTCCGAAGCTACCTGACTAGAGACATTCTGGGGGAAGATGGGAACACATCTCAGTACTTGAAAATAATAATTTACTATAATAGAGAGGTTGATATCTGATTTTTGGATAATAAAGGTCTGGGTTTCTGACCCACAGGCAAAGATAGCAGGTGAGAAATTTTATATTTTATACATCAGGCAAGAATGTTTGCCTTCCCTTAGGTGACAACCATATGCCAATGTCTCTTTCATATTCTAATTCTCATTTCTGTTTCACATGTTTTTAATTAATGGAAGTGCTCCCTATGGTCTGGCAATATGTTGACTGTCAGCCTTAGTCTTAGATGTAGTTACAAATTATAATAACTTCCTGAGTTCCCACAGGTATTCCATTGGGAGTTGGGAAAAACTGAATTAAAGAAAGCTAGCCAAATGATATAACATGATGGTTTAAAAAAAGGTATTTCAATAGAAATACAGGACATTTTTTACACATAGATCTTATAAGGTAGATAATGCTTGCACAATACAGAAGAAAATGTTTACAGATTCATAGCAGATAATAAATAGATTATGTCAACAATGGTTTTATTTAATAGATGAAATTTGCAATATATAATATTAGTAAAATAAAATATCTGAGATGCAGGTATTAATTCAGTGCTGTATAAGCATTGTTCTGGTTTGCTCAGAGACTGAAACAGGGATTTAGAGATGCATAAGGAGAAACTGAAAAGAACCAAATGAATAGTAATACAGAATTATAAAGAGGTGGGGGCACTGGGTGGCTCAGTTGGTTGAACGTCCAACTCTTGATTTCAGCTCAGGTCACGATCTCACTCTCATGAGACTGAGCCCCACATCGTGCTCTGTGCTGACAGTGTGGAGCCTGCTTGGGGTTCTCTCTCTCTCTCTCTCTCTCTCTCCTTCTCTCTCTGACTTTCCCCTGCTTGTGTGCGCACTCTCTTTCAAGTGCTCTCTCCCTCTCTCTCTAAGACAAGTAAATAAACTTTAAAAAAAGAAATTATAAAGGGGTACTTAAAACCAAAAATTAGAGGTCTCTAGACATCTCCCTGCACCAATAGAAATTATTAGGCAATAAGAAAATAATGTTCAATCCATATTTTATAGCTTTATAGAAGTATAGTTTTCATACAGTAAAATCCACCCATTTTACATGCACAGTTTGAAGACTTTTGGCAAATGTATAGGGCCATGCAACTACCAGCATTATCAAGCTTAATAACATTTCCAGAACCTCCCCAAAGCCCCCTGTCACCCTTTGACAGTCAGTCAAGGCCTCCAGCACTGACCTCCTGGGATCACTAGTCAGCCTCCAGTCACTATTGCTTCTCCTTTTCTAGAATATCATCCAAACGGACGCATACACGACGTAGGCTTCTGTGACTGGCTTCTTTCCCTCAGCATGGTGCTTCTTAGATTTATCTCTCTTGTTGGCATTTCAACAGTTTTTAGTAGTTCTTTCTTTATCACTGAGCAATAGTTCTTTTTATGGATATCTCACATTTTGTTTATCCACTCAGCAGTTCGTGGACATGTGTGCTCTTTACAGTTTGGGGTAATGAATAATGCTGCTATAAACATTCGTATATAGTTGATCAGCAGACACAGGTTTTCATTTCTCTCGGGTAGTGGGATTGTTGGGTCACATCGTAAGTTTATACTTGACTTTTTAAGAAACTGCCAACACGTTTCCAAAGTAGCTGCACTGGTTTACACGCCAACTAACGATGCATTTGGCTCCCCGTTGCTCTATGACTTGCCGAAACGTGAGATCATCGGTCTTTTCAGTTTTAGCTATCCTAAATGTGAGAAACATGTTCAAAGGCAGAGCACGTTTGCACATCTCTCCAAGCTTGCTGGGTCCCCTGGGGTCTCACATATACATGTGTAGTCTACCTGTCCTCCGGGTATGCATGGAACATTTATTATCCATTCTTCTACAGATCTCTTGGCTCTCATTACCAACATCTTCCTGTATTCTTCCTGAATTCTTAAGCTGCCCTGCAACCAGATCCAAACTAAATCTACTTTTTCTGTTGGGTAAAGTAATAGGTTTTAACTACCCAAGTGTGGAAGGGGTGGAAATGACCACCCCTTATTGCAAAAAAAAAAAAAAAAAAAAAGTCACCATTATTTACCAATGAAGCATCAGTTACCCCTGAGTAAATCTTTTCAAGTTGTTGCTTGGCTTTGGCCAGTTTCCTGTGCTCTGAATTTTTTTTGTCTTTACTAATGTTATCCAGTCTATACTCATTTTATGGAGACAAAGAATCTCTCCCTCTTCCCACCCAACCATGCTACTACTACCAGAAATAACGCCATTATTCTGTTTTTTGTGAAATGGGAAAGAATTGGTAACACATGTGCCCCAAAATGATGCTAAGTGCCATATCTACCTAGCCAGGCTGTGAGTGCTTTGGAAAGGAGTACGGCTGAGACTAGGGAAGTAAGAGAATTGGGAGTTTTCAGGGTATGACTCCAGGTTTATACACACCTGGTCAGAGCTGAGACAGTAGAGGAGGATAAATCGTAGCAAGAGTGAGTTTTATCATGAGCTTAGGAGAAGAGTCAAGAAGAATATGAAGAATAAAAATGATGAATAATTTAGTTATCTTTGGATGTATTACATGTTATTTTAAAGATAATAGCAGTCCATTACTCCTTCTCTTCAGTTATGATTCTAAGATAAAAGAAACTGGCCAAAAGTAAAATTAAGAATAAAGGGAAAGTTTCTTTTTAAATATTGAAACAGGCCAGAGGGAGAAGTCGTACAATTCTCTTTTCCTTTAGGACGTTAAGAATAGAAAAAGATGGGGCACCTGGCTCAGTCGGTTGAGCGTCTGACACCTGATTGTGGCTCAGGTCATGATCTCACAGTTCATGAGTTCGAACCCCGCATCGGGCTCTGCGTTGACAGTGTGGAGCCTGCTTGGGATTCTCTCGTGTCTCTCTCTCTGTCCCTCCTCTGCTGCTCTAAATAAATAAATAAATAAATAAATAAATAAATAAATAAACATCTTAAAAAAATAATAGGAAGAAATAGCTTTCTGGCTTGGAGGACTGAAGTCAAAATAGGATAAACCTGACAAATGCTTGATACTACTTCCAGGTGTAAAAGACTAGTAACTTATATTAAACTATAAATTGTGATAAGATTTTGGATGGTAGTATAGTGGCAATTACTCATAACTGTTACGAGTATACACGGACTACTATGATAGTTATTGTCTTATTTTTTACCCTCTCTCAATTGATCAATATATAGGACACATTATATACTAGACTTGTTTAGTTACTCAGGATCCCAACAAAGTATTATGTAGTCAGAACAGGGGTTTTAAGAAAAAAAACTGTGTATGGGCAAAGCCTTATTATTATCACTACTTCTGTTACTGTCCACCAACTACCTCTTTTAGACCCTAGTCACTGTATCCTATGTCTTTCATAAAAGTATCTCTGCTTCTGAGATAAATGAGTCTTCACGGATAGCTTACAAACGCACGAATCACCATGTACCCTGAGTGTCCTCAGAAGGGTAACTGTTGTATGTAGCTCTGACAAAGAAAGGAAAATTATATGTGCAACACAAAATTGTCCTGATGCTAGATGCAAGGAAATCTAAACGAAGCCATTGTAAATAGAGCAGAATGATGACTCTCCCACCCATGGTTTTGCAGTTTTTTGCTGATTAAGGCTCAGATTTTTGTTTCCTCATTTGTGTTTAAACCAATTTTTCCTTTGGTTATATTAATAACAGTTAATATTATATTAATATTTCCTAGTGCTTTATACATTTTGAAACATTTCTGCTGGACTTGTTCAATCACAACAACTCTGCTATTATCCTCATCATAGAGCTAGCTTTCGGAGGAGTGAGGTAAGAAAATCAGTGAGCGGCTCCATTAGTCATAATTCTATCCAGTGGCAAACCCAGAATTCGCACCAGGGTATTTTTTAAAGCCACATCGAATACACGTTTTTTTCCATCTTGCATGCTGGGCAATCTCTAGAGAAGACATTGTGTCTTTTATAGTTAGAAAAATGGAGGCGTTCAGAATCAGTAAGAGGTATCCTTTTTTTATATTGTGTTGTTGGATGCTTATCCTGGCAAGACATGATTCATCCAAAAATTAAGTTTGGAGTAAACATCCACAGTGAGGGAAGGTCATTTAGAAAATCCACAACCTTTTAACTTGTTTCTGTAGTACTTTATCTGTACCTATCTGACATCTTTACCCAACATCTAATTTGGTCATAATTTTCTCTCCAGGTATGTTTGTTCTACTGAACTATAAAATTATCAGAGGCAGAGTTTATGTGATGAATTGCACATAGTGCTTACCATAATGCTTTGCACATTATAATTCACAATAATTGTTTGTTAAATGAATTAATTACACAATCCTATTATTGTTTTTGTATCATAATTATATTTCCTTGGTGTATTATTAACAAGAGCTATCAGTTTGGATGAGCTAAGAAGGAATCGTTTAATAGAGGGACAGACAATAATGAACCAACGTGGATGATATGTGGGAAAAAACTAGTGATATCAGGGAAAGAAATGAAAGGAAGTTAGGGAGATCTGGGAGTTATAAGGATAGAGTCAGTCCGGAAAAAGCTGGGGAAAAAACACTGATTGGACTTGACCATGTTCGCTTTTAACAGAGTTTAAGTGAAATTTCTTCCTGAAACCACTCCAGACTCCCACCTTCCTGTCCAGTAAGCTTTTGAATAATTCATCTTTATGTGGAGAGCGGGAATTATAATGGACAAAGCAGTAAGCTTTTGAATTAGAACAGGTGGATTTGTACTGACACTGTCACATTACTCTGCAAATATACCGAATGCCAAAACTACTGGTTTTGTCAGCTACACTTACTTTCCCATCTCCTTTTTGCCTGGTGACAGGGTATCTCCTTCCTTTGGCCGGCCACTCTCTAACTCCCCACGGGACAGTATCTTCCTGGATAAGTCCACGGAATAGGCACATGGTTCACACTATGCACCTTCTGAGCTCCTCCCTGGAAGTTTCTACATTAGAGGTGGGGGTGCTACTGGAAACTCCGTTTAAGGTCCTTTCTCAAAAATGGCTTGAGGCAGAGTCTCAGACAGAATGAAATTTTGGCCGGGTTTAGGTTCAGTTCAAGAGATATTTTGAATGCTGATTCAGTAGCTATAAAAATAGATTTGTTCCAGCTCAAACTGGTTTATTATTTTTGTTAAAAAGTTTTAAATAATTGAGAGGAGGAAACAAACACTTGGGTTTATTCAGAAGCTTTCAGACAAGGCAGGAGTGTAAGTGGCTTTTATGTATAGGGTGCAACAACCCCTTGATGGGAACACAGACATCTAGAAATGGGAGAACACAAATGAGAGTGAGCACATTGTTTCTCAGGCTTGCTGTGTTCCCCACGGACTTGAGAAGGGAGTGGAGAAAGCCAGCCAAATTAGCTGGCACAGAACGTCAAAGCCAGATGAGGAATTTTAAAAGGCAGAAAAGACCTTTAATCAGGAGACCGTACCCTGTGGGAGATCAAAAGCCCGTTAGATACAACCATTATGATGGAACTTAGTGCTAAAAGGGCCATTTGGATAATTAAAGCCTCATATATGACTTTTATTGCCTCTACTCTCAGATGCCTCTAGAGAGAACAAAGCCCCTGCCCACGTAGATGGAGATAGGAGCAGAAATCCTGGTAAGGAGACTACCCTACTGACAGCAATGAGGTTTGAAGGATACCAGTGACAGGTTGGCTACCAATTATAACCCAAAAGTTATATAAACCCAGAGGTTGGCTACTGAATATAACCCAGAGGTGCACTGGAGGAGTGGAGCGGAGCAGTCTGGCAGCCTGCCCACCATATTCCACCTGAAGATAGGTGGGGTTTTGTGGGGGGTTTTGTGTTTTGAGGGTTTTTGTGGGGTTCTTTTGTTTGTTTTTTGCTTTTTTGTTTTGTTTGGTTTTTGGTTTTTTTGCCTGCATAGTGTTTAAGACTCTCTCTCTCTTTGGGGCGCCTGGGTGGCTCAGTCGGTTGAGTGTCCAACTTCAGCTCAGGTCATGATCTCGCGGTCCGTGAGTTCGAGCCCCGCGTCGGGCTCTGTGGTGACGGCTGGGAGCCTGGAGACTGCTTCGGATTCTGTGTCTCCCTCTCTCTCTGACCCTCCCCCGTTCATGCTCTGTATCTCTCTGTCTCAAAAATAAATAAACGTTAAAAAAAAAATTAAGAAAAAAAAAGACTCTCATGATGTAGTGGGGGAAAGACAATCCAGTTCTGTGATTTCCCTTTAAAAAACAGCCCTGGAAGCTCTGATCCTAAATTCTCTCATAGTAGCAGCTGGTTGATTCTGAGTAGCATCTGTTTCCTTTAGACAGGTCACCACAAGCCTAGTGCTTGCATTATTGCGTTTTTTAAAAATTTTTTAAATTTATTTATTCATTCATTTATTTACTTATTATTGAAGTACAGTTGACACACAATGTTACATTAGTTTCAGGTATACAGCATAGTGATTTGACAACTCTACATGCTATGCTGTGCTCACAAGTATAGCTACCATCTGGCACCATAAAATGTTGTTACAACACCATTAATTATATTCCCTATTCTGTGCCTTTTCTTCTGGTGACTTACTTATCCCATAACTGGAAGCCTATATCTCCCATTCTCCATGATTGGTTATTTAAAAAAAAAAAATAGCCTTTATATCCTTGTCTGTATAAAAATCGGAAACTAAACGATTAAAAACTAAACAAAGAAAGAACACAATTTTTCCTACATGTGGTCCATTTCACCTATTTGCATTATCTGCCTAGTCTCCGCTGTAACATTTGAACTGGTCACTCTTAATATAGAGAATGTTTAGTCATGAACTTGTCAAGATTGTATTGAACATACCAGTGAATAAAACCTGAGTTTATTTTTTAATGTATTTCCGCCCGAAAATGGATTGTTACCTTCCTTTTTGGCTGATCAATGTGAGATGCTAGTGTGATAGGGAAGAGAAAAACAGGTATTGGAGTCAGGCAGCCTGGGCTCGAATCCCAGCTTTGGCAATAATCATGAGGGCGCTGGAGGAAAGTCACATTCTGGCCACAGTTTCCTCATCTTTAAAAATAGGTGTAATAAAATTTATCACACAGAGTGACTCTGGGGATTGAATAAGAGCATTATGCAAAGCTCCTAGCACATAATAACTGCTCAGTAAGTGACATGTTATCAATTAATGATCAATTTTATATTCCAGCCCCAGATTTAATCAAGTTTTTATGGCAATAAAATCAGGCAACCTGGGGGCGCCTGGGTGGCTCAGCCGGTTGAGCGTCCGGCTTCAGCTCAGGTCATGATCTCACGGTCCGTGAGTTCGAGCCCCGCGTCGGGCTCTGTGCTGACAGCTCCGAGCCTGCAGCCTGCTTCAGATTCTGTGTCTCCCTCTCTCTCTGACCCTCCCCCATTCATGCTCTGTCTCTCTCTGTCTCAAGAATAAATAAACATTAAAAAAATTAAAAAAAAAAAAAAAAAAAAAAAGAAAAAAAAAAAAAATCAGGCAACCTGAACTAAGTTGGGTGGAAATGGGCTACATAGTGTAAAGAATGGAAGAAAAATGAAATCACTCTTTGACAGGCCAATTAATAAAATCAATATAATGAATTAGACAAGGGGCCAGCAAACTTTTTCTGTGAAGCATCATAGTACATTCTTTAAGCTTTGCAGTCCATGAGGTCCGCATTGCAGCTACCCAACTTTGCCCTTTTAGCATGAAAGCAACCACAGACGAAGACATAAATGAATGAGCATAGTTGTGTTCCAATAAAACTTTGTTTATGGACACTGCAATGTGAATTTCATATAATTTTCCCATGTCACAAAATATTATTATTCTTTTGGGGTTGTTTCCAACCATTTAAAAAAGTAAAAACTGCGATGCCTGGGTGGCTCGGTCAGTTAAGCATCCATTCAACTCTGGCTCAGGTCATGATCTTGCCATTCATGGGTTTGAGCCCCACGTCCGAGCTCTATGATGACAGCTCAGAGCCTGGAGCCTGCTTCAGATTGCCTATCTCCCTCTCTGTCTCTGCCCCTCCCCTGCTTGTGCTCTGTCTCTCTCCCTCCCTCTCTCTCTCAAATAAATAAATAAATAAATAAATAAATAAATAAATAAAAACGATTCTTAGTTCTCTGGCAATACAAAGTCAGATGGCAGCCTGAATTTGGCCTGTGGGCCATAGTTTGCCCACCCCTGCATTAGAACAGTAACATGAAAAGGCATTATAAAAACATTCGAACTCCCAGAGACAGAATTAACTTCAATTAATTTTATATCCAAATAATCAGAAGCAAATAGAAATTTACAGAAGGAAATTTTGGCAGAGTAAATCCTCTGAATGTCTGCCTGACCCCAAGTCCATCTGGAAGGACTAGCCCCTTCTGGAAATTGATGTGTTGGACTAACATGGTCTGATAGCTAATCAACAGCCAAACTACCCTAACTCACCAAGTCCTCCTCAGTTTTATTTGTTTTTTTTTTTCTACAGAGTTGCCTACAGGGAGGGGATGTACTGGTCAGGCTGACACAAATATCTATTTTGTTTGACAGTTATTTCTTATCACAAATGGGCAAACTGTGATTATGATTTGCTCATCAGACTTTTGTAAATTATTTTTTTTTTTCCTCCCTTAAGCCTGAATCAGCTTTTCCGAATCCAATTAACTTGGGGATACATATGAGAGTGTTTTTATGAGCCTATGTGGCTAAGGGCCAGGTCCTCAACACTCACTAATTTATGAAGGTAATTTCCCTTTTAAAGGCCTTTCTATGTGTCCAGCCAGCCTTCCACAGTGGCCCACACTCACGCTGTACTATATATTCTCCATCAAAATTTCCAACTCTTTTTAGGAGGTTAGTGTGGTGATTCACCGAATTGTAACAAGTAAAGTAACAATGGTACATACGAAGTGCTCAATTAGTATTCGCTATTATGATGATCAAGACTTCAATTATTGACAACTGCTGTCACTTTACCCTTGTATCTTAATTAGACACATTAATAGACCTCACTCCTTTTTCTGTCCCTGATATTAAAATATGATAATTCATTTGATACGGGTTGCTGAGATACAGGGAATTACAATAGACTGTCTCAGATTTTTTAATTTAAAGCTACTTTGAAACAGCTCATCTTGGGGCGCCTGGGTGGCTCACTCGGTTAAGTGTCTGACTCGGTTTCGGCTCAGGTCATGATCTCACAGTTCGTGAGTTCAAGCCCCACATCAGGCTCTGTGCTGATGGTGCAGAGCCTGCTTGAGATTCTCTGTCTCCGTCTCTCTCTGCCCCTCCCACACTCTCTCTCTCAAAAATAAATAAACTTAAAAAAAAATAAAAAAAAAAAAAAAGAAATAGCTCATCTTTTCATATGGTGTCAAAAGAGCTTTCTACTTAAATCAAGGTCACATGTAGAAAGAAAGGAAAGAAGGCCTCAGATGCATAGAGCGCTTACTCTTCTCCAGAACCACTAGGCACTGACACATATATTTAATGTTCTTGAGAATCCTGTGTAATTATTCCCTCTGTACCAACAAGCAAAATGGTTGCTCAAAAAAGTGAATTCGTGTTTTTCAGGTCATACAGCTGGGAAGGTTACCTCCAGGATTTGGATTGGAATCTCACCTTCTCTCCTCGTTTTTAAAAAAACTTTCAATGTTTGTTTATTTTTGAAAGACAGAGAGTGAGTGGGGGTGGGGCAGAGAGAGGGAGACACAGAGTCTGAAGCAGGCTCCAGGCTCTGAGCTGTCAGCACAGAGCCCAAGGTGGGGTTCGAACCCACGAACCACGAGATCGTGACCTGAACTGAAGTCGGACGCTTAACCAACTGAGCCACCCAAGGGCCCCTCTCCTTCTCTCCTTTTTAACAGTGCAGTTCCATTTTTGCCCACATTCTTTGTGCTACAGTTGTCATGTAAATTATAACTAACTATGTTCTAAATTTCACCACGCGATGCCATAATTTTTCTCTAAGGTGCCATGTCTTTTTAAAAAAATTAAGAAAGGGAAAAGATCACATTTGTATTTATGTCCACATAGCTAACATTTCTGATATGCATCTGAATCTCTTTGACCACAAGATTGAAGGTTGTCTGCTGCACTATGACAGACAATTCCATAGGTTCTCACACCCTGATCTTCTCCTCTTTTGTGCCTTGGATACAGGACTACTCTACTACAGTATACAAGATAGACTGTAGAAAGGGGCAAAGAAAGAATACTTTGCCCCGCAAGTTTAAGCCAATAGTAATAATAACTACTATATGCTTTGGGTTTATGATGTGCCAAGATTCCGCCTCGAGCTTTACATGTACTTTCTCATTTAGCTGTAGGTAGTGACTATGATCAGCTCCATTTTGCAGATGAGGAAACAGGGTTACTGAAGCAACTTGCTCAATATAAAGGAGCTGGCAAGAGTCTGAGCTGAGATTAAAATACAGGCTCATTTGACTCCAGAGCCTATATTTTCACCCAGATGTCTCCTGTTATCTTGTATTCTCTGGTTGTAATTACAATATTACATTACTGTGTACTTATTCAGATCAACGAACACAAGTGTCAGCTTACAAGATCCTAAACAATGCTCTAAAATTACTGTATATTCACAAACATAGCATGATTATCCATTAGAAGGTGACTTCCGCTTTTTTTTTTTTTTCTGATAGAAAGATTCCCTCCTGGGTTTTTGGTTTTTAGGTTTTTTACATACACAAACTTTTAGAATGTAATTAACTGGTTAATTGTCTCATTATTTTTAGCCCATCAACTCACTTATGCACACATATGCATATATAGTTAAGTAACTATAGAAAATCACGTATTAATTTAGAAAGTTATTTTCACTCTCGCACTCTATAGAATGATTCCGTTTAAACTTTGCATCTTCAACACCAGGGCCGTACCACATTACAACCACTTTTTGAGGGGCACCTGGGTGGCTCAGTCAGTTGGGTGTCTGACTTCAGCTCAGATCATTTTCTCATGATTCGTGAGTTTGAGCCCTGTGTTGGGCTCTGTGCTGACAGCTCAGGGCCTGGAGCCTGCTTTGGATTCTGTGTCTCCCTCTGTCTCTGCCCCTCACCTGCTCGTGCTCTGTTTCTCTCTGTCTCAAAAATAAATTAAAAAAACAACCACTCTTTGAGTCATCTGACACAGTTTTCCAGAACACTTTGTCTTCACTCCATATAAATTACTTGAGATACAGACCATTTTGAATTTTAGTTTGAGTATAACAATTCCTCTATAAATTTCATCCCAAGCCACAAGAACTCATTTTTAAACCTTAGGAATTTGTCTTTAATTTGTCGTGTGATCTCTTTGACATAACAATGAACTGTATTATGTTTACGTACTTAAAAAATTTTTGCAACAATATCCGTCACTGGCAATAATGAAGGCAAACCCCAGGGCTTAATTATTAAACCTTGCCACCCCTGAATCTTTAGCTTGTAGTTCATACAAACAAGGGCATTTTTTATATACCACAAAATATCCACAAAAATTGGACAATTAACACTGACATACTACCACAATCTAAACGTCAGACCCTATTTGTGTTTTGCCAATTGTCCTAATAATGTTTTTTTAAATGTTTGTTTATTTTGGGAAAGAGCACATGCATGCAAAGGGGAGGGACACAGAGAGAGGGAGAGAGAGAATCCCAAGCAGGTCCCCTGTTGTCAGTGGAGAGCCTTATGCAGGTTCGATCTCACCAATCAGGAGATCATGACCTGACCGGAAATCCAGAGTGGGCTGCTTAACCATCTGAGCCACCAGGCACCCCTGATGTTTTTATAGAAGAAGGATCCAGTCCAGAATCACACTTCTCTGTTCTGTCTCCTTCAATGTGGAGAAGTTTCTTGGCCTTTCCTTGCCTTTTTTTTTGACATTGACATTATAAGCCAGCCATTTTGTAGATTCCCTCAATTTAAGTTTGAGTAATGTTGCCTTGTGATTACATTCAAGCTTTACAATGTTGGAAGGATCATCACAGAAGTAATGCTGTGTTCTTCTCAATGCATTCTATCAAGCAGCAAATCATTTCCATTTGTCCTATTACTAATTACATTCACTTTGGTCCCTTGCTTAAGGTTGCGTCTGCCAGACTTCTTCATGGGAATGTTATTCTTTCCCCCTTTTGATATTAAGGATCTCTGAGGTCAGACACTCTGAGATTTTCATCAAACTTTTAATCTATTCACTTATTTATATCTACATGGATTTATGATTTCTTATTTTATAATTATTATTAAATGGGGTTCAGCCCTTTATTATTTTTATTTGTTTTGGTATTCTAATTATTCCTGATTTGGCCAGTGAGAGCTCATTCAATCTGACTTCCACATTCTTTTCACACATGTCCACAATTCTCTGAATGTCTCTTTGTTTTCTGGCCCTAGATGTTCCAGGTTCAAACTGTATTTTCCCTAGCCAGCTGTGCTCACCTAGTTGAGAATCCACTTCTCCTATTAATTCTTCCTCTGCCCTCTTCTATAGTCCCATTACAATCTGACTCCACCTTTACTACAACCCGTTTCTGGGTGGCTTGTTAAAACACAGATTGCTGGACCACCTCCTAGTTTCTAATTCAGTAGATCTATGGTAACTCCCCAGAACTGCATTTTGAACAAGTTCCCAGGTAGTGCTGCTGTTGCTGCTCTGGAAACGCACTGGGACAATGACCGTGGAAGAGGCTCACTCATACCACGGAAAGCATGGGCTTACACTCAGAAGCATGATCCCAGGGCTGCCACTTGCTGCCAGTGTGACTTAGGGCATTCTGGGCTTGGATTCCTCACCTATAATAAATTTGTCTATACAAAGACCAATCCCTAAGGTTTAAAAATCAGCGTTATTTGGAGGCTTAAGTGAGGTCATTTACAAAAATGCCTAGAGTGAGTGTTCTGCACACAGTAGGAACTCAGTTATTATTAGTTCCATACACCAAATGCAGTTCATGCTACTGACGAAGGCAATTTTCTGACTTCTGTCTATCGTGGCTATGGCACTTTTGTCCTTGCGGGAATCAACGGATGGATTATCTCCTTTATAACCAGAAGACTGACCGGCGGCGCACTCAGTCTGCTTTGAAGGCTGCTGCCTGCTGTTTCATCTGCTTGTAAGCTGGTCACTCCAAGCTACTTCCTCAAAAGGCCTTAAATTGCTCCTCTGGGTTTATTTTCCAGTGGTTCCCGATACCAATAACGATAATGATAATAATAACAATTTTTCTAAATGGGGTGGAGAGATACTATCTGCAGGGTATTTTGCATGTGTTATAGTGTTTAAATCTAACAATGAGCCTGCAGTAAAGGTATTATTATCTTTCATTTCCTAGATGAGAAAATTGGGGTGCAGAGAGGTTAAGTAACTTTCTCAAGTTCCCAAAGCTAGTATCAAACAGCTGTCATATAACCCCTTTGTGTCCCAAAATGAGCCATGCTGGGCAAAATCTATGATGACGGCAGCTATGTTCAATAACATTGCAATACACACACCCCTTCCCCTTTTCCACTGTCAAAATTAGATGGAAGAAAACTAAAAGTTATAATAAAATTAGATTAAGTGGATTAAGACAATGCTATATAATTCTCTACAGAGAAATAAGAATCTTTTGGGGCGCCTGGGTGGCTCAGTCAGATGCCTTTGGCTCAGGTCATGATCTCACGGTCTGTGAGTTCAAGCCCTGCATCAGGCTCTGTGCTGACAGCTCAGAGCCTGGAGCCTGCTTCGGATTCTGTGTCTCCCTCTCTGTCTGCCCCTCCCCTGCTCATGCTCTGTCTCTGTCTCTCAAAAATAAATAAATATTTTTTTAAAAAGGAAGAATAAATAAGAATATTTGCTGCCAAAACAGGATGGTCTCTGGATCACAGGGAAATTCTCCGATAAGCCCAGTCAGGCCATGCCCTCTGGGCCTCTGGATTTTTGCGTATTTTTTTTCTGTGTCAGCATGCCCTCTCCTCTTGTCCTGGAACTTTCACTGTCTGGAAAACTCTTTCACAGTCTTGAAGAACTGAATTCATATGTAGTTATCTTCTTTCAAAACTTTCTCAATCCCACTAGACAGAGGTATGCATCCCTTATCTGTGCTGCGACGGTCCCTGTGTTCCGTGGGGACTGAAGCAAAGATTCATTTATTACTTTTTCCTGTGCTTGACAATGGCAGACTGTCTGTGTAGTGAATATTTGATGGTGTTTCTTTTGGGAAACTGGCTTGTTCTCTAGAGTCAGCCATATGGGGAAGACCTATCCACTCTCAGCTCAGGGGATGGCTGGAGTGTTTTCTTTTTTTCTTTCTTTTTTTCGTAGTCAGTGTTTTAAATACTGTATTCCATATCAAGACACCATGTTTGATCCAGGAAGGACAAGTGGTCCAATTCAAGTCAACAAGACATAGGGGGACATTTGTTAGTGGCATCTAGAAGGGATAGAATCTTCCTCAATCTTTTGGGAAAGCCAATGAAAAAGATCGACTCTCTTCCTTAAGACTTTCAACCCTTTTAGATAACCTCCAGGAATTCTTCTAGACACTCCAAACTCCACACCTGCCCATCAGGAGCCACTACTTTCCAATCTTGCCTGTCCTCCTATGTTTCCTGTGTTTGTGAACAGCACCCAGATCATCCAGGTGCCCTGGACCATGCTAGTTATCATGAGCTCCTTGCTCTTCCTCACCCACAGCTACTCCAGCAATAAGTTTTGCCATGTTTTCCTCCTACATATTACTATAATTTCTCATCTTATATTCCTAATCCATACTTTGGACCTTCAGTCTCATCTTTCCAGGACTATTTCAGCTCTTCCTAGCTCATCTCCTTTCTTCCAGCCTAACTCTATCCAATGAGACCTCAACACTGCCTCCATATTCAAATCTGACTACGATACACTACGACTTAGAATATTTCTGTAGGTCCTTATCAGATCCAGCATCAATCTCAGCTTCCTTAAAATGATATACAATTCTCTTCCTGATCTGACCCTTACTTCCTCAGCTTTATCAATTCCCACTTCCTCCATGCCTTAATAATTTATTCAAGCAATATTGAATCCATACCATTTTCTCTATTGCCTCAATGTCTACCCATGCCAAGCCTCCCATCTTTAATGTCTTCCTTCCCCATGTCTATCTGGCTGACAGTCTTTCTTCCAAAACCCAAAATCAAGTATTAACTTTTCTGTGAATCCTCCCTTGACGGCTGCAGACAAATGTGGGATGCCTTCCTGCTCACGTCTTTTGATTACAACCTTGAGTATTCCTAAGTCTTTCTGCCTATTAAAGTCCCCTTTACTTTATAGTCAACACTCCAACCCCCCACCATCTAACATCTAAAATTCCCTGAAGGATGAGCCATCATTCATATTTCAACAGTTGGGTCTGCATATTGTGGATAATTCTTCCACCCTCCTCATGGCTATCATCAGTTGATTTCTTGGCTGTCCCCCCCACTTCCTCTTGTAAAGATGTTAAGAGATGAGGTACAGTCTCATCTTCCATCTCAGTAACTTCTTTTGTTCTCAGAGACCTCAGGGCCAATGTGGGTGGCCCAGGTAATCCCCTGACTTCTTAATTCCTTTCCTCCCTCCTTCCTACATATCACAAAAAACTTTCTGTGGCTTCACTTTAGCCACACAATTCTAAGGGCACACCCTGGACCTGTCATCTATACAAAATAAGCCATTGTTGAAATCATAAATGTTTAACCTTGCTTTCCAACTATAATTCCGTAGCCTCTGGCTCAGTTGTTCAAATCGTAGGACACACGGTCTTCACCACATCCTTAATATCAGGCTCCAAAGTATATTTAGCTCGGCAGATGCATAAGAAAATGTATTGGACTATGGAAAGAAAATATTAAGACCTCTATCATAAGTTTTATCATGGACATGATGTACTAGCAGAATAATTCTTTAGATTACCTTATGCACATAAATAAGAGCATGAGCTCTGCAGCAACTCCATGAATTCAAATCCCGTGGCATTCACTAAGAGTGTGGCCTTGAGAAAGCTACCTAACTATTCTGTGCCTAGTTTTCTTATTTGTAAAATTATATAGTAACAGCTTCTACTTTGTGGAGTTTCTATGAAAGTTAAGAAACTCAAGAGAGCTGAGATTTGTAAAGCACTTAGCTCAGTATTAGAACATAGTAAGTATACAGAAGGGTTAAACAAGCAAATACCCATGCATGTATGAAGGATATATACTCAAAATGTTTTCACTTAATATAGGATGACCTATTTATACAGTATGAAAGCAATTCCTCTTAGCCATTCTCTTTTTAATAAATTAATTCTTTTTACTGAAGCATAATTTGCATACAATATCCTGTTAGTTTCAGGTGTACATCATAGCGATTCAATATTTTTCTACATTATGAAATGATCCCCATGATAAGTACAGTTACCATCTGTCACCATGCAGTTATTACAATATTATTGACAATATTCCCTATGCTGTACCTTACATCCCCGTGACTTGTTTATAACTGTCAGTTTATTCTTGTCTATTATCAAATCATTGTCTTCTACTAAAAAATCCCCTCTCCTCATTTTCCTTCATATCCAGGTGCGATTACACTACTCTGAACTCCCTGCTCATCGTCCCCCATCACACTTCCCTTTACAAATCCAAAACTCTGGATGAGCTTAAAAAAAAAAATCTCTGTTGAACTTGTCCCCAAGAGACCAGTATTACGGGAGAAAAATCACATGGGGCAGGCTGGCGCCTCTCCACTTTGGTGATTACTAGCTCCAGATGGACTTTCTGCCCTAACTAAGTGCCCTACTCAGTTCGTGCTGATCTGCCTCTTGCTTATTCATCACTGACTATTTGACATCTCTTTCTCTTCAAACCTCTGAACCTCTCTCTCCCTGTTGTATTTTCAGCTTGCAAAATTTACCTCTTTTTTCACTGAAAAAAAAAAAAAAACATGAAGTCTTTCAAGGAGATCTTCTCCTTGTACAATGAGCAGGTCTAGATATCTAGCAAGTCTCTTCACAGCTTCTAGGGAATCAGAGCTCTTCCTCTACTCACACTCAGGGTCTGGAGCCTCTCACCCTGCTACTCTAAAATGTCCTTTGCTCCCTCTTTTTCCTTATACTGCTGACCTCCCTACTGGACAATACTCTCCAGTATCCAAATAGGCTTTGGTATTTCCCATCTTAGAAACAAAGAAGGAAAGAAATAAAAAAAAAAAAAAGAAAAAAATAAGGCGCCTGGGTGGCTCAGTTGGTTAAGCGTCTTTGGCTCAGGTCATGATCTCATGGTTCGTGGGTTCGAGTCCCGCATCGGGCTCTGTGCTGACAGCTCAGAGACTGGAGCCTGCTTCCGATTCTGTGTCTCCCTCTCTCTCTGCCCCTCCCCCACTTGCGCTCTATCTCCCTCTGTGTCAAAAATAAACAAACATTAAAAAAACATTTTTTTAAAGAAAAAAAAAATCTCAGTTTCACAATACCCTCTGGCTATTGTCCCATTACTCTGATCCCTTTTATACCCCAAATTCCTAGAATACCAGCTTTCAATCTCCTTCCATTCATTCTTCCACCAGCTCTATTCTGAATTTTATCTGCGATTATATTGAAACTACTATTTTCAAGATCACTGGGCTCTTTAAATTAAATGCACATTTTCTTGTTCCCATCATCCTTCATCTCCCAGCAGGAACCATACAAGCGCCAACTCCTAGGGCATTAACACCTTCTCTCTCACTCTCTCAGTCATGTTCCCGATTTTCCTCAGACCTCTTTGGCTGATTCTTCTGCCTTTTTTTCCTGGAGGCTTTAACTTTGCCTAACCTTCAAACGTCAGAGAATCTCAAGCCTTTCCAGGTCTCAATACATCTTTTTCAGCCTCTCTCTCGACCTACACTACAGGAGACCACATCCATACCCCTGGCTGTAAATACTATCTGTACATTCTTGCCTTCTACATTTATTCCCTTCTTGGAGTTTTATTCTTAGATATCCACTTGTCCACTTGATATTGCTTCTTGAATTTATTGCAATCACCACATATTTAAAATGTTCAAAAGGAGACTTCTAATTTTGTTTCACTTAGAATAAATCACCATCACCTTTCAAATGGCCACTGTTGTAATATCATAATTGCTTTCTCTTTTGCCCCATTTTTACCCAATCCGTCTTCAAACAGCAGGGAGAGTGATCTTCCGAAAGCATAAATTGGTTTAAAACCACTCAGCCTCTCATTGCATTCCAAATAAAATTTGCATTCCCTACGTTGGCCTGCAAGACCTCTACGTGTCCTGACCTCTGTTCACCTCTTCAATCTCAGTTTGTGGCATTCTTCCCTTTGGGCACTAAGGTGCGGCCACACCGATCCCCAAACGCGTTGAGTGTTGTCCAGCCCAAAGGCTTCGGTGTGCGCTGCCATGCCCTTGGCCTGAAATGCTCCTCCCAACCTTGTAGCCTGGCCCCTCCCTCTCATCCTTCAGGTCTTGGTCTACCTATCATTCCCTTGGGGATGGCTTCTCCTACCTCCCTACATCAGTATCATTCCCCTACCTCTTTATTCTCCATTCCAACTTCCTGTTGGTTTCCTCCTGACAATGTCTGATTCGTTTATCGCTGGGCAGCACACTCAGAGCTGAGCACAATGGGAGTCAGGAGGGTCTCACACCTTAGGGCCAAATACTTACACCAGAGCTTCAGTACTCACTATCCGTGGAAATTCAGCGACGTTTTTTAACGCTTCCATGCCTTAGTTTCCACATCTAGAAAATGAAATGGCAGGATGAAGATTAAGATCAACGTTTAGAACAGTGTTCGGTACAGAGTAATCAGCACCACTATTCGATCTGCCACTATTACTACTGACGATGCTGGTGATGATGAGATTATTATTGTTAGCGTTCAATAAAGTTGCTGGAATGAATGAATGAGTAAATAAAAACTCAGATTTATATCATCGTGCCACTGTAATGTGTCAGGCACCCTACTCCTTGCTGTCAATACGTTTTATTTTAAAACTTTGATTCTCACAGCTTAAGGAATAGACAGCATTATGTCGGGAGAAGTTATTCAGAGAACTTGAATCACTTTTCCAAAGATGCACAGCTCCTGTGTTGGAATCAGAATTTGAAACTAATTCGCCACCAGGTCTGGTGCTATTTCCAACAACCCGCTGTCCATCATCTAGGGCCAACCTGCCGTGCAGAACCACCTGGAATCTTTTCAGTTACAGAGTCTTGCTCTCACCCCTGGAGGTTGGGATTCTGTAGGCTGACATGGGACCCTGAACTCTGTGGCTTTCAGAAGAGCTTTGGTAAAGCTAAGACAGGGACCATGACCCTGTCCTTCCTCTGCTATACGGTCCCATGGTTTTCCCCTTGGCACCGCAGTGATGTGTGAGCCCATTCAGTGGCGCACAGGAAGGCAGGAAAGAGGCCACCATTGTGAGCCACCTTCCCTGGAAGGTTTCTCACATTCATAGCCACACCTGGACTGTCACGCTAGGCTGAATGTGGCTGGGGCAGAGCTAGAGGCAGGATTACCACAAACCCATCACCAGGGTCTGGAGAGTACCACAGTTATCGCCATTGTGCTAAAGGCAGCATTTTGAATTTTTCTCTTAAATGTGGAGGTAAATCCAGAATCAACTTCCAGGAGGACTTGGAAGAAACAGCTTTCTTTAAACAGAGTAAGAAAATAAAGTGACAAACAAATGAATTTCCAACTGATTCTCTATGTGAATTTGTTAAACACACAGGAACATGGACTGCAAGGGAAAGGTTAGCTGTGATTGGGAAGAGGCAGGCAACAAAAAGTCATAGGGAAATGTTTACAGAAAGCTTCCTTTTCAACTAAACAGAAGACCAGATGTTACCACAAACTGCTCCACGTGTGAAAAATTCTTCTACAGAGTCCTGGCCAGGAAAAATAATTGACATCTTCTTGAAAACATGGGTAGCTTTTAGTGCTGGCAATTAGGTACCTCAGTTCCTTTCAGTTATCATGTAGAGTTATCACTTCTCTCAAGCCAAATCATAAAAGGTCTGGCCATGTTTCAGTATGAATTGGAAATGTTCAAAGAACACTGGGATTATAATTCCTAGTAAACCTTTCAGTTTTTGTCTTTGTTTCACGACCTAAATTATGCTCAGGGGAAAACAAACAAAGTTGTTATCCTCAACCATATGTAAATTCAGAGACCATCTAGGGTGGATCAATGAAAACTTGTCCCGGAAACAGAAGGTTTCCATGTAACTAGTTATTAAATCCTGTGGGGAAAGGGCAGGCCAGACATAAGAGGAGGAAGAACTCTCTGGCAAGGATTTAGCATCCGTCTCTGCGACAGAAAAAGGAAAGAATGTTCAGACTTATTTTTGCACCCAGGAGGGCACATAAGCCCACTGAAAGGACCCGGGGCTGAAGCGAGCAGCGTTCCCAGATGCAACTTGTCCAGATAGGCTAGGAAGTACCGCAGACACAACAAAACCCAAATCTCAGTGGCCTGGAAAAACACACAAGTGGAGGCTACAACCTGGACCTGAGCAGTCAGGTGTGAGATCTCCAAGGGGAAACTCAAGGAAATGACGTAAGGAGGCAGCAGATCTAAAAGTTATTGTAGAAATGAGGTTCTGGTACTCTGATACTAATGAAGGCTGATGTTGATTGTGGGCTCATCGTCCTAAATGTTTTCATGTATTGATTCAATATGTATCTATTGAATGATGATAGCTTGCTGGATCTGGAGACACCAGGAAATGAACCAAATGGCCTGGCTTTGTGGACTTGACATTCTAGTAGCTTTATGTACATCCTTTAATCCTCGGGACCATCCTCTTGAAGGTGGGCATTACTATCACCCCAATTTCATCAACTGGAAAACAGAGGCACACAGACGTCTCACACAGCCAGGAAGTGGCAAAAGTGAGGTTTGAACTCTGGCAGCCTGACTCCAGAACACATGCTTTCAACCAGCATGCTATGTTCACAGCGCTGATGCCCAATGAGGACGGTCATTCTTTGCTGTTCCCAAAATCTGGAAGAGGGGCTAAAGAAAGTAGGATGTGCATTACCATGAAGTCAGATGGAGGGCCACATGCGAGGCTAAGTGCCAAATGTCCTGCGTGGAATAGCACTGACAGGCTCAAGGCATCAAGGTTTCTACTGCCTCTGTTCATCACAGAGACGGGAATCCTAGTTCCTAAGATTGTGAATTCAAGAGTCTGCTCGTTTCAGAAAGATATGGACTAGGAAAAATTGGCTCAAACCCCTAAGCTCATGTTCGGGCAGTGCAGGGCATTGGCACCCAGATGGCATATATTTGGATTCCAGCCTGAATACCAGTGCCTGTGACCTTGGGCAAATTGCTTGTCCGCTTAAATCTTAGCTTCCTCATCTGTAAAATGAAATATGTAAATAGTATTTTCCAGATAAGTTTATTGTAAGATTAAAAGTAATTAATGCACGTAAGTGGAGTTCTGGAACATGGAATGTCCCCAATAAATGATTATCCATAGGTGTCAAATTGGCCTAATGTTCCTCAATGATAATAATAGTAATAATGGTGGTGATGATGATGATAGTTAATGGGACCTTAGCAGCCACTAGTTGAGGAAATTCAAAAGAGTGAGGATTATTTTACAATAGGAGAGTGTTCAGAAGATTATGTCCACACAAACTGCCCAAGCCCCTCTCTGCTGCCCAAGTAACAAGTCCTTACCCCACATTTCTCTCTGAGTCTGCTTTCTCAGGCTTCTGGCATTCATTTCTGCTCTCATCACATTTTGTCTAATTAACATCAAATTCGAATCCACAGTCACTACAGAGAAAATCTTCCATCAGGATTAACATCTTAATCCCTGGTGGCGTGCAAGCTGGGAGAATGTTCGCTGAGCCTGGGACAAGTCCTGCCAGCCCAAAACACAATCAAGGAGGCATGGAGCCAATATACAAGCGACTGAGCCACTATGATTAAGAGAAGTTTCCTTCAAAAGCTATTGGTTCCCTGAAGGAAACATATCAAGCACTACCATAGAGAGAATTTAGGACATTTTGCTCTCAAGGGGCTCAATTATTTCTAAATATATTTCAAATAAATGAGACTTTCTTAAACCATTTATCACCATAGCAACTAAGCTGGCAGAGTTGGTGGGAGTTTTAGCTTCTATCAACTGTGAAATATGCTTGTTACTTGCAAGTCTTTAGGAAAAAAAAAGTGTTCTGTTGAATAAGTGCAGCAACAAATTCATGAAGACTCACAGGAAATTAATGAATAAAGGGATGACAAGAGCATTTGCAAAGATGTACAATCTTACTCTGAGAGTTAAATAATAAAATTCCATTGGACAGGATCTCATTATGCCCCCAATTTGGTTATCTCAGAAGTAAAATAATTCTCTTAAAATGCAAATTATTTTCTCAATCATACGTTCCAGCGTGTGTGGTGCCTGGAAGTTTGTGGCCGGGAGATCAAGAGACGTGGGTTCTAGTCTCACTTCCGATGTTAGTTAGCACTGTGTTTTGGGTAAGACTTTCAACCTCAAATCTATTTCCTTTTCTATACAGTGAAAGGATGTGGGACTCTATTGTTCGCTTTGAATTAAGTGAGGTAAACACTAACTTTTAAAACTTTTAAAACTTCTTTCTGGCCTTCAAACATTTTTTGTCTGTATAGCTGTCATTTATTTATTTTTTAGTTTCTAGGAAATGAACCGGGTGTTCAGGCTCATTACGGCTACGCGTCTACATAAAGACTCTGACTCCCCTCTTGCTCTTGCAGAATCTCAAACATACCAAAGGGAAGGGAAGGCTGACCTCTACAAGGCATCTTTGAAGGGTAGAGGCAGGTATTTATATTTCTTGAGCAACTTGGTACTGACGGGCACTTTTACATATTATCTCCTTTCACCCTTACAACCTTGTACATTAGGGATTATAATTCCCACTTTAGAGCCAAGGAAATAAAACATCTAATCTACTGTCCCACAGTGGGGCTGGGGCTTTAACTCACGTCTGCTGGTCACCAGAGACAGCACTCACCAGACTGCCTGTCCTTTGAAACCATCCTGTTCAAAGACACCTGAGCTTAAGTCCGGCACCTTCACCTACTCGCTGTCTGACCTCAGGCAAGTTAGTACTGTCCTTGGGCTTTAACATCTTTATCTCCGAGAGACTGGTTCATATGGAGTGAACACTTGAGACAATGGGCAACTTCAGACAAAAAAAAAAAAAAAGAAAAGAAAAGAAAAAAGGATCAGAAGGTATCCCAGGAGCAGGAGGGTGAGAATTTCAGACTCACCGTGGCCATGGGCATTTCCTTCAGGAAGGGGGCGAGGTGACCATGTGTAGAAGATTAAGTTCAGCCTTTTGAAAGCGAGGATCAACTTAGGGAGCACAGGTTTTGAAAGGAGTTCATTCAGCACTCACAACTGGAAATAGATGTCAGACACTGAAATAAAAATATGCTAGAAAAGAGCTTTCTGGCAGCTGCCACGGGGTTAGGTTGAAAGCAACAGGCTGCATTCTGCCATCTCTGTATTTCTCTGCAGGTGATCTACTTTTAACCGAACCCCAGGGTCCAGACATAAGAGAAACAGAATCTACTGGAAGAGGAGACTTTGTTTAAAGACTGGAATACTACTTTTTACGGGGTTTCCTTTCCAGATGATCTCACAGTGCCTTGATAGTACGGATGGTATATTTTCATTGGAATCACACCACTCCTTCTATTTCTGTACACTCCGAAGGAATAGCCAGCTGCGATGAAGAGGAGAAAACACACCCAGCCTGCATCTCAATCCTGGCGCCTTCACCTCACCTTAGTAATTCTGTCAAACAGGCTCAGGGTCCTTTTTTTTTTTTTTTTTTTAATATTTATTTTTGAAGGAGAGAGAGACAGAGTGTGAGCAGGGGAAGGGCAGAGAGAGAAAGAGACAGAATGTGAAGCAGGCTCCAGGCTCTGAGCTGTCAGCACAGAGCCCAACACGGGGCCCGAACTCATAAGCTGTGAGATCATGACCTAAACCGAAGTCGGTCGCTTAACCGACTGAGCCACCCAGGCGCCCCAAGCTCAGGGTCCTTAATTCATGAATTAGAAGAGAGGCCATTAGATACCTTTCTTGTATATCATGCCTCTGAATACAAGTGGGAGAGAGAACTTCTGCTTCAAGAAGAGGAGTTTTGTACAAACGCAGACAGACCCGGAGTCAGCCAGGGGTGCAGCCCATCCTGACTCCTTCACTTACGAGTTTACATCAATAAATTGTGTGACATCAATAAATTACTGAGCCACTCTGTACTTTGTTTTTCTCATCTGAAAACAGCTAGGGAAGTTCTAAGAGCCGTCAGTTTCCAGGGAGTAAGTGTGGGGCTGAAAGCAAAAGATAAGACAAGGAGTCAAAAATGTGAACTCTGGGAGGAAGTTAGGTAGGGAATAAGATTCAAAGCGGGATGACGTTTTGAGGTCAACACATTGGTGGCGTGAGGAGCATGGGTATCCAGAACCCATGCACAGCCGTGGATGCATGAGCAGGAGCGGAGGGCCCCGTCACCAGCCAGGCAGAAGTGGTGGCAGGCCCGGTGCTATGACTGTCCATATTGTGACCAAATCACCAAGACAAAGGAGAAGAGGAGACAAGAAGTCCTCAGACTGTGAGAAGCAGCCAATTCCAAGGGTAGGATGATACGAAGAGGACCACAGGAAGGGGCTCAGATACACAATGCTTTACGAATACCACTGTTGACATTTGCACTCCCTGGGGTTGCCAAGGTGGAGGGAAACCATGCAAAGCCCTCCAGTTCCTCCGCATGTTCTTCCTTCTGCTTTCACGTCAAGGACCTCAACTATGACGCCTACACTGCTCTGCACACGGCATCCATTCAGACACCCCCTGTGCCAGAACCTAGGAAGAAACAGGGAGACTTTGGGAGTGGTGTTCTTCTGAAAGCACCAGGATTGGAATGAGCAAGGAGAGTCCTTCCATCCACAGGAAGCGGCACTCTGCCTCCTGCCCCCTCTTCCTCTGTCTGTGCTGGGTGATAGGGCATCACCTGACCTCCCTCCATGTCCTTGTCCCCTTTTCCCGAGTAGCTATACTCCCGGGCGTGCGTGTGTGGGTGTGGGTATCAGAGGTCTCTGCCTGGACCCAACGTGGACAGCCCTGAAAAGGGCTTCGGGCAGCATCTGTGCATAGTCACAGGTCACTCTCTTCCCTTATGGCTGGGCTTTCCACTTTCACAGTTAATAGCCCTCCATGTAGGTCAATCCTCAACGCAAGTTCTTTTCTAAAAAAAGTAATTTGTTTTATTTTGCATGTTTTCAACTTTTGTTTTTGAAACAATTGTAAACTTACAAAAACTTGCAAAAACAGTACAAAGGACTGTCATACACGGTTCATCCAGATTTAATTTCAAGAAGCAAAAATACACAGGGGCCCCTGGGTGGCTCAGTTGGTTAAACATCTGACTTTGGTTCAGGTCATGATCTCACAGTTCGTGAGTTTGAACCCCGCATTGGGCTCTGTGCTGACAGTGCAGAGTCTGCTTAGGATTCTCTCTCTCCCTCTGTCCCTCTGCCCCTCCCCTGCTGGCGCTCTCTCTCTCTCTCTCTCTCTCTGTCAGTCTCAAAAATAAATTTAAAAAATAAACATTTAAGAAGCAAGAATACATAAAAGAATTCTCATAGATCCTTTACCCAGGTGCACCACTGGGTTCCTTTGCCACATTTGCTACCCCACTTTTCTATCTCTTATGATATATATGTATATACAATTTTTCGTGAACCATTTGAGAGTAAGTGGCAAGCATCATGTCCCCTTAGTTTTAACCTGCACAGCGTACATTTCCTAATTACAGAACATTCTCTTATATGATTGAAGTACAGTTATCAATATCAAGAAATTTAACCTGGACGCAATATTATTATCTAATCCACAGAACATATTCAAATTTTGCCAATTTTCCCCAGTCATGTCCTCTGTAGCATTTTCTTTTTTCCTGGCCAAGTGTCGTAGTTGCTTCTAGCTACCGTATCTACTTAATCTCCTTTAATCTTGAACTGTTTCTTCATTTTCTTTTGTCTTTCATGAAATGCATTGAGATTTTCAGAGAGTACAGTACATTGTGCATTTTAAAAATATTTCTCAGCTTGAGTTCACTGTGTTTCCTCATGATTAAATTCAGGTTATGCCTTTTTTGGCAGGAACATCACAGTCATATTGTGTCTTTCTCGGTGCATCCCAGTAGGACGCATGGCATCTCAGTTAGTCTCATGATTGGGACATTAACTTTGATCACTGTACATTTTGTCTGAATTTGGCCTGCACATTAGAATTTTTAAATGCTCTCCATGTCAAAAGAAGAATAAGAGTCAGTGCTCTGGGCCAATTAAGTCAGATTTTCTGAGAGTGGGAACCAGAATGTTTCAAAGCTCTCAAAGGTATCTTGATGGGTAGCTGGGGTCGAGAACCACAGGTGTGCACCCAGGAGATTAAATCCACCCTTAATCAAAGGGGAAACCTAGACTGCACTGGTTTCCTCAAGAGCTTCTAGCGGGTTAGTGGTGGGGCCATGGATACTAGCCCAGGCCTTCTTTCCTGCTAACTGTGAGTCTTCCCTGAATGAGGCAGAAGTCAGACAATTGACACCTTTTTTTTTTACCTGAGAGGGGATCAGAGGTGTTTTTATGCTTCCAGCCCAGGGAAACTGAGAAAAGCAGACAGTTATGTTCAGGTTGTTCCATGACTGACTACATCCTTTCTACTCAAAGTATGGCCCCGGAAGCAGCAATGTTGGCCTCAGAATCTCAGCCCACCCTCAGACGTGTTGGACCAGAATCTGAATTGTAACAAGGTCTCCAAGTGTTTTAAGTGCAAATGAAAATTTGAGAAGCATTGGACCACAGCACAGGGGCAGTAATGCAGAAGTTAGCAGACCTTTGGACATTACATATCATACGGTCTTTGTTGCAACTACTCATTCTGCCTGTATAGCACAGAGCAGCCACAGGCAAGAATGAATTGAGCGTGGCTATGTTTACAGCAACCCAAGTAGCAGACCAACACGGCCCATGGACTTTAGTTTGCTGACCTCTGCACTAATGCAATGAAGCAGGATGGAAGGACGATCATATAAACTCACAAAATTGGGAAATTACAAATTCAGATCCTACCTTCATCACCAACCAATTTTGTGGCCTCAAACAGATTACTGAACACTTCTGGGTTTCATCTGTAAATTGTGTAAGGAAAACCCTACCACGTAGGGTCAAGAATCATGTTAAAGGTGTGGCCTGAAGAAAGCCCTCGGTAAGTGTCAAATGCCTTGCTTCCTTCCAACCCTTTTGTGTACAGACTCAATGGTTCTGGTAGTTTGCACCCGGGCACTGCAACACAGATAAGCCAAACAGTTTTTGGTCCAAAACAGCATTTTAATTTGGCTCTGGAATGTTCTTTTGTTTGCATTTGATTATAAGAAGTCTGATCATCTGAAAATCTCCCACATGTCTAGTCAGATAATAATGCCAAACCACAAAAACCCAGCTCTCTCAAAGCAGGAAATCCATCAGCTTTACCCCTCCCCACATTGTCCCTTCCCTTTCCCTTTTTCTACAGCTTATTCTGTCTAGAAGATGAAAGGCACCTCCCCATCCAACCTCTTTCTCCAAGCTCAGGTTTTTCTGACTCATAATTTCCCTAAGGGAGAGAAGAAAATAGAAAGTGAAATGATTTTGCTTAAAAGACTTGGGTAGTTTAGGATGGGGGGAGAGGGCAGTACGTCTACTTTAAGGATGAGGTTTCCAAATAGTTTTAACAGGATGATTCAACAGGAGAGAAAAATGTCAAATGGGACTGACGGTGTGTCCAGGATGGTCTATCAGGGAATAATGACAGCATTAAAGAGGAAGCAGTCAGTGAGCAGTGACATCTATGATGGCACACAGCCCCGGACTAATTATAACACAAGGGTCCGTGCAGAAAGCTGATTGGCACCTTTTCCAAGCAGCTTGGAAGTCAGCAAGGGAATCTAGTTCTTATTGCAGTTGTCGTTAAATTGGGAGCAGGAAACTGATGGACAAACAGGTAGGGACAGGGATAAAAATAAAACCTGGTGATGCCAGGAGAGTGATAACATGCCATCTTAGAGGCTGATTCAGAGCAGCTCAAATAATCCCAATGTAGAACCCCAGAAAAATGGCCCATGCATGATGCCATTTGGTTACAGAGAGCTTAAGATTTTGTGAGATATCTAATTAATTATAAGGCCACTCTAGGTCAAGGAGCCCTGAGAACTTCCACTGAGGATGATAATTTAATCACTTCTATTGTGCTTTTCTTTCTAGCTCATGTGTATCGAAGTGACCAAGAAAATATAATTGAGATCTCTAGATCCCAGGAGGGGTACTATTTATGTTTTGGAGTTCTGGAGAGCAGGCAGATGGCAAACGGGAATGGCAAGCCCTTACATATTACCATATACAAATGTAGCGGTATTCTGAGCTAGAAGGGATATGGGTGGGGGGCAAGATTGGCTGTAAGAGGGAAAGAATCTGATCTGGATTTAAGAAGTGTACTAGGGTTGGGGCGCCTGGGTGGCTCAGTCAGTAAAGCATCAAACTTCAGCTAAGGTAATGATCTCATGGCTTGTGAGTTCGAGCCCTGCATTGGGGCTCTGTGCTGACAGCTTAGAGACTGGACCCTGCTTCCAATTCTGTGTCCCTCTCTCACTCTGCCCCTCCCCGCTTGTGCTCTCTCTCTCTCTCTCTCTCTCTCTCTCAAGGATAAATAAAACATTTAAAAAAAGAATAAAAAAGGTACCAGGGTTTAAAACCATGGATCTCACGCTGGAGTTCTATCTGGCCTGCATGCCTTCTTGAAGATAGAGAAAAGGTATGGGAGAAGGAGTCTACTTTTAGATTGTACATGACACAAAGGACATTCTTAAGCATGGCTGTGACACTTCTTTTCTGCTCTTATATATAAGAATAAGCAAATAAAAACCACCAGACGAAAAGATTTAGCCGTTCAATAGAAAGGAAATAGAGGTAAGGAATTGGAACACATATAAACTTCTATAATTAATATTTTCAATGATATTTCAGATGATATTGCAGGAAGATGTTAGGAAAGGAATAGTCAATATCAGGAAAACATTGTTTCAGGTAATAAACCCCACTGGCACATTAAAAAAAAAAATACTTTGGAGGAAGTCACCAGCAAGTTGGATCACGAAGAAAATGGAGAAACTGATAAAAACAGAGCTAAAAACATTTTCCCGAATTCAGAGGAAAAGCACAAAGATAAGAATATAATGATGAGCAGAATGACAAGAGACTATGAAAACTGACCCAGGAGATCCAACATCCAACACATAATAGATGTAACACGAGGGGGTGAAATTGAGCACAAAGAAAAGCGAAATCAAAGAAATAATTGAATAAAAGTTGCCTAAGTTAAAGAAAAATTTGAAGCTTTGCCAGGAAATGGATTTTCAAATAGCTGATGATACTAATCACTTAAAAAGTCTTCCTTTCCAGCAGGAAAAAAACCATCTATAGAAGGGAAAAAACTCGCAGGATAAAGCCAGATTTCTTCCTTACTGCCCTGGACACTAAGTGAAAATGGAACTTTTCTATGAGATTTTAAGAGAAAGGTTTGCAATACCTTTTGAGAGGTAAGAATTCTATACTCAGCAAAGCTATAATTTATGAATGAAATCATTAAGGTATTCTCAGATATGCAAGAACTCATACCCTTCCTGAAAACATTACCTAGAAAATAATTGAGCCACTTAAAAAAAATTAAAACAGTTAACTCAGGAAAAATGAAAATATGGTACAAAAACATAGATATGAAATAATGGAACTACTTAAAACTGACTTAACCTCCAAATAATTATTGTAAATATGTTTTCCCTTTATAAGAACCATAATTTATTTTCTTTCTTTAAAAATAATTTAAAGAATAACATGTTGCTTTAAAACAACCAGACCCAAACAATGAAGTTAACAAGCATTTCCTGTTTCTACCACAATCTGGACCAGGATCCAGTGGTAATCATGTTCTTTTTTTAACAGCTTTAATATGGTTTTGCAGCCTCGTAACAGTGAAAAGAAAACGAGTTTTTTTGAAAAATAATAAATACAATTAACATGATTGTTAATAATGGTAATCTGGATGTTAAATCCCAGATTACCTGAATTAAAACTCCTGGGAGGAGAAGGGAACAGAGAAACCGTAGACACAGCCTACAGTTTGCAGCCTGCACGGTGGACACGATGAAGACTATCCCCAATCACAATATGGGTAATGGGCTAAAAGAACTTGATTGCCTACTGAAAGAAAAGCATCAAAATGCTAATTACAGAGTAGCTAATATATAAATCGAAAAAAAAGATGCTAGAAAGAAACACTAATGGGATATGACAAAAGAGGTAAAGAAGAAAATGTCAAGCCTGATATCCTGTCATCATGGTGAATTTTATCTTCCATGGCCAAACCCAAACAATTAAAAGCAACATCATTTGTGACTGAACTAGTGAGGGCGGCTGAGCTTCAGGTTGGTACAAGGTCATTCTTGGCGTTGGTCCTTTTCAGACCTGCTTCCTTACTGCCACCTGTGGTCCAGTGACTGGGGCCCTCTGCTCTTGAACTGCGTACTATCAAGTTCACCATTATAAAGAAATTTTCCTGCTGAAAAATACCAGAGAACGAAAAACTGGACGCCCAATCAGGAAATAGAACAAGTAACATTCAGTGAGCGGTACTGAGCTGCAGTAATGGTGCTGTATTTATTGTCTTTTCAGACACATATCACACTAACCTTTTTAAAATAAGAAGATTTAAAGTCATCTTGACATGTCCTCCTTAAACGTAAAGAAGGGGCCGTGTTTCCTGAGATGAGGGAATGTGGATGAGAGCATTCTCTACCTTTACGTCAACACAAGACAGAATTCCGATGCATCATTTGTTCAGGGAGAGTGTGGGAGGCAGAAGTGAGGTTTAAGAATTGTGAAGTTTAGGAGCATCTGGGTGGTTCAGTGGGTTAAGCCTCTGACTTCAGCTCAGGTCATGATCTCACAGTTCGTGGGTTCGAGCCCCACATCGGGCTCTGTGCTGGCAGCTCGGAGCCTGAAGCCTGCTTCGGATTCTGTATCTCCCTCTCTCTCTGCGCCCCCATCCCACTTGTTCTCCCTCTCTCTCTATATCTCTCAAAAATAAATAAAAATTACAAAAAATTAAAAAAAAAAAAAGAATCGTGAAGTTTGCTAAGGAAGACATCTAGATACAGAGTCCCAAGGATGGGCCAAGGGAGGGATAAAAACACAACTGGCCACAGCAACAACTCAAACAGCATATAGGAGTTAAGTGTGTGTAATTCCAGTCGACGCACATTCTTCACATTTTTTACATTTTTGCAATTTCTGGAAACTTCTTTTATAATCTTATTTTAGATATAGAGCTGTCCCCAGCACCTGCTCTCAGGAAAGTGTTTTTTGTTTTTTTTTTTAATTTTTTTTTAACTTTTTTTTTTTTTATTTATTTTTGAGACAGAGAGAGACAGAGCATGAACAGGGGAGGGGCAGAGAGAGAGGGAGACACAGAATCTGAAACAGGCTCCAGGCTCTGAGCTGTCAGCACAGAGCCCGACGCGGGGCTCGAACTCACGGACCGCGAGATCATGACCTGAGCCGAAGTCGGACGCTCAACCGACCGAGCCACCCAGGCGCCCCAGGAAAGTTTTTGATGTAGTCCTGTCTACCTTAGTAAGAATCCAGAGCATCACTTCTGCCAGAAGCCTTTGCACTGTCAATCTCATTAATTATTACAAAATTGAAACTGCTGTAACTCCTTAGAGAAATTCTAAGCATCGGCAAAGTGAGTAGGAAAAGTATTTTGAAGAGCAGAAGATATTTCCTGATTTGAAAACTCAGGAAAAGAAAATCCTGCACACAGCTGCTTTAGTAGCTTTATGCATAGTTGGCAAAACTCGGAAGCAACCAGGATGTCCTCTAGTAGGTGAATGGATAACAAAGGTAGGTATATCCAGACAATGAAATATTATTCAACACTAAAAAGAAATGAGCTATCAAGCCATGAAAATACATGTGGACCTTAAATGCATATTACTATGTGAAAGAAGATTATTTGAAAGGCTACACACGGTATGCTCCTAATTACCCAACATTCTGAAAAGGCGAAACAATGGAGACAGTAAAAATATCAGTGGTTGCCTGAGGTTAAGAGGAAGAGAGGGATGAGTAAGGCAGAGCACAGGTATTCTTGGAGCAGGGAAACTGCTCATTATAATATTATAATGGTGGATACTTGTGCCATTAAACATTTGCTGGAACCCATAGAATGTAAAACCCACAAAACTGTAGACTTGGGATGATTACGATGTTATCAGTGTGAGTTCAGCATCTGTAACAAATGTACCCCTCTGGTGGGGATGTTGATAGTGGGAGAAGCTGAGCATGTAGAAATAAAAGATACATGGGAACTCTCTACATTTTCTATTAAATTTTCTTGTGACCCTAAAACTGCTCTAAAAAATAAAGTCAATTAAAAACATTCCAAGTATCAGCAAGTCAGCAGGAAAAGCGTTTTGAAGAGCAAGAGCCTCTGCATTTCTATCACTGGCAGATACTTTCCTGAAGCCACTCCACTCAGTGCAGTCACCATGGCTATGGGATCAACATGGGTTCTTTTGCCTTACCAGTTTAGCAATGTCAGCTATGTAACCTTGAGTGCATCATTTAACTTATTTCTTCTCTCCTTCATGGGGAGCAATGACATTGCTGCAATGTCATCTGTCATTGTTGCAATGACAGAAGAGTGCATGTCCTGATGCAGTTCAATAAGGAGTGGTTGTTGTGATTTTTGTCATTATTTAATACATCCCAGGGAATTTCACGGGTTATAATAGGGAGATTTGAAAAGAAGGAAAAAGCCAATGGTTGCTTATGCCCACCACACACATGTACGTAAATATACAGATGTATGTACATCCAGTACGTGCAGCTTCTATATCACACGCCCTGTAGCTGGCTTAGTGCATTTATGGAAATGCTTTCTCCATCCTATCATTGATCAGATCCGATAATAATGGTTCAGAATGAGACCCATAACACTTAAGTCCTGTTCTCCTGACACTTTCATCTGTCCATCAATTTGTATAAAGGAACAAAGAAAAGAAATAAATGAATTTTTTTTTTTTAAAAGTGTTAAGTGGGGAAGGAAAACGTGGTGTGAATTTTTGTGCACAAATAATAAAAGGATGGTTTGATGAGCAGGAAAAAATTATATGCAAGCATAAAATACTTGTTAACTAAAAATTTTTTCCTTCATTAAACCTTTTGTTGCTATGGAAATGTCTTTGTGCTGAAGTTTTAGATACTTGTTCAAAAACTCTGAAAATATTTACTAATTATCAAGCTCCAGAATTTGCATTTATTTTTAATATTTTTAGGAGACTGCGTTTTAAGTACCATGTTTTTTGAAATCAGGATTATTGTTTGACAATTTTGTTACTCACATTTCTTCATTACTTGCCCCAACAAGCCTTACCTCCCACATAGACAGCCACTCCCTGAAGGGGTCCTAAGAGGGCCCCAAGGAAAAGCAGCCCAAAGAACTGTATGATCCCAGGCTCCAGCCCTGATGTTGTAGGCCATTGTTTTGACCTCAGTGCAACAAAGCAATGACACTGTTTCCATTTAGCTTTCCTTCTACTAGGAAGAGAAAGATATATAACAAATAATTTGGACAATTTCAGATAGATTGAAGTTCTATGAGTAAAATGAAACAGTGCAGTAGTGTGAGAGGGGACTCTGGGCAAAAAAAGAAAGCTTTTTGAAAGAGTAGGCAGGAAAATTTTGTGAGAGAGCAACACTTGAGTAGAAACTCCACTGATAAAAAAATATTCCAGGGAAAAGAACTATCTGTGAATACAAAAGCACTATAGCTGAAACGAACCCGAACTGTTCCAGGAAGATCAGGGCAGCCCTGATGGCCAGGAGCACAGGGAGGGGAAGCGGTTCAAGATAACTCTGGCAGGAAGAAGATCATGTGGGGCTTAGAGCTCTCGGGGGCATGAATTTTATGCTGAGCATAAAGGAAAACCATCAAAGAATTTTTAAACTGGGAGCAAAATTTTCTTACTTAGATTTCACAAAATTACTCTGATACCTAACAGTGGATTTCAGAGTCAAGATATACGCAAAAACCAGGAATGAGCTTATAGCAGTGGACCAAGCACCTCAGGATAGAGAGGTAGAGTGCTGACACTGGAGACGATGAAAAGCGGTTCCTAAGGGAAGGGATACCCTTCAGAATGTTAGGGCGTAGGACTGTGCTGAGGAATCAAAGGATGATTTATATTATTATTATTCCTCAAAAAAGATGTTGAATTACATGAAATACATTTTCAAAATAGGGATATATTGTAATTTTTCCCTTTTGTTTTTTAAAATTTTAATTCCAATATAGTTAACATACAGTGTTGTATTAGTTTGATGAATGAATAAAAATGCCACACACACACACACACACACACACACACACACACACACTGGAATATTATTCAGCTATAAAAAAAGAGATTTCCCCCCTTTTGGTTATTAACAAGTATTTAATATTAATCAATTTTCTGAAATTTTATCTCCTTGGTCTTGCTTTATTAATTCCTTTGAAATACTACTACATTTCCTTAGCTAATACTTCGCTTACTGATTTTCAGATTGATATGTATAATTGTGACTGGCTTGTAATTTTTATCTTTATAGGATTTTTAAAACAGTACTTACACATGCTTTAGAATTTAGAAACTTTTTTTTAATGCTCTGGATTAGATGGGGCACCTGGGTGGCTCAGCTGGTTAAGCGTCTGACTTCAGCTAGGTCATGATCTCACAGTTTGTGTGTTCGAGCCCCGCGTCAGGCTCTGTGCTGACAGCTCAGAGCCTGGAGCCTGCTTCGGATTCTGTGTCTCCCTCTCTCTCTGTTCCTCCCCCGCTCATGCTCTCTCTCCTTCAAAAATAAATAAAAACATTTAAAAAAATTAATGCTCTGGATTAGAATATTTTATATGGCTTTAAATGATAAGGTCCTTGGGGTAGCTGGGTGGCTCAGTCGGTTGAGTGTCCAACTCTTGATTTGGGCTCGGGTCATGACCCCAAGGTCATGGGATCCAGCCCCACTTCAGGCTCCTCGTTGAGCATGGAGCCTGCTTAAGATTCTCTCTCTCTCTCACCTGCTGCCCCCTCCCCCACTTGCACACACTCTCTCTAAGATAAGATGGTAAGATAAGATAAGATAAGATAAGATAAGATAAGATGAGATAATAAAATATTTCCTTAATGGTTAGGTAGAATTCCATTGTGAAACTACTTGAACATGGTGCTTTTTGTTTAGATGTAGCTCAATAATGCTTTTAATTTCTTCTGTGGCAGTTAGTCTGTTCAGGATTATTTCTGTATCTTCTAGAGTCAATTTACTAATTTATATTTTCTTAGAAATGTAACCATAGCAAACGAAACTATAAACAAAAGTATTTTTGATTTCCAGGTGTATTATTTTGATTCCTAGGTGTTTTAAATTTCCAGGAATACTTGTTTTGACTTTTTTGTATTTCAGTAACACCTAGTTTCTAGTTTTGTTGAATTGTGATCAGAGAATATTGTCTGTTACTTTCTACTTTGAGGACTTAATTGATGTTTATATATGCTTTATTACATGGTCAATCTTTAAGACTGTTTCATGAACTGTCTTTTGGCTCAGAGTTCAACATGCAGTTAAAAACAAATACAGTAAAACCTTGGATTGCAAGTAACTTGTCCTGCAAGTGTTCTGCAAGACAAGCAAACATTTCTAATAAATTTTAACTTGATAAATGAGTGATGTCTTGCAATACAAGTAGTACGTGGTGCGAAATGTCACATGATCACAACTGAGCCAATGGGTTTTGAAATTCACTTTGATATACAAGTGCTTTGGATTACAAGCATGTTTTTGTAATGAATTACACTCACAAACCAAGGTTTTACTGTATTTCTTTATTGTGTATGAATCTGCCATGTTTTTTTTTTTACTTTATTTATGTAAAATCTTTGTATCTACAAAATATCCTAGCCATATATCTGGACAAATTCCCATTCTCTAAAGAAGAGGGTCAGAGGTAAGAATAGAATTGTCAGGTCCCTAGGGGTATGAATTTGTTCCATGGGAAAAAAAGAAAAAGCAGGGGCACATAGTGGATATATTTACCTAGATCTAAAAGTATGCATACCAAGTCCAGATTTACATGATCTGATGTGTTCCTATATTGGATGCTGCTCTTAAAATTACTATATCGTCATGACTTAGCATACTATACAGTATTACAAGAAAATAAGGATGCTTTCTCTGCACTATGTAGAACTATATCCATGAGAAATGTGGTAAAGAAAGCCAGGTGGAATACAATGTATATAATGGGTGTTAAAAAAAGGAAGGAAAGAGAAAGAATCTCTATTTGTAATAATTTGTATAAACAATAATGAAATTCTGAAATGACCATTTGAACCACTGGGAATGGATGTGAAAGTAGGGAGAAATGTATACAGGAAATACTTTTTCATGATTTACTTTTATACACATTTAAAAATTTTAAACTATATGAAATTTGCACCTAATCAAAAATTTAATAAATCAATATCATAAAGAACTAATAAGCCCACAAAAAATGCACTTAAGGATTTCCTGGGATCCGAAGAACCCCAATTTGAGAAATTCCTATTTTGCAAGTTTGTTTTTACAACAATACATGGACATGAAAAATATTCAAACAGTACAAAACTGAAAGCAAACCTTCCATCATATTGTCAGAAATATCTCTGTGCATAACTACCAGGTTTCTGGGTTGTGGTTGTGTATGTGCTTGTGCACACATTGGGTATGGGTACCTGAAACTTCTACGGGCTGGAATTGACAACACTTGGAATTCCTGTCATAATTTTTGGTCCCTACTAGTTTTCTACTTATAAGATAAATTTCAGTAATTTGTGTTTTCAAAAACTATTATCACTTTAATTTTTCAAATGTGCTTGATAGATTTATGATAGACTCCTATTAATTTTTCAAAGCCCTGTGCATGATGATACATCTTTTTTTTAATCTCCATAATGGTATATTACTGCTTTATCTTCCTTTAGCTTACTAATCAGCAAGCTTCCAGGTCATGACCTTGTAGTTGATGGGTTCAAACCCGCATTGGGCTCTGAGCTGGCAACATGGAGCCTGCTTGGGATTCTCTCTCTCCTTCTCTCTCTCTGCCCCTCCCCTGCTCATGCTGTCTCTGTCTCTCTCAAAATAAATAAGTAAACTTAAAAAAAATCAGCAAGCATCCTTAAAGTGCATTTTAATAACAATCTTTTCAATAATACAGCTGCTGCATACCTTTACCAATTCTACTCTTTGCTTTCATTTTATAACTTATTAATATCCACCACACCATTTATTTTTTATTTTTTCTTTCTTTAAATTTAATCGGCTGTTAGTTTCTTAAAGTTTAGCTTATTTGTTTTTATTTCCAATTATAATTTTATCATCTTTAAAAGGTATGAATTATTGTTTGGTGACATTTTCGCATATTGTATCATAGCTCACTTAGGAAAACAACTTTGAATTTTCCATATGATTAAAATACTGGCTTCCTTGTATTGTGTGTGTCAAATGATGACTTTATACTTTTGACTTTGAAGAAGCTACCAAGGTTTTCTTTGTAGCCTACAACATGATTCATAGGATTCACTCTCTGCTTAGAGTATAAGATCATTGCTGTAAATATGTACTAACTGAAGCCTTACAATTATAATCTTCTTATAATCTTGCTTAATATTTCCTATTAGATTTTTCACAGCCTGGAAAATGTCTTTAAAAATTTGAATTCTAATTATTTTTTTTTCATTTACATTTTGAGACAAAGAGAAAATTCCATGCTATATAAACCATTAGATGAAAGTACCTTCGCTTTTAACAATTTGATCTCAGCGAGAACAAGCAGTACTTTATCAGGGAGACAGATTATCAGCTGCCTCAAGGGTAAAGAACACTACTCTGATACTGATTATATTCTCTCTTACGTAGTCCTTATTTCTGCCCAAATTTTACCATCCAACTATACAACTACCAAAAAAAATTTCTATGCTCTAACATATGATTACCTTATTTCAAATAATTATCAGTAAAATATCATCTCAACACAATGAGAACCCTAAATTGAAGGGTTTGGGAATTTACATTTGACTTTAACATAGTCCTATGCATGGCCCATCCTCCTTAACAAAGAGTTTAAGAAGAATGCACATTCAGAATCATGAACTGAAATACACTGCAAATAGCACTTGCCATTTCAAAGCAACCAAAGCTTCATTTTGCGTATGGATATCAGCAAAAGAACAGATGGTTAACACACTCCTTTCAACCATACTACCACTTACAGGGCATTATCTTTGACAATGACAGGTAGTATTACAAGAAAATTTGCCTATTAGGTGAGGGTTCTCTGTGTCAAAAAACTAAACTTCCGTTGGAGCAACACAGAAAGAGCCAATTCTAGGTCCTTTTTTAAAAATCAAGTAAATGAAGAAAATGAATGGTTATTGTATTTTCAGGCTGTGTAGGTACTGGCTTGTAAAAAAGGTATTCTATATATCTGGTCAGGAGTACCACAACTGTTGTTAAAATGGTTCTGCAATGATAAAGAACCAAGCCTGGTAAAAGACTTCTCATAGAATTATAAAATGTTAGATATAGTAGGAATACCAAAGTTCATTTGAAATGTATCAGTTAAGTTCATTGCAAGAAACAGATGGCATGTCTAAAATAGGATAATTCCAGCAGAGTTTTTAAAAGGCACTAATTGCAAAGACATGGGGAAATATGTAGGGAAATGATGACGGATGATGCAGTACCTTGGGATTAGTAATAGCGAAATGAATATACTACCCCTTAAGCCTGGAGGAATAAAGGGAGGAAGTAATGATGTGCCTGGGAAAGAAGAAGACTTATATAGAGAGTACCAACTTGGGAAGAGTTGTGAACTTAGTTGAGGGGCATGGACAACTTAATAGAAGCCCAGGGAGGGAGCTAAGGAACTAAATACCTAACTTCACTCTCCTCCCTGCCGGAGTCCAGCTCCAGCAGGTCCAGGGGTTCCCGAAGGATGAACGGCGTCGGCAAAAAAGTGAAAATAAAACAAAACAAAAATAAAAATAAAAAACTAAAATAAAAATAAAAATGGACACGGACAACAGCAGTGTGTTGAACTGGCCGATTTATTGCAGTAAACGTGGCATTATATATGCTAATGATTTCCTTGTAACATACGTCATCTATGTTTCTCTAACATTACCCAATTTTAAAATTGTTCCTTTGTATAATCACCCAATAAGGAATAACATGATTGTTTTGTCATAACGTTCCCTCCTGCCCTTTGCTTATTGATTAATTTCTTTTATTTTTATTATATATCTATGTTTATCTATAATTTATAAAGCATTTGATTTGCTGTTTTCACGAAAGGTCATTTATCTCTCAACACCTCAAGTGGAACAGTTACAGGGACATGACCTCTTAGTTGTTTCCCTGAACCATTCGTGGTTTTGAAGAACAAAATTGTTCGCCTGGGTCCGAGGTGCCAGGAAGGGGGCCAAGAGGGCCTTAGAAACCCACGCCTTATACATTCTCAGAGAGACAATGCAACTAGGAGCCAATGAACCATTCTGTACTTTAACCCACTAGGTTCAATCATCATCTGGAATGCCTCCGGGGGGCCAGGTGGGCCTAGGGGTCAGGGTGACCTGTGTCCACAGATACACTCCTTAGTTACCGTAGTGGGGCTTTCGGATCCATATGTCTCTCCTTCGTTGGCCGCCTTTGCTGGCAAATGCATGAGGCTATCCTTCCTGCAAGTAGAGGAGTCTCCATGGGGAATGGCAAGGGCTACACGTAAGGCCGCACAATTTCTTGCGGAACCTTATCTTCTTCCCTAATGGTTCTTTTCCCAGAGGGCCTGCCGAGGGCAATTCCCCAACAGACAATACCCCAGGTACTTTCAAGGCCAAATTACCTAAAAGCGGGAGGACAAGAAGCTTCACTGTCGGCGGGCCGCCTTACAGTCACCAATCCGTCCACAGCCCAGGCTTTGCCACTCAGGCTGGGTAGCTCGGCTTCCAGCACCTCCCTTTACCCAATCTCCTGCTAGGCCTCCCCAAGGCCAAAGCCAACTGGGAAAAAGGAAGTCAAGGGACCTACAGATGTTGTTTATATGAGTCAATCTCCTAGGAAAAAGAGCAGAGCGCAGAGGCTGAAGGCATACCTAGAAAGGACAACAAAAGATGCACAACATACGACCCAGTGATCTAAACTTTTACATCACTATGAGCCAAATTGAGGAACTGACTTGCTCAGGTTCAACAAGCAAGTTAGAATCAGAACTAAAACCAGAGACTCCCAATCGAGTTCCCGTTTCATGGAAGTCAGCTGTGTCCCACTTCCAAAATCTCAGGCTGTGGGGCAACCTCAGGCTCTGATGAGGTTCCTGGATCAAAAGGGGAAAGTAAATACATGTAGCCTCCTCTCCCTTCATTCTGGCGTTCAGTCACTGTGTTACAAACCACCCCCAAAATCGCAGGACTGAAAGGCAACAATTTTATTATGCTCATGGATTCTGTGAGTCAGAAATTTAGACTTGAAGTAGTAGACTTCTTTTCTGATACCCAATATTTGCGGGCTATCTAGGAAGGCTTGAATGGCTATTCAATAGTGAAATGGCTGAATGGATGTTATCGTCTGAGGGCTTCCTTATTAATGTACCTACTGTAATGACCTGGAGGCTAGGCTGAGCTGAGATTAATGACCAGAACATCTGGGGAGCTTTCGGGAGACGAAGTTCAAACAGTGCCCTACAGAGAACATGGCTCGAGAGCATGCTTCAAAAAGCATGGGGCTGAACGCTACTAGGACCTTGCGCTGAGTGAATCTGTGTTGGGAGTCCACCGACTGAAACTACCGTGAGCCCTTGCCTCTCCTCTCCCGCCTTTGTGTCTTCAATCCTCTTATTCTACTTTCCAACCCAGTTCCACTTGTGTGTGTGATCTCAGAACTGTGCCAAGCAGACATGGGGACAAAGGGAAAATACCTTCCACCCTTCCCTGGTCAGCCTGGTGCTGCCCTTTATTCCTCTCATGTGCATATGATTAAAGAGTTATTTAAAGGAAAAAAAAAAAAAAAAAAAGGTGACCAGAGCACCTTTCCATGAAGCTTGGACTTTTCAGTGTAGGTGGATAGAGTCTAAGAGGGAGAGTCCTGACAGGAAGGATCCAGAGAGTGGGCTTTCCAAGAAACCAAAGCAAAAGCAACCTTGCTTCTTGTGAATTAGTCTTGTAACTTACACTCTATTTTTTGTGCTAAATTCTTTGGTTTACAAATGAGTGACTGAGGCCAGGCCATATTCAAAAAGAGGAGAATTAAATACCAACTCATGATGGGGAGATGGCAAGTTCACCTTGCAGAAGAGCATGTAGCCTAGAAGATATTGTTGTGACCACTGGAGGAAAATATAATTTTCCACATCCCTCAAAGACAACATTTAAATAAAAGCAAAGAATGAGTTTAAAAGTATGAGTTGATATTGAATAAGAGATTAGAGTTAGGAGTCATCTGAGGAAAGAAACACCAACAAATTTTTGGCAGAAAGAAACTGAATAGGGTAGTAGTAATGGATAGAGTAGAGTACCTAAGCCTACATCTAATATATGCATAAAAGATAAACTCACAAATCTGCTAATCTGCCTCTAGAAATGCAGAGAAGCACAGGACTTGGAAATGCCAGGTGTGATAGGAGTGTGGGATGTGCAAATAGGGATATTAACTTTCTGAACATGTAATTGTCAATACTCCTGTCATGTTGTATAGAAAAATTCATGTAAACTAGTCATTTATGTGTCTGATATTTTTTTTAATCATGTTTTTGCCCAAGGAAATTGAGCAGCTACAGAACAAAGACCCTAAAATTCTGGCAGGTAGCTCCCCACCCAATTACCTAAAACAAACTTTTTCAGAAAATATTGGAGTAAGGAACATTTTTCAGTTCATTTGAATGGGCTACCACAAATCTGACACTAAAACAAAGGAATAACATTACAACAAAAAAATATTGAAGATCAATATCCTCAAGGAACATGGATACACAAATCCTTAATGTAACTAGGCAATCTAACCTAGAAGTACATAAAGAATATAACATACCATGAACATCTGGAGTTTAACTCGGGAAAGCAAAGTTAGTTCAATATTTTCAAAAATCAATTAATACAACCCCCATAATGAACAGAATAAAGGGGGAAAATCATGGTATCTCAAAAAAGCATTTGATAAAACCTAATATCCTTCATGATGAAGACTTCAACAAACTAACTGTAGAATAGAACTTTCTCAATTACAATAAAGAGACTCTATGGGGGAAAAAAACTCCAGCAAATCCCATGCTTTATGATAAAAAGACTGAACATTTTACCCATAAGATTGGAAAGGAGGCAAGGAGGGCTATTTTCAGCAGTCTTACAGAAGACTGTTCTTGAAACTTTCCCACAATATCTCTGGGCACCAGAGTCTTCCCTGATGGATTCCTAAAAATATTTAACAAAGAAATAACACAAACCCTTCCAAAAAATTGAAGATGTCTCATTCGATAAGGCCAACCTTACTCTAATACCAAAATCAAACACATAAAAAGAAAATTACAGGCTAACATCGATTATAAGCATAGGTGCAAACAAGTCATTTAAAAATTAGCAAATTGGGGGCACCTGGGTGGCTCAGTCGGTTAAGCGTCCGACTTCAGCTCAGGCCATGATCTCGCAATCCGTGAGTTCGAGCCCCGCGTCAGGCTCTGGGCTGATGGCTCAGAGCCTGGAGCCTGCTTCCGATTCTGTGTCTCCCTCTCTCTCTGCCCCTCCCCCGTTCATGCTCTGTCTCTCTCTGTCTCAAAAATAAACGTTAAAAATTTTTTTTTAAAAATTAGCAAATTGAATCCAAGAATATATAAATATGATAATACATCATAATCCAGTCAGTTTTGTTCCAGGAATGCAAGATTTGAAAATCCATTAATGTAATGCACTGTGTGAAAAGAAAAATAAAGGAAGAAAATATTGTCATCTTGATAGATACAGAAAAAGCATTACAAAAAAGGCAACATCCAATCCTGATTAAAACTCTCAGCAAAGTGGGAATGGAAGGAAATTTCTTCAACCTTATTAATAACATTTATGAAAAACCTCAACTAATACCATACTTAATGGTGAAAAACTGAATATGTTTCCCCAAAGATTATGAATAGAAAAAGGATTCTATCCTCAGCACTTCTATTCAATATCGGGTTAGAGGGTCTAGCAATTCAAAAGTGCAAGAAAATGAAATAAAAGTCATACAGATTGGAAATAAAGAAGTAAGACTGTTTTATTTGTAGAAGACATTATGGTCTACAAAGAAAATCCTATGGAATCTATAATAAAATCTACTAGAATCAATAAGCAATTTCATCAAGGTTGCAGAATATAAGGTTTATGTCAGAAATCAATTGTATCTCTATAACCTAGCAATGAATTATCAGAAAATTGAATTAAAATAATATCATTTAATAACAGCATCAACACACAAAATTCTAAGGGGCATACCTGACAAAAATTGTGAAAGATTGGTTTACAGAAAAACTACAAAATATTGCTGAGAGAAATTAAAGAAGATCCTAACACACAGAGATGCCATGTTCATGGATCAGAACGCCCAATGTTTTTAAGGTGTCATTTCTCTAAATTGATCTATATATTTACTGCAATCCCACTCAAAATCCCAATAGGAAATTTATAGAAATTCATAAGTTGAATATAAAATTCACTTGGAAATGCGAAGGAAGGACATAGAACATCTTTACAATTCTTAAAAGAACAAAGTTGGAGAACATACATTATATGACATCAAGACTTTTCATAATGCTAGAGCAATCAAGACCGTTTGGTATAGGGTCCCAATAGACAACTCAAGCAAGAGAAAAGGAGAGCGTCGAAAAAAATTTTGACAAAGGTGCAAAAGCAATTGCTTCTTCAACAAATGGTACTGGGGCAATAGAAGAACATATGCAAAAAAAGAAAGAAAAAGAGAGAGAAGGAGAGAGGGAAGAAGTCAAGAAGGAAAGAAAAGATGCTCAATGTCATTAGCTATTAGAGGAATGCAAATTAAAATCATAATGATATATCACTACATACTTACTAGAATGACTGAAATAAAGAAGACTGACTATATCAAGCATTGGCAAGAACATTTCAGAGATGGAACCCTCATTCCACTCCTAGGTGTTTCCTTAAAAGAAACAGAAAGTACATATACATACAAAGACTTCTATGAATGTACACGATAGCTTTCTTTGTAATAGCCCAAACTGAAAACAACCCAAATGTCCATTAAAAGTGAATAATAAACAAAATGCAGTATATCCATATAATGAAATACTACTTAGCAATAAAGCAGAATGAACTGCTGATACATACAATAGCACAAATGAATCTTAAAACAGTTAATCTGAATGAAATAAACAGACAAAAATTTTCATGCTTTATAAATGCAAACTGCCCTATGTATAAGTTTGGATTTTTCTTTCTTGGTCTGACTTATTTCACCTACCATAATACCCTCAAGGTCTAATCTATATTGTTGTAAATAGCAAGAGTTTCTTCTTTTTATGGCTGAATAATAAAATAATGGCATATTATTTTAATTCACAATATTCCAGAACTGGAAACAACCCAAATTTCTATCTGTAGGAAACTGAATAAACAAATTGTGATATATTCATTACTCAACAATACACAGAAATACGCTACTGAAATATGCAATAACATGAATGAATCTCAAAAAACATGCTGTGCAAAGAAGCTAGGTTTAAGAGTACATCCTGTGTGATTCCATTTAAATGAGGTATTATAAAAGGCAAAACCCATCTATGGTGAGAGAAATCAAAAAGTGACTGTTTCTAGTGAGTGTGGGCAGGGGTTGACCCCAGGAACTTTGGAGGTGATGGGCATACATATTCTGTATCTTATTTTGGGTAGTGTTGTGTGAGTGTATATAATTGTTAAAATTCACCAAACTGTATGTAAATAGATCTTAATTGAAATAAAGAAAAACAACCAATGAGTTGATTTCCAAATAATAATACAAAAGTATATCCAGAGAGAAAATGTGTCTCTAGGTAGTGTCTTTAGATGAAATGGAACCACTGAGAACCCAGAACAATGGATTCCAATTGCAGCCAAACTATCATTCAAGCAACAAAAAAAGGCTCTTTTAGATATGAAGTGACAAAAATGCTCTGCTTCCCACAGCCATTACTGGGCAGTTGGTTGAAAATACGCCTTAGATAAAACTTAAGTAAGAGGAAGATATGGTTATCTTTAAAAACAGTGAATCCAAAACTGGAGAGTTACAAAAGAAAGCTTTCAAAGTAACAGTTTCATGGGTGTGTAGAGAGCAATTGGTAGAGATTGGGGAATGAGGAGGAAGAATTTCAAGAGGGAGGCGTCTGGGAAAGAGGTGGTTTCTTGATGTGTGTAATGTAGAACAACCTAGGGGGTGATAAATGTTAATTGTGTATGAAAAAAAAATTAAAGCAGGGGCACCTGGAGGGCTCCGTCAGTTAAGCGTCCAACTTCAGCTCAGGTCATGGTCTCGCCGTCCGTGAGTCTGAGCCCCTCGTCGGGCTCTGTGCTGACAGCTCAGAGCCTGGAGCCTGCTTCGGATTCTGTGTCTCCCTCTCTCTCTGCCCCTCCCCTGCACTCGCTCTCTCTCTCTCTCTCTCTCTTTCAAAAAATAATACAAATTAGGGGCGCCTGGGTGGCTCAGTCGGTTAAGCGTCCGACTTTGGCTCAGGTGTGAGTTCGAGCCCCGCATCGGGCTCTGTGCTGACTGCTCAGAGCCTGGAGCCTGTTTCAGATTCTTTGTCTCCCTCTCTCTCTGACCCTCCCCCGTTCATGCTCTGTCTCTCTCTGTCTCAAAAATAAATTTTAAAAAAAGTTAAAAAAATAATAAAAATTAAAACTTTTTTAAAAAAGAAAAAAAATTAAAGCAAACAATGTTATAAGTTTTAAGGAATATAGCCCCTTACATGCCCAAATAAAAAATCCAGAATGGAAACATTCTGGTAGCCAAAGCATGGATTCATTTAAATATAGATTGAACAGTAAATAACTGTGATAGTTCTTATTGTCACTTTAAATAATTTCCCCTTACTTTTAGAAGGATCTTCTAGAATCTAGTATTTCTTTTGTTAAAAAGATAACTGAAAGTCAGAAAATGTTTCAGTTTCAAATCAGCTTCTTCTCCTTGTGTTTAACTCATGTAAAAATTAAATTTAATACCTCCTTACCAAAAGTATTACATTATATAAAGTGTCATTCCATTGTTATACCTAACCACACAGCCTTCCTCATGTATATATGCACAGAGAGCTGCCTGGAATTATGGCTATCTGATGTCCGTTACACGAGCCCAGTGGTAGAATTCGGGTGACTTTTTAAAATTCTCATCCTTATATATTTTTATAATGATTGAGTGTTCACAATGAGTATGTATCATTTCTGTAAAGACAATGAAAACGAAAGCTTTGGTAAAGGAATCTTCACAAAAGTGTGGAAATGTATTAGAGCTTAAGGCTACATGAGGTGCTGTCATTTTAGCAGGAAAAATTCAGAAGCCCATCTGCACATGGGAGCGGGCTGGCTGCTCATTTACCTCATACCCCAAAAGCTTGGCAATTACCCTTGCAGCTATGGCCTCTTCTCCCCCTTATTCCTCATGCTCTTCCTTGGAGCAAATTGTCATGACCACAAAACACAACAGCCAACGTGCTTGGTGCGACAGAACCAACTGCTTAGTTGTTCCCAATTCCAACAGAATTCAAAGAGTTAGGGTATAAACTTGAGGAGCAGAAGCACAAGGGCCTCCATCAGTTATCATCCTAACAGGGATTAGATAAGAATAAGAATCAGGTTTTGGATAATCACTTGTGAAAGTCAAGTACAAGAAGGGATGGAAGGGGCACAAAGAGGGTAAATGATGCCACATGCTCATTCATTCAATGCATTTTTTTTAAGTTTAATTATTTATGTTGAGAGAGGAGAGAGAGTGCACATGCATGAGTGCGAGTCAGGGAAGAGCAGAGAGAGAGAGAGAGAGAGAGAGAGAGAGAGAGAGAATCCGGAGTAGGCTCTGCACTGTTGGCACAGAGCCCAATGCAGGGTTTGAACTCACAAACCTGAGATCATGACCTGAGCCAAAATCAAGAGTTGGATGCTTAACCAACTGAGCCACCCAGGCGCCCCTCATTCAATGCATCTCATCCTTATCTACCAACTGTTAGTTTTTGAGAACCCGACACTGCGTGTGTGGTGTTGGTGTGTAGGGTAAACAGGGTAGATCTGTTTCTTGTCCTCTTGTCACTTCAGTTTAGTGGTAAACAGGGAGAATAAGTAAATAATTGAAAACTGTGGTCAGTGTTTAATTTTTTGATTTTATTATTTTTTTTAATGTTTATTTAGTTGTGACAGAGAGACAGAGTGTGAGTGGGGGAGGAGCAGAGAGAGAGGGAGACACAGAATCTGAAGCAGGTTCCAGGCTCTGAGCCGTCAGCACAGAGCCCGATGCGGGGCTCGAACCCACGAACCATGAGATCATGACCTGAACTGAAGTCAGACGCTTACCGACTGAGTCACCCAGGCGCCCCTGTGGTCAGTGTTTCAAAGGAAACAAGCAGCAGTTATGATTAAAAAAAAAGAAAGAAAGAAAAAACTAACAGGATGAACAGGTAAGGTCTGTCTAGGAAGAGGTAATCATTAGATGTGAGGTAGTAAGGGATTTCCTTGCAGGAAGTGCAAAGGCTCATAGGTGGGAAGGGGTTTGATGAATCTTAGGACCTGACACGGGGCCAGTGTGGCTGGACGGTTGTGAGGAAGGGGGCCAGTGACAACCTAGACCAGCCATAGCACCCAGAGTCAATTTGTGAGCTGTACTATCTTACAAAGCAGGCCTCAGAATCCAGCTTCAATGCTCTCTTAGAGGACATTTCCTCAAAGGTTGCTGTAGTGGGTTGAACGATGATGCTCCAAAAGATACGTCCACCATGTCCTGTGAATGTGACCTTATTTGGGGAAAAGGGGTCTTTGTAGATATAATCAAGTCGAGGATCTGAAGACAAAAGCATCCCGGATTAGGGTGGGCCCAAACCCAGTGACAAGTGTCCTCATTCTGGCAAGAGGAAAATGCACAGAGAGGACCATGTGACGATGGAAGCAAGTGTGCGTATGCAGCTCTAAGCCAGAGAAGGTCTGGAGCCACCAGAAGCTGGGAGAAGAAAGAAGATTCTCTTCTATAGTTTCAGAGGGAGCGTGACCCTGCCCACACCTTGATTTTAGACTCTGACATCCAGGTCTATGGGAAGATAAATTTCTGTTGCCTTAAGCCACCCAGTTTGTGGTCATTTGTCATGGTTGCCCTACGAAACTAATACAGTTGCCAATGTTTCCACCTGGTTTCCCTTCTTTCTCAGAATGACCTGGAAGTGGCAGATGATAAGAGAGAAAGGAAGAGACAATAAGGTTTCCTAGAACACGAAGCTGATTTTACCCACCCACCCATCAAGGGGGGACTAGCATTGTCCCAAGGGCACACAGCCCAAGGACTCCTAGCCTGATTTATGAAACCCTCTTGCCAGGTGTATTTCAAAGAGATACAGTGGTTTCTGGCTTTTGTCGATGTTTGGCTCTTGAGACTCTCTAATGCTCTGGGATCCTGGTGTTCCCTTTTGGCCATCATTTACACAATCTATATTAAATTTCTCAAGAAAATGGGTTTTCCTTTTGCATTGAAGTATTTTGTTTTATATATCTTCCCATCTCCTGTGGGGGAATGTCCATCTTTGACTTTAGACATATCCAGGTCAGACTCACCTCAGGAAGAAGGATTTCAACTTTAAGATCTTAGAGCAGAGTTTGGAACTCCAGTTCTCTGAAGTGGCATCTACCTCCCCAAAGGAACAGAAATCACTTTTAATGCTTCCATGCCCCATTCTACTTCTTATTCCAGCTGGCTGGCTTACGAGAACACTGTGCTCCTCTGGGAACCCATCAAGGAGTGCTTCCCTTTGCGGAGACATGAAAGGGACCTTGGACACAGTTTCTCAGTCCCCCGGGGTGGTCATGAGTCACTGAGGGCAGAACAGCCTTTTGTGGAACACAGTGAAAGACAGACAGGTAGAAAGTCCTCTCCTCTAGTAGTGGTGGGAGGAGGTTAGTCTGTCCAGTAGGACTCCACCTGCCTGGCTGAAAGGAGAAGTCTCTGAGCACGAATGGGCCTGCACACAGAGCCAACAGTAGCTCTGTACCATGTAAAGAAGGGGCAGGGAAGCACATCACGGGATGGGGCCTGGACTTTTAAGCCTTGACTCCAAGGGGGAGCGAGTGAGAGCAAGAGAAGAGAGGTGGAGGTAGGCAGAGAGGATGATACAGACAGATGATGGAGGAAGGTTGTGTCCACAGCCGAGCCCTCAGTGCCAGCCTCTGTGTGGCAGGTGGGAAGCCTGCTAGATTCCAGGCACCAGGGCAGAAGCCAGGAGAAGCCTAACATCTTTGTGTCCTTTTCACCTGGGCTCTTGGCTTATGTGTCGATGACAGGCTCTGGCTCGCCTACCTTCTCTGCATGTTGACCCTTAACCAGACCAAATATCAGAACCTTAAACAGAAGGTCACCTTGAAGATAATACAGTAAGATGTGAGCTCACCTAACTGCTGGCAACATAGAACACCATCAATCCAAACCCTGTTAAGAGTGACTACTTTACTTACTTCACCTTCACCTTTTTTATTTTTTTTTAATTTTTTTTTTAAAGTTTATCTATTTTTGAGAAAGAGAGAGAGAGACAGAGCATGAACAGGGGGAGGGTCAGAAAGAGAGGGAGACACAGAATCGGAAGCAGGCTCCAGGCTCTGAGCCGTCAGCCCAGAGCCCGACGCAGGGCTCGAACTCACGGACCGCGAGATCGTGACCTGACTGAGCTGAAGTTGGACATTTAACTGACTGAGACACCCAGGCACCCCACTTTCCTTTCACCTTTTAAGAAGTTCCCAAACCTGCCTGTTCATCAAAATAACCTGGGAGAGCTTTTAAATTACAGATGCCCAAGCCTTAACTTTACATGAATACCTGTGAGTAGGTCCTAGAAATATACATTTTGAACACGTAATCCCACAGGACCTGATATGAATTGTCCATGGGGAACTGGGTTTTGGAAACCACTGTCCCTGCTGGGATGGCCTCAGATGTGAGACCCTGTATCAGTCATGTTTCCATACCCACCCTCAGCCTAGTGCATGGAACATGGGAGACCCCACAAGTTTTTTGGCCTCAACTGAACTAACAAATTCATGTCCCAAGGGCAGACAAGATGCCATGGGGAACACCTGCAAGAATCAATGACACCAACCATGGGATATTTAATGGAGTATCAAAAGATAAGTAGAAGGTTGGCAGGCAAATTTGGGGGTAAAGGATAAAGAACTTCCCCAACAAGAAGTGTTTTCAAAGAAGGGTTGTGGAAGAAGGTAGAGCACCTGGGGCTGGGGGAGACTTGCCTGGCTCTTTCTCCTTAGGCACTAAAATATGTGAGGCCAACTCAGCCAGGGGGAACCCCTGAGTTCAGCCAAAGGACTGACTGTAGGAGGCCTGCAATCTCTGTCTTTCTTTGACCTCTTCAAGCCTCAGACTTCTCCAGTGTCATGTGACATCTTCTAAGCACAAAACCTCTTCTGTTCTTTCCTTCCTTCCTTCCTCCCTCCCTTCTTTCCTTCCTTCCTTCCTTCCTTCCTTCCTTCCTTCCTTCCTTCCTCTGTCCCTCTCCCTCTTTGGCTTTCTCCCATGTCCCTCACTGTTGCCTGCCCTTTGACCTGTGACTTTTCTCTCCTTCCCTCACAGTGCCCAGGATAAGTCCGCTCTCCCTCTAGACCTTCATGGTCCTCTTCTGAAATCTCAGTTCTCCACAGAAGGGAAGGGCAGAGAGGGGAGAGGAGAGAAAAAACAATGAAAGCAGGGAAGAAAGAAAGGAGGGAGGGAGGGGAAGAGAGAGGACAGGAGGGCAGGTTTAACCTTCATTGGTCATCTTTTCGGGACAAAATGCTTTCCTATAGAGTAACTTGTTTAACCCCCACGACAAGCTTGTGAGATGGCTGTTACTAGCACCTCTTTATACATGCTCAAACCAGGTTAAATAACTTGTCTAATATCACACAAGGATTTGCTTCTCCTGTAGATGCCTGCTAAAATGGTTTCCTTCAGTTAGACACAATTTCAGGGATCAGCCCCAATTGTGTGGTAAGAGGTAGGTTTGTGTTTTCTTGTCCCCAGCAGTGATTATGAAATGCTAATATTTCACTGTCTTAAAATACCGACTGCAAGAGCAATGCTTCCAGGCTAGTTCTGAAGGAAAGTTTTGAAGGTGTTTTTCTATTCAGAAGCAATTACTGCAAACGAGAGAAAATCCCCAGTAGAGTTTTGACTCATTTCCTCGTTTGAGAGCTTCACTCTGGCCGGAGTCAGAGTTCCAATTAAATTCTTCAGAGAACAGACAATACAGGTTCCTTCCATCTCGATCAGCTATACTTAATGGATTCTCTCAGTGAATGACATGTTTCTCTTAATAAAAAATCTCATTCTTCCAATTGCCTAATACAAAATGGGGGCAGCAAGGTGCACCAAACATCACGTGATGTGGAATATGGAATGGCAAGACAGGCCACATAGCCCCGCTCCCGAGAGAATGAAAATGATAGAGAATAAGCTCACACGTCCTGTCCTGTCCCTCAAGATCACGGCACCCCCGTGTCCCCACTGCATCCTGCCCATACTTCCAAAAGAGTGAGCCTCACATCCATCCACAACCACTGACTTACCTGCCTGTCCAACACATAGCAAGCTCTCAATAATTGCTTTTATTTTTTTTCTTTTGTATAGACAATAGAACTGTATTTCCTAACCATTTCATCTAGGTATGACAGCGTGGATAGTTGTTTGTGAAGAGAAGGAAAATGGACATTTTGGGCTTTAGCTTCTGGTGGCTTCCACATAGTCTCTACCATTGTGTCAGCTGGATACATATAATGATGAGGCCATAGGGGGCCAAATAACGGATTGCTCTCTGTCACATGGGAAGACTCAACTCATCTATAATGTAAAATAATAATAATAATAATACACTTTTTTGAGAGAGAGACAGAGAGAGAGAGAGAGCATGAAAGTGCACATAGGGACAGAGGGAGAGGAGAGAGAGAGAATCCTTAAGCAGGTTTCACACCCAGCTCACCTCACCACAGCACCCAGCTAGGCCCACCGCGGATCCCAACACGGGGCCTTGATCTGATGACTGTGTGAGGTCATGACCTGAGCCGAAATCAAGACTCAGATGCTTAACCGACGAGGCCACCCAGGTGCCCCAGAAGAAATGCACGTTTTAAATTGTATTTGGTGCCTATTTGTTAAGGTAGCCCAGCCTATAATAGGAACATGGGTTTCAGATGAAATCTGTAACAAATGGTCTTCTTTCATAATCCAACAAGCAGTCAGTTCCAAGGGACCCTGCCATGTTGCTGGAATTCTAACCTATAGCCCTGTAAGTCACTATTAGTTTGGCCCAGCTTCCCATGGGAAGTAGTTTGAATTTCACCTAAGTTCACAAAGATACCATTAAAGGATTTAGGGAAGTGACATGATTAGATTCACATTTTATTTATTTATTTATATTTTTTATTTAAATAATTCTTTTTTTTTTTTCTAATGTTTGTTTTTGAGAGAGACAGAGCACAAGCAGGGGAGGGGCAGAGAGAGAGAGAGAGAGAGAGAGAGAGAGAGAGAGAGAGACACAGAATCTGAAGCAGGCTCCGGGGCTCAAACTCACAAACTGTGAGATCATGACCTGAGCCAAAGTCGGACACTCAACCAACTGAGCCACCCAGGCACCCCTAGATTCACATTTTAGAATGACCAATAGCATAAGACCAAAAGCAGGGAGACTAGGTTGAATGTCCTTGCTGGGAGCCTACTAAGGGGAAAGAAAGCATCTAGAGAACAGGAAAAAGAAAGAAACAAGAATGTTTTAAACAAGGGAGGGAGCCACAGAAAGAGAATCTTCAGGAGTGGGTTGTACATGGAGCTGGATAATGCTGAAGGGCAAATGAACTAGGTTCAAAAAGGTGCCCATGTGATTCAATAAATGAGAACCATGCCATGGTGCAGTGGGGGCAGGCTGGGGTAGCTAACCCACATTGTCTTAGCTTCAGGGATGGATGCAACATGACGATATGGAGACAGAAAATACAGAAAACTCTTTCAGGAGGATGGCTTATAACAGGAGAAGTGGGGAAGTAGTTGAAAACATGGGTTGAAGGAGGTTTTACATTTTTGGGTTTTTTGTTTTAAATGTAAGAGGCTCATTCAAATGTCCTTGGGAAAGAACATGCAGAGAGGATAGAGAACGATCAGTGGAGCAAGTCCCTGATGAGGGAGCTACAGGGGGCACGGGATGCAGGGTAGGTAGAGAAATTAACCGTTGGCAGGATGAGGAACCTCATTTGTTATCAGAACGAGTAGTGAAAAAAAGAAAAGGTACTAATGGAAGTAATTTATGTTGGGCAGATTACATGTAAATGGGTAATGGAAACAAGGAAATTTACATCATCTGTTGAAAAGGAAAGAGAAAACATCTATAGAGCCTATTAGAGTTTCTGTTAGCTAAAGGGAAAGGAAAATGGCTCTACAGAAGTATGATTCAAAGGAGGAATACACACCAAAATGATCCAGGTAGGATCCAGAGTAAAATTTCAAGAAACTGCAGTGACCATAAAATCCAGTGGTTAAAAAACATGGGCTTTGAAATCAGAAAAACAAAGTTATGCATTCCAGTGTTATGATTTAATAACTGTATGATCTTATACAGCTTGGCTGACCTTGCTAAGACTCCAATCCTAATACCAATGGGATTACATGCACAAAACAATGACTATTTAGGGTAGCACAGCGTTGGTCATCAAAATATTTTTGGCATCATCATTATTATCTGTCAAAAGTGTTTGAGAAACTTACACAGAAACGCAGGGATTATAGGTGATGATGGAGAGACAAATGGGATCGCTTCCCAGAAGACTTAGAAAATGAACAGAGATTTAAACAATTAGAAAGTTAAAGAATATAAAGGACTAATATGAGTAACTCAGGTACCAGAATGAAAGAATACAGAGTGACAGAAGCTATAATCAAAGATATACATCCATTCTTTTGCTATCTTTATACGTTTTCACACAGAAGTCTCATACATTTATAAGCCACCCACTTTTGTTATACAAAGCAGGATTTTTTTTTCACTTCTACAGTGTTGAAGCTGGTTGTACTCAGCCGAGAGGCATGTGACAAAAAATTCTGCACACGGATTTTTCAAGTTTTAAGGTTAAAATGGAGTTCTATCTTTAATAATATTTTAATTTATTAGTTATATAAGGAATACTACTTGCTATTAATAAAGTAATATAGTTAATAATATTTGTTACAAAATTGTGTCCCAGATACATTTCAACCGTCACTTGTAATTTCCACCAGCAAGACAAAAACAAAAAACTGACCGAATGGCTGGCACTGATGTTACCACTTTACCAAAATCCCTATCACTTCAGAAGTTTTTAAAATTTAATTGCATAATGATAGAGATTATAATTATCTACAGTATGTAATTACCAACACTCATTATTGATATTAACAGCTTAAAGCCTGAACTTTGTTCTCCATTAATAGAAGCTCAGCGGTTTTCACATTAACACTAAAGGATAAAATGCATGTGTTGTTTTGCCCACCAGCTAAAACCTTGGAGGCGAATGCACTTCTATGGCAGGGCTAAGTGTATCAGAATATTCCAACGACCTGGAGACACGTGTACATAATTTAAATGACTCCCTGCAATGCAGACAAAATCAATGACAAGGAATCCATGCTAGATTTCATCCTGGCAATTTTTCTAATCACACAGACATAAGAAAATCCTCAAGTGTTGAGGCTTGAGGGGATGATAATAAATCAAACCTCTTCCCCCATCTCCACCTCGAGGTTGAGAAATCAGACCAAAAAATTCACACGGATGGAGAATGCAAGATAAAGCTGATTGGGGAATGCAGCTTAGAGCTTGGCCACCAAGGGATGCCAAGGGGCATCCCAAACCATGCATTCCTCTCAATGTGACTCTCAAAACAGAAGTTAAACTTGCCAACCTCATCGCTAACAGAGCTAGGTGACTTCATGTTCTAATCCATAGCAGAGGAAGAAAGGCAGAAGGTTCTAGTAGAAGAAAGGAACATGGTGGACACCTCAGTGCTCCTACACATGACCTCTTCTTCCAGAAGACTAGCCTGGACTTCTTACATGCAACTCAGGGCTTCAACAGAGGAGAAGCAGAAATCACCAATCCTCCTAAAGTCTAGCCCCAAAGTTGGCACAACATCTCGTGCACCATATTCTATCGGTCAAAGCATTCCGGTGAGCCCAGAGTCAAGTAAGAAGGCAAACAGACAACTCTGCTCAGTGAGAAACTGGCATGAGTGTGGAGGGAGGGAAAAAAATGATGGCAGTCAACCTATCACACACTCAGGGATTTGAGGGTGCCTCACAGTTGCTTCTCTGCATTCCAGCTTCAAGCCCATCTTCATGGTCTACATGTTCCCAACCGAGTGATGCCACTCTGCACTCCTGAGTACGGAATAAGGGAAAGAGAGCCCCGGCATGCACAGGACTCAGATACTCTCCCCTGCTATGGAGTCTTGCCGCTCTTCAACTTAGGGAGTGACATATAAAGCTGGTTATGCTCTGCCTAGTCAATGAAAAATGAGTCTCATGAAAGGTGAAATCAGTAAAGCCTGAAGATTTTGTTGGTAATAAGAGTCTCCCATTCTTAATGCTTAAAATAATCTCTTGAGCTTGAAACGCTGTAGGAAAACTACTTTAATATATGCTATAATTTCATTTCAACTTTGAAAAAAGAGTGTTTTCTGATACATTTGGAACTGATGACAATCCTCTGAGATGAGACAGATGCAAAAAGTGCTGGGCCTGGAATAGGAACTTACACCTTCTCCCTTTGAAGGAAAATGTTTGGTTTGTTTATAAAAATAATAAATGTTCTTGTAGAAAAACAGGACATAACAAAAAAGCTTTAAGCATTTTTTTTAAAAATACAAATTCCTCATAAAAGCACATCTCAAAGATACACATTATCACTCTTATGATTTAACTCCTAATATACTCTTATCTGTTTCCCCGGGGTTACCAGCAATATCTGACAACCCTCAAAATCACATGTGTAGTTTCTCGGTCACAACCGTATCATAAAACAACTAGCTATAGCTTTATTTCTCCCTGTCATTACACACTCATAAAAACACAATTTCGTAAATAATATGTTTTAAAATTTGACTATGTAAAACTGATCCATTGTACAATATCTGGAAGTTACAGAGAAATAATGTTAAAAATTGTTAATTCTCTGTATGCCCACAACCTGCAGCTAACAATTGCTATCTTTTTGCTGTTTTTTCCTCCCGGAAATATTTTAATACAGGTAAGGGTAATATTGAAAGTGGCATATCAGTATCTATCTCTATATCCCTCTGTGTGTGTGTGTGTGTGTGTGTGTGTGTGTGTGTGTGTGTGTTTAGGCAGGCAGTGTACGTATATATTGTATTTACAAAATGATGATCATAGTCTATACACTGTTTTGTAACCTTCACTTTTCTGAACAACACATGGTAAATATTTGCCCATGTTTTGTCTTCTATAACACCATCCTATCCAACGTGTTATTATGAATATCTTCAAACATTCAGAAAAGTATAGAGTGTGTCTTGTATGCCCATATACCCACAACCTAGATTCTGCAGTTGATAACTGCTGTCTGCTAACTGCTGTTGATAACAGCGGTCTCAGTACTCTCTGCTTCAGAGTCGTTCCTGGGACTCCCTCTGGCACTCCCCACCTGCTGAGCAGTGGGGATAGCTGGGTGCAATGAACAGTCCTGCAGCCAGCAAATACCCACACGCAGTACAGGACCTCTCTGCAAGTAATACTGGGGCGGGCCAGGGTCTATGGGCAGGGTACTGAGAGGGTCATCTGGAGAAAGAAGTGGTGGTCAAATGGCCCGTGGTCAATGCTCTGCTTACCACAGTTCCTCAGAACCTTTTTCTTTAAAAATAAAAAGGTTTATTTATTTTGAGAAAGAGAGAGAAAGAGTGGAAGCAAGGGGAGGGACAGAAGGAGGGAGAGGGAGAGAGAATCTCAAGCAGGTTCCAGCCCAACTCAGGGCTCGATCCCACGAACCACAAGATCATGACCTGAGCCAAAACCAAGAGTTGGACGTTTCACCAACTGAGCCACCCAGGCAACCCCCTGGAAGCCTTTTTCTGAAGCGCATTCAGGTCTCTGACTTTCTTAAGGCAGTTAAAAGGAAATGTTTTTCTGGTGCCAATACCAGTCAGTTTGAGTAGTCATTCCCTGATCTGCCAACATTCATTGTGTCACAAAGAAACTTTATTTTTGTTTTTGGAAATGGTTGAGATTGGTCTTTTAGCTTTTACATACATAATCGAGAAACCCAAATACCCTTGCTATTTGAGAATGTAATGATTCACTAAGGAGACGCAAACATTCCTACCAAAAAAACACATCCATAAAAAACTCAGCAGTTTGGGGGAAAACACTACACTCAAATTCTATATGATACTATGTCAGTGCCTGTGGTCCAAGTGGGACCCAGGTGATCTGCAAAAAGATAAAAACAGATGCAAAAAGATAAAAACAGATAAAAAAGATAAAAACTCTCCTGGAGTTCAGCTCCCAGCAAGTGGAACTGAAGGACTCCATAAAAAGCCCCACTGTCCATCAGGTAGTGAGATTCCACACCAGTCTCACTGACCGTCTTTTATTTTTTTTAATTATTTATTTTTATTTATTATTGGGAGACAGAGAGAGATAGAGCATGAGCATGGGAGGGGCAGAGAGAGGGGGAGACAGAGAATCTGAAGCAGGCTCCAGGCTCCGAGCTGTCAGCACAGAGCCCGACGCGGGACTTGAACTCACAAACCGCGAGATCATGACCCCAGCCGAAGTCAGACGCTTAACCAACTGAGCCACCCAGGCGCCTCTAAATGACCTTCTTTTAAAAGGAAAAGTGTATTTATTTATTTTGAGAGACAGAGGGAGAGAGAGCACCAGCATGGGAAGGGGGAGAGAGAGAAGGAGAGAGAAAGAGAATCCCAAGCAGGTTCCATGCTGTCAGTGCAGAGCCCGACGCAGGGCTCGAACTCATGAACTGTGAGATCACGACCTGAGCCGGGATCGAGAGTCAGATGCTTAACATGCTGAGCCACCCAGGAGCCCTGAGCAATAAAAGGCCCTAACCTTGAACTTTGACCTCTTCATCTCAACTCCTCTTTGTCAAAGGCAGGGTGAAGCAGAGAAGAGAGAAACAACTAATTTCCAACATGGAAAATTCACTTTCAACAGCAGTATCCCCAATGTTATTTCATCTATGTCTCACCACCCACTTTGTGAGGTAGAGAAAAATATGTTCACTCACTCCCAACACTGGAGCAGAGGGCAGTTCAGAGAATCAGACGGGTATTCAAACCCAGGTCTTCCAACACCTAGCTCACTGCTCCTTCCAACTCCACCACCCTTTACCTCTTCTCACCAGCAAAGACAAACTTGATCAACACAAAAGGCTGCACAAGATAGCAGGGAAAGTAGCTTTATTAAGAAACCACTCATTTGCCAGCTTTCCTCATTCCACAGTTTCATGTCTATAAAACGTGTATTGCCTTCAAGGAATTTACGTCCAAACTTCCTCCTTTTCCTCGTGCAACTCCCTGCAAATTGAAAGCTATTCTGATGAAATGATTAAAGGGAGCAGACACTTCCATCAAGATCCCTTGCCTCTCATTCTGCAAAAATGAAATTATGAGGTAACTGCCCACCTGAGAAACTTTAGACAAAGTAATGGGGCAGGGCCCGTTAACCAGCAGGGCATTCGTTTACTTGGCTCTCCGAGGACCACCCCTTCTTACCTTCGGGCCAGGGAAGAAACTCAATAATTTACACTCATAAAAATGAAAAATCCCTGCCTGGAAGTGAAGTAAATGAGTTCTGTGCAACCAGTATGAAGTGATATTTGTGCCTGCCACAAAGCAGTTCTATCAAAAGAAAGGACTAAATCACAGAATTTCCAAAGAGTTGTCTCTTCTCTTGCAAAAATGAGTTAGCCCGGGTTCCTGATCTGAACTCAGAGGAACATGTCATTTGGCCGGTATCTACCTCATGGAAGTCTCATGGAGTTCTATGGAAATTACTTTATGGAAGAATCAGGGATGTTGCCATAAATTGCCCGATAAATTTTGAATCGTTTTCCTTTAACTAGCGTATATATTATCTCCACAGTGGTGTGCCATCTTGTTTTGGATATTAATTGCCCCTTGAAAGATTAAAACCTCACCCCTGAGCCTCTGGCATTCAGCAATTATTCCTCCCAATGAGTGAAAAAAATATAGAGGCAAACAGAAAGGTGGAAATTCTAAAATTCTTCCCCTGAATGAAGCAAATACTGAAAACTCAAATATCAGATTTTTTTTTTTTTAATTTTTTTTTTTTCAACTTTTTTTTTAATTTATTTTTGGGACAGAGAGAGACAGAGCATGAACCGGGGAGGGGCAGAGAGAGAGGGAGACACAGAATCGGAAACAGGCTCCAGGCTCCGAGCCATCAGCCCAGAGCCTGACGCGGGGCTCGAACTCACGGACCGCGAGATCGTGACCTGGCTGAAGTCGGACGCTTAACCGACTGCGCCACCCAGGCGCCCCAGATTTTTTAAATCCTACCCTAACATAGGAAGATCCCAGTATTTATTTCCCCTGATCTTAAGTAAGCTAGCCTTTGAGACTCTCAGGTCTGCCTAATCATCCAAGGACCAAGTTCTGGAAGTTTAGCAGTCTCACCCATGCAGAAGTCTGCAGCAAGCCATGGTATGCAATTGCCATGATTTCTCCCCTAGACCGGTCTCCCCTAGACCGAACAGAAGCACCTACTAAACTTCTTGCACTGAGTTCTAGGATTCTATTCCAAATCTGTAGCATCAATCCCTTTATCTGCTTGAATTCCTAGTCAACAAGGAAAACTGAGGCAAAATCTGGTAATATTTCATGTGGGGACCTGGCCACTCTTGCCACATGTGGTCCCGCGGTCATGTTTCCTCACCTGTAAAATGGGCCGGTTGCATGACTGAGTTCTTTATAGGTACCAGTGTTTCATACGCTGTGCTTCCCTTCCCATCTCTCCCTCCCTGACTTCTCCAATCACTAACATTCCCTTCTCCTGCTGCTGTCTGCATCATTAATAGGAGTTTGTCTTGCTGATATTAAGTGCTTTCCAGTTAGTCCCGGGGAATCACACACACTTGGAGTGGGAGACAGAATTTGGACATCACCTAGTCAAGCCTCTTTCTTTTTGTAAAATCAGGAAACCAACCCTCAGAAAGTTCGTTTCCCCAGGGTGTCACTCCTTGTTTTGACAGATGCTCCACCTGGGTCTTCTGAATCAACACTGCCCTCTTCACTGATATACTGGTTCAAAATATTTTTTAGCACTGGACTCTTTCTGCAGGTGAAATATGATGAGGAAGGCAATATAAATAGAGGACTAAATTCAAAGCAGAGGTGGGGTCTGGAAACCGATCTGCTGGATTCTTCCCTCATCCCCTACCTTGAGGAATGGCCATAATGCCTCGGGGGAAGGTGATATAAAAATACTTAACCACTGGTAAGGAGAAGGCACAGGATGATCAAAAAAGATGCATCAGTCACCATTTCTAGGCCATGCAAATGCACACTGACTGATCAACACTGCTGCCCCCTGGGATCCACCAGTACAGTCTGTAAACCACCACACTTGACCACGTTAGCAGGGCTGCAGGTGGAAAACAGCCATCCAGCATTTCCCCATCCATGAATTTCCAGAAACTGCAATTCCCAACATTTCTTGACAGAGCTCTCACGTCTAGTCACTAATCAATCACAGCGTCAACTTCCTTTGAAAGACACAACATAAAAACACAGAGTTAAAGTTAGTGCTGATGACGTCAGCGAAGCAGAGTAAACTCAACGTGCAGAACGACAACGTTACCAAAATTCCACACAGTGGGAAAGCAGAAAGTCACAATTATCCATGGGAAATGGCAGACATTTGAAAAAAATTAAGTTTGAAGTGTGCGTGCATGCACGTGCATGTGTGTGTACACGCGTGTGTGTATAGGTGGTTCTGAAAAGTAATGTGTCAACTGAAAAATACTCATCATAAGAATCATGCTTTAAACAGCAGTTAAGCACACAGGCACAATCCCAAGACACCTCTCCATCACTTGGCAGATGAAAAGAACCAAGAAGCTGAATTGAGGTAAATTTTCACTGACATCAAAACTGTACTTTCTTTCAGTTAGGAGGGTACATACAGGAAAGAGGCAGTTGAGAACATCTGGAAAATGACAAGTAAGTAGGTCTGAGAGTCTAAAGTTTTCCATTTGTGCACTTCCTGGCTCCTGTCTTGGGGTGTCCACCCATTGCCTCTGTACCCTGAAGACAATGTCATCAGGCATGTCCAACTTTTCTTTTCCAGCTCAGTTTAGGACGCAGAGGGAGATCATGAGACTACAAGTGAAAAGGTCAGAGATGCAGACCCTGTTTCATCACATTACTTTCCTGGCTCCAGGAAATCATTAACATTCAGGAGCCTCAGTTTCCTCATCTGTTAAACGTCATGAAGGATGTTGTTTATTGGCTTTGTTGCTAAATGCAATAGGTGGGGATTTGAAGTTTACTGATAATATAGTATTTCTGATGAAATACGGAAGAGATACGAGATGACTATAGGTGGTGTCTGGGCTTAAAGGCTACCTTATTTTCCTAGAAACCACAAAGAATAGAGAGGAAGCTTTAGACTAAGACTTGAGAAGCAATTTTCCAATCCTCTTCCGGACTGAGGAGCAACCTGGGAGCTCGCAAATCACCTGGAGTGATGTCATGTATTCGTGCATCTACATACAAAACCACACAGTCAAGAGAGGGTCACATAGTCTTTATGTTCAAATCTTATGTTTATTTCCTCTCAATGTCTCTTGTGAGCGTAAAAAACATGCTCAGGGACGTAAAACAATTTCCAGACAAAACTTACCTGTGTCATTTTTAGTGTATTTTATTTAACAAACACTTACATGGTCCTTACTAGATGTAACAACAATTTTAAAGGCCCTATAAATATAAACTTATTTAATGTTCAGCCTTAGGAGGCCAAGTGTCCCCTTTTACCGATGAGAAAATAGAGACACATAGAGGTTAAGTAATTTTGTCAAGATCACACAGCTAGAAGGGATAGTGTGGAAATTCAAATAGAGGTAACTGACTTCAAAGTTCCTGTTTTTATCTCTTACACTATGCTGCATCATGGAAAGTTGAATACTATTTTTAAAAAGTTTCTTTACATTGTCTAAACCGAAAACTAAATCATCAGTCTCAAACGATGTACTAAGGGTAGCTGGGAGCCAACAATCAAAAGGTAGAATGGTTTTCCTAATCTCCTCTTGACTGCTGGAATTATGAAAGCATTTAATCCTCTTCATGTTGAGTATTAATCTTTAGCAAGTGTCTGTCTCCTAAAAATTCTTAGGGATAAACTAAAGTAGGATTTACAGGCAAAGCTGTATTTTAATTGCACTCTCTGGATTAGCGGAATGGTGAATGAGTAAGTTCAGGGCTACAGCAGAGTTCTCTTCCAAAAGGTTCCTCCAGCTGTACAGAGTCTGTTTGGGCAGAAGCCATACTCAATGTTATAAACATAAGGTTGCAATGGCTATTATTTAGGGGTAATCCCTTTCATGAGGCTAAGGAGGGGATTTACCCTAAGTAACTGAGCCAGAGCTCTAAAACCTACAATATCTGTTTGTTTTCTTTGCTAACATGAAAAAGAACTGCCCCCTCTCTATTACGTTTGTCTGTGAGCCCCAAGTCATAAGAATAAAACACAGTAAGTCATTAAGACAAAGATGCCTAAACTGAGGCATATAAAGGGCATTTTGATGCAGGAGCCTCCATCTTTGATGATTCAGCTAACCTGGGCCTTTGTAACAAGGATGGTCCAGGAAGGATGCTATTGTATCTTCATCAGAAGACCAAGCTTTAGAGTCAATGTCATTGCCAAAATGTGAATTTGAGTACATCAAAGGAGGCCAACTCTGGTATCACTCTGGAAGAAGATACATAATTGTAGTAGCTGAGTGCGTTTTTCTTTAAGTGATTCAGGAGAAAATAAGCCACAGGCCCACTGTTGGAGAAAGTAGACACACAATTTAGGCCAGTTACCCTCTCTCTCGCCACCAACAAATCAGTTGTCCCACCCTCTTCAGAAGAAAGGCAAACCAAGATCTAGAAAAAAGTCATTAACTTAGAGCTGTATACTGGGACCAGAGTTGGTTAGACACAGGGAGGGAAGGTTACTGGGCAACTGTTATCACATAGGAAGAAGAGGAATGTCCAGAGAAAGGAAATGAGAATGCAGAGGTGAAGTACAGAGGACTGCATGGATGGAGCGAGCTGGTTAAAAGAAGGAATGTCCCACATGGGACACTCTCCAAGGGCCTAGGAGCAGGTCCTGTCTCTGACTTCCCCGGCAGCCCCCTCTCCCCCCAATCTCCTTTGGAATTCAGGGTGTGGATTAACTAAACAAAGTCACAACTCTCCTCCTTCAAATTCCACACTGGTTTGGGAAACTTACTTCAATGAGAAAAGTGGTGTGGAATAGCCAAATTACGGAAAGAGCCTAAATGTCCATCCACTGATGAATGGATAAAGAATAAATACAATGGAATACTACCTGGCCACGAGAAAGAATGAAATCATGCCATTTGCAAAAACGTGGATGGAACTGGAAGATATTATGCTAAGTGAAATAAGTCAGTCAGAGAAAGACAGATATCATATGTTTTCACTTCTATGTGGATCTTGAGAAACTTAACAGAAGACCATAGGGGAAGGGAAGGGGAAAAAAATTAGCTACAAACAGAGAGGGAGGGAGGTAAACCATAAGAGACTCTTAAATACAGAGAACAAACTAAGGGTTGATGGGGAGTTGGGGGAGAGGAGAAAATGGGTGATGGGCATTGAGGAGGGCACTTGTTGAGATGAGACCTGGGTGTTGTATGTAAGCGATGAACCACGGGAATCTACCCCAAAAACCAAGAGCACACTTTACACACTGTATGTTAGCCAATTTGACAATAAATTATATTAAGAAAAAAAAAGTGGTGTGGAGATATTTGAGATGGAGAAAGTGAGTTGCTGGTAAGACAGAGCTCAAAAGAAATTTTTTTAAGAAGTCCTGATGTGTAGCATTTGCCGTTTTCTTTGGTGTAAGTCATTGCTGATTTCAGGCTACCAAGGTGATGGCACTGAATGCAGAGTTTGTACGCAATGCCCACAGTCCCTCCCTCCTGAGCCAATACAGTCTGCCTACAGCTGACCCCTCCCCTGGCTGGCGGCCACATCCCCTTCAGGTCATCAGCCTATGCCTTGTGGGGATACCTTGATTAAAAGCTTGCAAACTAGCAGATGATGATACATACTTGAGAGACTATCAGACTAGTTTCCTTGACCTGTCCCTTTCCCCAGAGAGTATGAAAGAGATGCATATAATTCGGATAATGGCCATGACAAAATAGGGTGATTGTAAAGGTGGGGTCAGTGTGTGCACCAGTACCACAACCCCTCTGTTGACAGGCCAAGTGGTCTTCAACAACACCCAGCTGCTTAGATCCACTCAACCTGAAAAATAAGTCAAAGAGTAAGCAGAATGCCTTATTACAGGAAATGGCTACTAGAGACAGGGCTGGATAACAGAGCTTACATCTGTGGTCACGTGGGCTTCCAAATAGGAAATTCCCTGCAAGTATGGAGTCTGGAGGAGTAGACACCTTTAAAATGGAAAGCATGGAGGAGAGTAACAGAATCCATGCTCTCTGCAGGAAGATGGTCTCCCAAAAGAGTCCAGAGGGAGGACGTGATGGGATGCCGTGACTCAATCCAAACAGGTACCCATTCTGGCACAAGCAATACTGGACCAGGCAGGCCTCCCGGAACTTCCTGTGGATTCTTGGTCCTACTAGGGGGTGAGGATTGCAATGTGAAGGAGGAGAGGGGAGTGTTGTTCCTAACAGAAGCTTCTCTCAAGGGGGAAGGGAGAGACTGGGCATGTTTCTCCTATGTAACTTGCAAATCGGAGTAGTTATTCCAGAGGCCAGGAGTGTCACACAAATGGATGTCACCCTATATGAAGGGAGAGACCCCCTCATAGTGCCTAACTTATTTTTATCTTGGTCCATTGAACTTAAGCTTTTGGTCAACTAGGGGTGTGGCTGCTCCCCAGGGGGAGAAAATCATCCCAGGACTATAGGGAAGATCTGCCCCACTTAATTACGCCCCTTCCCGGGCATTGACATCTACATCTTTGTGTACCCATGAGACTGCTAATGAGAAATACGTAATTTGCCTCCATAAAGCTCAGAAATTGGTCAGAACAGTTAATTAATTAAGACAACCCCAAGGCCGTTCAGTTCCCAAGCCTGAAAATTTGCTTTCTATTTTATTTCCCAGGCCAAATTATGTCCACCCAGCATATCAGAGGTCCTGCAATAAAAACAAATGAATAAAATGCAAACCAGATAGATACACCCTGAATCTGATTATTAAAACTTCTCCCTTAATCAAATTCCAGAAAGAAATGGAAGTTCAAAGATTAACACCACCCTTGCTTGTTAAAGTACAAAATTTATTCTCTCTAATTTCATAGTCTGCTCATCTTAGCTCAAAGAGTTGTCTTTGGTGCACCTGGGTGGCTCAGTCAGTTAAACATCTGACTCTTGATTTCGGCTCAGGTCATGATCTCACTGTTTTGAGAACAAGCCCCATGTTGAGCTCCTAGATGGGTGTAGAGATGCCTGAGATTCTCTGTCCCTCTCCCTCTGCCCTTCCCCTGCCCTCTGTCTGTCTCAAAAAAAAAAAAAAAAAAAAAAGAGTTGTCCTAGAAGCCTTTAATTTCACCTGTAATGGCTTCCTGCAGAACTGTCCAGAACAATATACTGGAAGAAGTCATACAGCTGACTCACCTCCCTCTAGTCTCACAGACGACAGACCCCATAGGGCAGTACTAAAAAGCCAGGGCTCAGCTTCCTTGGCTGAGCTTCCTTGGCTCAGCTTCGCACTACAACATGTCCGCATGTTTTTTCCTTTTCTGGGTGTCCTCTGCCCTTCCCAATTCCTAGCTCCCTCCTTTATTATCCCAGACAGTACAGTTAGGATGACATTGAGATGCACAGACGTGAAGATGTCTCACCTCCTGCTTTTATGTGGTCACAGACTTCAATGGTTATTCAAACTTGTTCAGAAAGCATTAGCAAACTGGATGTTTGATACACCCCTTTTTTTCTCTTATTAAGTAAGGGTTAACCCCAAAGCGTTCCCCTTCTTTACTTTTGGAAAAGCACGGATCTCTGTGATCCATCCCTCTGCCAAGATGTGCTGATGTTTTCTAGCAATAGATTGCTCCTGCCTTCTGGGAATTTCTGAGCATTAAATATGTTAGGACCAAAACGTAGCCATTTGGTGCCATGCTTCATTAAGAGAACCTTGGTGACACTGTCCTCATGGACCATGCTACATAATGAGACCCATTTGGTTTTGGAATATTGACTTCATAAATAAGGAAAGTGGTTTTTCTTACCTAAAACGATAATATCAATTTTTCTACTTCTTTAATGAATGCAACCAACTTTGATAAATAATTTCTGACATTTAAAATGCAACTCTTGAATCTCTCTTCTCATTAAATGGGGAAAAAGAAAAAGATTTGGAAACAGCCATTCCTCCTGGCCCTATTACTGGATGGTTTCCTTTTTAAATAAATGATTTCACTATAAAAGTAGAACATGCATATTAAAGAACATTTGGAAAACCCAGAAAAGTAGACAGAAGGAAAAAAAAAGCACATTTAGCCCCATTACCCAAGACAAAATCATTGTTAGCATTTCAATGTTTTCAATTATGATTTCTTCCTAAGAAGTTTTATGCTTATAAAGTATTTTCTAGGATTGAAAATAGATCAGTTACCCCTAAAATAAGCTATTCATTTAATGCAATTCTAAGTTGTGATTCCTTATTAGAATTCCATTCTAATAAACATCCCCATGGGTTTCTTTTAAATCTTGATTAATTAACTCTAAATTCAACCTCAAATAGACATAAATGAGACTTACATAAGAAACCTTTTGAAACAGTGAAGAAAGAAGGATCCTGGGAGTATAATTAAAAATTTCAATGCACATCGTCTTTGGCCTAACAATCCAATGTAAGGAAACTTTCTTTAATGAGTAGGACTCTAGGATCCAAAGACATATGTCAAAGGGTATTTGAGTGGTTGTTTGGGAACAGTAGGGGCAGAGCGTTGAATTCATCTCACTTCTCCCAATTCATGGAATGTTAATTGACATCATCCGCACTTGATACAACTGTCTCTTGTTTTGATTTTTTCTTATTAATTTTTTCCCTTTAGGTCCCCAATCTCATTGCCTTGTTCCTCCTTCCCCAGTAACGGCACATAACATTATAATAATTCATTCTTTCAGGAATGGCACCTGGGGCACCTCGGTGGCTCAGTTGTTTAAACGTCTGACACTTGATTTCAGCTCAGGTCATGATCTCATGGTTCATGGGATCAAGCACGACATCGGTCTCTGCACTGACAGCACGGAGCCTACTTGGGATTCTCTCTCTCTTCCTCTCTCTCTGCCCCTCCCTCACTGGCCTCCACATGCGCACTCTCTCGCTCGCTTGCTCAAAATAAATAAATGCTAAAAAAAAAAGAAAGTAATGGCACCTAAATTGCCTCAGGATATTTTTATCACAACTAGTGTCCCAATGAACATCCCTATGCACTTTTCCTAAGGATCTATGTAAAGATTTAGGTGGGGACGGACACACACACACACACACACACACACACACACTTTTTTTTTGCAAGTGCTTTTGAATTGATTTTCATATTGTTTACATCTTTTTACTTTCACCAGCACTCCATAAGGTTCATCTGTCTCATTCTTACCAATGCCTGTTACTCACTTTTGTCGGTGTAACGGGGATAATATAGCAGTTCACAGTTGCTGTATTTCACACGTACCTGTTTAACTAGTGAGTTTGACCATCACTTCACATACTTAATAACCATTTGATTTTTCACTTCTGGGATTCAGTATACCTGTCCACTTTTGCTTTTTCGTGTATCTTTTTCTTAGTGTTTTAAAAGGAATCCCTCAAATAGTCTAGATTTTTAATCTCTTGTCAGTCTTTGACTTGGCAAAAATCTTCCTCTGGTCAATTGCCTGTCTAATCGTTTCGTTGATGGTGGCTTTCATGTAACAGAAATTCTAGCTCTGATGTAATCCAATCTTAATATTTTACGTTATGGGTTATAGTCTTTAAGATCTTCTCTAGGAATATCCATCTGACCTGAAGTCAGAAAGATAACCTTCTACATTTTTTCCCTATTATCTTTACCTTTAACCCTTATTACTTATATTCCACTGGTATCCACCTTGTACTTTGCATGATGTATAGTTCTTCGCACTGTGAGCTGATTTTCCCAGCACCTTCTATTAATAACCTAGCTTCCCCCACCTGGATGTGGTACTATCTTACATTAAATTCCCCCAGATAGCTAGCTCTGTTTCTGACTTTCCATTGAGTTCCACTCACCTACTTTTACTTGAACCAGTAAACCATCTTTTTTATGACCTCTTTGTCGTGAGATTTATTTTCTGGTACATTTAGTCCTCTTTGTTTGCTTTACCATTAAAAAAGGATGTGGACAATTTCAAAATGTGCAAAGCAAAAATTGATAAAAATAAAAAAGAATATTTTAAATCTGTATCTTAGCAGGAGACTCTAACATAACTCTGTATGAAGCCAATAGAATAAGAAAATTAAAAAATTGTCAAGCATATGCAAGATCTGAGAGACAAAATTTTTTAAAAATGACCTAACTGGAATATATAGAACAATGCAGCACCCAATGATGACAGACTCATTCTTTTCGAGTTCACACAGTACATTAAATAAAAATAATCATATGCCAGGCATAAAGCAAACATCAACAAACTTAAAAAATGATATCATTCATCCCGTAGTCTCTGATCATAATGGAATCAAGCTAAAAATTTTAAGTACAAAATATAAATAAAAATGAACTAATACACCTCTTTTTTTAAATTTTTTTAAATGTTTATTTTTGAGAGAGAGAGAGAGAGAGAGAGAGGAGGAGGGGCAGAGAGAGAGGGAGACACAGAATCCAAAGGAGGATCCAGGCTCTGAGCTGTCAGCACAGAGCCTGACATGGGGCTCTATCTCAAAAGCCGTGAGATCATGACCTAAGCCGAAGTTGGATGCTTAACCTACTGAGCCACCCACGTGCCCCTGAATTAATACACTTCTGAGAAGTCTAGGTCAAAGAAGAAATCACAATGAAAATTATAAAATATAGAACTGAATTACCATAAAGAAATGACATAGCAAAATGTAAGGAGGCAGGTAAAAACAGTGCTTAAAGGGAAATTCATAGGGTATATATATTTATATGTACACATAGTGATGTATATTTATATACATAAATCCTTCTAGATTTAGAAGTGTTCAGCACATCACAATGTTTCCTTTCCTTTTGGGTGTTTATATAGTCAAGGAAATTAGCGATTCATCCACAATGGAAAAATAAATATTTCCATTCCTAAGTTTAAAATTTTAGTTTGGCAGGGGCGCCTGGATGGCTCAGTTGGTTAGGCGACCAACTTCAGCTCAGGTCATGATCTCACGGTTTGTGGGTTCGAGCCCCGCATCGGGCTCTATGCTGATGGCTCAGAGTCTGGAGCCTGCTTTGGATTCTGGGTCTCCCTCTCTCTCTGCCTCTCCCCCACCTGCGCTCTGTCTCTCTCTGTCTCTCAAAAATAAATAAATGTAAAAAAAATTTTTAATAAAATTTTAGTTTGGCAAAACAGTTCTTTCTATTCATATACCTCCTTATGCAAAGAAATAAACCACATTTTTAATGAAACTTTAAAAAATCATTCTCTTGTCTCAGTAAGAAATAAAATGAAAAAAATCCATTAAGAACTTGTGTTCCCTCTTGATATGAAAGATTACTGTAGAAAATACTAAGAAAGTCCCAAATGACAGAAAGCTGGAGACTGTCCCAGTAAACATTCAGTTAGCAAAAATACCCCAATTGTTGGATCCTTATCTCCTTTATTTTCTTGCAATAAAAACTGAAACAGTAGCTGAATGAAAGTGTTGATCAAAATAAATTGTTCTGAAGTTTACACAGACATTATCTATCATAGAAGTCACAATTCATAAAGAGGACATGTTCAAAATAAGTTGTCTATATTCAGCCTGACAATTTGTCTATGTCCTTATCTTTGACAATAGAATTTGAAAGAAAACAAAGTCTTTAATGGTTTGCCATGTTCTCATTTCTGTTCTAGTCAGTATTTTTATTAGTGATTAGGACATGGACGGCAACAGTATGCTGAGCTAATAACCCTGACCAGAGACTATGAGGCGGGGGGATCAGCCTGGCAGCCCAGCATGAGAAGCAGCGATGATTAATGTATCACGGGGTAGAACCAGGTTCCAGTCGGATCACCGTATCAGCTCCATCAGCCAGCCATGAGCTTATTTTTGTTGCAGACTCAGTGGAAATCAACAATTCCATGTGGCTTCCCACACAGTTGATTAAAGTCTTAGGCTCGCATGATACCTGTAAAAAGGAAGGTCATAGTCCCACTGTGTGTTTCACTGTACCATAGGGTTCGGTTCTGGAATCCACTCATGAGCAGGTTACTCAGATGAACTGAAGCCAGTTTGGAGGAGGACAATCAAGATGGTGAAGGCATCAAAGTATTTGCCACATGGGGAGCAATGGAAGAGACAAGAAGAAGAGGTTTATGGAAGACATGCTCTGTGCCCTCAAATACCTAGAGGGCCATCATGCAGTGCAAGGACAGACAGACTGCTACTGCAGAGGGAGGCTGGCTGCACACCTGTGTAAGGGAGAGCCATGAAAGCATACATGGATGCCCAAGTAGGACTGCCAATGAGGAGTTCGAACAGGCAATCAGCTGTTAGGGAAGTTTGGGGGGCATTTGGGTGTTAGAAATATTGGTGGCGGGGGGTGGCTGAGGATTGGAAGACTGACCTAAGTGGCCTCTGCAATGCCCTCCACACCAAAATCCTACAGGGTTACATGTGTGAATCAGGTTTCTTCTGATGCCTTCTTCCCTCCTCTCATTGTTGCAAAGAAGAAAGTTCCTTTTTTCTGTGTGCTGCGTTCTTCAATGACCCCAGCAAAGAGCTCTTTTCCTCTTGTTCTCAAGACCCTTAAGAGCACTGCCCTGCACTGCACTGCCTTGTTTCCGTGTGTCTCTTCCCCATCTGACTGGGAGCTCTGAGGTGTTAGGAGCAGGCATTCGGTCCATGTCAAGTGCATACCTTTCTTTGCCTGAAAGGTTCTTGTCAGAAGTTGAGTATGTACATCTTTGCAAATACCATATCAAGCAACTCTGAGAAACCAGAAGTATCTGCATTAAGAAAAAGGGAGGGGAGCACCTGGGTGGCTCAGTCGGTTAAGCGTCTGACTTCGGCTCAGGTCACGATCTCGCGGTATGTGAGTTCGAGCCCCGCGTCGGGCTCTGTGCTGACTGCTCAGAGCCTGGAGCCTGTTTCAGATTCTGTGTCTCCCTCTCTCTGTGACCCTCCCCCATTCATGCTCTGTCTCTCTCTGTCCCAAAAATAAATAAACGTTAAAAAAAAAAAAAAGAAAAAAAAAATGAAAAAAAAAATTTTTTTTAAAAATGTTAAAAAAAAATTAAAAAAAAAAAAAGAGGGAGGGGGCTGGTGAGAGGGCTCTAATACTTGTTATGCAGAATACGAAAGTTAAAAGAACAAGCCAAAGCTTAAGTGCTTCATTATATAACCAAATTACATTGTACTTATGTAGAAAAGAATTTCTTCTGATCTGGAAAATATTCTTCACACGTTGAGGATACTAGTGTTTTTCTGAGGTCAACCATACCATGGCTCAGGGATGAAAAGAATAAAAATCAAGAATTCAGAAACACAGAGTAGGGGCTCATTAGGGCATTGTTTGAGCCCCCGCTGCTCTGATTACAGCGAGTCTGAATAATGGACAACCAAACTAACAGCTGTCGGTTTTCCAGAATCATTACAAGGAAAATCCCATCTAGTCATTTGCTGGAGGTGCAAAGTCTTCATGGAGTGCCATTGAGGTGTACTTGAGGCCCCAGAGTTAACTCGCAAATGTGTTAGAGAAGTTGTGGACTGATTCTTTCATGCTCTTCAAGCCGTGGGCGAGCTGCACCCTTGGATATGCCATGGGGGGCTGTCAATCTTGCCCCCCATGATTACAATGGTGGAAGCAAAGCCAGACTGCACATGTTGAGTAAAAATAGCTATATTTGAGACTAATATATTTGAGACTGTCGGAAGTAGTTACTCGAAAAGACCTTTGTAAGGGCAGAATTAGAATGTGCCTCGATGTCGTTTTTTAGAATTAACTTTAATTTTTAAGTAATTTCTGTCAACATTTGCCCATGTGTTTACGACTCATCGCCTTTGCACTGCACAGAGTGTTCAAAACAGGCAGGATGAGGAGTCCCTGGCCTCGGGGACAGATTATAGCCTCTTTGGGATGCAGGTCTGGAGTTTAACACAGGCTGACGTCAGGAAGATAGCGGACAGAGAAGCCAAGAGACTTGAACAGTAAGCTCTTCCCGTATGGGGAAGATCTGGCTGCAGAGGCCGGCTTCTGCAAGGGATCCTGGAAATCTCAGCTGTGGGGTCCGGCAAGCAAGAGAGCACAGGTGCCAAACCATGAACCAGGGTGTCACAGCAGAAGGCATCGAGGCTCCGGGATCCGGCAAGAACCAGCAGGATCCAGCACGGCTGACTTGTGTCATGCTTCCAACTGATGCCACTGTTTACGGCAGGAGTCCAGCCGGGGGCTGGGAATGCCTGACACGACTCGGCCACCCTCAGGGCAGGACTAAAGGGGGCCAACCCTGGTTATTTAGGGTTTTCTAAGGCAACAGTCACAACACTGTTCTCCCGGGCCATTTGTGGTGGAGGATTTCCACTTGCCCTACGCAAGCCCAGGAGTGTAACTTGACTGGGACAAACATAATCCTCCCCCCCTAAATTATTTGGTATAGCATTTTCTTAAAGCATTTCATAACTGCAAAACCAATGAAATCAGGCACCTATCTCAAAAATGTTGTCATTTTAAAGAAAAGAATAAGAAGTGTCACTGACCGAAGTTTTTTTAAACTCTGAATGTAAAAAAAAAAAAACAAGAACAGGGGCGCCTGGGTGGCTCAGTCGGTTGAGCGTCTGACTTCAGCTCGGGTCATGATCTCAACAGTTTGTGAGTTCGAGCCCCGCATCGGCCTCTGTGCTGACAGCTCAGAGCCTGGAGCCTGCTTCGGATTCTGTGTCTCCCTCTCTCTCCGTCCCTCCCCTGCTCATGCTCTGTCTCAAAAATAAATAAACGTTAAAAAAAAAAATTAAAAACAAACAAAAAAACAAAAAATGTGGAGCTTTGCTGGGATAGGATAAATGGAGGATTATTGCAATTCCAGCTGAGTTAGCTGTCAGTCTCTCTCACTCAGAGTTCAGGTACTAACATCACACCCATCTTTCATCTATGGTATAATCTCTAATTGCTGATGAAATCAAAGTATTTGCATACGTTCGTACTGGAGTTCCAGCAACCCCACCCCCACCCCACAATGCATCACGGCACACCACCGCGTCTACGTCGAGCGCAGGGAGGACAGGGTTCTGAGACCCGATGCGTTCTTCGGAAAACTCCCTACAGGAAAATTTTCTCTAGCTGTGGAAACATCTTCACATCCAAGGCTCCTTCTCCTCACTGATGTATCACTGTCCCTGAGCATCCAAGGAAAGGACAAAAACACTAATCCAGGAATAAGTGGGGTGGTAGGGAGGTGTGGACAGGGACCCGGTGGGAGAGACACATGCACAGAAAAGGAAAGCTGAGCAGCTTTCTCTCCCATTCTCTCTCTCTCCCCTCCCCCCTTACTACCCCTTCATGTCAAGGAGGAGAAGAGGGCTCTATTAACCACATAAGATTATTACAGATAAATCCAATTAATATGCAAAAAGAGCGCAGTCTTCTTTTCTTTCTCACAAGCTGTGCTAGAAACAAAAAGTACAGGTTATTCTTTATACGCAACGTTTAACCCAAGATATAAACCAGAAAATTGGGTAACTGCACCTCCCTGGGTCCCTTGGTTATTTTTTTTTTTTTTATAAATTTTTTTTTAATGTTTATTTTATTTTTGAGACAGGGAGAGACAGCATGAACAGGGGAGGGTCAGAGAGAGAGGGAGACACAGAATCTGAAACAGGCTCCAGGCTCTGAGCCATCAGCCCAGAGCCCGACGCGGGGCTCGAACTCGCGGACCACGAGATCATGACCTGAGCCGAAGTTGGATGCCTAACAGACTGAGCCACCCAGGCGCCCCCCTTGGTCATTTTTTGAGTAGACGCAGAGTTAAATGCAAAGGCTTTGGCATAGGACCGACACGGTTCACACTGTGGCCATGCTGTTCCCCAGCTGTGTAATCTTGAGCCTCAGTTTTCTCATCTGTTAAATAGGGATAATAATATTACCCACTGGATTTTTAAAGGGATCCTGTACATAAAGTGGTTAGCACAGTTCGTGACATGCAAGAAGCACTCCCCTGAGGCCAGGTGACATAGAACTATTAACAAAAGTGATCATAATGGTGGCAAACTGTGTGGACCCAGAAGTCAAACTTTCCAGGTTCATCCTGGCTTTAGTTCTTTATGTGACATTGAGAAACTGACTTGATTTTCTACACCTCAATGGCCGTATCTGTCAAATGGAGATAAAAGGACCTACTTTACAGGGTTGCTATGAACAGCAAATGCTATAATCACAAAACGTTTGTGACACAGACCTCACAAATATTAGCGGTTAGTTGTTACTCTCCAGTTTAGGAGAGAATCATTCCTGCCCTCCCTCCTCCAGCTGTAGAAGGGATTGGCACTGGTATTTCCCATTCAGACTGACTCGTGATTGAACTGGAAATCACGGTGGCAGCTTGCTCAGACTGATTCTGGGTGGCCGTTGGGTTCCTCCTGACTGTTGGGTTTCTCACTGGGCTCTCCCACTGGCAATGGCAATCGTCCTAAACCCAGGTAACTGTGAATTCCTCACCACTTAAGAAACTCTGGACAATTGTGAACAATTCATGCCCTGGGACACTGCACATAAGACTCCTATAAGGCATGCCTTTCCTGCCCTCTTTCGTTCACTGCCAAATGCTTACTCAAGACGCAGCGTTGAAAGTTATCTCCTCAGTGACTTCCTCTGTTAGAGGCAGACATTGGCTTCTCGGGGTTGCACTGCTCTTGTTCATAACTATTACAGGATGTTGACTACGGGTCTATCATGCATTATCTTGATAATGTGAGCTCCAGGGTAGTGACTGTTCCATTCATCCCTGTTTCTCAAAAGGGCTCCTGCAGCTGGCACAAAGTATGTGTTCAATAAATCTTTTAACCTGAAGAAAGTAAATCCATTCAACGTTTCAGTACATTACATTCTCAGAGTCTTTCAAGCTGTCCCACTAGCCTGAGAGGTCCTTTCTGGGAAGGAGAGTGTTTTTTAAAATCTCTGTAGTCCCAGAAGAGCCAAGTATATTGTAGGTGCTTAATTATCATTTATGGAATAGACACAAAAGGATGAATTTTCACACTGATTGCTTTTGAACATAGCCTTTTATTAGCACATAGAGTAAATCAAAAACTATTGGATCGGATAAATAGCTTCATTTAATCGAAATTAAAGGGAAATTAAAGATACAGAGTACACTGTGATCAAAATTAAGGTAGCATCTTGTAAGTAGAATGTTTCATTGATGTAATAAATCAGCAGTTGTGTCTAGAGACCCTAAGCCTTGCCTCTCAAGCAAATTATGGCGGCTGGTCACTCACTGAGCTTTTAAAATTCCCGTATTTAGGTTCTACCCCAACTTAATGAATCAGAATGAGCTGAGGCAGAAGTTTTGTTTTGTTTTTTCCAGATTTTCCCAAGATTAGTGTGAAGGTTGAGAACCACTCTGGCCCTCTAACTGGCTAGCCCTGTGATCCCGAGCAATCTTTTTACCTCTAAACCCCAATATCCTCATCTATGAAAGGAAGATAATTATCATGCTGCCCCTCTCGGGTTGAGAATGTGTAAGTGAAATAATCCCATAAAGGAAGTGTTGAACACAGAATCTAAAATGCTAAAAGCATAGAATAAACCTTATTATTGTTTTATTGGTGATTTTTTTTTTTTTTATTGGAGCATATGTGGCACTGCCACCCATGGGTCACCACTGCCACATCTTGGCCAAATACCCTAACTGCAGGTCCCTGTCCTTTGTATTTAAACTGAAACTGGACCAACCTACCAGGTCTAATTCAACTGGTCAAGGAGTAGAGAGGCTAGCTTCCAACCATCCTCCCTTCCATTAATCTCTGGCTGTCAAGGCCCAGGATTTTGCCAGTTGTTTCTAAGAATCAAATTACACAGACTTGAGGTTGTTTCTTCTCGGGGGAAGAAGGAAAGGCAACGGAGAAAATGCTCTAGGACAAAACTTTTCTAAATATTAGCCATCCCAACAGGACAAAAAGATGGCATGAGAAAACCTGCTGTGTGGGAAATCGTTTTGAAAGAAAACTTGGATTTATTCATTAATTTCCTTTCTGTCATCTCTTTTACGTCCTTATAACTCTATCAAGTCCCTGAGTCTATTTCCATTGCATTAAAAAGGAGCCAAATGAGTACATTCCATGCATATTGTAGCATATACAAACTCTAAGTTCAGAAACCAATTTATATATTAGTATTGGGATAACAAGGTAGATATTTATAAGGAAAATAAATGCTTAAGTAGAAAAAAGCATCCTCGGGGGCACCTGGGTGGCTCAGTTGGTTAAGTGTCTGACTTCGGCTCAGGTCATGATGTTATGGTTTGTGAGTCTGAGCCCCACAGCAGGCTGACCGATGTCAGCCTGGAGCTGCTTCAGATCCTCTGTCCCCCTCTCTCTCTGCCCCTCCCCTGCTGGTTCTCTCTCTCTCTCTCTCTCTCTCTCTCAAAAAATAAATAAACTTTTTAAAAAAAAGCATCTTTGAAGAAAACAGTCTAGGGGATTCCTATATTCTACCAAGAAGGTGATAGAAAAACATAGACAAGGTTCTAGAGCTGAGAAAACAGGGACAGAATGTCTACAGTTGGAGAGGACCTCAATATGATGTTCGCTACATACCTCATCTATCATCAAAGGTAATCTTCCCAATGACAAGGAAGAGGACATACCATTCATTATTCTGGGATTACAGATGAGGACATGGAAATACGTAAAGGCGAGATTTCACAAGTCCACATGCCTGCTTAATGGCAGAATTCACACGAGACTCAATATGTCTCTTTGGTTCACTCCACACACAGTTAACCTCCTTCCATCAAACCATTCTGGGTAGCTCGGAGAAGCCCACAACCATCAAAAACACTGCCTATTTAGCTAAAACAGAACATTATAATTCATGTGTAAGAAAGATTCCATGGAGCGCCTGGGTGGTTCAATAGGTTAGCTAGCGTCTGACTTTAGCTCAGGTCATGATCTCACGGTTCACGAGTTCGAGCCCCGAATCGGTGCTGCTGTGTGATGCTGGCCTGGGTTGCATGAACTGAATGCTTGTTCCAGATTGATCTTTATACACTGGGGGCCATGAAGCAAACAGCTGTAGACTGGAACAGAATGAAATTGGCCAGGGGGCAGGGGACAATTTTCTCTCCCTCAGGTCTTCAAGTTTGAATTAGTGGAAGTTTGTTGGTTTGTTGCTTTTTTGAAGGGTTGTTAGCTGTTGTTCTTTTTTTAATTTATTATGAAAAAGATCAGTGGAACTCTGGACTCGCTGTGACTATTTTTCCTACTTTGTCAGATAAGGAGGACTCTTCAATATTTTCACTCTCCCTTTCTTCATAGCACCAGAAAAATAAAGCTTTTAAAAAAAAATTGTAATGCATATTTATTTTAGAGAGAGAGAGAGAGAGAGACAGAGTGTGAGTAAGGGAGGGACAGAGAGAGAGGAAGACACAGAATCTGAAGCAGGCTCCAGGCTCTGAGCTGTCAGTACAGAGAGCTTGATGCAGGGCTTGAACTCATGAACTGTGAGATCATGACCCAAGCTGAAGTCAGATGCTTAACCGACTGAGCCACCCAGGCACCGTGAAAAATAAAGCTTTTTAACTAAAGTATTTGATCTTTTCCTATCAATTCCTCAAAATTTTATGAGGTGCTGATAGGAAATACCTCCCCCTAAAGCTCGGTGCTGTCTTCTACAAAGGACTGAGTGAGCAGGAGGGGACAGGTGACACTCAGGGACACCCAGTGTAGTAGGTTTGGAGCAACCAACCATGGGCTCACTGCAATGTCTTCTGAATTATCTCTGGGCTTGGGTTCCTTAAAACTGACCTCTTTGGCACAAAGTTCTTATGGGAAATAAACAAACAAAAAGAACACAATGAAAAAATGAACCTTTCTGCAAAATGTTACAAATTTTAAGTGATGGTACTAAGCTCAGATCTTTGCATCTGTTGTTTTCACTCAATCCTTAAGATAACTGTTATCATCCCCCTTCATCAGAAAATACACTGAGGCCTAGAGGGCCTCATAAGGCCACACAGATCCTGAGAGGTGGAGACAATTTTCCCTGATCCCCGACCTGTGTGCTTGTGCAGTGTAAGGACTTTAGAACCAAAATACGTGGGTTCAGATTCTGACTCCACTAGCTGTGTGACCTTAGGCATGTTTCTTAACCTCTCTGTGCCTCCATGTCTTCTTCATTTTCGAAGTGGGGAATAGAGTAATAGAGTAATAGAGACAGTAAATCCCAGGGTTGTCATGAAAATTAAATGAGTTAATGCATTTAAAGTTCTTAGATCTGCAATTCCTATCCAGTGTGCTGAGGGGCCCCAGGGCCCCAGGGTGAACTCACAGAGGGTTATTAGGGCATTTAAAATTTTCAAGGGAGGGGTACCTGGCTGGCTCAGTCGAAAAAACATGCAACTCTTGATCTCAGGATTTATGAGGTCGAGCCCCATGTTGGGTGGAGAGATTACTTTAAAAAAAAAAAAAAAAAGAGAGAATCTTTAAAAAATAAATAAAATTTTCATGAGAAATGTGATACTGGACACCTGTCCAACACTGAGTGAACTACTAGCTCAACGTCATTCACAGTTTCAACATTAGATCACCATGCATTCTTTTTGGTAATGGTATTATCTTCACAAAGTTGGGTTTTGAGTCACTGCTGTGCAAAAGAGTCCCACTCAAAAATCAATGTGGAGCAGGGAGTGATCTTGGCGGTGTCCAATCTGAATCCTACATTCGAGAAGCTTGTGTAGGCCCCAACAGGTGCACTCATCCCATTATAAGTAATTGTGTTCTTTAAGAATGAAATAAAAGTATTATCTTTTAATTTATGTATGTCATTTTTTTTTCAAATGGCTACTTAAGTTGTCAGGACATAAATATGTATTAAGTTGTCAAGACCTAACTACTTGGTAAATGGATATAATGGGTATTTCTTTTGGCCCAGATGTGCCATAAAAAAAATTGTTGCTATGAATGCCACGAAACGAGGACGTTTGGAACTTCTGGGTTGGAACAATGCCTGGTGAATAGTCACGCTGTGTAAGTCAGCTGTTGTGATCCACCCCCACACTGCAGTGAGTCTTACATTAAGTTCCACCAGTTCTATATGAGTAATATAGCTGACATTTGTGTCTAAACAGGTTGGAAGAAAGAGAAGGACCAATTTTTACAGATAAAGATGTGAGGCTAAGACTGGCATGTGACTTGTCCTAGATCATTCAGTTCAGTCACACGGTGCTGGCCCTTCAATAGAGAGCACATGTTTCCCAGGACCAGGCTGGTTCCTCAGACGAAAATGACACAAAACAAGAAAAATGTGTTCGAACAGACAAGATTCTTTTTGCTCTTTTTGCTTTTTCAGGGTTGGGGTGGGGGGGGGGAGTGGGGAGTTGCGTCTCTTCCTTTAGTTATCGATTCATTTGAAAATATGTTACTTAACAATTTTAATGAGAGAGTCACTTTTCTGATTTTAAAAAGATACATAGCCAGAATTAATTTTCCTCTCTTACTCACTGGGAAGGCTCATAGTAAGATCCTGATCCTGACATGGCATTCTAGAATTCAAATTCCCATCTGCTACTTTTACTGCTCAGACACTCATGCCCTGTGGAGACAGGACCCTCCTGCTGTCTCTTGGCATCACGGCTGTCTTCCTCTGAGACCCAGCCGGGGTGCCAGCAAAGGAGCAGTAGTTCAGACATTTGATGCTTTAGTCAGAGGACGTGGTTCTGTTATTCCTAAAAGTAAGGGAAAAATATGGAGAAAAGATTCCACCTTACACACAGATAACTGTGCTACTGGAGACAGAGCCTTTTTATGGATGGTTTCAAGAAGCTGCCCTGAGGGGGTCTGTGCTTTCTTGTTTGTTTTGCATATTAGTTTTTTATGTTTATGTAAGTGTTTAGGAAATTGGTTTACTTTTAATATTTTCATAGCATCCCTGGGGTTGTCCCAAGGGAACGCTTTGTATCAGCTGCAAGCTGCATATCAGCTACTTCAAGCAGTGGGTAAGGGATTCCACAAAAGTGCTCTGAGAAGGCAAGGTTCTGGCAAGTTCCAAAGGTCCATTTTTAAGCCTCTGCATGTATTCACCCCTCCTGTTACAAGGCACCTGCAAAGGGCACGCTCTGACTCATGGCTTCTGTTCACAGACTCAGTGCTGAAGTGCCTTCACCTATTACTTGACCCCTTTTTTCTTTTTTTTATGTTTATTTTTGAGAGAGAGACAGAGCGCAAGCAGAGGAGGGGCAGAGAGAGGAAGACACAGAACCCGAAGCATGCTCCAGGCTCTGAGCTGTCAGCACAGAGCCCGACGCGGGGCTCAAACTCACGAATCGTGAGGTCATGACCTGAGTCAAAGTCGGATGCTTAATTGACTGAGCCACCCCGGTGCCCCTTGATCCCTTTTTTCTTGCCTTCATCTTGCATTCTGGTGACCACATTGCTCAGTCCCCTAATTCTTCCTTTGCTTCACTTCCTGGTGCCGTTTCCTTCCTAGCTTTGAATGGGTTTCCTCTCCTTTGTCAAACATAGTGTTGGACTTTTCATCATAGCAACACTCTTGCAAATCACTTTAGGCCAAGCCATTCATTCTTAGAACTTCAGTCAACCTCAAAGACTTATCTTCCAAGGCACCCACAGGATTATCTATTGTTAATGTTATTATTAGCATAAACTATTTGTTTATTAGTTCCATCACTGGAGCCTTATTTTCTGGTTGGTAACAGGAGATAAGTATACCTAATTTCCAAGATTATTTCAAGGATTAAATGACATGAATATAAAGCACTTGACCAGGGGCGCCTGGGTGGCTCAGTCAGTTAAGCATCAGACTTTGGCTCAGGTCATGATCTCACGGTTCGTGAGTTTGAGCCCCGCGTTGGGCTTTGTGCTGACAGCTCAGAGCCTGGAGCCTGCTACAGATTCTGTGTCTCCCTCTCTCTCTGTTCCTCCCCCACTTGCACTCTGTCTCACTCTCTCTCTCAAAAATAAATAAACATTAAACTGAAAAAAAAAAAGCACTTGGCCCAACCTAGCAGGCTCACACCCAATGTAGCCTTTAGTATTATGAGAAGTAGCACCACCCTCTCACCCGATGAGGACAAGGGGAAACTTAGAGCTTGTGGTAATCAGAAAGGTGCCCCACAAACATATGTACTCTTACCCCTGGATCTATGAATATGGTTTGCTAATGGCAAAAGGATATTAAGGTAACAGACCTTAAAATACGGAGATGACCCTCGATTATCCCAGTGGGCATATCTAATCACATGAGGTCTTAAAAACAGAGACAATGCACCAGCTGGAGACACGAACATATGGCAGAAGGGGTAGTGGGAGAGATCTGAAGCATGAAATGGATTTAATATGACATTACTGAAGGAACCACATGGCAGATATGAGAAGGAACCCAGGGAGCTTCCAGAAGGAAAGACCTGCTCCCCGATGACAACCAAGCATGTTGGATTCTGTGCCTCCCTCCTTCTCTGCCCTTCCTCTGCTTGTGCTATCTCTCTCTCTCACACACACAAATAAATAAACATCTAAAAAAAGAGAGAATCAAGAGAAACTTGTATCTATGAGAAGTTATAAATCCGGGATAAGGAACAACTGTCCTCGGATGATCAGCATAATTATTGTGAAAATATGATGGAGGCAATGCCTGATAAAATACATTTTTCAAAAACTGAAATTGGTTAATTGGATAAAAGGCTTAAAAATTTTTCTCAGAATCTAGGGAATAAACATGATGAATGTGGTAAATATACTCAAAATAGACCCAGATGAAAGGTGAATAGAAACTGGAGAAGGACCATATAAAGAGGCAGAAATAAACCAGTAACCAAAAAAATAATAGAAGAAAATTGCCTGAGACATACAGAAGCTTCCACCTTCAGATGAAAAGGCTTACTGAGTACTTGGCCAAGAAAACGCAGAGAACCTAGGAGCCAAATTTAATTGAAATCTTACTTGCAAAGGAGCCTGGGAAACATGGTTTGCAAGGTCACCTCCACAGCTAACAAGTAGAGCAGGGTGAGGGCAGAGAATAGATTTTGGAACAAATGGGCAAATTGGGACAACGACCAAGGAAGATTTATTCCATAAATAAAAGTTTAATTTAATGTTGGGCAGTTCATTAGGCAATTTCCTTAAGGCAATTCATCATCTAATGGATCAAAGAATGAAAAGTGTAAAAAAGATACTGAAATAGTACTTGGAAAATAGCAGTCAAAGGATAAAAACAACTATATATTCTAGAATTAAATACTAAGGACGGTTTCACTAAAGTCAAGAAGAATAAGAGATTATTGGTCATAAGTGAATTATTCAGTATTGCTTTGGATATACTGGACAATACAAAAAGATCTTCATCTTTACAAAAAGCAAAAGAAGAAAACATTAAGTGCTATACATATTAGAACAGAGGAGACAAAGTTACCATTATTTTCATACGCTGTCATTTTATACCTGTAAAACTTGTAAAAGCCCAACTAAATTTTTTTACGTTTGTTTATTTTTGGGAGAAGACCGAGTATGAGTGAGAGAGGGGAAGAGAGAGACAGAGACACAGAATTAGAGCATAAAAGTCCAACTGAATAACTATTGGAACTGATAAATGAATTCAGTAAGTTAATAATGAAAAGCAGTGTACAAAATCAATATAATTGTAATAACTAAACAAAATCCAATTTATGATAGGACCAAAATATACTAAATAGCAGTGAATAAATAACAAAACATGATGCCAAAAATACTAAAAGGACTTCCTGAAATAACTAACAAGAAAATATTGTATATTTGGTGCAAAAAGAAAAGCAAAATATGTGCCCTGTGGCAGGGCAATTTTGTCTTTAGGAAACTACCATAAAGATGTGGTTAGACTAATGGGCAAGAGATGTGCAATGTAGCCTAGTTCATAATGGCATGAAATTGAAATATCCTGTGTTGAATAAAGAAGCAATATTAAATTTAAGAAAAAAACAGACAGGCAAAGGAAAGCGAGAGAGACAAACCCAGAAGCAGACTCTTAATTACAGAGAACAAACTGATGGTTACCAGAGGAGAGATGGCTAGGGGGATGGTTCGGGATGAAGGAGCTCACTTATGATGAGCACCAGGTGATCCATGGAAGGGTTGAATGATTATATCACATGCCTAAAACTAATGTAACACTGTGTGTTAGCTATACTGGAATTAAAATCTAAAAAAATAAATATATTAGTGCCTATTCATGCAAGAAGAAAGATTTCAGCAGTAGAGTTATCGTTAGTCACAGCCCTGTCAGGGAATTGGTTCTATACAGGTGACAAAAGAACTGGGAAGGCAAGCAGGATGATGAGACAACACAGAGTGTCACAACAGCATAAAGCTGCTCGCACCCTGATGCCTGGACTAATGATGGGGAGGAAGTGGTGTCACTGCAACCAGAAGTTGGGGCCTTCCTGTGGAAGCCCCAGCCCCAGCGGGAACAGGAGCAAGGTTCTATGGAGGAAAGCACTGTCCTACTATTGCTGGAGCCACAGAAGGGACCAGTGGTTGTCAGAGGTTAACTTAACACTCAACACAAAAAGAAGGGCAGAGAAATACCCCGGCTTATCCTTCCAGTCTTCCACCAGTTTCTCCCATTGGTGAATCTATTTGGAAATGAGAGAGGCATTGAAGTCTGGGATGTGTAATTGCCTGTAGTTGAGAACAGAGTAGGAAAAGATAGGGAATCAATCTGAGAGGGAAACCGGCAGTAAGCCAACATAACTATTATGTGATATTTATTGATGAGAAAAATGCATTTATGATATATGTTAAGAAAAGAAACAGGTTATAAACATTTATATTGTTCCAGTAGGCATATAAATACATACCTAAATAGATAAGCACATAAAAAAAGGACTACAGAACATAACACTGTCTGGATGATGCTATTTTTGGTTTATCTGTATCTTCTAGTTATTCCAAAATGAATATATAACACCAGTGACTTAGAACAATAAAAGGATAATTGTGTTTCTGTGTTTAAGAAAAGAACAATTAGATTGTTGGCTCCTTGAATATTGGATATAAAGATGAAGTATCGTTATCAGGTTTAGAGCCTTTAGTTTAGAGGGGGAAAGAAAAGCTAAGATTTTCCTACCAATATGAAATATACATCTGCACCTATTGATGTTGACCATCAAACAAAATGTTCAATTTAGTTTTACTTCTGCTTGCCCTTTTCTACTCCCACATACAATTGAAATAATAAGATCTATTACATCTGATTCCTTTTTATCTCTTTCAATAATACATTATGAATCATCTCCTTTAGGAATCCCTTGCACATTTCTTTCTTTTATTATCATGTTAACCTCTGTAACTCAGGATGTTTTATTTTATGGTTCTCATAGTTTAACATTATCTATTTTATGACATGTATTCTCTCTTTTAGATTTTTAACGCCCCCCCCCCCCCCAAAACACTATCCCTGTTACCTGAATAGCATTAGAATGCAGATCTCCTTTGGGAGGATACATCTAAATGCCAACCTGCAATGGTAAAGTCAGAACCTCTTCCTCTTTTATCAGAAACCAGTTATCCTTCCTCCAGGTCTGTCTCAGCCAGTGTCCAGCCAGGAGCTAGTGATCACATCAGTTATTTTTATATAAAGAATTTAACGCAAAGTATAATTAGGTATTGGAGAAGAGAAAATACAAACAGGGACACTGAGGTTTTATAGAGGTTATGACCGCAAGAAGTAGCAACTATCTCTGGGGTTGGGAGTTCAAGGGGAAGGGACTAGGATTACCAAAATTTCGATGCTCAGAGGAGGCATCCCAAGGAAGTGGGATGGAAGACCCTAGTGAGAGGGCACTGCCTGATCGGCATGGGGTGACACCTACACCTCCGGGACCTGGAGGAGGAAACCTGTGGAGTTGGGACTCAAACCTTGAGTGGAGCCCTTGCTGGCCAGCACTGTGACCCCTGAGGGGATACCATGAGGCTAGTTCTAACAACAAAGTAGGTAACTGCTGTTGCCAGAACTTGCTGTCGGTGAGGGGACAAACCACCATTGCTGTGGTATGGCTGAGATGAACAGGAAACACATGTGAAGGAGCATGTCCCTTCCCCTTGACAACTGGCCATCCTTCCTCTAGCTCCCCCTGTTGGCAGAGACAACAAGGAAAGGAGCCAGCTGACAAAATAGAAAGGGGCACAGAAGGATGGTTTGAAGCTCTGAAATATTAGCAAAAGTCCCCTGCACATAGCTCCTGTCAAGAGTGTCTGCAAATATTTGGCAAAATACAGGGTAGTTTCTTGATAAAAACCCTCAAGAAAGTAGGGATAGAAGAAACATACCTCAAGATCATAAAGGCCCACATATGCAAAAGACCAACAGCTAATATCACCCTCAGTGGGGAAAAACTGAGAGCCTCCCCCTAAGGTCAGGAACATGACAGGGATGTCCATGCTCACTACTGTTATTCAACATAGTGTTGGAAGTCCTGGCCTCAGCAATCAGACAACACAGAGAAAGGAAAGGCATCCAAATCAGCAAGGAGGAAATCAAATTTTCACTCTTTGCAGAGGACATGATACTCTACATGGAAAACTCAAAAGACTCCACCAAAAAACTGCTAGAACTGATACATGAATTCGGAAAAGTCACAGGATATAAAGTCAATGCACAGAAATTTGTTGCATTTCTATGCACCAATAATGAAGCAGCAGAAAGAGAAATCAAGGCATCGATCCCATTTACAATTGCACCAAAAACCATAAAATACTTAGGAATAAATCTAACCAAAAAGGTGAAAAATCTATACACTGAAAACTATAGAAAGCTTGTGAAAGAAATTGAAGAAGATACAAACAAAAAAGGAAAAATATTCCGTGTTCCTGGATGGGAAGAACAAATATTGTTAAAATGTCAATACTGCCCAGAGCAATCTACATATTCAATGCAATCCCTATCAAAATAACACCAGCCTTCTTCACAGAGCTAGAACAAATAACCCTAAAGTTTGTCTGGAACCAGGAAAGACCCCAAAGCCAAAGCAATCCTGAAAAAGAATACCAAAGCTGGACGCATCACAATCCCAGACTTCAAGCTATACTCCAAAGCTGTAATCATCAAAACAGTATGGTACTGGCACAAGAACAGACACTCAGATCAATAGAACAGAATAAAGAACCCAGAAATGGACCCACAAATGTATGGCCAACTAATCTTTGACAAAGCAGGGAAAAATATTCAGTGGAATAAGGACACTCTCTTTGGCAAATGGTGTCAGGAAAACTGAACAGCAATATGCAGAAGAATGAACCTGGACCACTTTCTTACAACATACAAAAAATAAACTCAAAATGGATGAAAGACCTAAATGTGGTACAGGAAACCATCAAAATCCTCAGGAAAACACAGGCAACAACCTCTTTCATCTTTGCTGCAGCAACTTCTTACTTGACACGTCTCCAGAGGCAAGGGAAACAAAAGCAAAAATGAACTACTGGGACCTCATCAACATAAAAAGCTTCCGCACAGCGAAGGAAACAATCAGCAAAACTAAAAGGCAACCAGCGGAATGGGGGAGGATATTTGCAAATGACACATCAGATAAAGGGTTAGTATCCAAAGTCTATAAAGAACTTATTAAACTCAACACCCAAAAATCAAATAATACAGTGAAAAAGTGGACAGAAGACATGAATAGACACTTTTCCAAAGAAGACATCCCAATGGCTAACAGACACATGAAAACATGCTCAACATCACTCACTATCAGGGAAATACAAATCAAAGCCATAGTGAGATACCACCTCACACCTTTCAGAAGGACTAAAATCGACAACTCAGGAAACAACAAGCTTTGGCGAGGCTGCAGAGAAAGGGGAACCCTTTTGTACTGCTGGTGGGAACGCAACTGGTGCAGCCACTCTGGAAAACAGTATGGAGGTTCCTCAAAAAATTAAAAATAGAATTATCCTATAACCCAGCCATTGCACTATTGGATGTTTATCCAAAGGATACAAAAATTCTGATTCGAAGGGGCACATGCATCCCAATGCTTATAGTAGCACTATTGACAATAGACAAATTATGGAAAGAGCCCAAATGTCCATCAAATGACAAATGGATAAAGAAGATGTGGTGTATATATATACAACGGAATATTATTCAGCGACCCAAAAGAATGAAACCTTGCCATTTGCAACAACATGGATGGAACTAGAGTGTATTATACTAAGTGAAAAAAAGTCAGTCAGAGAAAGACAAATATCATATGATTTCACTCATATGTGGAATTTAATAAACAAAACAGATGAACATAGGGGAAGAGAAGGAAAAATAAGATAAAAACACAGAGGGAGGCAAACCATAAGAGACTCTTTAAATTTAGAGAATAAACTGAGGGTTGCTGGAGGGGTACTGGGTGGGTAGATGGGCTAAATGGGTGATGGGCATTAAGGAGGGCACTTGTTGGGATGTAAGTGAGGAATCACTAAATTCTACTCCCAAAATCTTGAAATCATTATTACACTGTATGTTAACTAACTTGGATTTGAATTAAAAAGAAAGATTGTCTGCAAATAATAGGGCTCTGTGCCAATTTCTAAGAGTGAAAAGGAAAATATAGGAGCAGAGAAGAGTAGAATAGGCTTAAGAAAAAAATTATAGGAGTTGTTCACCCTAATGACTAAAATAGCAAGACAAAACGACCTTCCGCAACTCAACAGTGCTCAGGAGGAACAAGCTTGGGCTTCCTGATTTTAAGAAGTCCTTGTATCTCATTACCACCCCCATTTGGCAATCTTTGCAACTCCTGGTATTTTTTATCTCATCTCCTATTATTAGTGACTACAGAACCAGATAACGAGTTTGGATTTCTGAATGTTGACCCGAGAACCTCACGTACCAAGTATATCCACCCTCTGGCCTTTTAAATGATGTCCCCTTCCAACAATACAATGGCGCTTAGTACTCCACCCCTGTATCATGCATCCCCACAGACCTGTGTTGGCCTTCTAGAAGGCCTATCCATCCATCCATCCATCCATCCATCCATGGACTAAATAATTTGACAAGGGTTTATTCAAAACTTTCTGTGTTGGACATTGTTCTAGATACTGAAGATATAGCAGTGAGCAAAGCAGTGAGCAAAGCACCCCAAGTCTCATTTGCATTTCAGTGGGGTGTGAGAGGGAAAGGCAGGAGGGAGGCCAAGAATGCACACTTGGAAGTTAGGGAATAACAAAGTCCATAGAGAGTAAGACAGTAGTCTGAGAGGACAGGGAGAGGCAGGGATGTAGAGAATGATCAAAAAGGACGCTGAGGAAGTAACAGTTTGACAGAGATCAGAATGATAGGAGTCTTAGGAACATCTATAAAAAAAGCAATTGCAGGTGGAGGGAAGAGACAGTGCAGAGAGGTGCTGAAGCAAAAGCCTATCTGGCATGTTGGAAGAGACAAGCAAAAAGGCCAGTGATGCTGGAAGGAAGGTGGCTCAGGGTTGGTGGGGAATAAGATCAGAGGAGGAACAGAATACACGGGGTGGCAGAAGTCACGGAGAGGCTTTGCAGTCCACTCTTGTGAAAGGAAAAGCCACTTAAGGAGGATGAACAGGAGAGAGAAAACAGTTGACTTAAGGTTAAAAAAAAATCATCCTGCCTCCTGTGGATAATAAGCCATAGACTCTAGGAACCAATTAGAAGAAATACCATTGTTGTATGCACGAGAAAGGAAAAAAGAACGGCTGATTAAACCACATACAAAACGTTCTTATAACTCAGAAAATTTTTACAGTTGTTAAAAAAGCTGTTTTAAATTTATGCAGGTATAGATTTGTATTATCTGCCACCCTAGAGCATATATAAAAGGAAACTATATGTGAAATTAATTGAAGAATTCCTAAGTCTCATCATATTCAGAGTTCAACCCTTCTGAAATACTTTGTTATTCAAGGTCATCAATGAAGCTTATTCATTCATTCATTCATTCATTCACTCACTCAACCAAGACAACCAGATTCCTGCTCTAAGATAAGCATTGTTCCTGGTGCTGGGAAGCAGCTGAAATAAGACTGAAGTAGTCCTTGGCCTCACCAAGCATACAGCCCAGTAGACCACAATAAGCAAGGATCTGTGCAAAGCTCAGTCATCATCCTACATCATTCACAGCAGGAATTTTCATTTCAGACAAAGCTGGGTGTGAATCCTGCCTCCCCATTACTATTTATGCATCCTTGGACAAATTATTTCATCTCCCTGGTCATCAGTTCCTTCTAATATCTGCCTCCTAGAGTTGTTATTAAGGTCAAATAAAATAGTGCATGTAAAGCCTTTAGTAGAGTATTGGCTCTAATACTGGAGTTCATGGTTACTACGTGAGCATATTGTCATATTTAGATATGTCTTGCATGAGTCTCAAATTAATTCATATGTCCATGATATCCCTGATTCTCTCTGAGTACAGACAAAAAGTCTTATTCCCTCGTTCTGTAATCTTTTAGGAATCTTCTAAATATGCTACATATGTAAAATTGCAAAAAAGGCGATTTTGTCTTTTCATAATCGTATGTTCAATTGGCACTTTGGTTTTCCCTCCCCTAACTCAGAAGATCTCAGGAAAGACGTATCTTGTTTCCAGTTGTATAAAGGAAATTTTGGGGTGCCTGGGTGGCTTGGTTGGTTGAGCGTCCAACTTGAGCTCAGGTCATGACCTCACGGTTCGAGAGTTCAAGCCCCACGTCGGGCTCTGTGCTGACAGCCTGGAGCCTGGAGCCAGTTTCAGATTCTGGGTCTCCCTCTCTCTCTCTGCTCCTCCCCTGTTCACACTCTGTCTCTCTTTCTCATTTTAAGTAAACATTAAAAAAATGTTTTTAGGGGTGCCTGGGTGGCTTAGTCAGTTAAATGTTTGATTTCAGCTCAGGTCATGATCTCGCTGCTCGTGGGTTTGAGCCCTGCATCAGGATCTGTGTTGACAGCTCAGAGCCTGGAGCCTGCTTCAAATTCTGAGTCTCCCTCTCTCTCTCTCTGCCCCTCCCCCGGTAATGCTCGCTTGCTCACTCTCTCTCTCTCTCTCAAAACTAAATGAGCATTAAATATTTTTTTTAATTTTTTTTAAAAAAAGGAGTTTTTCATTTGCCATTCCTTCTGTTTGGTAGGGGTAAAAAAAATCTAAGGCCTGAAAGGAAAGTGATAGGAGCACAGCCTCAAAGACCCTCAAAGACAGTGCCAGAATTACTGCAAACATCTAAGCAGGTGGGAGGAAGTTAAAGGAGGTAATGCACTAGCCCCACCAAGGAGCTTCCATGGTTTAATTGGCTCTCCTGGGAGTCATCGTGATAAACAGTTGTCAATCCATGGAGTTCCAAGGTCTCCTTAACCCTGAAGCCAGGAGGCTGATGACATCCATCATAACACACGTCACGATTATGTTACTATAATCATCCTTCAAATGGTACTGAAAAGTACCTATGACCTGATCATCGTCTTGGCCATATATTTAAAGTTTTGATTAGGCAATTCCCATTTCAAAAAGCCTTAAGTAGACCAAGAAAACATAACTCCCAACTCTTCTTTTAAGTCTTAAATTATGTAAATTGTTTCTTTGTTGAATGTTTCTTGACTGAAACTTCTTAAAAGCAAAAATTATAATCTGTCCCAAATATAGTTACGTTCTCTTTCTCCTTTATTGTTTAAATGTTTATTTATTTATTTTGAGAGAGAAAGAGAGAGAGAGAGAGAGAGAGAGCGAGCAAGCAGGGGAGGGGCAGAGAAAGAAAGATAATCCCAAGCACGTTCCTCACTATCAATGTAGAGCCCCACGTGGGGCTCCATCTCATAAACTGTGGAATCATGACCTGAGCCAAAATCAAAAGTTGGACATTTAACCAACTGAGCCACCCAGGTGCCCCCTTTCTCTTTTAAATTCTAGACCTGATTAGAGACCTCATTCCCAACTGGCTCAGTTATGAGAATCCCCCAAAACTGAATTTTTGAATGAAATATCTATCTTCCTATGTGTATGCTCTATTAATATGTTAGGACAGTGAATGTATTATTAGCAATATTTCCATGTATGTGAAAGATCCACTCTGCTCCCCTGCCAACCCTTTCTCTTCCCAAGCAGAAAGGGTCCTGGAGGTCAGACACTGTAACTTCAAAATAAAGAAGACTCCATGATTCCAATACAATTGTGAGAATAGAAGGTACCCTTTCAATTCCTAAATGTTTTAAATGAGATAACTGTGTAATAAATAAATAGGTAATACATATTTGACTTATTCTCCCCAAAAGATATTTCAATTGTGCAACTTGAGTCAATATGGACCTAAAGGATGGTCACAAATGGTTAATAACTGAAGTCCCATCACAAGCGAATAACTGAAAAACAATGAGGAGATTAATGAATTCTTACCCGGGCAACATATGGTCTTTAACTACAACAGATACGTGAGTATGTTCTATGTTTATAAATTTCTAATTTCTCAAAATGTTCTAAGCGGCTCAAATTAATTATTGGCATATGTTACTTCTTAAAACACATTCCACGTTTTGATTCACAAAATAAAATTAATTTTTTTCACTTGAAGTTTTAACTGATGTGGATGATCAGATGTCAGCTGTGCAGAGAAACTAGTTTTCTCCAAATTATGGGTAAATGACAATGGTGTTTATTTCTTTCAAAAGTCTCACCCATCTTACTTTCCACACAATTCTGTTATGCTCTGATTTAATCTATAACAATAAATTAATTCCTCCATCTTTTAACTCCCCAAAGAATACTGTGGAGCCTAGACAGGAACTGCCTGGCCCAAGGCTCACACTTAGTTCCTACTTTCTTTTGAAATTTTCCCACTTACTCCCTATATTTATCAATGATGATGAAGAAGATGATATCATTCACTCAAATGTCATTCCTTCCAATGTCGCTTTCACATTTATTACCTCATTTAATTTTTCATTAACTCTAGAACATATTATCTAGCGAGATAATATGATGCCCTTTTTTATATACAGTATAAGAAAATAATATTTTCATAAAATTACAGAGTTCTTAAGGATGGGTACTCAGAATGGTACCCAGACCTCCTAAATCCCGGCATACTATGTTTTCCATAGTATCCAGCATTTCCTAGGTAGGAATAATTTGGGTTTTGATATTACACACACTTCAGTTGGAATTTCATCTCTTAACCAGCTGGGGGAATGGAACTGGAGGTAAACTCCTTAAAACTCTCCTTGAGCGTCAGTTTCCTCACCAGCAAAAGGGAAACAAATAAATGACATGTATAACAACTGGATGCAGTTCCCGGCACATCTTAAATTTGTAATAAGTAATTGTAGTGAGGATTCCATTTAGTGCATAACAGACACTCTATAAACACACTTTCTTCATTTCTAGCCAGATCACATCAAGGTTTGTGGCAACTGAGACTGTCACTCAATGAGGACTAACGGAGTAAAAAAAATTTACAAATCGAGTAGAACAACTACTACTAGAAATATGTATTGAATGCCTACTATGTCTCACATTGTTTATTCTAAAGTTCTTATATATGTAAAAGTTGGTACCGTCATTGTCTGTTTTACATATTAAGAAACGAAGTCACAGATCATTTAAATAACTCCTCGAGATCACACAGCAAAGAGTGACAGTGCTGGGGTTCAAATCCATCGATCTGGTTTGAGAGTCCTCCAAAGATAGGTCAATTCCAATATCTATACTATATCCAAATTATATACCAAAAATGTACACAAAAAATACAGGCAAGCATGCATACGTATAAAACATGTCCTGTTTTGTTTTATACTTTTGTAATAATCGGTTTCTGTCCTTGTAGCATCCAACTATCTAAACAAAAACAAAACAAAAAAAAAAAAAACCAATATTAGCAATATCTTGACATAAAGCCAAAGGTGCTCCTGAGAACAAGCCAATCAACATCTATTTTTTAAGCAACTATCAGTTAAAATCCTACCTTTAAATATTACAATAAAGGAAAAAAAGCTTCTATCAAGTAAATCAGGGTGATATCATACCACTTCCTTGCTCAAAAATCTCAAATGCCTCCCTTTTTCCTAGAGTCAAGCTTACATTCCTTAGCCTGTCACTCAGGACCCTACAAAATCTGCCAGCATTTAGTTTTTTTTTTTTTTTTTTTTTTTTTTAATTTATTTTTGGGACAGAGAGAGACAGAGCATGAACGGGGGAGGGGCAGAGAGAGAGGGAGACACAGAATCGGAAACAGGCTCCAGGCTCCGAGCCATCAGCCCAGAGCCTGACGCGGGGCTCAAACTCACGGACCGCGAGATCGTGACCTGGCTGAAGTCGGACGCTTAACCGACTGCGCCACCCAGGCGCCCCTGCCAGCATTTAGTTTTTAAGTCTTTTCCCCGCTACTCACAGCCTGACACCCTCACTCTTGTCCTAATCTTTTTTTCAAATTCTTATCTCCACAATTTTTCTCTGGCTGTCTTTGTATCCAGAATGCCATCTTGCCTCTCTGTTGTCCCTACCTGTTCCCTAAGGCACACGCACAATCAGCAGCATTCCTGTGAGTTAGCCTTCACTTCCAGTATCTTCGAGGGGTCCTTTTCTCTCCATCCTGGGAGCACACCAACTACTTCAATCATTTGATATTAATCCTCACATTGATTGAGCACCCATGATGTTCCAGGCATTCTAAATACACATTTGTATTTAATCCTCACAGAGCCTGGCATATGCCTCACTGTCTTCATTATACTTAGGAAGACATCAAAGCTGATAGGTCTAACTTGCCAAAGGTAGGTAACTGTTAAGAAACGGATTGGAGATTCAAATCAAAGTGGTGTAAATCCAGAGTTAAATTTTTCCTCAAAATTTTCCCCAATGAGATCTACATTTTTACCTTTTAAGCCAACTGGTCGATTTCTCATGGCACTACAGTTTTGAGAAAAAACTAAGGATATACCAGGGCACAGCAGGTCTAAGTGTCATGATCCATGAGCAGTGCCTCAGTGAGTGTGAGAAAGGTAGCAGGCACGGGGAGGGGAGAATATGCCCAGGTCAGAAATAAGGAAGGAGAACGTGTTGACCCAGTGGTAAGAGGTTGCTTCTTCTTGGGCTTCCTTGTCTCCATGACCCAACTCGGCTACTCTGCAGTCATTTCCAGCACTCTTTTTCCTTGTTTCCTTCTACCATCAAGTCCTTAAAAGCCAGGCACTCATTTTCCAGATGCCCTTAGAGGTAGGGGTTGCCGTACGACCTTGTTCTTGCCAACAAGATATAAAGAGATAACTGTCAGTACCTTCATGGGCAGCATGAAAATATTTTTCTCTAAGAAAAGAGAGGCAGATAAGCACACCCTCCTCCGCCATCCTTACTTTCTGCTTTGGATCCTGACATGTGAAGATGTGATGATTAGGGATCTGGGTACATACATCTTGTCCCCAGGAAGGGAGACACTGGCAACAGGATAGCATGGTACAGAGGATCAAGGAAGCTACCAACCCCGCTCTGATACTGCCCAGATCCCGCTCTCTATGGAATAAACATTCCATTTTCACGGTTTCATCTTCTGTGAGTTGAGTTTTCTGCTCCTTGCAGTCCATGGCATCCAAATATCAGTACACCATCAAATGGGCAACAGCAATAACTTTCTACATGTTCTGTCATCTTTGACAACACAGAAATAGCCTAGAAAAAGGAAGTCTCTGAATCTCATTTTTGTAAAGCTACAGAAGCAAAAAAAACCCCACACATCTTGGGATCCTTAGCTGTAATTTGTTAGATCCAGATTCTTGAGAAAATTTCTGATGGACTCACAGCCTACAATTTATATGGTGAGGCAGGAGGAGAATTCTACCTAACTATTCTTTACTCCCTGCAGAGAAGAAAAGAACATTTTCTACAGAGTATTGGAAAAAAAAGAACAACATAATAGATGTTAATGTTGGGGTCTGACTTCTGACTGTCCTTTCCTACAGATTTGACCCATTACTGAGGGGGGGGGGGGGCTGTGGATAGAATAAGTTTCGGGATTTAAATGCAGAAAGGTTTGTACCACATTCCATGTCTGGAAGTCATTCAGGAAACAGTCATGCCGACTGCCTCATACCAACAAAGGCAGGCTGCTACAGGTTAGTAAGGGGCATGGCACAGTGAGACCACCCATCACAGGTCTTGGAAGAGACGCAGAAAGTTCTCAAGGGGCCCAGAAGACAGCAGAGAATTAAGGGCTGGAATGCAGTCAGAGATTCACAACCCCACAGCAGACGCAGAAAGTGATGCCATCAGAGAAATGGGAAGAAAAAGAAATATAAAGAGAACAGCTCAGAGACATTGAGTTTAAAATTACATAGCCTGAAAGGGAAAGACAAAGGTTTGTTTTTGGGTTTCTTTTGCCTACTACAGAGCAGAAACAGTATTTCATGAACTAAGTTGATTTCTATAATAAAGTTTCATTTTTCCCTTCTGAGTTGGTGTTACAAATTTGAAGTCACAGCAGACAATTTGACATTCCTGGCATACAATGTTAGAACTCATCCATCTGAGCGAACAGCAATTTTCCAAAAGAGCCCACGAGCAGCAGGCTTCCCTGTTGCCATCTTATCTGACGGACCCAAAAGAAAAGACCAAATTTGACAGTCCCCACATGGAGAAATCCCACAGGCTACGAAATCTGAAGCATGGATTATATTTCACGACCACGAAGAGCAGGCACAAGCCAACCAGATGAAGATGGCTTTTTCAGCCCTTGGAGCCCCCGCCCCAGAGCACTTCCGTGCTCAAGAACAGACCTGGTCTGCAAGGAGCCAAATCGCTCAACTGAGCTTGCCTATGACATCAGGTTCCTGGGGTACCTGCCCGTACCTGTCCTTTGTGAGTAATGTTTCATTATTGGTTTCTTGGTTCCCTGGGAATGTTTCTTTATGTTATTTGAAGTTCTGAAGCACCCAAAAGGAGAATGTTCAAATTATGAACCAAGTCAGATGTAACCAAGGAGAGTTGAGAGCAGTCACCTCAGCCACTGCAGAATGTTAGAGTAATCGTGGGCATGGAATCAGCCATCCTGGGTCAAAGCTCAGTTCTATACCCTTCTGGGTATGTTACTCTTGCCTCGATTTCCTCATTTGTGAAATGGGAAGGCTAATATCTACCTCAATATACTTTTGTAAAGGGTAAAAAAGGTAACACTCAACTCTGCTGGCCCGTACAGGAAATGCAACAGATACCAGTTTTTCTCCCTTCTTCTGTTATTTCATGCTATAAATTTTACCATATTCTGAGCTTAAGCACAATGTATTTATGCTAAGGTTTAACAACCATGGTGACTTCATCTTTAAGTCAATCTAATTAATTTCAGATTTGGTTGTACCTATTGGCCTCTGTAAATGATAACAGAAACACTAAACATTAAGCTCCCAGGTAGCCACCTGTAATCCACATGAACATCTAGAGATGGCTCCATCAGTACTCATTCAACTGATGTTCACTCTGTATCGCAAGTGTGCCAATCTCATCCTCAAGCCCAGGGAAAAGACAAGGGGATAATACGATCTCTGTAATACAGTGGCAGAGATAAGACAGGTGCTCTGGGGCCAAGGTGAAAGATATGAGACTCGGAACCAAGACTGAGAAGCAAGGAAGACTGCATCAGATTATTTCAAGAGATGTTAGTGGCCTGAACAAGGCCCGTGATGGTGGAGAGCAAAAGAAATAGAGAGTATATGGAAGTGATGATTCACTGAGCTCTACTCCTGAAACTGTAGGTTAACTAATTTAAAAAAAAATTTTTTTTAAGGAAAAAAAAAAGAATAGAGAGTTTCATAAAGCATTAAAGACTTCTTTAATGGTGCACAGCACGCCTGGATGGCTCAGTCAGTTCAGCATCTGACTCAATTTACATGCTCTCACGGTTTTTGAGATGGAGCCCTGCACTGGGCTCTGTGCTAGGAGGAGTTCTTTCTCTCTCTCTCCCCCCGCAAAAAGCAAAAACAACAACATTTAAAAAAAAAAAAAGTGTACAGGCAGACCTCAATCATTGAACAGATGTAAATAGCAGGTGGATAGAGGAGGTAAACAGGATAACATGACATATTCTATTAATACTAATTGAGCGCCTGAGTGGGGAGACCCTGATATAGGTGATGTGGAAGCTACAAAAAGCTAAAACCACATTCCTGACTTCCAGAAAATTTATAATACATTTAAGGAAATAAAATATAACAACTTTTTCCCCCATCTCCCTTGGGTTATTATCTTATTTTTATGGGGCCCAATTCAGTTCTCAACAAAAAAAATAAGTAGTAAAAGTAATAGGTCATTGGGCATCTGGGAAGAAGTTTTTGGAAGCTTCAGAAAAATTCCATTGCAATCTCCACATAATTGTTATAGTCTTAGAGAGAGAGAAGATGAAAAGAATGGATTGTGTCATTTCCTTCTGAGCCAGGTACTGCAAAGCCACCATGTCCCTTCTAAGACTAGCTAGTTTCACTTCTATAAGGAGGAAGGAAAGGCATAATACTTGAGAATACTTTTTGAAAGCTACTCTTCAGGAATTATACAGAGTTAAACATTTTGAGGTCCGTATTGCTTAAAATTATATATCCCCTTTTGATATTTACGTGCATGTGTGTGTATATTTGAGAAACTATTGTATCAATGTCCCAAAATAGTAAAATAAATGTGTTACTACATTTCAGTATGGGCCTTCCATTTCTGCCCTAGGTAAGATAAAAAGTGTAAAGATTCCTCGCTGAATCCCTATCACATCCCAATTTCTTCTTGTCATATTTGTATGGACTCTACCTCAAGTTGTGGGCAACCTCTTCCTTGACTCCTCCTCATTACCGAGTGCTTTTTCCATCCAATCTCTGGGGCCCTGAGTCTGTCTCAGTGGCCAAAAAGGTGCTGCTTTTAGGAAGAGGCCAGATCCACTGTAGCACATATTCAGCATTCTAGTTGATAGGGAGTAAAGGAAAAGGACAACTTGAATCCCCCAAACTGTTGCCCCAGCTTCTGCTTCACTGTGAATTCATCATCTATCATGGTCTCACCTGGAGTAGTTGCTCCAGAGACCATCCTAAGAAAAAGGGTGTAGGCAGATTCCCAAAACCTAATTCATAACCCAAAGCCAAGATGGAGACAGAACAAGGTCAGGAAATGAATGGGAATTTGGAGGAGTCAGGCCAAGCAGGAGTAAACATGAGAGTGTAGGGTATAGGTCTGGGTTCTAGGGATTTAATTTCAAACCAAAGTAGAAAAGGCCACTTTTGCTGTTCAAAGAAGTATAGCAAGTGAGGTAGGAGGCAGTAAGGAATCTTTAAGGACTATTTCAAATGCTTTTGTACCACTCCCACTGCAGTCAAGCACACATGGACATAGATGTCTTGCCTTCTGAATCACTGAGATGGTACATTGGCTCTGTCATTTGCTTGGGGAGAGGGTCTTTGAAAATAGGAAAATAGCTTTGGTTTCTGGCCAAACAGATAACCAGAAGTATCCCAGCACATAAAAAAGAAGAATCTATTGTTAGCTTAGAGTCCTTACTCCTTGGGTGAGACATAATTCTTTTTTAATGTGTATTTATTTTTGAGAGAGAGAGAGACAGAGCGTGAGCGGGGGAAGGCCAGAAAGAGGGAGACACAGAATCAGAAGCAGGCTCCAGGCTCTGAGCTGTCAGCATAGAGCCCTACGCGGGGCTCAAACCACGAACCATGAGAACATGACCTGAGCCGAAGTCGGACACCCAACTGACTGAGCCACCCAGGCGCCCCGGGTGAGACATAATTCTAACTCATTATTATTTCCCCTCTCTCATTTTATACTAACTAGGGTCATAACAGCCATCTGAGACTTCCCCAGATACCCCCCATCCAGCCAATAGCAGACTTCACTACCTCGATTTTTAGGAACTGGGGCAGCAATTTGATCTCCTTCTCATATGATACAGTGAATATGTTGCCAAGGGACATTCCGCGTGCTGGTTCACTAGTAGTGCAGAAACTCTGTAGCTGGTTGGAGTTGCTGAGCTCAGGGACTGTATATCCCCCTTGTGACTCTACCCTTCAGAGTGCTAACCTGTCTTCTTTCTCTGTTGGATGCATTCTATACATCAAATGACAGTGAAGAAAAAGATGTTCCTGAGGAAGTCTAGGTGGCTTGTGGAATCAAACAGAACCTCCTTTTCAGCTGACATATACAAGATACCTAATATAACAGCATGAATCAAGTTTAGAGCAATGAATCTTCTCTTATTTAAGTGATAGGAGACTGAGTGTATTAAATTTGCTTTCAGTGAATGTACCTTAACATCACTATTTCTAAGAATCCTTACATTATAATTTAAAACAGAGTTTAGTGTGACAATATAGGGTACGATGTTTTGCTTCTGGTATAAATTCACCATATATGAGAAAAGGGAGAGGAAGAAAAGTTGGCAGTTCAGATAAGAGAAAATAATTGACCGAGAAGCTCTTATATTTGAGAAAGATATAAAAGTAAAAACTGAAATCATTTGCATGAACTGACGACTTTGAAAAATGTTTACTCTGGAACTGAAACTACCCAGATATGCCTGGCATCATTCCATCCGGAGTCAGATAGTGATACAAACCTACAGGGCCTGCATTCAATCCTCATACTTTCTCCCTACAGGGGATTACAGTTTCCCTATAGGGCAAGGGTGCTAAATCTGAGGATGGGAAAATAAGATGGGCCTGCGATCATATGTGGTTGGAGATGGTGACCTATTTAGACATTCTGGAGACAGTGACAGGTAAGTAGATGGATGTGAGATGAAGGCTTACACAGCAGAGCGTTCAAACAGCAGAAAGGTGACTAGAAAACTAACAATTATGGTCCACTAGAATTAGATTAATCCATAAGTAGGCCTTGAGTCCATGATAACACTTAGAAATAAAAATTAGCTGAAAAGTGTGAATAATAATATATAAGTTGGAATCAAATCACACACATGAGACTTCAGTGTTCTTTACAGTAAGATGGGTGATTTGTCAAACAACGAAGAGTCCTACACTGAAGTTTAGCCAATCCAGGTTACCCATGACAAACTGCTTCCCTTCTTGTGGAGGTTTTAGAGCATAAAGCATTTCTTAAAGAGATGGGGTCTATGTTCATGTCTAAATCTAATTGGGTTCGTGACTGCTTTAACCATTAGAGGATGTTATAGTAGAGATGATACTATGTGACTTCAATGATTAGATCATAGAAGGCCACCTACTTGTGCCTTATTTACAGGAATACTCATTTTTGGATCCCTGAACCACCATGTAAGATGTTCAATTATCCTGGGGTTGCTATGCTTTGAGGAAGCCTGAGCCACATGGACGTACTATATGTAGGCATTCTGGTCAACATTTCCAACTCCAAGTTCAGCATTGGAGTCATCCCATTTCAACTGCCAAACATTTGAGTGTAAAGGTCTCTAAAATATTACAGCCTGATGCCATTTAAGTTACCCGACGTTTTCAAGTCTTCCTATGGAGGCCCCAGACATCATGAAGTAGTGAAAAACCATTCGTGCTACAACCTGTCCAAATTCTTCATTCACAGAATCTGTAAGCACAGGTTTGTTTCACAACAATATATAATCAGAACACCTCCAGACTTCTAGGCAGGAACAAATTATGTGATTAAAGTCTCAGGTATTCATGATGTGCTGTCTCATATTATTATGCTTTTGATTGTGCTTAGTGTTTACATGTATAATGCATTCCAGACAAAAATCAAGCAAAGCAGAAAGATAACAACTCAAGAAATTTCTACTAAGTATAACCACCACAGAATGTGCATCAAAATAGTGCATAAATCTCCTCCCTAGGGCTGTTACTAATTAAAGTTCCCAAGAAAATGCCTTGGTGCAGTGACTCTCAAACTTTGGTATGTATGAGAATCACCTGAGAAACTTCGTAAAAATGCAGCGTCCCAGGCCTTTGCCTACTTAATATGCCTGATCCGCTCTATTCTTTATTGACTCTCCAGGTGACTCTGATACATATTAACATTTGAGAACCACCAACACGCTGCGATGGAAAGTAAGTATGGAAAAGGAGGTAAGGTAGATAAAATGGCAATATTTCCTACCCCTCTACCCACTGCATGTAGGACAATTTTGAGAAGAGGTTTAGCTGAAGGAAAAGTAAGCATACTTTTGCAGCATGTCTCAGACAGTTTCTGAGCCGACAGCTTCTTAATTGCAGTGCCTTCTCCCTCTGACTTGAGTGAATGCCCCATGCCCACACACATTGAGCAATCTGAGGTTATATGACTATGCACTCATACCACAGGAGAGACAAGCACCGATTTGTCTGCCACTGTGTAGGAGTGGGGCTATCTATCCTCAACATACAGAAGACCTACAAGGGCAATTGCTTTGTTTAGCTCAGTGTTTCTCAACCTTGACTATACACTAGAATCACCTGTAGAAATTTTTAAAATCCCCATTGCTGTACCCTGGGCTATTACAACAAAGTGGAAGTGGACCACAGGCACAGGTTATGTGTCAGCCTTCCCAGGTGGTTCAAAGTCCATCCAAGTTTGAAAACCACTGTCTCTAATTCAAATTTCCACAAATGAGGCTGATCCACCCTGGATTAAGAAAGAAATGATTGGGGCGCCTGGGTGGCTCAGTCGGTTAAGCGGCCAACTTCAGCCCAGGTCATGATCTTGCGGTCCCTGAGTTTGAGCCCCGTGTCGGGCTCTGTGCTGACAGCTCAGAGCCTGGAGCCTGTTTCGGATTCTGTGTCTCCCTCTCTCTCTGACTCTCCCCTGTTCATGCTCTGTCTCTCCCTGTCTCAAAAATAAATAAACGTTAAAAAAAAAAAAAAAAAAAAAAACTTCTTTAAAAAAAAAAAAAAAAAAAGAAAGAAATGATTAACTTTAAGGATCCATTAGGATACTCTCATAATTTGGTATCAGATAAAGTAGTTAAAAATATGAGAAAATGTACAGAAAGACAAGCCCCAGAGATCTGGATTGTCTGTAATCCTGCCCCCTCTCTACCATATTGACAAAAGAAAAGACAATTCCTTTCCTGTATACCAGCAATGGCAAGTGAAATTTGAAATTAAAACACAATACCATTTATACTAGTCCCCAATTAACACTTAGATGTAACTCTAATAAAATCTGTAAAAGACATAGATGAAGAAAACTATAAAACTCTGATGAATTAAATCAAAGAAGTACTAAATAAACGGGAGAGATATTCCATGTTCATGGATAGGAACTCAATATTGTGAAGATGTCCATTCTTCCCAACTTGATCTATATATTCAATACAATCCCAATCAAAATCCAGGAAGTCATTTTGTGGATGTTGACAAACCAACTGTAAAGTTATATGGAAAGGTAAATGACCTAGAGTAGCCAACACAATATTGAAGGAGAACAAGTTGGAGGACTACCACCACCTGACTTCAACACTTACTATAAAGTCACAGTAATGAAGATGACAGTGATGTTTCCACAATTCTGTAAACTACTAAGAGTCAATTTTAATTATATGCTTCAAATAGATAAATTTTATAGTATGTAAGTTATATCAAAATAAAACTATTTAGAAAGACACAATGTGGAATTAGCTTTAAAATTCTGAAAAAAAAAATGGAAAAATAATAAATACACAAAAATAAAGATTATTACCTTGAAAAGATTACTTTAAGGAATAGGAGAAAAAATTAAGCTGCAGGAATTTTTTCAAAAATGCATTTACTCTAGGGGAGCCTGGGTGGCTCAGCTGGTTAAGTGTCCAACTTTAGCTAAAGTCATGATCTCATGGTTCGTGGGTTTAAGCCCCACGCTGGGCTCTGTGCTGACAGCTCAGAGCCTGGAACCTACTTTGGATTCTGTGTCTCCCTCTTTTTCTGCTCCTCCCCTGCTCATTCTCTGTCTCTCAAAAATAAATAAACATTTAAAAAATGTGTATTTTTTCTATAAAAATAATATTAACTAAATGTATTGAGCGTTTACTATTATATACCAAATCTATTCTCAGCGCTTTAAATCATTTTATCGTTAAACAATCCTATAAGGTTGGGGCGCCTGGTTGCCTGGGGTGGCTCGGTTGGGCAGCCGACTACAGCTCAGGTCATGATCTCATAGTCTGTGAGTTCGAGCCCCACATCAGGCTCTGTGCTGACAGCTCAGAGCCTGCAGCCTGCTTCGGATTCTGTGTCTCCCTCTCTCTCTGCCCCTTCCCTGCTTGCTGTCTCTCTCTCTCTCTCAAAAATAATAAACATTAAAAAAAAATTTTTTTTAATCCTATAAGGTTGATATTATATCCCCTCTTACAGATACAGAAACTGAGCCCAGCTAGATAAAAAAAAATGAAATGATAGTATAAAGACAGACTTAAATTAAAAGGAAGATGGTAGTGCTAAAGAAATGATTCAAGGAATTAATAATGCCATTAAATAACTGTAAATGGTATTAGGAAGAGTAAAAAATAATGAAGATCCAAAAGTAGTTTAGTGGTGACCAGATTAGGTTTGAAGACATCACAGACAATGCAGAAGAAAAGGAGAAAGAGATTAATATTATCAGAAAATAAATGATAGATATGGATGACATAAAATGAGGACCAAAGAAAAGACAATCGTATTCATAGGGGTACAGGAGAGAACAACATAAAACAAAATTAAAAGTTATTACTTAAATTTTCTCTTAGCTGAGGAGAATTTTAAATATAAATGGCACTATCATTAACAAGAATAAATACCAGATAACAATATACCAGCAGCTGCACTGAACATTTCACACACAGCAACTTGTTTGATCATCACAACCCTAGAAAGCACACACTATAATTATGCCCATTTTACAGATGATCCTTAGAATAAGATGAGTGTATATTCCCAGTTTGCCTAGGACAATGCTGATTCACTCCTGTGGTACATCAGTAAATGAATGAAAATTACTTGAGGTACCATTTCGTTCTCCAAAGTGTTAGAATATGGACAGTAAATTACATGATGATCCTACTTTGAACCTAAGACCACAGCTGGTAAGTCACAGAACTGAAACTTATAGTCATATAAATCTCCAAAGGCTTTCTTCTTATTATTACACCAACTATGTAGAGCCAAAGTGTTTATCGCATCAAGTCACAATTAGTGAAAAGTGGTCATTCCAAAAAATCCCGCATTTCAAAGATAAACGAACAAGTCTACATGCATTCGGTAGAAGCAATCACTTAAAAAACAATAATTAATTACTTAATTTAGTAAGTAAATAATGCCCTAGACTTATTCTCCATAACATTTCATGACAAAAAACAATTTATATACACTCAAGTTATAATTAATGTACAAAAACAATGAAAAAGCTGTTTTTAAATATACAAAGAGTTGGGCAGCAAATAGTCAAGGAAGTACTTAAAGACATTCTTCAGGGGCGCCTGGGTGGCCCAGTCGGTTGAGCATCTGACTTCGGCTCAGGTCATGATCTCGCAGTCTGTGAGTTCGAGCCCCGCTTTGGGCTCTGTGCTCACAGCTCAGAGCCTGGAGCCTGTTTCAGATTCTGTGTCTCCCTCTCTCTCTGCCCCTCCCCCGCTCATGCTCTGTCTCTGTCTCTCTCTCTCTCTCTCTCTGTCAAAAATAAAACATTAAAAAAAAAAGACATTCTTCAGCTGATTGCGGGATGAATCAAAATTTAGACTTCACAAATACAAAAGTAAGATACTGAAGGACTGGCAGTGGGCAACAAATCAACTTCAAAAATCAAATTATAGATGGCTCAGTCGTTAAATGTCCTGCTCTTGGTTTCAGCTCAGGTCATGATCTTGGGGTTATGGGATCAAGCCCCATGTTGGGCTCTGTGCTGAGAATGGAGACTAATTAAGATTTTCTCTCTCTTTCTCTCTCTCTCCCTATCCCTCTCTCTCTCTCTCCTTGCTCCTCTCCTACACTTGTGTTCTCTCTCTTAAAAATAAAAAATTTAAAAAAGAATTTAAAAATCAAATTATATATAAATTGATTCAGAAAATATTGTGTCTGGATGAAATGTGCATGTTCTATTTCTTGGAAGACGATCACTGTGTTTAACTTCTCTACTGCATCAACAATTTCAGTGCTGGGGCACCTGGGTGGCTCAGTCAGTTAAGCAATCGACTTCAGTTCAGGTCATGATCTCACTGCTCATGGGTTCAAGCCCCAAGTTGGGCTCTGTGCTGACAGTTCAGAGCCTGGAGCCTGCTTCCGATTCTGTGTCTCCCTCTCTCTCTGCCCCCACTCACTCTGTTTGTGTGTCTCTCTCTCAAAAATAAACACTAAAAATAATTTATAAACAATTCCAGTGCATATCAGCTAAAAGTTTTATGAAGAAGTAGGCAGAAGAGAGTGAAAGTGATGAGGGAAACAAAGGCAAGAGAAATGTAGCCTAAATTAAATTTCCTTACAGCTTGCAGTCCACTGATACATACCTGAAACATGCAGGGCGTGACCTTCCTCAAGCAACTCATGGCTGCCTTACTAAGCCTTGATGCTTTTGTTTTATTAAAGACTTAAAGTAACCTTATCTTAATAGCAGCTAGCCCCTCAAGGTCCTGAAAGCCTTGCTTCCAAATCCCTTAGAAACTTACTTTATCTCTACCTCCCTCCCTCCACAAACTTAAAAATATATAATCAGCCACCTCCTCACCACCCCAGTGCAGCTCTTTCTGCCCACAGGTCCTGTCCCGTGCTTTAATGAAATCACCTTTTTGCACTACAGACGTCTCAAGAATTCTTTCTTAGCTGTTTCCTCAAGAACCCCATCAAAAGAGAATGTGTGTGAATTGCTTTTCCTATTTTTCACTGAGGGAACTCAATAAATAATGTCTTGTAGCAGGATTCTAGCAGAGTCATGATACCGAGGTTTTTCTTTCCAGGAAGCAACTCTATTCCTGCCGGCACCGCTCAGTTAGGTTTGTACCCAAAGAACTGAGCCCTGAACGCCATGTGGCGTAGTTTTTAATATATTTTTTACTTCTTTGTTCCCCATATATGGTAACACACAAACATGCAGTCTGATTAAGTGGTCTTATGTTACAAACTCTTGAAGGATGTTGTCACTTAAGCATATAACCAGGTTGCCTTGAGGGTTTTTTTCCTTTCCTTGGGGAGGGGACCCTACCATAGTATCATTTGCAGTGTTGATAAATGAACAAAGTTTTAATTAAATTATCTGAAGATATAAAAAGTATATTAGCAGAACAAAAAATGTGTATATCTTTCACATGACAGAAGAAAAACAACTAAAGAAAACATTAAAAAGATAAAGAAAACAACATGAAGATAACATAAAAACTGAAGAAAATAATAAGAAAAAGAAAAGAGGTAAAAGTCAGGAAGTAATATAAAAAGACCAAACACAAATATGTTTAATAACAAATACAAATGATTAAACCACTGTGTAATTAAAGGAAAGCCTCTCTGACATTGAATAATAAATAAACAAACAAACAAATAAATCCCATAAGTAAACAACCCTATCTACAGATGATCTAAAGCGAAAGATTAAGAAATATAAGGGGGAAAAATGATAAGAAAGAAAAAGATGTGTAAGGAAAAAAAGTGATGTAAATGACATTAATGGAAAAGAAAAAAGGCATGTGTCAGGGACTCCTGTTTGCCCAACCAAAATTCATACTTAACTGATTGACTTAACACTCATTTTATGGGGCATGACAATATTCCCAATTTCCCTTGCAAACAGGAGAAGCCACAGAATGAATGAAAGAGAAGTGGAAGGTACTGGGAGAGGTTTCTAGGAAAGCTCCTTTAAAAAGAGCTGAGTACCCTTTTACTTTCCCCACTTTCCCCCTTTCCCTGGCTGGGATGTAAACATAATAAATGAGTGTCCATCTTACAACCATAAGCTGACCTCAAGGATAGAAGCAATTCACCAAGGATGCTAGAGCAGGAATATACAAGGAGCCTGTGTCACTGATGACATCATGGGACTACTCCACCAGCCCATGGGACTACTCCCACCACCTCTTGACTCTTACTTGAGAGGGAAAACAAACAAACAAACAAACAAGCAAAAGACTATCCTGTTTCAACTACTCTTCAGATCTGTTTCTTGCACTCAAAACAACTCTTAACTGATACAAGATCATAAAATCAATATACAACAAACCAAAATCCAGTGTGGAAAAAAAAAAATAAATGTGACAGAGAATCACTTTGCTCACTGATCGAATCCAACATGAATATGCATCATAAATTTTTCTGTGACAATAATATTTCAAAATGTTTAGAGGCAAAGCTATAGGAAATACAAGGAAAACTTACAGGATTTTAATTATACTGAGAAATATAAGCAAACTTTTCTGGATCTTTGAAAACTCAAGTAAACAAAACCATTAGGTAAGAAAATGTAGGTTCTAAAGAATAGGGTAGAATTAATGAGGCTGCCCTAACACACATGTATATGAAAGTGTTTGTGTGTATGTATTTCAATTGCCTTATAAATAAAAACTCATGTTTTTTTTTTCAAAAATTGATTATATGAAAATGTCTAAATATTTCGAATATAGATCTTAATTTCAAAACATAATTCAATAAATTAAAAAAATATGAAATTAGATTAGATTGAAAAAATATATCAACATTTGGAAGTCACTCACAGTAATTCTTTGGTCCAAACAGAAATCAAAATGCATGTTACATATCATAAGAAATATGAAAGTAAAAATAATATGCATCAGAATCCACATGACATAGCTAAAAATATATTCAGAGGAAAAGTCATTGCCTTAAACATGAAAGAATGAAAATAAATGTAAAGCATTTAATCCAAGGATGCGGATAAAGAACAGCAAAATTAAGACAGAAGAAAAAATAGATCAAGGAAGCAGTAGCAAGGATAGCACAAGAAAATCTTTGGGGTAAATTACCAGAAAAGTACTCAAACATGATTGCTCAGTGCAGTTTCTGAAATGTCAGACACAACTTAAATCTCAGTTAATACGGGAAGGAATGAATGAAATTGTGGGAACACATATGAGCATTACAGAGAGATACTAGAAACAGCCATTGTATTTATTGATATAAAAGCCAACAATGTGCAAAATTAACAAGTAGAATGTAGTATTAGCAGTGTAATACATTAGCAGTATAATTTGTATCTTTGCATATTCAGGTCAATAGTTAGAGTAGGCAAGTTTTGTTGTTATAATCAGAAAAATACAACTCCAAAATCATGGATGGCTAAATCCTATTTCCTCTGGCGTCCTCTTTAAAGTCGAACATTGCATCCATTTCTTTAGGGATAATATCTCTTAGTCATTAAAACATGTGTAACCTCTTACACCTATTAGAGCAAGCAATTACCAGATGTAATACTGCATTTATCTTTTCTCTAGGATCCCAAGGATTTCTCTCTGCTTTCAAAGCAATTTCCTCTCAGAGGATATTATTTCATACTAATGATTCAGAGCCCTCACCACCTCCTCAGAACGCAAGGCAAAAATAAAGGGACTATGGCAAATTAACCAGCGTAGGGAGTCAATGACTGTTTCCAATTCCATGTTTCTACTTGAAAAGCTCTCCTTTACCAAGAACTCTCTGCGCCTTTAAAATGGGGAAACTTGCACCCACTTGAAAGTAATATTCCGGGAATTAAATGTTGTGACATATGTCAAGCTCCCAGCATAATGATTAGGTGGAATTCTCCCTTTTCCCTCCCCCGTATCCTTTCCTACCTCCTACCTCCTACCTCCATGATTAAAAAGCTCCCTAACCAATCCGCATTTACACAGATTCTAAAAGAGGCACTTAGGGAATAAATGTCCAAGTGTGGCAGTGATATATTTTATTTAGATTACAGTGTGCGACATTGTGTCAACTGAGAGCTTAGACTGTCAGCTTATTCCTTTGAGAGAGAAGTCATGGGGCATGGGAGGTGGCATGTCTATTATCACCTTAACCCTGAGAAATGTAGTCCCTGCAGGCAGTGGCACATTCTGGTACCAGAGGATCAAAATCCCGCTGAAAGAAGTTAATTTCCAGTGTCCTTAACCTACTCTTAAATCACCACTTTCCACACTGGTGAAGAAAGAAATGTCGCGTGTTTCATCCAAAGTAATTAAAAACACCAAAGCCCAAATTTAAACCTCATACCTATGATCTTCCTCTGAACTTGGAACATTAATTCTCTTTACTCCTCACTTGGAGATTAGCCACACTCTGCCTGTTGTCACCTACTGCTTTTGTACTATTTTACGCCTTCTGTGATTTAACCTGGAGCGTTTTATTGTCTGTTCTTTCCAACCAAACCATGAACTTCCCCCACAGCACCTGACATAACGTATTCCTCGTTTAGCAACAGCTCAAGAAAGAGATTGTTTTTTTTTTTTTTTTTTTTTTCTTTAACGTTTATTTATTTTTTGAGAGACAGAGCATGAGCAGGGGAGGGACAGAGAGAGGGAGTCACAGAATCCGAAGCAGATTCCAGGCTCCGAGCTGTAAGCACAGAGCCCGATGCGGGGCTTGAACCCATGATCTGTGAGATCAGACCTGAGCTGAAGTCGGACGCTCAGCCGACTGAGACACCCAGGTGCCCGAGATTGTTTTTCTAACTAATAACATTTTCCATTCAATACAGCATGAATTTTTTAACAGTATGGAGTTGGGTAAGAAAAGACTTAATTTGAAAGATTTGTGGCAAGAGGGGAAGGTTTCACTGCAATAGGGAAAGGTGACCGTTACAATGGGGAGACTGTTCCCACCAGTAGATGTGCAAGCATCTTTGTGTTAGGACACAAAGAGGTTTATGAGGCTGGAAAGAAGCAGGTGTGGAGAAGAGGGGTGAACAGAATGCTTTGGTCTGATAGTAAAGGGGAAACCGTTTTCCTGAGGGGCTGACCCATTCTAGCAAAGGGCTGTTAAGGAGGGGTTGTAAGCTGACTTAGGATGAGGTGCACTGAAGTTCAGCTTGGGAAAAAATACAGAATCTTAACTAAAGTTTTCCTAACCAGCATTTCATTCCCAGTTGATCAATGGGGACACACTAGTTTAGCTAACCATTTACGAAGCAAAGAAAGGGGATTGGAGGGTCTATGTCTGGCCTTGTTACAGGTGTCCCTGACCCACAAGGGGGCATCCAGGAGTCTGATCTGAGCCACATGGGAAACCATGGTTACTGGCAGTAATCTGTTTCTGGAACACAAAGACGTGATTAATTTCCCTGTTTTCCCCCCAGGGCTCAGGCAAGGTTCAGTGTTGTCACAGGATACAAAAAGAAAAGGGGCAGCTTCAGCCCTTTAGGAATTTGGAGACTAAACAAAGAGCCCAGGAAAATTTACACACATAAAAGAAAGAGGCATAATTAAGAAGGAAAGAAGGAAGACAATTAGCATTAATGGATCAGCATTATCTCATTTAGTTCTCTGATGATGCGGCACTACAGTCATCCTGGTTAACAGAGGACAAAAGAGAAGCCTCCGGGTATCCATGAACTCACAGAAAGCAGGGAGCAGAGCCAACTTTGGATCCAGATCACTGACTGCCAAGGTTATGGTTCATCCATGAAAGTTTCAAATAATGAATGAGCTCTGGGAAGGTCAGGAAATACCTGGGAGTTTCGAAACTCTGTCTCGTTTACATAGGACTAAAGGGAAACCTTCAGACTTTCGGACTGCAATGAAGCAGAATGGCTATCCCTAATGAGACAGGCCTCAGTGACCATCAAAATTATCTCTACGAGTTTAAATATTTTGGCCAGAATTTTTATTCCAAAGCTTATGAACTTCCCTTTCATCATTATAGAAAAAATAATGTATTTGTTCAAGGACATAAATATTGAGGAGGGAAAGCGTTAACAGTAGGCAGAGAGAGAGAGGGGAGGCAGGCTGAAGCAGCAGCGGGTTTGGGAGGGAATAAAAAGGATGAATTCATTCCAGACCTGCCTGTGGGAGGAGCCATGAGTGTGGCCTCTCACAGACTTTCTGATAAGGTCCCAATAGCTTCTAAGGTTCCAAGCTTCTCCATCATTTGGTTTGCTGAAGGTGAAATCCCTGTCCCAGGGGTAACTCTTTTCATCTTAGGAAGGTGAAGATTAAAAAAATAAATAAATATCCCTACCATATAACCCCAAGGGGTAGGTTGCTGATACAAGACTGATTTTGAGCAAAGGTTTTCACAGTAGAGATGAAGAAGGGGACCAGTAAGCCAGGAAAGGTGACCTTCATCTAGAAGGAGAAGAGGCTGAGTGAGGTGCTGTGCTCCAAACTGAATGTTTGACAGATATATCGGGATAGGATAGGGGAGTCTGGAGAGGAGGACTGGGCATGTACCAGGGACACAGGTGGACCAGAAAAAGAAAAGGTGAAACTCTCCCAGACACCACTTCCTTTCCAAAGGCCCATAGCCTGAATGTGCCCCAGAAGCATGAGGAGTAAATGATACTTTGTAAAGTAGTTTCATAGCAGTTTGTGCAAACTTCTCTCTTAAATATCTCCAAGCCTTTGGGGCACCTGGGCGGTTCATTCCATTAAGCATCCAACTCTTGATTTTGGCTCAGGTCATGATATCACCGTCATGAGATCGAGCCCACGGAGAGCTCTGTGCTGGGTGTGGGGCCTGCTCAAGATTTCTCTCTCTCTCTTCCTCTCTCTCCCTCCCTCCGTCGCTCCCTCCACCCCTTCCCAGCTCGCACGCGCTCTCTCGCTCTCTCTCTCAAATAAAAAAATAAAAATATCTCCAAGCCTTGGTCACATTTTATGGAGATGCCCCACTCCAGGACATGTTGCATTCTCAGGTAAAGGAACTAAATTGAGACCCACTTCCCTAAAGTCAGAAAGGCAGAATGAATTACTGAACCACCCACAGGCAGAGAAAATCTAAGGGATGGAGTTGGAGTTCTACAATTCATTTCCTTACCTGGAAATTCTTCTTTCCGACTCTAGTTGCATATTTTCTGAGGAAGTCAAGTCTTAAAAACCTGATCGAAACTGCGTATCTAGGTGTCTCCAAAATGACTTCCTGGTGCTGAGAAACAAAAAACAAAACTCTTTGGAGGCCTAAAGATAAAGATATGGGCAACTTCCCTCCCTCTCTGGAGCTACGGGTACCTAGAGGTTCAAACTTGGTAGCGAGAAAGCAAAGCCCAGAAGTGAGGGGGAGCGCGCAGGGGTCCCAGGAGCTCCAGAAGGGGCCCTGAGGGCCAAAGACCGGATAATTAAGACAGCAGCAGCCCCGAAATGAATGCCAAAGGCAGGCAGCAAAAACCACCCACTGGGAGTATGATGCTAGAGATTGCTGTCCTCCTAAAACAGGGTTTCTCTTCCCTGGAGGCACATTCGAATCACCTGGGGAGATTTTAACAATCCCAATGCCCAGGCAGAACCCTAGAACAATCTAATCAGAACCTTAGTCTCGTAAGCATTAGTATTTTAGAAAGCACCCTAGGTTATTCCGATGTGCAGCCAGGACTGAGGAATCCCTGCCCTGGGGAGCCATGAACATGTAAATTACAGGGCTTTCTTGGCGAGGCCTCCCAGTTTCTACAGGGAACATAGAGATTTGAGGCTCACTTTACTGCAGTCTGTTAGTAAACCATTTACTAAGGTTTGTGTTAGGGAGGTGGCTAGGTGGGGAATGCTTAGGCTGCGTCTCATGATGTACCTAGCAGACCAGAGCTCTCAAAACAGGGTAGAGTCACTGTACAGGTAACTGACTCGCCAGCACTACTGGGTAGACAAGGGAAAGCTTCTCTGCTGCGCCACCACAACAATTGTCATTGTTAACGGGCTAACAGCTAGTTAATAAAGCTAAAGTACTGACATTTTTAGCTGTGAAAATATTTTTCTGTGTTTTCTTCTAAGGGCTTATAAGAAGGCTTGATCCATCCCAAATTAATGTGGAGCATGGTGTGAGATAAAGGCCGAGGCTCTTTTTCTTTTCCACGTGGATGTCAGTTTTTTGGCATCATTTGTGGAAAAGACTTTTCACTCACTGGATTATTGTGGTGCCTTTGTCAAAAATCAGATACCCATATAAATGGAGGTCTATTTCTGCCCATATGAAATGCTTCGTTGCTCTATTCATCAACCATTATTTCATTTTCACATTGTCTTGATTTCTGTAGCTTTATGTAAATTCTTAACCTCCAACATTTTTCAGGTTTTTTTTTTATTTTTTAATTTTTTTTTTAACTTTTTTTTTTTTTTAATTTATTTTTGAGACAGAGAGAGACAGAGCATGAATGGGGGAGGGTCAGAGAGAGAGGGAGACACAGAATCGGAAGCAGGCTCCAGGCTCTGAGCCATCAGCCCAGAGCCCGACGCGGGGCTGGAACTCACAGACCGCGAGATCATGACCTGAGCTGAAGTCAGACGCTTAACTGACTGAGCCACCCAGGCGCCCCCATTTTTCAGTTTTAAGAGTACTCCGGATAGTCTAGGTTCACTGCATTTCTGTATATTTGCATCAGTTTCTCCACTTCTACCCAAATAACTCGATTTGATTGTGACTGAAATTTCATTGAATCCATAGCTCAATCTGGGGAAAACTGACATCCTAACCACACTGAGCCTTCCAATCTCTGAACTGGGATGGCTCTGTGTCTTTATTAGTTTCTCTCAGCAATATTTTGCAAAAGTATTTCACATTTTTTGTTAAATATATTCTTAAGAATATTAAATTCCTAAATTTGAAGAATTCCAAAAAATTGTAAATGAAAATGTTTTGTAAGGTTTTTTTGTCCAACCCCTTCAGTTTATTTTTAACTCCCCTTTAGGGCTCATTATATAGTTGCCCACACATGTACTTCTTTTGCTCATATTCCTTAACTATTTTTTTCTCTCATCCTTTTCCTTTTAATGACTTCAGAGTTTCTTACCTGCCTTGTATCTCACTAATTCTTTTGGGGTTTTTTTTGCAATTCAAAACATTTTGTGCTTTCTCCCAGCTACTTATTTTTATATCCATTTTTCTTTTCTTTTTTTAAAATATAATTTATTGTCAAGTTAGCTAACATACAGTGTATACAGTGTGCTCTTGGCTTCAGGAGTAGATTCCCATGATTCATCACTTACATACAACACCCAGTGCTCATCCAAACAAGTCGCCTCCTCCATGTCCATCACCCATTTTGCCCCCTCCCCTGCCCCTTCCATCAACCCTCAATTTGTTCTCCATTTTTCTAGTTGATACACCTTAAACTTTTAGCTCTTCTCTACCTTCCTTTTTCTCAAAAGCTACCTCCCTCACTTGTAAACATTTAGCGCAAGGGGTGGTATGAAGGATAGATTTTAAAGTGGCCACCATGATACCTGACTCCCGGAATTTATGCCTTTGTGTAATCCCCTCATCTTGAGTGGAATGAGGCTAAGGTAATAGGATGTATGCAATTATATGTATGTGATTACATAATAGTGTTGAACCCATCTTGCTATAATTTCTCCTCCCTTTACGAGCTTTGAAGGAAAAAGGTGCCATGAGTTCTACCATTACCAAAAAATGAATGTTGCCACAGCAATGAGAGACCCTAGAAGCAGATCCTGTCCAGTTGAGTTTCTGGTGAAACCCCAATCCTGATCAACACCTTGATCTCAGCCTAATACAGTTGGGCAAGAAGAAAGACTCAGAGACTAGACTGTCCATCTTCATGGATTGTGATCTATTCCTTTCACCCCAGATCAGACTCTGGAATTGCTGCTGCCATTTTTCTGCTCTGCTGTAGCCATAGGCCAAGCAATAATCCACTTGGGCAACGTGTGCAGGAAAAAAAGGCACAACTAGAAAGCTTCCTCTCAGCCTATCCCTGTCCATGGCACCTGGCCCTTGCCTGTTCTAGATTTCCCCTCCCACTTTCAGCCATCACCACATTGCGACCCAACCAGTCTTTGACCCACATCTAGAAAGTTCTCACGGAGAAGTGCAGAGATTGTAAGTGTATATAGCTCAAAGCATTTTCACAAGTGGAATATCCTCGTGTAACTATCACACTGACCAACAAACAGAATATAACCAGCATCCCAAGGGCTCCCTTCTAGTCCGCTCCAGTCACTAACCACCAAAGGTTTCTTAGCTTTTAATTTATGTAAATGAAATCAAACAGTATGTGTTCATTTGTGTCTAACCTCCCTATAAGTCAAAATAACAACTATGAGATTTATGCATTTTGTCGCTGATAGTATCAGATCACACATTCTCATTGATATATGTTTTCTGTGGTATGAATACACCACAATCTATTTGTCCACTTTTCTGTTGATGAACACTTAAGTAGTTTCCAGTTAGGAGCAATTACAAACAGAGGTGGTCTATTCATCTTTACACTTTTTGATTAACATACGTGCTCATTTATGTCTGGTATTTTCTTAGCAGAAAACTGCTAGGTCATAGAATATTCATATGACCAGCTTTATATTTTTTTTCCAATGTTTATTTATTCTGAGAAAGAGAGACAGACAGAGCGTGAGCGAGGGAGGGGCAGAGAGAGGGAGACACAGAATCCAGAGCAGGCTCCAGGCTCTGAGCTGTCAGCACAGAGCCTGATGCGGGGCTAGAACTTATGAGCCGTGAGATCATGACATGAGCCGAAGTCAGACACTCAACAACTGAGCCACACAGCCGCCCCTATGATCAGCTTTAGATAATGATGCCAAGAAGTTTTCCAAAGTGCTTGTACCAATTTACATTGCCACAGGAGTGTATAATAGTTCCTTATCCTACATACCTTTACCAACACAAGATATTTCCCCTCTTTATCATTTAAGTCTTTCTAGCAGGTGTCTTGTGGTGTCACTCTATGTCCTGTGATCCATTAATGCCTCTCTCATTTCTGTGGAATCTCTAGGGCTAGTTTCAGGTGAGGAGATAGAAGTCATATGAGAAGTCTAGGTTAGAGAACCAGGAAGCTGATGTGTAGTTCCCATCAAAAAGTCAGCAGGGTTGAGGCCCAAAATAGTTCATGTTTTAGTTCAAGTCCAAAGGCTTTTAAAGACCAATGTTCCAGCTCAAAGCAGTTAGAGAGTAGTTCCCTCTTATTTATGGGAGAATTAGTCTTTTTGTTCTATTCGGGCCTTCAGCTGATTGGATGAAGACCACCCACATTAGGGAGGGCAATCAGCTTTACTCAGCCTACAGATTCAAAAGTTAATCTCATCCTGGGGCTCCTGGGTGGCTCAGTCTGTTGGGCATCTGACTTCAGCTCAGGTCATGATCTCGTGTTCCATGAATTCGAGCCCCACGTCGGGCTCTGTGCTGACAGCTCAGAGCCTGGAGCCTGCTTCAGATTCTGTCTCCTTCTTTCTCTGCCCCTCCCCCACTCACACCCTGTCCCTCTCTCTCTCTCTCTCTTTCTCTCAAAAACATAAATAAGCATCAAAAAAATAAAAAATAAAATAAAAAAGAAAAGAAAAGTTAATCTCATCCAAAGACCTAAATATGAGACAGGAAACCATAAAAATCCTAGAGAAAAACACAGGCAGCAACTTCTTCGACATCAGCCATAGCAACTTCTTACTAGACAGTCTCTGGGGGCAAAGGAAACAAAAGCAAAAAATGAACTATTGGGACTTTATCAAGGAAAAACCTTCTGCACGGTGAAAGAAACAACAAAACTAAATCAACAAAACAAAAGGCAGCCTACAGAATGGGAGAAGATATTTGTAAACGACATAGCTGATGAAGGGTTAATATCCAAAATCTATAAATAACTTATCAAACTCAGTACCCAAAAACCAAATAATGCAGTGAAGAAACGGGCAGAGGGCATGAATAGACACTTTTCCAAAGAAGACATCCAGGTGGCTAACAGACACATAAAAAGATGCTCAGCATCACTCATCAGCAGGGAAATACAAATCAAAACCACAATGAGATACCACCGCACACAGGTCAGAATGGGTAAAATTAACAACGTAGGAAACAACGGATGTTGGTGAGGATGTGGAGAAAGGGGAACACTCTTACAATGTTGGTGGGAATGCAAACTAGTGTAGCCACTCTGGAAGACAGCATGGAGCTTCCTCAAAAAGTTAAAAATAGAACTACCCTGCCATCCAGCAATTGCACTAAGTAGGTATTTGCCCAAAGGATACAAAATACAGGTTCAAAGGGGTACATGCACCTCAATGTTTATAGCAGCATTATCAACAATAGCCAAACTATGGAAAGAACCCAAATGTCTATCAACTGATGAATGGAAAAAGAATATGCAGCATATATATATATATATATATATATATATATATATACACACATATATATATATACACATAAATATATATATTGCTCAGCCATAAAAAAAAATGAAATCTTACCATTTGCAATGAAGTGGATGGATCTAGAGTATATCATGCTAAGCAAAATAAGTCAGTCAGAGAAAGACAGATACAGTAAAACCTTGGTTTGTAAGCATAATTCTTTCTGGAAACATACTTGTAATCCAAAGCACTTATATATCAACGTGAATTTCCCCTAAGAAAGAATGGAAACTCAGATGATTCATTCCACAACCCAAAAATATTCATATAAAAATGATTACAATAGTGTAATATAATACAAAAATGATAAAGAAAATATAAAGAAAAATAAATTAACCCACACTTACAGTTGAAAACTTTCATGGCTGGTGTGAGGGAGACAAGAGAGAGGAGGGTTATCGTGTAGGACGACTTTCACCGTCACTAATCCAATCACTGCTATCTGTGGGCTCAGTGGAATCTTTTTCTTTTCATGCAACTTGAGCAAGGAATCTATCCAACAACACTTGCTTTTGCCGCCTTTTGAGGGTTCCACAAAATGTGACATTGCATTGTCATTAAACAGATTCATCACTCGCACTGCTACAGCCTCATTCGGGTGGTGCTTTTCTACAAAATTTTTAACTGTTTCCCACATTTCACACATCTCCCTAATCTCATTGGCAGTGATGGGTTCCTCTGCCTTTTTCTCTTCCTCCTCGGCAGACACGATCTCCTCCATAACCTCTTGCTGTTTTTCGCAATGCAGAGCCATCAGTTCATGGGTGGTCAGCTCCTGGCCATGTTCCTCCGCCAGCTCTTAAATGTCATTCCCTCCAATCGCGTGGTCTTCCCCAAGAACACAATTTCATCAACAACTTGCTGCTCCTGTTCATGAGCAAGACCCTCTAAGCTGTGTCCAAGAACACAATCAGGCCACAGTTTTCTCCAAGCAGAATTGAGGGTTCTCTTGGTGACCCCGTCCCAGGCTTTATTGAGGATCTTGAGGCAGTTCCTGATGTGGAAATTATTTTTTCCAAAATGCTCAGAGGGTAAGGTTTGCTCCTTCAGTCACCTTGAAGCATCGCTGAAATAGTGCTTTGGTTTAAATTTTTTTTAAGTTCAAAATGACTTTTTGATCCATGGACTGGAGGATTCGAGTGGTGTTGGGAGGAAGGAACTTGACCTTAATGAACTGAATTCCTCCAGTAAGTCATCTTCAAAGCCTGGAGGATGAACAGGAGCATTATCCATAATCAGCAAGGCTTTGAGTGGCAGATTCTTTTCTAGAAGGCATTTGTTTACTGCAGGACCAAAGACCTCATTGATCCACTCAATGAACAAGATATGAGTGACTCAAGCCTTGCTGTTGGACCTCCACATAATGTTTAACTGGCTTTTCTGCACGTTGCATTTCTTTTTTTTTTTTTTTTTAATTTTATTGTTTATTTATTTTTGAGATGAGAGAGAGACAGAGCATGAGTGGGAGAAGAGAGAGAAAGAGGGAGACACAGAATCAGAAGCAGGCTCCAGGCTCTGAACTGTCAGCACAGGCCCGACGCTGGGCTTGAACTCATGGACCATGAGATCATGACCTGCGTCGAAGTCAGAGGCTTAACCGACTGAGACACCCAGGGGCCCCATGCACATAGCATTTCTTGAAGGCTTGTGGATTCTTGGAATGACACACAAGCAGGGGCTTGCCTTTGAAATGCCCGCTTTTTTAGCACAAAACAAGAGAATGAGATGGTCTTTCCTGGGCTTGTGACCGGGCATTTAATTCTCTTCTGTAATGTAGGTTCTCTTTGCCATCTTTTTCCAATAAAATGCCATCTCCTTGCAGTTAAAAACCTGCCCTGGCAGGTAACACTCAGGAACCATGAGCCAACTCACAGCCTCTCAGTGCTCACAACACTATGGATGCCACTTCTCTTCTTTAAGTTATCAAACCATCCCCTGCTCGCCTTGGACCCTTCTTCATTTTCTGTTGATGTACCTGGCAGTTTACTTACAAGGTCAGTGTACAAGGCCTTTGCCTTCTTGCAGATAAAGCTCTTAGTCACAGTATCACCTGCTAGTTGCTTCTCATTTATCCAAACCAGAAGCAACTTTTCTACATCTTCCAGAACACATGGCCATTGCTTTGATATTCTCGTGACTCCATTTGCAGCATCTAGCCCCTTATTTCTTCTTTCTTCTTTAATATTGTGCAAATGGTTGACATAGACTTATAGAATTTGCAATTTCAGCCAATCATATACCTTGTTTGTACTTCTCAATCATTTCCTTCTTCTGTAATCACCTCCTTCTTACTGCCTTTCTTTTCAACCTTTTTCTGCACGGGGACCATTGTATACACTTGCACGGATGTTGACTACAGTACAGTATTAATAAACTCTTGTCGTATACTGTATTTAATGTAACTGGCAATAAAAATGGCCTCTATCTGCAGGCAGCCTGACCTAGAATGAAGCAAAGCATTCCTAAGCTTACTCTTGTATGGAAAAGCAAAGGACTGTCCATAGGTGATTTGAAGTGACAAAAAATACTCTTCTGCCAGTTGTGGGCACCTTCCAGTGTTCTGAAAAATCACTGATTTCTGCCAACCACTGTGGCCTGAGACGAAGCATCAGAGCATAGGAGACAATCACCCACGATCCCACAGCGAGAGAAAGGGAGGGAGAGAGAGAGAGAACCATTGGCTCCGTTGTGACCATGTGACATTAGGCATCACGTACTACTCATATTGCAATACATCACTCGTTTATCAAGTTAAAATTTATTAGAAATGTTTGCTCATCTTGAGGAACACTCACAGAATAAGTTACTTGCAATCCAAGGTTTTACTGTACTATATGATTTCATTCATATGTGAAATTTAAGATACAAAACTGATGAATATATGGGAAGGGGAAAAAAGACAGAGGGAAATAAACTGTAAGGAACTTTTATTTTTAATATGAAATTTATTGTCAAATTGGTTTCCATACAACACCCAGTGCTCATCCCAACAGGTACCCTCCTCGATGCCCATCACCCACCCTCCTCCCTCCCACCCCCCATCAACCCTCAGTTTATTCTCAGTTTTTGAGAGTCTCTTATGGTTTGCCTCCCTCCCTAACTTTTCTTTTCCTTCCCCTCCCCCAAGGTCTTCTGTTAAGTTTCTCAGGATCCACATAAGAGTGAAAATATATGGTATCTGTCTTTCTCTGTATGACTTGCCTCACTCGGTATAATACCCTCCAGTTCCATCCTTGTTGCTACAAAAGGCTATATTTCATTCTTTCTCATTGCCACGTAGTATTCCATTGTGTATATAAACCACAATTTCTTTATCCATTCATCAGTTGATAGACATTGAGGCTCTTTCCATAATCTGGCTATTGTTGAGAGTGGTTATAAACATTGGGGTACAAGTGCCCCTATGCCTCAGCACTCCTGTATCCCTTGGGTAAATTCCTAGCAGTGCTATTGCTGGGTCATAGGGTAGATCTATTTTTAATTTTTTGAGGAACCTCCACACTGTTTTCCAGAGGGGCTGCACCAGTTTGCATTCCCACCGACAGTGCAAGAGGGTTCCTGTTTCTCCACATCCTCTCCAGCATCTATAGTCTCCTAATTTGTTCATTTTAGCCACTCTGACTGGCATGAGGTGATATCTCAGTGTGGTTTTGATTTGTATTTCCCTGATGAGGAGCGACGTTGAGCATCTTTTCATGTGTCGGTTGGCCATCTGGATGTCTTCTTTAGAGAAGGGTCTATTCATGTTTTCTGCCCATTTCTTCACTAGATTACTTGTTTTTCGGGTGTGGAGTTTGGTGAGCTCTTTATAGATTTTGGATACTAGCTCTTTGTCTGATATGTCATTGGCAAATATCTTCTCCCATTCCGTCGGTTGCCTTTTAGTTTTGTTGATTGTTTCCTTTGCTGTGCAGAAGCTTTTTATCGTCATGAGGGCCCAATAGTTCATTTTTGCTTTTAATTCCCTTGCCTTTGGGGATGTGTCAAGTAAGAAATTGCTGCGGCTGAGGTCACAGAAGTCTTTTCCTGCTTTCTCCTCTAGGGTTTTGATGGTTTCCTGTCTCACATTCGGGTCCTTTATCCATTTTGAGTTTATTTTTGTGAATGGTGTAAGAAAGTGGTCTAGTTTCATTCTTCTGCATGTTGCTGTCCAGTTCTCCCAGCACCATTTGTTAAAGAGACTGTCTTTTTTCCATTGGATATTCTTTCCTGCTTTGTCAAAGATTAGTTGGCCATATGTTTGTGGGTCTAGTTCTGGAGTCTCTATTCTATTCCATTGGTTTATGTGTCTGTTTTTGTGCCAATACCATGCTGTTTTGATGAAATAAGGGACTCTTAATGATAGAGAACAAACTGAGGTTTGTTGAAGGGATGTGGTTGGGGGATGGGCTAAATGGATGATGGGTATTAAGGAGGGCACTTGTTACGATGAGCACTGGGTGATATGTGTAAGTGATGAATCACTAAATTTCTACTCCCAAAACCAATATTATATTATATGTTAACTAACTAGAATTTAAATAAAAATTTGGAAGAAAATAACAAAAAAAAAAAAATGGAACAAAAGTTAATCTCATCCAGGAACATCTTCACAGACATACTGAGAATAATATTTGGCCAAATATCTGGGCACCTCACTTCCCAGTGAAGTTGATACATAAGGCTAGTCATCATACCATATTAGCCTGTCATCTTGTCTACGACGATTTCTTTCAACTGTGTATACTATTCCATTACATACGTGTGTATGTATATGTATATGTATACACATATAGACACACCCACATGTATGTAATGGAATACACACATACACACACATGTATTTACAGTCATAATATAAATGAAAAATGTATTATTTTGTTTAATAGTGTTTGTGAGTTTCATCTATAATGTGTTGTATTTGCTACAAATTATTCATTCTCACTGATGTATAATATTTCATTATGTGACTACATGGAAATTTATTTATCCAGTTTACTATCAATGAGCATGTGGATAGTTTCCAGTTTGAAGCGTCTCACTGATTTTGTCATTGTGAATTTTAGGTTGCTTCTAATTTGTTTCTAAACAATATTGCAAAGGCATCTTTTTGAACATCTACTTGTACACACACATAAATATTTCTCTTGGGTAACCACAGATCAAAATAAAAAAAAATGATCCATCTGGACCATGAGTGGAGAGAAAACAACACAACCAGAAAGTTCTCTTTCCACTTATTCCCTGTCCATTTTGGCATCTAGTATTTTCTCTCTCTTCACCCTCACCACATTATGACTAACCAGCTTCTTCCCTTTCCCAGAAGTTTCTCACAGATTTTGTTTTACAAATTTTTATTGAAGTAAAACATATCTATAGAAAAGTGCATACATTTTATGTGTGCAGTGCAACGAAATTCCCCAAATTAAATACACATAAGTAACCCTGATAGAGATGGAAAATTACTAGCAGTAAGAAATGGAATGATGCATTATAGGTTCTGTAATTTCAACTTCACTGGATACTGCCCAATTGCTCTTCAAAGTGACCATGTCAGCTACCTCTCACAGAAGTGAGAAGGTATACCCATTTCTTCTCATCCTTGTCAATACTTGGGGTAGTCAAACCCTAGTTTTCCCTATGCCAACAGGTAAAAATTTTGTGTTTTAAGTTGCTTTTCCTTAATTTTTAATACGGCTGGGCATCTTTTCATGTTTATTTGCCAGTCAGAATTTTCTTTACTCATTTTGCTGTTGGTTATTGTCCTGTGTATTTTTTTTTAATGAACTTTTCTGAAGTTTATTTATTTATTTTGAGTCAGAGAGAGAGACAGAGACAGAGCATGAATGGGGCAGGGCCTGAGAGAGAGGCTGACAGAGGATCTGAAGCGTGCTCAGCAGAGATCCCGATGTGGGGCTCAAACCCACAAACCGTGAGATCCTGACCTGAGCTAAAGTAGGATGCCCAACCTACCGAGCCACCCAGGTGCCCCAGTTGTTGTTCTGTTTTGACTCTTTCCCCTGGGAACCCATGGCTTATCCACTTTTCTAGACAGCTCCCTATTTGCTGTCCCTTGTTACTGGACCAAAGTGGATCCGCTCCTTGGTGGACTATAGATCACCGAGAATGATTCCCAAAGTCGGGTCTCTCTGAACAAGGGAAAGGGGCTCCTTTTATTAGGGTTTAGAATAAATATTCCAAGGGGGATTTTAAGATTGTAATGAGGCTGTGACACCGTCTGGCACTTTTTGAGTCTTCCTGCAGCCATCTTCCTCAAATGTTTCTTTTTCTGTTCCAGCAGGTCATTAGATTCTAAAAGGTAAGGTTGACAGACAGTTCAGAAAGTCAGTCCTGAGTTCAGGAGGTCAGTCCTGAGCTCAGGGGATCAGGCCGGTGCCAATTGCTATCTCTTCAGTATAGACTTAATATCTTCTCATCTATAACTCTCTATATTCTTCTTGGTCTGGAGAGATTATGCTAAAGTTTTCCCAGTCAATTTCATGGGGGCTACAGTTTTTTATGATCATCACTAAACCTGCTTCTTTTAATACTGGTGTCCATAACCAACGGCCACCTGTATTTGGAGCATTTTCCGTGAAAGTAATCAGGCAGTTATGGTTGGTTTCAATACAAGCAGCTTTTGTTGTTTTACACCTGGCTTGTTACCCTTCCTTATGTTAACTTCGTGCCTCAATAGCCATTTGATATTTGATGCAAATCAGCGTACGTTCCGGTAAAGGGACCAAATGTCTAGGAATTTCTGAAGAGATGAGTTATTATCTCATTTCCATCACCAGTTGTGGGATCTTGGGCAAGTCATTTCACCCCTGGGTAAATCTCCTCTCGGGTACAATGAGAACATACAGAAGCGTCCCCTGCCTATCTCACAGAGTTGCTTGGATATCCAATGAAAGAACAAGGTGATCAGAGGATTTACCAGGCACCGTTTCCAGGTACATCACCAAGAGTCATAGCTTATTGACAAACACAGACCCCAGGCTTTTCTGAGAAGTGCCCTGCGAAAATCTAGAATAAATACAAATGTGCTATTTCCCCCAAGTTCATTGAAATAATGTGCAGGCTACTAAGTAAATGGTTAGGAGAGTATTGTAAGTCAGAAGGCAAGCGCAGCTGAGGCAGATGCATAATTATGATTTGATTATCAGAAGATCCAACACGATCTGAATTAATCAGTCTGCTGTTGAGTCCAAGTTCCTGTACTGTTGAAGCTGGAGCAGAAGTGGGAGTCCATTCTGGAAGTTAAGGAAAGCATAGCCCGGCAGGGAGACCTGTCTCAGGAGCCACGTGGATCGCTCGGGGTGGGGGGTGGGGGTGTCTCAGACCTGCCCTGGGTCGAGGCCCCGCCATGGGCGGGCGGGACTTGGGGGTGAAGAGGCTGTGTTGGCTACTGGATCATAACTGCTGAGGAGAGAGCAGCACAAGGATCCTCCCTGGTGTCAGGCAGAGCTCTTCAGGGAGGTGGGCTCTGGGAGGGCTCCGTGCCTCTGCTCAGCCGAGCTCCAGCCAGAAGCCTTAGGAGCCAGAGCAGGTGCAGAACTGCAGCTGCTGGCCAGCTCTCAGAGGGGAGCTGGACTCTTCCTGGGCTGCAGGAGCCAGGACAGCCAGGCTCAACTCCACCCGAAACATGCCAGCCAACCTCACGGAGGGCAGCCCCGACTCCAAGGGCTCCAGCGGGACCATGCAGACCCCGGATGCTTCCCCAGCCCTCTGCACCGAAACGATGACTTTCACTGAAGTGGTGGAAGGGGAGGAATGGGGCTCCTTCTACTACTCCTTTAAGGTAAGTTTCCTGCTTTCCAGTCTGAACGGATTTTAAATGAGACAAGTAGAATTTAAGAGACCCAATTAAACTATCATTGCCAATACTGTGAATGGGTATAGTTTGTTTTCCCTACCGAAAAGAGTAAAAGGAAAAAAAAAAAAAAAAACACAACAACAACAACCAATGAGCTAAGGCAAAGAGTTTTTCATATTGTCTAAGGACCTATAGTGTAGTTTTTTTCTGAATACTGGTCTTTTGTTCTGCTGCTGCTGCTGCTGAAAACATGTGAATCTTGAGTAACATTTATGTTAACTTCATGCCTAAGAGTCTGCAAAGTGGATGATTTTACTCCCCCCCCCCTTAGATAAAAGCACTTTTAATTAATTCTATAGTAGTGCTTGAAATGTTGCCTGTTTCTTGTAGGGGTTATTGCCGTGAGTTTTCTGCTAGGAACATCAGAGGTGTGGAAAGCCCACATCCCCCAGGACAGTGCCTGGTGCAAACGAAGACGTAAGCAGTAAGGAGGGAAGGTCCATACTCTTATTGAACCTATGCTTTGAACATCAGTGAGAAATAGATTCTTTGATTGTAGTTTGTGGTGCCATCCTTTGCAACAAGTTGCCTCCTAGAACAAAGGAGGAATCCGACTTTGGTGAATTTCACCTTCAAAGCATCCAAGGGCCATACTGAGGAAATGATCCTCATTAACCTAATCCTGTTCCCTCTTTTGCAACAAGATTGGTCAGAAATCAGGCATCTGGAAAACGACAGTTCTCTGCTTCTTGTATCAGAAGGCAGGCCTGTCAGGGTATTTCACACGCTGCCTGAATGTGCATTAAGTGGTGGCAGTAATTCCCAGGTCTCCAACTGGTTTTTTATACCAAAAAGGAAAATACTTCAAAAAAAAAAAAAACAAAAACATTCTAGCAGTTTTTTTTTTAGTCCTCTGGGTGTTCTTGAAATGATTTAGTTTTTTTTTTTTTTAACATTTATTTATTTTTGAGACAGAGAGAGACAGAGCATGAATGGGGGAGGGGCAGAGAGAGAGGGAGACACAGAATCGGAAGCAGGCTCCAGGCTCTGGGCCATCAGCCCAGAGCCTGACGCGGGGCTCGAACTCACGGACCGCAAGATCGTGACCTGAGCTGAAGTCGGACGCTCAACCAACTGAGCCACCCAGGCGCCCCGAAATGATTTAGTTTTTACCCCACAAAATAGAATTACTGTAACATCCACCTCTCTACCGGAGCTTTGCTTCTTTGCAAACACTCAAAATAAAACTTTCTTTTTTTTTTTTTTAAATTTTGTTTTAACGTTTATTTATTTTTGAGACAGAGAGAGACAGAGCATGAACCGGGGAGGGTCAGAGAGAGGGAGACACAGAATCCGAAACAGGCTCCAGGCTCTGAGCTGTCAGCACAGAGCCCAACGCGGGGCTCGAACTCACAAACCGTGAGATCATGACCTGAGCCGAAGTCGGCCGCTTAACCGACTGAGCCACCCAGGCGCCCCTCAAAATAAAACTTTCAACAGGGAGCAATCTCGGAAGGCAGCCTCCTGCTCCTCAAAAACCAAGAGACAAAATAACAAAGCAGAGCCTGAACAAGTCACTTAGGCTGGCTCCATGGGTCCAGCCCCTCAGAACCACCTCCTAATGCATGCACACACCCTGCCCAGCTGCCCAGCTCCAAGACAGAAAATAGAAACTGAAATTGGAGTTTGTTGTCATTTACCTTTGACTGAATAATCCCCTTTATGAAATCAGCTTGCAGACCCAGAGATTCTGTCTTGGGGAAGCAGGCTCTGTGCACCCAGGAGACAGACACAGCTCCTTCTCAGTGACACTGCTTCTGAAGCCTCTCTGATATTTATAAAACATGACAGTAAACAGAATGAAGAGAGAATGGCCATTGCAACAGGGATAATAATCAGCAATAAGGCAATACTCAGTCTCCACTGAAATCTCATTGGCCATTTTTTGAATATAGCTCCTAAGGGGATATTTTGAATATTCAGACAAACCACCCCCCCCTCACCCCCCCCCCCCCCCCCCCCCCGCTGGTTCTCTACTAGTGTTTATACTCTGTCCTAGCAACACCATCTCTGGGCACTAAGGAGAATCCTATCACTTTTTTCTTTTAAATCTCCTTCCTTTTCATGTTTGCCCTCAAACACCTGGACCAGTGTACAAGGAAAAGAGGATAAAAGAGAAGAATTGTTTGTCTGGGAGCTTAGAACGTTTCACTTTTGACCCATGCAATCATTGACTAAAACACAGTGATTTGTAGTTACAAGGCAGGTGCTGGTGTTTGTGGGAACCTAGCTTAAATGTTTCAGGGTAACCTTTCCCCAGGGTCCTCTCTGAACAGGGCAGTTCTGTTACATTGGCGATACAGGAACAATGGTGATGCAAACCCTTATTCATTGGTCCTTTGATTTCACAGACTTCTCAAGAAGAAAGCCAGAACCGCTCCTCTTTACTGTCTCTCAAACGTGTATTTTTAATCCCCGTTCTCTACCGAAAGCAGTAAATAATATAAAAATAAAACAAATGGTATCAGCAGTAAAAGTAATAGAACCAACAGTAACAGGAATAGCCTTGCATTTCATTTGCTGTGGGCTTTCTTGGTGCCAGGAATCTTTCTAAAGGACTTCTGTGAAGTATCTCCTTTAATTCTCACACACTATGGTGTCTCTTTTCCACCTGGACTTGCCTTCCACCTTCATCTGTGTTTATATAAATTCTACCCGCTCTTAAGTCTCCTCTTGAATTGCTTCCTCCTCGAAGCCCCCCTTGACCCATCTCTCCTCTGAGTTCCAGTCGTGCCAAGGAGTGTAACTGTCTTCTTGCCACTTAATCTGTCTTCAGCTGCTACTTCAGTACGTGCCTAGGAGATATCTAATAGTCATTAAGCTCCTTGAGGGAAAGGAATGCTTGATTTCTGTTTCCTATTCCCCAGAAACCAGCACCAGGCTAGACATACTCAATAAATGTTTACTACACAAATGAAGTGTGGTATTCTGTTTCTGTCAACTGCCCACATTTTGTCAGATTGGCTAATAGAAAGCTTGCTTGCTCCGTAACAGAGTTGGGGGAGTGGGTATCTTATCAACCATGACTGCACATGGCAGCCCCTGCCTTGCCTCGTCTCTACGCTCTGTACTGGCCAAAGTCCTTCTCTGCAGGAACATTCGAATCATCCTTGTCTCATTTCTAAGCCAACATGACCAAGGTAAGTTATGGATGCCAGTGGATGGGGTATGGAATTCGTTGTGGTGCCATAGACTAGAACCTACTACTGATCTAGGCCCGAGAAACTGTACTTACCGTGTTGCAGCCTTACTAGTCTCAGCAGTCCTGTTTAGTCCACACACCTGGGCTTCTGACTTAGTTTCCTGCTTAGCCTTCAGGTTCTCCTCTGAACTCCAAAGCTCTCTTGGCAGGAGAAAAGACATCCCTGGGTAGGTATGGTTAGCTTTTCCTTCCACAGGCTTAGACCTTTTCCCTTCTTCCCATTTCCACCCCCAAAGTCTTACCACCACTCCCCACTGCTCTAGCCTACTCTGCTGTGTAACCATGTCCTTGGATATAGGCAAGAAGGTTAGAGGTGAGTTCGCCACCCCCTTCCTCTATCATTGGCTTCATGTTACCAATCCTATGTGGTCCTGGGTTCAAGGTTCCCAGCTCAAGCCCCGGTTTCTTTCATAGTTTCTGTTATGCCCAGAATTCGTGATCCCCAAAGACCACTAGGGAGCCGAATCCGATGCAAAAGCAAAAGAGCCTTTATTTGAGCTAGCTCGAGCTCAATCCCCTACCTGCACCGATGCAGCGGTGAGATACCAGGGAGAGAGAGCGAGTTTCAAAAGCACAAAGGTTTTATAGGGGTCTAGGGGCAGTTGGTTAGGTAATGGCTGTGGCCTCAGCCGATTGGCTGGGGAAGGGTTGTGGCCTCGGCCGATTGGCTGGGGAAGGGTCGGAGTCCTGTTACACAGGTCACTGGGCGTGTTTTGATCGGGAAGTTTGAACTGGTGAGCGGTAGGTTACTCAAGGGGAGGAGGCGCGGTCTGAGGTTTCTGCGATTTTCCCGGAAAAGGGGTCATGTCGGGGACATAGTCACTCAAGGTGGAGGACACAGAACAAGATGGAGTCGGCTGGCGTAGGCCCGCCCTTTCATTCCCCCCTTCTCATGTAGCTTAGGGACCCAATCATGGGACCTGCTGCATTTATGGTGACAAGGAGAACAGAGTTTGGAGGTTTACACAAAGTTCTGGGAAGCAAGTGTCCCTGGGATGGCTCTGGGAGGTCTGATTAAGTATTGTCCCTGAGCTGGTGTCTATGATCTGCCAGGTCATGTTTTGGGGGGCATGGGAACTCCCGGCAGCATGAGCAATGACAAGCAGAGTTAACAGAGTTACCAATATTAGGTGGGTCAAATGCGCTGTAGCTTGAGCTTGAGCGGGTTGTGTTGGTCCCGACTGATGGCCCATCGCGTGACGAAGTCCTTCCGGATCGAGGAGGGGTCCGCTGGCCGAACGTGGGTGTGATGGACCCAGGTCGCGATGCCATCTACTTTGAGAGCGGTGGGGGTTGCCAGCACCACGATGTAGGGTCCCTTCCGGCGCGGCTCGAGGGTCTCTCGGTGGTGCCTCTTGACGTAGACCCAGTCTCCTGGCCTGTACTGATGAGGTGTCGGGGTCGGGCCAGCCTCATAGATGGCACGGAGGCGCGGCCAAATGTCCTCGTGCGCCCTCTGGAGCCCTCTCAAGGAAAGAAAAAGTTCTTGATCTTTAAACTCAGCAATAAGTTCAGCTCGAAGGCTGGGAATAACAGGGGGTGGCCTGCCAAACATGATCTCGTAGGGAGTAAAACCCAGAGTGTAAGGAGTGTTTCTAACCCGGTAAAGAGCGTACGGTAGGAGAGTCACCCAGTCCCCGCCAGTCTCCATGGTTAATTTGGTAAGGGTCTCTTTTAGGGTTCTATTCATTCTTTCTACCTGTCCTGAGCTCTGGGGCCTATAAGCACAATGTAATTTCCAGTTTGCCCCCACCACCTTGGCTACTACCTGGGTTACCTGTGAGATAAAAGCTGGTCCATTGTCTGATCCTACCATGGCAGGAAAACCATACCTGGGGGTAAGATGTCTTCTAGTAGCTTCTTAGCCACCGTCTGAGCCGTTTCATGCTTGGTTGGGTATGCCTCCACCCAGCCAGAGAAGGTGTCTGTAAATACTAAAAGATATTTATAACCATACTTTCCTGGTTTGACTTCAGTGAAGTTGACTTCCCATTGGGCTCCCAGTCTGGTGCCTCTGAGCCTGGTTCCTTTTTTATTTGATGTGGCTCTCGCGTTGGTGAGTTGGCAGGTCTTGCAGGCAGGTACAACTTGCTCTATTTTGGTGTCCTGTTGGTGAATCTTGATTCCGGCATGTCGGATTAAATCTTTTAATTTTCGGTTGGGGCGCCTGGGTGGCGCAGTCGGTTAAGCGTCCGACTTCAGCCAGGTCACGATCTCGCGGTCCGTGAGTTCGAGCCCCGCGTCAGGCTCCGGGCTGATGGCTCGGAGCCTGGAGCCTGTTTCCGATTCTGTGTCTCCCTCTCTCTCTGCCCCTCCCCCGTTCATGCTCTGTCTCTCTCTGTCCCCAAAAAATAAATAAAAAAAACGTAAAAAAAAAAAAAAAAAAAAAAAAAATCTTTTAATTTTCGGGCCCCCATGTGAGTAGACCGATGCATGTGCTCTAATATTGAGAATCCGAGCTGGTCTGGCAGCATGAGCTCCTTGTTAGGTGTATACCACCATCCCTTTATCTCCTGGGCCATGGGGAGTTTCTTGATCTGCTGTAACTCCTCCTGGGAGTATTTGGGCTGGTCTGGTAAAACTGGGTCTCCCGGGTCCGGTAGTTGTATGGTCATGGTGGGGACTGGAGTAAGGGCTACTGCCTTGGCTGCCTGGTCAGCCTTTCGATTACCTCTAGCTACTGGGTTATCAGGTTTTTGGTGCCCTTGGCAGTGGATAATGGCTAGCTTGGCAGGAAGCCATAAGGCCGTAAGCAGGTTAAGTATCTCCTGCTTATTTTTTATGGTCTGTCCTTCTGCCGTCAGTAACCCCCTCTCCTGATAAATTGCCCCATGAATATGAGCTGTGGCAAATGCATAACGGCTGTCTGTGTAGATGTTAAGCCGTTTTCCAGCTCCCAGCATCAGCGCCTTGGTGAGGGCTATGAGCTCTGCTCTCTGAGCTGACGTTCCGGAGGGTAGAGCCTCCGCCCATAGGTGTCCGTTTCGGTGACCACCGCTGCACCCGCATACCTGTGTCCGTCTCGCACAAAGCTGCTGCCATCAATGAACCAAGTAGCCTCGGCATCGGGGAGGGGCCGGTCGGTCAGGTCCATCCGGAATCCATGTACTTGTTCCAGGATTCCCGCACAGTCATGTAGTGGAGCACCTAGGTCAGGGTCGGGCAGCAGGGTTGCAGGATTGAGGGCTGCACTGGGGTGGAACCGCACTCGTGGAGGGTTGAGTAGGAGGCTCTGGTAATGAGTCACACATGTGTTGCTCATCCATCTATCCGGAGGCTGTTTCAGGACCCCTTCAATGGCGTGTGGGGTCGTGATCCAGATCTCCTGTCCTAGGGTCAGCTTGTCTGAATCCTTGACTAGGAGTGCTGTCGCCGCAATAATTCTTAGGCATGGTGGCCAGCCGGCAGCCACTGGGTCTAGTTTCTTAGACAGGTAAGCCACTGGGCGGTTCCAGGGGCCTAAGGCTTGAGTTAGAACCCCTTTTGCTATTCCCTTATGTTCGTCTACAAAGAGGTGGAAGGGTTTCGTAATGTCTGGTAGGCCCAGGGCTGGGGCACTTAGGAGGGCCTTTTTTTAACTGATTAAAGGCAATTTCTTCTTTTTCAGTCCATTTAAATGTTTTCCCCTCTTTGGTAGCTTCATACAGGGGCCTAGCAATCTCAGCAAAACCTGGAACCCAGAGGCGGCAGTAGCCGGCTGATCCTAGGAATTCCCTCACTTCTCTTCGGGAGGTGGGAGTAGGGATCTTTAGGACAGTTTCTTTTCTGGCATCTGATAACCACTGCTGTCCGCCCTCCAGGATATATACCAGGTAACTTACCCTCTCCCTGCATATCTGAGCCTTCTTCGCGGATGCCCGGTACCCTAAGGCCCCCAGGGTAGCCAGCAGGTCCTGGGTCCCTTGCTCACAGTCTTTGGCCCTGTCGGCAGCAATCAGGATGTCATCTACGTACTGTAGAAGGGTGAGGCCAGGGTGCTCCCTTCTGTACTCACCCAGGTCCTCGTGTAGTGCCTCGTCGAAGATGGTGGGTGAATTTTTGAATCCCTGAGGTAGCCGTGTCCAGGTGAGTTGCCCACTGTAGCCCTCCTCCGGATCATGCCACTCGAAGGCGAACAGGGGTTGGCTCTAGGGTGCCAGCGGCAGACTGAAGAAGGCTTCCTTTAAATCTAGTACAGTATACCAGACCCTGGAGGGCGCCAAGGAGCTCAAGAGAGTATATGGGTTGGGAACAGTTGGGTGTATGTCCGCGACCCTCTTATTTACTTCCCGGAGGTCTTGTACCAGTCGGTAGTCATTTGTGTGAGGCTTTTTGACCGGCAGTAGGGGGGTGTTCCAGGCAGACTGGCAAGGAACTAGTACCCCTAGGCTTCGTAGTCTCCGGATGTGTGGCTGGATCCCCTTCCGGGCCTCCTGAGACATGGGGTATTGTTTGATCCTTACCGGACTCTCTCCTGGCTTGAGCTCTACCAGGACTGGGGTCCTGTGAGCGGCTAGTCCCATTCCCCCCGTCTCTGCCCAAACCGAGGGGAATTCTTGTAGCCATCTGTCTATATTATCCTCTCTCGGGAGCGCCTCCTGGTGGAGGAGGTATTCATCCTCCAGTTTCATGGTCAGTACCTGGATGGGGTGGCCCTTGCCATTGGTGACCTGAGGCCCCTTGTCTGAAAGTTATCTGAGCTCCAATCTTGGTCAATAAGTCCCGTCCTAACAGGGGGTAGGGGCATTCTGGTATTACCATAAAGGAGTGGGATACCCGGCCCGTTCCCAAATCTACTGTTCTTTGGGTAGTCCATGAATACTGGCTCATACAAGTTGCCCCTTGTACCCAGGACTTCTCGCTGGCTAGTTTTCCTTGTGGGGTGTGGAGGACCGAATGTTGTGCTCCGGTGTCGACAAGGAAGTCAACAGGGGTCCCCTCCACTTTAAGAGTTACCCTGGGTTCGGGGAGAGGGTCCGAACCCCGACTCCCCTAATCACTTAGTTCATCTAGCTCTAGGACTTTTATTCGATCAGTCTTGCTTCCCTTCCCGCTGGCCCTTTTTGGACAATCTCGGGCCCAATGCCCTATCTCCTTGCGGTATGCGCACTGATCCTTCTGCAGCCTCTGCTTTCCCCCCTTGGCGGTTCCTTTACCTTTTCTTGCATCGTCTGCCAGCTGCTGGAGATGGCGGTCTCGTTCCTCAGGGGAGTCAGCAGTGGTAGCTAGTAGTATTCTGGCCAGGTCTCGAGTCTGCTTACTGCTGGCAGCCGCCATGGCTCGAGCCTGCTTGTCCTCAGGAGGCTCCCGGTTATTATATACCTTTTTGGCTACCACCAGTAAGTCCTGCAGACTTTTTTCTCCTAGTCTATCTATTTTCTGTAATTTTCTCCTAATGTCTATGGCCGATTGGTTTACAAAGGCCATGATAACAGCTGCCTTGCTTTCCAGGGCCTCTGGATCCATGGGGGTATAGGTACGGAATGCCTCCATGATCCGTTCTAAAAAGGCAGCCAGAGATTCATCTTTTCCCTGTTGTACATTTCCTACCTTGGCCAAATTGGTTGGCTTTCTAGCAGCCATTCGGAGACCTCCCATTAGAGTCTGGCCGTAGACCCGGAGCCTCTCCTTACCTTCTGCCGTGTTGAAATCCCACTGGGGCCGAGTTAAGGGGAAGGAGGCATCTATCTGAGCCTGGTTGGTGGCGGGATTCCCGTCTGCGCCCGGAACTAGTTTTCAGGCCTCATTGAGGATTCTTTCTCTTTCTTCAGTCGTGAACAGGACCTGCAAAAGCTGCTGGCAATCGTCCCACGTGGGCTGATGGGTAAAAAGAACAGAGTCTAATAAATCAATAAGCCCTGCCGGTTTCTCAGAAAATTTAGGATTCTGAGCTTTCCAATTGTAGAGGTCACTAGTGGCGAAAGGCCAATAGTGATGGGGCTGACTCCCCTCCGCGTCTGGGGGTCCGGTGGCTCGCAGGGGCAGAATAGTGGAGTCGGCGGCAGAGGCGGATTGCTCCCTCTGAGCCCTTTGGTAAAGGGCGGGCTTCCCACTGGAGCGTTTCCGCCTCCCGCTCTCGGAACAGCGTCTGCCTCCCCCGAAGGGGGAGGATGGTGTTCTTCCAGCATCCTAGAGGGGTTATACGGGGGGGGGGGGAAATTAATTCTTCTTCAGTACCCCCCTGTAAGACAGGGTAGAGGGGTGCTGAAGGCTGGATAAGACTTTTCTTCTTCTTTGTCCCCTGCAAAGCAAGAATGGGTTTTGGCTCCGGAGGGAGCGGGGCTAGGAAGGGCTTAAGCCAAGAGGGTGGGTCTTCTACAAGGTCCTGCCAAGTGATAATGTAAGGGAGCTGATCAAGATGGCCCGTCTTAGGCCGAGAGATGATACTCCTGACTTGGTGGATGGTAGGGAGGTCGAAGGTCCCCTCTGGTGGCCATCCGACATTGAAAGTTGGCCACTCACTAGAACAAAAAAACTGCCACCGACCCTTTCGGACTTCCACACTGAGGTTGTTAGCTCTTCCCCTCACATCCTTAAAGTGATCAATCATAATACTTAGAGGAGTAGTCTGAGTCTGTCCCATAACGTCCGTCCAGTAAGTCCACAGAACAAAACAGAGAAACACAAAAACAGACAAACAGAGGGCCCCTAGAAAGTCTTCCAACTCCATGGAAGCAAAACTGAAAGCTAGCTTAGACATTTGAGGGGATTCCACGTCCCTCCAAAACCGATGAGGGGATTCCACGTCCCTCCAAAGACGACGGCCTCATGCCGACCAGCGGGAGCGACCCGCCTCGTCTCAGACCTTTGAGGGGATTCCACGTCCCTCCAGAAGGGAGAATCGGAACGTCTTCCGAAACTCCCGGCCCGTGGTCCTCCTGTGCGTCCACTTAGACCTCGTCGGGCACTACCAGAATTCCAGAAATGAGCTCACACAGAAAAGACAGAACAAACAGATAGACACTAACCGTGACCAGTCAGCCTCTCCGGGTCGGGGGTCCCTCGGGGGTCTTGGGGATCCCGGGCCGAGCCCCCAAATGTTATGCCCAGAATTCGTGATCCCCAAAGACCACTAGGGAGCCGAGTCCGATGCAAAAGCAAAAGAGCCTTTATTTGAGCTAGCTCGAGCTCAATCCCCTACCTGCACCGACGCAGCGGTGAGATACCAGGGAGAGAGAGCGAGTTTCAAAAGCACAAAGGTTTTATAGGGGTCTAGGGGCAGTTGGTTAGGTAATGGCTGTGGCCTCAGCCGATTGGCTGGGGAAGGGTTGTGGCCTCGGCCGATTGGCTGGGGAAGGGTTGGAGTCCTGTTACGCAGGTCGCTGGGCGTGTTTTGATCGGGAAGTTTGAACAGGTGAGCGGGAGGTTACTCAAGGGGAGGAGGCGCGGTCTGAGGTTTCTGCGATTTTCCCGGAAAAGGGGTCATGTTGGGGACATAGTCACTCAAGGTGGAGGACACAGAACAAGATGGAGTCGGCTGGCGTAGGCCCGCCCTTTCAGTTTCCAATTTCAGGGTCCCATCCGCTTCACCTCTTCAGCTCCCAGTGATAGCATTAAACTCTACCAGAAATTCCCTAGGAGGATGGGACCTGGCTAATCAGAAAGTGAACGGAGGAGGTGAATATAAACCTGTCCAAGTGGAAGGCAAAGATGGAACTCTTCATTTTGCCCTTGAAGGTGCTAGCAATGCTTCCAGTATCTCTTAATGATGAGAAAATTAACTCAAAGTAACTGGGAGAGAAACCGGTCTGAATGAGTAAATTGGCAAAATTATGAAATAATGCAGATGAACTCATTTTTATTAATCTCAGGTGAGGGAAAAAACATCAACCAAGATTGCTAAATGTTACCTAATGACGATCTTTTATTGAATCTCCTTCAGTAAGTAGTTAACAAATGATATGCCATTAGTCTAACTATTGTTTATATGTAAATAGTTGCCGCTAAGTGCTTGAGGGTGATTGGACATGTCCCGCCCCCCCCCCTTGGTTAGTGCAACCTCTTGTCTACTGTCTTATTGTTAATATTCTTGCTACACCTTTCCTCTTTGAATATAACAATAGCAAATTCTGTTTCAACTCATGTCCTTATCTCACACGAGTTTTTAGCAAGAGCTCAATTGAAAAAGTTTACGAAGACTTGCTTCTTTTCACTGTATTTCGGTTGACAACTCATTTCTAAGAACTTGACCTACCTGGGGCGCCTGGGTGACTCAGTCAGTTGAGCGGCTGACTTCGGCTCAGGTCATGATCTCGTGGTCCATGAGTTCGAGCCCCGCATCGGGCTCTGTGCTGACAGCGCGGAGCCTGGAACCTGTTTCAGATTCTGTGTCTCCCTCTCTCTGACCCTCCCCCGTTCATGCTCTGTCTCTCTCTTTCTCAAAAATAAATAAACGTTAAAAAAAAAAATTAAAAAAAAAAAAAAAAAAGAACTTGACCTACCTACTAAGTACCAGCATTTTCACCTCAAATGACAGTGACTGTCATTTCAGCTCCTTTTTGCCCGCTGGCCTGAACCCTCGTCTTGTCCTGTCCCACCTGTTGGGGACTTGTTTGTCTCCTTCCGTCTTGGATGCCAGGACAGTTGTCACTGATGCCCTTCCTGGAATCCAGGAGCCCTCGGTCCCTGACCTTCCCGTGTGATCTCCGGTAGTTGACAACAAAGGGCTGGCCTTCACCTCATGCGTTTGTGTTTGCCCTCCTGTATGGTTTCACTCGATGCGTTCATTTTCAGTACATTCGTGCAGTTGAACATGTGGCTGTTGGTGAGGAAACGACTACTAGTTTTGCTCACTTAAGTAACTGTTAAGGGTCTGCTATTTCCTGCCTGTTTCTGCTGTGCACACCCAGCGCTACACTCCCCACCCCCTACTGGGTAAGCTCTGCCTCGTCCAATTTTACTCTGTGTCCTTGAGAAAGACACAGCTGCTGCTGGCGGGCTCCTCGGGGACGGGGACGCCCTGAAATTCCCGAGCTCTGGACTCTAGTTTGTGAGAAAGGAACACCTGCTCAACTAAATTTCCCTTCGCATTGCTCACGCATCCGATGGCAGGAGACGTGATCTTCGTCAGTGCCAAGTGAACTCAGAATTGCGGTTTCTCCGCCCCCGAAGGGCTTTCCCATTTTCTGACTCAGGGAAGGTGTCTCGGCTCTCGGGACGCTGTCTCTGTGATGTGTTCACATGTGTGTGATGGGGGTAAGGGTGGGGGTCCGCCCTGAGGAGGGATCCGGGCAAGTCGGCCTCAGCGGAGACGAAAAGTCATTTCTGGCCTTCAGAAGTGGACATCCTTGGTCCAGACCCTCGCCTGGATCCCCATCGGGCCCTCGGGGCTACACCGCGTTCTGAGGCAGGGTACCTCTGTCACACTTCCTTTAGGCACACGGGTGTTCATAGCTCCCTCTTTCCCTCTCTCAATCCTGGCTCAGTTTTTGTGTCCTCCCCTCCCAGCTCCAGGCGGTGGGAAACACAGTGATGTCGTCTCTGGTGCCGCCTCTACCCACGCGACAATCATATCTGTACCACTCCTACCTCATGATAGCTGGGAAAGCCCCCAGAGACTGCCATTCCCTGGTTCCTATACAGTAAGTGGACTTCAGCGCCCTTTTAATCCTGTGCTCCCAAACTCAGAGGGTGTTATGTCTTCCTTGTTTTGTGCTGGTCTTTGGAGGGGGCAATGTAATACCCTCTCATCAGTGTCTACCCTTCCTCACATTCTATACCACTGTTGTCCTCTCTTACCGGCCTTCTCCGTCAGCCTTTCTTTGTGGAGGGGAGGCTGACTGCACTGCGTTCCTCTGAATTCATTATTCCAAGCTCTCAGCTCTGAACGCTCAAAAGACACATTCTCTTGCAAGGGGAAAAGCTATTTCTTTTCAAGGTATTTGAGATAACCTCCATGAGGCATTTTTTTTTGAAAGCCTGACTTTGACTTGTTTCTCTCTGCCTACATTGGTAAAGATAATACCCTGAGGCCAGATGGGGTACAGCTCTCTGGCAGCCTGGGCTGGGGAAGGATCCAGCAAAGGGGTAGGAAGGGGCACATCCATTTATGCTTCAAAATGTCACCCTGTCATCCTGTTGATATAGTGGGTAAGAGTGTTTGGAGCCATGTACTCAAGTGGCCAAGAAATGTAACTTCATTCCTCTATCATTGAATCTAGCTTTTCTCTACATCTCAGTTGACCTGATTTCAGAAGTAGCTTAGTCATCCCCAGGTAAACTCAGGCTCTTGAATCTTCCCCATCGTTTTATTGAGGCGTAGCCTTTAAAGCCAGACTGCTGGGGTCAGGTACATGTGCCAGCACTATCTAGCTGCGTGACTTTGAGCAGCTCGCTTCTACCTGTGCCATGGTTTCCATGTCAGATAGATGACACGAACAGTTAAATGTCCTCCAGAGGGCTGCTGTGACAGGTTAAGTGATGGAATGCTTGTGAAGCCTTTCAGAAGAGTGAGTGGCCTAAAGGGTTCAATAAATATTAGCTATTCTATACCCAGGAACTAGTTGTTTCACTCTTTTCCAAAGCTACTTTCTGAGAGATGAGGGGCCACTATTATCTCTATGGAAGAAGCTTTTGAATATTTTAAAAGATATCACTGCAGTTGAAGCCCTTTAGGATAGTTTTAATATGCATTAAGTCCTCAAACAGTGGTGGTGAATTGAGCTGTTTCTTTTCTCTCAATTAGACCATGAAAAATGGAGAGTCAGATATTTAAAGAAGATTCCATTTCTTACTTTATCATCTTGATATAATGTCTACTTTTTATCTAGGCAAGCTTAGTGGCCCAGTACAAGAAGGGCTATTTACAGAGATGGGAAATTATGCCCCATCCAGCAGAAGAAAGGACAGGCTTCTACTGTGGCAAAAAGATCTTCTGGGCCAAAACCACCCAAAGTCAGGATGAAATCATTAAGGAGTAATCCTCAGGGTTCTTGTCTTTTCTTTCTTTCTTTCTTTTTTTTTTTTTTATCCTAACTTTGGCAATATTGGTGGCTGCCTAAAAATGATGGATCTTTTACACTTTATAGTCCACAACATAATTTCACATGATTTTTTTTTTACTTACCATCAGCTCTAGGAGAGTTTAAAATAGCATTCTTGTTTTTTAACCAAAGGTGTGCACGAAATCTGAGAAAAGGTGAAAGTGTGAACTTCCTAAGAAATTAGAAAGAAAAAAAGAAAAAAGAAACAAGATTCTGCTGCTGATTTTAGTCAGGATAGGTTAGGTTCTACAATAGTAAAAACCAAATCCTGAATATCTGTGGTTTAGCACATCAGGAGTTGCTTTATCTCTCACATCCCAGTTGCAAGCAGGTCAATTTGTAACTCTGCCTTCTAGAACAAAATGGTTTCCAAGGAAGAACGCAAACCTTTCCTCATATGCTCTGCCCTGAAATGGCACATGACTTTGACTCAATTCCATTGGCAAGAATTAATTAGGTGACGGGCATGGGAAATGTAGCTTTATTGAACACCCCCAGTGTGGGGAGCATAGTGTACTGCTTAAAGTTTGGTTTGATCTTCACCTTCTACAGGACGAAACCCAGATTCTTTGACCTGACCTGAATATGTTCATAACTCATACATCATATGATGTAAGATACGCACATGAACACACACACGTACACAAACACACAAACACACACACACACCACTAGATGTCAGTCATGGAAGGACAACTCTAGATCCTACTTCCCCAGCATAGTGTCTGACACATATTAGAAAAATGGTCAAGAAATACTTTGGTGAACGAAAAAGCGCATCAAAAAACACTTGGTGCCACGGGGCGCCTGGGTGACTCAACTGGTTAAGTGTCTTCCTCTTGATTTCAGCTCGGGTCATGATCTCACGGTTTGTGGGACTGAGCCCCGTGTTGGCTTCAGCGTGGAGCCTGGGATTCTCTCTCCCTCTCTCTCTCTCTGCCCCTCCTTTGCATGTACTTGCTCTCTCACTGTCTCTCTCAAGATAAATAAACTTTTAAAAAAAGAATGGTTTGTGTCACAAGTTTATTTGTAATGTCTCAGTAAATTAATGTGAGCATATAAGAGTGGATAGAGTCTTCATCTTTATCCCACATGCCATTGCATTTGAATTTTAAAGGTACTGCAATTTGGGGGAGTTCCTGAGAGCAGCACAAGACCGTCTGACAGGGAAGTGGGTGTAGGCAAATCTTTAGACCCGAAGCAGACAATATGCGAGGTCTAACTGTACTTCTTTTCATGCTGCTAGCTCAGATTCCACACCTCAGGTCTGCAAACCATCCATCTCTGAGCCCCGAGACATCAGGCAGGTATTGGGAAAGGCGGATGTTAACACTCACATCCCTGCTCTCCACTGATGTGTTCTGACACCTGATTATAGAAGTCCAGCCATACAGGTCTTCCGCAAAGTACAGAGGCAAAGGCCACCATCTGTGGACAATAGGACCTGCTGAGTGGGGTGAATGGACTCAGCTCTGTCTACTAGAATCTCAGTCGAGCAGTCACACAGGATTGCTGTCTGCTGCCTCTAGTCACTGCCAGCAGAAACTGTCTGTCCTGTGAACAGTGAGACTACAGCTGATTTCTTAGGAGAGGACCTTATAGTAGGTACCAGGGAACCAAAAAAGGACATATCACTGTTGTGAAGGGCTGGTAAACTAATGCTTTAATTCAACAAATATTACTAAAATGACTTCAGCCTTTTAAGATCTTAATCCCTATAGATAAACATAAATAGTTCTCAATTTAATTTAAATTTTAAAATAAAATACTATATCTGACAATAAGTCAAAAGCATACATATAATTATGTAGAATACAATCTTTTCAACTATATTCTTTCCCTCCCCATATATCATGTATCCCTTTGCCCTACCAAATTGAGAATCGGATTGGTTTGATGGAGTATTACCTTAGGCACTGGGCGGGGGGTGGGGGGGGTGGGTGTGGGTACAGAGATGAAAGAAACAGGTATCTTGCCTTTGGAAAGATACCAGACATTTAGTCAATAATTATAAAGGAAGAGGTTGCAGTCAAAAAAAGGGAAGAAAAGATGGGGAGGGCATGCAGGGAGTTGTATAAACAGATTGAAAAGAAGCATTTCTGCATAGAAAATCAAATAGATCTTGTAGAAGACAAGTAGAAGGGAAGCTTCAGGTTTAGATGAAAGAGTTAGGTAAAAAAGACCCAAGAGGGCCATTAGACTAAACAATATATATATATATATATATATATATATATATATATATATATATTTTTTTTTTTTTTTTTTTTTTTTTTTTTTTTTTTTGTATAGACAAGAAGATCTTTAAAGTTTTATTAGCAAAACTGTTAACAGTGAAAACTAATCAGAGAGAGGTTAATCAGGCTGCAGAGTGCTGGACAGATTGTAGGGAGGGGACCTTGGGGACCGAGAATCAGTTATGATGCCCTAACGAGAGGTGTCAGTGCTCAAGCAAGGATTGTCTTATCTGATAGTGGGGACAAAGAAGCAAGAGACCATCATGTCGGGTCACATGCAGAGTTTAGGGAATCAGAGAATGCAGGCTGAGGCAGAGAAGGAAGATGATATGGGGTTAAAATTCATAAGTTGGGGCGCCTGGGTGGCTCAGTCGTTTGAGCGCCCGACTTCGGCTCAGGTCACGATCTCGCGGTCTGTGAGTTCGAGCCCCCCGTCAGGCTCTGGGCTGATGGCTCAGAGCCTGGAGCCTGCTTCCAATTCTGTGTCTCCCTCTCTCTCTGCCCCTCCCCCGTTCATGCTCTGTCTCTCTCTGTCTCAAAAATAAATAAATGTTAAAAAAAAAAAAATTTAAAATTCGTAAGTTGATCCCAAAATGTATATGAAAAGGCAAAGGAAATTGAATAGCCATAATAATTCTGAAAAAGTATAAAGTAAGGGGACTCATGCTAGCTGGTTTACAGACTTATTGTCAAGTTCCAGTGAGATATGGAAGGGATGCTAAACATCCAGAAATGGAAAAGAAATAGGCCCACACATACATGGTCAGTTAATTTTTGACCAAGGTAAAGAGCAGTTCAATGGAAACAGTAAAAATAGCGCAGGAACGAGGAACGAGTGGATCGCTACGTGTAAAAAGTGGACCCGTACCCAAAGCTTACACCTTCTAAGATGTAACCCCAAATGGATCATTTACCTAAGTTTAAAACCTAAAATAAAACACCTAGAAGAAAAGACTGGAGAAAATCTTTGTGACTGTGGATTAGGCAGAAGTTTCTTACACACAACACTGAAGACACAAACCATAAAAGAAAAAATTTGATAAATATGACTCTATTAAAATTAAGAACTTCTATAACTTGAAAGATGCTATAAAGAGAATTAAGTGACTGGGGTCCCTGGGTGTTTCAGTTGGTTGAGGGTCCGACTCTTGATTTCAGCTCACGTCATGATCTCGCAGTTCGTGAGTTCAAGTTCCACATCGGGCTCTGCCCTGACAATGCAAAGTCTGCTTGGGATTCTGTCTCTCCCTCTCTCTCTGCGCCCCGCCCCGCTCATGCTCTCTTGCTCTCTCTCAAAACAAATAAACAAAAATTTTTAAAAAGGAATACTAATTACATATTAGGAGAAAATATCTATAAATAACATATATATCTAATAGGAACTTTTTATCCAGAACATATAAAAAAATTCTTAGAGCTCAATAAGAAGAAAAAAAATCTCAGTTTAAAAAAGTGACAAAAGTTTTGAATAGACATGTCACCAAAGAAAATACACAGATGGTAAATAAGTACATGAAAAGATGTTGAGCATCCTTAGTCATTAGGGAAATACAAAATAAAACCACAGTGAAATACCATCACATACTTATTAGAAGGGCGAAAATGAAAATATACTGACTGTATCAAGCACTGTTAAGGATGGGAAGCCATTAGAACCATCATACATTGCTGATGGCAAGATGGTAAGGACATTTTGGAAAACTTTTTGCCATTTTCTTATGAAGTTAAACATACATTTATTGTATGTTTAACCCCCAAATCCTACTCCTGGGCATTAACCCAAGGGAAATGAAACACATGTCTACCTAAGAGCCTGTATGTCAATAATTACCCTGCCTTCATTTAAAGATGCTGGAAAGCAGAACAACCCAAACATCCTGCAGCTGGAGAATGGATAAACAAACTATAATACACCCATTCAGTGGAATATTACTTAGCAATAACAAGGAATAAACTTACAGATCTACAAAACAACACAATGGATTTCAAGTGCATTATGCTAAGTGAAAGGAAATCAGACTCAAAATGCTACAGACTGTCATGATTTAATTTACATGTTATTGCTAAAAAAAAAAAAAAAAAATGAAACTCTAAGGACAGAAAACAAATCGGTGGTTGCCATGGGCGGGGAGTGGGCAAAAGCTACACTACAATGAGCACAGGGGAATCTTTTTGAATGCTGGAACTATTTCGCACCCTGATTGTGAGGATGGTTACATCTGTCAAAACTCACAGAACTGTACACTCATAGGGCGAATTTTCTTCTGTATAAATTATACCTTAATAAAAAATTTATTCTCTAGAGATTCACATCGTGAGTTTAATTTTCAACCCAATGTGTTTCATTTAATAATCATAAATCCCCAAGTGACAGCATAAGGGAAGTATAGCTGAAGCCCCAGGAAGACCCAAAACAGGATCTAAATTCAGAAGATTAGTACAGAGTTCAAGATAGATGAGTCTCCAAAAGCAGCAAATATGCATCAAAATGGACAGAAAGATGAAGGTCCCACTTGACACGGGTCTTTGCTCACACGTCATCTCCTCAAGAGTCTTCTTCAACTTCTATGACATTATATTACACATCCGTCTGTGAAACTATGCTCGTGAGGACCAAAACTTCACTTTGTTTGATCCTGCGTCTCCAGTGTCAGCAACCATGCTGGCCCTGATGAGACCCTCAGAGAGTCTTTTTTTTTTTTTTTTTTTTAACGTTTATTTATTTTTGAGACAGAGAGAGAGACAGAGCATGAAGGGGGGAGGGGCAGAGAGAGAAGGAGACAGAATCGGAAGCAGGCTCCAGGCTCTGAGCCATCAGCCCAGAGCCCGACGCCAGGCTTGAACTCACGGACCGCGAGATCGTGACGGGAGCTGAAGTCGGACACTTAACCGACTGCGCCACCCAGGCACCCCCCTCGGAGAGTCTTAAAGAGTGAATGGACTCTATTGTGAACTTAAGATAGGTATAAATATCAACAAAGAACTCAAGGCACAGCTCTACGAATGCTTTTCTAGGGTCTTCTTTATTCTACTTTACAAGTAGACATCAACCATTAGCCGCTTAGCATGAATCTTAAGTCTGTAATAGCTAGTGCTGGTGAGAAATAATGATGAGTCTTCCTAATTTTGGAGAACATCAACAGATTTGTGAAAGGCTTTGGATGAAACTGGAGAAGGCAAAGGTGTGCTCGGGAACAGACGTTGAATGGGCAGTGCCGTTTGGTTGACCCCATAGCTAATCTCAAATCCCTTCTCACGTTCCCAGCCAAGTACTCACTGTCCTAGTGTCCCTTGCAGTTAAAAGTAGTTCAGTTTGGGAAACTTAATTTAAAAAGCCTGTGAGATTTCTGAGAAAAAGTTTCTCCTTTTCTGATAAAAGGAGAAAGATACGGCTGGCATTTTATTTTTTCCCTTCTGTCTGCCTTGAATTCTGACACAATGCATGGAACTGTGGCAGCCACTTTGTGACCGCAAGAGAAAAGCCAACGCAAGTTCGAGGAGTCAAAGACAGCCGCCACCTAACTTCAGATTTCTTATTATATGAAAAAAATATTTGTTTAAGTCACCGTTAAATGGACTTTCTTTATTTTCGAGCTGAACAATTTCCCAATATATACGAAAACCAAGTGCAAAACTACATGTTTGGAAGACAGGGCCTTGAAAAAGGGCCACAGAGAATCAAATAGACATTTCATTTCTTTTGTTCCACATTTGGTTGGTACAGCGGCTGGCTATGCTCAGTTTTTCTCATCCTGCTATTATCCAGATTACGAAGGCATTGAATAGAGTTTTATAAACATTGATTCAGACTGGATCGTATGTATCTGAGTAACTACGAAAAAGTATCTCCCCTTTCTGAAAGAAAAAAGCTTAAATTTTTCAGACTGATTCTCCACGTTTCGGATAATGACAGTGTTATTCACTTGTGCAATTTTATGAAAAAATACTGAAAGCACTTTTTAAATATTATCTTAAAAAACTACCCAAAACATTAAGTCGTTTTTCATGACAGCTCAGCAAGAGGAGTTTCTATTCTCCCTAAAGTGTGAGGAATCATATCCTTTCCTGACACTTTAAAACGACCAAGAAGAGTGTGAGACATTAGCTCTGGACCCTGAAACCAATTCCATACTGTGCAATCCGCAACACCTCCCAGAGCTGCTCTCCCCTCATGTAGCTCTGCTGTGGGAGCAGAGCAACGACTACTTCACCGCAGGATGCTGAAGAAGGGAAGGAGCCCATTCTCATGTGGAAGATGGATTTTGGGGGAGAGAAAGAGGAAGGCAGTCATGGAGGAGCTCTACTCATTAATCTCCTATGAGGGTGCCCGCAAACTGAGAGTGGGTGAGTGGCGAAGGCTGATGCCCTTCCCCTTGAAAACCAGCCTCCCAGACTCTCCACCACCCAGATTCTCCACCCACCTGCACTCTCCACTCTCCAACTCTCTATTCTCCCAGATTCTCTACTCACCCTACTCTCCACTCACCCAGATTCCCCACCCACACAGGTTCTCCACCCACCCATACTGTCCACTCTCCAACTCTCTCAGATTCTCTACTCACCCAGATTCTCCATTTGCCTACGCTCTCCACACTCCCCAATTCTCTACCCACCCACACTGTTCACACCCCCAGATTCTGCACCCTCCCACACTGTTCACACTCCCAGATTCTCCACCCACCCAGATTCCCCACCCACCACACTCTCTACCAGGGTATTCCCCTAATACCAAAGGTAAATAAAGCAGAAACTTCCAGGGATTCCTCCCTTATTTATGTTTCATTTTTGGAAGGAAAGAGACAGTTCTCCCACAGATAGAAGTAAGTTGTTGAAGAGGAATAAGAAGGAAGCATAACCTTGACACAAACAACAATCAGTTAGGCTTTCCCACACTGTCAAGAGCTATCTTTCCCTTCACTATCTCTGCTGCCTGCTCTCATACCTGCCTGCCCAGGCATTCAGCTTTGACCTTCCATGCTCTGCCTTGAAAACTTTTTTTCTCCCTCTTTTCCCTAGTCCTCCCTCCATCTAAAAACATTCTTCCCCAACAAGCTGATTCCAAGTATCAGCATAAAAGCCTTTCTGAGTAAGGGAGTTCTTTCCCAGCGGTGTCTCTCCCCACAGCGCCCTTAACCTTCCAAGGCTATTTGCATTTTAAAGAGCATTTTGCTTAACATAAACAATCCCCTACTCTCTGAGCATCCTGGACCGAGATAGTGAAGATCACAGGGTCTAGAGGAGTTGTTAGAGTTCCTTGAAGAATTGACAGCAAGGGGGAAAAGGGCTCCCCTTAATTCTTCTTTTTCTGGCTCCCAAAGGCTATTGCCCAGCTCCTCTGCTGGGCTGGAGCCCTGATTCACCCAGGCCTGCAGTGTTCCGACTCTGCACCTGATAAGAGGTCTCCCACGGCACTCAGAATTCTATTCACGTACAGATATCGAGCCGAAGTCTTTGCTCAAGGACCATTATTCACAACTCATAATTTAATAAAAAATGAAATGGAATATTGTTAGGGCCCGAACGCAAGTTTCCTTCCTTTCATCTAGTATTGTGGACTATTGCCCTTGGCAACACATAGCAATCTATGCAAATAGAAGATATTCTTTCAACTGAGGATAAATTTAATTTTCTTTCCAATGCATTATTTCTTTTTGAGGATTTTTTTTTTCCTAGGTTGGGATAAAAATGCAAAAGGTATTCAAGAATACAGACACTACTTGCCCAAAATAAAACTTAGGATAATTTATTGAATGCTACCCGCCAAGCACTTTGTTTTCTCCATCAATTATTTCATTTTCTCCTTCATTACTCAGGTTAAACTAGGTTATGCGGTGGTAGCAAGTAACCAGGTATTATCAGACAGCTAAAATTATGTTTATTTCCTGCTCATGCCACATGTTTATTATGGGTTAACAAGGAGCCCCTGCTTATTGTAGTTACTCAGGGACACAGGCTGACGGAGGCTCCATCTCAACACAGGCTGCCATGATACCAGGGCTAAAAGACAGACAGAAAATGTGAACCCTGTCCTGGCTCTTATAGCTGCTACCCAGAAATGACACATATCACTTCTGCTCACAATTCATTGGCCAAAGTCAGTCCGCGGTCAGATCTGATATCAAAGGAGAAAGGAAAGAGCATCCTCCCTCTGGGAGAGGCAGGGGCTGTTGGTGATCAGAACTGTGTGTGCAGCTCCTGTAACTCTGAAACAGGCATTATTATCCTTGATTTACAGAGAGAATAGGTGAGGCTCATAGAAGATAAGTTCACAGAATAATCAGTTGTCCAAAAATGTGAACCCCATCGGATCTGGTTCAGAAGCACATGCTCTCTGCACCGTAACAGAACCCCACAAAGATGTTCCTCAGAACTCTAATTATGTGGACCGTGGCCAACAAAGTCTGGGAAAATGCACATATTATATATCACCATATATAATGTAGTGGCCTATTTAAGTTTCTGAGAAGTCCTACAGTAAAGAAAGCAGTTTAATTTTGCTTAATCAGAAGTTCCCAAATTTATCTGACCACAGAATATCATGATGTTACCTCTAATAATATGCCATCGAGACAATGGTCCTGGAACACACCTGAGAAAATTCTCTACCAAATCATGTTCTCTCCCCATGGAACCTGCGGAATAACCTAACAGAATGACCTGTTTGGGCAGATGAAGCCCAGAGAGGTAAAGCCATCTTCCCAAAGTCACACAGTCAATAAATGGTAGAGACAGGACAGAATTGTAGTCTCTAGATATCTAAGTCAGAGCTCCTGGTTGGCTTGTGGAAGGATCGTGAAAATACAAGAATCCCTTATAAACTGGAAAGTATTAGTCAACTTTAACATAGCATTAATTCTTGAAATATATAAAATATTTGAATAAATGAAAAAACATGTGGGGCTTCAGGATAGGAAGGGTAAATTGTGTGAAGATGTCAATTCCTCCCAAATTACCTTATAATGTCTAAAATAATTTTAGCCAAAATTTCAATGCGATTGTTTTATTTTGATAAAATAATTCAAAAGCTTATAAAAAGCAGGTGAGAAAAATGAAGAGATTTTTAATATAAATGCTAATGAGGAAGAGGCATTTTTCCCTATCAGCTCTTAATAAATATACATCTGCATTAAGCAAAAACATTTCAGAAATAGCACAGTAATTGGCATCAATAATAATACAAATTTGACCTAAACATAAAGTTCTTGTGCATTAATGAACTTAATACTACAAAGAAACTACAAAAATTAGTAAGAAAGAATGCATATTTTAGCAATAAAAGTAGAAGGTGGGTGGGTGATGATTCTTATATCACATAAGGTTATAAGATCGATTTCACTTGGATTTTGAAATGAAGTTTTTACAAAATAGCTAGAAAAAAGCGTAATTACCAGACTGATTTTGGGATGAGCAAGAACTTTCTAAGTTTAAAAATAAAAATTTAAAGGGAAACAAAAACAGAAAATTATTTGCAACAGATCTAAATATGTTACTATTATAGCTAATAATAGTACATAATTGTGTGATGAATATAACATGATTAAAGCCTTTAATATATAATGAGCACATAGGAGGAAAAGATATTTCTAATGGAAAAATGGGCAAAAGAAATAAAAACAATTTTAGATTAAATGCGGAGCTAAAAGAACATATAAAAAATATTGTCTGCTAGTGTCTGAACAATACAAACTTAACAATGAGACATATCAAATTGGCAAAGATTAAAGAAAAATACTACGTAAAGCATGTGACAGTTCTGTAAAACTGTTAAGAGAATAAATCAGGGCAACTGACATGTTTTCTGGAGAGCAATTTGGTAATACACCGCAAGCCTAAACGATGTATTGCACTGCACTTGGACTTAGTAATTCTGCTTACAGGATTGAGCCATAGGAATACTAAAGAAATATTCACAGAAAGTTTAGACATGGGTTTATGTATTAAGTTGTTTTATTCACTATGTATCTGGTAGTAGAAGAGTAAAATAATGATCTAACCACAGGATGGAGTATTATGCACCTATAACAATCAATCATTGTTTTCATTCAATGCTAAAGCTTTTTAAAAATCACAATTAACTGTATATATAATATATTCCAAGTTTTATAAGCTACGTAGATACATACTGAGAAAACATGGAAGGAAATATACCAAAATGAGAAAGTGAGAAGTTCTCTCTGGAAGGTGATTTTTGCCTTTGGTAAGTATTTTACTAAATTTTCGACAGCAAACACCTATTACTTTCGTTATCAGAAACAACAAAATAGTCATATAAAATACTCTATGCAGACTTTTAAATACATTTTGCACATTGCATTTCCGTAAGAGCAAATGAAAATATCTTTTTCTGCAGAGAAACCTTAAGGGAGGTTCTAAAAGGCATCTGAGAGCAAGACACCTTTGTGACAGCAAAGTATGCCAAAAAGAGGGAAAGATTCCAGAGAATGTACTGGCCCCTGAGACTCACACGTGGAAGGGTCTGGGGAGCTGCCCGTGTCTCTCTAATAATGGCCCATGTATATGAGGGAGGGATGTGGTCTTGAAATAATTAAGGTTATGCGCTTTTGGAGCCACAGCCAGGCTCTGGAATTTAGTGGGATCAATGCTGCGATTCTCCCTTTTCATTTCTTTCTTTCTCCTGTCTCTTTTCACTCCCCTTAGAATTTCTCTGCACTCCAACCCCCAACTGAGATTTTGATAGTGGTTTCTGGATTATGCATGCAGCCTGTGAGTTATCTGTTCCTTTGAAAACCCACTTTTCCAATCCTGCATCATTTTTCTATCGTTGTTGGGATGGGCTGAACCACTAATTGTTCTTGAACTTCCATGCTAAAGAGTAGGAAGGTGGTTTAGACAGGGGCAGGCATCGGGCTAGAGGACCAGTCTCTAGGGGACTTGTCCCTGTTGGGGTAACCGAGGCTCCTGGGTATAAACCCAAGGTGATATGGCCAACTCCACCAACACCCAAGAGGTTCAGATAGGAGTGATGCTTGCAGCTAAGCAGGTAGTTACATCTGTAGGCCTCAGATAGGTTCCCACGGAATGACTGACAAGAGGTGGAGGGACTAGTGTGTGACCCTGGGCAGGGAAGGCTTGCAAGACTCAGATAGCATGTAGGAGACCCAGAAATGCAGACAAGGGAATTAGAGGACAAATGGAAACCAAGGCAGATGAGTAGCTGTATGAATTGGGTGCAAAGGTAACTCATTAGCCACTTATACTCTGTTGACCAACCACTCAACGTAGGTGCCCAGAAACTGAAGTCACCAGGAGTTCAGGATGATCTCCCTGGAATCCTCATACTGGGTGACTCTCGTGCCCCTTTCTATTACCCATTCTCATCTACTCCATATCCTGGCCTCATGTCTGCCCCTGCTTGTCATCTGCTAAGTCCTGCCAGTTTCTTTTAGCTACTCGAATGTGAGATAGACTGGAAACTACAGATTGAAAATATCAGAGTCTGAACTGCAGTGGGCTTCCAAGGGGAAGGGTTCCGTGGACACTTTCCCCCATTTATTAGTACCTCCAGAACAGAAAACAAGTTCCCGGAGGCTTTTTTAAATTATGTGGATCAACAAGAAGAATAGTTTTTGGTATATTACATAGTAATTACTTTAGTTCCTACTACATTATAGAGATTTGGACCTAATTTACCCAAATGTTAGTGTTTCTTTTTAAAAAAATTTAATGTTTATTTATTTTTGAGAAAGAGAGAGAGAGAGAGAAACAGAGCATGAGCAGGGGAGGGGCAGTGAGAGAGGGAAACACAGAATCCAAAGCAGGCTCCAGACTCAGCTGTCAGCACAGAGCCTGACGCGGGGCTCGAACTCACAAACCGTGAGATCGTGACCTGAGCTGAAGTCGGACACTTAACCGACTGAGTCACCCAGGTGGCCTCAAATGTTAGTTTTTTTTTTTAATATTTCAAGGGTCTGGAGCTCAAATAGCAATTTAAATGCTCATCTCAGTTCTTGGTACATAGCAGGAACTTCATTTGTTTGTTCAACAAATATTAATTACGACCTGGACTTGCAGCCCAGTGGGTTTTCAGATGATTTCTAATATCTGTGGTGTGGTATATTATGGGAATTCAGATGGAATCCCAGAGTTTAATTGCCCCAAAGCTACTAATACACCCTATTTGTGATTAATCGAGAGGTCCTCTTGTGAGCCAAGAATGAATCAGAAGAAGGGACTCACATTGAAATGAATGTGGGGCAGTGGTATTTCTGTTGCTGGTGGAATTCAAGCATTCACCAGTAACCAAAAGGCTGAATCAGACAGTCCCATGCAAATGTGGTCCCATGCTACCAAACCCTGATTGAAATGAGAACAATTAGGCAGTGGGAAATTAACATTGTTAATTAAACATGAAATATAACCCATGGCAGTAATGATAAAACACTCCAGAGCAATAAGTAACCCTTTCTTGTCAGAGTAGAAAGAGCTGATGCAGTTATTCAATACGTCCTGGAGGCTAAAGTGAGAAATAAATGTCAGGCAGTGAATCACTTCCCTGTGCAGTCCCAATTTGAAGGAGACAAAATTGTCTTCTGTCACTCATGATGGTGGTGTTGAGAGATAGGGCAAAGGCAGTTCAGACAGTGAAGACAATTCTAGATGGAGAATTTATTTTCCTCTTGGTAGTAAGTTCTCCTAACTCAGGACAAAGATCTAGCTAGAATGTACCTGGCCCCATTTTTTTTAAAAAAGTTGCTTTTCAGGACACAGGTCCAGTTTCTCATTATTAAGCCTTCCATTGCTCTGTGACCACACTTAATGTTCATAAGTGGCCCCTATCTGTCCTACTAACCTGAGAGTTTTTACCGTCCTCCTTCACTTACACTACTGCTAGGCATTCTACTCTTTCCTTGGCTACTTCTCATTTTTTCAGACTCGGTTCACATGTTAATTTCTCCAAGATATACCTTTTGGCCAACCATGACTAGTGTCTCCTCCAGTTCTATTACATGCCCCTTATTTGGAATTCTACAAAATCTCCATTATAGTAGCTCACACTTTTTTTTTTTTTTTTTTTACATATATGCCTCCACCATCAGACCGTGAGTTCCTTATCTTAGCCTTCCTTCCTTCCTCAGACTATGTTGAACTTTAGTACTAGCTTCTCAATAAATGTTTGTCGGAATTGATTATACAGAAAGCAAACCAGTATGTTTGTTTTCACAGCAACACAATTTCAAGGACAGTTTTCCACTTCTGGTCTATCATTACTACACCAACATATATATGTATGTGTGTATGTACATATATATGTATATATGTATGCATGTGTGTATGTACATATATATGTATATATGTATGCATGTGTGTATATACATATATATGTATATATGTATGTGTGTGTGTATGTACATATGTGTATATATGTGTGCATGTACATATATGTGTATATATGTATGTATGTGTGTATATACATATATATGTATATATGTATGTATATGAGAACCAAGGTTCTCGAACCCCTTAGGGCAAATGCCTTCCCTTACCCACTCCCCCCTCCCCCCCCCCCCCCACCAAATATACTACAGGAGTTCACAGAATGACTCTTGGTTCACAACACTTTGGGACCATCTTTGTGCACAGCCGTGCTGTCAACTTCAAAAGACCCAGGCTGTGGGAATACCTCCCCTCTTATTCGCGTTCTCTATTCTTCCAGCAAGAGGCCCCTGTCAGTTTGTCCCACCAGCCCCTAGTAAGAGAGTGTCCTGGACCCCTGTTAAAGTGATATGAAAGTGATATGTGATATATGTGAAAGTGATATAAAGTGATATGAAAAGCTTTACAGAAAATTTAAAACTTGAATTAACATCCGCACTTATATGTAGCTTTCTATAATTTCTTGTTTTTGTAACAGTAACTATTTTAAAAGTTTTGCCATATATTTTCTCATAACTGAGTAGTAGAAATGAAGGCTATCCTGGGTAATCGTACATGGAATTCCTGTAGCTCTGGGTAAAACAGTTTGAAAAGGTGAATGCAGATAGGTGGTGATGATGATAATAATTCAATTGTATTTGCAAAGGTGTCTCTCAGATGGCTACTGGGAGGGTGGTGAAAATGCAGAGGCGGCTGTGGGGGAGAGGCCAAGGTGTACACCCTGGAGCAAGCCCAGTCCTACCTCTGAGCCTTCTAGTTGACCATTTCCTGGCAGTGCGTCTGAAGCAGCAGGTGAGGTGAGACATGGGGAGAAGTTGGCACAAACTCCTGAATGAGAGGTTCCCAACTGTGCAGAAATGGCTACTGCCCAGGGGTTTCTAGATCCCCTGAATGTGTCTCATTCCTCAAGTCTAATCAAGCAGCTTCAGGAATCCAAAGCTTTGTAGTCTGTTCCTACCTGTCTCACTTTAAATTGCGTGCTCCCTTCATTGCCTGGTGATTCATCCTCAGTGAAATTAGACATTTTCAGATCTTTGCTTGATATCTGCAGCCTACCTAAGCAAATTAATTGGGCTCTGAGCAGCCTCAGAGCCTGAGTGCTGTGAAAGACAGGTGGCGTCTGAGTCTCAGTGACAGGGGAGCAGAGTTTCTTTGCCTGCTCCCTGAGAACTGAGGCTGAATCATAACCCGAGACTTCATTTCCTCCCCTGGGAAGTAAGATATATTTGCTCCTTCCTGTGTCTGAAGGATTCATCTTCAACATCGCAAAAATAACAATAACCATAAAATGAACCATGAAAATGTAAGGGGTACAGAAAGTTCTGTGATTCCTGGGACAGATGATACAGCTACATCTTGTATGATATTTATGATTACAGTTGTGTGGAAGTCATACACTGCTCCAGTGTCCATCCATCCAAGCACATACTGAGCACTGACCTTACACTCAGCCCTGTAGGACACAGTCATGAAACTAACCTGAGCCACTGACAAGTTTTACGTCAGAGAAAAATGAAGATCTGTCTTCCAACTGCAAATTGAAAGTAAATCAGGTGACTTCACCATCTCTGGCCCCAAATTGTAAGAGAAAACCACTATAGAAGCAGGGCATGCATTTTTCAGTCAAGTAAAGCTGTGTTCAAATCCCAGCTGCATCACTTATGAACCAGATATTCCAGGCTACTAAGTTTTATTTTTAATTTTTTTAATGTTTATTTATTTTTGAGACAGAGAGAGGCAGAGCATGAACGGGGGAGGGTTAGAGAGAGAGAGGGAGACACAGAATCCGAAGCAAGCTCCAGGCTCTGAGCTGTTAGCACAGAGCCCGATGCAGGGCTCGAACTCACGGACCGTGAGATCATGACCTGAGCCGAAGTCAGACGCTTAACCGACTGAGCCACCCAGGTGCCCCAGGCTACTAAGTTTTTGAGCCCCATTTCCTTACTTATAAAATTGAGGACAATGATGTCTCATTGGTCAGTTTGTGATAATTCCATGAGCAATATGTAAAGCTTCTCAAATGATAGTTGGTAGATGACAATCAATCAAGAACAAACACTTATAGTACATCTCCTATACATGACAAACTAAGTGAGTCACATGCTAGATTAATGTGATTCACTCAAATAATGTTAGTTTCCATTCACCCTATAATTGTTAAAGATACTTTAGGCTTTTTTAAAAAAAAATTCTGGTTTCCAGGACTCCTCTGGAAAAGTGGATCCCCATTCCTTGGATTTGGATAAATCGTGCTTTCTCCTCCAGACAAATCTGACATATCCAGCATTAATTACTATCACCCAACTAAATGTATTTCCTGAGATAATTCCCATTTCAGATAACCTGTTCTATTATACTTCTAAATAACCTTTCACTTGTCATTAACTGTGTATCCATCCGACAGATATTTATTAAGCACTTTCTACAGGGAAGACAGAATGCCGGCCTGGAGTGGTGCCATGGACCTAATGCCCGCCCTTAGGGGCGTCCTTTTGGCCTTAGAAGCCTATTCTATGGAGTGAAACCCCAAGTATCAGCCCTGTGGCAGCACCAGCATCATCAAGTGAAGGTTGCAATCCATCTCTCTAAATCCCTGCTCTTCATCTTCTGATCTGCAAAGAGATGACATCACTGCACGGCCTCATGACTTTGAATTTGAAAACCAATTAGTCATGAGCCTAAAACCACATAGCTGAGTTGAAAACACTGTAGTCTCTAGTCACTGCAAAATTTCAAATTCGCCGGTTAAGCATCTGGCTGGAATTTTGCCTCATGTGACCACTAGGGGGCATTTGATCCTCAACTATATCCTGCAATAGTTTTGAGAATGGTATTAGAACACCATCCCTATCTGGGGGAAGGGGGTCTGGGTGGAGAGCTGGTTGGGCTCAGGTGAAATTCCAATAGACTGTAACTGAAAATGGCGTGAACAGGGTGAATTCAAGCATCGTCCTGAAAAGGTTGTGAGTTATTTATAAATGACTCCTCAAACCTATGTGTAGTATAGGAAACTAAGGAAGGAGGTAAACCAGTTTTTACTGTGCGTATACTATGCATCAAGCTGTGAGCTAGAAGTCTCCGTTTTCATCATCATATGTATCCATCACAAGTATCCTCTGGCAGAGTTTATCTTTATCTTCATTTTATAAATGAGAAAATAGACTCAGATTGTCACTTACCAATGTAACACACATCTAGCAAGTAACAAAGAATCTGATCCCAGGTCGGGCTGGTTTCGAAGTCTACCCACTTTTCTACACATCACTCGCCAGGTTGTGACAGTCAAACGCCCCTGAACTTGCTTCCTGAATTCCCATTGTCGTAATTTTCCAAATCCTCATATTACCGTGGGATTTGTGTGGGTCTATGTGTCTGTGCACACATGGGTAAGAACACTATGAATAAATGATCCCACAAGTAAGTGTTTGCATACTTAATACCCCTTGTACTACTTGACTGAAACAGGATTTAAACTTGGCCGAGCACAATTTATATACTCTACATGTTTTATTTTCCCTTATAATGCCAACGCCTTATACTATAGACAATTAATTGATTTTGAATGAATTAATAAACAAAGAAGTAAACATGGCTTTTAGGAAGACTCCAGAAAGCAAGGAGGGCTTTGGGGAGGTGGGGGGGGGGGTGTCTTCTTCCATCTGGAAATTTCCTGAAGCTTCTGAGGTAAGGTGAGATTGTCTTCAAATAGAGAACACTAAAGCAAGAGCAGGGGGCCTAATTTCACAGGACCTGCTCAGCCTGCCCTGTAGACATCATCCAATCCCAAGGAGAATAGACCCTGACCGGTTTACGGAGAGCCTTGGGTCTACCAGCCCAAAACAGTTACTGCAAGCTTCTAAGAAAAGGCTCAGCCAAGCTAGCACTGACTGTGCCAGCCCTCCTGAGGCCTGACTTCCAATTCACTGATATATCTAAGCAGGATAATTTGATTTGCAGTGTTTGTCACTCTGTGCTCCCAGCAGAACAGATCTGAGCTCCAAGCCTACTTTGACGATATTGGATGCCTGGGTCGGAATTGTGCAGCACAAAAACAAAGAAAACAGCCGCCCCATGCCCACTGAGAGGCCGGAGGTCTTCCAGTATGGAGAAACTTGATTTCTGGAAATCGGAACTTTGATCTCAGCAGCGTAATCGGCAATGTGCCATGTGAAAAGCAAACTGTTTAACCACTTCAGTGCTGTTTTTCTGGAAATGAGGCCTGACCGTACTTACCGCAGGCAGTAACTAACATTATGTGAGGAAAGGAGAGCGTCAGGAGAGAGACATTCTGGGAAAAAACATTAACTTCTAGTTCAGATTTACCTGAGTTCCGTTGATTAAATCTCCTCATCCCTCCAGTTCTCATCCAGAAGGCTTTCAGAGTACAATTTTAGTTGAAAAAAGTTCTGTGTCAGAAGTAGAAAACAGAGAAGGTTGACCCTACCTCTGCAAACTGGGAAGAATCCCTATAAAGTAGAGAGTAGGTAAGACATTCTGAGGGAAGGGCAGACAGATTCATGGAAGGGCAGACAGATTCACTGAAGAGTCTCTCCCTGGAAAAGCAATGAGAAGAGACTGGCCCCAGGGGAGTCCAGAGGCTGAGGTGGGGCGAGTTTCTGTGGGAAGTTCACCGAATGCTGCAGACTCCATGGGGGAGACACGGAAAGCAGCTATCATCCAGCTGAGGGATGTGGGCAGCCGACCAGGGCCATAGGTGGTGCTGGTGAAGACGGAGACCCAGTAAGGAAAACAGCCCTGTATCCACCACCTTCCTGACACTCAACCACTGCCGGCAGAGAAACGTGCCTCCTTCTCTGTCTGCTCCGAGACTTTGCTCTCTGCCCACTCACCGTGGAGATCTCGATTCCCGATCTGGCAAAGAAGCATCACAAACATTCTGACTTCTTCCTTTCTTCTTCATCTGAGGCTAAGAGTTTAACAGAAATCAACTCAGTACTGGACAAGCGTGGAAATAACCCCCCACACCACCATCACCCGGGCTGAGAAGGTTTGCTGGACAGGACCCAGTGTCCTATAATTTGTAAAAAGGAATTTCTTGAAGGCATCAAAGCGTTTTTCCCTGTGAGACATTTCCTGAAAGAAACAGGAGAAAATCTTGGAAAATCTCTCATTTGTATTCTCAGTGGGGCTTGGCAGGACTTTGTGTGCCCACATCTCCAACACCACCAGCTCTAGGGGCTCCTCGTCTTTTCCTGAATCATAAACACCCCACGACCCCATCACCCTCCCTGATAGCACACTATATTAGGACCATATTGGGGACATAGGTGCCTCATCCCCCACCCTGGCCCCCGACTGTATCAGCTCTCAGCCTCACGGTGGCAGTGAGACCTTCTGCTAACAGACGTCTAAGTCATCTAGTTTCTTACGTTGGTCCCCAAGTTGCTCTAAAGTTTTAAAAGGTAGGTCCTCCAAGTTCAAACCACCTATTTATGCTCTACGACCTACCTGCTAGCTGCTGAAAGGGGAACATCATTCTGGTACATCAAAGGCTTCCCCTGCTGTGTCTGCTCCTGACAACTGCCCATCTATCTCAAAGGAGAGAATTCTCTTACAAAAACCACTCCCTCACTCCACTCAGACTAACCTTTTTCATAATAGTTTTCACTCTTGATGCTTTCTCAATGTTGTTCATATCTAGACTGCTAGAGAGAAGAATCATCCAGAAGAAGGTGACCCTTCTGGTTACAAAAAGACCAGAGAAAAATCTGGAACCTGGCACTGATCAGAGACTGTTCTCATCAGGGGAGATGAAGTAAGCATGCTGGAGGTGGGGTATTGACCACCTGTGCCCTTCAAAGTAGCCCTTCAAAGAGGTCATCAAGCCTGTGGTCCCCCCATTCTAGTTGTGCAGCCAGCCCCCTGGCACTGCCACTAACGCTATTCCCCCTACTCCCACCATCTGCATTCACTCCCGACCTCTGCCCAGGGCCCCAGGAACCCATCTGTAAATCTGCGATGGAGGACCTAAATATCAGTATTACAAAGTGCAGGATTGAGGGACATGTGAGCTCCAGCCTGGACTTCTGGAAAGGATAGGGCTGGAGGAGAAACCATGAGAAAATGCCCGGCCCTGGAACCCAGCAAAGCAGGTGTAGGTTTCTACGTGGCAGCCCCAGGGAACCCCAGTGATGTTTGGGGAGAATAGGGGCTCAGAGAATGGAGCTGACTCAGTATGCTTCCCAGCTCCCTCCCCTCCTTCAGGCTAGAGGCTTCCCTACACCGTCACCTTATTTTGTTTTGGCAAATCTAATCCATTTCTTTTCATTGAAATATTTTACTGCCCTATATGAAAGTACCACCTTTTATGTAGCCATTTCTCCAACTGACTGAAAAAAGCAATATGCACAATACATAGAGAGTAGAGTACATATCAGATTGCTGTCCACACACACAAAATACTATTTATTTGCTATGGGTATATGTGTGTGTGTATGTCTGTGTGTAATTGGAAAGATAATGTAATCAAAATGATATCTGCCTTCTGGGAGAAGGAGTTGATCAAGACAGAGAGTAGTAGCAAAGGGGCTTTGAGCTTTATCTGAATTGTTACAATTTTGTAATTAAGTAATCTCTACACCCAATGTGGGGCTGGAACTCATGACTCTGAGATCAAGAGTCACGTGCTCTACTGAGTGAGCCAGTCAGCTGCCCCTGAATTGTTATAGTATTTTTTTTTAAAGAGAGAGAGCAGGGGAGGGGAGCAGAAGGAGAGACAGAGTCTTAAACAGGCTCCACACTCATCATGGAGCCTGACGTTGGACTCAGTCCCACCACCCTGGGATCATGACCTAGGCCCAAATCAAGAGTGGGACAGAAGCTCAACCAACTGAGACCCCAGGCACCTCTATAGATCTTAAAGAATTAATCCATCTGTCACTGCATAACTTAAAGTTAATTTAATGTAAGAAAAAGTGCTACTGTGATGCCTCAGATATTTAGAGTGTATTAAGGTTCTCCACAGAAAACACAGCCAATGGGGAGAGAGAGAGAGAGACTTATTTTAAGAAAGTTGCTCACGTGATTGTGGGACTGGCAAGTCTTAAATCCATAAATGAGCCAGAAGGCTGGAAACTCAGGCCTGATTTCTATGTTTCTCAAGGAATTCTTCGAGAAATCCTTCTTTGGGAAACTTCAGTTTTTGCTCTCAAGGCTTTCAACTTATTGGATGAATCCCACCCATATTATGGAGGGTTATTCTGCTGTATTTAAACTGAAGTTGAATGTAGATATTAGTCATATCTACAAAATACCTTCACAGCAACATTTTACGTTACTGTTTGACAATTGGTCATTGTAGCCTACCCAAGTTGACACATGAAATTTTACCATCACAATGGGTATCTTCAGGCTCTTCTTATCTTCACCAAGTAAGAGCTGCATTTCAGATTCCAGTATTCGTATGCATTCTTACCAGCATTCTGCCCAGATCCTTTGGGCTTATGTCTCTTGGCTTTTGACTTCAAGCTTGCCTCTGGATCCTCTTGGCCCCATGCTTTCCACCCATGGCCTTGCTCTGCTTTATTCTTGTGTCCAGGCCGCCCCAGTGCCCTGGGCCTCTGCTTATTCTGGGCCATAGATTTTAAACAGATGGAAAGCTTTACTTGAAGAAATCATGGAAAATTCCTTGCAAAAGACTTGGCATTTTAAATGAGTAGCATTCCTCATTTGTCTGTTATTTACTATTTATACATTACTCCGTGGAACTTTAATATTACTGTATTATAAAATTCTGTCAAATGAAAAAGAATAAAGATAACCCATAATCACACTACCCTAAAATAACCCATCTTAGCATTTTAGTATACTTCAGTCTTTCTTCACATGTAGAATTTTGCAGTTATAATCATACCCAATATATAATTGTATCATGTTTTTCAACTTACCATTATAGTATAAGCATTTTTAATGTCACTACATAATCTTCCTGGTCCTCATTGTTAATAGTTACATAATCGTTCACTGAATTGAAGTGTTTCATTTACTTCTCTTGTTATCTTTGAACAATTAGCAATTTATTCTTACAATAAATATCCACATCTTTTCTATCATAGTATTTTTTTTTTCACACCTTGAATTCTTTCACGTAGACTTAAACAATTGCTTGGCCAAAGAATATATATACGTTTTGTTGTCTCCTGATGTATATTTCCAAATAGATTTCTTAAGGTTGCATCAATTTCCACTGCTATCATTGTAAATAAGGACCACTGCATCTCTGTTCTCTTGATGGTATAGCTTTGACAGGTGAGGATTCAACACCAAGAGGAAGACATTCCAGGAACAAAGCCTGAGATTTGCATTCTGTAAAGTACCCTGGTCCTCACTAGTACACTGGTTTTGTGTTGCTTTGTTTCTCACAGACTGAACAGTTGATAACTCTGTGGGTCCTGTTTGTTTTCACCATTGTTGGAAACTCCATGGTGCTGTTCTCTACGTGGAGGAGGAAGAAGAAGTCAAGAATGACCTTTTTTGTGACTCAGCTGGCTATCACAGGTAAGTAACTGTGCGGGTGGGAGAGAATAAGCTGTGTGCAAAATTCCTATGGCTCCTTGCTTTCAATTCTTTTACCAATAGAAATGGCATACTATCGAGTCCAAAAGGCATTGGCAAATTTGAGACTGATTTCTATAGGGATAAAAAAACCCACGTGTGAATTTTTCTTTCAGAAAGTTTTAACACATCTGTACATCCACAAGACTCCATTATAAAAATAATTCACTCTACAACACACTTGAAAATACCATTATTAGTGCCACCAAGAGGTTCTCTAGGGTTCCACCCTTCCTCTACGCAGCAGCCTCCATAGTTCACTAAGGTGATAGTACAATATCATACCATATTATGAGCTTAAAGAATGTATCCTAGGGGCACCTAGGTGGCTCAGTTGGTTAAGCATCTGAGTCTTGATTTCAGCTCAGGTCATGATTCAGTCCCAGGGTCATGGGATCCAGCCCTGTGTCAGGCTCCACACTGAGCATGGAACCTGCTTACGATTCTCTCTCTCTCTCTCTCTCTCTCTCTCTCTCTCTGTCTCCCCTCCCCCACTCTCTCTCTCCCTCTCTCTCTAAAACAAGAGAAAAAAGAGAATATATCCCAGAAAATGGACCAGAATCATCTGTATTCAATAATAAATGTGAAGTCTCAAGTACTTTGCAGATTTATGTCTGTGGACATTGCTTTGGAAATATAAGTTATATGTAACACCACTGGTGGGCACAGTATAAGGACAGAAGATAATATCTGGGATCGGGATGTTTAAATGTGGATTTGGGAAATGGCCAGTATAGTTGAAGTGTGAATGCATCACACTTAAAGGGTGAATGGTGAAATATTCTCAAGTTTAAAAATGATCTGTGAAATAAAGACTCCCACAGAGATGGGTAGAGTCCAAATTGGTAGGGGTCATGCTCGAAAGGAAAACATAATCAAGGAGAGAGGCCTATTCTACAGGCCAAAGAAGAGAGTGGACAGATGGGATTCCTAGAAGGTCCAGCCTAAGACAGGCTTGGACTCGTGAGCTCTGGGAACAAGATGGCTGTGATATGACTTTAATTTGAATCAGACTATAGGGAAAATGCAAAAAAAAAAAAAAAAAAAAAAAATTAAGTGATAACAAGAAGCAATGGTAGATGACCATCAGAATGGGCTGTTTGGTACGTTTCAACCTATGCTATACTCTCCATTGCAGCACTGGCTGTGGGGTTTAGTCTTGAGCCACAATACGGGAAAAATATGGCACCATAACTTAGAGGAGAAACTTAGCTAAACGTTGTTGATAGCCTGACATTCTCCCATATCTTCCTAAAAAAAGTGTAGCAAGCCCATCTGCTTAAGCTGGGCTACAGAGACCAGGATGAAAAACAAAGGCACTACTGAGAAATACAGACATGGGGAGAGAAGTTTGTGTCACAGAGGTGATGCTTATGATGGAAGAAAACTCCTTCAATCTTTCCTGCAAACAGGAGCCACACTTTTCACTCCTGACTGTAGGAATAAAGGATAATCAGGATCATCCAGCAAAAGCTGAAATGCAAAATCCCTGGATGAGGATGTAATAACTTACTTTCATTAAATTTCCTTAATTACTGTGTTGTAACCCACATTCTACAGAGATGTGTGTTTTTTTAGAATGTAAGAACTTAGAGGCGGCAAGGATATCAGCTTGGAATTTAAAGTGTTACAAAAAAAATCAACAAATGAATCATTGAAATATCACCATCTATTGTTAAGGAGAAAAGTTGTGTATTCTAGTCTAATCCATAGTCTGCTGTATAACCTGGGCTTAATTTCTCATGAATATTCATGTCTTTTTTTAATTTGTTAATTCTTTCTGGAAAAACTCAAGGGGTCAGATCAGGGCCATTTTAAGTGAAGAGTTCTCAGAGAGGAAATTTTGCCAAGGTTCTGAAAGTTTAGAAACTGAAAAATGTAAAATAACCGAAGCTAAAAATACGATAGATGGGTGTAGCAGCAAATTAGATGTAACTGCAGAGAAAATTATTAAACTAGAATATAGGTCAGAAAATAATGATCGAAGCATGAAAAAACAAAAGGATGGAAAATTCAGACAGAAGGTAAGAAACATATGGGCTCAGTGAAAAGGATTCCCACAAAAGGCTAAGACAGAATGGACAGAAATAATATCTCAAGATATAATGACCAACAGTTTCCCCAAAACCCTGAAAGACATCAAAACTCAGGTGCATAAAGCACCATAAAGGTCAACAGATCAGAAAACAATCAAATAAATATAAAGAGAATTGAAACACATGAAAATGATGAGATTAAGTAAAATTCCCATATTGAATTTGAATTGAGAAAGTATGTGTGTCAACTCATGGTTTATCTCATGTTTTAAAAGAATCCTTATCTTTTAAAGGGTACATACTGAAATGTTTGCAAGTAAATTGATAACATATCTTAGATTTGCCTCAAAATAATTTGAGGGCATGGTTAGGTAGGGATATCAAGGACAAGACTGATTTTTGTTGGTGCTTGGTGGTGAGTACATTGGATACTTTGAACTTCTCATACTATTCTCCTTACTTTTACATACATTAGAAAAGTTTTAATAATACAGAATTTAAAACAAAGAATAGTGAAAAAAATATACGTGATAACAATGAAACAAAATAAAGGGATTTGGGGAGTTAAAGAACTTTAAGTTCCTTGAATTGTTTTGGATGTAGTAAAAGCATTAATTTGTGTCAGATATTAAGAAGTCAAGGGGTATATTGAAACCTATAGGGTAATCCCCAAATTATAAATATGCATAATAGTAGCAGTTGAAAACATGTAAAGTGAAATATTTAAAATATACACATACATATAGATGTACATATTTGTATATAATATGCATGTATTCTATATAATTAATCTAAAAGAAATTGAGAGAAAAATATCAGAATTATTAGAATAGGTAGGGCAAATAAGCTGATACATGTCACCTCAAATATATTGGTAATTGCATTTAGTGTAAAATAAGATGGTCAGAGTAGATTTAAGACATACCTACTTTATAGGGCGCCTGGGTGGCTCAGTTGGTTAAGTGTCCAACTTCAGCTCAGGTCATGATTTCATGGTTTTTGAGTTCGAGCCCCACATCGGGCTCTGTGCTGACACCTCAGAGCCTGGAGCCTGCTTCGGATTCTGTGTCTCCCTCTCTCTCTGCCTCTCCCCCGCTTGTGCTCTGTCTCTCTCTCTCTCAAGAATAAATAAACATTAAAAATAGTTTTAAAAAAGACATACCTACTTTATTTAATCTGCTTATAAGAGATGTATACCTTACAAATAATGATACAGAAAAAAATAAAATTAGAAGGGAAGTAAAAGAATGAAAAATAATAAAACAAGGACGCACAAACCAAAAGATAGCTTATGAAGCTATATTTACATGTCGGAAATCCGAATATTCACTGTGCTTCTCATAGCTCGGGTGCCCACATCTTTGTCTTAGCACTTGCTTTAGGGGAACAGAGTGAAGACAAGAGGACTCTAGCTCTATTAATGTTCTTTTTGGTGATGCTGATTGTAGTCACACAGGTGTGTAGCTTTGTGATAATTCACCAAGTTGTATAATTATTTGTGCACTTTACGTAGTTTATATCAGTAAATGTTTTATTTAAAAAACACAGCTCCTCAATATAGAGCAGGAGTTGCAGTCTCAAAGGCCTTCAGAAGCAAATGTGTGAAAGAGCCCAGGGAAGGGACAGGCAAAGGTGGACACCCAGGGGAACTGGAGAATGCATGCCCCACCTACAGGCATTCAAACTCAATTCTTGTCAAATGGGATACTAATCAAACAAACCACTCTGGCAGGCCAGATTTGTCCTAAGGGCCACTGGTTTACAACTGCTGTTATATAAAATCTTTTTTTTTTTTTTTTTTTTTTTAAATTTTTTTTTTTTTCAACGTTTTTTATTTATTTTTGGGACAGAGAGAGACAGAGCATGAACGGGGGAGGGGCAGAGAGAGAGGGAGACACAGAATCGGAAACAGGCTCCAGGCTCCAGGCTCCGAGCCATCAGCCCAGAGCCTGATGCGGGGCTCGAACTCACGGACCGCGAGATCGTGACCTGGCTGAAGTCGGACGCTTAACCGACTGCGCCACCCAGGCGCCCCTGTTATATAAAATCTTAAAATCAGAATTTGAAAAGCTTGCACCATTATAAAATTCTAGCCCAGCCCATCGTATGAATCCCATTTTCAATATGTGAAGGGAACATCAAGCTTTTTGCGTGGGGTTGGGGAGAGTGAAAGCAAGATAGGGAGCTTAACATTTATAACGGTTTAGATAAGTCACATGTTTGTCAAAGTTTTAAAATGCATTCTCTTGGGGTACCTGGGTGGCTCAGTTGTTTAAGCATCTGATTTTGGCTCAGGTCATGATATCACGGTTCGTGAGTTCAAGCCCCGCATCGGACTCTGTGCTGACAGCTCAGAACCTGGAGCCTGCTGCGGATTCTGTGTCTCCCTCTCTCTCTGCCCCTCTGCTCCCCTGCTTGCTCCCTCTCTCTCTCGAAAATAAATCAACATTTAAAAAAACTCTTTCAATAAAATAAAATAAAATGTGTTCTCTTGCAAATAAATGCTATGTTAGGGCTTTTATTATAACTTGAAAATTATAAACCATTATATGGAACTACTGAAACCAAAACATTGAATCATTATATGCCTCATGAATAATAATAATGCAAATGAAAATCTAAAGGAAACTTCCCAATGAAATCAAGCCTAATCCATATAACCCAGTGTACGTGATTATCAGATGACCAGTAAGATTAAGGAGAAAAGTCAAAATCAGCACACGTTCGTATCTGCCTATCACTAAGATTTTTCCTTCAGAGGAACATGTACCAGGCTTCTCTATATGAGGAAACATCAGACAAGACACTGGCCCTGTCAGGGTGGTATTAAAGCAAAGGCTGCTAGGTTAACCTCCGCATGAATGACTTGTTCTCACATGAAGATGCTGCTATTATTAGTGTGTCCCTGTGAGGCCAAGACATTTGCATAAATGTAGCTAAAATCTTATAGGTGTTTTCCTCTTGGCATCAAGAAGGGGATGTCTTAGTCTGCCCAGTGTGCCACAACAAAGTACCACAGATTGGGTGGCTTACACAACAGACACATATTTCCTCATTGTTCTGGAGGCTGGGGATCTGAGATAGGGCGCCAGCATGGTCAGGTTCTGGTCAGAGCTCTCTTGCTGGCTTGCAGGGGGCTGTCTTCTCACTACGTCCTCACGTGGACAGAGAGAAAACAAGCTCTCTGGTATCTCTTCTAATAAAGACACGAATCCTATCAGATCAGGGCCTTCCCTTTATGACCTCATTTAACATTAACCCCTTCCACAAAGGCCCTATCGACACATACAGCCACGTCCACATCCGAGCTGGGGCTCTAACATATGAATTTTGGTGAGGCACATTCAGATTATAACAGAGGGAAAAAGCTAGGTGTATTAGAAGATTACAGGTGACTCGGAATGTGTGGAACATGGTATGGGGGGATGGAGGTCTTGGATGAAAGAAATAAGGTGTGGCCATAAACAATAAATGGGAGCTTTGGATGCCTTGCTAAGATGTTCAGGCTTTACCTTGAGCTTATCCTCTAGCATGCTAGCTTGGTTCAGTCCACCATCGCCTTTTATGCAAAAGTCCCAAGGTGTAAGAATGAGAAAACAGATACTTAAATTAGCCCATGGCTAGGTTTTGCTGGTAACAGGGGAACACAATAAAGCCAGGAAGTTGAACTTCTTTTCAAGAGCGTGATACAAATGTTGGGCCACAGAGACCCTGATTAAAGAAGGAAATGAAGGGGCGCCTCAATGGCTCAGTTGGTTAGGCATCAGACTTTGGCTCAGCTCATGATCTCGTGGTTCATGAGTTCAGGCCCCGTATTGGGCTCTGTGCTGACGGCTCAGAGCCTGGAGCTTGTTTCAGATTCTGTGTCTCCCTCTCTGTCCCTCCCCTGCTCACACTCTATCTCTGTCTCAAAAATAAATAAACATTAAAAAAATTTTGTTAAAGAAGGAAATGAAAGCAGTACAGGTCAGAAAAGTATAGAGACAGTGGAGAGTCAAGGAATGACAGGTGGCCACACAGTCTTGAGATGGGTTTAGTGAGAGCCCCTGAAGAAGAGGCCTGGAAAGCAGCGAGTGTGTGTTCAACAATCAAGGTATCCTCTGGTGAATGTTACAGAGGTGATACAACTCAGTGTCTCCCTTGTATCAGGGAGCTAAAGTGGAGTCACAGAGAAAGTCATTAGCAAACAGGGCCACCATAAGAGAAGCTAAATTCTATTAAATGCTCACCATGTACCAGGCTACATACTAAATGCTTTGTGTAGATTATTTTCTTTAATCCTCACAATAGTCCCATGACCTAGCCCTGCCATAATCCCCTTTTTACAGGCATGGAAATTAAAGCTCAAAGATATTCAGACCTTGCCCTAGGTCATGCAGTGAGGGTGGACAAAATATTCAAATTCAGGTAGTCTTTCTTCCAATCGTGAGCTTTTAATCATTACAGGATGGGCTTCCCAAGAGGCCTGTGTGTGGGTGAGTGATCCGTGGGCATACTTAAACACCTCAGGACAATGGGAAGCTGGTTGGATGGAGCAAAATGGAGAGCCTGGTGCCAATGTATTTAATAAATAAGGGAAATTGGCCAAGCCAGAGCATAGAAGTCATTAGAGGCAGGAGAACGTAAGAGCTGAATATAAACTTCAAAGGATTTTGAAAGTGCTTGTGATAAAGTTAAAACTATCTGTATCTGACCAGTTGGCTGGATTTCCAGTCTGCACAGTGAGTCCCAGGACTGGAACTAGTGACAACTGCCCATGCAGGATGGGACACCAGGAATCCTCCTGTCCCATCCCAACGCCTTGCAAACCTGTTGACATTGGCTAAAATGTCTGTCACAGCATAACCAGTTCTTGGACTTCAGTTAAAGTGAAAATACTCTGAAAACATATCCCACGTTTCACTTTGCTCGTTGCTTCCCAGTACGGAATGAAATTCTGAAAGCTCATAGAAAGAGAAGGGCCCTGAGGGCAGTGGATGGCAGGGAGTGGGGAAGTGGCCAGTGTTATTGAAGACAAACTTCACCCATTTCAAACTTTTGTATTTCTGATCCCTTGGGGAATTTACATAAAGGCAAACCAAATGTGATGGTTCCAAAGTTTAGGAAGAGCTAGATCTGGCAAATTTTTACCTTTTTATTTTAATCAACATTCTGAATGGAGATATGATCTTTTCAAAGTATTCTATCAACCACTGTATAAAACCCCTTTTTTAAATTCATAAAAATGTCCACAAACTCACCTCTTTGGGTGAGCATTTTGTTTTGCCAGGTGTTTTAGGTTATTCAGACTTGGGCTTGAGTCTCAGCAATTGTACTTCCTAGCTCTGTGCCTTTGGAAAAGGCAATTTCTCTGAATATCAGTTTCCTAATCCGAAAAGTAAGGATACTTCTCAGAGTGGTGGAGAGGAGTAAATGAGACGATATCAATTAAGTGCTTAATACAGTGCAAGGCACATAGTAATTGCTCAATAAATGCTAGCTGCTAATGTACTGCTATGGTTGTTTCATTCATCGAAATGAAATGAATGGGATGATTAATTTAAAATCCTTTGAGTCACTTACTAAAAGAGTGAAAGTTCTGCAAAAGGCCTGAAGTTCATTGCAACCCTCAACTGCTCTACTCTTTTATTCAGGACAGTATACTTAGCTCAGATGTGCCTTTGGCTCTCAAATGTTGCTTTGAAGGATGGCCAAACCTTTTCATATAAACATATTCTTAAATCATCAGATTCAGCCGACATCATAAATGGCACAAATATTTGGAAAATAAATCCAAACATTGTACCTGGCTTTTTTTGAGGTAGAAAAATGTGCTCTAATACTTATTATTTGGCAAGGCAATACTAATGCCATTCATTAAATAATATTTCCATCATCACTCACTTGTTGACAATAGCCACCTACTTAGCGACTCAAGTAGGCTTGAGTGATTCTTTGAAAAACTTTTGGATTTCCATTTCATCTTTCATTTATTTAGTTGGTAAATCAGTTGGAATTAAATTCAGCCACACAAGCATAAAATCCAGATAATAGTGGCCTAAGTGTATAGGGATTTATTTTTATCTTATGTAAAGAATTCTTGAGGTGGGCAGTCCAGGGCTCATATTGTCTTTCCACATCACCGGGAACCATGTACTTCTGTGTTTCTACTCTATTAAAGGACTTCCATCCCCAAGGTCATTTCACGGTATGGAGCATTCTTGGTTCAAGATGGCTGCTAGAACTCCAGCCATCGTGCACAAAGTCTAGTCAATAGGAAGGAAGAGGGGAGGAAAGAGGGAAGAGAGGAGGGTCCATGCCAGCTATCTGTCTCTCTCTTAGCTGACATTCCCAGAACTCACACCCATTAATTTTTGCTTGTGTTTCATCAACCATCTCTAATTGAAGAAGAATAAGTGCTTTTGTTGGTTTTTCACCTGAGTCCATTGGCCAGAATAAAACTAGATTCCTTTTCATAAGGAAAAATGAGAGAATAGAGGTATGTGGCAGTCTCTGGTATAGCTTATCTTCCATACTTTAATTTCCATAGAGAACTGAGAAGTTTAGACAGTGAATCTGTTTGACTAGCTATTCCTCTGCTTTGACAATGCCTCCTCTAGAGTGTCATACTATCTTCTTCTAACCTTTTATCTTGGCACGCTCTCTGTGTACTACATTGACCCTTTGGATGATTGTCCCGTTAAGTCGATAAAATCCTACTGTTGACTGTGTGCATCCCTCCCACCCAAGTTTTGGCTTTTATTAGCAGTTATGCAATGAATAGTCTCATGATTAAATCTTGTGAGCATTTATTTATTTTTTTATAAGAGTTTATAGAAGTGGACTTCTATGAAAGAAGGACACTCTTAAGTCTTTCAAATTGGCTGATGTCCTTTTAGTTCCCCCAGGACTAAAAGATGATGGAAAATGTCATGAGACAAATGCTCTAGAAGCCACCAACATAGATCCATACTGAGTCTTATTTAAGAAGGTCCCTGAAAACAAAAGCCTTGCTGATTGCACTAGTTATAGAGTCATACCCAGTTCCTTGAAGGCAGGGGTCCTCTCTGTTCATCTGTTGATGATACTTATGTACCTATTCAAGTATAATTTGCTTATTTAAAAGGGAGAATTTTCTTCTACTTTAGCCAGTGTATTGGAGAAGAAACTTAATTTGTCTTTGTCTTCCACAATAACTATAGCAGTACTCATACATTTGTGAAAACAAAGAACACATCATTTATCAGAAAATTTGAATAGAAGAAGTATTTTAATTTTGCATATCTATGTTTTTTATTGAAGTATAACTGAAATATAATACCCTATTAGTTTCAGGTGTACATCATAGTGATTTGATATTTTTATACATTACAAAATGATCCCCACTATAAGTCTACTTACCTACTGTCACCATACAAAGTTTTTACAATGTTACTGATTATATTCCTTATGCTATAGTCTATATTCCTATGACTTATTTATTTTATAACTGGAAGCTTATACCTTTTTAAAATCTACTTCACCTATTTGGACAGGCCTCAGGTCTTCCCCACTCTCGTGACTGACAGTTTGTTTCTCATATTTATGAGTCTGTTTTCTATTTTGTTTTGTTGGTTTGTTTTGTTTTTTAAATTCCACATGTAAGTGAAATCATTAAGGTATTGGTCTTTTGCCTGATTTATTTCATTTAGCATAATACCCTCAAGATCCATCCATGTTGTGTAATGACAAGACTTTATTCTTTTTTATGGCTGTGTAATATTTCATTATATACAGATAGAGATAGAGGTAGAGATAGAGATAGAGAGAGATAGATATAGAGAGATAATATATAGATATATATAGATAGATCTATCTGTATATAGATCTATCTATGTATATAGATAGATAGATCTAAATACAGATAGTTAGATATAGATAGATAAATATATATAGATGGATAGATAGATAGATAGATCTCACATCTTTATCCATTCATCTATTGATGGACACTTGGGTTGTTCCATAATATGGCTATGGAAAATAATGCCGCAATAAACATAAGAAACATAAGGATGCACGTATCTTTTTGAATTAGGGTTTTCATATTCTTTGGGTAATACCCAGTAATGGAATTCCTGGATCATATGGTCATTCTATTTTTAACTTTTTGAGGAACCTCCATACTGTCTTCCATAGTGGCTGCATCAGTTGTCATTCCCAGTAACAGTGTATAAGGGCTCCCTTTTCTCTACATCCTCGCTAACAATTGTTACAGCCAGTCTGACGGGTGTGAAGTGATACTTCATTGTGGTCTTGATTTACATTCCCCCAATGATGAGTGATGTTGAGCATCTATTATGTATCTGTTGGCCATCTGGATGTCTTCTTTGGAAAAATGTCCATTCAAGTCCTCTGCTCATGTTCTAATCACATTATTTGTTTTTGATGTTAAGTTGTGTAAGCTCTTTATATATTTTGGATATTAACCTCTTATCAAGATATATCATTTGCAAATATCTTCTTCCCTTCAATAGGTTCCTTTTTTGTTTTGTTAGTTGCTTTCTTTGCTATGCAAAAGCTTTTCAGTTTGATGTGATCCCATTTTATTTTAGTTTTGATTGCTTTTGCTGGCAAATCCTGGTCCAAAAAAATATCACTAAGACTGATGTCAAAGAGTTTACTGCCTGTGTTTTCTTCTAAGACTTTTATGGTTTCAGTCCTACATTCAAGTTTTTAATCTATTTTGAATTTGTTTTTGCATATGGTGTAAGATAGTGGACAGTTTCATTCTTTTGCATGTAGCTGTCCAGTTCTCCCAACACCATTTATTAAAGAGACTGCCTTTTCCCCATTGAATATTCTTGCCTCTTTTGTCAGAGATTAATTGACCATATATGAGTAGGGGGTTTATTTCTGGGCTTTCCATACTATACTATTGATCTGTGTGTTTTCATATGTTTTAACTTACTTCTTCTCCACATTTCAGACCCCTTCCAAAAAAAACCTTAACTAATTCTTTTCTATAAATTCCATTAGGACCTTTGGTTATAGGATTAGTCTTAAGAATGGAAGGAAACCAGAAGCTATTGAAGCTGCTATTTTGGCACATTCTGCAATTTTTAGCACTTCCATTCTAACAATTTTCTGGATGAATTTAATGACTGTTTATATCTTATGAGCTAAAGTGCCAATTAAAATTTATTAGTCATTTATCATCTTCAAGACTGACTTGTCTGTTTTATTCAAACGCAATAAAGAAGAGGAGCTAATGAGAATAACTCCCATTGAGTTCAACAAAGGAAAGATAGAAAACATATTTTTTGGCACACATTCAAATAACTTCCTTTTTCTGATAGGGCCAAATCTTATCATATTAGTATAGAAAATTAGCTGTGCCTCAAAGCACTTCTTGGAGAGCAATTTACTGATGAACTAAGGAACTCTCCACCCTCAAAACCCTCTGGTTAATTATCTGACAACAGAGAAAATTGAGAGGTTCAGCAAGGCAAGAGAAGTGAGACCAGGGGTGTTGAGGTGTTCAAGGTCGTAGGTGGAGCTCACTATGACCTGCCTATGCCTATTTCTTCACTTTTTTCCTGTATTTTTGAGTTGCATACTTAATTCATTTATTTATTTTAATTCTGCGTATTCATTTACTTTTAAAAGTTTTTCAGCTTCATTGAGATAAAATTGGCATATAACATGTAAGCTTAAGGTGGACAAAGTAATGATATATGTTTATACTGTGGAATGATTACCACAGTAAGTTTAGTTAATATTCATCACCACATATAGTTACAATTTGTGTGTGTTAAGAACTTTCAAAATCTACTGTCTTAGGCATACACACACACATACACACACACACATATCCCTTTCATCTGTTAACAAACACAAGTTGTTTCTGAGTCTTGGCTATTATATATAATGCTGCCATGAGCATGGGGGTTAAGATATCTCTTGACGATGGAGATTTCGTTTCCTTGGGTGTATAGCCAGGAGTGGAATTGCTGGATCATATGGTAATTCTATTTTTAATTTTTTAAGGAACGTCCATACTGTTTTCCAGAGTGACTGCACCAGTTTGCATTCCCACCAACAATGCACAAGGGTTCTCTTTTCTCCACATCCTCACCAACATTTGTTATCTATTATCTTTTGATAATAACCAGTTTAACATGTGTGAGATGATACCTCATGGATGTGATGTGCATTTCCCTGATAATCAGTGATTTGAGCATCTTTTCATGAACCTATTGGCCATTTGAATACCTTGTTTGGAAAAATGTCTATTCGGGTCCCACGCCCATAATTTAAATGGATCATTTCTTTTTGGCTATTAAATTGTATGAATTTTAAAATATATTTTGACTGGACTTGCAGACCTCTCTAGCAATCTTTTTCTCCCCCCCTGGAGAAACTGTAGGTCCAAGAGGGGTCCTGTTGATGCGGTGTTGTGCCTTCCTGAGTGAGGGGTGATGCAGCCAGAGTAAATTTACTCTTCTTACCCTTCTAATGCAGCCCTTCTTGGCCTCTGTGTTCCAGCAGGATGCTTCATAATTGTATCTTGTGTATGGACAACTGCTAGTTTGTCTTCTTGTGAGGGAGAAGTCAGGAATAACATGTGTTGCCATATTGATGACATTACTTGTAATTCTCATTCATAATGAAAATGTTAAGACTATGAATTTTTTCTGAATTCATAAATTTGTGTATGACATTATGTTACTGTTTTCATTTCCAACACTTTAGTTTTGAAGTTTTTATATCTCCTTTCACACAATAACCATTTGGTGGTTTGGGGGTTCTTTTTATTTTTATTGTCTAGGTGACTTTCTATTTTCATTAACATTTTATAATTCACATTTAATGTTTTTGCCTTGCAGTCAAAGAGTATTTTTCAGAAGGATCCCTGGTTTTTGGAATTTATTAAGAGTATCTTTGAGGTCTAACATGCAATCATTTCTTTTGAAAAATATTTTACATATACTATAAAAAGTAGGATATAATGATTAATGTTGTTGGGAGTAAGAGAAAGTCACCTGAATGAGAGCAAGCGATAATTGTTTATTCAGAGCTTGCTAGAGCTGGGAAGTCCACCACCATCCTTTCTGTTGGCAGAGACTCGAAGATGAGCAGAAGGGTGGGAAAGCTTTATATAGAAAAAAGGGAAGGCTTCAGTTGTGCCCTCATGGGAGGCTACTGGCATGGGAAGCCGTAAGCAGGTTAAGTGGAAGCACGGCATCCTATGTCATTGGGTAGCCGTGCATATTTGACTTTCTCTCTTTGGCTCTAAGTTGGAAACAGGGTCAAAAATTAGAAAAGTTGTCAGTTTTTAACCAAATTCTGGCTATTTGGAGTGGATTACTACAGTGATTATTGCTTGGCTTTCTGGACCGGTTGCTACAGATAGATAATAAGTTGGCTTCCTGGGCTGGTTGCTGCAGGTTGTGGGTCAGATTTCTACATTTATATACAGTCTGATCATTGTCCATTTGTATATTCAGTCTCTCAGTGTGTTCTTTGTGCTTATCTTTTTGAATTTTCCCATATTAATTATAGCCTTCAAATATTCTTTATTTTCATGTATTTCTTATCTATTTGATACGTCATGGGTAACTAAAAGCACTGTTACAAACTTTCATACTTTCATTTTCTCCTAATATTTTTTAATCAACATTTATTTTATAAATTTTAACATTTTATTATTTGGCTCCTAAAGGCTCCTGACTAGTATATCTTTAATATAGGTTTGTGTGCTTAACATCACACACACACACACACACACACACACACACACAATCCTTTTAGTTTCGTTATTCACTCGGCTCCAAATTTATTTATGTGATATTAACTTCATCTATTTTATTTTTATTGCATTTATTTGACAAACACTGGACCAAACATTTTAATAAAATATTATCTTTAAAAATGTTTTTATGGCCTTCGTCTTCCATTTTGTGTTGATGTTTACAATTATCAACAAGTATTTCTATGTTGGAATGTTTTGTGCTCACCAGCAGTTGGTTTCCTCATTCTTGGCCCCTGTATTTGATAGAGCTCACAGTTTTCTGAAGTACTTTGAGTTATGATTCCTTCTCCTTTCGGGTTTGGTACTGAAAAGGAGTCTCAGACACCTGGCATTTATGAAAAAGTCTTTCTCTCACCTTCTCAACAATGACAATATAGATGGGGGGGGAGAAATTTTTAACTCACAGCTCAGATCTCCATAGATGTTACTCCATAGATTCCAGGCAATATATGTTACAAAGGAGAAGTCTAAAGTCAGCCAGGGATTTCTTCTTTTATAGGTTATCAAATTTTTGCTTGTTTCTAGATTTTTTTTTGTTTGTGGTTCCATACCTTTTTCTGGTTATATCTATTTATTGGTCTATTTGATCAGTTCTGCTCTTGGCCAAGTAAGCTCTTGATCTGCAGATTAAAGTGATTTCTTAGCTCATTTTATTTATGTCTGAATATTGATTATCTTCTTTGTTCTGATCTTTTGTTCAGGAACGCTAACTATCTGTATGTCAGTAACTCTGGTTTTTCTTTCTTATCATTTAAATATCTTGGTCCTATTCCTCTACATTTGGAAGAACTATTTAACCTTTTCCTAATCACAGATTTGATTTTGATTCCATTATTAGCAGCATTACCTCTACTTTTTATCATTTCTGAACTCTCTTAGAAGTTGTTTTTCCAACAATTAGTTTCAAAATATGTTTTATATTGCCTAGTGCCTTTCATTTCTGTCAATTTTTAGTATTTCTTTTTTTGGAACTCATTTAATATCTTATTGGTTCCTCTCTCACCTTTTATGCCATATTGTAAAGTATTCCTAAAACACACACACACACACACACACACACACACACACACACACAAAATACACTGCTTAAAATTGAAGTACATTTCTGAACTAAAGTGGTTTTTATGTAGCTTTTTTCTGATATTTGTGTGCTCTTTCCTGCTTAATACCACAAAATCTTTCTACTCCATGACTCACTTATTCCTCCAAAAGTTGCCTAATTGGCTAACATCTGAATAAATGCACATGCTTTTCATTTAGATTATTGCTACAGTGGCTACACAATGCCATCATTGTTCCCTCCTCTGAAAAGAAAAGGTCTATGTTTGTAAAGAAAATCAGTTTCTTTTGAGCAGGAAAAGAAGATATTGTCCTATCACTATGTGAATAATTTGACTAAAAAGAATGAACTCTTCTCCTACGAAAGCTTTTCCTTCTTTTGTATTTCTTTTTGTTCCCTGCTTTCATGCCACCATTAGCACACTGGGTGACCTGGGAAAGGTACTTACCCTCACTAAGCCTTTGTTTTCCCATCTCTAAAAATGAAGATGTTAGCTGGTTGAGCGTAAGAGGCCAGAGTGATCTGGTTCTAGTAGCCCTGTGCTTCTAATCAGAAATGCCCAGTTGTAAAAAGTGAGAGGAACTTTTACATCTTTAGATAATTGTTTAGTAATTAAACGCTTTTGCTGTAATGAGTGCCGACACCTTTATGAATTAGCGCCGTCACTTCATAATGGTAGTATCTGGCTTCAGGCCCACATCGAAGGAAAACGACCCATGGAATGCGGTTATAAGGTTGACTCGCTCCCCTGTTGCTTGCTGCCTCGGGTGTGGGGGGGGCGGGGCTTTCCAGATCAACATTCTACAATTCCATACATGGCTTATTTATTCCTTCCTTCCTATGATCATTCAACAAATATTTATTAAGCATTCACTATGATGGAACATGGTTCTGGGTAGTAAGGGCACAGTGGTGTATTTGGTTATAAGTGAGAGTTCAAACACTAATGCAAGAAAGAGGACAACTTTTCTTTTGTCCATGAAAGAGTCAGTGGCAGAATAAGCCTTGGGCTTGATTTGTTTTAACAATCCAGCGGTGCCACGAAGGACCCTCTCTCTGATATGGTAGAAGGCATCACCCCCTAAGCTTTGTTCCCCATCCTGGTTATGGGATGCTGTATTTGCTGGGGGTGCTGTAAATACCACAGATTGGGTAACTTAAACAACAGAATTTTGTTTTCTGGAGTATGCTGGAGGCTGTAAGTTCAAGAGGAAGGTGTTGGCAAGTTGGGTTTCTTCTGAGGCCTCGCCGCTTGGCTTTTTGATGGCCATCTTCTCCTGTCTTTACATGGTCTTTCCTCTGTGTGTATGAATGTCTGTGTCTTAATCTTTTCTTACAAGGACACCAGTCACATGAATTAGGTCTCACTCATATGACCTTATTCTACCTTAATTATTCTTTAAAAAGCCCTGTGTCCTAAGTTCTTTACAGATTTTGGATATTAACTCTTTATCAGATATGTCATTTTCAAATATCTTCTCCTTTTTCACAGGTTGCCTTTAAATTTTTTTTTTAATATTTATTTCTTTTTGAAAGAGACAGAATGTGAGCAAGGGAGGGGCAGAGAGAAAGGGAGACACAGAATTTGAAGCAGGATCTAGGCTCTGAGCTGTCAGCACAGAGCCCATCGCGGGGCTCGAACTCATCAACTGTGAGATCATGACCTGAGCCAAAGTCAAACGCTTAATCAACTGAGCCACCCAGGCACCCCTGTAGGTTGCCTTTTAGTTTTGTCAATTGTTTCCTTGGCTGTGCAGAAACATTTTATTTTGATGAAGTCCCAATAGTTCATTTTTGCTTTTGTTCCCTTGCCTCCAGCAATGTATCTAGTAAGAAGTTGCTATGCAAGGTCAAAGAGGTTGTTACCTGTGTTCTCCTCTAGAAATTTGATAGTTTCCTATCTTACATTTATGTCTTTTATCCATTTTGAATTTTTTTTTGTGTATGGTGTAATAAAGTGGTCCAGTTTCATTCTTCCGCATGTTACTGTCCCGTTTTCCCAGCACCATTTGTTGAAGAGACTGTCTTTTTTCCATTGGATATTCTTTCCTTGCTTTGTTAAAGATGAATTGACCACATAGTTGTGGATCCATTTCTGGGTTTTCCATTCTGTTCCATTGATCTGTGTGTCTGTTTTGTGCCAGTACCATACTATCTTCATGACTACAGCTTTGTAATATAGCCTGAAATCCCTGTGGATATTAATATGTGCTACAGTTCTTATTGTAACTGCCAAAATATTCTTATTTATGCGGTTTAAATAAACCCAGTAATCTGTGCTGTGAGAAAAAAAAAAGCCTTGTGTCTAAATACTGTCATATTCTGAGGTACTGGGAGTTAAGACTCCAACAAATAAATCTGTGGAAATACAATTCAACCCATAGCAGAGGCCTCCTAATGACCCCTGAGGAACATTAGTTCACATGGGTGGAGAAAAACTGTAACTTCCAGAAGGCTTCTTAGAAGTATAGGAAGGCACTTTTCCCAGTAGTGTTTGGCAAATGTCTTCATGCCCTTCACTGACCTAATCTGACCTATAATCCCTCCCAAGAGAGACACACTAAATCAGGGTCACTAGTGTGATGCTCTGTCCTTTGAATCAAGGATGTGTCATCAGGCCTTATCATGACTGTGTATCCATCCTGTCAGCCAAAACTCATGGAGCGTCTATTAGGCACGAGGCTTGTGCTAAGTGCCAGGGATCTGGTAGTGACCAAACACGCAGCGTGTGTGGCCCTGTGGAGCAGAAGCCTAGTGTGGATGCAGGGAGGGGGTCTCCAAGAGCAGCTGCCGATTCTTACTCTGATTGTATGATCATGAAGCAACCTTGTGATGACTTCAGTCCCTCGAACAGGCTGTTATCAGAAAATTGAGTTTTGGTGGTGGCTGTAGATCAGAAGCCCAATTTCTGGACCTGCTTAACGAAGGACTAAGCCACACACCCTGGCAAATTCACCCTAAGAAAGCCACTCTGTAAACCTCCTGGGAACAAGCAGAGGCCTCCTCAGAGACACCTTTCTGCTTGTTGCATACGGTCTTTTCAGGAGAAACATTTTCTTGGGCTTCCTTTCTTTTTTCCATTTACATTTTTCTTATCTCTTCATTTTCCCCTCTCTGTCTTCGCCCGAATGAATTTGTCTTGACTTACCTTGAGTTTGTCCAGATCGTGTCTTGTTAATTCCTCATCACCACTGCCCCCTCTCTAGATTTTCCGTAGAGTCACAGGGGAGAAGCCTACATTTCCCAGAATTGTTTTTCCTGTTTGCTGCCCGGTCGGATCCTGCCACTGAGGAGCACACACAGGAGATGTGAAAGATAAAAACAAAGGAGAGGTCATTACTCACTGGCGGCGAGTCATGAGCAGGTAGCAAACATGAGATTATCATCAGTGCCTTGTAAGCTAGGTTTTGGAAATTTCCTGATTTATTGGTGCTTACAATAATTCATGAAGTCTTCAGAGACTCCAGGTGAGCTCCTGTAGACCACCTATTGTAGTGTTACAGGGAGCTAAGATCAAGCTTCCCGGAACCCTCTTATGTCTGTAGTTCCCTGTATCCAAGACCCTTTCTACTTGGAATTCCTAGGAAAGCTACTTTCTGCTCAAACCTGACAAGTTTGATAGGTCTATGGGGGGAAGGACTAGTCCCACCTGTTTTGGCACTCGCCTCAAGACCCTGAGACTAAATGTACAATGACCTCCCTTGGGAGAGAGGAGATAAAGCAGAGAAAGGAGAGAAAGGTATCCAGTGTCTGTGAATTGCCTATTTCTGAATTCTACTATTAGTGACTAAACAGCCTTCTGAACTTCCTATATTGGAGTCTCAAAGGCCATGAATAATCAGAAGCTTGAGCCAATAAGATTCCTTTAGCTAATAAGAGAAAGGCCTTTCTGCTTGGCCTGATATTAGATTTTTGAGAGGCTATTCTTGATCTGTGGCCCGATTCAGTGGGAGAAATACTAATTTGGGATCTACTGTGCACAAGGCCCTCTGCTAGAGCTGGCAGAGAAGAGTGGCATTAGTGGGAAATAGTCTTTCACTGGGGGACTTATGTATAACAGGGAGATATCAAAGTTATTAATTGAAATGACACAAAGCAGAGGAAAATGTCATGGAAAAAATTACATAAAAGCAAGAGCTAAGACATTTTCAAAGAAGGTGAAATTATATTCTCGTAAGAGAAATCAGAAAGGCTTTTCAGGGAGAGATGGATCTTAAAGGGTAGGTAGATTTCCCAAAGAGATAAGCCAGGAGTTATTCTGGCCTAGAAAATAGGAGAGCAGGAGGTGTGTTGTGTTCTCAGAATATGGCCAGTAGGCTTGCTTGGCTAGAAAACAGGGACTCCATAAAGGAGGGAGGGGGTTTGTAAATATAAGCACTAGAGATACTTCATAGCATCCAACGCTAGTAGTTTTCAGTCATCCTGCAGGGAAGAGTCAAGTCCAAGAGCACTTAAAAAAAAAAACAACAACAAAAAACCAAAACATTAATGTCCAGGCCCCACACCACAGATTCTGATTCAACTGATCTGGGGCCAAATTGAGATATGAGTATTTTTTTCAAAGTTCCCCAGATGATATTAATGTGCAGACAGGGAGAAATACTAAGACAATACTCTTGAAATAACCTAGCACAAAACCTGCTCAAGCAATGTTAGCTTTTGTTCTCTGCTGTCTTTGCTTAGGAGATCTGAAACCTGGCCCAGGTTTCTTTGAAGAGCATCATTTTCATTGCCCTACAACTGCCTGGTGGATAAGACCATAGAGCACTCTTCTCGACACTGGCTGAACATTTTACTCAACAGGGACTTTGCAAAAGCACCGATGTCTTGGCCTACTCTGACCAATTAAATCAGCATCTCTAGGGTGGGACCCAGGCAACGATATTCTCCTCATTAATTACTCCACAAAAATTCACCACGTGATCTGATCTGTTTCCCCCTCATAATCGATTTGTATGCTATTTCAGGTTTCACAATATGCCTTGTATTATAGCTGCTTGTTTATATTATCTCTCCCACTGTGTTGTTAATCACTGGAGATCAAGGATTATGTTTTGTTTCATTTTGTTTTTATACAATCTCTTTCCTCTTGCACTGGGTACCCAGCAAAGTTCTAACATATGGCATATATTTAAGTAATATTAATTTAACTAATTGTCTGAAGCCACAGATACCCATCTGAAAGGCCCTGATTTCCCCGTTCTACGTTTCCATTTACATTACTTGCCATGTTTTCTTTTGTCATTGTTTTGCTTTATGTCTTTTCTTCACATTGTAGCCAGAGCGATCTTTTCAAAATTCAAATCCATCACCGAAGCTTTCTGGTGGGTGTAAAAGTAAACATACAATGAGATGATTAACACGCATGTCAGTTATGTTTGATATATTTTTGTGTATGTGAAAGGCCTCCACAATTTATAAAGGTCCCCAGTGACTCAAAAGTGTACCTAAAGTTAATGTGCTAGGGGTGGGTTGGGACAGGAGCTGGAGGGTAAGAAATCAGGGCACTGGGGCATCACCGGAGGCTTTGAACAGGGGAGCAACTTAAACAGAAATGTGTGTTAAGTGTATAAGCCAAAATACAGCCTGTGGATACAAGGCGACTTAATTACTTCTGAGAGAGTCCTTTATTCATTTCTCAAAGGACTATGTAATCATCTCAGTTCTGTTTCCAGTTTCCTTCCTTCTATAATGATTTTTTTCTCCGTTCACTTGCCCTGATAGCCTTATACTCATTTGAGTATCTGTCAAAGGGTCACATTTCAGTATATTAATTCTCTTGCTGAATGTTACAGCTTGAATTCCCATCTGCTAGTTTTATTAAAATCTAAATGCGGGAAAAAAAAACCCTCTACATTATCTAGGAGATGCATGTGAGCAGCCTGGCCCCATTAGCTGTCGTCTGCAGGGGAAATGGATTGCGAGTGGGTGTGATTTTAAGGACACAGCTCTTGGGTGGTTGTTACGAAGCACAGACTGGGCAGGAAGGAGATCTCCCTGATTGGTAGTTACCATCGCTGGTCCCCAAAGCAAACAGAGTCTCAACTGTCAGACCTACCCTGGTGGGACAATAGAGTACAACTGTAAATTTAAAAATCTAGGACATCATTTCTTTTTTTTTTTTTTTTTCTGAATGATTTTTCATCTTTTGTAAGAACACGTTTGTGGTTTTGCTAGCACAGTCTCATGATGTAGGGGGAAAATGCCCAAAAATATTTGAGAGAAAAGATAAGAAAATCAGGTTAAAATGTCAGATGGAGCTGCCTCTGGGATTTCTCTTATGTGGCCCATCCTTGTCCCATCTCCAAATTACAACGTCTAGAAGAAAAAACATATATTAAGACAATTAATGATTTAGCTCAAAGGCAGTAAGAAAAAATCTCCAGGTGCCAGAGATGAAGGGCAAGTACTGGGGCCAGAAAGCTCTGGGAGCTGAAGCCTTGCAGAACACAGTGAGGATCCAGAAGCCATGTTCAAGAGGTGGGTTTTCACATCTCTGTGGGGAGGTCAAGGCTCCAGGGCAAAAGCACAGATCTGAACTCGCTGAATAAAGCCTGGAGCTGGGGAGACACTGCACCATCCATGATTAGGAAATGGAAAATTGCTCTGCTGGCTGGGAAGCCAGCCATCTGTCCCAGGCTTTGTCCCAGGCCCCTCTGGATACAGGAATACCCTCAAGAAACAGGATCTCAAACCCACTGTGTCCCACGTACCAGGCACAATGTCCACTGGACACCTCCAGGGAACATCATTCCCACAAACAAGTGTCCCCTTTTCTGGTCATTGGTTACTGTGTCACACACAACCCCAAGTGCTAGTGGGTTAAACATCAGTTTATTGCCCCTCATGTTTCTGGGGGTCAGGAAATCAAGCGGGACACAGTGAGGTAGTTTGTCTTTGCTCCACAATGTCTGGGACTCAAGTGGAAATGGTTTATTTTTTTTTTATTTTTTTATTTAAAAAAAACTTTTTTTAATGTTTATTTATTTTTGAGACAGAGAGAGACAGAGCATGAACAGGGGAGGGGCAGAGAGAGAGGGAGACACAGAATCTGAAGCAGGCTCCAGGCTCTGAGCTGTCAGCACAGAGCCCGACGCGGGGCTGGAACTCACGGACTGTGAGATCATGACCTGAGCTGAAGTCGGACGCTTAACCGACTGAGCCACCCAGGCGCCCCAAGTGGAAATGGTTTAAATGGCATGGCTGGCATGTTGATGCTGGCTGGCCACTGGGAAATTAACAAGATCTTTCAGGCAGGTTCCCCGGCTCCTTCTCACACGACCTCTCTAGAGCTTTCTTGAAGGTGGGCAGCAGGGTTCCCGGGAGCACCTACTAGAAGCTGCCAGGATTCACTTGGCTCAGGCTGAGAAGTTACAAAGTATCACTTCTGCCACTTTCGATTGATAAGCATGAGTCACAGCCCAGCCAGGATTCAAGAGGAGGGGGGTATTTCAACATGAAACATGGCTTGGGGGACTATGAGGGGAGCATCTTTGGAAACTGCTAGAATTGGACAATGTGCCAGGACTTGGCTAAGGCTATAGGAATCTCTGCATAAAGCCAAATAGAAACACGGGTTCAGAATAAGACAACTCTGGTGACCTTCAGAAGTAACCCTAAAAATTGCCTCATAGGACCTCTGTGCATTAGACCACCTACCGAAGCTCAGAGTTCCCAAAGAAGATAGGTCCCCTGGAAGGTAAACGTAGAGGTAGATGTCCACTTAGCAGAGCTGGGATGTGAGCTCCAAGGCTGATCAAATGGAGGTCCACAGGGTTCTCAACCCAAGACCCAGTCAGTTGTTTCGACCAGCCTCTGGAGAGAAACAGAGCTGGGATCAGGGCTAGATGGGTAGGTGGGCTATCTAGTGACTTTAGCTATGCATCAAGAAGTGCCATAGAGACCAGGAGCCAAATGAATGAAGATGTGCTATTATTCTGAAGGAAATAAGACCACTTGCATGTCCGTAAGAAATGGTACTAGGACCACAAACCTCCCATCTCAGGCAAGCAGCAGCCATCTCTGAAAAGAAGCCTCAGGCTGGAACAATTCACAGTGAAGATGTGTGCTCTGATTAACACGAATGACAAGTCCCATTGTGCTCCTTCTCTCTGGAGGAAGATTAATTGAGGACACCTGATGTGAGAGAGAGAGAGAGAGAGGAGTCTGACTCTCAGGGCAGAGGTCCTGCCTTGTGGCAGGTTCCCCTCTGCCTGACTGATGCTTCAGAATAGAGCAGAGATATAACAGCCTCATAATTTGGGCTGCTTGAAAGACAGCAGAGAAAGAATACCTAGTTCAGTAAAATCAAGAAGCTCACGAATATAAAGGCAACTCTGTCCCAAGCCAGCGGTGCTCTTGGACTAAGCAAATGGGAATTTCTCTCAAAGAAATCCTCTTTTTGACAGCCAGTCAGACCCCTGGGATTACATAGGCACCCAGACTCTGAAGCATTCAAGAGAGTCAGAAAACCCTCATATTGGAGCCTCCACCAGGGAATTGTCAGTCAGCCTTACAGAACATTCTTTGTGGCCTTTTCTTAAACTTGTGGCAGAAGTAATGCCGTATGTTCACTATGTTCCATTTCGTGCCCATCCTTTCTGGATGGGGCCATGTAGTTTGTTCAGGCCAATGAAGTATGAACAGAAGTGGTCGTGTCACTTCTCAGCTGAAGCCATGAATAAGTCTGTCTGCCCCTCCATTATTAGTAATGAGTGTGGAGGCCGTGTGTTGAGGCATCGGGTTCTTTAGATCAGAGTAGCCTGAATTCTCTCCATTTGGAGGTTGTTTCCCACTGCAGGCTGCATAAGCCCCAACTATTCTGTTAGTCCAGAGACTTGGTGGGCCCATCTCTGCAGCTCCAGGAGCACCCCAAAGCTGGGACCCCTGCAGGTGGCGGGGGCAGCACCTGGATGGGAAAACTCCGTGTTCGGCTTGAGGGATGTCAGTGCAAGCAGCCCAGGGAGGTATCGCCATGAGAAGAGAGGTGAGTGACAGAATGAGGCAAGTGGCATGGTTAAATGCAAAGAAGGAGGCATAGACAACCTGGAAGTAGAGGGAATGGCATGGCGGCCTCCAAAATTTAGGTACCAGGACCTGGTACAAATTGTGCCTGGGATCGAGCTGTTTGGGACTCATTTATTAACCTTTCGGTAAGAAAAGGAGGAGAATGTACATATTGACAGCTGGTTCCAGAGACAGGGCTCCTGGTTCAAACCCTGGTTCTCCTGTTTTCTTTGGGGAAATCTTGCAAGATATTTACTTGATTTCTTTCTGCTCCAATGTCCTCACCTGTCAAAGGGAGATTGAAGCAGCTCCTTTTTCATGAAGTCAGTACAGGAATTACATTAAATCACGCAGACACGTATTTAGCACTATGTCTGATTCTTGAGTCCTAAGTAAATGTTAGATATCATGATTTAATGGGGATTCTTCCAAGCACTGGGCAGGCATCCCTACCTCTTTCTTTACCCCTTCTTCCCCTCTAAATGCCTAAGACAGGCCAGTCCTCCCCCTACCCCCACCTGCTGTGCTGTTCCTGGGAACACAGAAGTGCACTGTGGAGCCTCACTCTGGGATGGGGACATCACGGCTTAAGGGCGCTAATTCCTTTCTGTATGTCCCAAATCTCTGACTTGCCACCCTCCTTGTGTGCTTTACACCAAGACTAGGGTGTTCAGGAGAAGATTACACGGAGCCTTGAAACGGCTGTGCTGGGAGCGAGGGCTGCTCTCAGAGGGAGAGAAGCCAGACAATTCCCTCCTTAGTGTGCTTTGTTGGACACCAGAAAATTCCCACTGCCGGTAACATTATATCACTCACTCACTTCCCCATGTCTACCATTCCATAAATTAAGATATAACCATTCGGCTAAAATATAAAAGTTCCAGGGAGAAGACATGTACTAAAACCTATCAGTCACATATACCTTAGTAGAAATTAACTTCTCAGATTTCTTTCTGAAAGCAGCTTAGGTGAGTGGGGAGATGTAAGAGAGGATGAAAAGCCAGAGGATTTGAGAAGCAGCCGGGAAGACAAGGAACGCAAGTGTGACCCCTGGGATCCCCAGAGACTCTCCCTGGGGAGGTACCGTTGGTGCAGAACTTCTTATACTCTTGCTCTGAATTGGCCGTGCCCCGAAGTGAGGCATACACTCGAAAGCCCAGTGGTGCTCTCAGGGTCTCACCGTAGGGAGAGGCTACTTTCGCACCCTGGGGTTGCAGAGTACAGAATGGTAATCCGAGGAGCCCATTAGACACAAAATGACACAGTCCTGCTTTGAATCCAAGGTTGTCTGACCTCCAAGCCCATGCTTTTCCCAGTCCTGCTGGCTAGGGTCAGCAGAGAGCAGAAAGAAGTGGAGGAAGGAGTTTGCTCTGTGAGTTTATCCTGAGCCCATGGCATGTGATAACCATGCGAGGGTGGATGAGCACTCGATACCTAATAACTGCCTGGGGAGGAGGGGGTTATACAGTGAGTGGGAAATGGACAGTCACATGGCTGGTTATCAGAGGGCTGGAGTCAGGATAAATGCTCTCAGAACACATGTACTGGGTATGCAAACACCACCCTGCCCCATGACTGCCCCTCTCGGGGGAGAAAGGGAAAGGAGGCTTTTTCCTCTCCTTTCATTCCATCCTGTGCTTGGCATAATTTGCTGCAAGGCTGTTTTCTCTCTCACGACTTAGTGAGGAGAATGGAGTCAGATGGTTAGCATGCTAGATTGTTCAAAGCTATATTGAAGCAGCAGGTGACCTAGAAAAGAGTGGTCCTAGGAAAAAAAAGGATAACGCGCCGTCCCTGGATAATGATGACATTCTGTCTCTATGCACTGTTAAGAAGTTTCAGAAATATGAGAAACAAGAAAGGGATTTTTCATACAGTTGGCACCTTACTAAATAAATATATATTTCCTACCTGATTCATTAATGAGGATTTTAAACGTATTCTCATACCGCTGTCAGAGTATGTTCCTAAATCACAGACTGTTTCCAATCTCTTATGCCAAAAATCGAGATGGACCTCCAGTTCAGGATTGTGCCTGTCTCAACAACCCCCCATGCAACCTGTCCCATTTTCTCACTTAAAAATCATGGGAAAAAATGAAAACTCCCATTACTATTGAAAACCACCCATGACAGACAATCTAATGTCAGAATTAGAGGGGAATTGATGCTACTTATAAGGCAGATGGGGTGGCATTGAGAAACACCAAGCCAAGGAACTCTCTAGGCTATACCTAGATTCATTCTGCAAACCCCAGACTGACAAAAAATGCAAGAAAGAGGGAGCATCTGTGGCCTGATGACCCTGATGACCCACTGGACGAGGAGAAGCTCATCCTTAGATACTGCCAGGCTGCGAGGCAAGGGAAATGGACTCATCCCCCCATTAACTACTTTCTGGAAAGGAATACAAGTTCCAGGGGAAAAATGGGCAGGATGTAGGAGTGGACTTGCGATACAAGGTGATGTTAGTCCCACAAGTAAAATGCTAGGTATGTGAGTTTACAGAAGTCCTCTAGTAACAGTACCACATTGAGTGTTGTATGTGGTTTGTGTGTGGGGTGTGTGTATGTGTATGTGCATACTAGTGTGGCATGGTGTGTGTGTGTGTGTGTGTGTGTGTGTGTGTGTGTGTGTGTGGTATATGTTTATGCAGGAGTTGTATGTGTGTTGTATGTATGCATATGTGTATGTGATACAAGTGTGTGATGTGTACATGCATGTGTATGCACATGTGTGTGCGCATGTGTGTATACGTGGCATCTGTGTGGTGTGGTGTGTGTATGTATGGCATGTTGGGGGGGGGGTGTACACCTAATCAAGAGTCTTAAAGAATCAGGTGACTGAAGGAGAGGGAAGACTTCCCTTAGACAAAGAGCCATCAGAAACTTGGGTTTGGCATGGAGCTGTGCCCAGTGACCTGGCCTCCCAGTGCATTTCGGGAAGGGGTATTTGCTCACCAGATGCACGGACAAGAGTAATTCATTTGCCATATCTGCTTCTCATCATCAAATCTGAAAAGAAATCTGGTGTTTTCCTGAAAAAAAAAATAAGGAAGTCATCAAATAATTTAGAATTATAGAAGCGTCCTTTATACCAAGAAAAAGGAAACAACATCTGGAAGACTCAGAAGAAAAAGATATCTCTGGAAAATATGTACCTCAGTGACTAGAGAAAAAAAAAATCTTTCAAGGAAATGTTTTGGTGTCATTTAAAGATGTCAGGAGGCCTAAGAGGGAGCAGTAGCATAAGCAGGGCGAGTAAAGAAGAGCAGGGTGATAGGAAAGAACCCCCAGTGGGGGAAGGAACCCCCAGAAAACACCTGAGGCAACAACCAAAAAAAAAAAAAAAAAGATCTCCTCAGTTGCCAGAAGGACAAAAGTGAGAAACATTTCCAGAATGACAAGGGAAAGGATAAGGAAGTCAAAACAAAGTAAAAGGAGGTAGGAAGGGAAGATGGCAAAGAGTATTCCTGGAAGAGAAAGAAGAATAAATGGAAGAAAAGCAAAATCAAGACTGACACGGAAGAAAGTCTCCCTGAGCTTAAAGAAAGGGGAGAGGGAGGTATGTGTGCACAGGTTCTAGGGGCTTGTCATTTCTAGACACAGTAATTGAAAAGACACGCTGGCTCACCTCCACTGCCATCGAGTCACATCTTAGCAAAGCGTTTTTATGCATTCACTCAACAAATATTTATGTGTAGTTACTACAATTATAAAGGTTAAAGGAAGGTCTCCAAATTTTAGGTAGAACAAAATTGTTTACTTACAATACCTCCAGTGACTTCTGATATCTTCGTGAAAGCAAACATAAGAACACTTGGAGAAGACTTGTAAAATTTTTTTTTCGTTTTTTTCAACATCTATTTATTTTTGAGAGAGAGACACACACAGAGTGTGAGCAGGGGAGGGGCAGAGAGAGAGGGAGACATAGAATCCGAAGCAGGTTTCAGGCTCTAAGCTGTCAGCACAGAGACTTACACAGGGCTCGAACTCATGGAGTGCAAGATCATGACCTGAGCTGAAGTCCGATGCTCAACCAACTGAGCCACCCAGGTGCCCTGAGACTTATCAAGTCTTAAGGGAATATTTCATGGCCCAGGGACTTCAGAGGCTGCCAGGTTACCTTTTGTGTGTGAAGGTAACAAAGTGGCATATGCAGATATGCAGTAGTTTAGAAACCACGGCAATAATATAGAATGTTTAAAAATAAACTTAAAAAACTTAAAAACTTAAAAACTGAAATTCCATAGCCAGTGGAGAGTTGGAGCAGAACTGAAGACCTGAGATTGAAGAAGTTATGTTATAGAAGTCCTGAAATTATTAAAATAAACATAAATAATTAGTACATATGGTTGTCAATTGAAAATGTCTATCAAATAATATGTCTGAAAAAGAATATATATAAATGTACACACCCTCAACATAACAATTCTATTATAATTTCCCAAGAAATTATTTAAGAATAGGTGTAATGATCTCTAAACAAAGATATGATTTACAGTGTTAATTATAAAGTGAAAAAAATTAGAAAAACAACAGTGTCATTGGCTGTAGAAACAATAATCTAAACCTATAATGAAATACAATAGAACAATGCAGATAAAATCCATTTATAGGAGAATAAGGTGTGATATGTTGTCGTGTAAAAAAAAAAAAGCAAGTTAAAACCCAATATTTATAGTAGTATAATTCTACTTTGGAAAAAAATTAACATATGCATATAAATAGAAAATAAAGTCTAGACATCTCTGCAATTAAATGTTAATAGTTGCTACATCTGAATGGAAAAGATTTTACACACTTGTTATTTTCTGGTAAATGTTGGTTTGTTTTGGCTCCTCTGGATTTTCTAGTTTTTCAACAAGTTACATGTAAGAGACTTAAACAAGGCTGTGACATATTCGATTTTCAATCGAATAGAGTAGAGACAGGATTGAGGGCCAGGATGAGAAACACAGTAATGAAAGCAAGTCAGATGAGAAATGGTAGCCGTCCAAAGCCAGACAGTAGCAGGGGAGATGGACAAAAATAGGTAGACTTGAGTGATTCCAATGACGAGGGACTGATAAGGCTGGAGATTGGGTAGAAATGGGAGTGAAGCCACAGATAATTACTGTACAGTTCAGCAAGAAATCATGTCTCCTCGGAGCTTTAAAGAAAAAGGAAGAGTCAGCCAGATCTCTGGAGAGGAGGGGAGGACCATTTCAGCCAGAAATGTGGGTCCCGTTATTTGACCTGTTTCACGGTGGCCTTTCCCAGCCAAATTGCAAACACACTGAATCTGAATGAGCATTTTCAAAGGGAGAGGAAAGTACTGCTCCCTCAGGAACCCCTCAGTCAGAGTGAATCCATCCATCTTGGCTGAAGCAATCCCCAGGCGATGCCGCCCCAAGCCGCTTTGCAGAACAGGGTTATTCTCTGCTGAGCGCCTCATTTACTCCTGAATGGAGAACTCCTGGGAATCCTGCATCAGCCAAGCACAGCACAGTTTCTATTTCTAGGAAATAGCAACACATTTGACCCCGATGACTTACAATAGCAGAACAATGTCCCATTGCCCAGTAATAATCACCGTGACCTTCATTGGGACTGGTGTCGTTTCCCCAAGGACCTGCTCCAAAATACCATCCGGCAGATCGGAGGGCCTGTCAGCATGTGAAGACTCATCACACTGACAGGTTCCCCCTGAGGACTCCAAGAGCCTGAGGATTTGAGCAAAGCATCCTTTATATACAGAATGAAGAGGGTGCCAACTTCTAAATGGCACAAAATAAGACGGCCTGCAATTATCTATGTTTAGCAGACTTTTAAAGTACGGATAGGTCATTGGGATTGCTGTTTCAAATCATGGAAATTCTTTACCAAAAGACTTCTTCAGTTGATCTACTCAACATTTCTTACAATATAGTGTATAACGATAATAATGATAATAATCATAATAAAATAATGTGAACATTTGTTAGTTTGCCAGGCCCTATTGTGAACATATCTCATTTTATCTTTACAACAATCACATGAAGAAGGTAATCTAGTTTCTATAGATGTCAGAGAGAAAATGTATCCATTGGGTTGAACCAAAACCCACCTATGTCCCACATTGAAGAGTTAGGCTTTTATTTTAAAGAACATGCTATTATCAAGAAAGCCCCAGTATAGTTTCACTTTGACCTTTGTCCTCAAAGTCCCCCAAACCTGAATTAGCAGATTTCTCCAAAAACGTAATTACTGTTGACTTCCTTTTCATCACCTCCTATAAGTAGACCTGGAAAAAATGGTGTAGCTAGCATAAAGGAAAACCTCTAAATAGTGTGGCCGTATTGCCACAGAAACCAACTCAGAAAAATAAACCCAAGAACTCCAGAGAAGGAAAGCATATTATATAAGTTTTTCCCTAGAGTCTGGCAGCCTTTGTTCATGGTTGGATATAAACTCATTCAGTTCTACCCATAAGCCCACACAGCTTCACTTCCTGGCATCTGTTCTGTGCTCCCAGGAGCTGGGAGATTTCTTTCTTCTGATAAAGTGTAAAATGTTTGCAGGAATAAGGTATGCTCAGAAAGGGAGAGAAAGCAGACAGCATGATTCAACAGGTCTGGTGGGACTGGGAAGCTGTTTTTTTTTTTTTTTAACACCCCCCTCGAAGTTATTCTTATGCAGATGGTTTTGGAGCAATTTTTCGAGAATCTCTAAGTGGGATATTGATGGTAGTATGCACCTAGTGGTTGGGAACTTGGGAGTTACAGAGCATGGGGTCAAATCCTAGCTCTCTATCTCACCAACCAGGTGAATGTGGCAAGTCAATTAACTACCTAAGTCTCAATTTTCCCATCAATTAACTGGGGATGATCATAGGTGAAAATTAATGAGATGGTATATATATATATATATATACAAATATATGTGTAAAGTGCTTAGCACAAGAGTCTGGATTACAGTAGGCAATCAAGAAATGGGAGTAACTATTATTATCATTATAGTATATGAAAAGTCTAAAACAGTACTGTAGTATGCAAATGACAGAAGTGATTAAACACAACCCCCCAAGTGTCTGTGGTTGATGGGGTTGGATGAAAGAATGTCTAATGGTAATAGACAGTGAGTGTTATCAAACTACCAAATGGCTGATACATTCAAATCCCATTTTAGAAAGGAATAAAAAGGGAGGGGGGATCTGAAACCCAGAGTACCAACTGCCACAAGGTGACTGCCATAATTTTCATAACCATTTCCCGAAACCACTCATATTCCAAAAAGAGAAAGCACTTGTGGGACTCAAACTGAGTAATTAAGATGCTAAAGCCAAAAGAGGGTGTCATCATCCATGTCAGTCATAACTACACTTTTGAAGAATCTGCTATGTCCACTCAAGGACACCAAATCCTCGGCTGGGGTTGGCTCCTTCTATCCTGACAGCCACCCAATGGTAAGTGTTGGTTTTATCTCCAGCTCTGACAGAGACTATTGAGGATAGAGATTAAGAAGCTTAGCTAGGCTGCACACCTCATAGGCAGTGGAACCAGGTTATACCCAGAGCACCCTCACAGTAGAGTCCCTGTAATGAGGGCAAAGCCCAGTGGAGAGATGGTTTCCTGAATTATGCCAGCTAAATGCTGTCACCAGCTTATTTAAAAAAAAAAAAAAAAAAAAAAAAAAAAAAAGGAAGGTGGTCAAGAGAATGAGAAGACAAGCCACAGACTGGGAGAAGATATTTGCAAAAAAAAAACCCATCTGAAAAAAGGCCTATTAATCAAAATATACAAAGAACTCTTAAAAGTCAACGGTAAGAAAACAACCTGATTTTTAAAATGGAAAAAGGCCTGAACAGACATCTCACTAAAGAAGATACGCAGATGGTAAGAAAGCCTATGAAAAGATGCCCCACATCCTATGTCATTAGGGAATTGCAAATTAAGACAACCACGAGTTACACTGTCACCTTTCAGAATGGCCAAAATCTGGAATAGTGACACCAGTGACGATGAGGATAGGGAGCAACAGGAACTCTCATCCCTGGTGGGAATGCAAAATGGTACAGCCACTTTGGAAGACAGTTTGGCAGCCTCTTACAAGACCAAACATACTCTTAACCACACAATCCAGCCATTAGACCCCTTGGTATTTACTGAAAGGAGTTGAAATTTACGTCCACACAAAAACTTGGGTATGGATTATTGTAACAGCTTTATTCATATTGCCAAAACTTGGAAGCAACCAACATGTCCCTCAGAAGGTAAACAAACTGTGGTAAATCCATACCATGGAATATTATTCCATGCTAAAAAGAAATGAGTTATCAATGAAAAGACGTCAAGGAAGCTTAAATGCATATTACTAAGTGAAAGAAGCTAATCTGCAAAGGCTACATACTGTGTGATTCCAACTCTATGACATTCTGGAAAAGATAAAACTATTCTATTTTAAAATTGAACTGGAAACAGAACAAAGATCAGTGGTTGCCAGGAGTTAAGGGAAAAGGAGGGATGAAAAGACAGAGTACAGAGGATTTTTAGGTCAGTGAAATTATTCTGTACATCATTGCAGTGGTGGATACATGGCATTGTAAACATTTGTGAAAACCCAGAGATTATGTAACATCCATAGTTAACCCTAACTAAACTATGAATTTTGCGGAATAACATAACAATGTGTCAATGTAGGTTCATCGATTGTAACTAGCCCATGGCTCTGGTGCAGGTTGTTGCTATTTGGGGAGGTTGTGATGTGAAACACGGGTAGGGCGTATCTGAAAGCTCTGTACCTTCCTCTCAATTTTGCTATGAACTTAAAATTGATCTAAAAAACTGAAATCTGGTGGTGTTTTTTGTTTTTAAAAGGAAGTGGATGATGAACTTCAAACACATGCACACTGTTTTTACAATTCATTGATGGATAGTAATCTCTAAGGGGGCAAGAAACATGTTTATACTGCTTGCTTTATTCTTAACTTATTTTGAAATAATAATAAATTGGAAGGAAACTGTAGAAGCAGTAGAGAGAGATCTTCTGTACCTTTCATCTAGTTTCCCCAGGGTTTTTTGCATAACATTTTGCATAACTTTAATACAATGTCAAAATCAGGAAACTGATGTGGGCAAAATGTGTGTGTTCATGTGAAAATGCGTGTAACCACAACCATGATACCTTGTTCAAGTAAGTGCTAAGGTAGTCAATAATACTGTGAAGTAACTCAGTGAATGAATAAGCAAGAAGCTGAATGGATGCCTGAATCTATAACATAAATGAATAGCACATAGTTCTTATAGTATAGGCTCAGTCAATCTCACAAATCATTTTATTTTTATCTTTATAAAGTCTGGATCTAAGAATTGCTTATAAATGCACGGATTGGGAGCCCACCCTCACACTATTAAAGAGTCATGCCTTCCGTTTCAAGCTGGCTAACTGAGCCAGCATGAGCTTTACATGCACTCTCCAGAAACATTCTTGTTGAAATAATATAACAAAAATTTCCTGATGACAGGAAAGAGTGCTATCCATGTGGAAAACAAACAAAAAAACACACAATAAAACAAAACAAACAAACAACAACAAAAAAAATCTTTCTCACCAGATTCATAACAGGTGACGGGAAAGGCTGCACGTGAGAAAACAGGAACTAGTAAGTGGAAGGGATACCAATCAACAGTCCATTCTCAGTCCCGGAGCTCCGAAAACCAAGAGCTACAAATAAAAGATATTCTGGGTACAAGTCATGGAAGAAGTGTGCCAGACCCAGTCACAGAGCATTGGATCATGGTGACCTCCCAGTGCATACTGGAGGCAGACTGCATTGGGCTGGGGGTGTAGGAGAGGGGTGCACGAGGCAGAGCCACTTCTTACCTGGAGTGGTGATGCTAAACAGAGCCAAGTGGCAGTGCCTCAGGCCCTGACAGAGCTCAAAAGCTCTACAGGGGGAGCTGGTACTTTTACCTTAGTCTCTAAAAATAAATGGATCTCGATCTGGCCAAACGAAACTGGAGAAAATTCTCCCTCAATTTTTGTCTGCTCACCTAAGCTTTTTCAGGAACTACCCCGGTATACAAACAAGTGTGACATTGTTTGTGAAAGAAATAAACTCAGCTCCAAGGCTGGTGTCAGGGAAGAGGCGCAGGAAGAACTCCTCCGCTGGGCTTGAGACCATGGCAGCTACAGGCACCGTGTGTCTTCTCACGGGAAGCCCACTGGCCCGGAGACTGCGGCGACTTACCGAGGTCTCCGTGGGCCTCTTCTCGGATAAGAGGCAAATAGGAGCAAAGAGAGAGCATAAAATGTCTGTAAATTCCTCATCAAAGTCCCCTGTGTTTAGAAAACATTTTTGCTTGCTTTTTATATTGGCGTTAAACACAAGGGAGAAACTTGCTCCTCTGTCTCCCAAGAGAAAAAATAAACAGTGAGACCCCATTTCACAGTGTGCCCACAGTTTCCCACCTGGGGAAATTGATCAGGGTATCTAAGTGCCTCCCACCAACCCTTTGCAAGAACTGTCACCTGTGTGTCCTGTTAAAGGGTCAGCTCTAAAATCTTCTGGGCGCACCATCCTCTCCCAGGGTCCCAGCTATGCAAGATCCTATCCTGCTGAGGGCTGTGGAGGTACAGGTGATCTCTCAAGACTGCTTAATCTTACACTTAAGAGGGAATAAAGGAGAAGCAAAACCTATTGACTGATCTCTGTTTGCTTCTTTGTTTCCTGAAATTTCCATCTTCTTGTGAATAGAAGAGTCAAAATATGTTCGATCCCAGAGAAGAGATGTATCCCTGAACTTTGCAAGATTTAAACATCTTGAAAAAATATACTAGCCTCTGATAGAAAAATCAATGAACACATACAAAGATTCTGCAGTTCAAAAGGAAACTCTCTAAGGAATTTAGCTAATGCAATCCAGTAAGAAAACAACATAATAAAAGATGTAAGTGAAAAAACAATGAGTGAAATTATCAGTTTGCAAATGATGTGACTGTCTAAGAAGAAAATGCAAGATTGTTTGGAAACCCATTGGGCCTAATAAGAGATTTAATTAAAGTAGCTGATTATAAAACCAACAAATATAAAAAGCAATTAGCTTTCCTATATAATAGCAATAACCTATTAGAAAATATAAAAAACCCTGCAGATTACATTTTCCTAGAGCAACCAAAACATGAAATGCATGTGAATACACTTTAAAATAAATGTAGTGACTTATAGGAACAGTTAACTAAGTGACATTTTAAAAATTTAGTAATTAAAAATCCAATTCAATGTTTCTGGTCAAAAGATGCCACCTTAAAGACTCCAGTTATCCCCAAATCAAAATTTTAGTTTCATGCAATTCAGGTGAAGACTCCAAATAGATTTTTAATTTAAAACTAGCAGATATTATTATTTTTTTAAGTTTATTTTTTATTTTTTGAGAGAGAGAGAGAGAAAGAGAGAGAGCGCAAGTGAGGGAGGAGCAGAGAGAGAGGGAGAACTAGCAGGTATTATTTTAAAGCACATCAGGAAACATACACTTTTGAAATTTTCCAAGAAGTTTTCTCTGTTTTTTTTAATGTTTATTTATTTATTTTTGAGAGAGAGAGAGAGTGAGGATGAGCTGTGGAGGGACAGAGAGAGAGAGAGAGAGAGAGAGAGAGAGAGAGAATCGCAAGCAGGTTCTGCACTAACAGCAAAGAGCCCGACACAGGGCTCGATCTCACAAACTGTGAGATCATGACCTGAGCCGGAATCAAGAGTTGGAAGCCTAATTGACTGAGCCACTCAGGCACCCCCCCCAAGGAGTTTTCTAAAATGAAAACAATAAGTAAAATGTAGCTGCTCATCTTAAAACAAGTCTGTGTTGGCTTAAGATTTGAAAGTGAAGGAACAGAATGAAAGGCCAGAAACAAATCAAATATCCATAAGACTTGACGATATAAGAAAAGTGCTTTTGAAATGAATAGGGGGCAAGGGGAAGATGACTGAATAAACAGTTGGCAGGATGCATGTGCTGGGGCTCACTGATGCTCCTGCCTCCCAGCACATACTTAACTCTGTGCTACCTGAAGCTCTTTGGGCTTGCTCTTCCCTCTGACTTGAACAGTCTTCCACCAAAGCTGTTCCTGGTCTCTGCTCAGTGTTCCCTCCTGAACGAGGCCTTCCTTGGCCTCCCTAAGATAGCACCCTGCAGGGGGTTTGAGGGATTTCCAGGCCGATCAATGAAAAAGGTCTGACCAGTAATGCACACAAGCGTTATTTAGGGGCTACTTTAACAAGTTTGTATGTGAGGAAGCTCTTCACATCAGCATGATCTAGAGGCTATGGTGCAAGGTCCCTGCTCAGAAGCAGAGGAGGTCAAGCGGGGAGTAGGATCAGGGAGAGGTTTATGTGTCCAGATGATGCCACTCACTGGCACCAGACAGCTCCAAAGTTGACAGCATCAGTTTGAGGTCTATACACCCCCAGAATTTATCTTATCTGTGCCTAGCAGATGTTGGACACAGTTTCAGGGTATACAAAGCAGGCAGGCTTTCAATGGCTAAATGTCTGTTACTTGGGGCTGTATTTAAAATAATTGGATGTAAAGTTTTGGTTTTGGTGCCAGTGGCATTTGAGCTAACAGATCTCAGTCTGCTGTGAAGAAATAAGCAACCTAGGAACCAATAGAGAGAGGCCATCTCTTATTTATATAAGGTACTCCCATCCCATTCTCTAGTTCCTTACCCCTTTCATATTTTGTTAACACTTATCACTCTGTGACACTATAATCTATATTTACTTGGTTTTTGTGTTTATTATCTTTTTTTTTTCATTAGAATATTTTACTCTATGAAGACAGGAACCGTATCATCTTTGTTCACAGCTGTTTACTCAGTGTCAAAAACAATTGAGTGCAGAGGTGCCTGGGTGGCTCAGTCAGTTAAGCGTCCGACTTCAGCTCGGGTCTTGATCTTGCAGTTCGTGGGTTTGAGCCCCATGTCAGACTCTATGCTGACAGCTCAGAGCCTGAAGCCTGCTTCAGATTCTGTGTCTCCCTCTCTCTCTGCACCTCCCCCACTCACACTCTGTCTCTCTTTCTCTCTCTCTCTCAAAAAATAAGTAAACATTAAAAAAAAATTGAATGCCTGAACAGAATGGTAGGTCAAAAAGCGTTTGCTGGAGGAAGGAAGAGAGGAAGAGAAAAAAAGAAAGGAGGTATACTTAAGTAAGCCATAAAGTAAGTTAAATGTTCCAATATAAACATGAAATTGTTTTTAGGAAAAAAATTTCAACATTTAGGGTGAGGAAGGATTTTTCTAAATGTGAAATCAAGGTAGAAATTATTAAGAAAGGCTAACAAATTTGACTAAATTATATAAAACACCAAATTTAAATTATAAAGGGAAATTTAAAAAACAAAATTATAAACTTATTAGAATATTTACAATATGAGTAATATTTGCATAGCTGATAACCAGTTAATTTGCTCACCAAATAAAGACTTTTGACAAATTAATAATAAGAAGATAAATACTTAATATAAAGAAATAAACACAAATATGTGAACAGGTAAAATACAAAACAGAAATTCAATTTTACCAGTAAGCAAACTTTAAATGTTAAATGTTGCCACTAAGTAAATAAATGCAAATAAGAATAACAAGGAACTGCCATGTTTTCCTATTAAGAAAAGAAAGTAGGTTTCAAGAAATTGGTAGGGCATCAGGTCATTTCTTCTTAATAAAATCCAAAATGGCATCAACAAAACATTAGGAAGCTTTTATTTCTGGGTCATATTTAGCTTTTCGGTACTTTTTAATTTTTCAGAAATACATAATTCTGACGTAATAAAAAAATTAAGTATACATAAAAAATATAGAGCCGTGATAAACCTTGGCTCCTTGGATGGGCCAATCCTGAAAAATAATGCCTCAGTACTGAGAATCGCCTAGGTCTGTTGCACCTGTCAGTAGCACGGAGGAGAGTGTGATTTTTTTCTCTGCTTTGGATGAGGACCGGGGGGTGAGGGTTAATACTGCACAGATGGATCTTGAAGTCCCACTAGAGGTTTCCAGGTGGTCAGTGGAGGAAAGGAATATAGGCAGAAGAGTAGAATGTGCAAAAGGAGAGGGTCACAAGACAGGATGGGGCACAGTAGTGTCATAATAAAAACAAGCGACATGTTGACTTCTCACTTCCCAGAATTCACAAGTGCCACCAAAAGTTTATCATGTGCAGGGCTCAGGTTGAAGTTCACCTCACAGGTTACGGGTAACAGACAGAATTCTCGATGAAATTTGCAAAGCAAGCGTCAGTAAAAAAGAGCGTGTTTCTCTAACCTCTCACCCTGGCAAGGGCTGGGGCAAGTCTCGAGTGTACCTCCCAGGAAAGAGAGCCAGCTTCTCTAGCTGTTCACCTCTCTTATTTATCAAGGGATAGGGCAAGTTCTTCAGCGATGGGGAAGGGAATCATGGTGGCAAGGAAAGGACTAGCACTAGGCAGGGTGGTTTAGATGTCAGTTGTTAACTCTAGTTGTTTAGGAAAGCCAGCCGCCTGCTGGAGACCCAAGAAGTTGAGTACAAGGGAGGCTCCATCTCCTGGCATGGGAAAAACCCATTGTCTCCCATGGCTCAACATCCGGGCAACTCAGTGAGCATTCCCAGGGTTGCTTTTAGACTCTTCTGTTTATCCAGACCAGGCTCCTAGGGTGGCTTTTGGACTATTCGGGTACCCATAGCAGAGGTCCACGATGTTTCAGTAATATTAATTTTACTGAGGCTAAATCTGACTGATCCACAGTATAAGATTACTGTGCACAGTACATCACTGAACTAGCGAATGAGACTAGCTGACCACCCAGAAGTCACAGCTCTACTAAACATCGTTTTGTGTCCTTATCCACAAATACACACGCACACTTTTACAACGAGGCTGTTCTTTTGTAAAAAGTGGGCACAAAAAGGGTGTCAACTGCCAATTCTCGTGGTGGCCATATAAAGAGTGAGACATTATGAGTTCTCGGACAGAAGAAAAGAAGGTGTGGGTAAATGACAAGAGAAATGTTAACTCACCTATTTGTTAAAGTTTGAATGATAATGAGTATAGCATTTAGAAAGAAGAAAGGGTGATTCGGGAATCTGTTTTAATGACTGCCTGAACCAATTCAAAAATTGCTCATGCAGTTAGAGATACAATAAATGAATGGTCAAATGGTGGTGAACTTGCAGTGTTAGCAGGTGTCTGACTCTTTACAGGAACCCATGCACAGCAAACGTATCATTAAGGCTTTGATGACATGTGCTGAAAAATAAAAGTTGGTTGGAAATTTTAGGAATTATTTTTTCCTTTGCAGAATTTAGATAACAGGGTTTTGTGAGGAGAGGGCTTCTTAATCCCACCTCTGTACAAATGTGGACTCTACTGGAATACATAACCCATTCATCATTCTTGGTCAGTGTTACTATAGAAATGTAATGCAACATTGTGTGGAGGTTATTTTCGTGACAAAATGTACTGTTATTACTATTTAAATTACCTTAGTTCTGCATTTATGGAGTCAGGGAAGTCACATTTTTTTTAGTTATAGCATACCACACTGTATGGAAAGAAATTATGTGACATCTAAGAAAATAGAGTGTCACAACTGCCTTGAGATATTTTTCTTTTGAATACCAAAGACTACTTTGGTACTCCCATAGGATAAACTGGGAGAGGAACAGCATAGGTGTTGATATTCAGCAGAGGGAGGTGGGTAGACCACTGTGAGGTTGTGTTTCCAGCAATGCACTTAGGTTAGAATCGCAGAAGGGTCACAATCATGAGAGTGACAGCATCGGATAGGTTTCCCTGGAAACCAATTCCCCCAAAAGATTTCCCAGGAAGTGGTGTGGAGGACAGGTTGGGAAGGAACCAGACTGGGAGAGTCAAGGTGACAATTTAGGAGAATATTTTCATAATCCTAAAAAGATGATAAGGATCTCAAGTTAGTCTCCAGTCCAGTGGTTCTCAATGCTGGCTGGATATTAGAGTCAGTTGGGGAGCTTTTGAAACTGCAGATTCCTGAATACCTTTCCAGATCAATTACATTAGAATCTCTGGGAGTGACACCTGGGCACCAATATTCTTCAAAGTTCCCCCAAATGATTCTGTTGCAAGATGAGAGTTGAAAATGCCACTGCAAACCATCACTGGCAATAGATGTGGATGTTTTCAAAAAAAATTCAGGAGGTAGAAGTTGATGATGACTGATAGAAATGGAGGAACAGGAAATATCTAATGTCAAGGTGCAGGTCTTGGACAGCTTGGAGGATACGGTGACACAACACTTATTAAGATGGAAAATATGGAGGACCTTCTCAGAGCTAAACACATTTCAAGCTTTGAATATACTACAACTTATAGTCACTTCAAAACCTAGCCTGTCCTACAAACCTACAACAGCAAAGAAAGCCTCTAATATTTGAAAAATATTTTTTTCAAATTGGTTGGCTAGTGTTAGGAAAATCCTATCCTCTCAACAGCCGCAAGAAAAAATGGCTTGACTGTAGATGCCTGCTCTCAAGGAAGATCTAGATAGTAAAATATCAATATTTCATCATGAAGATTTTGATCCTCTCTGGGATCAGATTTATCATTTCTTTAAGATTGAGGTGGAGTGTCTCCTCAGAGTGCACTCTTTGCAGAGTGCAAATTGGTTTAAATGGCCATGATGTTGCATAGAAATTATTAGATTTCAGTCTTCTTGAAAACCAATGTCTACCTGCAAGTATGTTCTCTTTCATCTCCTGCTGGCATTACCTGTTTTCTCTTGCTATTCTCAACCATTTAATGGTTGTATTTTCCTCTTAGGCAGGATCTCTGCACAAAGGACCCCAGCAGCACAAGGCGTATATTATCCTTAGAGCTAGTAGTTAATTACTATGACCATGGGTGAACTCCTCTGACTGGCTATTTCTGGGTCATGACTCCATCCTTGGTAGGAGGAATGGAGTTAACACCACCTAAATCATGTGTATTGAGACCTGGTTGGGGAAAGGATAATTGAGATACTGTCGTCAGCAGAAATATATGCAGGGCAAGCAAAGCAACAGGTGCCAGGTAAAACTTCAGCAAGCCTCCAATTTTCCATTCCTTTAGGCCTCACCAGAGTCCGTCCCATGAACCCCAGGGATAGTCCATGGATTACTATGTTCCTTCCCCAGTCTCTATGATAGTTATGGCCATGCTTTATGGGGAGGCCCCGGAGGTTTCGGAGAAAAGACCATTCTGGAAGAAAGAGCTAAAATGAAGGCCAGCTTGTGCCATTCACAACAGGGCTGTCTCTCTTGTTTCTTATCCCAGAGCCCCTTATACCAGAGTTCCTCTTTTCTATTTTGCTGACTTTGATAAATGAATAAATGAATGAATAAATAGATGAATGAATGAATGAACATATATTTGGATCCTACACATATGTTCCCCATAAATGCCACTCCAGCCTTCCTTCTTCCCTCCAAAAAATAAATTGGGTGATTATTGGAATAGAAGAGCTGAAAAAAATGAAAGTTCTTTACCTCAGGCTCTTGAGAAAACAAAACAGATATCTTGTGCAAAGTAATGCTTAATGAGTTAATTTCCAAAAGCCTAAAACACAGCCTTAAAAATGTTCTTTTAAAAAAAATAGCAGTTAACGTTTTGATAATCTACCCTAGGGAAGTCATCTAAAGCTGCTGATGATGCTTTTTGCAAAGAGATTTTTATCACAGGGCTATTTATAACAGCAGAAAATTGTAAACAACTTAAATGTCCAACATTGAAGAAACAGCTAACTAACATATGCTACCTCCCCTCAAAGAATATAATGTACCATTAAAAATAATGTTAATAATAAATTTGTAATGGTATACAAAAATTCTCATAAAGTAAATGAAAAGCAAGATAAAGAACTATGTATGCACAATGGACTTCAGCTATATAAAGTAAAGCCTTGCACAGAAAAAAGAATGTGGAAAACTGTTGGTGGTAGTGATGATAAAACATACGATCCTCCTTCTCTCGCAACTTTCTACTTTTCTCTCGCTTCCATATTTATGGTAAACATAACTGACGTTCAGTTCTTCAATGACATCTTCATTGACCTGTCAGAAGAATTTGACAGAGCTAATCACCCCCTGCTCCCTGAAGTGCTTTCCAAGCTTGCCTTCCAGAACAACATACTCTCCTGATTTTTCTCCCACCCCACTCGTTCCTTCTTCCCTGTCGCCTTTCCCTGTTTCTCGTTTTCTCCCTGATCAATTAGTTTTGGGTGTCCCAGAACTTGGTCCTCAGAACTTTACACTTTCCTAGCCACACCCACATCTTTGGTGATCTCATAGAGCAGCACGACTTTACACCTCATCCATATGCCAATAACTTTCCCATTTGTATCTCCAGACTAGACCTCACTCCTAAATTCTAGACTTGAATATACAACCCGACTAGACATTGCCACAAAAAGATGTTCAAACAGTCCATGCCCAGAGCTAAATTCCTGATATTCTCTCCCTACACCTACTTCATTTGGATCCTTTCCCATCTGTATCAGTTTGGATTTTGTCTATCAATTAAAGTCACTCTAAGTATTATAGGAATATAGCAGTTAAATGGGTACTTTCTCAAATGTTAATAGAGCTGGAGGAATGAAGACCAAGAAGCCAGATGGTTGAGGTGTCGGGAGTGGCTCAGTCTGTTAAGCATCTGACTCTTGATTTCAGCTCAGGTCATGATCTCATAGTTCGTGAGATCGAACCCTGCGTCAGGCTCTGTGCTGACAGTGTAGAGCCTGCTAGGGATTCTCTCTCTCTCTCCCCCCCACTTGCACTCTTTCTCTCTCTCAAAATAAATAAATAAACATGAAAAAAAAAACTTTAAAAAAGAATCCAGGTGGTCAGTGAAAGATCCCCCAAAAGCCAGTGGTTCTCAAATATTCCCTTGAGTACAGCAGCAATTCTCAAGTTCTCTGGCAAAGCTCCCACCAACTGTCTCAACTGCAGAAGCAAAACAGTCTCTTTCAAAAGCCTGAGAAGCCACTGTAAATCTTGCAGCTGCCTATACATATGCTTTCTATGGCCTACTGACAGAATGGTCTCTCCTCTTTTACTTCTCAAATTTCACACTGAAAATTGTAACCTGGAACAACATGGGGAAGGAGAATCTAGAAAATGTGGTTCCTAGAAGTGTGATACCTAGAAAACATGGTACCATTTCAGTTGATGGCAGTACCACTCTTAGAGCTACTCAAAACAAAAACCTCAGAGATATGTTTGACTCTTCCTTTCATACTCCATTTCCAGTCTATCAGGAAATTCAGTTGTCTCAACCTTCAAATATATCCAGTAATGGCCACTGGAGTGTAAGCTCCATTAGAGAAAGATGTTTATCTATTTCATTCACTACATTTAGAAGAGTGTCTGGCACATAGTGGGCCATTTAATAAATATTCGTTGAATAAGTGAACTAGTGATACCACACCAACTCTCTTTTGGTTACTATTTGCATGGATTTCCCCCCCATCCTTTCAGTTTCATCTTATTTGTGTCTTTGAATCTAAAGTGAGTGTCTTTTAGACAGCATATAGCTGGATAATGATTCTTAACAATTCTGTACCTTTTGATTAGACAGTTTAATCCATTTACATCTAAAGTAATTACAAGGCAAGGCTTCTGCCATTTTGCTATTTGTTTTCTGTTTATAGCTTTTTTGTTCCTGTATTCTTTTATTACTGCCTCTTTTTGTGAATAATTGATGTTTTTGGTGTATAGTTTTTATTTTTTTTAGTTTATTTTTTTCTTAGTGGTTCCCCAGGGGATTACAATTGGTATCTTAACTTAGTAGCTGTTATAATTCGTATAATCAGGTTTGAAAATTAATACCAACTTAGTTTCAACAGTATACAAAAACTTTGTGCTTTTACATCTTCATTCTTTTTTCCTGTTGCAAGTAACAAATTACATCTTTACACAGCACATATCCATTAACATAAATTTGTAATTACTGTTTTATGCAATTGTCTTTTTTTTTTTAATTTTTTTTTCCAACGTTTTTTATTTATTTTTGGGACAGAGAGAGACAGAGCATGAACGGGGGAGGGGCAGAGAGAGAGGGAGACACAGAGTCGGAAACAGGCTCCAGGCTCCGAGCCATCAGCCCAGAGCCTGATGCGGGGCTCGAACTCATGGACCGCGAGATCGTGACCTGGCTGAAGTCAGACGCTTAACCGACTGCGCCACCCAGGCGCCCCTTATGCAATTGTCTTTTAAAGCATATTGAGTGAACATGAAGAGTAACAAACCTGAAATATAATATACTAGCTTTTATATTTACCTTTGCCATGAATCTTACTGTTCTTTATTTTTTCACATGGTTTCTACTTGCTGTTTTGTGGCCTTTCATTTCAGCCTGAAGGACTCCCTTTAACATTTCTCCTGAGGCATGTTCATGGCTGAAGAACTTTTCATTTTTCATATCGGGATATCTTAATTTCTCCTTCATTTTTTTAATTAATTAATTAATTAATTAATTAATTTATTTATTTATTTATTTTAGAGAGACTGAGTGTGAGCTGGGGAGAGGCAGAAAGAGAGGAAGACACAGAACCAGAAGCAGACTCCAGGCACTGAGCTGTCAGCACAGAGCCCAACGTGAGGCTTAAATTCACAGGCCATGAGATCATGACCTGAGTCAAATTTGGATGCTTAACTGACTAAGACACCCAGGCACTTCTGTTTCATGTTTTTTGTTTTTTTAAAAAATATTTTTTTTTAACGTTTATTTATTTTTGAGACAGAGAGAGACAGAGCACGAATGGGGGAGGGACAGAGAGAGAGGGAGACACAGAATCGGAAGCAGGCTCCAGGCTCTGAGCCATCAGCCCAGAGCCCGATGGGGGGCTCAAACTCATGGACCGCGAGATCGTGACCTGAGCTGAAGTCGGACGCTCAACCGACTGAGCCACCCAGGCACCCCTTCTGTTTCATGTTTAAAAGCTGGTTTTGCTGCATATAAAACTTGACTGACAGTTTTTTCTTTCAGCACTTTAAATATGTCATCCCACTGCCTTCTGGCCTCCATGGTTTCAGAAGAGAAATATGCTGTTAATCTTATGCAGGCTCCCTTATATATGACATGTCAGTTCTCTTGTGCTGCTTTTAAGATTCTGTCTTTCTCTTTGGATTTCAACAGTTTAACTATAATGTGTCTTTGTGTAGATCTCTACAAGTTTATCCTGCTTGGAGTTCATTGGGATTTTTGCAAGGGTAGTGTCATGTCTTTCTTCAAATTGGGGAGCGTTTGGGCCATTATTTCTTCAAATATTCTTTCTACTCTTTTCTGTTTCTTTCTTCTCCTTCTGAGATGCCCAGAAGTGAAAGATTAGGGTTCTCTCCAGACTTTTCAGAGAATTCACGCATCCCTGAGCCCTGCGTGTGACCTTGATTCACCTGTATTCATGGGTGCTTTCAGCCTTTATTCCCCCAAATATCTTGTCTCCCAACCTCATCTTTCCCAGGCTTTTTGATCTCTCTATTGCTTTGTCCCTATTATTATTCTTTGGTCCATACTGCCGTATTCAATACCTTTGTCTTTATATGTTTTCAACAAGTACCACTTGGGAAGTGTTTCAGTCCTGAGAACACTCCAAGCCAGGTGAAATGAAGGCACACTTTGTACCAGTGCTTAAAGGGAGCTGCTGGACAAGTCAAAACATACAACCACAGCAATTTGAGAATGAGATTTGTATTGATCCCTGTGGCAGTAGCAACCTGCACCAGGAATGTGGTGTCTTTATGGCCATTGCTGATCTGGGGACTAGGGTATGGAAGGAAGGCAGTGTAAAATGTTGTAGCACTCTCTTACCACAATGCAGCAAATTCTTAGGCTTTCCCCTGGTTGTTGTAAGTTTTTTACTATATTTCAGCGTTCTTTGAAAGTTGATTCTGAGAGTTCAGGGATTTCCTTACTCTACCATTTTCAGTAATACCACTTCCACTCTTTTCTGGCTTCTTAAGTTACTTAATTTACTTTCATACTTATTTCTTTTCTAATATAGGCATTTAGGGATTATAAGTATTTCTCAAAGATACTTGAATTGCCTCTCACAAGTTCTGACAGCTACTGTTTTCCTTACTATATCATTATGATTAATTAACCTATGATTTTTATTATGATTTCTTCTTGGACAAATAATTATTTAGAAGTATGTTTTTTAATTTTCAAAAGTACCAGGGTTGTCTAGTTATGTCTTGGCTATTGTTAGCTTAATGTCTTGCATGTTTTGGATATTTTGAAATTGGATGAAACATGACACATGGTCTAATGCATATCAATTTCATAATGTGCTAGGTGCCTTCGAAAATATGTGTTCTCCAGATCTGAGGGGCATTACTTATATATTTATATCAGGTCAAGTTTGTTTATTGTATAATTCAAATCTTTTCTATTCTTAGTGATTTTTTATCTACTTGACCTATAAATAATTAAAAGAAATTGCTAAAATCTGCAGGTATGGTGGTAGATTTGTCTACTTCTCCCTATAGTTCTATTATTTTTTATTTTATTTATTCTAAAGATTTAGAATTCCTACATCTTCCCAATGAATTAAACTTTTAATCAATATTCAGTAACTTTTTATCTTCAGCAATGCTGTTAGCCTTTAAGATTTTATCTTGTATTGATGTATCTATAGCATCTTTGTTTTAGTTAATATTTGTCTGATGTATTCTTTTTTTAAAACATTTTGTGTTTTGGGGGGTGTCTGGCTGGCTCTGTCAGAAAAGCATACAACTCTTGATCTCATGGTTGTGAGTTTGGACCCCAAGTTGGGTGTAGAGATTACTTAAATAAATACAACTTTAAAAACACACAACATTTTGTATTTTTATGTTAGGTGCTTCCTTTTTCTTCTTTCCTTAGAGCAAGTACTCATGTGCTAGTCTTTTGTGCAGTTTGACTGACTGCCATAAAGGAGAAGTGGGCCTTAGATAGAAGATAAGGGAAAGCAGAGGAGGTGGGAAGGAGTCCTGAGGCTGGGTGACTTTCTTGGAGCCTGGCAAGGCTCAACAAATATTTGTTGAACCACCAAAGTGAATGTTTATGGCCAGGTTTTCTTCCTAGCCTTGGCCTTGGAACCAGATAAAGTCTCCTCATGACTTTTTTGTGTTTGAAACTCTAGGAGTTGCATTAAGAAACCCTGATCTCCTAGGCCTTCTGTTCATAATAGACACTCCATTTGGTTTGTGATTCAAAACAACACACATGATTTCCTCATCCTAAATCTGAAATACTGTCTGAGAATTGTGTGGGAAATTTAAAACCCAGACTTTGTCAGTTTTCTTATATCTGAGGATTGGTGTCCTTCAGTTCCAGAAAATTCATAGCCACTATCTCTTTGAATAGTGCCTCTTTTCCTTTCTCTTTTTCATCTTCTGGAACTCCAATGAGATTTGTGTTGGACTTTCTCATTCTATTCACTATGGGTTTTAACTTCTCTTTGATCCACCTCCTTGTCTTTATTGCCTTCAGGGTGATTTCTTCAGACCTATCTTCAAGCTTACAGTTCTCTATTCATCTGGTTCTAGTCTTCTATTTAGCATGTTTATTGAGATTTTAATTTTAATTATTACATAATTTCTCTTCATTTCTAAAAGTTCTATTTTGTTCTTGTTTTAATATATCTGCTCAGTTACAGTTGCCTTTTAATCTCGTCAAATTTATAATCCCCTGCTTTAACATTTTTTAAAGGTTATATAATATAATACTGGTTACTTGATAATTTCCAATGAAATCGCTGTACACCTATTTTCTGTGTGTACGCAGATGTTTATGTTTGCACGGAGGAATTTTCCAAAGGCCATAGGACACTCATGAGAGAACGAGAGTCAAAAAAGGCAAATAAAGTCTTAGTATTACTATGAAAATAGTTTTGACCTGATAGACTGAGGGTCTCGGGGACCATGAGGGGTCCTCAGATCACACTTTGAGAATTGCTTTCCCAAAGTGTCCGTGGCTTTAATGAATTATTTTTCTCCCGTGCATCCAGAATTACCCTGGGGAAATGCCCTGGGCAACTTTGGGAAGGTATCAACCTTGGGAACATTGAGAAGATGAAAACTCCAATCATGTTCCTTAAGGCTTCATTTTCTCTGGAACTCTATTCGAGAATGACTGCAAGCAAGTTTTTAAAAAATCGAATGTAACCGTATGATGTTTTTGCTCCACAACCAATGTGTTCTTCCCCCTCTCCTCTTTAGCATTTCTATCGCTACATAATCCTCCATTTGGACAACTATATCATGAGGCTTTTACTGCCATAACGAAGGTTTATTAAAGGAATGTGAAAACAAAATAGTCTACTTCTTGGCTTTTGAATTTCAAGTGATATGGAAGAAAAGCTGAAAAGCTAGACTACCTGGATCCAGAAATGGGAAAGGGTGAGGAGACACATGCAGGAGACAAGAGCCAAGACATCAGGGCATTGCTGAAAAGGAGACCTTGAGCCTTGAGCCACTCCAGGACAAACATTAGGGGGATATGGGAGGGGAACTACAAGTCAGAGAAATTCAAGGGCAAGGGGATCTATGACCCACATTCTCCAGAGGTAGTCCAGGGAGTGAGTGAGGGGGGTTCCCCCTCCCACAACCCAGCACTGAAAGTGAGAAGAAATATCTGTGTGGGTGTGTAGGCAGAGAGTCTGAAATAGCCACATGCAGTCTGCAGAGACTGCCCTTATCCTGGTGCAGGGACAGAGGAATGTATTCTGAGCAACCAAGGAAGACAGAGCCGGTGGCCTAAAGGGGCCATGCAACTGGAACAAGGCAGGCATCACTTTGATCTGCTGATCAACCAACAGCAAGATGGGATTGAGGACTTCTTAGTAGACGCCAGTGAGTATAAGGTAAGACACCTAGGACCAGACGCCATGCACACAGACAGGCACCCATACACACACACACGACTTAATACTGCATAAGTTTTCTAGAACTTAAAGAGGACTACAGAGACAGGGGAAGAGTAAACACTTAATTGACTGCAATTAAGTTTTCGACATCCAGCAGAGTAGGAGTTCACACTAGCAATTAATTTCAGGTTTAGAAGATGAAGAATGTTATTTTTCTTGTACACTACAAACAAAAGTGTAACAAATACTCAGATCCCAGGATGCCTTAGCTGCCGTGACAGGCAGGAGGAGGTGGAGAGGGGAAGGAGGGAGGGCATGTGGGCACCGCTGCCCGGCTGCTTCCCTTCTATGGGGGCTGCATCACAAATGAGGCTCATCGTGGCTCTAGGCATGTTTACTACTCAGCAAGGCTCTCAGCCAGAGAACATAATTGATGTGCACAGAGCCAGGCTGTTGCAAGCTCATGGTGCAAGGGCCTCTATTTCAGAGAAAAAGGAATTGGGCCTCTGCCAGTCATGTACCTTTTATGCTTTCATGTGGGCATCAGTCAGACCCTGGTTTCCGTCAGACAAACCAGGAAAAATAAAACTGTCAGAATCCAGGCACGCTCTTTATTGGGACTGTTAGCTTGGTAATGGAAGGGAATGTTATTGCTCTAGGCATTTGCATAATATCTATTGATCAAGCCTCCTCCACACTCCTATTCTTCATGCTGGGTTCTGGCAGTGGGGGAGGATTGTTTGGGTCTCACATCACACTCTTCACACTCAGGCCTGGGCGCAGTCACTAACACAGTTTAAGAACAGGGCCGGAAGTCCCCTTGGTGACCAAAAGAGGCAGCCTCAGGCTGGGGCAGCAGTGTGAGATTGGGAGTTGAGGTGGCTGGGCTTTATTTACAGCTCTGCCTCCACCTTGCTGTGTGACCTTGGGCAAGCGGCCAGCCCATTCTGCTCCTGTCCGCATTCCACACTGCCTGGAATCCCTCCATTAAAGAGTCCCTCCTGGGCCAAGGTTTGATGCCCCCATTAAAATGAAAGTACTGTGGAGAGCGTAAGTGGCTTCAACCATTAGCCCTGGAAAATTAGCTGTCAGTTAGATTTGTTTGCAATGGAGAGCCCTTTACTTCTGGTGGGCTGAAATGGGGGCGAGAGTGGGGAAGAGTAACTGGGGTGTTGGGACTCTCGTGCCTGGGGGTGGGGTGGGTGACATAGAGAGGGGTCCTGGCGAGTCATTATGGAATCATAGACACAGGTCCGGGAGACACAGCTTGGGTCATTGCATCCACTGCGCCTGAATCCCTGTCAAATGGATGGAGGATCTTTGCATAATCCCCTCTAATAATGGGGATAAGCTACTTCAAAGCTCCAAGATATTACTGAGAAAAGGCCCTTAGCCAGCCACATATTAGTCTCAAGTTGAATGTTTTTCCCAGGTGACAGCCCTTAAAGGAATGCCTGACAGGCACACACTAAGGTCAAGAGTGTGACCTTGAAACTTCTAGATAAATAATATCCCATCCCTCCTCTGCACAGTATGCAACCCCAACAAAGCTGAGCCCCCTTGTGGCCAGTCTCAGCCTGATGTCGTGCTCCAAAGAAGCATCCAACTTCAGTCTTAAAGGAAACCTCTCAGGATGTGGAGAAACGGGAACCCTCTTGCACTGTTGGTGGGAATGCAAACTGGTGCAGCCACTCTGGAAAACAGTGTGGAGGTTCCTCAGAAAATTAAAAATAGACCTACCCTATGACCCAGCAATAGCACTGCTAGGAATTTACCCAAGGGATACAGGAGTGCTGATGCATAGGGGCACTTGTACCCCAATGTTTATAGCAGCACTTTCAACAATAGCCAAATTATGGAAAGAGCCTAAATGTCCTTCAACTGATGAATGGATAAAGAAATTGTGGTTTATATACACAATGGAGTACTACGTGGCAATGAGAAAGAATGAAATATGGCCCTTTGTAGCAACGTGGATGGAACTGGAGAGTGTGATGCTAAGTGAAATAAACCATACAGAGAAAGACAGATACCATGTGGTTTCGCTCTTATGTGGATCCTGAGAAACTTAACAGAAACCCATGGGGGAGGGGAAGGAAAAAAAAAAAAAAAGAGGTTAGAGTGGGAGAGAGCCAAAGCATAAGAGACTCTTAAAAACTGAGAACAAACTGAGGGTTGATGGGGGGTGGGTGATGGGTATTGAGGAGGGCACCTTTTGGGATGAGCACTGGGTGTTGTATGGAAACCAATTTGACAATAAATTTCATATATTGAAGAAATAAAAAATAAAAAAAAAAAAAAGAAAGGAAACCTCTCAGATGCAATGGCATTTATCCGTGGGGATAAATTGTAAGAAACCCCGAAAAGTGTCTTAAAATTTCTCTCTACCCATCCATTTACCTCTCCCGAAGTCTCCATCAGCTGCTCAGAGTCTCTTCATTGTCTGACTCCTAGGCTCTCTCTTCCCCAAATTTCTTCTCAATCCTGCTAAGGAAAGAGGGAAGGGGATAGAAAGGAAAGTAAGGAGAAGAAAAGAAGGAAAAGCTTACATTATTGCTATGTTCCAAACACTTATGATATTTAATCTTGACAAAGTAAGTATGTATACTTATCTCGTTTTTTTTTTTTAATTTTTTTTAATGTTTATTTATTTTTGAGAGAGACAGAGACAGAATGCCAGTGTGTTGGGACAGAGAGAAAGGGAGACGAATCTGAAACAGGCTCCAGGCTCTGAGCTGTCAGCACAGAGCCCAACGCGAGGCTCTAACTCACGAGCTGCGAGATCATGACCTGAGCTGAAGTCGGACGCTCAACCGACTGAGCCACCCAGGTGCCCCTACTTATCTCAGTTTTATAAGGTAGCAACAAAGACCCAAGGTGTCTAAGTAAGTTGCCCAAGGTCACAGAGCAATTAAGTGGCAAACAAGGACTATGTCACAGGCCAGACCCAGTTACACTCAAAATAATTCATATCCTCCTGAGACCTGGAGAAGCAAGCCCTGGGGACCCAGGCATGGGATGTAGAATAAAGCAGAAAGTACAGAGGTGACAAGATGCTAATCACAGTTTGACCCTGATTATAAAACCTGCTCCAATTGAAGTTCAGTTTCATCTCTGTAGAAGGTTTCCTTTGTATTCCAAGTCTGATGAGAAGTCTGCACACTAAAAATGGAGATTTGCTGAACATGTAAAATTCAGGCCCTTAGTTAAATCTTTTAAGAAGACTCTTCCTGGGTTTGCCCTTAATCTTTTGTTTCCATCTAATTTTAGTGTCTAGAACTTGACTAGGGGAGTAGAGAAGGCTGTTATGAGTCTCATCCATGAGTCTGTCACAGTCCAGTTGGAAAGACTAGTAAATAAAATGACACCCTAAACGATGAATGGCGATGGGTGCTTCATACTTCCATGCCGTCATGCATGCTGCTCTCTTGCTGTCATCCGTCTAGCAAAGCACTGCTCAGTCTTTGAGATACAAAGCTCAAGGGGCACCTCGGTGAAGCCTACCTTGTCCTCTGGGCTCCTACCCTAGCAGAGCTGATCGGTCACCCCATCCTTTGTACAGATACCATGCAAAAACGTGTTAAATTATTTTACATGACTCCCTTTGACACCAGAATGTGAGCAAGTTGAGGACAGGGATGGGGTTCTCTTCCTCGGGGGATGTCTAGCACATGATATGGTATGTGAAGCCTAGTGGGCAGCAATCAATAATTATAGACTGATGATCACTTAAAGGAATACTAGATGAAATGGTACAAGTCAGAGTCTGCCCTCCAGGGGCACATGGGGGGAACTCCATGCAGAGGTAACCCTTGCAGTGGGTCTTAAAGGGTGACAACATCTGGGGTTGTTGATGCTGCCAAAAGTGCAAGAGAAAGTCACCAGTGGGGAAGGTAAGACAGAATAAAAAGTCCAGAAATACGAGGATGTCTTCCCAGGGATTTCATGGTGGCCTGATTTCAAATATCCCTTCCTGTTGTCAGACACCGTTACAGCTTCAGAATGAGAGAAGATGGATGTTATTCAGAATCACAGATCGGGCCTAGTGCTCATCAGGAATAGGCGTGCGAACAGGGCTGCCCAAAATGATAACTGGAGTTTGAGACACAAAGAAGGCATGAGGTGACAACAACCCAACACGAAGAAAAAGGCCCAGCCACGTTGAAGCCCTTAAATTCACTTTGACAGTTCAACCAACATTTGCAGAAATCTTGCCAGGGCCAGGAGGGTTACCCAACATCCGAGCGCCTTCCCAACCCCTCTGCTCTCATTCCTTCTCCTGAGGTCTGTTTTCTGTAACAGCTGGTCAACTGGACATAGGGCTAGGCACATCAAAACTTGCTTTCAGACAGGATTTTTAGGGCAATGAATATACTCTGTGTGATGCTATCTATAATGCTGGTTCCATTTTATTATATATTGGCCCAAGATCCTGGGACATACATCATCAAGAGAAAATCCTAATGTAAACCATAGACTTTAGGTGATTATGATGCGTCAGTATTTTCATTAATGGTAACAAATGTACCACTCCAGTGGGTGACGTTCATAATGGGGGAGGCTGTGCATATGTGAGGGCAGGGGGTATATGGCAATTCATTGTACTCCTGCTTAATTTTGCTGTGACCCTAAAACTGCTCTAAAAATAAAGATGTTATAAAATAACACAAAAACTTCCTCTCAGGAAATCCAAAGAAAGAACGAAAGACCCACAATCTACCCATGCAGACACGTTCTTGTACATTCAGTGACCAGCTCTGGCGATTCTGTTTGATGGTAACACTTGCTGCTTCTAAGGACGGAGTTGAGTGAGTGGAAGTCAAGAGTAGGTGGAAGGTGGCTTTCTTATTTTTAGTTTTTATTCTTCATATTGAAATATGAAGTTTAATCCTGTGCACACATTACCAACATCAGTTTAATGAATGTTCACAAACTGAGTATACCTATGTAACCAGAACCCAAATCAAGAAACAGAGCACCGCTGGTTTCCCCCGATCTCCTTCCACCATCTTCTAGCCCCCACCCCTCACCTCCGCCAAGGGTAATCCCAGAAGCAGAGGAGAGCTTCCCCTTATTGTATATTCCAGATGAAGCCTTACAGTAGGCATGCGTTTTATGTGTGGCTCCTTTGGCACAGCATTCTGTTCAAGAGATTCGTCAACATTGTTGCACATATTGTAGACCCTTCACACTCTTTATTGAATGGCTCCACTGTATGAATATAGCACAATTTATTTCTCCATTCTACTCGTGATGGCCATTTGGGTAATTTCCAGTTTAAAGCTATTATGAATAGTGCTGCCTTGAACACTGTGAGACATCTATTTTTATTATTTGTACTGCTTGAATTGTGTATTGTGTGCTGGTGTTACTCTAAAAAATGTTTTAAAAATACTTCCCAGGCCATTTTAGCTGGGATCAGAAAATTAGCTTCTTCTCTGCTGACAAGTAGGCAGAAAAAAAAAAAAATACTAATAATGGTTCCTATTTACTGAATGTTTACTCAGCCAACTCTTCGCAAAACAAACAAACGAAGAACTATTTACATGTATTTTCTCATTTAATCCTACAAATTGCCTGCGCTATGGATGTTTTCATTACTCCTATTGTAGACCTGTGGAAACTGACCCTGATGGAGGTTGCATGACTTGCCCCAAACCATAGTGCCCGTGAGTGGAGAAGCCAACACAAAGCAGGTCCCTGCCTCCGGAGCTTGCGCAGTCAGCCTCCACGTCCGCTGGGCAGGGCTGGGGGTTCGGGGACCTGTCAGACAGTGGGGAGGTGGGGCTCAACGGCAGCAGCTCCAGCTGGCAGCCTGGCCCAGTGCAAGAGTAGGAGTTGTTCTCTCTCCTGCCTTTGTGTCCTCATTAATCAAATCCTTTGAAGATGAAAGAGAGTGAGATTGGATTTTTGTTAAGATGAAAGGAAGGAATCTGCTCCCATCTGGTACCTTCAAAACTCTCCTATGTAAGCCAGCAGGGAGCCCTTCAGTGCAACCTGTCTGGCAGTTTGAAAATTCCCCAAGAATGCCAGAAAAATTTGGCAAAGTCACAAGCAATCTGGATCCACCAGCACTTGGGAATAAAGGAAAGATCAGGGGTCTAAGGTCTGCAGTAAGGGTCGGCCAGCTTTATCTAAACATTTTAGGCTTTGGGGGGCCATATGATCTCTGTCTCAGTCACCGAGTTCTGCTGGTGTAGCAGGAAAGCAGCCATGGACAATATGTGAGCAAATGGGCATGGCTGTGTTCCAATAACCTTGTGGATACTGTGATTTGAATTTCATATCATTTTCATGTGCCACAAAATGTTTTCACTCTTGTAATGTTGTTCAATTATTAAAACATTTGAAAAACCATTCTTAGTTTGAAAGCTCTACAAAATCAAGTGGCAGGATCTAAGTACCTGGGTGTGAGTCCTGGCTCATGTGCTTATCATTTGTGTGGCTTTCAACATGTTACTTAAATTCTTATCACTTCATTTCTCTCTTGGGGAAGTGAGCAGAGCAGGGACCATGCATTCAAAGCCTCCTTTGTGACCGGCACCGAGATACATGCTTTGTGTGCTTTACTCAATTTAATCTGCATAATGACCACAAGATACAGAAATTATATTATTGCCTTCCTTTGGACAATTACGGTGACGGAAAGAGATTATGTGTAAATTATGCCTGACCTGGTCTCCACTGTTGATGGAGGTTAATCCTTATCACATGCAGAAGTCCGTATGTTGGTTCAGTGATAGTGTCCCAGCTTCTCTAAGATTCTGTGATTTTTCTGAGTGTCTATAGTCGTCCTGAACCTTAGACGCAATCATTTCATCTAATTAGAATTATTCTATTCAATTAGAAATCTATAAAAGTCCAATTTACACTCCAAATTTCACTGAACCCAAACTTGAATGCAGACTCTCAATGGTCACTGATTCTATTTATGTGTAGGGTAGAGAGTTTGGCTCAGATACACTTATACAAACACTGCATTAAATAAACTAATGCATGTTAAATTTTTTAATGTTTATTTTCGAGAGGGAGAGACAGAATGCAAGTGGGGGAGGGGCAGAGAGAGTGGGAGACACAGAATCTGAAGCAGGCTCCAGGCTCCGAGCTGCCAGCACAGAGCCCTATGTGGGCTCGAACCCACGAACCATGAGATCACTACCTGAGCCAGAGTCGGACGCTTAACCGACTGAGCCACCCAGGTGCCCTTAAACTAACATATGTTAAATCCCTCACGCAACGCCAAAGGCGGTCAGCCAAAAATTTGTCTCCACCCTCTGCCCAGACTCAGCTATTTTTGGGGAAAAGGGAATGTCACTTAGAAAGATGAGGCCAAGGCCTTATAAAATGCACTGGAACTAACAGTCCAAGGCAGTAGGGTGTCCAGTGTATGAGTACTAGCTCTGAAGCCCAGGCAGCTCTCTTATTCCCAGGCTGATCCCTGTTTCTGCCTTAATCAATCACCCACTAGGCTAGGCATTGCTCTCATCTCACTGTGCTATTCTAGTGACCAACTGTGGCCCAAATCCTCCAGCTTTCTTCTGGCCCTGTGATTTGGTTCTGCTCCCTTCCTCTGCATGCTTGCTCCTATCTTCTGTCCCCTGTGAGCTTTGGCTCCATTCCCCACTCAACACAGACAACTCATTTTTGCCCCAATATATTATGCCACAGCTCAGACTCTTTTCGATAACTCTGACCTTGAACACCTCAGCTTGCCTTGTAAGTGATTCTCAACTGGAGGCAGTCCTGGGGCATTTAGAAATGCTTGGGCATTTGGAACTATCACACAATCCAGGGATGCCACATTTTCTGCAGTGCACAGTACGGTCTAGCCCAACAAAGAATTGCCCCATAAACAGCATATTTGCTGTTCAGCAAAACAATGGCCCTATCTCCGAACCTTCATCACAACTAGTATTTCTTGGTGTTCTATTCTCTCAAGTATTGGCTTGGTTGTATTCACCTTGTGAGCCAATCAGTTAATTTAATTAACACTGTCTTCATAGTGGATGCCAAATGTAGTAAATTAACTAGATAAATTAACAAGCATGCATTATAGAAAATAACATAGACGGTCTTTACTATAGATCAAGTTTAAACAAAGGCTGAGCCTCCTATTTATCAATTTTTTTCAGAAAACTATCTTCCAGAAAATTGGGTAGGAGCTCGGGACTGGGCTAGGAGCTAAGATCTTAGGTTATGCAGAGGCAGCCTTTAAAGACTCTCTCTAGACAATGAATGGTCATGCATCTCTTCCTGCCCTATCTCCTGTTGCATGTTGAGTTCTTTGGGAGACAGATGCTGAAACAGAATTAAGCATGCAAAAATTAGAGGGGATATAACATCTATAAAGGGAAGAAGAAAGATTATAAGAGGACCCATTGGAATATGATGACAACCTTACAGTTTCTACCAGCTCACTGTAGGACTCCCATGCTGGATGGAAATGACTAGACCCTTCTACTCACACCTTGCCCAGTCCTTGGCAGAGATTGTACTACTAATAGAGTGATCTCAACTAGGAAGCTGGGACAGACCCCGAGGAATCTAACAGCTGGAGGATGCCAGAAAACCACACTCTCCACAGTTGGACAGTGAGGTTTTTCTTCAAGAGGGATGTGAGCAGCCTGTCTCCATGTCTGCCTCACCTCCTTATGTGTAAGTCTGCCCCTTTTTTGCAGCAGGATGAAATGAGAACCAAATATTTCTTATTACAATTTACGACTTTCGCGCCAAACTGCTGCAACTCAGCTGCCTTTGGGCAAGAACTGCAAAGAAAAAAAACCCATTAAAAGAATTCTTCTGTTGGATAACTGCAAATGGAACTCCTCCCCTTCTCTTGGATTTTTAAAAATGCAAGACCATTGATGGGATGGATGGAAGAACATTCTTACTAGGAAAGCAAACTCTCAGTAAAGGAGGAAACAAGTTGTCCATGTCTTGTATTTACACCCAGAGTCAGTTTGATCCTCACGTTGTGCAATGGTGATGATGTACTGTCATGCCTCCAGAAGTTTCTCCCTAAAGTGGAGTGAGGAGGAGAAATGGCAGTGACTCAGTGCCTTATTTGTCCTCACTTCAAGGAAACGTATGCTCTTGCTGAACCTGATGTTTACACATATGAATATAAGAGTTCTTCACCACCCAGCAATACCAATGACCCACACTGGCCAGTTGGCCTCAAGTGTTGAGATTCTTGCCTTTGCACACAATGGAAGCAGACAATAGGTTTTAGGATGACTTGTGTTCCTTTAATCAGGCACATGATTTTTATTTGTTCAGTGGACCAATGGAAAAAGGGAGGCACTAGCGACATTCATGACTTATTAAGACTAACTGAAAATCTCAGGAACAGCTTTCTGTGAAGAGAGTGGTCTGATGAGAATGGATGTGATGGTTATTTACCTAATTGAGCAGTAATGACTGAGGTGCGGGCCACTTTCCCAGGATTAATAAAGAGCTGGGGAGTTGACAGTTTGGGCCATTAAGCTCAGCCTGTACTTAATCTTGGTGAAGGGCACAGTGCCAGGATCATATTAGTATTGCAAAATGAGTCTAAAACTTAGAAACACAAGAACTTACCTTTTTGAGAAATAATTTTAATTGGCAGTTAAGTACCTGACAGGTTGGGTAATGCAAATTCCATCAATAAACAAGTTTTTACATAAAGTCTTCAAATCTCATTCCATTTAGAGAGTCCTTAAGCATTTGGTTGTTAAAAAAAAGAGAGAGAGAAAGAGAAAGAGAAGGACTCTTAGCAATATCAAAAACGCTTTCATGTGCAACCACAAGCAATTACCACCTCCCTTGCTTTAAAAACAAAACAAACAACCACACCAGAGACGTTGAGTTGAGCTGGAAGCGTTGTATACCCTGGAGATTCACTGTTGACATTGCCATCTACAGTGTCCTCCAGGAAAACCAAAGCACCTCTCATCCATAACACCATAGCTGAAGCTAAAATAACCTTACGTTGTCAGAAATGTCAAAGTCATTGTTAAAATTGTTTGTATTCAGTAGTCCTGTTATCCAGTGCGACAAATGCTCATGTGCTACTCATTTGCCAAAAAAAGTTACTCGGCTTGCTACGTGTTCATTATTCCTGTAGTCCTGCTTTGTAAGGGAAAATATGAACATCAGCTGAGAGCAAGGAGAACCTAAGAAATGGTGCTTCAACTCATTCTCTATGTAGGTGAATCCCTCACTAGCGGCCTTGCATTTTCAAGAGCTTTGCAAATCTGTTCAGTTGGCCATTTCCTCCTTTATCTTGCAAGTACTGAGTATCTCACAAGACACCCTGAAAAAAGATGAGGCTATAAACATGAGTGAGGCACAGCCACTACTAATCAGGAGCTTACCATCTAGCAGAGATCTCAGAATCTAGAGAGCTCTTTTAGAATTCTTCTTGGGGATCAAAATTTCCAACCACATTCCTCCTTCCAGCATCTTGACTCCAAAATCATTACCTTAAGTAATGATTACCTTAAGTAATCATTACATTACTTTGAAGGACACAGTTAATGGGACTCAGTCTGCTCTGTGAAACCACATCTGCTGAGGCGGCCAATCAAGCAACAACAGTGATAATATCGCCATTCATTTACCAGAAAGTTACCACGCTCTTACCATGTAATAAGAAGATGTTAGGGTCTGGAGACATGATGGCACATTAAAAAAAATCTTTATATCTCATAACAAAATTAGAGAAAAATACAAAAAATAAATGTGTTCATGTGTTATGGTACTTTGATGGTAAGCTAGGGAGAGGCCCAGGGGAGGTAATCAACCAATCCCAGTATGTAGAAAAGGCTTCATAAAGGTGGTAACCTTGAACTAAACCCAGAGGAGTTAGGATATCCTTAAGCAGAGGTGCATAAAGAAACTCCCAAGCGAAGAGAGCAACATGAAGAAAGGGGCTGGCAGAGTGAATGGCCAGGAATGGTCAAGGAACAGTAAGGGTCTCCCATAGAAGGTCTGTTGGCTGCATCTTCTTTATGCTTTACTGGACTAACCAACAGTCTCCATCCTTCACACACCCTGACTAACTAGCACCCACGACTAGCAGGATAGTCCCTAAGAAGCTGTCCATTTCTGCTCCCACTACTTAGGTTATAGGAGTCACAGGGGTCTGTTCCCAAACCAGTTTATGCCAGTTGTTCTCATTATTGAAACTATATAATGGACATAAACAACATGAAAGGGTTGTTTCTGGGAAAATTAAGTTGGATACATTGCAAAGACTTTTTTTTTTTTCCTGAGTCACTAAAAGAAGCAATAGAATTAAGCACAGGGAATGTAACTATAAAAGAATGAAAAAGGATTATAAAAATCTCTACAATGAGATTCTGCCTCAAATTGCTTCGCTGGTATCTCAAGTTTTCCAATTTAAAGAAAACAAAACTGGAAATCATAAAAGATGCATTATGGATGTATTTTCTGCACACAAAAGAAAGATGATGCATAAAATCAAATAAAACTCTTGGCCCTACATTAAAGAAATGGATAAATACATGCACATTAATGTTTTATATAAAAATGTTTTAAGATGGTGTTGTGTGTGTGCTTCCTTTTTTTAACCAACGTTTTGATCAATTAACCAGCTGTCAGTATAACTGCTGGTTGAAAGAGTTTCCCTTATGGTATGAATTTGTAATAGGACCAGAAAAGATCAGACCTAAGAGGTAGGCAGGAAGGCTCCAAAAGTCACAGTAGGACGATTTGTAGTTTATACTGTAGAGCAGGAGGTGGGGGGGGGGGGGGGGGGGGGAGGGGGAGGAAAACTGTAGCCCTCCCACCAAATCCAGCCTGCAGCCTATTTTTATAAACAAAGTTATTATTGGGACACAGCTATGTTTGTTCAGTTAGAGGACAGTCTATGGCTGCTTCCACTCTACAGTGGCAGAACTGAGGAGTTGTTACAGAGACAGTGTGAAGGTATACATGAGGGTTTGGTTTATGCCTTCAGGAAAGGTATGAAATCATGCCCTCCTGCCCAGTTACCTCTCAACAAAAACCTTAGGCCACTGTGTGACCAAACACTGTTGCCCCAGAGCACAGGGGAATACACAGAAACAAACAATAAAAAACCCTCAACTCTTGGGGATGGGGGCATACAATGGCTGGCCCCGGGTACCACACCAATTCCATGAGAAGTCACCTACTGCTAGGGGAAGGGCATAAAACTCTCCCACACAAGACTCACCACATAGATATAAAGCAGAAGTTCGACAGTCATGGTGGAGAAGCAACTGGAGTGCTGAGAAGTTCCCAACCCCATGGCCCAGATGCACAGGTGGATATTAGAGGCTGAGCTCAGGCAAAGTAGAACCCTCCAGCCAGCAGCTTAGCAAGCACTGAGCAACAAGAGGCAGCAGTGTTACAGGAATGCAGATGCAGATGAGGGGAGAGAATGGATTATTAGAACACCCCACGCCCCAGCTCCCACCATCAATGAACACTCAAAGAGGAATTTGAGGCATAGGGGTTGCAAGTGACCATAACAACAACATCGGTAACCAGTAGGAAAATGCAAATTGAAGCTAGGGCCTTATAGCCCAACAATCTCACTCCTGGGTGTTTACCCCAGGGAAAAGAAAACTTACATTCACACAAAATCTTATACGTAGATGTTCGTAACAGCTTTATGTGGAATTGCCAAAAACTGGGAACGACCCAAATATAATGAACTTATTATCCTCCCGTATTCTCAAGAGGCACCACCATCTCCCACGAACACCCAAGCCAGGACCCATAATACAGTGTAGACTTCTCTCTCTGCCTCCCATTTAAAACATCTATCACTCAGTCCCCAAGTCCTTCTAATTTTACCTTATGAAGTATACCTCAAATCTGCATCCTTCTCTATATCTCAATTCCTATTTGACATACCCCAGGTACTACTTATCTCTTTCCTGAACTTTTGCACATTTCCCTAACAAGTGTAGTGTAAAATGTAGCACTGGACCTCCCAAATTGATCCCCCAACAGTAACTAAAGAAATCTATTTGAAACAGGTGTTTGAACACATCAACATTCAATTGCTCCCACAGTACACAGGGGAAAAAGCGCAAGAGTTCCTTTAACTGGCACCGGAGACCCTAAATGGCCCAACTCTTGTCTCTGCAGCCCCATTTCGTGCCACTTGGAAGCTCCTACTTCAGACTTCAGCAACTACAAACTGATGTTGTTTCATATACACAAGCCACGGAATCTCTTACCTCACTTTTTCTCACCACAACTTTGCTCATGGTGTCATCCCTGTCTAGAATCAGTGTCCTTCACCCCCTTTCCATGCGACCCCTTCATATTGACCCTTCAGGGTTCAGTTCAGGTGTCCCCTCTTTCTTGATTTCTCCCCACTCCACCCATATCTGTGCTCCAACTGGGAACCCACACTCATACTTGCAAGAAGCCATCAAAGGGGCAGTAATGCCTGCAGGGAGCCTGTTTTGGCTTTTCTGAGTATTTCAGCTTCCTAGGATCTCTCACTGAAGAAATTTCAAGAAACAGGAGTAATAGTGGGGAAGTGATTAAGACTTTTAAAGTGCACCCTTTGTTCCCAAGGTCCTGTTAATTACCACGTAAGAAAGGTTTATTTGCAATGTATTCAATTACTTAGGTAACTAAATAGCTTTTTACCGATCAGATCCAGCAGCATTTGCTTAATAGCAGCAAATGCTGTGGCCCAGGCTTCACTGATAGTCTACTCCTAGATATGGGCTCATTAAAGACTGAGCTCCAGGAGAAAAAAAGAAATGTTACTGGGGGTACAATATAATTGTTAATGTATCACTTCAGTTCAGAAAAACATAAGTTTAGGGATTTTCCCCATTATTCTTTATTTAAAGAATACGTAGGGGTGCCTGGGTGGCTCAGTCTGTTGAGTGTCCAACTTCAGCTCAAGTCACGATCTCACGGTTTGTGAGTTCCAGCCCCACATCTGGCTCTGCACTGAAGGTGCAGAACCTGCTTGGGATTCTCTCTCTCTCCCTCTTTACCTGCCCCTTCCACGCTCGCTCTCTCTCTCTCTCTCTCTCTCTCTCAAAAATAAATAAATAAACTAAAAAAAAAAAAGAATATGTAAAACAAAAGAGAATATCCAAGGAACTTCAATTGGCCCAATCCACTCATACATCCAGTCCATTCCTGCCAGGAAACCCTTCATGAGATTTCTATTAATCAGGTCATAACCCACAACTCTCAAGATGTTTCTCAAATCTGACCTTCTCAGAACTTCTCTGATTTCTCTAATCTTTGACAATTTGTTGTAGTTCCCATGTGCTTGTCCATGCTCTAATTGTCACCTACAGAGAAACAAAAAGGAAAAGACAGACAGGCATAAGACTGGGAGGGCCCAATACCTTACATGACAGACCCTACCTTGTGAATGGTCAAAGGAAGCTCCTGGAAAAAAGAGGACATGTCAGCTAGATATTGAAAGGTAAATAATAATTCAACAGACTGACAAATGGAACAAGGCAATTTCAAGAAGACGGAATGAATGTCTGAAAACATGAATGTGTGATCACTATGGTGTTCAATATAAAAATGCCAGGTGGTTACTTAGCAAGACGTAAGTCTTAGCAAGTCTTTACACTAAGTTGGGAGCTCAGCCTTTATCTTGTTTACAATACAGATCCTGAAAAGGAAGATTTACCATCACAGTTCTCTAAAGGTATAGAAGCAAATCCTATGGGTGGAGTGACCTTACAAATAGAGGAGGCTGAGAGAAAAATCAGGGCAACCAGGACAGGGAATGAGGGCATGGGAGGAAGAATTGTGCCTGTATATTGGTCTAGGGATTAAAGGAGAACAGATAGAACAAGAATTGGGAAGGGAGGGAGCGGGGAGAGGAGGGGAGGGGAGGGGAGGGGAGGGGAGGGGAGGGGAGAGGAGAAAAAAAACAGTGTGGTGAAGACTAGACACTAACATCCAGTCTGGGTTACAAGTCTGACTTTAGCTGTAACTTGTTACACAATCTTAGAAAACATTTTAATCACACGAAGTTTGCCTATCTCTCAAATGAGGAATTTATAGTTTTTTGTTAGATTAAAAAATCTTGAGATACTTTAAATACTTAAAATATTGACAAAGATATAGTGACTGCTTAGTAACATTCCTTAGGATCATGCTCCGTGTTGTACAGAAACCTGGATTGAGAGTCATAATTCTCCTTTGAACAATGAAGCCGACTCTAGTTACATGAGCTGTCACCATGGGGGGAAGCTGGGTGATGGGTACGTGACGACCCTCTGTGCTATTTTTGCAACATCTTGTGAGTCTTTAATTATTTCAAAATAAAAATTGATTTTATTTATTTTAAAAAATGTTTATTTTGAGAGAGAGAGAGAGAGAGAGAGAGAGAAAGAGTGTGAGTGGGGAAGGGGTAGAGAGAGCTGGAGAGAGAGAATCCCTAGCAGGCTCCATGCTGTCAGTGCAGAGCCCCATGTGGGGCTCGATCTCACCCACTGTGAGATGATGACCTGAGCTGAAATCAGGAGTCAGATGCTCACCTGACTGAACCACCCAGGAACCCAAGTTTAATTTTTAAAAAGCCATAAATGCCTTTTCCAAACCATAGAGATAATTTATTTGACAAATACGTTCTGAGCACCTACTATATGCCATCCCCTGCTCTGGATGCTAGCCTCCCTTCTGTTCTCATTCTCCAGCATGCACAGAAGTAATTAACCAAGTGACAGTGCCATTTTCAGTTTTTGTTACTCCTCTTTAACAGAAACACAGTAATAAAAATAAACCATTGGAAATGAAATCATGAGCGGCCTACTCCAAAATAGGAGTTTCTTTTGTGGTTTAGCTGTTCAGCTTTCCGAGAGCCTGAACTCAACCAAATGGATACCCTTCACTTCTAAGTAAGGTTCTGCCCACTCTTCTGTCTGAGCAGAAATGCACAGAAACCACAGATTCTCTCCCATAAAACCTGGCAGTGTTTCTCAACAAAGGCAGGATTAGAATGTTGATCTGAACAGTTTCGTAGAGGGTATAGTTCGTATGTCATGCAGGACAGAGTTGACACTTGCTTTATCTTTGTGCAGCCTGAAGCCAGGGTGTGTGTCTTCATGACCATACTAAAGCCTCGATTTCAGCCCCCACGCACCCTCCCACCACAGCAGGACAGAGCAGTCTACAGCCTCAAAAATCTGCACAACCCTACACTGAGAGCCTGCTGCAATATGCTTAGCACATCTAGCCCCATTCACTCATTATCTCCAGTCAATCATAAAATAATGAGTAAATTACCTGTGTTCTACCCATCCTCTTCTCTTCCTTCACTGTATAAACCCAGCTCTGCCTCATCAGCTGATCACAGCCAATTACCCTGACCACAGCTGTGACTTCTCTTCTTGACTGCTAGTCCCTGGACAAACGAGTCCGAAGTGTCTTCGTGTCAGCCATCACTTTCAGTTCTAGTGGACCCTTGCTATGACCCCCGGCAGGTTTGCAACTTCCTTTTGGGACTAGGACCTCCAGCCTGCAGAGCAGAGACGTATACACAGTGCTCCCCCAGGGGTTCACTGGGAGTAATATGCAGTGTGACCATTCCCACCTCTACCCTTTGGTTCTCATATGTATATCTCCTGTTAGTGACACAGCACCATAAAGAGAGCTCTGATTTAATGCATACGCAGCATTTTGGAGGATGGGATTCCATGCTTTCAGAGTATTGCCACTAAGCTGGCACTTTGTGCCTTTACTAGTGCATCCCAGTGCTCCAGAAAGACAGCTGTGCTGGGTGGTGCACTGTGTGACACAAATAGATTCTATGATCCATGGTGCAAGCCTATATCCCCTTTACAATGAAGTGGGTTTCCTGATCAGATACTGTGTTATGCGGGATTCCATTCTAGCTGGGCAATCAGAAATCCTCTAGAGATTGGTGAATGGTGTTGACTACAACTCAGAGGTCAGGGAAAGCATGTTCATACCCAGAATAAGTATACGCTGGGAAGATGGACAGCTGACACTTGCAATATTGAAGGGTCCAATGTAGTCAGCTTGTCACAAAGTAGCTGGTTGGTCTTCTTAAGAAATAGTGTCATACTGGGGCTCAGTGTTGATCTCCACTGTTGGTAATTCAAAGACATTCAAATACAGCAGTAGCTAGATTGGCCATGATAAGGGGTAATTCATCATGTTGTCCAATGAGTAGTCTTGCTGTCTGCCACTATTATGAGGAAGCAGATATGGAGTTATTCCAAATGCTAAGTATATTAGTATAAATTAAACATTCAGGGAATGGGGAAATGAATAATGGAGGGTCTGCAGATCTAGTGAACCATTCCATTTCAACTAGGATTCTATTTGTTACCTGGCCCCAAAGATTCCACTCTTCTAGTCGGGCCAAAATGACACTTCAGGTCTCTAGGTATCATGTTAACATAGAGCCTGTGCCTCAGTACTCAAAATGTCTGTATATTCTTCTTTCCCCAGTGTACAGTCACACAAATAAGTGACCATAGGTTCCTTTGGGGAAGGACTAGGAGAATTATTACAGTGCAGCCTTACCATGTATAATAAGACCAGGCTCTATGACCACCTTTCCTACATCCACTCTAGCATAGTTGGAAGCTTCTTTGTAATGCAGGTGCTCCTCTCACCAGTACATTCTTGATGAGTGATGTGTCTTCTGAGTCCTTCCATGGAATATAATTCTCTGGTGGGTCTTCTGGCTTTACATAATATATCCATTATAGCATGCACACTTTACTTGGCCTTTTTATTTTTATTTTTTCTACTGTCTGCCGGGGCAACTCAGGCATTTCTCTTTTGCCTAGGAAAGACCAACACTTTCTCCAGACTTCTAAGAGCTACCCTGGCAATGAATTTGCCTTGCCTCTTGGGTCTTTGACAGAGTGTTATATCCCATGTTCCAAGGGAGTGACTCTAAGTCAATGAATTCTTACTTATCCTGTTTTAAGTACCAGCCCTATCCATCAATTAGCAGAGAATCCCTATAGCACTGTTTCGAGAATGATTCTGGATCACATGATCAATTAGTGATATGTCATGGAAGGGTGAGAGGGAGCTTCTAGACATATATTTTACCATTTCTGATATAGATATCTACACAACTTTCAATCTAAGTACAGAAATGAGTAAAGATAACCACAGGAGCCTAAAATCTCTGACTTTGGTCTCAAATCTTGGCCTCAGTTCCTCTGTTGTTTAGCCAATTAAGTTAATGAAATTGATAGATCATGCACTTGATTTTTTCCAGGCATAGATGTTGAAAGGGGAAAGGAGAAGAAAGAAAAGAAACCTGGAGTGAAAGTGGAGTGCTGTCATTGCTGGTAGGGAGGTAACAAGAGGTCGACATTATAAAACAGTGGGTACAAGAAGAGGGATTTTGAGGGGCTTCTTAAAGATAAATATTTTCCTTTTCTCAATTTTTCCCTTATCGATCCTCACACAGTCCTTATTTTGGTACAGATCTAAACCCCCTTAAAGCTCCTCTTCTGTGACTTAAAAGGTCAACTGTATGGTTACCAAAATCATTTTAGTCATTACCAAAATCCTTCCAAGGTGGTTACATCTGAGTGGTAACAAGACCTAATAATAAAAGTCAATGAACTCCTGCCTTGCCTTACTTTTCCTTAATGGCCACCTGATAAATCAGAAGGAAAAAAAAAATCTCCCTAGGAATTCATTTCTATTGTGGCAAGGCTGGAAATTTGAAAGAGACTAAAGTTAACCACTTGCATGTTTTTGTTAGACTCTTTCACAGGACTGGTTAACATCTTGACAGATATCATTTGGCGATTCACTGGAGATTTTATGGCACCTGATCTCGTTTGCCGAGTGGTCCGCTATCTGCAGGTATGTAGCCCTTTAAAAATATGAGGCAGGGCGCCTGGGTGGCTCAGTCGGTTAAGCGTCCGACTTCGGCTCAAGTCACCATCTCGATCTCGCGGTCGGCGGGTTCGAGCCCCGCGTCGGGCCCTGGGCTGATGGCTCAGAGCCTGGAGCCTGCTTCCGATTCTGTGTCTCCCTCTCTCTCTGCTCCTCCCCCGTTCATGCTCTGTCTCTCTCTGTCTCAAAAATAAATAAACGTTAAAAAAAAAATTAAAAAAAAAAAAATGAGGCAAAGTGACAAGTAGTTTTTGGAGTCTTCACAAGGAAAATAATATAGAACTCAACACTCCCACACAACAAACTTATCACTTACTCCTAGTTGGAAGGATAAGCCAAATTGGTAAGATTTTTAAATTTTTTTTTTTGCTAAAAATAATTAATATATAAAGCAAACATAAATAAGCATTAATGAGAACATAAATATTCACATTTTAAATTGGGGGGGGCGGTAAATATGAAGGACTTTGACATATTCTGGCTTTCTTGGTCCATTCAGGCTACTGTAAAAATACCACAGAGTAAGGGTCTTATAAAAACAACAAACATTCATTTCTCACAGTTCTGGAGGCTGGAAGTTCAAGATCAGTGTGCCAGCAATTGTCAGGTGAGGGCCCTCCTCCAGGTTACAGACTTCTCATGGCAGACGGAATGAGGGAGCTCTGCCAGGCCTTGTTTATAAGGGCACTAATCCCACTCATTCATGAGGGCTCCACCCTCATAACCTAACCACCTCCCAAAGGCCTCACCTCCTACCATCATCACACTGGGCATTAGGATTCATATGAATTTTGGTGGGATACAAACATTCAAAGTTCTTTTTTTGTTTGTTTTTTGGTTTTGGTTCCTTTAATTTTTTCCTCCTGAAACTAACACAACACTGGCTACTGTTCTTTTTGAAAAACTGTGACAGATTGTCAGAAAATAGGTATCATCTCTAGTTGTTTTAACTTGTGGTGCCTGTATTACCACCTAAATTGGACTTTTAAAAATATCTATTGGCGTTTGAATTTCTTCTTATTTAAATTGCCTACTATCCTTTTCAATTTTTTTATAACTGGGATACTTGGGTTTTTTTTTTTTAATATTTATTTATTTTGAGAGAGAGAGAGAGAGAGAGAGAGAGAGAGAATCCCAAGCAGGCTCCATGCTATCAGCACAGAGCCACACTTGGGGCTCAATCTCATGAACTGTAAGATCATGACATGAGCTGAAAATCAAGAGTTGGATGCTTAACTGACTGAGCCACCCAGGCATCCCTGGGATACGTGCTTTTCCTTAATTATTGCTAATATCTATTTTTAGATTAAAGACATTTATACTTTGCCTGTTGAATATACTTTAATGTAAAAATTACTAATGCAAATATATATGCATAAAATAGATGGTACAAAATATTACATATTTACCATATACATATATTATATTGTTAATATACCATATATGTACATACTATGGATTAAGGCACTTCAACTAATACAGAAAGAATGAACTGTTTCATAACTGGCGTTAGAACTGATGTGTTCTGTTTCTGAGCTCTTAAAATTATTTTCCATTAATAATTTTTATTTTGATGCCCATATTCAGGATCTAAATTATTGTAGCTCTAGAGATGTAGAGTACATTTCTGGAAAACCTTATCCCACAGTATTCCACTTGCTAGTAGGGTTTTTAAGAATCTTCATATCTATATTCATCTACGATTTTCATTTATTCTATCATTTTCAGACCTTGGAAATAGAGTTACTCCATCTTCAGATAATGAATAGAGAATAGTTACAATTAAAAATCTTTGGGGTGCCTGGGTGGCTCAGTCAGTTAAGAGTCCAACTTTTGATTTCTGCTCAGGTCATGATCTCATAGTTCGTGAGTTTGGCCCTGCCTCAGGCTCCATGTTGATGGTGCAGAGCGTGCCTGTGATTCTCTCTCTCTCTCTTTCTCTCTCTCTCTCTCTCTGCCCCTCCCTCACACTCTCAAAATAAATCAATAAATTTTAAAAGAATAAATAAAATAAAAATCTTCTGTGTTCTGAATATAATCTTGAAAGTTTAGTAGATGTGAAAGACCCCCGATTACCATCTGGAACTGGTATTTTCTCAGGGGTTATTTTTTAAAACATATTTTAATTCCTTATTGAAAAAATTTTGCTTCCTTGTAGATAAATGTTATCAATTGCTTACTGTGGCAATTGCTGAGAAATAAATTATGCCAATACTTAGTGTTAGAAGCAGGGATATAGTTGAACTAAATAGCTCTCAGTTGAAGTAAACTAAACTATCTATCAAATTGACCTAATTGGCATTTACACAACACTTCATCCAACAAGGCAGAATACTTATTCTTATCAAACTCACATGGAACATTCACCAAGGGAAATTACATCCTGGACCATAAAATACACCTTAACAATGTAAAAGAGTGGAAATAGCAAAAGTATGCTCTCAGACCAAATTAGAATTAAACCAGAAATGAGTAACAGAAGGATAGCTGGCCAATCTCAATGTTCTGGAGGATTAGACCCACTCTAGGTAACATGTGGGTCAAATTAAACATGAAAATACAACTTATCATAATTTGTAGGACAATAAAAACAGTGCTTTTGGAGAAATTTATAGCATTAAATTCTTGTATTAGTCAAGAAAAAAGACCTAAAATTAATAATCTAATCTTCTACCTTAGGAAACTAGGGAAAACAGACAATGTATACCTAAAGCAAGTAGAATTTTTTAAATGATAAAAACTAGAGCAGAAATTACTAAAATTGAAAACAGTAAATCAACAGTGAAAATCAATGAAACTATAAGCTGGTTCTTTGGAGAGAGAATAAAATTGATAAACTTCTAGTGACAGTAAACAAAAGAAGAGGGTTGGCACAAATTGTTAATATTAAAAATGAAAGAGGGTTAATTACTACTGATCCTATAGATTTTAAAAGGATAATAAAGGAATGTTATGAACTATATGCCTGAAACTTTGGTAATTTACTTGAAATGGACCAAATCCTTGAAAGACACAATCTACCAAAACTCATATAAGGAAAAATAGACAAGATGAGTAGGCCTATATCTATGAAACAAATTTAATTAATAATTAATAATCTTCCGAGAAATAAAGCACCAGGCCTAGATGGGTTTACTGGTGAATTCTACCAAATATTTAAGGAAGAAATTATACCAATAAGTTGCTAATTTTTCTAGAACACAGAAGCAAAGGGAATGTTTCCTAACTCATTCTGTGAGTCCAGCATTATCCTAACATCAAAAACAGACAAAAGAATTACTGGAAAGGAAAACTATAGACCTATATTTCTTGTGAAAATAAATGTAAAAATTATCAACAAATACTAGCAATTGAATCAAAGTATTTATAAAAAGAACTACATACCACGGTCAAGTGGAATTTATTCCATGTATAAAAAGCTGGTTCGACATTTGAAAATCAATTGATGTAATCCATTATCTCAAAAGACAAAGAAGAAAATGTATATGATCATTTCAATAAATACCAAAAAATCATTTGATAAAATCCAATATCGATTCATGATAAAAACTCTCAGTAAACTCTTCATGGAGGAAAATTTCCTGAACTTGATACAAGAACATCTACAAAAAGCTACAGCTAACCTCATACTTAATGGTGAGAAACTGGATGCTTCTTTCATAAGATTGAGAGCAAAGCAAGGATGTTCACTCTCACTACTCCTATTCAGCATCATACTGAAGTCCCACTAACTCAACAGGACAAGAAAAATAAATAAAAGGTATACAGATCAGGAAAGGTGAAATAATATCTTTGTTCACATATGAAAAGATTGTCTATGCAGACAATCTGAAAGAATTGACAAAAAACAAAACCAAACAAAACCACAGAGAACCTATGGGCTTATTAAGTGAAAATAACAAGATTACAGAATATAAGATTAGTAAACAAAAGTCAATTGTGCTTTTATATGCCAGCAATAAGCAATTTGAATTTAAAATGAAAAACACAATACCATTTATGTTAGCACCAAAAATATGAAAGCTTACGTATAAATCTAATAAAATACGTGCAAGATCAGTATGAAGAAAACTACAATACTTGATCAAAGAAATCAAAGAATATCCAAATAAATGGATAGCTGTTCTATGTTCACAGAAAGGAAGTGTCACTATTATTAAGATGTCAATTCTACTCCAATTTATAAATTCAATGCAATCCCAATAAAAAGCTCACCAAGTTATTTTATAGATATAGACAAACTCTAAAATTTATGTGGAAAGGTGAAAGACACAGAATAGCCAACACAATACTGAAGAACACAAATGAAAGACTGATACTATCTGATTTCAAGACTTACTATAAAGCTACAGCTAAATCAAGACAGCATGATATTCGCAAAAGAATCAACAAATAGATCAGTGGAACAGAACAGAGGCCCAGAAACAAATGCACACAACAAGTCAACTGATCTTTGACAAAGGAGCAAAGACAGTTCAATGGAGAAAAAACAGCCTCTTCAAGAAATACTGCTAGAGTCATGGGATATCCACATTAAAAAAATAATAATCATCTAACTACAAACCTTACACCTTTCAGAAAAACTAACTCAATATGGATCATAGACTTGAATGAAATATGCATGCTATAAAACTACTAGAAGAAAACATAGGAGAGAAGCTAGGGTACTTAGGATTTCTCAATGACTTTTTAGGTATAACACCAAAAGCACAACCCAAGAAAGAAAAAAAAATGAAAAGTTTGATTTTATGAAAATTTCAAATTTCTCTGCAAAAGACACTGTTAAGAGACAGAAAAGACAAGGCACAGAATGAGAAAAAAAATGTTTGCAAAACACATACTTGATAAAGAATTTGTATCCAAACTCTACCAGACCTGGATGCCTAGGTGGGGCTCAGTTGGTTGAGCATGGGACTCTTGATTTTCGTTTAGGTCAGGATCCCAAGGTCATGGGATCAAGCCCTGTGTTAGGCTCTGTGCTGAGTGTGGAGCCTGCTTAAGATTCTCTCTCTCTCTCTCTCTCTCTCTCTCTCTCTCTCTCTCCCCCCCCCCGCCCCTTCCTCCCTTCACTCTCTCTCTAAAAAAATGTATACACACACACACACACACACACACACACACACACACACAGACCTCTTAAAACTCAACAGTAAGGAAACAGCCCACTTAAAAATAGGCCAACTATCTGAACAGACAGCTAACCAGAGAAGATATATAGATAATGAACAAGCATATGAAAAGAAACATTATATGGCATTAGGGAATTGCAAATTAAAATGAGAAAGCACTACATACTTATTAGAATGACTAAAATCCAAACAACTGATGATACAAAATGCTAGTGCTGTTTGTAGGAGTGCAAAAGGGTACAGCCATTTTGGAAGATATTTTGGCAGTTTCTTAAAAAATTGAAAATACTCTTGGGACACGTGGGTGCCTCAGTTACTTAAATGTCCAACTCTTTATTTCGACTCAGATCATGATCCCAGCATCACGGGATCAAATCCCGTGTCAGGCTCTGTGCTGACAGTGTGGAGCCTGCTTGGGATTCTTCCTTTCTCTCTCTTTCTCTCTCTGTTTCCCCCTCCCCTGCTTGCACACACACACTCTCTCAAAATAAGGACATAAAGATTAAAAACAAAGAGAAACTACTCTTATCATGGAAGATAGCAATTGTGCTCCTAGATATATATCCAATTGAGTTTATGGCTTATGTTCACACAAACTTGCACAAGAATGTTATAGCAACTTTATTCATAATTGTCAAAAATTGGTAGTAAGATGTTCCTCAAATGCTGAATGGATAAAAAAAAAACAACTTTGGTACTTCCATATCATGGAATACTATTTAACAATAAAACATAATGGGCTATCAAGCCATGAAAAGTCATGGGGGAATCTTACATGAACTTTGCTAAGTAAAAGAAGTCAGTCTGAAAAGGCTACAGAAGTATGATAACTATATGATGTTCTGGAAAAGGGAAACTATGGAGACAGTAAAAATATCAGTGGTTGCTAAGGATTTGGCAAGATAGACTAGGTAAAGTACAAGGCATTTTTAGGACAGTGAAGCTTTTCTGTATGAATCATTGATAGGGGACATTATTCATTTGTCAAAACCCATAGAACTATACAACACAAGTATGGACTTTAATGGTAATGTATTGATACTGGATCATCAAATTTAACAAATGGACCACACTTAAGATGTTAATAATGGGGAAAAGTTGGGGATGGAGGTGGAAACTATCCTTTTTTCTATGAATCTAAAATTGCTCTAAAAAATAAAGTATATTAATTTTTTAAGTCAATCCAGGGATCCTCCTTTACATGAATCCAATCTGGTATTTTTCTAAATAAAATTTTTCTAAGTTTGCTGCATTTAAGTCTCAACTTCTGTGCAAGATTTTCTTTGGTTTTATATTTCCTAGGTCATTTTTGTCAGAATAGAGGGGTGGGGTAGTGAGAATTCAGACATATGTCCTCAATCTGCCATCTGTTATCCAAATGGTATCCCATATGTTGTTGATGTGTAGAATTTTCATTGTTGACATTTATGAATTGACTATAATTGTACTTTGATTTCCTTCTTGACTCAAGTTAATTACAAGGGTGTTTAAATTTCCAAGTGGTATTTAAAAAAAAATAACATGATACTGATTTCAGTTTTTATTGCTTGTTGTTTTAAATATGCAAATTATATAAATTGTATAATTTTGAAATCTATTGAGGGATTTTTTTTCTTGGTAGTTTATTTTATGATCAATTTTTGAAATGTTGCCTAGATATTTTACAATAATGTGTATTATTTTTAAAATGTGTTTAATTATTTCTATGTATTATTGTGTTTTATACTTGGTAAGTCTTTGAACATTTTAGTTATGCATATTTAGTATTATGTTACTTGTTACACATAAGTTTATTAATATTCTGTCATCATTATGTATTGTATCAATAAAAATAATCCCTTTGTCCCATGTAGTACAGTTTGCTTTGAATTTAATTTGTCAAATAGTAGTATTGTAGTAAATGCCTTCTTTTGATTTTAGTTTTTCCTATGCCTTTGGCCATCACTCTATTTTTAAACTTTGATAATAATTTGGACTGAGAGGCTTATTTTCAACACAGTATACAGTTAGATTTGTGGAAGGGTTTTGTACATAGTCTTTGTTTTAGTCAAGGAGGTTAAGTCATTTATATTTATTGAGACAAATAGTGTTTGGTGTTATTTAAGTCACCTCATTTTAATCTTTCTGTGTTAATTTTTTTACTTACATGTTTTTTTTTCCTTCCTGCTTGGTTGTTAATTGTGGTAGGTTGAAAAATGGCACCCCCAAATCCAAATTCTAATCCCTGAAACCTATATATATTACCTTATATGGCAAAAAAGGACTCTGCAGATGTAATTAAGTCCAGGAATTTGAAATGGGGAGATTATTCTGGATTATCTTGATGAGTTCAAGTGTAATTACATATATCCTTTATTAAAGGGAAGGGGGGAGATTTGACAAACAGAAGAGCCATTGTAACCATAGACTCAGAGATGAGATTGGTGTGGCCACGAGTCAAAGAATACTGGCAGCCACTTTCAGCTGAAAGAGGCAAGGAATGGATTCTCCTCTGGGGCTTGTGGAGGGAGGGTGGCCCTGCCAACACCTTAATTTTTGACCCAGTGTAACTGATTATGGACTTCTAGTCTCTAGAAGTGTAAGAAAGTGCATTTATGCTGGTTTAAACCATGAAGCTTGTGGTGATTTGTTACAATAGCCGTAAGAAGCTAATAAATTATTTTCCCCCCTTTTATTTTATGTCATAGCTTATCTTTAATTTTTAAATGTAATATGTCTCTATCAAAGTAAAAAACAACAGAGATGTCTAAAATGACCAAATGGAAATATATAACATGATTTCTTTCTTCTACTCTCTCTTCTCACTCAATTCCCCAGATTTTTCCCTGGAATGTTTCCTAACTATATTCATAATGATGTTGTAAACATTTTGTGGGATTTGGGGGGACTCATTGCTTACCATAGCTATTATTATTCAATCCCGTCCCTCTTCTAGAGTTCTTAATTTTTAAACAATGCTCAGTCAGCAGAAATATTTCCTCAAGGAAGATTTTTCAGGAGATTATGTGATGTTATACTTTCTTTTTTTATACATTTAAGAAAACTATTCTGTGCCTTGGCACAGAAATGATATTTACAAAATTCTTGGATCATAATTTTTCTTTCAAAACTCTGAACATGTTTTTATGCTGCTTTCTGGCATTTATTTTTGTAAAAAAGAGGCATGACAATTTGAGATGCATTTCTTTTATGTAACCTTTAATTTTTTTTTTTACCCTGCCTACATGTTTGAAGACCCTTGAAATTAACTACTCTTTTTGACTGTCTGAAAGTACATCTCTTTGTGTTAACATCGCCTACTCCTCCAGCCACTCCTTATTGTGACCTTTTTCGTCTTGCTTCAAATTCTGAACTTGTGTTGGCAAGTTCCTCACGGTCACAGTCACTCAACACAGTCAAAGATGGCTGAGATTCTTACGACCTTCTCACCAAGGCGTTCCATCCCATAGAGTTCTGCCCTTGGGAGCTTTCTTTCTCATATTCCTTGAATGCCATCTCCTATGCTGTGTGTGGCCATCCTTAATAGTTCTGAATTCATAGGTCACACGTACAAATCCCACTTTTCTCTAAGAAGACTGTTGTCTAAATTTTTTGGTTAAATTTGGCCAAAATTCTTCTCCCTGTCCATATTGCATCTTTTTAGCAAGAGGAGAATTTCTTCTTATATCCCTCAAGAAAGCCTTCAATCTTTAATCAGAACTCCCACCCTGTGGCACCTTCCACAACATTAGTGCCAGGACGCATTTGCGGTGGTGTTATACAAATAAAAATAATAGAGAACAATAACATAGTTGATTGTTATTTTTCTGAATGAGAGAAAGAACAATAAGGTATAAATTCAGACAAAAGTTATTACCAAAGTCACGGTATTTCTATTTTGTTTTTAGGAGAGATTCAGACACTCACCCTTAGACTCTGGTCTTTGAGTTATTCTTCCCTGCTCTGGAATTGATCCAAAGGTTACAAAGCAGAGATATGACTAGACTCTTGGTATAAATAAGACTCAAAGTTACCTGAAAACTTTCCACCTTGATCATTCTTTCAGAAATATTTCATTTAATTACATTTTGATTATGCTTTTAACATGAGAGATGTTAACCTCTTATATCCCAATTTCCTTCTCTGCAAACTATGCAAATAACACTGTACTCAGGATAATTAAAGGGCATGAGTAAGGTTAATAAAAGAGAGGGTGGGAAGGAGGAAGGGGGGGACCCAAGGACTGGCCTTAATGAACAGTTATACCAGAGAAGTGGAGGAGGAAGTGAGCTCTGAGACTGTCAACGCAGATGATGATAAATGATTCTAAACAGCACATGGGCTCCCAGAAACCAGATCCCTTCCATTGTCTCTCAACAACTCACACTGATAAAAGGCAAATGAACGTTTGTTTCTAATTATTCTGGAATGTCAATTGTGGCAGGGAAAATTAGGTTAGCTTTAAAAGTCAATTACAAACAAATGTACCATGCAAATGTCAAGAGAGACTGATCCTGAGATGTGGAGTCTCCAAGAAGCCAAATGAATGAGTGAGGAAGGGTGATCTGGAAGCATTCTCCCCAGCTACGACTAACAATGACAAGTGCAGCACCAAGAACAGCAATCTGCTTGTAGACACAGGGAGTGAATCATTTCTCTCCCTCACCCAAACTTCATCCCTAGGTTTGGTGCACAGGTTTCTCAATAGCACAGAACATTCTTCTTCCCATTGTGTGGATTCCCTCACTTCTATGAAGTCATGCACCCCCTCTCGTTTCTGTCTTCAGGTTGTGCTGCTCTATGCCTCTACCTATGTCCTGGTGTCCCTCAGCATAGACAGATACCATGCCATCGTCTACCCCATGAAGTTTCTGCAAGGAGGTGAGCTGGCTCAACCAAGCACTATTCTGTAAGAAATCATCCTTGGGTGAGAGTGGGATTGTTCTCACTAATATCTTCTATGGTTCTTTTCCTCCCACTTTCTCCTTCTCTGCTTTCTTTCTATTTAATGGGTCTGATTGTCCATAAAGATGTAGAAAGAGAGGCAGAATGCCTGGGGAAATGCTGATGGTTCCCACGGATGGTCAAGAGCTACTAGGGAAGGTAGTTTGCTGGGCCCACTTTGTGACCATTTCCCTTGACCCTAATGCCTCTGGCCTCTTCCTTTAGAGCAGTGTTGACACATACACCTCTCCCAAGAAATGAATATTCCCACTTCAACTTGCTCATTTTCCAGAAACAAGCACCTTGCCCTCTGTACTCCCAAACCATAGAAATAATTGGAAAGATTTTTTTAATTCATAACAATACTGGAAACAAAGAAAATTCTCCTTGATCCAGTGATAGTAAGGAATCCTTAGGAGAACGCAGATGGGTCAGAGGGAAGACTGAATCCACACGGTTGCCAGTACCCACAGGCTACAGTAATGTGGGTGAAGTGTTAAGATTGTGTAAAGGCCCAGGGCAGGAAGGACTCAAGGAAACTAACGGGTGATTTCTGGAGCACAACAAGGAGGGATGATCACTGCATGTTTCCTTTCCCTTTGGCCTCCCCTGCCCTAGAGAGGCAACAGGGATGGAAGTCTCTTCCTCCTAATCATGGGGGTGTTGGATTTGGAGAGACAGAGTTGGGGGTCTTAGGAATCAATGAGTCCTTGGAGGGGTGATGGGTACCTAGTCATGAGACTAATTATCCATTACTCTGCCCATGGGCAGAGCTTACTTTCCTCCATGACCCCTGAAAGCAAGTAATAACCCAATGTTCAGTGACCCATACCACGCTTTCCCAAGCAGCCCATGAAAACTTATGAAATGAAGAACCTAATGTGAAGAACCTAATGTGATTGCACCTACAAAGATGAGGTGCAATCAAATATAGAAAATGGGACAAAAGTCAAAACGTGGCAAATAGATAATACTTTAAAATACCATTCTGTGTAGTTTACAACTAAGAAAGCAAAATGAACAGAACAAGCAGAACGTTAGAATAAGTAGAATTAATGTCATCAGAATCTATTGAATATATCAGATAATATTGGCACATGTGCCCTTTGACATAGGAATTCTACTTTTTGGTATCATCTCTTGACAAACACCCACATGCATGCAAGTATGCACACATATCGTTTATGGTAATGTTGCTTAGAATAGCAGGGATTCCCTCGTTGGAGGAATGGCTGGCTAGCCTATGTAGAAGTTTCAGTAGCTTAGATTTATTGATTGCATACTATATTCCATTCACGATTCTAAGCTCTTTATGAATGTTAGGTACTTTAATTCTTACAACATCTCTGGGAGATAGATGCTATTATTATCTGAATCTTATAGTCTGGACAATTGCAATTCAGATAGTTAAAGTAATTTGCCCAAGATCACACAGCTGGTAGGTGTAGGGGCAAGGTTTGAACCCAAGACAGCATGGGTGTCTTTGACTACCATATATCCTGCCTCTGAATGAGGCATTGGGATAGCAATGGATAGTAAAAAAAAAAAAAAAAAGAAAAGAAAAGAAAAAGAAAGAAAGAAAAGAAAAGAAAAGAAAAGAAAAGAAAGTAATAAGCAATTGCTTCCAAGGACACACACACCAAATAGTCCTCACTCTGGGGATGGGATTTGGACTAGTCATAGTGACCACAGGGACTTACATACAAGAAGGTATATTGATGTGTTGTGTGCAGTTAAAACCAATTTAAAAATATAATTTACACCTGTTTTAGGCTTTTTCTAGGGTTGTTTTTGTTTGTGTGTGTGTGTGTGTGTGTGTGTGTGTGTGTGTGTGTGTGTGAAGGTACGTGACCACTACTGAGCTTTCTAGGCACTACCATTGCCTCAGTGATTATGATAAAGAAGGAAGCAGGGAGTGAGATGAAGGAAAATGGGGAAACATTTTATGCTCTATACGAAAGTGTGATATACTTATTCATTCATCTATTTATTTACGCCCAGTAGGCCCCAGGAAGGTTTGAGTGGGGACATACAAAAAACACATACACCAGGGTATTTCAAAGTGCAGAAATATGAGTGAAGGGAAATCATATAAGAAAACATGTGAGAGGTGTCTCAGGATGCTTGGCAGAAGGTGGAGGCTTAGGGAATCCGTAGCCAGAAGGAAAACATGGTCAGTTACCCATGTCACCATACTCATTAGATTAAAAAAAAAAAAATCAAATGTTTAGCTCATGGAAGATATGACGAGTTCTAGGAAACACTGCAATATTATGAACAGTGTCCTAAATTACAGAAAAGGCAGGAATGAATATCACAGTGTTCTGTTAAAGATGTAAAGCAATTTATTTCCTCACTACAAAATTAATAGAGGTTCAGTGTTGGGCACTTAGAAAATAATCATCTCCAATGGCTTCGGGGAAAGATGAAAGTTGGAAATCAACATTAACCGTTTTCCCTTCCTCGCTGCCAATTCCTCTGAAGTCATGGAAGAGCCATAGAAATCGAGGACACTTGGGGTGCCTGGGTGGCTCAGTCTGTTAAGTGTCTGACCTTGGCCCCGGTCAAAATAGAGGAGACCTGGAGCTGGGTGGGAGCCAAGGAAAGAAGCCATCCAAATCCCAGAAACTTCAAGGAATTCCCAGCACACATGGGTGCCACACCCCCAGGAAGGCTGTATGGCTGTGCAGGAGTTTGGGGGAGAGGTACAGGTGAGAACAGGGAACCCGATGCTAGAGTCTCTTGATGTCACAGCTCATTGGAATTTAAGGGCAGCCCTGAGGGGCAGAGCTAAGGGTTTACGTGACTGAACAAAGAGAAGACAACAGAAAGCAATTCCCCACCAGGCAGCACACCTTTGTGGAGAACAGGAGCAGGTGGAAGCCACACAGAGTCACATGTGGCTTTGCAGACACAAGGCAATGACAACTAAAGCAAAGGAAGGAGAGGGGAAGGGGAGGCCACATTTTACTGATTTTTTTTTAATGCTTTTTACTAAAGTGGTAGTTTCCTTAGCCAGCCACTCCAGAGAAGTTGACATTTCAAGGCCCTTTAGGATAAATAAATATAAGAACAATTAGGAAAACATCTGTTAATAATGAAGAGAAATATGTCATGCCAGATATTAAAACATAATATAAAAGTTTGATAATTTTTAAAAACATGATACTGAAACCAGAATAATGTATGGAAAGCATATGGAATAATGTCAATTAGAAAAGAATGAATTACTCAGTATATGGTGTTATTATAGTTGTCTAGCCACTTAAAAAATATTAGACTGCTATCTGCCACAGCTAATTATAAAGTAAATGCCAGTTGGATTGAAAAAAGTAAAAATTTTAAACTTGAAAGGGGATGAGTATGAGTAAAACTTTTTTTTTAGTTTTGGTGAGAGAAAGATCTTCCTAGGAATAACACCCAAGGCAGAAACAATAATGGAAATAAATGTTGTTTTCACTACATCAGAACTTTAAAACTATTTATACAAATAATAAATATTGTACACATACTTAAGAAGCAAAATGACAAGTGAGAAAATATTTGTATACAACAGACAAAGGGGTAATATCATTTTTGTAAAGAACTGTGGCAAGGATAGAATAACATACCAATAGAAAAAGTGGGCGAAGAACATGAACAAATTATTAAGAAACAAAGAAAAATGAGCAGACCATATATAGAAATACTCTTTTGGACCACTAACTAAACAATTGCAAGAATTAAACATTTGGATATGAAATCTTACCAATGAGGTAACAAGAGTTAGAGGGGGAATCTTCTCCGGGTTGGGAGGGTATAACAAGATAGTCGTGTCTGTAGACTTCTGGCGGGAGCCATAAGTTGTAGACACTTCTGGGAGAAATTTAATAATATTTGCCAAAATCTGTTTCTAAGAGTTTATCCTAAGGCAATAGCAGTACAAAGAGATACATATAAATTATTTGTAATAAAAATAATCAGAAACAATTTAAATACTTAATAAGAGGCTATGGATAAAATTGCAGTTTAGTGTAACCGGGGCGGGGGGGGGGGGGGCGGAATGTATCAGTGCTTTTCAAATTACATTTCACACTCTGGGCCCGGAGGGCTCATTTTGTAGACCTGCTCCCAGACAGGCCTGGAAGCTTCTGGCTGTCACCTAGCCTCAACCTGAGCTACCCAGGCATCCTGCACTGGGCCCAGGATAAAATTAACATTTGATGAAAGGCTTTCACTGCCTGAAAAACTCTGAATGCCGCTTGTGTAGATGTAGACATGAAAAGATGTCATAAAATTTTTTGACAAAAGATTTTCTTGACATGACAAGATGGTCATAAAATTTTTTCCAGGGAAAAAAATTAGGTTGAAAATCAGCATGTATATTATGTTCTCATTTTTATATGTGTAATCTATTGTATTATATATGAATGCACTATCAAAATTTAGTCTGGCTATTTCTGGGTGGTGCCACCAAGGACTTCTTTTTCTTCTCTTTGCTTCCATTTCTCTGCTAGTATGTCTGTAATTATCATGTGTAACTTCCATTGCTAAAAACAAAGAAGGTAGAGGCTAAGACAGAAGTACAGAATTGGACAAGAGCACTTTGAATAAGAAGCTGTCTTCCTATGGGTAGGAGACACAGGCAACTTTGAAGGTAACAGAGGATGGCCTACCTAATACCCAGACTGCATTTCATCTGTTCTGTCCCTGAGTGTTAAGCCCCAAACGGTCACTCTTTATAGCAGATGGGCTCCGCTGATCAGAAGGTCAACAGTCTTACCACTGCTGTGTGTTTGCTGGTGACACATCTGACTGGGGACTTCCCGGTACAGCCCAGCACCTGTATGAGAAAAGTAATTCCAAGCATGTGCCCTGGGTGGACTCTGGGGACACATTTTTAGTACCTTGGTGGAATTAATTCTAAAGCATGGTTTCCTATTCTTTGAATCTGATTACTTCCTTGCCCATTCCTTTCACAAGTGAATACATTGTTAGCCCGTCAAGGGAATCTGAGTGGGGCCCAGGAGTTGCAGATCACTCTTAAAAGTCCAGGCTCTAGGACCTACAGAAGATAAAATTTGAATTTTAACCAGTGAAAGAACAAGAGCATGCAGGAACAGTTACTAATGCTGTCGAGGTCTGCAGAAACCCAGCAGGGATCACATCCCTCTGATCAAGAGGAAAAGCCTTCCAGCCATCTCACTTGCTCTCTCAATCCCATCCTGCTCTGTGCTTATTTCCTCACCAAATTCCCACTGCTTTTTCTACCCAGAGCAACTTTCCTCTATTCCTCCAGGAACCAACTCCCTTACATTGTCAACCACATCACAGTAGGTTCCCTCCACCCTCTGCCTCCTGAGATCCCTGGTCCTCCTAACATCTCTGAAAAGGATGCTTCTCATCCTTCCTTCTGAGAACATCAAGGCGTGGGGGTGGTGTTGACATTTTCCTACCTCCCTGGATCACTTCTAGCTCCCTTCTCCTCCATTACTGCATGTGCACTGGTCTGTTCCTTTGATGCTCATGTTACCATGATTGCCTTCTACAATGTTCCCTCTGTCTGACCACACAGCCATGCTCCTCGCCCAGTGAAGATGTCAGACACTATTCTCAGTCTCTTTCTCACCTTTCATACTGTCCTTATCTTGGGTGATTTTGATGTCTACATGAACAAACCATCCAACTTCTCTTTCCTTTGAGCAGAAAAGCAAGCCAAGGTCCTCATCATGATTGCCTGGACCCTCTCTTTCCTCTTCTCCATTCCCACCCTGATCATATTTGGAAAAAGGAAACTCTCTAATGGTGAAGTGCAGTGCTGGGCACTGTGGCCTGACGACTCCTACTGGACCCCATACATGACCATCGTGGCCTTCCTGGTGTATTTCATCCCTCTGACAATCATCAGGTAAGGGGCCAGCAGTCCAGACCCATGGATTTCCTGGTTCGCCAATTCCTGCTCTCCTTCCCTACAGGTCTTTCATTGTTCCTGGTGTCCTTGAGGGAAGTGGCCAGACCACAAAATTTCATCTAAACTTACTGTTTATCAAGCCCAACTTCTCCAAAGTAGAGTGAAAGAAGGGAACTGATATTTTCTGAGTATGTACTATGGGGCAGGCATTGTGCTAAGTGGTTAACAATTGTCCCATTAACCACATTACAACTCTATGAAAGAACTACTGTTGTCTGCATTTTATGTGTGGCAAAACTCAGGCTCAGAGAGGTCAAGTAATTTACCCAACATGGCACAGGATTTAAACATGGGTTTTTCTGATTTCATGCCTGTTCTTTCTCCTATAGCATGTAGTCTTTCAAATATAAGACATAGTGCCAGTTTCAGAGACCTTATAATTGGAAAGATAGGCAAACTTGAAACAACACTGAGCAAAAAAGGAAAAAAAGGCAATATACACAAAAACTATGCTAGAAAGTGTGGGCAGTGAGGTCAGTTAATGGCAGGGAACACTTGCTGGAAGCCACCATTGAAGGAGAGAGGAAAGCAGGCTCCCTGGTGACTGGGGGTTAGAGTAAGTGTGGTGACAGGGAAAGGGAAGGCAGGCGGTGTCAGTAGGGGAGGGGAGAAGTTGGCAAAAAGCTCTTTCTGGTGGAGTGAGGCTCGATTATAAAGGGCCTTAACCACCAAACCATAGGTGGTTTGTCCTGCAGCCAATGGTGGCCACTGATGGTCTTTCAGCAGAGAAGACCACAGCCACCTGGAAAGGCAGGGTCTCACTAGTCATATGGCAGGATCGCCTCTGACAACGTGGCTCTGTGTGGGTGGATGAGATGGGATTGAGGGAGACGCTGGCATGTTGAGTGTGTATGTGGCCAGGCTGATCCTGTTTTGAGTGTCCTCAAGCTTGCCATGGAGCGTCCCATAATTTCTCCTGGTTGAAGGAAGATCAGCCTTTGGTTTCGGATCATATAAATAATGATGCAATAAAAATCTTTGTATTTAAATTTATTCATGAGTCCCTGATTATTCCTTCAGATCCCATTCTAGTGGAATTCTTAGATCAAAGATGATGCTCATTTCAAGACTTTAGATGCATATTCATAAGCTGCCCTATAGAAAAGATGTATTCCTGCCAACAGCAAAAAAGAGCTCTGATTCTTCTTCCCCTGACCCAATGGAAGATGACATCACTTCTTTATTAAATCTTTGTCAAACATAGAGGTTGTGAAAAAGTGTCTTACCGGGGCACCTGGGTGGCTCAGTCAGTTAAGTGTCTACCTTCGGCTCAGGCCATGATCTCACAGCTCATGAGTTCGAGCCCTGTGTCGGGCTCTCTGCTGACAGCTCAGAGCCTGGAGCCTGCTTCCGATTCTGTGTCTCCCCCTCTCTCTACCCCTCCCCTGCTCATGCTCTGTGTCTCTCTGTCTCTCAATAATAAATAAATGTTAAATTAAAAAAAAAAGAAAAAGTATCTCACCATTTTAATATGCATTTCTTTGATTATTAATTAAGTGTATTAAGTATTTTTCATGTGTTTTCTGACATTATGGGAATCACATATTCTTGCTCTTTGCTCATCTTCAGTCTCATAAAATCCCAAAGCTGGAAAAATGTCATCCATCACATAGTCCAGCCCCTGAATTTTTCATAAAAGCAGGCTTAAAAGAAGCAAAATGACTCACCCAGCATCAGAGGTGGAGCTGGGCAGGATGGTGATCCCATAGCCAGCCCAGCAGCCTTGCTGAGGTTGGAGATTGCCCAGTCATCTCTGCTGAACTGACAAATTGACGTCTACGTTATTTCAACGTACTGCCTCCTTTCTACCAAGTTGAACTTGGGAGGAATCCTGAAGGAAAGATGAAGGGTATTTAGACAACCAATCAAAGGTAAGTCATAGCATTGTTGGAAAGGGGCACATGGAAGAGGAGGGCGACTAGTTGCAGGGGTGAGCATTTGGGAGGAAGCGGCTTCCGCCGTCTGTAACACAACTGACACATCGATTTCAGTGGCAGTGCATGTCCTTGTTCTCTCCTGATTGATTTCCCATCAGTTCGCGAAATCAGTCAAAACCCCTGCTCAGCAGGGTGAATACAGTATGTGAACCACATGGCTCCCACTGCACTGTCTGGCCAGATCTGTCACGCGGCTCTTTCACTGTCCCTAATCTTCCCCCATCAATTCAAGCTGCTTCTTCCCATCAGGACCTCTCAAACTTACCTACAGCCCAACTTGTGTGTTCTTGTAGTGTCCTTGGAAAAAGCTAAGTATAATTTGATGATGAAGGGATGATTTCAAAAGCGAGTTTCACTCGGCCCTCATCCTTCTCCTTGCTCCCTAGCTGTGGTAGAACGATGGAGATTCAGAGTGACCTCCCTCCAACCTTGAGCTTCTCTGAAGGGTTTCCTATCTGCTCAATTAGGAGCTTCACTCTTTCATGGTCAGGCTCCTCCTGTTGAAGAAAGAACTTCTCTCAGGGGGATGTGGCTCCACCCCATCAGCTTCTCCTCCCTTCTTTTTTGTTTTGTTTTGTTTTGTTTTTTAATTTGAGAGAGAGAGAGAGAGAGAGAGAGAGAGAGAGAGAGAGAGGTAGAGGAGCAGAGAGTGGGGAGGGAGAGAGAATCCTGAGCAGGCCCCACACTGAGCATAGAGCCAGACTGGGGGCTTGATCCCATGACCCAGGGACCATGACCTGAGTGGAAATCAAGAGTCCAGTGCTCAACTGACTGAGCCACCCAGGAGCCTCTTCTCCTCCCTTGACACAAGACCAGGCCTAAATGGAATCTCGTGAGGAATTCATTTATTTATTGTTTTCCAGCTAGCTCCTCGGATAACTTGTAACAATTTCATATCTCTCAGAGCTAAAGTTCACCGTTGTTGTTTTTAGTTTTCCTTCTTAACCACGCTGTGGATCCTTGCGTTTGATTCTTTTGCTTATAGTTCTTTTAGGTAAAGTTAAACTTTCAATTCCAAGCTTAAGTAGACAAAAGAAACAACTCAAATAAGATGCTCGTTCACTTTATGAACCATGCCTCATGCTTCATTGTTCTTCAGGCATGATACACACGTACATATATATACATATACATACATACATACATACATATATCCTTACCAAATTGAGAGGCAAAAAATACATATGTCATTGTTTTAACTTGTGTTTTTTTCATTACGGATGAGATTTTAAAAATTTAATATGTACATTATCATTTTTTATTTTTCAAGTAAATTACATATTTTATCCTTTTACCCATTTTTTTCTCAATTTTATTTTGTTTTCTCTCTTCTTTATTTTCAAAGATATTCTTTAAGTAATGAGCTTTTCATGTTTTCAATCATTGAGGATATTTCCCTAGTTTGTCATTTGCCTTTTCATTTTGAATATAGTTTTATTTTGCTTTTGGTTGATATGACTGACATAATTATGAAAGGGGGAGACAGCATGAATTAAAAAAATCAGAAATGAGAAAGTCTTGGGTGCCTGGGTGGTTCAGTCAGTTAAGCGTCCGACTTCAGCTCAGGTCATGACCTCGCGGTGAGTTCGAGCCCCGCGTCCAGCTCTGTGCTGACCGCTCAGAGCCTGGAGCCTGCTTCAGATTCTGTGTCTCCCTCTGTCTCTGCCCCTCCCCTGCTCACACTCTGTCTCTCTCTGTCTCAAAAATAAATAAAAACATTAAAAATAAATAAATAAAAAATAAAGAAATGAAAAAGTCAAATGAATAAATTTAAAAAGTTAAAAGAATCATAGGAAAGCATATGCAAAACTTTGTATAAATGCAGGAGAAAATATGAATGAAATGTATATGGCTTCTCTCTAATACACCCACGTCTCACACTGTCGTGTATGCACATTTACTCATGCTTTTCTTTACATTGTTGCCTTCCATTTCTTTCTTAGGAAATTGCCTCTTCCACATACTTATTTCTACTTTGATTTAACTTTAAAACATTTTTTTTTAATTTTTTTTTAACATTTATTTATTTTTGAGACAGAGACAGAGCATGAACAGGGGAGGGTCAGAGAGAGGGAGACACAGAATCTGAAACAGGCTCCAGGCTCTGAGCTGTCAGCACAGAGCTCGACGCGGGGCTCGAACTCATGGACCGCGAGATCATGACCTGAGCCAAAGTCAGCCGCTTAACCGGCTGAGCCACCCAGGTGCCCCAAAACATTTTTTTTAATGTTTTATTTATTTTTGAGACAGAGAGAGACACAGCATTAGTGGGGGAGGAGGAGTGAGGAGGGAGACACAGAATCGAAAGCAGGCTCCAGGCTCTGAGCTGTCAGCACAGAGCCCGATACGGGGCTTGAACTCATGACCCATGAGACCATGACCTGAGCCGAAGTCAGATGCTTAACTGACTGAGCCACCCAGACACCCCGATTTAACTTTTTAATGATTTATTAGTTTAGTTATTTGAAAATAATTTCTGTGCTGGGAGTACATTAAAAATGTCACTTTAAAAAAACATATTTGGGGGCGCCTGGGTGGGTCAGTCAGTTAAGCGTCCGACTTCGGCTCAGGTCACCATCTCGCGGTCCAGTGAGTTCTAGCCCCGCGTCCGGCTCTGGGCTGTTGGCTCAGAGCCTGGAGCCTGCTTCCGATTCTGTGTCTCCCTCTCCCTCTGCCCCTCCCTGTCCATGCTCTGTCTCTCTCTGTCTCAAAAATAATAAAATAAACATTAAAAAAAAATTAAAAAAAAAAACATATTTGATTTGATTTGACAAGTGCCCCAATAGCATTTAGTTTTGATGTTACATATGAATTAGAGATCTAACTTGAATTTGTTTTTTTTAATGTTGGTCATTTGTCCCCACACCTTTCACTGAATAATCTATCTTTTCTCCATGGTATGAAACAGCAATTCTATCATATGCATGTTTATATTATAAATACTCTCATTGTTTCTGGGCTTGTTAGTCTCTTCAGTTTGTTTTTATCTTCTTTTTTCTTTATCTTGAGAGATATTCTTTATACAATAACCTTTTTCTTTTTTTACGAGTTGCAAATATGTCCCTAGTTTGTCATTTGCTTCTTCATTTTAAATATGGTTTTATTTTCAGTTCATCGTAATTGCCATAATTAGGAAAGGAGAGAACATAGAAATAAGTAGGTTAGGTGCTTTTTTGCCACTAATTCCACATTGTTTTAATTATTATAGCGTTATATACATTTAATATCTGTTAGGACAAGATGGCTTGTCTTTCTCAAAGGTCCCCTGGCTATTTCAAGGGAGTTACTGATGTTCTTCCCTTCACGCACTTCTCCAGCCAGAACAAACAGGGACGTCCCTCACTCCTCTCATGCCTGTGCCTTTGTGCACATCATTCCTTGTGCCTAAGCACTCCTCCACACTCACCCTGCCTTGCTTCTGGAAACTCACTTCACATTCTTCATTTGTCCTTCCACACACCAACTCCACACAGAGCTGCTGCTGCCAGTCATGGGCCAAATAGTGCCTCAGCTGTTCACCCATAGCCTCCAACCTCAGCTCGTCCCTGTCGCCATAAAGGCTTCATGGTAGTGTAATCACCTGCTTGTGCGGCTGTATCTCTTGAGTATAGAACTTTGTCTCTTAATTTCTGGATTCCAAATCCAGCACACCATAAAGGCCCAATGGACAAACTGCCCCAATCACAGGACAGAGATGCTGTGTCACTCTCTCTCTCTTACACACACACACACACACACACACACACACCTATCATGGAAATTTCTGGCTACTTAGTACCTAGATCAGTTTCTGGCATATGGCAGATCCTTCATTAATATTTGTGAAAGGAAAGAAGGAAGGGAGAAAAGGAAGGGAGAGAGGATGAAAGGCAGAGACGGGGGGGAAGAAGAGAAGAAGGAGTTATATTGCCTGTGGCAAACTTTCAGGAGAGCTGTGTATGAATAAAGATTTAGCTGCTCTGCCATTAATTAAATCAAGCCTCCCAGGACTTGAAATCACAGTGACTGACAATAAAGGCAATACAATGTTTTTCTGGGTCAACACAACTCCTGTTATTTTAAAATTTACTTGACATAACTGTCTAACTGTTGCTGGGAAGGTTATTAGCCCCGGTGTAATTGCTTTAGTTTAGCTGTGGTTATTTTCTTGTGACTTAATTGATTTCTCATTCTTCTATCATTTTTATCTCTGTGACATAAAGATAGAGGCATAAAAGATCCATGGCCAACGACTGCAAAGTAATAAGTGGAAAAAAGCACATTTGTCATAGAGCACTGATTCGTGTTACATGAAAAAAAATCCATTTATTTCGCTTGGGGAATGGAGTTCAGACTGTGGGAAAGCCCTATGCTAAGGTTGGTACAGCCCAGTAGAGTTCATGGCTATGGTGGGTAAAAGGACCCAGGGGCTGGCCAGCACTGTCCCTGGGCATGAGGTCCAAGGTCAAGGAGAATGACCCATGATATTAGTAAAGGAAGTGATATACTATATGGTGTTACCTGAGGGGTGGCAAGAGTTATACCTTTTGAAAAGGCATTCTCACGAATTTGCTAGGTTAGGGTAGATGTTTGTGATGGGCTTTCCAATATCCATTCCACAATAAGCTGCTCATGGTCGCCTCTCCCTTCAGTATGTGAATAGTTTGGGAATGGCCAGGTGAGCAATTGTAGCCAATGAGATGTGAGGGAGTGTTTCTGACAAGCTTTTGGGAAAGATTTCCCCATTCTTAGGGAACAAGCCCAGGAGAGGACAGCTTCTCATCTTCTGGACATTGCTGTCTCTGCATTGACACCTAGAACTGCTGTAGTCTGACTCAGGGAGACACCTACACTGAAAAGAAAAGAGACAGGGATGGAAGGAATGCAGATTTGACCCTCTGAAGTTACAATTGCGGAAGATAAGAAATATTCTAATTTCTTAGAACAATTTGAGTTGGGAGTTTTCTGTAACTTGCTACAAAAAGCATCCTAACTGATACCCAACTGTCCATACTTGCTGGTTCCAGACATCAGTGAATTCATCTGAACTACCAAAGTCACCAGAGTGAACGCTTCTGAGAAATCTCAGTTAATTCTGTAGTGCCGAGTGAGTTAATAAAGGCATTCCTTTGACTTTCTCTGTCCAGGAGCCCATTAAACATGGTGTCAATGGATTGTGTATATCAGGACTCTCACATTTTTCTTAGTTTCTTAAGTATCATGCTCTTTCTACATTCTCCCCCCAAAGTTACTTCTGCCTTCATGTCTCCCAGAGCCCAATGACACAGTCCCTGACTCCTTGCCTCTTCCCACACATTAGTTATTTCCAGAAATACATGTAGAGCACCCAACTTCTGCCAGACCCTGGACCAGGCAAAGGGGATACAGAAATGACAAGACATACATCCTGTTTGAATTTAAGAATCTTCTTGTATAACAGAGAAGGCAGCCAATTAAGGAAGGTGTTGTAGCAGTGTGATGAGTGCTATGGTAGGGCAAATAGAGAGCCCCCTTAGGGGATCCACAGCAGAGAGGCTAAGCTGGTCTAGGAATCAAAGAAGTAAATAACTAGAACCATATATAGTATACGTGACCCAATACAGCCCCCAGAGGAGGCTGTGCACCCTCCTTAACAAGTTTGTTAACAAGTTGGTTAACAGTCCTTGAAGTCAGAGGACCCAGGCTACAGTCCCATTTTCTAGTTGTGTGAACTCAGACAAGTCACTGAATCTCTCAAAACTGAAGCCTGACCCCCAGAACAAGTCAGGGCCCTTATTATATACTCTTGTGTCACCCTACATTTTATCTCCATATGATTTTGCTCCTTTATAATCATTTATTACTGTGTCCTCATTTTATTATCGTCTATCTCCACAAATACAATATGAGCTCCATGAGGGGTAGGACTCTGTTTTTTTTCTGCCGTGGTATCCACAGTGGCTCAACAGGTGCCTGATACAAAAAAGTGCTCAAATGCATATAGTGGAATGAATTAATTAATGAAGGAGAGAGACACTTTCAACTAAGGAGTATTCTTAAAGCCCCTGCCGGGAGAGGAGAAAAAAAGGCCTATCCAGTGAAGCACCAACTCCCCCTGCCTGTCTTCCCTATGCCTGACCTCCAGCGAGACCTTTAGAGCACGATTCAACACCATCCTCAGACCCCAAAGGTGAGGCAGAGATTCAGCCTTAGGCCCCGTCTGACTCTGAAGGCGTATGGCTCCAAGATTGCAGTGGACATCCATCAAGTCCCCAGCCTTGTGCTGAGTCCTGCAGGGGTCAGGCACCTGTAATCTGAATGGGGTGCTTTCATGGTGTCTCAAAGGAAGAGCAAAGGTTTTGTTCTGTTTCCTCAACACTTCTTACGCATAATCCAGACTCAGAACTAAGGAACCGGGTTCAGGCATCCTCCTAAGAGTCCTACAAGGTTTTCTCTGGCTTAGGCTTTCACTCTCCTCTCACCATGAGCTGCCTCTATAAAGGAAATGAAAGAAAATGGGTCTGTGTCCAGATAGTCTTCCATAAAATCAGGAACTCCACCTGCCAGTTACCGATAAGGGATACTTTCTTCAATCTAGGTGATCTTTCAGTTTTCAGGTTTCTAAGAAGCCTGAAGGAAAGCTGCACTTGTCAAGAGAATGGAAATAGATTGAAGACATGGAAGAAGTTGGACTAAAAGAATGGAGATGCTATTCTTTAGCTCTCTTTCTACAAATGGGCTATTTATAGGTCTGCTGATCTTTAGGACATGACCACCATAGACAAGAATCAGTGTAACCAGTGTTATACTATCATGGAAGCCCCAAGGAAGAGGGAGCTAATTATCACTGGGGAACAAGCACAGCTCAGAAAGGTTTCATAGCAAAGTGAAATACAGAGAATAGGCTTAAAAATGCATTTCAATGAGAGAGCAAAGAGGATGCTGACAGATGGAAGACACTGGAACTCAGATTCACCCAAAGTCAACTACATGTGAAGCATGGAGTCAGGGTTAGTTTTGTTGGCCTGCCCTATTGGCTGCTCCCATCACTGATATGGAGAAATGTCATTGAGAGACAGTGGGGTGGAAGGAAGCAGGATGATGATGATAAGGTAAGGAAGGCAGAGGCAGATTGTGGGAGGCTTTGGATGCCCTGCATAAGAGACTGGATACCATCTTGTAGGAATGTGGAGACACTGGAGTGTTTTAAGCCAGAGAATGACTCTGTGTCCCAGAGCTCCACCTTGATGGTGGCATGGACATTCAAGATGGTAGCTGAGTAGAGGCATTGGAAGATCACCATAATCAGGCAAGAGGTCACAAGGGGTGCTCATTTGGGCAGCACACATACTGAAATTAGAATCATACAGAGAAGATTAGTATGGCCCTTGCATGAGTATAACATGAACATTCATGAAGCCTTCTATACTTTTAATGAGTATAGAGATTCACTTAGGGAAGATGATAAATTCTGGAGATGGATGATGTTGATGGTTATACAATGATGTGAATGTACTTCATACCACCACACTGGGCACTTAAAAAGGGCTAAACTGGTAAATTCTGCTATGTTTATTTTACCACAATAAAAAAATTTGTCAGGGTACCTGAGTGGCTCAGTTGGTTAAGCATCCAACTCTTGATTTCAGCTAAAGTCATGATCCCAGGGTCATGGGATCAAGCCCTGAGTCGGACTCTATGCTGACAGTGCATAAGTGCAGAACCTGCTTGGGATTCACAGTTTCTCTCTCTCTCTCTCTCTCTCTCTCTCTCTCTCTCTCTCTCTCTTTCTCTGTCCCTCCCCTGTGTGTGAGTTTGTTCAGTCTCTCTCTCTCTCTCTCTCTCTCTCTCTGTCCCTCCCCTGTGTGTGAGTTTGTTCAGTCTCTCTCTCTCAAAATAAATAAACATTTTTTTTAAATTGTCGAAGTATAAAAAAAGAGGTTGGAAGGATCTGGATTGATGCTGAGGAGCAGCAAAGGAGAGGAAGGAACAAATCATGGAGACATTTTGAATGGGAAGTCCACAGAACTTGCTGATGAAAGAAATGAGGAGGGAGAAGGAGACAAATATAATTCAGAGATTTCTCTGATGCATGACTGCTCTGCTCTGCTCTGAGAAGTGGCCTGATTTGGGTAATAAAGGGACACCCTACTTATTAGGAGCTGTTTTCCACTTGCCTGATTGGTCCTATGTAGATTAGGTGGGGATGACTTAGTCTTAAACCGCTAACACATAAGACCTTCCTTAATTTTCCTTTGTGTATATGGCAGGTGGTCAATGAATATTTGAATTATTAATTGACATAGCACTGAGGTTGCAAGTGTAATACATAATTAATGTTTCACAGTGGTTGTAACCTTTCCTTATATTTCATTTCCTGGGGAAAAAGTCTCCTTGCTATAACAAATGTCCAACTTAGGGTAAAGAATAGACTCACAAGTAATTTTTTTCTCATTTCTTCTTTAAAGTAGACTTACAAATTCCAGAAAAATCCCTGGACAGGTAGATGAGAAGGAGAGGGGATGCTCGAAAAAGTTCCCAAGCTCACCTGGAGCATTCAGAGGAGTTCAGTGAGCAAGAATAGGAAAAGCAATAAGGAGCAGAAGGTTTTAACACAGTCATTAATTAAGTTATATTGTAAAGATCACTAAAAACAATTAGTGCTTTGTCAGCTACTGCAGACCAGAGCTCTGATTTTGTTTTAACCAGTGATTCTCAGGAGGGAAATTTGTGCGGTTCTAAAATAAAGAAATGCTTGACACCTGGGTGGCTCAGTTGCTTAAGCATCTGACTTCGGCTCAGGTTCAGCTCTCACGGTTCATGAGTTCGAGCCCCGTATCAGGGTCTGTTCTGACAGCTCAGAGCCTGGAGCCTGTTTCAGATTCTGTGTCTCCCTCTCTCTCTGCCCCTCCCCCACTTGCACTCCGTCTCTCTCTCTCTCTCTCTCTCTCTCTCTCTCTCTCTCAAAAATAAATAAACATTTAAAAAGATTTAAAAATAAAATAAAATAAAACAAAATAAAGCAATGCTTTGTCCCAAAGTTTTTGTTGAGTTTCTTAATATATTAGAAACAACAAATAACTGATTACAGTATAAATTTTTATATTCATTAAAGGAGACGAAAGATACAAAATTTGCTGATGCTTTTGAGTCACTTACACTTTGCTTTCCTGTTAGGTATTGATTATATCATGCGAAAGTAGATGTGATATTATGTGAAAAATGGAAAAGAAAGAGGGAAAGAAAAATGGCATTTATTGATTGAGTCTCTGCTAATTTCCAAGCACTGTGCTTGGCATTTTCAATGTTGTCACATTTGATCCCAAAAATCTCATAAGAAGTTTGCATTATTAACTGCATTTTAGTGTCAACAGAGTGTGTTAGTTGGTGCGGGCTGCTGTAACAACAGACAGACAGACTAGGTGGCTTGTAAACAACTGAACTTTACTTCTCACAGTGCTGGAGGCTGGAAGTCCAAGATCAGGGTGCCAGCACTGTCAGATTCTGGTGACAACCTTCTTCCACGTGGCAGATGTCTTGTTGTGTCCTCACAGGGCAGAAGGGGCTAGGGAGCTCTGTGGGGTCTCTTTGATAAGACCACTAATCTCATCCATGAAGTCTCCACCCTCATGACCTAATCACTTCCCAAAGGCTCTACCTCCTAATACTATCACTGTGGTCGTTAAAATTTCAACATATAAATTTGGGGGTGGAGATACATTCAGCCTCTATCACTCAGTGTATTGCTTATCTATTGCTGGGTAACAAATTATCATGAACTCAATGACTGAAAACAACATATATGTATTAGCTCCAGTGTCTATGGGTCAGGAGGCTGGACATGGCTTAAATGGGTATGTCATCAAGGTGTCTGCCAGGGCCGGGATATCATCAGAGGCTCAACTGTGGAAGGATCTTCTTTCAAGCTCTCATGGGTTCTCGGCAGAATTAATTTTCTGGAGGTGTAAGACTCATGGCAGCAACAGAGAGAGACACTAGCAAGACAGGCACTACGCTTATATGCAATCACAGACATTATCACCTTTGGCCCACTGCACGGATTAGAAGTAAGTCACAGTTCTCACCGCACTCAAGGGGAGGGGATCTCACAAAGGCATGAACACCAGAGACAGGAATCATGGGGCCACATTAAAGAGTGTCTAAGGTCAAGGTCATACAACTAGCAAATAGCAGTGCTGGTTACAAACATAAATCTTTCTGACTCTAAACCCTGTGTTTGGATTCTAAGGTCAGCTATTCTTCAGCTATATCTCTAACCACCTGAGTTACCTTGAGAAACCATTTCACTTCACCAAGTCCTAGCATCCTCAGTTAAAAAAGAGGTAGCTGTCATCTTCTGGGATTCTATAATCAGCAAGGACAGGGACCAGGCATGGTGTAGAGGCCCCTCCCTCCATACCTCACACTCCGGGACCTGGGAGTCCTCCTGTCTCTGTGTCTTCACTGTAGGAACCCACCAGCCATGTTAATATTACCTCTGCTCCTTTCCACAGTGTCATCTATGCCATTGTGATCAGAACCATTTGGATTAAGAGCAAAGCCCACGAGACTGTGATCTCCAACTGCTCCGGTAAGTCTCTAATCCGAATTACCCAACTCTTGGGTAATTTTGCTTCTGCAGTGTTTTTTGTTTGTTTGTTTGTTTTGTTTTTTTGTTTTGTTTTGTGGCAAATATGAGCTTGCGCTTTGCCTGAATACAATAAGCCTGCACTATTCTATCAGGATTCAGCCAGCAGAGCAGATCCCCCAAAGGCTCTCCCAGTAGGTACTGTCTCTTCCAGGTGGCCTCCCTGAAAACTCAAAGAAGGAAGGAAGGGGGGACTTTGGGGGCCATGATCCAAAGACGCCCCCCCCCCCCCCAGTTTCTTAAGCCTGGCAAAAAGGAACACCCTGGAGGACACTGGGGTGAAAAGACAGCTGTCCAAGGAGCACACATTTGGTGAAACATGAGGATAGACATTTCTATCTGACTTAAATTTACAGATGGAGAAAACTGCTGTCTATCCACAGAACAATCCTGGACCCTAAGCTAGGCAAAGAATGGCCAATTTCACCTCAGCATGAGCCTGAGACCACCTGCTACATCCCTTCCCCAGATGCTGCTGCAGTAAACCTTGATGCAGAACACCTCCCCCATGGCAGGCACCGGGACCTGAAGGCCTAGCCTGCCTCCCAAGCAAATATTACTGGACCTGATGGAGACCAACCTGGAGAGAACTCAGCGAACCAAGTTCACTTTGCCAGAAAGAGAGGGGCAAGGGCTCCTGGTTTTCCATTTATTATAATGCAACTAGTTCTCTCCTCAGGCTCCCCACCTCCTCCCGTTCCTTGTACACACACGCATCCCTTCACACACCCAGTCTGTCACACACACACTTACACACTCATATGCACTCACATCTACATACTCACCCACATACGCTCACTCAAGGACAGCAAGCTAGAACGCAGCTGCGTGGACTATGAAGAGTTGGTTTCTGTTCTAGATGTGCCACTAAGAATTGTGCCACCTTGCAATAACCTCTCTGGCCTTCAAGAGGTTAAGATAAGGGGACAGACTAAATGGTCTCTAAGTCTACCTCTTTTCAGACTTTGAGCCATTACCTTTACTGGACCGAGACCACACTCATCTTCCTCCCTCTTGAAGCTACTTCTTCCAGTGAGAAAGTCACATGGATTCCCAAGTGGGCACTGACAATCTGTGTCCCTCTCTCTAGAAGAATTGGTAGAGATGTGTCAGTGTTAGTGTCTTCATCTGAATTCAGTTCATTTCTGCTGTGTTCCCCACATGTCAGCAGTGCTACAAAGGACCGGGAATGCCAAATGAGTAAATGGCACGATTCCTGGCTAGAGGAAGCCTGTTCTCGTGCACTGGGTTTCAGCTCCGGCCGCACAAGGGATTGCCTGGGGAGCTTTTCAAATGCCCCAATGCCAGCTACCACTGCCTGAGAGATTCTGATTCACTTTGTTTGGAGGGAGGTCTGGCATCATTACTTTGGAAAAGCTCTTCAGATGATTTTAATGTGCAACCAGGTTTGACAACCTCTCATCCAGTGGGAGACACAGTTATAGGCAACTGACTCCCACGATGATTGACGAGAGTAACCCAGAGGTGTGTGCGGGCTGCTTGGAAATTTTCCGCCCGTGAAATACCTATCGTTCAGCTCGTAGCTCATTCTGGCCTCTACGCAGATCCTCCACACAGACTCCCTCATGCCAGGCTAGTCTCTGCAGCCTGGTTTTTCTAGAAGTACAAGAGCCGTCAGGAAGAATAAACACAAATGCATTCATTTTATTTATTGTGAGTGGCTTTGGTCAAAAGTCAGAATATTTGTCTGAAAAAAGAAAGGAGGAAGACATCCTTCCTCTATCAGGTATCAGATAAATATATTAAATACTATAACTGTTGAAACAGTTATAGTAGTTAATTATTTAATTATTAAGTACTTAATTACAGAAACATGTAAATATCACTTTTTTAAGTATATTAATATATAATAAATAGAATATGCATGTGCATGTACATATAGATGACAGCTAGTTGGATAGATGGATAGATGATAGATAGATGATTGAAAATGTCAGGAAGGACAAACACTAAATGTTATAGTAACTATCTCTGAGTGGTGGAATTTTATCTTTCCTTCCTTTTTTTCTTCCTTCCTTCCTTCCTTCCTCCCTTGCTTATCCAGGGGCTAAAATTTTCCATGATTACATATATTTTATAATATAAAGTAATAGCCCACTGGCCCTTTAGTCTGTATAAACATCCATCATTATGCTAGCTGTGTATAGGAGATATTTTTTTAACTGTCAACTCAGCCCCCACAAAAAATTATCCTTTCATGCACTTCTCTGGGTAAACTTTATGCTTGAACCCTGAGAGACCCAATGCTGAGACTGTGTAGATAGATGATAGATAGATAGATAGATAGATAGATAGAGATCTTATACTGATGAATATCTAAACATTCAAAACTTACATTCTCAGTGAATGGGTAATGACCAAGATCAGATATATCTGGGTATATAGGTAGTATCTAGAAGCTACAAGCAATAAGGAAGCTCCCAGAGGCTGATATGAGAGATAGAAAAAGTGCCTCTGTCTGCCCTGAGCTATCTCCCTTCTGAACCTTCCATGATGCCGGAAATTCAAACCAGTGGAGTCAGTCATTTTTCCTTAAGGTACTCTCTCCAGGAGGACCCAGCAGTACATTTGCAGCCTGGTTTGAGCAATGTGCATGCACCACACGAGCATATACTGGTCAAGTTGTCACTTTAGAGTGCATGACCCCTGTTTGATGGTGGACAGATCAAGTGTGGTGGGACCAGAGGGGTTTGGAAGGTCCAGAGCTTTGGGTCTAAAGGGGGACAAAGTAAAAAGGGGGATATCTTAGTCTGTTCAGTCTTCCCTAACAAAGTGCTTAAACAACAGAAATTTATTTTATCACAGTTCTAAGAGGCCTGGAAGCCCAAGATCAGGTGCCACTTGATTGTGTTCCTGGTAAGAGTTCTCTTCTGGTTTGCAGACGGCTGCCACTTCCTCCCTGCTGTGTCTTCATATGAGGCAGGAGATGAGAGAGAGGGAGCCCATGCTCTCACCTGTCTTCTTATAAAGGCACAAATCCCATCCTGAGAGCTCCAGGCCTTCATGACCTCATCTAACTCTGATCACCTCCCAGAGGCCCCATCCCTAAATACCGTCATGTTGGGAATTAGGGTTTCAACATATGGATTTGGGGAAGATACACACACTTAGTCCATACAGAGAGAGAATTGAGAAAAAAAAAAAAAAGACACCGTGGAAGTAACTGAAGACCAACGAAATGAGAATAGACAAACACTATTTATCCAGAGCTTGCAAAAGAGCCATATGGGTTGCATGGCATGGCTTACAAAAGAGCCATGACTTACATTTTGGCAGAGACTCAAAAGCCAGTGGTAGAATGGGAAAGCTTTATAGTGGAAAAAAAGGAAGATATCAGGTGTGCCTGGTTGGTGGCTATTGGCCTGGGAAGCTGCAGGCAGAGCGAAGTAGAAGCATGACATCCTGTCTGATTGGTTAGGGGTGTGCATTTGGCTTTCTCTGGTTGGTTTTACGTTGAAAGCAGGGACAAAACCTGAAGAAGCTGCCAGTCATTAATCAAGTGTTGGCTGTTTGGCATAGAGTGTCACAGGTCTTACTGGCCAGCATGCTAGGGATACAGGTCTGACTTGTACATAAGAAGGTGGCTTTCTGGTCTGCCTACTATAGATAATGGACTGGTTTCCTGGCCTGGCAGCTGCAGAGTGTGGGTCAGAGTTCTGTTTTTATATTTGATCTTGCCATGATCCATTTGTTTATTTGGTCTGTCAACACAATCTGACGAGACAGCGGAACAGACAGAACGTCTACTGCCAGTCACTTCGCTAAGTTCTTTCCATGTGTTGTCTTCCTGAATCCTTACACAATGCTGCAAGGGGGCATTATCGTCTCTCTTTTACAAATAGAAGACAGGCGTGCAGGTTAAGCCCATGTGATTGACCAGAAAGCCTGTGTGTCTTCCCACTGTATCAAGCTGCCTCTCAGAGGAAGGACACTGCAAAAGGGAGGTGGTAAATGGCTAAAAAAATGCTCAGGGGTGCCTGGTGGCTCAGTCAGTTAAAGTGTCCAACTCTTGATCTCAGCTCAGGTTTTGATCTCAGGGTCGTGAGTTCAAGCCCCACACTGGGCTCCACCCTAGGTGTGAAGCCTACCAAAACAAATAAACAAAATAAAAACAAAAACAAAGCGTAGAGTGAAAAAAATACTTTTCCTAATTAAAAAACCCAAGCACATGCTCTGTGGCGTGGCTTTTGCCTTCAGAGTGCTATTCCTGTCTTCTCTCCTAAACTGTTTCGTTTTGAAGTATTTAATATCTAAAAGATGGCCGCTACGGGTGCAGGGCTCAATTTTATTTAGGTAGGTGAGGTCTTCCTGTGCTTTCAGATGTAAATCAGGTTGGTTTAAACCCCTGTCCTGTGATTCTTGCCAGTTCCAGGAGGCTGGTATGTCCTTGACCCCTAAGCTCTCACATTCAACGACTCATCTCGTAGGGTTCTTCTGTTCCCTCCGCTCCTGGCCCAGAAAGCATGGAATCCACATCATTTTCCTTGAGTTCATCACTCACAAGAGTAAATACAGCAAATGTTGCCGGAGGTTCGAGGTGATGAAAGGTTTCTACATCCCCTCAGCTGCCCCACCCCTCCCCCTTTCTCATTAGGTCTTTCACCACTATGGTTGAGCTCTGTCTCTCTCCAGAATCTCCCATATCTCCCTGCTACTAGATTTTCCAGTCCCTAAGTTCTTGGCTTCCCCCGTCTTCCAGTCTTTGAAATAGTACAATGCCTCAAAGTGATCAGTTTTCCCACTGATATACAGTATGCCATTACCCTTCCCCGAAGGTAGAAATGGTGGCAGTCAATTTTTATTCTCTAATACAAGTTTATATCTCCATTACCTCTATTTTCTAGTTGTCCATTATCACCACCATGAGCCCCTTCTGGAATGAGGAGCAGAGAGTAGTATCAAAAGCCTGTATACTCTCTGTATCTGATTCATAAATGGAATTCACCTGATTTTCTTTTGTTTTAAGTTTATTGATTTATTTTGAGAAAGAGTGAGAGAGTGAGCAGGGGAGGGGCAGAGAGAGAAGGAGAGAGAGAATACCAAGCAGACTCTATACTGTCAGCACAGAGCCCAACGTGGGGCTCCATCTCACAAACTGTGAGATCATGACCTGTGCTGAAATCAAGAGTCAGTCACTTAACAGACTGAGCCACCCAAGCGCCCCATGATTTTTTACTTGTCATTACAGCCAAGCAGCTATGGAGATGGCCAGTAAATAGATCTCCAGTGGTGTTAGCAGGCCAGGATTATTGCTCATCAACAAGGGGACATCAGCAATGATTAGTGTGAACAGAAGCGCACTTTATAAATATAGGTTGCAAAATTCAATCTATCACTCGTTTATGAACCACTCTTCTTACTGGCAAATATGTCTATTTTCTCTCCCTCAAAGGCTGACAGAAAGAAAAGGAAAAGCATTTTTTAATAAATGATCTAAATACTTTCCCCAAAACAGGTGTAGAAGGCAAGAGGTAGAGGAGATAAGATTTTCAATCTTGTAGCTTATCTTTCATAAACAGACATGCTCTTGATGCCCAGGGGTATCTACTTCTATAAAATAGAACATTTAACTGCAGAGGGACAGGAGATGTGGGGGTGCAGACACAGCATGGATAAAGTAACATATCTACATATAACTGCATCTGGTCATTGTGGCTTGGAAGATGTGATACAATCCATACTATAGCCAAACTGCATGTTTCAAATTAAATGAGGCACAAAGAGGTGGAGAAAAAAACTTTGTATTAAGAACTGGGTTAGACTCTTATTCATTTCTAGCCAAATGAATTTAAGATAAGCCCATTAACTGCTCTCAGTACCTTTTTTCATCAGTAAATGTAGGTAAAACGGCTTCTCTACAAATAACTACATTTAGCAAAAGATGTAAAGAACTTCATGCAAAAAAAAAGTATAAATATATAAATAAATGAAGCTTATAACAAGTTCATGGGTAGTAAAATTCAATAGCCTAAAGATGTCAGTTCTCCCCAACAACATATAGATTAATGCAATTCCTGTTGAAATTAAAATAGGACATTTTATTGAGCTTGACAAACCAATTTTAAAATATATGTGGAAATTTCAAGAGCCAAGAATAGTCAAGACACTCCTGGAGAAGTAGAACAAAGGGGGGGGGGGATGTTACTGTATTAAATATTAAAACTCATCATAAAGTCAGAGTGATTAATAGAGTGTGGTATTGACACAATACAATAGACAAGTAGAAAATAAAACAACCCCAAAACAGAATCTACAGATATATGAGAACTTTATATATGTCAGAAGATCATAGGAAAAGAAATAAAATTAGGTCATTACCTCAATTTATAGGGAAAAAACAAATTCCAGGTGAATTGGAGACTTAAATTTTGTTAACTTTAAACAGAGCAAAAAGCAATTTTATTTCAGTAAAAAATGAGTTTATTTATAAATAGCAGAGAAATTGCAATTCGGGACAAGCAAGTTATGATGAACCTTAGGCCAGTCCAAAGAGACAAAGGGGAGGTGAGATTTTATTAGGTTTTAGGAGGATGCTGGGGAGGACTGTTCTGAACAAAAGTTCATTTGAGAACAAGAGTTCCAGGTGGTGGTTGTTTCTCATTGACAGCAGGCGGTGGTTGGTGCTTTGTGGCTGGGGCAGGGAGGTACGGATCTTCCTTACTTTTCTTTCTTTCTTTTTTTTTATGTTTATTTCTCTTGGGGAGAGAGAGAGAGAGACAGAGTGTGAGTGGGGGAGCCACAAAGAGAGGGAGACACAGAATTCAAAGCAGGCTCCAGGCTCTGAGCTGTTAGCACAGAGTCCAATGTGGGGCTCAAACTCACCAGCAGTGAGATCGTGATCTGAGCCAAAATTGGATGCTTAACCAACTGAGCCACCCAGGCACCCCTTCCTTACTTTTCTTAAAGGCAGGAATTAAATTCTATGTGCAAAGTGCCCTCCCTTGTCAAAATGATTGTTTCTTCTTTCTGATGGTAAGCAGGCTGCAAGGAGTGGTAAGTATGTGAGCACCCCCTGCAGGGCTTGCCAACTCCATTTTAAGTGAGGTTTCCTTTATTTTCACAATATGTAAAACTTTTAAAAGAAAATGTAGGGTAATACCTTTATGCCATCGGGATAAAGAAGGATGTATTAAGCAAGATCCAAAATATGTTAAATCATAAAAGAAATGATAGATAAATTTGATTTGTTTAAAAAGTTATTTAAAAAGTCAAGTTACAAAGTGGGAGTTATTTGCAACAAATATATCTAAGAAAGATTAGTATCCACGATATATGAAGAACACCTAAAAATCAATTTATAAAAGAGTTTTTTAAAAATATGAATGAAATAAATAAGTTGCAGAGATGAAAAATTACAGCGTAGGGAATATAATTAATAATAACCTAATAATACTGAATAGTGACAGATGGTGACTGCACTTATCGTGATGAGCACTAAGTACTGTATAGAATTGTTGAATCAATATGTTGTTCACTTGAAACTCCTATAACATTGTATGTTAATTATACTTCAATTAAAAAATAGGGGGTGCCTGGGTGGCTCAGTCGGTTGAATGTCCGACTTTAGCTCAGGTCATAACTCATAGTCTGTGAGTTCAAGCCCCGTGTCAGGCTCTGTGCTGACAGCTCAGAGCCTGGAGCCTGCCTCAGATTCTGTGTCTCCCTCTCTCTCTGCCCCTCCCCTGCTCATGCTCTGTCTCTCTCTGTCAAAAATAAATAAACATTAAAAATATATATATAGCCACAACAACAAAAGATAAATAGAAAAAAATGAGCAAGACATAAACAGGCATTTCACAGAAGGGAAAAGAGGAATGGACAAAAATAAGATTCTCAACCTCACAGATAATTAGGAAAGTGCACATTTAAACCTCATTTGGGTACAATTTTCTTCTAACCACAGGATTAGTAAAAATTTTGATATCTGATCTTTATTTATTTTTTATTTATTTTGAGAGAGCAAGAGAGTGAGAGCAGGGGAGGGGTAGAGAGAGAGAGAGAGAGAGAGAGAGAGAAAGGGAATCCTAAGCAGACTCCATGCTGTAAGCCAAGAGCCTGATTCAGGGCTTAATCACACAAACCTAAAATCATGACATGAGCCGAAATCAAGAGTTGGGCACTTGGGGTGCCTGGGTGGCTCAGTTGGTTAAGCGTCCGACTTCAGCTCAGGTTATGATCTCATGGTCCGTGAGTTCGAGCCCTGTGTCGGGCTCTGGGCTGATGGCTCAGAGCCTGGAGCCTGCTTCGGATTCTGTGTCCCCCCCTCTCTCTGCCCCTCCCCAGTTCATGCTCTGTCTCTGTCTCAAAAATAAATAAATATTAAAAAAAAAAAAGAGTTGGGCACTTAATCAACTGAGCCATCCAAGTGCCCCGTACTGTTTGATCTTTTAAAGTGTTGTAAAAGATAAAGAGGTCATGGTTTATTTAGCAATATCATTCCTCAAAAACTTAGTAGATTTGTGATATATTTGCTTTCAGTGAGTTTCATGTGCCAACAATCATGTCCAAAAAGTCTTTCTTAATAGAATTCTCAGGTCTGACTTTCTTTGCTTTCTCATGCAATCCCTATCTTTAACTTAATGGAAGCTAGTTTGAAGCCACCCGAAACAATAGTGGGGAGGCCCCATCCTTAGTCTGATCTTTGCCTTGGGAACGATTCTAAATGGGTCTTTGCTTGTTAAAACTTCTCAGAGTTATAACTTAACTTGCGGACAAGGGTCAGCTTCATTGGCATAAGTCTTGCACACTTAGAAGTTGTACACATTTGCTTTAATGCTCTGCTCACATTTTCCTCTTGCACTGGGTCAGGTAAAGTGTGTATCTGTTACTATTAGGGACTAGAAGTAATTGATGCTTACAGCTCTATGAAATCTGAAATTGTAAGACTTTCTTTAACTTCCTTTCATTTTTACCAACCAACTCTTGTCTGAGTTCATCTTTTTTTTTTTTTTTTTCTAATACCTTGCTAAACACATCTGGTAGCAATCAACAGAGACTATTAACATTCTGTTTACCAATTGTGATGGTTAATTTTATGTGTCAACTTGAATGGACTAAGGGATGCCCAGATAGCTGGCAAAACACCATTTTTGGGTATGTCTGGAAGGCACTTTTGGAAGCATTTGAATTGGTAGACTAAGTAAAGAAAATGCACTCACCAATATGGGTGGGCATCATCCTATCTTCTGAGGGCCTGAACAGAATAAAAAGGCAAACAAAGGGCAAATTTGCTTGAGCTGGAACATCCATCTTCTCCTGGACATCAGTGTTCCTGTTTCTCATCTTTGGGCTAGGACCAGGATTTACATAATTGCCTGATTCTCCAGCCATTGAGCTCAGACTTACACCATCATCTCCCCTGGTTCTCATTCCTTGGATTTGGACTTAATTATACCACCAGCTTTCCTGGTTCTCCAGATTGCAGACAGCAAATTGTGGAACTTCTCAGCCTCCATAATTTTATGAACCAGTTCCTATAATACATTTCCTCTTCTATGTATTTGCTATTGGTTCTGTTTTCTGGAGAGCCCTGACTCCTACACCAACCTTGTCCCATGGGCTCCGGGCTCCGTAGGCACACAATTTGACTTCCCAGGCATCATATGTGAACGTTGTAGCAAATGGATCTCTAGTGTGCCAGCTTCCAATATCAGTTTCCTTGCCACCTGCTGCCTGCCCACTAGGCCAATACCACATATTTTAGATTTTTGTTATGATAGCACTGCATATGAGATACCAATTTCTGTTTCAGGTAAGGAAACATTAGATGCACTACCAAAGAAACCCCCAAATACAGTAGCCTTAACAAAGTAGAACTATGTTTCTGGTTTAATTAAAGTCCAATTGACAGTAAAGGTCAAAGGGAAGGGCACTGTTCCACAGTCATTCAGAAACTCAAAGAGATGGAGATTCTGCCACACTTAACAGATTGCTGCTAAGGTACCCCTCCACATCAACATCCAACAGTCAGGGGTGGGAGGAAGAGAGAGGCAGAGGAATATTCAGGTGGTTTATCTGAGCCAGACCTGAGAATAGTGTATATGGATTCTTCCCATATTCCCATAGGTAGAACTTAGTCATATGACTCCACCCTGCTGAAAAGAAAACGATTTGGTGGACAGTTAACCTGTCTCTGCCACAATTATCTTAGTTCTGTCAGGGTTCCTGGTTCCACCTGAGCTGAAGAGCTGAGGAATAGACAAGGATGTGAGGTAGGTTAGTTAGGTTAAACTTGCTCATATCTAGCTATGACCTCTGGTTTGTTAGAGGGTCAAAAAAACAAACAAACAAAAAAACCCACAAGGGAAGGTAGTAGTCAAAATCCCACAGCTAAGCAGATGAGGCTTAATGTATGAAAAATATTTAACATTGAGGTTATATTTGTAAATAAACAGGACATCAGTGATCAGAAATCAAAAATTAATTTCAAATTTAAAAGTTTTACAAATCAAGCCTAACTACAAAAAACTTTTTTTAAATCAACCTGAAATACATGGAATTCCCAACATATGAAAAAATATTTATTTAAAAATATCACCAGGTAAGAGTTTTGAGGGAGGAGCCAAGATGGCGGAGCAGCCTGGAAATTCTCAGCTTCTCTCATCCCTGAAATGCAGCTAGATAAGCACCAAACTATTTTGCACACCTAGGAAATTGATCTGAGGATTTACACAACAATCTGCATAACTTGAGCCACAGAACTGAGCAGGTACCCAGCGCATAGAGGTGAACTGGGGGAGAGAGAAGCCATGGAGGGTAGGGAGCTGTTTTTGCAGAGAATGGACAGAGAAAGTGGAGAGAGTGCAGTAAAAGCACTCCCCTGGAAAGTACCTGGAGAGAAAGAGAAAGAGCAGAAATACTCACAAGAGACTGAACAAGAAAGGGAGAAAGAAGAAAAAGGTTTCAATGCCATCAAAATAACACCAGCATCATTAACAGAGCTAGAACAAATGATCCTAAAATTTGTATGGAACCAGAAAAGATCCTGAATAGCCAAAGCAATCCTGAAAAAGAAAACCAAAGCTGGAGGCATCACAATTCTGTACTTCAAGCTGTATTACAAAGCTGTAATCATCAAGACAGTATGGTACTGGCACAAAAACAGACACATGGATCAATAGCACAGAAGAGAGAAGCCAGAAATGGACCCACAAACATATGGCCAACTAATCTTTGACAAAGCAGAAAAGAATATCCAATGGAATAAAGACAGTTTTTTCAGCAAATGGTGTTGGGAAAACTGGACAGCAATATGCAGAAGAATGAACCTGGACCATGTTATTACACCATACACAAAAATAAACTCAAAATGGATGAAAGACCTGAACATAAGACAGAAAGCCATCAAAATCCTTGAGGAGAAAGTAGGCAAAAACCTCTTTGACCTTGGCCACAGCAACTTCTTACTCAACATGTCTCTGGAGCCAAGGGAAACAAAAGCAACAATGAACTACTGGGACTCCATCAAGATAAAAACCTTCTGCATGGCGAAGGAAACAATCAGCAAAACTAAAAGGCAACCAATGGAATGGGAGAAGATATTTGCAAATAACATATCAGATACAGGGTTAGTATCTAAAATCTATAAAGAACTTATTAAACTCAATACCCAAAAAATCAAATAATCCAGTGAAGAAATGGGCAAAAGACATGAATAGACACTTTTCCAAAGAAGACATCCAGATGGCTAATAGATACATGAAAAAATGCTCGGCATCACTCATCATCAGAGAAATACAAATCAAAACCACAATGAGATACCACCACCTGTCAGAATGGCTAAAATTAACAACCCAGACAATGACAGATTTTGGTGAGGATGCGGAGAAAGACGAACACTTTTGCACTGCTGGTGGGAATGCAAACTGGTGCAGCCACTCTGGCAAACGGTATGGAGTTTCCTCAAAAAATTAAAAATAGAACTACCCTACGACCCAGCAATTGCACTACTAGGTATTTATTCAAAGGATACATGTGTGCTGTTTCAAAGGGGCATGTGCTCTCCAATGTTTATAGCAGTGCTATTGACAATAACCAAAGTATGGAAAGAGTGCAAATGTCCATCGACAGATGAATGGATAAAGAAGATGTGGTATATATATACAATGGAGTATTACTCGGCAATCAAAAAGAATGGAATCTTGCCATTTGCAACTACATGGATGGAACTAGAGTGTATTATGCTAAGTGAAATTAGCCAGAGAAAGACAAATATACAACTTCACTCGTATGTGGAATTTAAGATACAAAACAGATGAACATAGGGGAAGGGAAACAAAAATAATATAAAAACAGGGAGGGGGACAAAACATAAGAGACTCTTAAATACAGAGAACAAACTGAGGGTGGCTGGAGGGGTTGTGGGTGGAGGGATGGGCTAAATGGGCAAGGGGCATTAAGGAGGACACTTGTTTGGATGAGCACTGGGTGTTATGTGTAGGGAATGAATCACTGGATTCTACTCCTGAAATCATGATTGCACTATATTATATGCTAACTAACTTGGATGTAAATTTTAAAAAATAAATAAAATAGAGAGAGAAAAAATTAATAAATAAATAAAAACATCACCAGGTGGATTTCCTTGTTACAAACAAATCACCTGCACTCATAAATTATAAGTCCATAGATGGCTCCCTCCTCCGGCCAGGAATAAATTCTGTCTCATTTAAAAATCCCAATGCACCAATTGCTCCTCCTTCAAGCTCTCTGCATATAAGAACAAAGGGTTCCCCGTGGCTCTGCAAGGGGCCTGAAGCGAGGGGAAGTAAAGAGCAGGAACTGGCCCCTGAGACACTAAATTTACAGTGTTGGGTATCCAGGGATGCATGCTTGAACCAAAACTGCCTAAGGCAGCATGACGCCTCCAGTCCGAATCTCATGGACCTGCTGCCTCTAGGCTACCCCAGCTACTAATGCTCAGTGATGGCTGAATTTAACTGCTTTTTGCTCCAGCTCAGCGCCAAGGCCAGGGTAGAAATAATCCTTTTATCTCTCAATAAAGGAGAATTACTGGCATTTTGTAGCTCAGCTCTCTTTGAAGGGCCATCTTGAGAAGCTGGAGGCTTTGCATTTCCCTGAGTGGTCAGATTAAAGACGCTTTTCCCTGATCTCATTGGGAGATCAAAGGGCAGGTAGTTGATTATATTGGCACCCAGTTGCCCCCTGGAAAGTACTGCAAGTTTCCATTTTAAAAGGATTTCAGAGTCCAAATGTCATGCTCAAGAACTTTTCTGAAAAACAAAGTCTTCAGAACCATATTGTTTCAAAGCCAGCTGTTACTCCAGCAAATGGGAATACTTTGAAAGGATATAATTTGGTCGGCTGTATTTCTTACTTGCCTCCCATGGGTAAAATCCTTCCGGGATAAGTTTTGGATGTATATAATTCCTGTAAACAGATAACAACATTGTATAATAGACTATCTAAATGTAGTAATACCTTCTGTTCACTTCCATAAAGGTGGTTCATATTCCTCCTGAAATACTGTTAAAACTTTACTCATCTCAAGTAATAAGAGAATTGATATTCTCAGCATAGGGTTGACACCTTAAATACATTATTTTAGGTCAATATTCAAAACTCTGACTTTGGTGTTTATGCCTCATTTTTTAAATTGGGAAACTGAGGCTGGGAACGGTCAGCATTTTGCCTCAGGTTGCACAGCTGGTAATTGGTAGAGCTGGAAGGTGTAATAGGTTCTGACCTTGAAGCCCATATCCTTCCCAGGATACCACCTTAGAAATCAGGGTTTTTCAACCTTGACACTACCGGTATGTGTGGCTGGATAATTCTTTTTTTGCTGTCCTCTGCATCTTAAGATGTTTAACAGCATTCCTGGCCTCTACACACTAGAGGCTGCTAGCAGCCTCCCATACATTGAGACAATCAAAAATGTGTCCAGACATTGCCAAATGTAACCCTGGGGAGCGATATTGCCCGTAGTTTAGATCCACTGCTGTAAATGCTTCTGAAGCGTTTGTTTCCTTCCACCACTGAAGACTTGTGGTTCTGTGAAATGCACAGAATAATTGGAAGCCATAATAGTACCTGAGAGTGGCCTTGCGAGGTATACATTAAGAAATAAAAAAATCAATTATAATTAGCATTTCAGTTTATTGCCCATAAAAGAGACCCTTATTCCTATTATTCCTGATAACAGTTTGTTCACTCCAGTGAGTAAATGCTCACACTGTGAAAAGACTCAGAAGCTTCAGAGGCTTGCGACCAGCTCAGAAATTCAGACCAGACTCCTCTTGAAGACATTTCAGGTCTCCCCATTTTGGCCTCAGTTTTCCCCACTCCAAAGCCAACATTCTTTCAGGCTCCAGCCAAGTGAGGTGACTCCACCATGATCCAAATACATCCGACATTTTCTTGTTTCCGTGTCTTGGCTGAGGACTCCCTCTGTTTCATGAGTCTTTCCTGCCCCCAGCTCTACCTTTGGAATCTCTGCATCTGCCCCGCAGCCTCCTCAGCATCGTGGTGGGGTCCTTATCTCATGACAGGTGTGCTATGCTGTTTGGATTGGGCTGGGTTGGACTGGAGAGGGGCTAGAATAAGAAGTGCAAATGTAAATTTCACACCAGTTTCCATGGGTTTAAAATAAATTTCAAATGTGGAATCTGAACAATGTAGTGAGGACAAGCAAGCACAGCAGTTGGTTTCTAGTATACAACTGTCCTGCCCCATGTGACAGGGGCCCTGGGTAGGCTTTTGACCTGGACCACTGCCAGGGTTTTACCCATCGAGCCCTAATCAGTGGCATCCCAGGGATGTGTGGGATTGGCATCCCATCCTCACTGAGGGTATGCTGGGACAGGGCTGTGTGCATGCAGAGGAAGGGCACCTTTTCCCAGTTTTTACAAAGGTGCCCTATTGCCTGGCAGAAGCTCTGACAATAAAAACTCCTCCACAGCATCAATGGACCCTGTGTCCAACACCTCCAATCCCAAAGTTGCCATCGACACACTCCTTTTACTAAGAGCTATCTCTCTGAACTCTGTCCACCCTAATCAACTTTAATTTTACCACTACTTTTTAACGAGAGAGAGGTTTATATTGATTGATTCAACAAATATTTATTAATCATTCACTAAGCTTAGAGGATACAGGAATGTAAAAAAACCAAGTCCTTGCTTCCATCAAGTTCATATTCTAGTGGATTCTTATATTTATCCTTAATGTATTTACCATCAAACAATAGCCCACATAGAATTAAATTATAACCAGGCTCCTACTTGGGACAGTTTTTTTTTTTTTTTTTGTCTTTGTTTTATTTTTTTAATATCCCTGGCTTGAGCTTTTGTTGAGAGTGAAGTTTCTGAGTTAGATGTATGAGTTAGTTTGGGGTAACCATTCTAAGACAATGGTTTCACCCTAAGTTGCTAACGTGACTAGATGGGTATGTTAGCATTGCCCCCTGGCCAATTCCAGGTTTGAAGGCTAATTCCAGCTTCCGCTGACTCAGGGCATTCAGCCATGACTCGAGAGAATCTGGATGTCCCGATGCATTTGCATTTTATATCAAGTTGCAAACAGCAGTTTCCAGCATCCGGCCCAGAGCCGTCTTTACTCTGAAAATGTCCAGGAGGTCCTCCTGGGAAGAGGTGAGTGGGATACAAGTGGTCCCGTGACAGCTGTGGGTCTAGCCTGTGATGTTCCTGTTGGCAACAACAACTTCATTTCACACTGCCCTTTTGTATCTACAGATAGAAAGCTGTGCACCAGTTACAACCGAGGGCTCATCTCAAAGGCAAAAATCAAGGCCATCAAGTACAGCATTGTCATCATTCTCGGTAAGCAAAGTCCCTCTTTGTGTTGTAGAACTGGGTGAACATTCCAAAAGCAAACTTGCACCTGGGAGCTGGTAGTGGAGAACCCACGCAAGAAAGGAATTTGTCTGCAGGCACTGCCAGCTTTGTCTGACTGGAGCGGAGCGTGTGGAACTTGCCACACACCATATGCATCTCCTTTAAGGGCCGACATTGGTGCCTGATGCCTCCCTGTATGACTCGAGTAGCCTACCAAGACCATGGGGTGGATAATTTGGAGAAAGTCGATTAAGACATAACGAGCTGATCTGAAATCATTATTATACTACATGTTAACTAATTTGGATTTAAATTAAAAAAAGAAAAAAAAGACATAGCTAGCTGGATGATGTTCACCATACCCAGTTGACCCAGTTGCATTCTCTAACACGTACTCCCCCTGGAGCTGAAGTATATGGGCAAAGTAAAGACAGAAGTGACATTCCATTTCTTCTGGATATATAACTGCAGAGTCACTACAAATCTCTCCCTAATGGTCACTTTACCTTCTCTCCCATCATCCTATCTTCTTTCCTTTCCTTTTCTTTTCCCTTTTCTCTTTTTTTTTTAATGTTTATTATTTTTGAGAGAGAGAGACAGACAGCAAGCAGGGAAGGGGCAGAGAGAGGGGGAGACACAGAATCGGAAGCAGGCCCCAGGCTCTGAGCTGTCAGCATACAGCCCGATGCAGGGCTCAAACTCACAGACCACGAGATCATGACCTGAGTTGTAGTCAGCTGCCCAACTGACTGAGCCACCCAGGCACCCCTTTTCTCTTTACTCTTAAGACCAATAAAGTCACCTCACCTTAGGGGGAAAAAAAAGGTATTTCTAGAGCACATAGTATGTGTCGGAATGGTATGTATTCTTCGTTATTCTCAAACCATCAAAGCTTCCTCCCTCTTACGCCCTCTCAACTAATGACCTTGCTTCCTATTTGACTAAGAAAATACTATATCAGAATAGAACTCCCTCACCCTTGGGGCAGCCCGCCGGCCAAGCAGAGACCCCGAGTCTGGCTTGCAAAAGCGGAAGGGCCGGACGGAGTGTTCTGACAGCAAGTGGGACTTAACATCTGGAAGGTTATAAGTTAACAGCTCTGCTCAGAGACGGAAGGCTGGGGGACAGCGGGAGGGAGAGTTGCTGAGCCCCGGGACAATAGAGCTCAGCTTGGCGGGGAACAAAGGCGCTCACCAGCGCCATCTCCCCCACCCATCCCCCAGCCAAAATCCCAAAGGGAACCAGTTCCTGCCAGAGAACTTGCTTGCACCGAGCAAACACCCAACGCCGCGCTTCTGTGGATCCAGTGCTTCTGCGGATCCATCCCTCCGGCGGCAGGTCTGACTCCCTCCCGGTGGCGCAGGGCCCCTCCCAAAATGGATCACTGAAGGATAAGAGAGCTGAGCCTGCCCCTCCTGCCCCTGTGCACCTTGCCAATCTGCCCCAGCTAATATGCCAGATCCCCAGCACCACAAGCCTGGCAGTGTGCTAGTAGCCCAGACGGACCATGCCACCCCACAGTGAATCCCGCCCCTAGGAGAGGGGAAGATAAGGCACACACCACTCTGACTGTGGCCCCAGCGGTGGGCTGGGGGCAGACATCAGGTCTGACTGTGGCCCTGCCCACCAACGCAAGTTATTCAAGACAGCACAGGGGAAGTGCCCCCCAGTCCCGCACCACTCCAGGGACTATCCAAAATGATGAAACGGAAGAATTCCCCTCAAAAGAATCTCCAGGAAATAACAACAGCTAACGAACTGATCAAAAATGATTTAAACAATATAACAGAAAGTGAATTTAGAATAATAGTCATAAAATTAATTGCTGGGCTTGAAAACAGTATAGAGGACAGCAGAGAATCTCTTGCTACAGAGATCAAGGGACTAAGAAACAGCCAGGAGGAGCTAAAAAATGCTAATAAACGAGCTGCAAAATAAAATGGAAACAACCACGGCTCGGATTGAAGAGGCAGAGGAGAGAATAGGGGAACCAGAAGATAAAATTATGGAAAAAGAGGAAGCTGAGAAAAAGAGAGATAAAAAAATCCAGGAGTATGAGGGGAAAATTAGAGAACTAAGTGATGCACTAAAGAGAAATAATCTACACATAATTGGTATTCCAGAGGAGGAAGAGAGAGGGAAGTGTGCTGAGGGTGTTCTTGAAGAAATCATAGCTGAGAACTTCCCTGATCTGGGGAAGGAAAAAGGCATTGAAATCGAAGAGCCACAGAGAACTCCCTTCAGACGTAACTTGAATTGATCTTCTGCATGACATATCATAGTGAAACTGGCAAAATACAAGGATGAAGAGAAAATTCTGAAAGCAGCTAGGGATAAACGGGCTCTAACATATAAAGGGAGACCTATAAGACTCGTGACCGATCTCTCTACTGAAACTTGGCAGGCCAGAAAGGAATGGTAGGAGATCTTCAATGTGATGAACAGAAAAAATATGCAGCCGAGAATCCTTTATCCAGCAAGTCTGTCATTTAGAATAGAAGGAGAGATAAAGGTCTTCCCAAACAAACAAAAACTGAAGGAATTCGTCACCACTAAACCAGCCCTACAAGTGATCCTAAGGGGGATGCTGTGAGACAAAGTACCAGAGACATCACTACAAGCATGAAACCTATGGACATCACAATGACTCTAAACCCGTATCTTTCTATAATAACACTGAACGTAAATGGACTAAATGCGCCAACCAAAAGACATAGGGTATCAGAATGGATAAAAAAACAAGACCCACCTATTTGCTATCTACTAGAGACTCATTTTAGACCTGAGGACACCTTCAGATTGAAAGTGAGGGGATGGAGAACTATTTATCATGCTATTGGAAGCCAAAAGAAAGCTGGAGTAGCCATACTTATATCAGACAAACTAGACTTTAAATTAAAGGCTGTAACAAGACATGAAGAAGGGCATTATATAATAATTACAGGGTCTATCCATCAGGAAGAGCTAACAATTATAAATGTCTATGCGCCGAATACGGGAACCCCCAAATATATAAAACAATTACTCACAAACATAAGCAACCTTATTGATAAGAATGTGGTAATTGCAGGGGACTTTAACACTCCACTTACAGAAATGGATAGATCATCTAGACACACGGTCAATAAAGAAACAAGGGCCCTGAATGATACATTGGATCAGATGGACTTGACAGATCTATTTAGAACTCTGCATCCCAAAGCAATCGAATATACTTTCTTCTCGAGTGCACATGGAACATTCTCCAAGATAGATCACATACTGGGTCACAAAACAGCCCTTCATAAGTATACAAGAATTGAAATCATACCATGCATACTTTCAGACCACAATGCTATGAAGCTTGAAATCAACCACAGGAAAAAGTCTGGAAAAACTCCAAAAGCATGGAAGTTTAAGAACACCCTACTAAAGAATGAGTGGGTCAACCAGGCAATTAGAGAAGAAATTAAAAAATATATGGAAACAAACGAAAATGAAAACACAACAATCCAAATGCTTTGGGATGCAGCGAAGGCAGTCCTGAGAGGAAAATACATTGCAATCCAGGCCTATCTCAAGAAACAAGAAAAATCCCAAATACAAAATCTAACAGCACACCTAAAGGAAATAGAAGCAGAACAACAAAGACAGCCTAAACCCAGCAGAAGAAGAGAAATAATAAAGATCAGAGCAGAAATAAACAATATAGAATCTAAAAAAACTGTAGAGTAGATCAACGAAACCAAGAGTTGTTTTTTTGAAAAAATAAACAAAATTGATAAACCTCCAGCCAGGCTTCTCAAAAAGAAAAGGGAGATGACCCAAATAGATAAAATCATTAATGAAAATGGAATTATTACAACCAATCTCTCAGAGATACAAGCAATTATCAGGGAATACTATGAAAAATTATATGCCAACAAACTGGACAACCTGGAAGAAATGGACAAATTCCTAAACACCCACACTCTTCCAAAACTCAATCAGGAGGAAATAGAAAGCTTGAATAGACCCATAACCAGGGAAGAAATTGAATCGGTTATCAAAAATCTCCCAACAAATAAGAGTCCAGGACCAGATGGCTTCCCAGGGGAGTTCTACCAGACGTTTAAAGCAGAGATAATACCTATCCTTCTCAAGCTATTCCAAAAAATAGAAAGGGAAGGAAAACTTCCAGACTCATTCTATGAAGCCAGTATTACTTTGATTCCTAAGCCAGACAGAGACCCAGTAAAAAAAGAGAACTACAGGCCAATATCCCTGATGAATATGGAGGCAAAAATTCTCAGTAAGATACTAGCAAATCGAATTCAATGGCATATAAAAAGAAGTATTCACCATGATCAAGTGGGATTCATTTCTGGGATGCAGGGCTGGTTCAACATTTGCAAATCAATCAACGTGATACATCACATTAATAAAAGAAAAGATAAGAACCATATGATCCTGTCAATCGATGCAGAAAAGGCCTTTGACAAAATTCAGCAACGTTTCTTAATAAAAACCCTCGAGAAAGTCGGGATGGAAGGAACATACTTAAAGATCATAAAAGCCATTTATGAAAAGCCCACAGCTAACATCATCCTCAATGGGAACAACTGAAAACTTTTTCCCTGAGGTCAGGAACACGACAGGGATGTCCACTCTCACTGCTGTTGTTTAACATAGTGTTGGAAGTTCTAGCATCAGCAATCAGACAACAAAAGGAAATCAAAGGCATCAAAATTGGCAAAGATGAAGGTAAGCTTTCACTTTTTGCAGATGACATGATATTATACATGGAAAATCCGATAGGCTCCACCAAAAATCTGCTAGAACTGATCCATGAATTTAGCAAAGTTTCAGGATACAAAATCAATGTACAGAAATCAGTTGCATTCTTATACACTAATAATGAAGCAACAGAAAGACAAATAAAGAAACTGATCCCATTCACAATTGCACCAAGAAGCATAAAATACCTAGGAATAAATCTAACCAAAGATGTAAAAGATCTGTATGCTGAAAACTATAGAAAGCTTATGAAGGTAATTGAAGAAGATATAAAGAAATGGAAAGACATTCCCTGCTCATGGATTGGAAGAACAAATATTGTCAAAATGTCAATACTACCCAAAGCTATCTACACATTCAATGCAATCCCAATCAAAATTGCACCAGCATTCTTCTCGAAGCTAGAACAAGAAATCCTAAAATTCATATGGAACCACAAAAGGCCCCAAATAGCCAAAGTAATTTTGAAGAAGAAGACCAAAGCAGGAGGCATCACAATCCCAGACTTTACCCTCTACTACAAAGCTGTCATCATCAAGACAGCATGGTATTGGCACAAAAACAGACACATAGACCAATGGAATAGAATAGAAACCCCAGAACTAGACCCACAAACATATGGCCAACTAATCTTTGACAAAGCAGGAAGGAACATCCAGTGGAAAAAAGACAGTCTCTTTAACAAATGGTGCTGGGAGAACTGGACAGCAACATGCAGAAGATTGAAACTAGACCACTTTCTCACACCATTCACAAAAATAAACTCAAAATGGATAAAGGACCTGAATGTGAGACAGGAAACCATCAAAACCCTAGAGGAGAAAGCAGGAAAAGATCTCTCTGACCTCAGTTGCAATTCTTGCTGACCTCAGCAATTTCTTACTTGACACATCCCCAAAGGCAAGGGAATTAAAAGCAAAAATGAACTACTGGGACCTTATGAATATAAAAAGCTTCTGCACAGCAAAGGAAACAACCAACAAAACTAAAAGGCAAAAACGGAATGGGAAAAGATATTTGCAAATGACATATCGGACAAAGAGGCTAGTATCCAAAATCTATAAAGAGCTCACCAAACTCCACACCTGAAAAACAAATAACCCAGTGAAGAAATGGGCAGAAAACATGAATAGACACTTCTCTAAAGAAGACATCCAGATGGCCAACAGGCACATGAAAAGATGCTCAACGTCGCTCCTCATCAGGGAAATACAAATCAAAACCACACTCAGATACCACCTCACGCCAGTCAGAGTGGCCAAAATGAACAAATCAGGAGACTATAGATGCTGGAGAGGATGTGGAGAAACGGGAACCCTTTTGCACTGTCGGTGGGAATGCAAACTGGTGCAGCCACTCTGGAAAACAGTGTGGAGGTTCCTCAAAAAATTAAAAATAGACCTACCCTATGACCCAGCAGTAGCACTGCTAGGAATTTACCCAAGGGATACAGGAGTACTGATGCATAGGGGCACCTGTACCCCAATGTTTATAGCAGCACTCTCAACAATAGCCAAATTATGGAAAGAGCCTAAATGTCCATCCACTGATGAGTGGATAAAGAAATTGTGGTTTATATACACAATGGAATACTACGTGGCAATGAGAAAGAATGAAATATGGCCCTTTGTAGCAACGTGGATGGAACTGGAGAGTGTTATGCTAAGTGAAATAAGCCATACAGAGAAAGACAGACACCATATGTGTTCACTCTTATGTGGATCCTGAGAAACTTAACAGAAACCCATGGAGGAGGGGAAGAAAAAAAAAAAAAAAAGAGGTTAGAGTGGGAGAGAGCCAAAGCATAAGAGACTCTTAAAAACTGAGAACAAACTGAGGGTTGATGGGGGGTGGGAGGGAGGGAAGGGTGGGTGATGGGTATTGAGGAGGGCACATTTTGGGATGAGCACTGGGTGTTGTATGGAAACCAATTTGACAGTAAATTTCATATATTGAAAAAAAAAAAGAACTCCCTCAGCCTTTCACCTTCACATTCTTCCACCTATCTGCCTGTGTACGATGTGCTCTTTTCTCCTATTACTGTGGATAAACCAACACTGCTTCTTTCTAAGCCCAAAATGATGGCTGGAGCCCTGCATCCCATTCCTTGCTGCCTCCTCAAGAATTTTGCCTCTCTGGGTATCTTTCCTCCATGACAGGCCTCCCCTCACCTGGGTCATGTGCACGTAAATGTTGTGCAGTAGCTCCCTCAGTGAGCTCTTCAGAATAGACCCGCTTCACCACTCTCTCCCCTAGTACAACTCCTCCACAGTTTACCTCTCATTCTCTGGAGTCTGTTTCTATCTCTCTTCTGTCCTGTTACTCCTGAAACCACCCTCACCAAGGTCACCAAAACCTCCAAAATGCCCAGTGTCGATTCTCAATCTTCATCTTGACTTGTAAGCAACATGTGATCAGGCTCTCCTTCTTAGAACACCTCCTTTGCTTAGCAATCATACTTATAATTTCTACTTGAGATCTTGATTTGCATTTCCAATAAATTCATCATACTCAGCACGTCAAAGTCTTGGCATGTTCTTCTCCTCCTCCAGAGTAACTCTTCCCCCCATTTGTCCCCATTTCAGTAAATGACACCATCTTTCACCCGGTGTCTGCATCAAAAACCTAAGGGCCATCTTTCTGTCATTATTCTATTTCTCTGACATCGTGCATAACTAGCACATCAGCAAAGCCTGGAGGCTCTACATCCAAGATAATTCTCAAACCCAATCATCCTTCGCTATCTATACAACTCCTGGCAGAGCCTCCACGAATTTCTGCCTGTAACATTAGAACTGGTCTTGTCTTATTCCTTTTCTGCAAAACAGCCAATGTGATCTTTCAAGATTGTAAACCAGGTATCATCACAATCCTGCAAACCCACCTCTGGCTTCCCATTACATCGGAATAAAACCCCACGTTTTTACCATGTGTGATCTATCGCTCAGCCAGGTCTCCAGCCTCATTCCCAGGGCTCTCCCTGTTGCTCGTTCTCTCCCACTTCTGTTGGTCTTCTTGCTATTTCTTTACAATGTCAACTTGTTTGCACCTTAGGGACCTTGTGTTGTTTCCACCACCTGAGAGACCCTGCCCCCAGATGGTTGCCTGGCTCCCCCCTCACATCATTTTGTTTACCAACGGTGCTACCTCTTCAGCCAGTCCTCCAGCACAAGTTGTAAACAGCCCCCCTCGTCATTATTCTGCGGTATCTTTCTGCCTATTCCCACTTCTACCTGACATTATATCTATTAATCTGCATTTTGTGTATCCCCTACTGGCTTCAATCCATGAGAGCAATGACCTTTGCTTTGTGTTCCTTATATTATTATCACCAAAGCCTTAAATAAGATCCCACATACACTAGGTGCTTAATTAATATTTGCTGGGAACAAATGGATTAGGATATGCAGGAAGAAAAAGGATTCTTTTTATTTGGCTCAAATACTACCCTCCCTACCCTCTTACAGCTCCAGGAGCTCTGAGAAAGCATACCTCTCGTGGAAGCTGCCTGTCAGCTCACCAAAACGGTCCATAGCTCACCTTTCTGAGACACAATTGCAAAATGCCAAACAGACCACACGCAGTGTGACACAGCCAGTAGAATAGAGGCACAAAACAGCACTGCAGGCCGACCTGAGGATAAAGCGTATATAGCCACAGGGGCTCAGAATCCTTTCCCAACAGCTTACAAAGTAAATCAAAGATTCTCTTGCCTTCCCAGACAATCAGAAACACAGATATACGTCCCATGGATGTTGAGTCAGGAAATATATGTCACACATGTGTGCCAGAGCCAACATAATTATTTGTAATCAGGAACCATATGCCCAGGCCCTGGGGGTCCTTTAGTCAGAGAGCAGAGATGCCCACAAGAGGGGCAGCCCATGTTAACAGCCCAGTCAGACCAAAGCAGCCCTTCCTAAAACACATGTTTTGTAAGGCCCCTTTACCTGAAATGAAATGTATAATTAATACCACTTACCCAACATAAGTCTTCAAAGATCAATATTTAATAATACAAAGGAGGACTAGAAAGAAAATAATTTATAATAAAACCATGCAGATTTCAATATGTAAATACTTAGGCACAGCTACCCTAGGAGAATAATGAAGTAGTCAGCTAGATGTATTAACAGCTACAAAGGAAAATCAGTGCAGGTGTGTTTTCATGAAGGCACGAAAATAAAGCAGTATTGCTGTCAGGGACCTGATTTTCCGAGCAGGTAAACAAATCCTGCTCAAGTTCCAAATTACAGAAAGTAATCTTTCCTCCCTTTGCAAGAGAATTGCATTTCTGGAAAATTCACTATTTAGTACAAATATTTGTGTTCATATATAAAATAGAGTTAGGTTTCCAGAGTTCTGGAAATTATAAACAGAGTGCTCTGCTACATAAATCAAAGGCTGTATGGGACCTGGGTCCCGCAGGAGGACTAGTATCCCTGGACACCCCAGACCCCTTACCCCCTCAACACACACAAATCCATAAGCATGCACATTTTCAAAATGCTCCCAAGAGGCACTTTTGCCCCTCCATGCCCCAGAACCACTGTTCTATGTCAATGCTAAGCTCAACCACCAGCACCCAGAAGGCTCAGTGGTCTTGGTGTTTCAATTGCTCCTCTTTAATACCTTGCCAAGGTCTGGGGAAACAAACACATGTCAGTTGAACAGTTTCAGAAGAAACTGCAAGCAGATGGGGAAGGAAGCCTGACTTCTCTGAGGAAAGTCCTATGGGTGAGAAAGCGGGGAGAAGGAGGGTAGAGAGGGTGTGACAAGAAAGCAGAAGAGCACATCTCGGTGTCTAGTCAGCCTAAGATTGTTTACCTCTGTGCATGTGGGGATTGGTTCAGTTCTCCAGAGCATGAGGAGAGAGACATATATGCAAAGAAAATTGTTAGAAATTGGCTTAGGATCTGCAGAGCCAGGAGAGCCCATGGTGTAGCTCCAGTCCGAGTCTGAGTGTGAAGGCAGGAGAAGAACAATGTCCCAGCTAGAAGATAGTCAAGCAGACAGCACAATTCATCTCTCACTCAGCTTTTTGTTCTATTCAAGCCTTCTGTGATTGAATGGGGCCCACTCACATCGAAGAGGACAATCTCCTTTTCTTAGTTTACCCATTCAAATGTTCATCTCATCCAGGAACACCCAGCAATAATGTTTCCCAAAATATCTGGGCACCCCCTGACCCAGTCAAGGTGACACATGAAGTTAACCGTCATACTCTGGATCTCTGTTTACCACTCATTTCCTCTGAAGATGTTGAGACAAACAGAATCAGGGGCTCACACGCACCGACTGACTTGGAGGGGGTAGAGGGCAGCTGTTTTCTGGAGTGGCTAACTTAGAAATGGAAAAGAAAATTAAGAACATTGTGATGAGGCCAGACGTTGCTCTGAAAACATTAGGCACCACAACTCTCCCCTGCCGCACACTAAAACCAGAAATCACTATCTGGTTAATATGCTTCCTGTTCTTCTGGGGTTTTTTTTTAATAGAATCTCCAAAGAGTTTTGCTGGTTTTCCTTCCACATGATACAGGATAAGAGGCTGAGGCCATGCCAAGCCATTCCCAACCTTTCCATGAAGACTGACAACAATGGTCAAATCAAACGCTCCCTTTACAGACAGAGAAGATCCAAGAAATTCCCTCAACTTTAACAATGTATCTGTGGGATGTGTATACATGCATGTGTACGTGTGTGTGTGTGTGTGTGTGTGTGTGTGTGTGTGTGTGAGTAAACATGACATTAATGTGAACACACACAACTGTCCTAAATATTTCTGAGAGATCCCAGGGGCTAAGGAGCCTCCTATTTGGAGCTCCAGTTGAGGGCGCCACCAAAAGGCCCCTGGTTGTGATCTGCTATGGCACTAATGGCTCTCTTCTCCCCAGCCTTCATCTGCTGTTGGAGTCCATACTTCCTCTTCGACATGTTGGACAATTTCAGTCTCCTTCCAGACACCGAGGAGCGCTTCTATGCCTCTGTGATCATTCAGAACCTGCCGGCTTTGAATAGTGCCATCAACCCACTTATCTATTGTGTCTTCAGCAGCTCCATCTGTTTTCCCCATGGGTAAGGGTCACTACTGCCCGGGCCAGCACAGATGGCCATTGCACTAGGACACTGACATGTGTCTTCTCTTTCAGTGCCTCCTGGCAGGTATAGATGAGATGCTTCAGGGTCAGAAAGGTCTTGCTAGTGTGACAAATTCAAACCCAGGCCTGGGCCATTTTCCATGCTCTTTCTTCTATAACCATATCACCTCTTGTAACAACCATCTTAATCAGGTCACACATAGAAGAGCTTTCTTTTGTCCAAAGTTTCTCTACACTAATTTCTCTACACTCAATACAATGCTGTGGTGATAGCAGGATCCAAAGCCTTATTATCATTTTACAGATAAACAAATGAAGGCCCATGACCTTAAGTAACACTGTTGAGGTTATCTAAAAAATTAGTAGCAAAGCTGAAATTAGATCCCTCCCACAACTACTCAGCCATCTTGCTGTTTTTCAGCTGTTTTAATGCATGGGCTACAGAGAATAGGTAGAGATATCCGTAGGAGATAAAATAATAAAGTGGTTTAAGGCTTGGGTTTGATGTCAGTGGCCACAGTTCAAATCCTGCCATTGCTGATTCATGGCTATGGATAATAGATGTGGATAAGCTCAATAACCTTGAGCAAGTTATTTAACTTCCATAAAACTCAGTATCTTTGCCTATAAAATGGGACTAGAAGCAGTGCCTACCTTTCGACCAGTGATGTCTCTGTACACTGGGATCTGGTGCTGACCAGTGGGAAGACTGGGAGTGGGAAGGAAAGAGGGATATTACATGCAAAGTGCTTAGTCCAGTGTTTAGTCGTCAATACATCCTCCATAACTATTATGGTTTAACTTCCTTTCATCAGGTCAAATTATTTTCCCTCTCTGATCTATTCTTTCTCTAGGCAGCAAACATCACGGGATTCCAGAATGACACTCCGGGAGAGAACCGCGAGGCACGAGATGCAGGTTCTATCCAAGCCAGAATTTATCTAGACTCTGGGACAGTAGTATGGCTAGTCTGAGCCCCATCAGCAGTGCTGGGTCCGTCTCCACCTTGGGCACGTGCATGGAACTTCTCCATTCTGCTCCTTTGCACAAAGCAAATATCCCAATGAGTGTGTATCTCCTGCGTCAGCAAGTATTGGCTAATGTGAAGTCACCAACTGTTCATGTCAGCCAGGAAAGATCCTCCCTCCTCCCCATGATTCCCAGCCCTCCTTCCCACTGCTCAGCACCAGAACCCAATGAACAGAGACATCTCTGGCCCAGGATCAAGCTTGGGCAAGCAGAGGGGACTAAAGAAGCATAGTTGTGTTACGAGAGTCTTCTAATTACAACTTCGGATGTAAACAAAAGACTTGTTAAAGCTTAGATTGTCCCCCCATCTTTGGATTGGCTGTTTAGTAGTTGTAGCCCAGAAGATATCTGTCCTCAAAATGCCAACAAATTCATTTCCAGGCATGGCTACTTTGTGTCTCCTCTGCAGATAGCCTTGGTTTGTAGTTGGGTGTGTTGGCAGGAATCAACCTCACAGTACTGTTGTATGAACAAATGATTTGTCAAAAGAACCCAATGCTGGCCCTCCAGAGGAAAGTTCTAATTGAAGGGTGCTTTCACTGATGGGAGAAAAAAAAACGAAACACTAAAAAATCATGGGCCCCAGATTTCCAATCTCTGAGAGTTGGGACCCGGGTCTCACATATCTGAGGCTCTCTGAAGGCCCCTCCCTTTGCATTCAATGTTTGGGCCACTCTGGGCTCTGTTCCTCATGTCGCAGGGACCCTTCTTTCCCTTCCATGAACCCTCTCTCATTAGCTGGGAGCTGAATTCCTGTGGCTTTTCTAGGCGCGGTCCTGGTCCCAGAAGCTCTATCATTTTTGCATATCACAGCCATTGTCTATCTAACACCTCGGCCAGAAAGTGCTGGTGGGGTTTATTTTGACAAGTCTGGAGTTTGGTATTTATAAGCATAATCCAAGTGAAATATGACTAAATGTTTTCTAGTCAATTTTTGCCATCAGATTTTTTCGTAAGTGGAAATGGCATAATTTAATTTGATTATATATACACCCCACCCACGGCTGTGGAATGTGCGTGAACTCCTTATTTTTAGCCTCACATACATTCTTGACATTAAAATCTCCTTGGCAAAATCCTCCTTCCCAGAATTATTCTGAGCTTAAGTCTTTTTTTTTTCTTGGCCTACTGCTAGTGGAGTCATTAAAATGTGCAGTATATTTTAATAGCACTCCATTCCTCATTATGGTGTCAGCCCAGCAACTGCATGTTTAAGGTCACAGTGGCATTTTTCCCGCAAACTCTCTTATCAATTCTGTCTGACCTTAGGGAAAGTATCTCCTTGGGCAGAAATCAGACTCTTCAGTCACTCTCTCTCTGAGAATAATTCTCTGAATTGAGTAGCCTGAATAATCTAGTTTATGTCTACACAATGGTTTTGAAGACTGCCTCCCCTTCTGTCCAATCAGCTAAATGTGAGCAACCCTGAACACTTTGAGCGGCTGAGAAGTACTTTTCAACATTTCATTCTCAATCAAGATGTGCCACAAAAGAAAAGACCTGCAGAATTGTTGCTAAAATCGCTGCCTGCATGGAAGCCAATTAACAGAGCAAAATCTGGCAGGTGTCCGGGATGGCAAAATAGGAGGCCTGGGTTCTCCTGACAGATGCTTTCAATCTCTGTCAAGTCCTGGTCTGCAAAAGATATTAGATGTCTACCTCATCTATCAGTGGAGTCTGACAGTGAAGGAGAGAGTAGAGTGAGGGGCTGTGTGCTCTTTAGAAACTGGGAACGTGATTTTGTAGTTGTTGTAATGCGGTGTATCTCATTCCCTGAGAAGACTGGACATCAGTAAGATAATGATACATGTTGCTGCAGGATAAGCTGCCTTTATTTATTTTTTTAATGTTTTATTTTATTTCTGAGAGAGAGAGAGAGGAGAGAGAGAAAGAACATGAGCAGGGGCTGGGCAGAGAGAGGGAGAGAATCCCAAGCAGGCCCTGAGCTGTCAGCACAGAGCCTGATGCAGGGCTCAAACCCATGAAACACGAGATCATGCCCTGAGTCAAAGTCAGAAGCTTAACTGACTGAGCCACCCAAGTGCCCCTGGAAGATGAAAATGAAATGAAACTTGCTTTATATTGCTTTATATTGATTGGTGTGGATTCTGGAATCCTCATCTCCATGTTATCTGCTAGGCTCGGGAAAATACAATTTAAACATGAGAACATTGGTAATTTACTAGTCTTATCACCTCAGACAAATCATTTAATGTCTTTGGGTATCAACTGCCCCAATCTGCAAGATGGGAACAGAATAAGGCTGGAGCAGAGGATCTTATACGTTCTCCATAGATACGGTTCTGAGACTGAAATGGTTTAAATTGTACCCAGAGAGTCAGACTTTTTGCAATCCTTTACCCATGGGCCTGGTGACTTGGTGACTCAACACTGAGTCATTTGCCCTTTAGAAGGTGTAACTTCACTATCTATCACTATGATATCAGAGAAACATCATTTCCTAATCGAGAAATACAGTTTGAGCTCCTGGAGAAAAAGACAGCTTTGGTGATGTGATGTCACTGTCGGTAGCTTTGGATGCCCAAATGGGGCCAGAGGAGTCAACAAGGGGCTTTATAAAATAAAGATGCTCACTTCTTACACCGAGAGGAGGCCTGTGGTTACATTATCACATAGCTCCAGGCCCAGGTGAAAATTTAGGATAAGAAGAGTAGGTGTGCTCAATGTATTTAGCCATGCTATAGAAATAAGTGTCTCCACTTTACTGAACTAAATTAAACATGAATGGTAAAAAACTTCTCTGCTTTCAGGGCTTGTGTGAAGCATAATTTAATTGAAGTTTAATCTCGCCAAGCAACATCTCTCACCATTTTTCCTCCAGAAAGTAAGTGGCAACACCTTTTTAATGGCTTTAACTTGAAATTAATCATGAGAAAAAAAGCATCCCTTTAAAAGCAAACAAACGCGCAGCATAAACTGCCTCCCTCACTTCAACAACTTTATACACACATATGCAGAAATGACTTTGCTTTTTTCCTTCTGCATGCATGGTGTGGAAAGGGGCCGCAAGGAAACAGGAAAACAAAGATACTCTCAGCAGGAGATAGAGTTATTCTGTACTTCTAGAATCATCTTAGGTGAGATACAGACCTGGTGGCAACTGCACATCTTTTATCCTCTGAATAGACCTCATTTTATATGCAGATCTGCTCGTGTTCCCTACAGCTTTTCAATTGCATTTGATTAAAAAGAGATAGCCCTGTTTGGCACCAACCTCCTTGCTTGTGGAATCGTGAGGAACCCATGCCTCATTGCTCTGCAATTGCATTTTTAAAATGCATTATCCACAACAGTGGATTAACTGGGCTGGTCCGGTTAACATTTTAGAAGTGCAGTTCTGCGCTTATAGAATGTTAAAGTGGATGGAGGCTTGGCTGTCTAGTCTCATGGTTTTCAAACTGCTCGGGGATCCTTTAAGAGGTTCACAGGAGGTGTGACTCAGTATTACCATTTGTACACACAACAATAACATGTCCAGAGAGAACTAAATGTAGTTAAATTGGTTAAAGGTCCTTGAATTACCTGGAATGAGAGAGAGTAGAATGTACAGTACATTAGACATCGATACACCCAGAATGCATGCTGTGATTTCAAGAATGCATGTTGTAAAATAATAGAAATGAAGCGGTATAAAACTTCTAAGCCAAAAAAGAAGAAAAACTGAATGACAAAATCTCTTAAGCAGTCTGAAAGAAGGCAAGAAAAGAGAGTAACATGAAGAGCTGGGACAAATAGAAAGCGCATAGGAGGATGGTGAGGATTTTTTATGCAAATATATCAGTAATTGTAATAAAGGTAAGCAGATAAAATGCTCCAATTAATAATCCAAGACTGTCAGGCTGGATTTTTTTTTAAAAAAGAAAACAAAACAACACGCAGAAAGTTTGAAAGTAAAAGAATGGACCAAGGCATTCCAGGTACCCGGTACCAAGAGAAAGCTGGTGAGACTATGTTAGTAAAGACTAAATAAACTTTAAGGAATAAAGCATTTATAGAGTTAAACAGGGACACTTCAAATGATAAATGGTTTAATTCAACAGGGTGGTATTTTAATTCCAAATTTCTGTGCATCTAACAACATGGCTTCAAATATATATTTTGCAAAGCTGTCAAAATACAAAATAAATAGGCCAATATATAGCCTCATGGGGAATTTTATCACGCTTAATTCCAGTTATTGAAGCAGAAATTAGAAATGATCTGGATAATTTGAACAACGTCAGTAACACATGAAGCACGTTACCCTAACACCCCAGAGTAAACAGTCTTCTAAAGCACATGTGAAGCAGTTATAAAAGTTGACCCCGTGCCAGGCCATAAAACAAGCTTCAAAACCTTTGGAAGACTGAGCTCATACAGTCAAAGAGTTTCTCTGATCACGATGCAATTATGCTAGAACAATAAGTAGAAAATTGCCATATGTTTGGAAATTAGGAAACATACTCCTCAATAACTTATGGTCAAAGAAGAAAGTATATGGAAATTAGAAAACAATTGTACTAAGTGATAATGAAATTATATATCAAATGTGTGGGATACAGATAAAATAATGCTTAAAAAAAAGAGGAAAAATCTAAAGTCAATGAACAAATTAAATTATCTGTCTCATGCAGTTAGAAAAAATCACCAAAATAACCCCCCCCCCACAAAATCTAAGGAAATAATAGAGTAGGAGTAAAATTAAGGAAATAGAAAATAACTGTAATTTAAAAGATTCAACAAAGATAAATTTCTGCTCATTGAAAAAATAATAAAATAAACTCAGGTAAGATTAGTCAAGGGGGAAAAAAAGAGAACTCATAAATAAGCAATATCATTTTTTTTTAAAGGATATCACTGTAGGTCCTGGAGCCAATAAAGAGATGATGACAGCATATTATGATTAAACTCATGCCAAAAAAATTGAAAATATGCATGAATGGGACAACTTACCATAATGGACATAAGAAGAAACAGTAATCTGAGTAGTATCATAACTACTAAATAAAGAATATGTTTTCATTGGTAAGTTCTACCACCATTTAAGTACAAAGCAACTCCCAATTTTACAGACTCTCCAGAAGACTAGAAAAGGGGTGAGTTTTAAAATTATTTTTGAGACTAAAAATACTTAATTCCAAAATCCTACAAAGATTACAAAAAGGAAAACTACAAGCCACGTTTTGTCATGAAAATAAATACAAAAACTTGAAATAAGATATTAATAAACCAAATCCAGAAAAAATATAAAAAGAGTAACACTTGTGACCAAATTGCATTCATTCCAGGAATGCAAAGTTGGCTTAACATTAGAAAATCACTCAATAACTCATTACATTAATAGATTAAATGATTTATAATAAAGGTAGAGAAGATGTTTGATAAAATTATTTGACATCCAGGCACAATAAAAAAATCTCACAGACTTGAGATAAAAAGAAATTCCTAACTAACTCTAAATGTTACATACGAAAAAATCTAATGATGAAACTTTAAAGGTGTTCCCTTTAAATTAAAGAATGAGTTAACATGGCTAAAATTAACAACACAGGAAACAACAGATGTTCACGGGGATGCAGAGAAAGGAGAACACTCTTACACTGTTGGTGAGAATGAAAACTGGTGCAATCACTCTGGAGAACAGTATGGAGGTTCCTCAGAAAGTTAAAAATAGACTGACCCTATGACCCAGCAATTTAACTACTAGGTATTTACTCAAAAGTATATAAAAATACTGATTCAAAAGGGCACATGCACCCCAATGTTTATAGCAGCATTATCAACAATAGCCAAATTATGGAGCGAGCCCAAATGTCCATTGACTCATGAGTGGATAAAGATGTAGTGTGTGTGTGTGTGTGTGTGTGTGTGTGTATGTACAAATGTATACATATACATACACACACACACACACACACACACACACACACACAATGGAATATTACTCAGCTGTAAAAAATAATGAAATCTTGCCATTTGCAACAACGTGGATGGAGCTAGACTATATTAGGCTAAGCTAAATAAGTCAGAGAAAGACAAATACCATATGATTCCATTCATGTGGAATTTAGGAAACAAAATCGATGAACATAGGGGAAGGAGAAAAAAAAAGAGAGGGAAACAAACCCCAAGAGACTCTTAACTATAGAGAACAAAGTGAGGGCTGATGGAGGGGAGATGGGTGGGAAATGGGCTACATGGGTGATGGGTATTAAGGAGGGCACTTGTTGTGTTGAGCACTGGGTGTTATATGTAAGTGATGAATCACTAAATTCTACTCCTGAAAGAATGAGTTAACAATGCTAGCATCATCATTTCTACATTTCAACATTGTACTGAGATCCTAGCCAATGCTACGAAGCAAGCAAAATAAGATAAAAGGTATAAGGATTGATAATGAGTAATAAAAACCAATATTATTGCTATAAATATATAATGGAAGATTCAAAATAATATGTGGATAAATTATTAGAATTAATCATAAGTTTTAGTAAGGTAGCAGGATACAAAATCAATACACAAAAATCTGTATCATTTCCACATAATAGCAACAAATAGAAAATTAAACTTTTAAATTATTATCTATTATAGCCTTAAAAGATGAGGTTTCCAGGAACAAATTTATAAAATGTATATAAGTCTCTATGGAGAAATCATAATATTACTGAGAGATATAATATGTAGAAATAAAATGTAGAAATAAATATATAATGATTACTGTTTGGAAGACTGAATATCATAAAATTATTCTTCTCCACTGATGTATAATATGAATACAATGGCAATCAAAGTTTCAACAGGAATTTTGTAAAACTTGACAAGATAACTCTAAAAATTTATATAGAAATGCTTAGTCAAGACTCTAAGCAGAAAAAAAATGGAAAACCTTGATGAACCAGGTACCAAACCTTATCATAAAGCCATAATAAAAAAAAACAAAAAAACAAAAAAAAAACGTTGTGGTATTGTCTTCAGAGTAGACAAATTAGCAAATGGAACAGAGAAAGAATCGAGAAGAAGATGCTCACATTTGGAAAACTTGATTTATTTCAGAGTAGCATTGCAGAGGGATGGAGAAAGGATACTCTTTCAGATACATCATACTAGCACAGCTGGGTGTTAACATGGGAAAAAATTAAAATGAAAACCTAGTGAATTATATGCAAAATTGGTTCGAGGTGGATTATGGATCTAACTGTAAAGACAAAACAACCTTAAGGAAATAATGTAGGACAATGGCTTTAAGATCTCTGAATAGGGAAGTAGCTCTTAAACAAAAAACAAAAACTATAGTTTGTCAAGGAAAATAGCGATATGTTTGATTAAATTTAGAAACTCGGTTCACCAAAAGCCATCATAGAAAGGGTCAAGAGAGCCTTAGAATGGGAGATGATGTTTGTAACACATAAAACTGAGCAAGATCTAGTATTTAGAATATATAAAAGCTCATGCAAATCAGTAAGAAAAGACAATAGAAGAGAGACAAATGGGCAATACTTGACTTCAGGAAAGAGGTGATCCAAGTGGCTGGTAAACATGTGTAATTCAATACCATCAAAAGTCAGGAGAAAGTGAATTAAACCACAATGAGAAAATAATATGCATCCGCTGGACTGGCAAAAATTGAAAACGTTGACAGATATCGAGCCCTGGTGAAGTCACGGAGCATCAGAAATTGTCATTCTGTTTTGGTGGGTGAATAATTAATACAACTATTCTGGAAAAATATGTGCCTTTAACTAGTAAAATTAAGGATGCATATACCCCATGACCTTGAGATTCCATTCCTTAGTGCACATACCACAGAACAGTGTAATTATGTGTACCATGATACAAATGAAAGGATATTCATAATAGTATTGATTGTAAGAACTTCAATTGGAGACAAAACAAATGTCCACCAATGGTAGAAGAAACAGATTATGCTGGATCTCATACAATGGGATACTTTATAGCAACAAAAATGAAAAAAAAAAAAAAACCACAGCTGCTTACCACAATATGAAAAAATATTTTAAAAAATAACATAAAAGATAAGATAGATACCAAAAGATACTATGTATCATTTGATTCGTGTAAAATTCAAAACCAGTCCAAATTAAACTGCCCTGTTTGGGGAAGCACACATAGGTGATACAAATTCTAAGGCAAAGCAAGAAAATTACTTTTTATAAAAGCCAAGGCCAGGGCACCTTTGTAGGGGAGGGAGGAAGAACTCTCTTTGAGAGGGGGCATGCAGAAGAGGGATGGACAGGCTATATTTCTTGCTCTGGTGGCAGTTACATGCTCTAATTACTCATTAACCTGTATATTTACGTCCTGTGCACTTTTATGAATGTGCATTATATTTCACAGTACACAGAATTTCTAAAACTGTATTTCAAAAAGGCTTTTGGAACAATTATTCTGGACACAGTGAGGAGAGAGGAGCCAGACTGGCAACAGGGAGGTGATCAGTTGTGTCTCAGTTCCATATAAGAAACAGCAGAGATGGCTGAAAGATCCTTCTGGGTTCCTTCTCTGCATTCAGAGCCAACATGTATCATTAGCATCAAGTAATAGGGATATTGGATGCCAACATTTTTCAAAATCTGCAGAAACATCTTGGCTCCTTCACAGAGCCTTGGGAGTCAGTTCAGCAGAAATCAATATTCATCTTCTGTTCTCTTCTTGTCTGTCTGGGGGTCTGGAGTACTTAAGCTCTTCCCATATCCTTCCATATCCTTTCCCAAAGTCTCCCTCTCCTCCTTGTCCCCATCCTTCCTGCCCTTCTTCATCCCGCAGGGCAGAGCAGATACACAATACACCGGCTAAGATGTTACCCAGAGCTCAGCTGAATGCAGCATTCCTTGAGAGATTTACATGTAAACTGGGAACACTGAAGATGGTGATGTCCTAACCCCAAAGAACTAATCACCAAAGGTAGGCACTTGAGGCCTGCAGTAGGTAGCTGGGAGAAATATTTGGGGCCAAAATCTTGTAACTCACACATCCCCATAACTACCTGACTGGCTTTAAGGAGGCTGATCAAATGGTCCCAAACCTACCTCACAGAAGTTAAAAAATAAAAAATAAACAAGTACAGATTGCTAGATCTCCAGCCCCAGAGATTTTGCTTCACTGGGTTCTGGGCAGAGCCTGGAGATCTGTATGAATACCAAGCAACTCAGGTGGTTATGGTGTAGCAAGTCTGTGCAGCCCTTCAATGCGCCAGGATTTAGAAGCGTAAATTTCTCATGGCCGAAGTGTGCAGGCTCCCTTTGCTTCCCTCCATCCAGTTGCTCTGGGACCCACCTGAGGACAAACGTGTTCTCCTAAGAGTCCAACTTTCTCAGCTTGCAACTCTCTGTGTATCTGTCAGATAAACCCAAGACAGCTCAATTTCTTCTTCTTTCTACTCTGGATTAAATGCACTTTTCCCCAAGAAGACAGACTTAATCTAAAATAGTTCTGCATCCATGTAGATACCCAAAAGAGAATCAAGTGGATAAGTATGGCCGTGTATTTATATGATGCCTGGACACAAGGAAGGATGCTTGCAAAGAGCAGTCTGGAGAGATCTAACAGCATGTGGGTGTGATATCACATCAAAGCCCTCTAGAGCAGGTTTTCTTACACTTTTTTTTCCTCAGGACCCCTTTATGCTTGTTTATGTGGATTATACTCATTGATATTTACTGCATTAAAAATTAAAAGTGAGAAAATGTTCAGTATTTATGGATTCATTTACAAGTAACAATAATAAGCTCATTACATATTAACCTAAATATCTTTTATATGGAAAGCAACTATATATCTCCCCCAAAAATAATTAGTGAGAAGGGTGACATTGTTTTAACTTTTGCAAATCTCTTTAAGTTTGGCTTAACAGAAGACAGCTGGATTTTCATATCTTCTGCATTCAATCTGTTGCAATATGTTGTTTTGATGGAAATATATAAAGAAAATCAGGCTTCACACAAATATGTAGTTAGGGGGGAAAAGAGTATTTTAATCTGCTTCTGCACTCAATCTGTTGTGCTATTACATGCCATGTAACCTCTGGAAAATTCTGCCATACCCATAAGAGAATGAAAATGAAGAGGGCAAATAGCATCCTGGTGCTGCTGTGAAAATAGTTTTGACCTCACACATCACCCCCTGAAAAGTTCTCAAGGACATGGCCCTCCAGCCTCCAGGTTCTCGACCACCCTTTGAGGACTGCTGCCTGAAAGAAAAACAGTGTTGATTTGCTTGCCAAGAGCATTGCTATTACCACTGTCTTGGATGCAAATCAGATGTAGGGTAGGGGTGAGGGGGGTAAGGTAAGGGACCGTGTGCATCTGTTTGCAAAGCTAGTTAAAGCATAATCACAGGCAGTTCTGATTGAGGCTCCCAGACAACACCTCAGGAGATGATCCAGCCTGTCTCTGCTGGGGCTGGGCTCCTAGTCCTACCCATACGAGCCCCTCAGTGCATGTCCAGGACTGGGGACAAGTGATTGCTTAGACTGAGGAACACAATGGCCGATATTCCCCTCAAAAGCTAGGGGTTCTGAGTGTCGGCAACAAATAGCACTCCTTGTTGGCTCAAAGGTGCTTGCTGAATGAGGCTGACTCAGAACTGTAGCTGCCCAGTCCAGCAACTCTGGTCCCCTTCACTATTCTGTGTTTATACCAGCTTTTACCACCTTCCGATATACTATGCAATGTACTTATTGGTTACAGTTATTGTTTATTAGCTGCAGATCCCATGAGATAAGGATCTTTTCTGTTTCATTCACTGTTGTATCCCCAGGACCAGAATGGTGCCTGAAATAGAGCAGGTGCCGATACATATTAGTCTTATGAATCAAGTGGTAAGATTTACACATGGAAGAGCAGAGGAGAACCTCAGCTTCCTACAAGGAGCCTGCACCCAGGAGAAGGGGAACGCTGAGCCGAGCATGCCCAGTTTCTTCTTCCCATATTTGTGACACAGATTAGGCCATTCCTTTTTCCTTGGGTGATTGAAGGGCAAACAAATAAAAGTTGGGACTGTGACATCTCCACGTGAAAGGAAACGTCAGGAATAGAGAAGCATCCACTGTGACTTTCCTCAACTGTTCTCAATCCGTCTGTGCTTAATTATTAAGCTGTGGTCAGCCAGAGGGTGGCAATACTCAGAGAAGGAAATTGGACATTCCGTCAAGACCTCTCTGCTCCTCCTTTGTCAGGCACGCCCCTGGTGTCATCCACTGCATGTAGGCCCTTTATCTCCATACTGCTTTTCAGCTCCAAGCCCACCCTTCATGTCCACCTTTCATTTGGGGCTGGGACTCTGCAAACCACATTTCCCAGACTCCCTTGGCAGTTGGCTCTGTTAGGTAGGGTGTGGCAAAGGGACATGGGCAGGAAACTGGAGGGGAGAACGCAACTGGGGAGAATGGGGGGCTTCCTTTCTGTCTGAAGCACCAGCCTCACCATCTCCTCAGTTATTAGCAATATCCAGGCTGTGCCTCTCCTGAGTTGCATGGAGCTTGGACCCTAGCATCTGTGCTGGGGGCCCAACCTCCTAGGATGACTCCTCCTCTTTCCTTTTGTTCCCACAGTCTCGGGGATGGTAGCAGCTTCCTGTCGTTATTCATATCTCTGCTACTCTTCCTTTTTGCTCTTTCTACCCTCCCACACCTGAGCACCCAATTCCCTGCATTGAGTCCCCTCTATCTGAAATGCCTGTGGTGGCTCCTCTTGCCTGACTGCATGGCCCCAACTGGTACAGCTCCTTTGTAGATCCTGCTGGGACCACTGGTGAACAAGTTAGAACTGATCCCCAGAGGGCTCTTATGTGGGTCAGAAAATCTTCATTAATTAAATTTACTACACTGCTGGAAATTCATTCCTCATTCCATTTCTCTTTTCTAGTTATGTCTTTCCACATGTTCTCCATACATCCAAGTTCACCCAAAACAGTCCAGGTTCATGCCCGTTGTTGCAACTGAACTCTCAATAGAGCCTCCTTTCTCTCTCAAAACTATCCTAGTTTGGGTGATAAATTACATGGTCACTCTAAATACAGACCATTATATGTTCCGCAATAAAATCAAATGATGTTAAGATACTCCAGCAATAAAATACCAATTACAACATGCTCCAAATTTGAATATCAACCCCTTCTCATCATGAATTTTCTAGGAAGGAATTAAAGTTCAATGATTAAGTTAAAGTCCAAAGATATTAAAGTCCAAAGGATTTAAAGTCCAAAATCATATTCTCTTCCCTGTGTGATTTAAGGTTCAAAGAAAATTAAAATCTAAATCTCCTCCCAATTTGTTATTCAACTCCTACGTTCTATTTCTCAGTGTTCCAAGGCCATGCACCAAATGTTGGAGTTGAGAGGCCCAAAAATAGCCTCTCTCTTCCCCATGAGAGCTTTGAGCAGATTATAAAGCAAAACAAAGGATGACAGAAGGTAGAATAAAACACCCTTATTACAAATAAATATGGCTTGTACCTACAGGCAAGAGAACCTGCTAATAATGAATTCTAGAATGAGACTTCATACAGCTCCTGCTCATCGCTATCTGCAGCCCTTCTCTGAGGCACGTGGCACTATATATTTCTCAGCCTCTCTTAGAGGTAACTCTGCTCGTGAGTTTTGCCCAGTGGAAAAGTCACGCACACCCTCTTGGCATGATCCATAAACACTTGCTGTGAATTTTCCTTCTCATGTTTCCCTTCCCACCCCCATCTGCAGGGGACTCTGCAGGGCTTAGAAAAGGGAGCAGCTACTAAATTTCCAAAAGTTGTTTCCTGCAGCACTTAGGTTACCCCCTCTCTGATCTACCCATTCAGTTCCGGGAAGTGCTGACCCAGGATGGGTTTTCCTACAGCATGGAGTTAGCTTGCTTCAGTGAGACAGAGAAGCAGAAAAAACTTTCTGCACCCTGTGGACAGCCCAAGCCCGAGAGAAGGAGAGTGGGGCTGAGCTGAGTGTGCTCAGTACAGTTTTCTCAGGTTCAAACCAATCAGATTAAGACCACCTGGCAGGAGGGGGCCTCTTTCCAGAAGCTAAGATCATTATACCTTCTTGTGGAAGGAAATATCTGCCCATCAAAAATGTGTTTTCTTTTTGTACACCTCTTGTTTTCATCACTGACATCTTTCCTTTGCTCCCCATCCAGATTCTATTGTCTCTTTCCTAAGACACACACTCCCACCCCAGCCTCCTTAACAGGTGTGAAAAAGAGGGCCATTGCCTTTGGTTCTCTCCAGTGATTGGCCCATGGAAGCCCAGCCAAATTGTCCTCTGGGCAAAGCTGGAGTAAAATTAAAGGGAAAACAATGCTTCTTGACCACCCACCTCCCTACCTGCTCTAGATTCCAGAATCCACAAAGGGTCATGTTCAGCAGACATAACAGGAGATTCTTGGCACATTTTTAAAAAGAATGGTAGCATTTACTTACAAATCACCAGGCTGTTTCTGAGGGAAATTTGTGCTCTCAGCCACCCCCAGAGTCCACCTTCCTGGGAACCACCTTTCTTATGCCTTTACTTGAAATGGAAACAGAAAAGCCCAGATCCTCACCATAGCAAGAATATATGCTGGGATTGGCCCACTTTAGTGTACTTGCCATGCCCACAGTCCCTTCTGAGGGACACTGTCCTGCACAGCACTTAATGCTTAGGCCAAGATTTGGCTTAGTACCATGTGACCTAACACCTCCTAGCCAAAGCAGATTAGACGAGGAAGACCTCCAATCCATGGGGGCTCATCTACACACTGACCCACCAACTATGGCCAAGAGACTGAGCCATTTAGTGGGAATTGAAACCCAAAGTTCACGGTATAAGATTCAAACAAGGGAGGTCACAATGGACCATCTCAAACCCATAAAACAATAGGACCCAGCAGTAAGCAGAGGAAATGGACTGATAGAGAAAGGACAACGATATAGTTGTGCAGAGAAATGCAAACAGAGACAGGAGAGGGGAGGGGGGGGGGAAATGGAGAGAGAGAGAAAGGGAGAGAGAGAACACAGTTTGGAGGAACCCATCCACAGAGATATCTTGGATCCTGACAGTTGTTCAATTCCTTTCATGTCTATCCTTATAATAACTTCCCTTTTCCTTGACCTGACTTGAGCGCATCACTGTGTCTTATCTGACTAGAAGAATTCATTTCCATAATTGTGTTATCAAACTGTGATGAGTGATTCCCTGGAAAACTATGCTCATATGAGCTTCTTCCTCTTCCTACCTACCTGTCAGATGCCTTGAGCTATAAACTTTGGGAAGAGGCTGTGAATAAATAATAGAGAGTTTGGCAAGATTGGTACTTTGTGAAGAAAGGAGAAGAAGACAGGTGAATTTTTATGGTATTCTTTAGCTTTCTACAAGGTTTGGGGGTTAGGGTAAAAGAAAAGTCACCCACAGAAAATCCATGCCACACTGAAGACTTCTCCAGGTCACATGAAGAAATAAGGAAGGTTTCTTCAAGGACATCATCGGGCTGGTAAAAAATTAGTTGACTTTCCCTTACTTCTAATAGAGAGAGAACTAAATCATGTCCTCACTGTCATCTTTCAACCCAAGACAGATACTGATCCTTTCCTGCTGTGGGATGTTGAGGCCTGGATGAAACCCTTCCAAGCTAAGGTAAAGAGGCTTTGTGTACAAAAGCCCACAGACGTGAGCTTCGGTAACGTGGAACCCAGAACCTGGATCCATTATCAAGACCAACAAGTGTCCCCAAGAAAGAGGGCAGTTGTCCTGACAGAGCTGCAAGGGCCAAGAGGCTTAGTGGCCAGTTTCCAAAGCAGGGTGAATGGGAGGAGGGAAGGGTGAAAGAGTTTAGCTCCAACCCATGCCCCGGAGGGAATAACAGAGTGGCAAGTGGGAAGTTGGCGGATGTGGATCCCTACATGAGACAGGAGATCCTGGCACTTGACAACTCACAGTGCATCTTCTGTCCTCATCTTCAGGAATCGCTTGGGGTATTTGGGGCTACTAGGCCAGATCGGCACGTTCATCCAAAGAATGTAGGTCTATGGGGTGCCTGGGTGGCTCAGTCGGTTAAGCGGCCGACTTCGGCTCAGGTCATGATCTCGCGGTCCATGAGTTCGAGCCCCGCGTCAGGCTATGTGCTGACTGCTCAGAGCCTGGAGCCTGTTTCAGATTCTGTGTCTCCCTCTCTCTGACCCTCCCCCGTTCATGCTCTGTCTCTCTCTGTCTCAAAAATAAATAAAAAAACGCTAAAAAAATTTTTTCAAAGAATGTAGGTCTGTGGACAATACTCACTTGCCAGTACTATTTCAGGTCCTACTGGAGAAACACATCCAAGTCCCTGTGACCACACCTGTTATAGCTATAGACGAGTGGCATCTTTCTTCCTGGAGATTTCCCATATATTACCTAAAGAGCAATAATGATGATTGATTTTGATCTGGAAATAAGAAAAGGGTCACTGGGAACATTAATAGAACTTCTTTCAGAAGCAGTATCTTTTAAGAAATTCTAGGGGCACCTGGGTGGCTCAGTTGGTTAAGTGTCTGATCCGACTTTGGCTCAGGTCATGACCTCGTGGCCAGTGGGTTCTAACCCCACGTCGGGCTCTGTGCTGACATCTCAGAGCCTGGGGCCTGCATCAGATTCTGTCTCCATCTCTCTCTCTGCCCCTTCCCCCCTTTCCCTCTGTCTCTCTCTCTCAAATATAAATAAAACATTAAAAAAATTTAAAAAATAAAAAAATAAATTCTAAAACAAATGGCTCCCCCTGCTCAATGTTCTCCTTACAGCATAGTGTTCCCAGCCTGGGTTCCAGGATAAATCCAAAACAGTCTTACATCCAATAAGAGAGTTCATTTATGAAAAGGAGACACTCTGAGATCTGTGGAATAAACTAATGAGGCATGTCTACCCCAAATGCAGAAAGTTCAGCCAGTTTTACTAAAAAATTTCCAATCTTTAAAATGTATAACTTAGGAAGCTATAACATACTGAATTATCTTAATCCTCACCAAAACAAAGAAGTTAGTGAGGAAATTGAATGCAATGAAGCTAAGACTGACAATTCAACTAGTCAAACAGCCAAATAATCTGGTGTACATACTAGAATGTTATTAAATAAACCCCTGGTTAGTTTCCTTTATTAAAGAGCGAGGAGTCAGCAGGAGAAAGATTTCAGAAGCCCAGGGGGTAAGCCAGGAGTGAAAGTGAGAGGGAGTCTGGAACCCCTTAGCATCCTCTACTAGAGAGCAGCTACCCCTGCAGCACCCAGGACAGCACCCCACACGTACTCCCTGGCCTATCCATCTCTGTCTCTCTCCTCCCTCAGCCTGACCTAAGTAGCTCTGACCCTGATGGGGAGAAACCAGACTGGAAATTTCAGTCTCCCTGACCACTGGGAGTTGAGGGAGTAACACCAAAAGTCAAGGAAAGGAAATGAGGTCTGAACATACAGCCAGCCATACTTGGCACCCAGCAGACACCCTCGCAGGGCCGGCCACTGGGCACAGCAGCAGCTCACTTGTGCAGCAGAGGGGTTGGCAGAGGGGGAGCCTGCTCTTGGATTAAGAGAGAGAAAGCATTTGCACTAATGCAGAGATGCATGTGCAAGCTGGGTGTGCAAACGTGGCCCAGTAAGGCACGTCTTGTTCTCAGAGGAGAGAGACGTCGTGGAGTATTGTAGTCACTCGTGTCTGTCCCCTGAGCCAGCCTCCATGGACTCCAGTTTAAACTCATCAGGGCTGCTTGTCCCCCTCTGTCAACATATGGCACAGAGGTGCCCCCAGCGCTAAAATCACCAAGGCCTAGATGCGGGGGGCCAGAACAAGGAGGGACCTGTGTGCAATACCACGGCTGCTCAAAGGCAGCAGTGGCTCCGGGTGGGGTTGAGACAAACCTCCTCTGAGGAACTGGGAAGACAGTGCACAAACAATTCAAACAATTCACTCTAGCTGGCATTTATGGCAGGGTTCTGTGACAACGAGTCCCCATGATGAGCATGGAAGAAGACTGTCTGTCTTGCCACCCCGCAAGACGGGGCTGAACACAAGGCAGGAGCAGACAGATCTGTGGCTGGGTGACGCCCTCTGGCAACTGCAGGGGAGAAAGTGGCCTTCGTTACCAGGTGAAGGCAAAAATCAGGCAAACGGACTGGACAATACAACAATTCAAGTAAAACAATTAAATAATTCAAGGCGAGAAAATACAGGCCCAGTCATTCACAGTGCTTGAAAGTCATTCTTCTAAAATGTAAATTTGGTGACATCATATCCTGTTTAAAATCACTGCCTTTTCTGCATTCCAGCACACCCTGCCTCGACTCAGACCTTAATTAACTAGTTCTTGGATAATTGCAGTAGCCTAATGGACATCAGCCGTACCCTGCCCCCTCCTCACAGGCTGCCTTTGGGGACACGCTGTGAACCTTTCTTAGGGAGTGGAACTGGCAGGGTGTGGTGCATTCGTTGGCAGGCAACAGAAAGCAACATCTTTCTGAACCTGAGCTCCTGATTTGTTCCAAGTGCTGTGCTGGATGCTTTCTTAGGCTTCGTTTCATTTAATTTCATTGTCGCATCCTCCAGTGAGGCAAATGTCAGTATCTGCATTTTACAGACAAGGAAAGTAAGACTCAGAAAATGTACACAAAGTGGCAAAACCACCTAGCCATCAGTGGGGTATGGATTTTGAGCCTGGGCTTCCCGACATCCTGTCTCAGGAGTGTGGGCCAGCAATAGCATTCCCCTGCCCTCCCTGCGCTCCACCTGCTTCTGGCTCCTCAAAGCCAAAAAGTGCAACACTAATTGATCATGCCCCCAACATGTCTTCTCCGATCTGCTGTGTCCTATGAGCTAACCAACCCTCACCATCACCTTCTGTCCTGCCTGTGCACCCTCTTTCATCCCTCTCCCCCACCAGCCCTCCAGGACCCTGGAGTTTACTACGGCTCCATACGCCTTTTCCTGGGAAGAGATGAATAGACCCGTGTTCCTGTCCCACAGTATTTCTGAGGAAGGAGGTGGGGCCCGGGCAGGGGCTGTGTGAACAATGGCTCTTATGATAGGACTTTCAGGACGGGGTGCAGCGTGGCTCCCTCACAATGCCTTGCATTTTGCCTCTTAATCATCCCCTGGCCTATCTGGCTGGTTCCGGCCATTGAAATCTGGTAACACCCAGTGATAAAGAGCCATTGTGCTTCTTTCCTGAACAGAACTGGGCTGTCATTCCCAATGCAGATAGGAGCTTTGCCGAGTCACTCAGAATTTGCAGTGCCACTCACTATCCCCACTGGTCCTTACTCTCCCCTAACAAAGCAGCCAGGTGTTGCCCAGAGCGTGAGTGCCACAGCCCGAGGCCTCCAGGCAGCGCTGGGGCTTGATGCCCTTTGGAGAACGGCTTGTGTGCTTCCCTTAAAGTTGGGATCTCCTGGCCAGTCCAGGATGGAGAACAGACCGGTATTAGAGCTGCAGGGCCAGCTCTCAGTGGCTTGCTTGCACTTGTAGCCTGTGGTCTCACTCCTTGAATTAGACCCTTGAGTGAAGGGCAGCAATGCTTCCTGAATGATGTTATTACCCCTTCAAACAGGGCTTCTCACACTTGAATGTGTATAGCAATCACCTGGGACCCTTTGAAAATACAGGTTTGGATTTGGCCTGAGATTCTGCACGTGGGTCCGGGACCACGTTTTTCTCAGCCAGGCTGAGAGGTTTGCTCGGGCCCCCAGTGGCGAGGTGAGAGCTGACTGTGTGAGGCTCTGAGGGAGCCACTGGGCTGGCGCTAGTCAGGACGCCAGCTGTCCTCCCAGCAGACACCCAGACGGAGCAGCATGGGTCCAGCCCCGGGGAAGGAGTTGAAGAGGATGAAAGAAACCATCAGAGAGGCTCACAGGAGAAAACATTTTAAAAAGACCCCCACAGTGGTATTAGTTAGAAGGTGAAAAACAGCGGTCAGGGGTGACCTATACGTGGTATGAGGAGTTCCCAAAATGAGTTCACACATAGAAGACCCAGGCCTTATCCATTTCAAGCCATCTTTCTTCCTTCCCATCTTTCTCCTTTCTATGTCAACTCCAGGAGGCCGACTCTGCACCTCCCTCAAGGAGAGAGCCGGGGAGGAACTGGTCAGCCGCCTTCCTGGGCTCCTCTGCTCTCATCACGTGCCGCAGGTGGCCCTGTGCCCGGTGCCACTTCTGACTGCTTACGACAGCTCACGGTCACTGGTGGCTCTGAAAATGGGTCACAGCAGGCCGGGCTGTGTCAGAATCACCAGGGAGGCTTATAAAAATGCAGGGTTCTAAACCTAGAAATTCTGACGCAGTAACGTACGGCAAAGAGCCCAGGAATCCAAAAACACATGTAAGCTCCCGAGGCGATGATGAAGCAGCACCAAACCTGTAGTAAAGTACCGATTTCCGCTACACAATACTACTATCCAACCGTTAAAAAGGATGTTAACAAAAGGCATTTAAATACCAATATCATAAACAGTGTAAATATAGATACATCTATACTTTGTAGTATATAATAGCGTAACTCCAGTTTTGTAAATACACACACGTCTTAGATACACAGATACTAGGTGGCAGGGTGAGAGGATCATAGGATTTTCCTTTTTATTCCTTTCTCAATTTTCTAGATTTTCTACAATAAATACGTATTTGTTTTGTAATGAATGTGTGTTTTTGTGAAGGCCAGGGAGCAGATTATGACGTTTGATGTGGGTTTCCCAGAAACGTAATGCCTCCCAGAGAGGTGTGCTGTTCCTTCCTTTTCTTCCGGAGAGAGTTCACCAATGTCTGCTTCAATGTACTTTTTTTGTTCTGACTGGTGAACTTCCTGGCTGGCTTTTGTAAAGGAACACTCATTTCACTGCGGTAAATAAATAAACTTTTTTTTTGGTTTAGAATGTTTGCTTTTTTTTTCTTTGTTTTGTTTATTTATTGAGGGGGGCGGGGAGAGAGAAAGAGAGAGAGCACGAGCAGGGAGGGGAAGAGAAAGAGGGAGAGAGAGAGAAAATCCCTAGTAGCCTCTACACTCAGAGCCCAATGTGGAGCTCAATTTCATGACCTGAGCTGAAATCAAGAGTCAGACCCTTAACCGACTGAGCCACCCAGGCACCCCTCACCTTTTCTTTTCCTTTTTTTTTTCTTTCTTTTCTCATTTTTTTTGTTTGTTTGTTTGCTTGTTTATTTTTTGTGTTAACAGGAGTTAAGGAGGAGATCAGGTACCTGGGCATATATTCAGGACAGGACTCCAGTCAGCAGGAAATGGCAGGCCTAAGCACGAAAACTGAGACTAAAATCAACATGGCAGTGAAGAGGGGTGACTGTGGCTGTGGGGAGGCTCCTAGGCTCCCCCCGACATACTGAATCCAGAGCCCAGCCATGCCAGGTCTGGGTCTGCTATTGTTCATACTGGAACAGGAAGTGGGGAGGATCTGATTTGTGTCCAGTTTCACTACTTACTGGCTGTGTTTAACATTGGGTACCCAAAATAAATGTTTTTCATCTCCATTTCCTCGCCTGTAAAAGGGGAATAGCAAAACCCACCTCCAAGTCCTAGTGATAACTTAAAAGAAGTCTAGTATGGTATCTGGCACAACAGACGGCCCTCAGGAAACACCCCTTCCATGCCTTCAAGATGGGCTCAAGTCAGGGGTGGGCATGAAATTGCAGGTGGTGGGCACCAGGGGTTCCCTGGGAGAGCCTGGGAGCAGAAGGGCCCAACAAAGCCCAGTGGAAGGGGAGGGGTTGCCATGCTCTTGCTTCTGCACAACCATCCAGGACAGGCTCATGCAGCACAAGGAGCTCACTGAGAGGCTTGGGCGTCCTAGAGGCCCTTCCTTCATCATGCTTCTCTGAGCCAGGGAAGTTCTGGGTTTCTTTGGGTGGCTATGATTCTGGTTTTCTATATCACTGTGAGTTCCCCCCATACGACAAAATATCAATAGCACAGAAAAGAAGGATGAACCTTTTGATTTTCGTTTTCTTGAAGATACAGAGGATAATCCCATCCATACTATCACTTTCAGCATTAACCAAGATCTCGTTTTGTGGAATGCAAAATGGAGCAATCCAAGTCTATATCCTAAGTCAGAATAATCCTTCATTGACAAATATGGTGGACTACTGGCATCTCAATCTGCGTGACAATAATTATGGATGTGTTAATGGCATATCTACCCAGAAGATGGGGATGACCTTGGGTTCCCTTGTCCCTACATGTGTGACAGCACAGTCTAGAGACAACAGGCAGGTGGGGTCAGGGAGACCATGGAGCAACACACCTCTGCTCCACTTCTGGTCTCACAAGCTGGGCAACAGCCTGTGCCTCAGTTTCTCCATTTCTACAATGAGGCTAACTAGCACCTTCTTTGAAAGGCGGCCATGTCTCTGGCACAGAGCACAATGTAGATACTCAACAAAATCTTTTCCTGCCTGACTCCTTTACTGGAAATTCCTGCAGATTTGATTCCAGTTAAGTCTCCAGGGCATTAAATAATATCTCTCCCACTGATTTCTGAGGGGTACAGGCACTCTTCACTGTATAAGCATGAAGTTCATGAACCTTTCCCTGGCCAAGCCCGAGCCTTGTGAGGGTCCTCTAGCCTGGGTTCGTAGCATCTGAGCCCACAGCTCAGGCAGCCTCTGCCACTGGGTGTCCTCTCAGAAGATGGGAAGGGGGCTCTTTAGATATCCTTTCTCTAACTTGGGCACCCACCCCCACACAGAGCATTTGGTCCTGGGGGCTGTTTCTGTGTTAAAATGTACTCAGGATTTGTTTTAATCAGGTTTGGTAAGACATGCAAACACAGATACGACAATCATGAAGGAAGAAGTTTATGCTCACAGATCCCAAGAAACAGGAAACACACCATACCATGCAGGAAACATGGAAACAATACTGTCAGTCAGGAGGCAAAAGAGGTGAGAAGGGAGAGCGTGGCTCAGAGCATTTATTGGGGTATTCCTGGGAAAGAAGGGGCGAGACAGGGTAGGTGCACTGAATAGCTTGGGATTTGATAGTTTGAATAATCTTGGTGGGCTCTGGGCTATAGGGGTGGTTGCTAGTTGTCCCATGAACCTGACCCTGTGGTGCTCTGGGGTAAGGGGAATACTGGTTTGGTGTGGGAGAGGTTGATGAAAGTGATGGTTGGGGATGTGGGCTCCAGATTGGTTGGTTTGTGTATCAGAAATGCACTCTTAGGGGAGTCGCTTGCTATCTGGAGGAATTTGCCAGCCCAGGGAGGGACAGTCTTTCCAGAATAAGGCCCTAAATGCCAGAGCATCAAGAACACAGACATTTCAAAAATATAGGCAATACATAACAATTTTAAAATATAGCAAATCAACCCTCAAAGATGCCACTCAGGTCTTCAAATGACACAGAGCAAAATCAATAGCAGCATAGGAAGTCTTGTATATTCCAGACAATCTGGTGAGGTGGACACTGACTTCAATGCTCTTCTACCCTCCTTTTTACATGATGATTATCATAATTTTAATTCCAACTTTTACAAAGCACCTTCTCTTATACATTTTACTTCATTTAATCTCCATAACCATTCTATGAAATAAGCTTTTGGTCCCCATTTGATTCATAAAGAAACAGTCCACAGGAGGTGTTGGGAAATGCGGAGTGAAAAATAAGGGGCAAGCTAACATGTATTAAGCTCTTCTAAAGGCAAGGTGGCATTATCCTAATTTTACAGGTGGGGGATTCAGAGGCTCAGAGAAGTTTAGCTGTCAAAGCTGGGAGCTGAAATGTCCCTAGGTTGGGCATTGAAACAACATTGGTTTAGACATCCAGATGGCCAACAGACACATGAAACGATGCTCAATGTCACTCATCATCAAGGAGATACAAATCAAAGCCACACTGAGATACCACCTCACACTGGTCAGAGTGGCTAAAATGAACAAATCAGGAGACTATAGATGCTGGCGAGGATGTGGAGAAACGGGAACCCTCTTGCACTGTCGGTGGGAATGCAAACTGGTGCAGCCCCTCTGGAAAACAGTGTGGAGGTTCCTCAAAAAATTAAAAACAGAAATACCCTATGGCCCAGCAATGGCACTACTAGGAATTTACCCAAGGGATACAGGAGTGCTGAGGCATAGGGGCACGTGTACTCCAACGTTTATAGCAGCGCTTTCAACAATAGCCAAATTATGGAAAGAGCCTAAATGTCCATCACTGATGAGTGGATAAAGATGTGGCTTATATATAAAATGGAATACTACTTGAAAATGAGAAAGAATGAAATCATGCCATTTGCAGCAACATGGATGGAACTGGAGGGTATTATACTGAGTGAAGTCAGTCAGTCAGAGAAGGGTAGATATCATCTGTTTTCACTCCTGTGTGGATCTTGAGAAACTTAACAGACGACCATGGGGGAAGGGAAGGGGGGAAAATAGTTACAAACAGAGAAGGAGGGAGGTAAACCATAAGAGACTCTTAAATATAGAGAACGGAGGGTTGATGGGGAGTGGGAGAGAGGGGAAAATGGGTGATGGGCATTGAGGAGGGCACTTATTCAGATGAGCACTGGGTGTTGTATGTAAGCCAATTTGACAATAAATTGTATTTAAAAATTTTTTTTAATTAAAAAAAATATTCCTTATATGGAAAAAGAAAAGAAACAACATTGGTTTGATCTAAAAATCCGTGTCCTGGGGCACCTGGGTGGCTCAATCAGTTGAGCGTCTGACTCTTGATTTCAGCTCAGGTCTTGGTCCCAGGACTATGGGATCGAGCCCCGTGATAGGCTCTGCACTGAGCTTAGCATGGAGCTGGCTTGGGATTGTCACTCTCTCTCTCTCCCTCCCTCTCTGCTCCTCCCGGTCTCCTGCATGTGTGTGCTCGCTCTCTCTCTCTCTCTCTCTCTCTCTCTCTCAAAATAAATAAACATTTAAAAATAACTAAATAAAGATAAAATAAAATAAAACCCCAGGTTCTACCTACCACATTAATTGATTCAACTAATAAATAGTGTTTAACTCCCATATGTTCCACACACTGTTCTGGATGCTGGAGATACAAAGCTGAGGAAAATAGATATGTTCCCTACTCTTGGGCAACTTACAGAGTAAGGGGAAAGCTGTTAATCAGCCAAAGAAAATGTAAAATTAGAACGGTGCTAAATGCCTTGAGAGAACACTTTTCTGGCACTGTGACATCTGAACTAGGAGCCTGAGGCCTGGATGCAGCCTGGATTGGGTGCTGAAGCTATTTCCTGGCTGGTAATAATCCCCACAGGGGACCAGGGCAGTGCAGCCCTCCTTTATAAAGCCCACTGCTTGACCCTTCATTGCCCACCTTCTCATCCTGCAAGTTAGCTGTCCTATGACCACTCCAACCAGATTTCAGCAATATTGGAAGACATGAAAGAGAAGAGTCAAAAAATAAATTGTTGAAAGTCTTAAGAAAATCCCTGGGACAAGACCCTCACCCATTCTCCTGCCTGAAGAAACTCTCCTTCCTCAGGAAGGAGTGACAGTGTTTGTTTCCAATACAAGACTCAAAGACTCTGGACTTCTCTTCTTCAAATTTTAAAAAATATTTACTTATTTTTGAAAGGGGGGGAGGGGCAGAGTGAGGGAGACAAAGGATCCAAAGAAGGTGCAGAGCCTGACACGGGGCTTGAACTCACAAACTGCAAACCATGACCTGAGCTGAAGTCGGATGCTTAACCAACTGAAAAACCCTGGAACCCCCTCTTCTTCAATTCTGACTGAAGGGGTCTGAAGGGATGATTTTTTTGAAAGGGGGGGGGGGTTGCTGGAAAGTTCCCTTGCTCTTCAGGGGGAGCCACAGGAAGAGACTGATGTCTGGATACAACCAGTACCCAGGGAACAGAGCAGAGAGTATGACCTGGGTCCTCAGTGCCATCACTGAGCCACAAAGTCAGCTGTCCCTGAAGCTGCCTACCTCACCGCTTCCTGTGCCCTGAGATAATAAAGTCCCCATTTAAACCAGCTTGAGATAGGGCTTCTGTTTCTTAAAGATGAACATATTTTAACTGATGCATAATAATAAGCTTTATTTTTAGTATCATGAAGATTATTTGCAACCTCATGGAAGCAAAGTTATTGATGTCTTCTACCTGGATCAAAGTTATCTTTTTAAATATTTTATTATAATTCCTCATAAATTAAAAATGTGTGCAAATCCTAGGTGTGCAGTTTTATGAATTATGATACTAGGAACACACTCATGCAACAACCTGGGTTGGACCCTAGAAGAACAGGGAAAATTTGGAGAAACAGAAGTGAAAGGCCAGCCAGGCATGACAGGAAAAAGGAGCTATAAGAATCAAAGTCCAAAGGTAGGAGCTTCTGAGATGGACTGGAGAGGATATGAGAATACAGGCTTAACAAACTGGGTCATTAAGATAAAAAGTATCTACCTAGACCCATTCATTAGGTGAGTTCGAATAGACCTTTCCTACTAATGGGCCCAACAATCAGGGGTGCTAGATACCTATTAGGTGTATAATGAGGAGGGATCCAAGAAGCACCAAATGTAAAGTGAAGGGCAACTTAGAAAAACACAGTTAGTATGACCATATATACTTCCTCACTCTGTCAGCTGAGGGGGACTAGAAGAAATGACACCCTAGTGGCAATGAGCACATAGTGATTTATAATACCATCTTCTAATAAGAAAGAAAGAAAGAAAGAAAGAAAGAAAGAAAGAAAGAAAGAAAGAGAGAGAGAGAGAGAGAAAGAAAGAAAGAAAGAAAGAAAGAAAGAAAGAAAGAAAGAAAGAAAAGCCAAGTCTCCCTAGAGAAATGGCTGACTCCAGAACCAGGACAGGAAATATACAAGACGAACCTGGAGCATCTCATAGTGCCAGAAATAAGGAAGTCCTTGGGCAGGAAAAAAATCCCAGTGATGGGGCTATCAAAATGGGAGCCAACTGAAAGAGCCACCCTATGGCCAAGCTGGAGTAATTCTAGCAACAAAAATAAAGAAAGTAGTGTTGAATCATAATCTACAGTATAAAATAAATATCAATGAGTCCATACTCAAAGAAAAATGATTGAATAATAAATAGGAAAGAAGAGATAAATCTCCCATGCAGAAGAATTCTAAATAATGTCTGTAGATATTTCACCCTCAAGGGTGTGCAGTAGAATGCCCGTCTCTTAAGTGTGGGCTGCAGATGGTGACTTCCTTCCAAAGAGCACAGTAGGAAAACGGGAATGGATGAGTAGAGGAATCTGACAAACCACCTCAGCCAAGTGGTCAAGGTCAGCATCAACAGTCATAAATCATATCGATAGCATTCACCCTTGGTATGATGAAATGAGACTCCACTTTACCTCTGTGTCTTCATCCCAAAATTACAAAACCCCAGTGTAATCATGAGAAAACCATCAGACAAATCTTAATAGAAAGGTATCCTGCAAAATATCTCACCAACACTCCTCAAAACTGTCAAGGTCATTGAAAACAAGGAAAGCCTGAGAAACTATTACAGCCAAGAGGAGCCTAAACAGACATGACTACTTAGTTTCCTAGGGATGCTGAAACATCCCCAAAATGGGTGGCTTAAAACAACAAAAGTTTATTTTCTCACAGTTCTGGAGGCTGGAGGTCTGAAATCAAGCTTGGCAAAGCTGTGCTCACTCTGAAGCCTCCAAGAAAGAATCCTTCCTTACTTCTTCCAGCTTCTGGTAGCCCCAGGCATTCCTTGCCTTGGGGACACATCACTCCAATCTCTGCCTCCACTGTCACATAACCATCTTCTCCCCATGTGTCTTCTCCCCTTGTTATAAGGGCACCAGTCATATTGGATTAGAGACTACCCTACTCCAGTGTGACCTCTTCTTAATTACATCTGCACCAACCTCATTCCCAAATAAGGTCACATTCACAGGTACTAGGGATCAAGACTTCAATGTATCTTTTTGAGGGATGTAATTCAACCCATAACAATCCCCACACCAATTGTTATCTCCATTTTACCAATGAGAAGCCCGGACTTGGTAGAGGAAAAGCAATTTTCTCAAGAGCACATGACTAACAGAGTGTCAGAGTCAGGTTTCTAACTTAAGTCTGCTGGTTCTCAAGCATGGGTTTCTCCATTACATCATATAGTCTTTTTCACCCGAGACATCCCTTCCTGCCTCTGCCCTCATGGTTCATCCTCTTTAAGTTACAGATGAGCAAACTGAGATCTAGAAAGGAGTAGGCATTTGCCCAATGTCGTACAGGGAAACAAAACAGGCAATAAATTTTGAGGTTGAGACTTTTAATTAATATATTTCAATTCAAAAATGCCTAGTAAAAATCTGACCAGTCAGCCATGTGCAGAGAGAGAGAGAGATTGAGAGAGAGAGAGAGAGGAGCTCTGGAAGTTGATGGGCTCTGGATCAGAAGGTGCCATGTTCACAATAAAAGAGTTGTCCATGGCACTGAGTTTTCAGTTCCTTCTGCAGTTTTCCCTCCCATGCCACTCTTTCTCTAAATAGTGACCTAGAAGAGAAGAGGACAAAGCAAAGAAATTCTTAGAACAGGTCATCTGTCTCCTATAATCTGTCAGAAGTTGGGGCATTGTGGGTCTCATGGTGCCCCCAACAAGAAGCCCAGACTGCAGATGCACAGACACATGCTCTGTCTTCTTTGCCTGTAAAAGTTCTGTGCCTTTTTCTGCAAGAATGTCAGGGCCATCGTTATCGGCACCCACCTCCGTGATTGATTTTACAAAGGCTGAAGCTATGATGAGAGGCTGGAAATGCCACCACAGTCACTTATCTCCCTTCCTTGCCGATGGCCAATAACTGGGCTGGTGTAAGGTGGTGTCATGGGTTGAAAAACGGTCCTACAAATATATCAGATTCTAACCTTTGCAACTTGCGAATATTATAAGGATAAAGGGTCCTTATAGATGTGATTAAGTTAAGGATCTTGGCAGGGGAGGATTATCATGGATTATCAGTGTGTGGGCTCCAAATGCAATCACAAATGCCCTGAGAAGAGAGCACAGCATGAGGTCACAGAGAAGGGGAGAAGACAATGTGACCACGGAGGCAAAGACTGAAGTAGCACAAGTCAGGGAATGCCAGCTGCCACCAGAAGCAGGAAGAGGCGAGGAACAGATTCTCCCCAAATCCTCCAGAGCACAGATAGTCCTACTGACACCTTGATGTTCACCTACTGATACTGACTTTAGACTTCTGGTCTCCAGGATGATGACAGAATAAATGTCTGATGTTTTAAGCTACTAAGCTTTGGGGAATTTGTTATAGCAGCCTCAAGAAAATAATACAGTTGATAGATTTATTCCATTACCAAGTGGGAAGAACTCTTTAAAGCCAATGTAGGTTTCCTGATTTATACTAATCATTGTAGGAGTGAGATGCTATCCCGTGATGCCCATGTGCACACCTCTGCAGAAATGAAGTCCACCCAAGCCCTGGGTTTCCATCTGATTAAGGAAGAAGTTAGAGCTAAAAGAAGCCAATATGCAGTGCAATTATCTCATTTCTCAGATGAGGAAAAGAAGATCCAAGGATGTTATTTAGCTTGTCCAAGATCAGTTAACCAGTTCCTAATGAGTAAAGCTACTTGAGGTCTCTAGACCTAGTGCATAGCACTGTGCTACACACACACACACACATACACACACACACACACACACACACACACACACACAAATTGGGTCACAATGACAAGAACACATTCAATGAAGTAATGACAAAAATAGGAATAAAAGAATCAGGATCTAGGGAAAATATGATTAAAAGATTAAGATTCAAGCAAAAAAATTAACAAAATACACAGACTCCTCAGAGCCAACACCTTATCTATAGTTGAGCTTCAGAATACATGGAAGGAAGGAAGGAAGGAAGGAAGGAAGCAGGGAGGGAGAAAGATAGAGGGAGAGGGAGGGAGAAGGGGGGGAGGGAGAGAGAGAGAGAGAAAGAGAGAGAGAGAGAAATTTGCACAGGAAGCTGAGGCAGATCTTTCCTCAAGGGATTTTTTTTAAGGGGGAGGGAGGGTTGTGTTGAAAAAGGAAAAAGGAGCAAATGAGGAATTGCCAAGGGACACTGCAGCCCACTGAGGTGGGTGCTTACAGTGTCTGCTCACTGGGTGGCCAGGGCCTTCCTCCTGCCCTGGTGAGAGGAACAGGTGCAGGCTGCGACATCACTTGAGAGAGGAGCCTGGAGAGGTTTGAGAACTCAGATGGCCCCTGGCTCTTCTCTGCCCGGTTTCCTGAGGCCACTGCCACTTCCCTGCAGGAAACTAAGAAAAGGATAGGGACAGTGACTGGACCAGGAGGGAACCCCCACAGGGCACCTCGGAATTTAAGTGGGAGATCCCCTCCCAAAGGACAGATGAGCTACCTAAAGGTTAGTTCCAGGCTGACTCCTTTCCCCACCTTCTTTGCTGGATCACTCCCAGCAGTCTTCCAGCATCTTCCAAAGCAAACGCATCCCATACTGGCCATCCATGCTCCTCCAGCCTTGGCCTCACTGCTCTCTTTTCCCAAACCACGTTCACTGCACATGCACATCAAGCCACTGAAACTGTCCTTTCTCCCACAGGATAAACACTTGTCCCTCCAGCTCTAGGGAGGGCTAAAGTACTTTCATTGTCATATGAGACAGGGACCCTCTGCAGAAGGAGGCAATTTCTAGACACCTGGACTGCTCACTCATCCAGCCTGTGTCTAATGAAGCCGGTTGGCTGTTTGTGTATCACCTTTTCTGTGGTCTGTCCTGGCTACCACCACCTTCAGCTCCAACCTGAGCTCGGGCTCCCAGGATCCTGACCTTTCTCCTCTGGTCGGTTCAGCTGTTGTCTCAGGTGCACAGCCTGCCCTTCTGAAAGTGGTCTCCTGGTGCCCTAAGCAGTGACTGCCTCCACTGTCCCAGAGACAGCACTTCCTAAGTGGAAGCCTTGTCAGCAACCCCCAGGGTTCCTCATTCATTTTCAAATCCTTCCGGGCAGGTCTCTCCTTGAGGCATCCCCACTTTTGTGGGACAAATCTCTCTGGTTCCCCAGGTTGTCCCAATGTGAGGAACATTGAACTTCCTTTCTGCACCTGCTCATCATGTCCAATGCTCTGCCCACAGAACAGAAGGAAGCATTGTGACCTCATCCCTGTTCACACCTGCTGCCCTGAAATTCTACCTTCGGCTTCAAGAGATGGTCTACTTCTGCCCTTCTGTTATAACACTAATGTGTTCAGCTTCCTAAAACCTGTAGAGCCATGATGGGAGTTCTGGAGGAAATGTTCCATTGAGGAGAGCCACAAGGAGGAGAAGCAGAACACGGATAAGAGAACCCAAGGTTAGAACCAGGGAACTGGCACGGCCCAACGTTCCAGTGTTTAAGCAAAAGAAGGGAGAGAAGGGGCTGCAAAGTCACTTGGCAGCAGGGGAAGATGAGCACCCTCGGGTGCAGGAGAGAGAATATGGGGAGTGGTTAGTAAAGACCTAAATACACAAGCAGAGCCAGAGTTGCCCTCGGACACGGTACTGGAGCCATCACGCTGATGGAGGCATTGCTGGGCCGGATGGGGCAGGGTTTACTTGTGGTCTCCTCATCTTACCCCACCCGCGGCAGTCCTCCTGTGCTATCCTGGTCCCGGAATCCTGCACCTTACATGGTGAAAGGGAGTCTGCCAACATGATTAAGTGAAGGGTCTTGGGATGGAGAGATTATGCTAAAATATGCAGGGGGCTGAGTGCAATCACGGTGGCCTTGTAAGAGGGAGGCAGGTGGCTCAGAATCAGGAGGAGAAGGAGGAGGAGGAGGTGCGAATAGAGCAAGAAGTTAGGAGTAGAATACAGCCCACTTCTAGACTCTGAAAAGACAGGAAATAGATTCACCCCTAAAGCCTCTAGAATGAACACAGCCCTGCAGACACCTTGCTTTTAGACTTCTGACTTCCAGAACTGTAGAAGAATAGATGTGCGTTGTTTTAAGCTACTGAGTTTATGGTAATTTGTTACAGAGATAATAGGAAAGGAATACACTTTTGTGTAGTGCAGGGAGGGTTGACAGGTGTGCATGGGGAGCTCAGGACTTTTGTCAAAACTTCAGGGGCCAAGATATGCTGCAAATGGCAACATCAGCACCTCCTAAGGTTCCTCTTTCCACCCCTGGGTCATTCACCCACTTAGAAGAATGCTCTATATGTTGCCAACAAGGTTATCTGTAAAGGTGGCAAGGTCAGGTCCACCCAGAGCCCTATGAAATCCTCTTCCCAGTATTGCATTTGTTAGGGCCAGTGAGGCTCAGCTATTCTGCCAGCTGCCAAGCTTATTAACTGAAGCTGTCTTACCCTGTCACTGCAGGGACACTAGGGGCCTGCTCTTATTTCCTGACTCACACCCAGACAGAGCAAAGGGACCAGGGAGAGCAAGTTCAGGCAGACCACGAGGGTGCAAAGAAAGCACTTCTCCAGCCCAGACAGCCCACGGGGCCAACACCAGCAACACCAACATTGTGCCAAGGCCCCTGCCAACCGCGGATGGCATCCCAGATGCTTGCAAATTGAAGGCGAAGAGATGGGAGGCCTCTGGCTGCCCGCAGGCTCCATTTCCCCACTCTGTGTGTCCTATTCCCTTAATAAAAGCAATTTCCAAGCTACTTCCCTGCAGAGCATTAGCATAAACGAGCTCAGGCAGTACCATCCTGATTCTTTCATTTGAAGCACATGCTCATTATAGACTTTCTTTCAAATAAATCATATTGCTGGCTGCAAAGGAGAATATTTCTCTGGGCCCACATGACAAGCCAGCAAGAGACAACAGCACTGTGGTCTCTGTGACATGCCAGGCACTAGGGCCTTACTCTCAAAAGCTGGAAAGGGCCTGGATTACAGCTACATTCCTACTGAGTTCCTAAACTAATACCACTGATCCACAGGTGCATCTTCTACAGGGAACATTATATTGCATGCATCTGCCCTACCTGAAGAGGGCTAGAACGTGAGGCTGTGGGACAGCAGGGGCAGGACAGCCACCGGGCCCTGCAAGGCTGTATAAGGCAGTTGTCCCAGGCAGAGGTGAGTCGGCACCAGAGCACAGAGCCTTCTGATTCCAAAGCCAGTACTTTCTCCACCAGCCATTCTGTACCATTACTGGTAACCCCAGTCCTTGTGCTGGAGGCCCCCAAATTCCAACATGCCTCCTACAAGTAAGTATAAGTCTCCAATAGGCTACTTAAACTCATGTTAACCATTTTTCCTACCTAGTTTTCCAACTTGGTACAAAAGACCAGAAAATGGTCATTGATTGGTCACAGCCCAGGGCACTCAGGCATGCGTGCCCACCCTGCCCCTTGTGGCAGGCACTCCTGGGTAGAGCCTCCAGCTCTGTGTGAGCCCAGCCTGGGACCCTTCTCTTCCACCTTCATTCTGACTATAACTGGGCAAGAAATTTAGGCTGCTGTCTTGAATTTTCTGGGAAGAAACTTCAGTTAGACTGGGAAGTCTAACTCTCTCTTAGACTCTTATATCTGTACTGAGAGTTGTTACATCTGGCACTTAATGAAGGGGCATGCAGATTTCCATTTGGCTATTAATCCTTGTGTGCAAGCCCCTCACCTGATAGCTACACAGGGAGGCAGGTGTGATTGAGCCCAGACTCCCACAGCTCAGGAAATAATGTCATTGGAGGTCCTATGGCAGGCCCTGGTGAAGAAGTAACTGTAACTGAGGGCATCTGGGGTGGCTCAGTCAGTTAAGCGTCCAACTTTGGCTCAAGTCATCTTACAGTTCGTGGGTTCAAGAGCCGCGTCAGGCTCTGTGTTGACAGCTCAGAGCCTGGATGCTGCTTCAGATTCTGTCTCTCTCTCTCTCTCTCTCTCTTTCTCTTTCTCTCTCTCTCTCTCTCTCTCTCTGCCCCTCCCCTGCTTGCACTCTCTATTTCTCAAAAATAAATAAAAAATAAATAAAAATTTAAAAAAATTTTTTAAAAAGAAGTAACTGTAACTGGAAGAGAATTACAGGTCTTGAGCAGTCCACACTTAATTCTCTTCAAATCATATTATGGTATTTGGGAATTATCTAAATGACTTGCAACTTGGCCTTGGTAAGGCCAGTAAATGCATTTGATTTAGGGTTGGGTTGTAGGACAAGGGTCCTCTGTGGTAGGCAGAACAATGGCCCCCAAGGATGTCCACATCTCACTCCCCAAACCTACAAACATGTTAGGTTACATGGTGACAGGGAATTAAAATTGCAGATGGAGCTAAGGCTGATAATTAGATGACCTGAGATTATCCTGGTTTCTCCAGATAGATCCAACATAATCACAGGGTCCTTAAGTGAAAGAGGGAGGCAGAGGAGGGAGAACCAGACCCCTGGCACCTGAGAACCTAGCCTGCCATTGCTGGCTTTGAAGATGAAGGATGGGAGCAACAAGTCAAGAAATGCGAGTGGTTTCTAGAAGCTGGAAAAGGCAAGGAAGTGGATCCTCCCTTAAAATCTCCATAAGGAACTCTGCCCTGCTGACACCTTGATTTTAGCCCAGTGACACCCATTTTGGACTTTGGGCCTCCAGAACTGGGAGACAAAAATTGTGTGTTGGTTGAAGCCATCGTGTTTGTGGATACGTAGAAAACCCTGTCAGAAACTTTTTTTCTCAACCTCAGTACTATTGACACTTGGGACTGGAAAATTCTGTTGTGGGAGCAGTCCTGTGAACTGTAAGATATTTAGTAGGATTCCTAGCCTCTACCCACAAGATGCTAATAGAGACCCTTGCCAAAGTTGTAACAACCAAGAATGTCTCCAGACATTGCCCTGAGTGGGACGGAAGGGGGAAAATCACCCCTGGCCCAGAACAGCTGTTCTGAACCCTCCATGGTTATTCATTCTAATACACACGTTGTCCTCAGACACATTGGATTCTGTTCACTGACCTTTTCTATATGGATGCTTCTGGATGAGGCCTTTGATGCCAGCTGAAAAGTAAGTGCCTAGGGAGATTCCACACAAAGCCGTCATCAGTCTCTGACACCTCAGAATGAGTTTCCATTATTTCAAGCAAGCTGAATTGATGGGGAGAGGAAAAGGGATCTGAATGTGCTATTAAGTAAAGAGGACATAGAACGAACATCCAGATGGATAAAAGACAGACTGCCCACCCCATGCAATACTCTTTATCATTCGAGCTGGACCAGAACATGCACTTGAGTAAGATGTAATTTCTGCTCTTAGGACCTCACTGTCTCATAAGGGAAACTTGTGTGCAGTTTTTTTAAAAACCCTCAATAGAAACCAAAAGGACTATAAACACACTATGGTCATGTATTCTGAATCAGGTATCCATGCCCTGGGCACAAGCTTCAAGAACACATAACAGTAGGACCAAATATTTTAAATCAACACTACCTCAGAATATGGGGCCATGCCACCTGTAAAAGGCATAGGCAAATTGCCACCAGAAGTTTCCAGGGCAGAGACCTAGGTATGGGCAAGAGGGGGAGGGAACCACAACCCATGTAAGAGAAATGTGTGCACAAAGATGAAGGATAGGAAAGCATATGGCACACTATTTGGAATTAACCAGCAATTCCAGATAGATGTAGCTGTTTGAAGATAATTCCAAATATACATTATTAAACTTCAAAAAATAGATAAAACAGAAATGATTTTTATCATTTCTGGGTTAGGTGTCTGGCTCTTGAGTTCAGCTCAGGTCATGATCTCACAGTTCATAGGATTGAGCCCCGCATAAGGCTCAGCGCTGACAATGTGGAGCCTCCTTGGGATTCTCTCTCACTCTCTCTCTGCTCCTCCCCTGCTCATGCTCGCTCTCTCTCAAAATAAATAAATAAACATTAAAATTCTTCAAGGGTAGGCACCAAGGATTTAACCTGGATTCTTCTCTCTCCTAATCACCTATGGTGTAACTTTGAGCAAGGCACTTCTCTGTGCCTCTGTTTCCACATCTATAAAATGGGAATAGTAATGTCTGCCCTCAGGTTCATTGAAGGAGTCGTGTATCTGTGTGATGCTCTTGACAAAGTGCCTGGACCATGCTAAGTGCTCTATAATTGTTCCTATTAATATTATTGGAAGTATTATTGTTAGTGCTCAAATAATGTCACCAAGGCACAGGCACATACTGCCTGGGGCAGACTTGGGGAAGGGGCACAGCCATGGCCTGGCACACCCCAGGGGCAGGCACCTGGTGGGGCACGGAGGAGAGTCAAGCCTCCCTGGCAATCAGCGAAGGGTGACTGTGTTTACAACCTCACCCGTGTGCTCTGGGGCTCAGACTGGAAGGCACTGCATGTATGACACAGGGCCCATCTGCAGAGCTGGGGCCTTCTCAACCTGCAGCCCTGACAGCTGTTAGGGACTGGTGGGGCCTGTCATGGGCCTAGGGTGTAAATGCCTTTGAAAAAAGGGTCTCCCCTCAGCTCCAGCCAGTTTTCACATGAGAATGTTAGCAGATCTTATTTTTATTTATTTTTATTTATTTGTTTCGAGAGAGACAGAGATGGGAGTGAACAGGGGAGGGACAGAGAGAGAGGGAGAGAATCCCAAGCAGGCTCCGTACTGCCAATGCAGAGCCCAAGGCGGGGCTCCGAACTCACTAAACCCTGAGATGGTGACCTGAGCAGAAACCAAGAGTCAGACACTTAGCCAACCGAGCCACCCAGGCACACCCAGCCGATCTTATTTTTAAGGAAAAGGTGGAAATCAGAAATTCTGTGGGGAGATTCCCAGTTTTAAAACACAGTGCCAGATAAATCAGCTCATTGGTCTGTGAGTCAGATTCAGCCTGTGGGCCACCCTTGTGAGACCCCAGGTTAAAGGCTTACGAAATCATCTTTCTTGACATACCCTGTGATATGAGAGCACCACCAGCAAGGAGTCTGGGTAGTTCTCTAGTAAGACTGACGAATCCCGGAGGAAGAAGTTATTTCTGACTTTCCTCTGGAAGAATCTATATATTGATTTAAGTAGCACTACTACCTTAATACCACTTTACTGCCACTTTACTGCTGCAGCTGGCAGCTCGCCAACCTCTTCGAGGCCAGGAGGATGGGAGTCACTCGTTATGTCCTCACCCTCACAGCCGATCCACGACCACGTCCGAGAGAAGGGCTCGGGTCCATATCTAGTAGGTCTGCCACTCCCACTGACATTTAGGCAATGCCATCCTCTTGGTTAAGCCCTGTTGATGCCTCCTCACAGATCCTCACGCCCCCACCTCACCAGGTCATCCTGCACACTCCACTCTGTCCCATTCAAAGCACGCATTGTGTGCGCTTGTTTGACTGCCTGCCTGGAACCACCCAAAGACACTCTATCGCTTGCAAGTAAAACATCTGAGCCCTTGGCATTACATACACATCCAGGCAGTGGCGAATATTTATGTGTGCTTGAGTATGGGGGGCGATGGGAACGGTAACATCAGGCAGGATCGATATTCTGAAGAGCCTTGAACGCCGTGCTGAGTTGCTGGCGGCCTTGTGTAGGTAGGCAGTGGGGAGCTACGGAAGGTTGGAAGCAGAGAAGAACCCTTGTGTGGTCAGCATTTTGTAAACCTCAACACTCTGTTTGCTTCTTTCACGACACTTATCACGGTTTGTAAGTATTTTCCTGACATTTATTTTTTTCCAAGTCTCCCATTAAACTTCAAACTATGAGAGGGGAAAAACCCCATGTGTGCTGTTCACATTTATTTCTCTACTACCCTGTAAGTACCTGGAGCATAGTAGAAATTCAATAAAAGGTTGCTGAATAAATGGGTAAACAAATGATGAATGCAGGAATGAATGAGTAGAATTAGCACAAAATTAGCTGTAGGTCCCATTCAATCCATACCCCACCATTCCTGTTTGTATGTAAGATCCCTCAGAAATATGTCAAGATAAAATGTGTATTGTGGTGAAGCTTTGCAATGCAGGATGAAGCAGCAGTGACTAGACATTAATGATGTGCATTTTTATTCAATAAGGCAAAATGCAGAACAGCCACCAGTAGGTAATTAGAGGAATAAGACCTTCAAGAGTGCTCATACGCCATAATTAATTGAAAAATCTGCTTACTGTTACCGGGAGCATAAATGCCAAGATTTGGTATTCAACTTGGTCTATATGCATGAAAGATCAAGAGAATTAGCAGCAGTGTTTGTTCAGGTATGCCTCCTTTTAATTCATATCAATCAAGTTCTAGAACAATTTGGACATACGCTAAAATGTTATCAAGGAACTTCTTTGGGTAGTGACATTTCCTTGATTCTCCAAATTTTCAGTAATAAGCCTGCATTATTTTAAAAATCAGAAAAACAACAAAACCTTAAGAAAGGATTCCTAGGAAGGAAATCAATTTATTGTGTGTATCAGCTGAGGCCCTATAATTTTTCAAACATTTTGGTCCTTAGACTCATGAATTGTTAGAGTAGGTAGAAATCTTGCAACATCATCTCATAAAGCTCCCTCTTGTTTCACGGGTACATTTTTGACTACACGGTGTCCCTCCCCCTCTAGTGTGATTCTAACAAAACTGTCAGTCATGGGGATGGGGGATGGAGGGGAGTGTGGAGAGACTGAAAAACAAGATCCATGCTAAATAATCAGAGTAATTTAGATCATTTCCCTGGAAGCAGTAATTAATCTGGCAGTGTTCACATGACTCAAGAGCCCATTTAAATTACTTATGCTTGGGAGAGGATCATTCTCTTTGTCTTAGCCCTCATGTCAAGGAAAGACCTCGGTTTGGAATGATTATTCAAACCTTGCGTAACAGATGTGCCTGGCCCAACTCCTTGGACTTTTCAGAAAAAGTGTTAAACTAATTAATAACACTTTTGGCTGAAGGTTTGAATTTACTTTCTGTCACACACACCAGAAAGAATTCTTAATAAATAGCCACCCATGACAAACACTATTTGTTTATTTTAATTTAATTTAATTTTATTGTATTTCATTTTATTTTATTTTATTTAAGAAAGGTAGACTGCCGTATTCAGTGCCTCATTTGAATGTTTCTGGAGTTTTGAAAGCTTGCCTATATTATGTTCTTCTGCAAATGGACATTGAGGGCTTGATTAGAGGTTCTAACAGGGGAGCCTGGCTACTCATATATCCTTGACTGAAGAATGATTTTCCCCTATGGGTGTGGTCGTTCTCTTTGATCAAGCACACAGCTTTGGGAGGTATGCACATGCAGCAGTTAGGAAAGAAGGGGACACCTGTCTAGACAGCCAGAGCAGCCAAATCAATCCTCTCATGAATGGGGCAATGGATGTCCCAGCCAGATCATACTCTTAACCTGTCCCCTTTATTAAGTCTCCAAGCAAGATGACTCCAACACATTCCTGGGTCTCCTATTTCAATGATTTTTTTTTTTTCTAATAGTGAGAGTAAAAAAAAATCATTCCTTATGTTCAAATTAAACTTTCTGCTATAATTTTAAGTTAAAGACTTCTGCCTCCACCTGAGATAGAGTAACAAGAGTTAGATTTATCTCCCTACTGAAATGACAACAACAACAACAAACAGACCAAATATATGAAACAGATTAGTCACTGGATGTTAGGCAGTGAAGGACAGTGATTGCTGAGATGGCTAACTAATAAGGTGAGCCCTATAACTGCCACAGATGAACTTGAAAGAATTTACAGTCTGCAGCCTAAGAAGGGGGAAGCCAGATAGAGCCTGATGGACTCTGTGAATTGAGGGTCTGGAGAAAAGAAGGGAGCTGGAGCTGGCAAGACAGGGTACCAAAAAAGGAGAAAACTGCACAGTGAGTGGTCTGTAGAAGGTCCTTCTTGGGCATCCAGCACAGTATTGAGCAGCAAATACATTTAAGGAAACTACACGCTGCTGGGGAAAAACCATCTGGAAGGATTGAAGAACAGTGCCCAGTGCTCACACAAGACTGTGAATAGTTCCTATTCCTACCAGGCAAAGGGGAAAACACATAACTCATGGCACACTGGGGAAAGTTCCCAGGGAAGCCATGCTTCGGTAGTAGGGAATAAATAGTCCTAGACTGAGCACAACATTGAGCCCACCAAAAAACATCACAAAACAAGAGCCAAAAAGATCTATTTCAAAGTAACTTAATTGCATCCCAGAACAAAGTTGAAGGATATTTATAGGGATATAAAAAATAATCAGCACTAAACAGGATAAAATTCACAATGTTTGGAACCTAATCCAAGATCATCAGATATGTAAAGAAGAAAATATGACCCACAATGAGAAGATTAATCAATCAATAGAAACTGACCCAGAGCTAACACAGATAGTAGAACAAGCAGAGAAGGACATTAATAATTCTTCAATAAGCGTTTATTATAACTATTCCAATATGTTCAAAAGTTATGTAGAGACATGGAGAATATTTTAAAAAGACCCAAATGGAACTTCAGGGGATGAAAACTATAAGGTCTAAGAGGTGAAATACACTCCATGGCACCCAGAGTAGATTAGACATTTCAGAGGGAAAGATTAGTGAACTTCAAGACATAGCAATAGAAATTATCCAAAATGACACACAGGATGTAAAAAGAATCCCTCCTCTCTTCTGCGCCCCCAAATGAAAAAAGAATCAGTGAGCTGCAGGATAATTACAGGCAGCCTAAAGTGTAGGTAGTTGGAGTCTCCAGAAGAAACATTAGAGAGAGGGGTGTGGATAGAAAAGATATTCTTTTAAATGAAGAAGTAATGGCTTAAAATTTTCCAACTTCAGTAAAAATTATAAACCCATGTATGAAAAGAGCTCAATGAAACCCAAGCACAACAAAAACAAAACAAAACCCATGAAGAAAATGACACCAAGACATATCACAATGAAATTGTTTAAAAACAACGATAAAGGGTAAAGCTTTAAAATATCCAGAGAATGACAGGTTACATACAGAGGAATAAAAATAAGAATTAGAGCAGGATTTGGTGGGAGGAGCCAAGATGGAGGAACACCATGGAAGCTTTTTGTGTGTCTCGTGCCCATGAAATACAGCCGGACCAACACTAAACCATCCTGCACACCTAGAAAAATGATCTGAGGATTCACACAACAATCTGCACAACCTGAACCACAGAACTCAGTGGGTACGTGGCGCAGAGAGGTAAACTGAGGGAGAGAGAAGCCGCGGAGGGCAGGGAGCCGATTTTGTGTGCGGAAAGAGGACGGAGACGGGGGTGGGGGTGGGGGGGAATACAGGAAACGCACACCCCCAAAAAGCAGCTGGAGAGAAAGTGGAAAAGTGTAAACAGCCACAGGACCAAACTAAAAAGGTAGAAAGGAGAAAGGAAAGGGTTTAACTTCCATTAAGACTATAAACAGGGGATGTGCAGACTGAAACGCCACAGCTCCATACCTGGTGGTGCTCTGGTGGGAAGGGCGAATCCCCAGGAGCAGAGTGGGGTCCGGGCGGTCCTCGGGCCACACGGGACAGGCGGTTCCCTTGCTGGGAGGACATGTGGCAGAGACTGTGGCTGTCCACAGTCACAGAGACCCCAGCAGACCCCAGAGAACAACCACATTCGCTGGTGCTGGAACAGGGTCATTGTGGGTGAAGCCTGATGCCAGATGTGTGTTGTGATTTTCCATAATCCCCGAAACGCTGCTGCTAACACTATCTCGCGAACTTTTTCTGGGGCGGGCTGGCACCCGGCCGCAGTCTCGGGACATCCGCAGCAGCACGGACCGCAAACGTTCCTGGGTGCAGCCGGCACACGGCCATTGCTCGGTGAGACCCTCCGCAGAGGGGCAGAATGGGTCAAAGCCGCAGTCCCTCAAAGTTAGGGGTGAGGAAAAAAAAGCCGCGCCGGAAACAAAACTCAGGAGGGAGGTGCTGCCTGGGGCTTGGCCACAGACTGTGTAAAATCAGGGAGTGGACAGAGGCTGAAGACAAAGGACGGGTGCGCGATTGCTGATCCAGGAAAAGTTTCAATACTACAGACTGGGTAGCTGAGTGACGCCATTTTAACCGCTCCCGCGCATGCGCATACACACCTACAAGCACCACCACAATCTACCCCAGTAGGCTAGCAGCGCCATCTAGTGGAGAACGGAGCCATTACACTAAGCCCCGCCCAACTGGGCCAATCAGTCTCTCCGCTTGCTTAGTTTATGGACTATAAAGTGCTTCATAGTTTGACTTCTAGGGGAAAATGAAGTAATTTCAGTCGTACTTCAATCTGTTCACCGGTCCATCTATTTAATTTTCTTTCTTTTTTTTCTTTTTTCATTTTTCTCTTTTTTAATTCTTTTCTCTTTCTTGAATACAGAAAGAGAAAAAATTTCATTTTTATTTTTAATTTTTACTAAAACTATCTTTCTTTACCTTTTTATACTATATTTTTTGCTTTTGTGTAAATTTTTTCAGAACATTTCATCCTAAAGAAGCGAAATATACATTCTTCTCCAGTGTACATGGAATGTTCTCCAGAATAGACCACATACTGGGACACAAATCACCCCTCAACAAGTACAAAATGATCAAGATCATACTGTGCATATTTTTCAGATTACAACGTTATGAAACTTGAAATCAACCACAAGAAAAAATTTGGAAAGGTAACAAATACTTGGAAACTAAAGAACATCCTACTAAAGAATGAATGGGCTAACCAAGAAGTTACAGACAAAATTAAAAAGTTCATGGAAGCCAATGAAAATGGTAACACCACAACCCAAAACCTCTGGGATGCAGCAAAGGCTGTCATAAGAGGGAAGTATATAGCAATCCAGGCCTTACTAAAGAAGGAAGAAAAGTCTCAGATACACAACCTAACCTTATGCCTTAAAGAGCTGGAAAAAGAACAGCAAATAAAACCCAAAACCAGCAGAAGACAGGAAATAATAAAGATTAGAGCAGAAATTAATGCTATCAAAATCAAAAAAACAGTAGAACAGATGAATGAAACCAGAAGCTAGTTCTTTGAAAGAATTAACAAAATTGATAAACCACTAGCCAGTTTGATCAAAAAGAAAAAGGAAAAGACCTAAATAAATCAAGAATGAAAGAGGAGATATCACAACCAACACAGCAGAAATAAACACAATTAGAGAATATTATGAACAATTATAGGCCAATAAAATGGGAAATCTGGAAGAAATAAATTCCTAGAAACATATACACTATCAAAACTGAAACAGGAAGAAATAGAAAATTTGAACAGACCCATAACCAGTAAGGAAATCGAATTAGTAATCAAAAATCTCCCAAAAAACAAGAGTCCAGGGCCAGACGGCTTTCCAGGGGAATTCTATCAACCAAAAGTCTAAGGAAGAGGTAACACCTATTCTCTTGAAGCTGTTCCAAAACATAGAAATGGAAGGAAAACTTCCAAACTCTTTCTATGAAGCCAGCATTACCTTGATTCCAAAACCCGACAGAGACCCCACTAAAAAGGAGAACTACAGACCATTGCCCTGATGAACATGGATGCACAAATCCTCAATAAGATATTAGCCGGTTAGATCCAACCATACATTCAAAAAATTATTCACCACGACCAAGTGGGATTTATACCTGGGATGCAGGGCTGGTTCAATATCCACAAAACAATCAGTGTGATTCATCACATCAATAAAAGAAAGGACAAGAACCATATGATCCTCTCAATAGATGCAGAGAAAGCATTTGAAAAAATACAGCATCCTTTCTTGATAAAAACCCTCAAGAAAGTAGGGATAGAAGGCTCATACTTTAAGATCATAAAAGCCAATACGAAAGACCCAGTGCTAATATCATCCTCAGTGGGGAAAAACTGAGAGCTTTCCCCCTAAGGTCAGGAACAAGACAGGGATGTCCACCCTCACCACTGTTATTCAACATAGTATTGGAAGTCTTAGCCTCTGCAATCAGACAACACAAAGAAATAAAAGGCATCCAAATCGGCCAGGAGGAGGTCAATCTTTCACTCTTCACAGCTGACATGATACTCTATATGGAAAACCCAAAAGATTCCACCAAAAAACTGCTAGGACAGATTCATGAATTCAGCAAAGTTGCACGTTATAAAATCAATGCACAGATATCGGTTGCATTCCTATACACCAACAATGAAGCAACAGAAAGAGAAATCAAAGAATCGATCCCATTTACAATTGCACCAAAAACCATAAAATACCTAGGAATAAATCTAACCAAAGAGGTGAAAAATCTATACACTGAAAACTATAGAAAGCTTATGAAAGAAATTGAAGAAGACACAAAAAAATGGAAAAAGATTCCATGCTCCTGGATAGGAAGAACAAATATTATTAAAATTTCAATACTACCCAAAGCAATCTACATATTCAGTGCAATCCCTATCAAAATAACATTAGCATTCTTCACAGAGCTAGAACAAATAATCCTAAAATTTGTATGGAACCAGAAAAGACCCCGAATAGCCAAAGCAATCTTGAAAAAGAAAACCAAAGCAGGAGGCATCATAATCCCAGACTTCAAGCTACACTACAAAGCTATAATCATCAAGACAGTATGGTACTGGCACAAGAACAGACACTCAGATCAATGGAACAGAATAGAGAACCCAGAAATGGACCCACAAACGTATGGCCAACTAATCTTTGACAAAGCAGAAAAGAATATCCAATGGAATAAAGACAGTCTCTTCAGCAGGTGGTGCTGGGAAAACTGGACAGCGACATGCAGAAGAATAAACCTGGACCACTTTCTTACACCATACACAAAAATAAACTCAAAATGGATTAAAGACCTAAATATAAGACAGGAAGCCATCAAAATCCTTGAGGAGAAAGCAGGCAAAAACCTCTTTGACCTTGGCCGCAGCAACTTCTTACTCAACACGTCTCCAGAGGCAAGGGAAACAAAAGCAAAAATGAGCTACTGGGACCTCATCAAAATAAAAAGCTTCTGCGTGGCAAAGGAAACAATCAGCAAAACTAAAAGGCAACCAACAGAATGGGGGAAGATATTTGCAAATGACATATCAGATAAAGGGTTAGTATCCAAAATCTATAAAGAACTTACCAGACTCAATACCCAAAAAACAAATAATCCAGTGAAGAAATGGGCAAAAGACATGAATAGACACTTCACCAAAGAAGACATCCAGATGGCCAACTGACACATGAAAAATTGCTCAACATCACTCATCATCAGGGAAATACAAATCAAAACCACAAGGAGATACCACCTTTACACCTGTAAGAATGGCTAACATGAACAACTCAGGCAACAACAGATGTTGGCGAGGATGCGGAGAAAGAGGATCTCTTCTGCATTGTTGGTGGGCATGCAAGCTGGTGCAGCCACTCTGGAAAACAGTGTGGAGGTTCCTCAAAAAACTAAAAACAGAACTACCCTACGACCCAGAAATTGCACTACTAGGCATTTATCCACGGGATACAGGTGTGCTGTTTCAAAGGGACACATGCACCCCCATGTTTATAGCAGCACTATCAACAATAGTCAAAGTATGGAAAGAGCCCAAATGTCCATCGATGGATGAATGGATAAAGAAGATGTGGTGTGTATATATATATATATATATATATATATATATATATATACACATACACACACAATGGAGTATTACTCAGCAATCAAAAAGAATGAAATCTTGCCATTTGCAACTATGTGGATGGAACTGGAGGGTATTATGCTAAGTGAAATTAGTCAGTCAGAGAAAGACAAAAATCATATGACTTCACTCATATGAGGACTTTAAGAGACAAAACAGATGAACATAAGGGAAGGGAAACAAAAATAATATAAAAACAGGGAGGGGGGCAAAACAGAAGAGACTCATAAATATGGAGAACAAACAGAGGGTTCCTGGAAGGGTTGAGGGAGGGGGGGTGGGCTAAATGAGTAAGGGGCGTTAAGGAATCTACTCCTGAAATCATTGTTGCACTATATGCTAACATTTATTAAAACATAAAATAAAATAAAATAATAAAAAGAATTAGAGCAGGATTCTTAAATCCTGCTTAAAACTTAAAAATAATAATACTATTTTTAAAACTTAAAAATAATAATAATAAAAAGAATTATAGCAGATTTCTTCTTGAAAATGTTGAGAGCAGGAAGACTGTGGAGCAATGTCTTGAAAGAACTGCACTGAAAGAAAGCCTGTGAACCTGGAACTTTTTACTCAGTAAAAACATTTCAAAACAAGGGCCACATAAAGACGTTTCAGTCATAGGAAGACTGTAAGAGTTCATGTCCAACAGACTTGCACTACAGGAAGTGAGAGGAAGTCCTCTTTGTGGAAGGAAATTGATACTGGATGGAAATCTGGAGCTACACAAAGGCAAGAGGATCACCGGAACTGATAAAGCCATGAGCAAACACGTAAGATTCATTTTCTTACTATTTAAGTTTTAAGTTGCTCTTCCTTCACTTGGGTCTCAACGACCTCCAACACTTCATTAAAGCCCTTCCTATAAGTGAAGATGAATCACATAGCCTTTTACGCATCTCTCCTAATTCACATCCCCATTTCCACGGACTTTGATTCTCATGGTCTCGCTCTCTGAACCACTAGGACTTGTGCTTTTCCCTCTTCTAGCTTCTCCCCACCTTCTTGAGCTATGTAACGAAATGTCCAAAACAAGTATCATTCATACCAATAAAGCCATTAAATGGCTTGTCTGCCACCTGTTCCACTAAAGGGCTTTTGATTGCTTATGAAAACTTGCACATTATCCTTGTCCTGGAAACTTGTGGTGCATATTGGCATATTAAAGTTTTAAATAAATGAAAAGGTCGGGGAGCCTGGGTGGCTCAGTCGGTTAAGCATCCGACTTCAGCTCGGGTCATGATCTCACAGTTTGTGGGTTCGAGCCCCTCATCGGGCTCTGTGCTGACAGCTCTGAGCCCAGAGCCTGCTTCGGATTCTGTGTGTCTCCTTCTCTCTCTGCCCCTCTGCAACTTGTGCTCTGTCTCTCTATGTCTCTCAAAAAATAAATAAACGTAAAAAAATTTTTTTTAAATAAATGAAAAGGTCATTACTAAGGCAACCTAAGTAATTCATCCCAGCATTTCCTCCAACTTACTGACTACAGGATCCTCAGAATGCAATTTGAAAATTATTGATCCCATTCAATGTCCTTAGTTTATAGATGAGAAAACTAAAGTCCCAAAAAGTAAAGTAATTTGCCCAAGATCACACAGGGTGTTAAAGCAGAGACTAATACTTAAGTCTTCTGCCGGAAGCCCAGTGTCCTTTCCTCAGCACTTCATCCAGAAACCTTGGGAATCTTGAAAACTTCCTTAGGAATGGCCTGTCCTTCCAAGACCAACCTCATAGCTTTCAACTTGGCCTTTCACTGTCAAGTTTCTTTCCCAGCATAAAACTCTGCAACTCTAGGACTCAGTGGATGCCTGAGCACTTGGACAGAAATCAAATCTTCAGATCATAAGCCTCTGCAGGGACAGCAAGCTGGTTGTGAAAGTGCCATCTGAAAAGACAATGCTGTGCATTCTCGGAGGTGACGATTCTACTTGGAATTGGCAGCCATTTCTCTGTCATCACTTAGTCATTTTCCTGTTCAGCTCAGAAGGCAGCCCTGGCTGTGCTGGGAGCGACAGATGCTCTGGGGAGCAGAGCCCGGCCCATCCTACCCAACCGGCCCCGCTTTAAGCAAAGGCTGAGTGAAAGGGGCAGATGTGGAGCCAGACTATTTTGACAGGGGATTGATTTCTCCCCCTTCTCCCCAAAAGCCTTTTTTTCCCCTCTCCTTATGTTTGGATGAATTCTTCCTATTCTCAACGAAAAGCGAAGAGGTACAGCAAGAAATCATCCCCCAGGGCTTGGGGAGACACGTGGGAGAAAAGGCACAAAAAGGAAACCTCAAAGGTTTTCAGCGCTGGAAATGGTTAGTGATCAGATCCACCCTGATTGGCTCATCCCACTGGGCACTACGTATGATTAAGGTAAGGGAAAGGTGGACTGATGTTAGTTTTTTTTAAAGCTCTCTGCTATTGGAGCTTGATAGAAAATTCATTTCAAAGAGACTTCTGATCCTCTGGTTGGGAAAAAATAACCTAACAAACATGTTTGCTTATAAACGTGAAGTCTCCTTGGAATAGCTAACCCAGATGAGAAGAAGAGTAGACAAAACAACCGAAATCAGGATCTCGAAGAGATGTTGGCCCTCCTGGGCTCGCCGCATTCATAACAGCCAAGGTGTGTAACAAGCGGATTCTTACCACGTGGTCTATACATACAATGGAATATTATTCAGCCTTAAAACAGAAGAAAATCCTGCCATATGTGGCAACACGGATGAACTGTGAGCACATTATGTTAAGTGAAATAAGGCAGCGCCAGAAAGCCAAACACTGCACAATTCCACTTACATAAGGAATCTAAAATAGCCAAACTCCTAGAAGCAGAGACAGGAGTGGTGGTTGCCACGGGCTCGTGGGAGGGGAAGTTGGGCATCATTAATCACCGGGTATGAAGTTTCTGTTCTGCAAGATCAAGTTCGAAAGTTCTGCCTCACAACATTGGGCCGATCGTTAGCAGTTGTGTGTTGTACGTTAAAAATTTTGTTAGAAGGGCAGAGCTCGTGTTAAATGTTCATACCACAGGGCCAAGGAAGGAGGCTCAGCTGGTGAAAAAGTTCCTGGGGTAGAAATGGGGCCACGATGATTAGCACCGCTGTCACCCCTAACCTCAGGGGAAGCCCACAATGTGCCACATCTTTTGTTAACAGTGTTTCGGGGGGCTTTAAAGCACTTTTCAGGGGGAGGGGGAGAGATGAGCGATAGGGAAGAAGATGCTGGTGTGGTGGAAAGGCCAACATGATCAAACAATGCGTGTGACAGGATTCGTAGACTGAGTTTATTCTCTTCGTTTTTTTTTTTTTTTTTTTTTTAATGTCTATTTATTTTTGAGAGAGAGAGAGAGAGAGCACATGCCAGGGAGGGGAGGGGCAGAGAGAGGGAGACAGGAGATCTGAAGAGGGCTCCAAACTGACAGCAGTGAGCCCGATGTGGGGCTTGAACTCAGGAACTGTGAGATCATGACCTGAGCCGAAATCAGACGCTTAACGGACTGAGCCAGTCAGGCGTCCCGAGGCTGAGTTTATTCTTGCAGCGAATGAAAGATTGAGCACAGAGAGCTGGCAGTAACCTGCTCAAAAAATAAGATCTCATTTAAACCTCACACCCAGGCTATGAAGAATCATTATTCCTATTTTACAGACGGGAAACCAGAATTGGACAGGTATACTGGGTTGCCTAAGCTCACTCAGCCTTTTCTGGAGACTGGCAGAACCAGGCTGCATAACTTGCTCTGACCCACTCCAGCTCATGTGCTCCTGACCAGTCTGCTTTTGATAAAACTTGCACACCCCTGAACTTAATTCTGGATCCCTTGATGGTAGGGCAGTGTGACGTATTTATTTTGTAGTGCTGTCCCACTGCCTGAAATCCAGCAGGTGGGTACTCAATATGTATAGGCTAAATTGCAACACCCAACCCCCCCGCCCCAAAATTAAATCCTACAAATTATCGTGGAGAATATTTTCCATAGAGCTCAGAAGTTAATTAATTTGCCTGAGATTACATAGCTGGAATGTGATCCAGGTGTGCCTCAATAAAACATTTACTGAGGACCCTCAGCCAACCTCCTAGTGGCCCTGTCAGGGCATTGCAAATCTCCACAGCCCGCACACCTGTTCAAGCCAAGGTGAAAGGTCCCCGAGGAGGAGCAGAGGAATGTCACTGACTCTCCATGGGCAGAGAATGTCCTGCCAATTCTTTTCCACCGAGGGTAGGATCCCAGAGTCAGGGCGGAACAGCAGGCAATGGGAGGCTGGGTGAAGGAAGAAATCAATAAAGGAGTCAATCATTCATCCAAAAAAAAAAAAAAAAAAAGGCTTTGCACACAGACTGTGAATGATAAAGCTTCCCAGCTTCAGGAAATTGATTCTGGCAAAAAATCTTTGTTCAGCTCGATTCTCTTTGTTCCCATAGGGATCTCTTGGTGATAACAAAAGCTCTGCGTGTCTGGAGGAAACAGGAAACAACAATAATTGTTTTGTTTGCACAAATGCAAAGTGGATGTCTAGTCATCTGGAACCAGAAATAAATTTGATTTGAGTATCAAAAATAAGAAGGAAAGAGCACCAAGAAGACACTTACCTAGAAACCCCAATGTGCCCTTCTACGTGCCAGCACGCCCGGGAGGTGCAGGGCTCTGGCTCTCCTGCGAGCAAATGTGCTGCCTTCTGCCTGGGTGTGTGTGGGGTTGATGATGTCACAGCATTTCAGCCTCCTCACCTGCTGCCATCATGGGTAGCAGGTGAAGGAGGCAACGGGCATCTATCATATACTCTGACTACAAAACTTTTACATGCAGTACCTCATGCATCTTCTAACAGCCATATGAGACTGGCATGATTTCCTATCCCCGTTTTACTCAAGGGGAAATTACGCTTTCCAGAGTATAACTGACTTGCGCTGGCTCATAGAGCTAAGTGTCAGTGCCTGGATTCCAACCCAGCTTCAATGTATTCCTGAGCCCATGTTCTTCCCACCTTACCGAGGTGACCACAGTGCCTTGGACCCAGACAGCTGCTTTCTAATTTCAGTTCCCCTCCTGAGTACTGGTGTGAACGAAACAAATCACTTCCCCACTCAGGGCCTCAGTTTCATCATTTGCAAAAAGATGTTGACTTCAAACTTGCCAGTCAACACTTCCTTCTAACAGTCTGTGGTTTTATTATCCTAAGTGGTCACTGCTGACTTTTTGAATGAGACACCTGTTTCCTTCATCCCTCTAGTCCCTTCATATTGAACTGAGAGGGTCCATCGTGCACCAAACCCCAAGGGAAAGCCTACTTACAAGTTGTGATTGCCGGAGAAATTGAGGATTTCTTCCCAACTTCCTGCCACACCTACTGGAAATTGTTCTTTTCGTGTGTATTAGCATCTGACAGTGTCTACTTGTTATTTTCAGTATTGAATACTCATAAAATGTTTAAAGCATAAGTAATTATAATAAAGTTACATCCACATATCCACTACCCAATTTCAGAGATCATAACCTTCAACTTCAAAGACCCCACTGAACTCCTCCTCCATCCCATCTTTTGAGAAATGACCACTCGTCTAATTTTGTATTTATTATTCATTTGATTTTCCTTGTATTTTGCTGCTTCAGGCCCTTAAAAATATAGTTTAATTTTACATGTTATTGAACCTCTGCAAATAAACTCACATCGCATGCATTCTTCTGCAAATTGGATTTTTTTGGCGTAATAATATTTCCCTGGGAGTCATCCACATTGTTGCATATTTACGTATTCGGTAAGACCCTACTGGATGACTATTCCTAAATGTCTTTATCTAGTCTACTATTTATTCCAGATGCATGTTCAAGTGACGTCCTGGTTTGGGGCTATTATGAACACTTGGCAGTGACCTTCCTAGACAAGTCTCCTGATGCATGTGTATAGGAATTTGTCTGGGGTATATGTCTAAAGAATAGAGAAGCTGGGTCATAGTACGTACATTCTCAAATTTATCAGGTTATGCCATTTATTTCCAAAATGGCAACCTTCCACCAGGAATTAAGGAAACTTTGTGTTTTTCCTCCTGTTTCCCAGTACGTACTTTTTTTTTTAACCAATGTTGTGTGACAAATGTCATCATTATGGCTTCATTTTGCATTTCCCTGATTATGAATAGTTTCTTTAAAATTATGGCCCATTTGCATTTCTTTTTCTGTGAAATGTCATGTCTTTGGCCACTTTTTCTAATGAGCTCTTTGTTTCTTACCACTCGTCTGAGTTCTTTATTCTGGATACTAATCTTTCTTCTGAATACTAATCAAGTGCCTTCTACATATCATGGCTAGGTTCACTTTCCTCATTATATCTTTTAGTAAACAGAAGTTGTTAGCCCTAGTGAATTGATTGATCCTTTCTTATACAGGTTTTTGTTTCCTTTTGTTTTGGAAGTCCTTTGAGGAATTCCTCCTTCAGGGCATGAAGATATTATCCTATACTGTCTTCTAGTATACCCTATACTTCCAGCATACTCTCCTACTTGGGTCTTTCACCTATTTGGAATGTTATTTTTATGTATGATGTGAGGTAGGGAAACAATTCATTAATTTCCTTGTAGATAACCAATTATCAGCCTCACTTATTAAATACGTGCACCTTTGTTCTTGAGCTATCCTCGTCTCTTTTTATGAGTTAATTTGTATATCCTTGTGCCAATGCTTCTACAGCTGCCGTGATAAATCTTGTTATCTGGCAGGGGAAAAAAATGCCCCTCTCTCACGTCCTTCTTCAGACTTGTCTGGACTATTCATCCAGAAGAATTTTATATTCAGATTGTCAAGCTCCATAAAGAGCCCTATTGGTATGCTGATTAAACTATGGGCCAATTTGAGGAGAATTGATATTTTTACATCTTATGTTCCACTTATTCTTGGGTTCTTGTTTGCATCTTTGTTCATGCATGTAATAGACCTGCAATTTTCTTTTATTGCATTAACCCCACTCTGCTCTTGGTATTCCTGTTTACAGTCACCTAAAAAAATGGAATTCTCTAATTTTCTATTCTCTGGATGTTTGTGTAAGATTGGAATCATCAGTATCTTGAGTGTTTAGTAGAACAAACTTGTAAAACTCTCTAGGTTATGCTGTTTTCTTTGAGGGGAGATGTTTCTTCAAATTATTAATTCAAATTCTTTGCTGGAAATAAGATTGTTCCCAGTTTCTATTTCTTCTTGGATCAGTTCTATTAAGTTGTAGTTTCCTAGGAATTTAACCATTTATCTAAGTGTTCACATTTACTGACAAATTTGTTCATATCTTCCTGTTATCTGTTTACTCTTCACAGCTTCAGTAATTTGCCATTCCTAATTTTTTTATGCCTTCCCTATTTGGTCTTGATTCTGAATGATGTCAAATAACCAACTTTGGCTTTGTTGGTCTCTTTTATATTTCATCAAGTTTTGCTTGTTATTTCCTTTCATGGGCAGAGGAAAGGGTGTGCTCCTGTTTTTGCCTGTATTTATTACATAGATATTTGAATTCATTTTTAATGTGTGCATTTTAGACCTAAAAGGAAAAAAAAAATCCCATACCTCTAGACCTGCTTTAATTACACTCTACAAGCTGTTTGTGGTATATAATTGCTCTATTTTTTTCCTCAAATTTTTACAGATTCTTCAATTCATGAATAACTTAAAATTTATTTTGTATTAATTTAAACAAAATTTTTTTTAATGTTTATTTATTTTTGAGAGAGACAGAGACGGAATGCGAGTGGGTTAGGGGCAGAGAGAGAGAGGGAGACACAGAATCCGAAGCAGGCTCCAGGCTCTGAGCTGTCAGCACAGAGCCCGACGTGGGGCTCGAACTCACGAGCCGTGAGATCATGGCCTGAGCCAAAGTCGGTCGCTCGACTGAGCCACCCGGGCACCCCTGTATTAATTTTTAATGTAAGGGTTTTTCAATAACTTTTTTGCAAAGTGCTATTTAGTTCTACATATAATCATTTTTTTCGACAAGTATTAAGTACTCATACATGCCAGGTATTGTTCTAGGTGCTTGGGTTCCCTCAGTGAACAAAATCGACCGAAAATTCATGGCTTTCTGGAACTCATGCTCTGTTGTCAATTGTTGGCAATGTCTCAATGCTTAAATAAAATGTGTATTCTTCATTTGTTCGGTGCAGCTGTTTTATAATATGACCGTTAGATCAACACTGCTTTTCCTATTACTCAAATTATGTATATCTTTACTTTTTTTTTTGCCTGCTTATATATCAATTTTTAAATGTTTATTTATTTGAGAGAGAGAGAGAGAGAGAGAGAGAGAGGCAGAGAGAGCAGGAGAGAGAGAAGCCCAAGCAGGCTCTGCACTGTCACTGCAGAGCCTGAAGTCAGGCTTGATCCCATGAAGTATGAGATCGTGACCTGAGCTGAAATCAGGAGTCAGATGCTTAACTTACCAAGCCACCCAGGCGCCCCTATAGCATTTCTAAGAGAGGTATGTTAGAATTTCCAGGTGTATTTGTGAATTCATCTATTTTTCTTGTTTTTAATTACCACCATAGGAGGCCTATCCTTTTAGAAGACAAGAAAACTGATTTTCAAAATAAGAAACATGTCTTATCTCATGAAGTTTGTAAAGATGGAGCCAGGATTCTAATTTAGCTGTCTCAATTAGGACAATATTGTATTACTGTCATTTGTCTTGTCTAATATCCTCATCCAGCAGCAACATATCAATCTCTCCCCATTTTTAGAAATTTCCTCTGCCATACTTTAACCAAATTCTTAATCAGAGTTCTCTGCTTCCCGGCCAGCAGTGAATATGCCCAGGACCAGCCATTATAGTATCTTAAGCCACACAACCTAAACCAGGCCAATAAGAGGCTTCTCTCTGGAGACAGACATATCTGTCTTTGCCATATTGCTATCGAATAGTTACTCAGTTACTAGCCGCGTCTGAGTGTATCAAGGTACCTAGTGAGAATATGTCTTGTGGTTAATTTTTGTTTTGCTGTTTGTCAAGGACATTCTTCTCCTATATATGATATTAATCTCATCTGAAGATGTTCTGAATGTCCTTATTTTTCATCTCCACAGCTATAGTACATACTCTTCCGTTTCTTACGGTTCAAAAAATAACTTTTAGTGCCATATGGAATTTGCTGCATTGTTGGACAAAGCACGATTTAAAAAATCATTAAGCTTTTCTACATGCCAGGAACTGTATTAGGAGGCACTGCAGATTCCGAATGGAGTAAGACAGAAGTCCAGTCTATAGGGCCACGGTGTAGTAGAGAAAGTCATGTTAAATATGTGGAATAAACACACTGAGTTACAGGAGCACGGGCAGTGGGGGCAGTTCACTCAGCAGCAGGCCCTCAGGAAAGGCTTCGCAGAGGAGGGGACACGTGAGTTGCATCTTTCAGTTAAACTGATCAAGAAAGTACAGTCCAGGGAAAGAGAAGAAAGCATGATTCTCCACACTAATATTACACTGTCAGTGATTCGGAAAGGAATTTCTTTTCACTTATTTTCTTGCTCTTCTATTCTCATTTCTCACTGACACTCTAATCCGGGTTTATGAATATGTGGCACATAGGCTGCCCCACTCCCACCTACCCCATGGCAGCTATCTCTACCTGAACACAGAATCTTTTCCTTATGGAGTCGACTCAACACGATTAATAAAGTAGAAGTAGGCCCTCATCATTAATAAAAGAGAGTGGATATGAGAGAAACTTGCTGACCGTTTCTAATTTCGTGGAGTGGAGGAGACACGGAAAGGGTGGATCCGGAGGTGAGGCAAGGAGGCCAGGTTCTAAAATGTCACTTGGGCATTTTTTAAAGTTCCAAATCGTAGGCCACACCGTAGACTGATCAAATCCCAAACTCTGGGGGTGGGAGAAAGGATTCAGTAGTTCTGAAGCTCCCCAAGTAATTTCCAATGTGCACACAAGTTTGGGAATGACTGCCATAAGGGGGCTTTGTTAGAAAAAGTCTAATTCGGATTTAAAGTCAGATCTAAAGGGTTGAAGAATGACCAAACTGCACTTCCTAGGGAGGATGTTTTAGGGCAAGAGGGAGGCCTCAGAATCTGGCCTTGTCAAGGAGCAGATACCAAGAGTGAAGACCCGAGGGGCGTGGCCAGTGTGCAGGGCATCGTCACCCAGGACAGAGCCAGAGATGTGAACTGTGCCCACAAAACTGAGCTGAAGGGCTGGACTTCAGGCACCTTTTCTTTTTTTAAATCCCTTTTAATGGCCTAATGCCAAATCTACTTAAAAATGGCCATCTCTTGTTTTCATTTCTTTCTAGAAATGGCTGAGTACTAAAGCTTTAGGGCAATCAGCATAACAACTGAATGAGCTTAATTTCGCTACATTGAACTTTCTTTCAAGGTATTAAATTTGCATACAGAAAAAGCCCAGGTACTTAAAAATCAATGAAATGATATTATGTTGAATTAAAAAGTACATGCCTGCGTAAACATAATACTTGGTAGCACTACCATTTATTTGAAAGTCATTTTGACAACACATTGCTTACTTAAAGTAATTAAAATTTTGAGCTAGAGATAATTGAGCACAGAGAATGCTCCTTTGAAAGCAGACCCAATATCAATTCCATCCTAATCTCTTTGCAAAAAAAAAAAAAAAAAAAAAAAAAAAGAAAAGAAAGAAAAGAAAAGAAAGAAAAATCTACCTTTTAATTACACTACAATGACTCAAAATCTAACAGGAAAAAGTCTTCAACTTGAACATTCGCTCAGAATTTTAAAATCTCTCTCATGAGAGGAAAGGTAAAAGGAAAGAGCTTTCAAGACCTTTCTATACCTTAATGTCCTTTTTGACTCCAAATGTAGAACTGTATTTGTACTGATATAGTACTGTGAAATAAAGACCAATTCAAGAATGTAATGAAGTTTAAAAGCAGCTTCTCTTTTTCTGCATAGGGAACAATTTTACTGATTTCAATTAGAAGCTTCTAGTTGGGGGGAAGGAGAAAGGGAAGGCAGAAGAGAGAAACAGGTGATCCGTGACTCAAAGCTAGTTCTTAACTGCTCTCTAATAGAGGGAGAAGAGTGAAGATTTCTGGGGCCAAAGGTAATAAAGTGAAAAATGAAGTTTTAAAATCCACACACATCACTGAATTTATCCATTTTCTTCTAGACAAAGTAATTTTACAAAAAGAAGTTCGATTTTAAAGGATTTCACTTTTTCCATCTCTGAACTGAAAAGAAACAGTTTATGGCTTCAAAATATTTAAACGATCATAAGCCACCTGCTCAGCAAACACAATGTGTATTGATGTTCTGGTTAAAAACTACCTTATCTGTTCTTTGCTCCTTACAAGTTCTGTTGAAAGCAATGCCCCCTAAAAGACAAAGAAGAGGCTCTACACAATTCAGTTTCCAATATAGGGACCCTCTAGCCTGTCGGGGTGGGATAAATGCTGTCAAGAACGGAGCGCCCTCTAGAGGCCAGTCATCCAAATAGTCTTTTGCAATCCATTAGAGCAGCAGTTCTCAAGTACGGTCCTTGGACCAACAGCATCAGCATTACTTGAGAAATGGTTAGAAATATAAATTCTGGGGACTCACCTGTTTAATCCCCCTTGAGTTATAAAGAACAGAAATTCATTTCTCATAGTTCTAGAGGCTGAAAGTCCAAGATCAAGGCTCCAGCTAATCCAGTGTCTGATGAGAGCCCATTTCCTGGTTCACAGATGGCACCTTGTAGCTATACCCTCACAACGTGAAAAGGTCCAAGGGAGCTTTCTTGGAATTCTTTTACAGTGGCACTAATCCCATTCATGAGGGCTCCACCCTCATGATCTCATCACCTCCCAAGTGTCCCACCTCCTAATGCCATCACCTCGGGTGTCAGGATTTCAACATATGAGTTTTGGGGGGGACACAAACATTCAGACCGTACAACCACCTCAGGTCCTCAGGTCAACTGAATCAGAAACCTCTGAGGCAGGGTGCAGCAATCGTTTTAACCAACCCTCCAGGTGATTCTGATGCCCACTCCATTTGAGAACGCCGCATTCCAGTGAACACTCCCCCAAGATGTCAGAGAATGAAGGTGTCGCTTTGTAAAGAAGTTAATTGTACGGGCATGAACTAAACTGTCTTTCCTCCAGCCAACTAAATAAATAAATAAACAGACAAAGCTGATGCTTGTATCAAGCAAGAACATGGAGCTATAGTTTAGGAAATATCATGAGACCAAACTATTGTTTAATGCATGAGAAAATGCTTTCAGCAGCTCTAAAGTTATCCCCAAACGATCGTTTTAAAGAATTATTGTGTCCCTTGATGTAAATGATAAAGTAATGTGAACCTGTAACAGCATAAATAGAAGAAGAGTATGGGTAACCCCAGTTATATAACACTGGGGTCCGTGAAGCTGCTTACTCCTCTTTGTTGGTGGCTTCACGGACCCCAGTGTTATGTCCCTTCCTCATTATTCAGGACTGCAGTCTCCCACAAACGAGTTCATGGTTATCTGACTATAGAGAATGAGGCTGAACATGTCAACAATCAAGGCAGAGATGAAAATAATAATTAAAAAAACCCACCTTCTATACTTTTCATGATCTTTTTTATTTAACATACATAGTACATGTAAAACAACTGGCATAAAATTCATAAAAATACAATGCTTCTATGCAATATCACTTTATTCCTGATACATCCTTTCATGTTCTCCTTAGTATCATTGTTCTAGTTTAATACAATCCTTCTTCTGCTAAGCAGTTTTAGAGGCTTATCTCACAGAAATCCTGCCCCAACTTTGTTTGTTTCTTTTTTGTCACGGCAACAGCTATTTTTATCGCCTCTCTGCCCATCCTTACCTTCCTCACACTAAAGCAAAAATATTTTTAATGCTAAAAATGAGTAAAATACTGAGCTTTAATACTGTTTTGTCATGTATATCGAAACTACTACTATTCGACTTTGCCATAAAAGATATTTATAATCTACAGCACCGGCTGCTACCAGATGTGACCAAGGCTGAGTGTGCAGGGCAGCCCAAGGCCTCTGTTCGAAACTCACGGGCTTAAAATATAATCATAGCTTGCTGGTGGAGTCACGTTAATAAATGCCATTACAAAAGGATTCTTTGGGGGTGGGGAAGAAAAAAAAAACTAACTTGACCACTTTTAACTTTTCCCAGCATACGAAACAATCAAAACAGTACTTTCATGTTTTTCCTGTACAGAATCTCCAATCATTACACGGGAACTTATTGGGAAGGGAATTATCAGAGGGTGGGGAGGATAAAGAATGGCTTTGAAAGTACAATTTTTAAAAACCTGTAACCGCTGGAGGTACAAAACAGCCATATTTGGTGCAGAACAGTCACAGAGCGGAGCACGCTTCCCTCCTCCCTCCCACCGCGACCCTCAGCCACCTCGGCCTCAGGTGCCCTCTTGCCATTTTTCTGGATTGCTGCATCATTGCTCAAATTCTACTCCCAGTCCACAACTCCCCAGCTGCTTCCCTATTTTCTGAAACTGGCAAAAAGCCCAAGAAATAAAAGTCACCCAGCAAGCGAGGAGGAGGGGGCGGGCACCTGAAGACACTGGCACAGAAGCTCCGGCCGGAAGGAGGCTCCCCGGGAAGGCGGGCTCTGGGGCAGGCCGGGGGCTGCACGCTCGCCAGCCCAGGCTGTCCTTGCAGCTGTCTGCTCTAAGCAAGCTAGTGCTTCCCCCAGACCAGGCTCGTCCTTGGGCTCTGGTGAGAAGGCAGAAAGGGAACAGCTCTTCAGTGGCTCCCAGCAGTGGGCACCGGAAGCCATCCCTGAGGACTCAGGTCTCAAGGACAGTCCACAGTGAGGTTAATCTGCCTGCGGTTAATAAAGAGAACACTGTATAATTAAATGTGTAGTCCGTCAGAGTCATGGTTTGCTTAGAATTTAAAATCTTAAAACTATTTCTCAGAACTATGAGGATTCGCTGTTTTGAAGAATCTCATTTCACACAAATTAACTTCTAAGAAACAAAAATTCATAGTAGGAATTCAGAGCAGGTTGGGGACCCTTCCAAAATAAAAATAAATAGGAAGGGAAAAAAAAATAAAGAGCAAGGCTGAATATATTCATTCCTTTGTACTGAAATGATAGTTTTGGGGATCAAAATTATAACATAAGGCTTAAGGCTTTGTCTTACTAAAGACAGGCAATTTAAACAGTAAAATATAAAAACTCCATTCACTTCTCGTTATTCATTTACTTTTCCGACAGAAAAATTAGTCACGTTTTATTGTATCTTAATAGTAAAAGAAAAACTACACATACTACATCTACTATTCCACTGTAAACTATGCCTACTCAAATGCACTACATTTGAGTCATTCAAAATAGTGGTTCTTAAAACTACAATTAAACATGAAAAATTCTGTCAATGGTTTAAAGGTATTAAAGTATAAACATCTGAATAATACTAAAAATGAGAAACATACACAACTGCCATTAAATTTTTTTAACCAAGAATAAGTACTTTCTAAGCAACTAAATGAGTAAATAACACGTATTTGACAAAGAATGCTGGGAGAGAAAGCGGGAGAGAAGGAGAGAGAGCAGACACGCTGTCACATGGTTGGTGGTTAGAAGAATTTGGTCCTGACCACTAGGTCCAAGAATCTGGATTAGTAATGGGCAGAAAATGCTTCATTAACAAGAGCAACAAGACACAGCAGAACGTGAAGAAGTGAAATCAACAGATAATTCCACATAGCAAATACCCATGTCTGCCCCATCTGCTCTCACGGAAGCTGATGACAGGGGCCGACACGACTGAGGAGCTTATGACAATCACTGAAATGTCCAAAAGACGAGAGCAAGAGGCAGAAAAAGAAGCAAGGGGCATCAATAGTCCATAAACTAAAATCAGCCCCTACATAGTTCAGAGCTCACGATACTTTCATATCATCCTTGCCATGAGCCATCATGTTTTTTACACAAGTAGCTTTGCTCGCTCACTTTAGAACAAATATTTAAGTCAGGTACAAACATATACTCATTTGCATAGCAAATTTTAAGGGGTGCATTGAAATAGTAACCAACTGATTAAGGTGTTAAGTATCTTTACAATCAGAACGACATTCAAATTGACCACACGAAATGTTTTCTATTTGAAAACAGTTACCTATAAAAGTTTTTGGGATCTGAATTAAAAACAAGGCATGAATTATTAGCAAAACATTAAAACCATTACTGATGTACTTCTCTGTAGGCAGCAGTCACTCTTCTATAACTTCTAAGACCTTGTAAACACTGTTCTGGAATACAGTGGTGAAGTGTGGCTTGGAATCCTTCACCAGGAGGTTACATAAGGGAGGTTTCCCAGCATTAGCAGGGTCTTCCACATCCCAAATTTCAGGCATACTGCACCCAGGCCTAGAAAAATTAACGTACAGATTAAAAATCAAAGTACATGATACACGGCAGATGAAGCAGAGCACACTTTTTCTATTCCTGCCCTCGTTTCATTTTTTCTATGTAAATTCACTTAGTTTAAAAAATCCTGTTATAGTTATCTATATTTATTTAAGCTGCCATAAATTCTCTTTAGAACAAGGTGAACGCAGCAAGTGGACTATAAAGAAGGAAACAGATGTACAAAATACATGAATGCAGGTGGTGGGGTAAGACAGATCTTGCTTCAATTCTGCAACAGTTGGCTTAGCAAGGATGTGGTGTTGAAGAGCTCACAGTCTCTCTCCAGATTTGTCAAATGGGGAATAACCATGATGTGGGTATGGGTTATGAGGACTCAGAGAGAAAGACTGTACCTAGTTAGCACCGTGCCCAGAACACAGACAGAGGTAATATGTTATATTGACTTAAAAATTATAATTGGCAGATATGCTTAGTTCACATTTTTGCAACTTCCCACTATTGTCTCCTAGAATGAGTCAACTTAAAGAAAACCCAGTGGTGTTCAGTTCAAGTCTTTAGCTAAATGCACAATTAAATTTTATTTTTTTCACAATTAAATTTTAAAAGCAATATAGTTTATGAAGAACAGAAGTGAAATTGATATTATGTGGTATCAGTCCCAATAACTTCTGCAGATGGCTTTAACACTTATTTTAAATCTAAAGCAGTGTTATAGATATAACTGCTGGCTTTCACTAGGGTTCACAGATTTCTTTTTTCTTTTTGGCTTTTGTTACATTGAGGATTTTTATGTTATTATATTCCAAAATGTCAGTGTTTTCTTTAGGACTTATGATTTCTATGTCTTGTTTAAGGAATCCTTCCCTATAACATATCATGAGAGTATGCATTGTGTTCTTCTGTTAAAGTTTTAGAGTCTGCTTTTCACAGCTAGACTTATAACTCATCTGGAATTAATCTTTCTGTATGGTGTGAGGCAGAGATTTAATTTTAATTTTTTCCATATAGATAGCCCAGCAACTCTAGGGACATTCTTATTTAAAGCAATTTTTTTTTAATGTTTATTGATTTTTGAGAGAGTGAGCAAGAGAGGGCAGGGAGAGAGGGAGACAGAGAATCTGAAGAAGGCTCTGAGCCATCAGTACAAAGCCCGATGAGGGGCTCGAACCCACAAACCATAAGATCATGACCTGAGCCAAAGTCTACACTCAACCGACTGAGCCACCCAGGTGTCCCATATGATTTATTATTTGTCAAATCCATCCTTACCCCTATTGATCAGTACCTGGCATACTACTTTCAAATCTATATTACCTGTTTTATAATCACCAATGTAATAATGGATTCAGGCAAGAGTCAAAACTGGATGCAAGAACTATCTGGTGAAAGGTTGTTGAGAAAGAGGATAAACAAATGGCCTCTAAGTATCTTTACAGATTTCCTATTAATTCTATAGGAGATGTGCCTCCTTAATATAGAGAGATCAGGTGATCAAACTTAGCATGACCAATGATAGAACAAAGTGATCTCTACTTCCTGATGTGACACAATACAAAGTATACAACCCCTCTGATGTCATAATCTTGCCACAATTTGCCAAACTGAATCTAATCACAAGGAAGGAATTAGACAAATCCAGACATGGGACCTTTCCTCTAAGACAACTGGCTTGGACTCTGGGAAAATATCAACAAAAACAAAAAAGGGCAAAAGGGAGTTCACAATCTCCTATGTGCTATTTGAGAAATTAAAACAAACAAACAAACAAACAAAAACAGAAAAATACACAATACAGAATAATTATAGAGAACTGACAACAGCTTATGTTTTGTCATAGTTGCTTCACTTTAAGAGAAAGAAACATTTCCAACATGTCTTTTTAATCCCCAAGTGCAGCCCCGCTTCCCTACCTCTACTATGGGGCAAGAAGCACATGCCTTTTTCTTCTCAATAACATCTTTAATTTGAAACTGACTAATCATCCAAAAAGTGTCAAAATATAGGCCTATCAAAAATAAAAAAATGAAAGTCACTGTCACTTCCAAAGCCATTTCTCAGAGGTGACCTGTGTAAACAATCCAGCATACATTCTGCTACACCCATTTAAAATTTTTTAAGTGCATTTATTTATTTTTGAGAGAGAGAGACAGACAGGGAGAGAGAGACAGAGAGAGTGAGTGGGGCAGGGGCAGGGAGAGAGAGGGAGAGAGAATCCCAAGCAGGTTCCATACTATCAGCACAGAGCCTGATGTGGGGCTTGAACTCATGAACCGCAAGATCATGACCTGAGCTGAAACCAGGAATTGGACACTTAACCGACTGAGCCACCCAGGCAACCCTCAGCTAGACCTTTTTAATCCAACTTCAGACACACACATACAAATATAGGAATGGACAGATTTATGTATACAGATGCTCCTGGGCTGCTTTTACAAACAAGAGATTATTCTGGAACTCCTCACTTAACAATAAAATGTGGCCATTTTCCTACCTCAGTACCTAAAGACCTACTTCATTCTTTTTAATAGTTGCTAGTACACCTATTAATTAGCCACTCTTTTATGGGTAGATATTTTGTTTCTCATTTTGCCATTATAAAATGACATTGATATAAACATTCTTGTGCCTATATCTTTCTGCAAGCTAAATTAAAAATTATTTTTAATGTTTATTTATTTTTGAGAGAGAGAAGACAGAGTGCAAGCAGGGAAAGAGTAGAGAGAGAGGGAGACACATAATCTGAAGCAGGCTCCAGGATCTGAGCTGTGAGCACAGAGCCCGATGCGGGGCTCAAACCCACAAACCGTGAGATCATGACCTTAGCCAAAGTCGGACACTTAACTGACTGAGCCCCCCAGGTGCCCCAACTGCAAGTTAAACTTCTAGAAGCAGCACTATTATCACATCACAGGGCTACACAATTTTCACTTTGCCTCTATCACATCATCTCCCAGTGAGTGTTCCCACGAAGGCTGTTCACTAGATTCTACCAACACCGAGCATATATGATAAAATGAGAGGGCTTAGGTTTTCTAAGCCATTTAATTTTCTGACACATGCCAAGGACAAACTGTTGCCACACTGCAGGCCATGGGTAGTAGAGAGCGAAACATACAGGCAGTAGAAAACTACCCAGTTCCTGAGCTCAACTGTATGCAGGAAAAAGAGAAGGTAAGAGCTGCCTTTGTGAGCTCTGTCTGCCTGAGTGTAACATCCTTTAGTACTTATCTGCGTGTACTGGAGCTCCCCCAAGTCAGCCAGCGAGGTCTTTAAATAGCATTATTGAAAATGGGAATAATTTTCTTCTGAATTCATGTGTTTTAATTTTATGTCAACTCTATTATCGGAATTAATGAGATAGAAAGCAGAGAACTGAGAAGAAAATAGTTAATTAAAAACTCATCTACAACTTGCATTTGAGTATATTTTCGTACTTGTATTTGAACATGGGGTGTCAAGTATTTAAGGAATAATCAAGCCACACAATTAAAGCCACTGGTGGGGCGCCTGGGTAGCTCAGCCAGCTGAGCATCTGACTTTGGTTCAGGTCATGATCTCATGGTTAGTAAGTATGAGCCCTGCACTGGGCTCTCTGCTGCCAGCGTAGAGCCCACGTTGGATCCTCTGTCCCCCTCTCTCCACCTCTCTCTCTCTCAAAAATAAAGAAACTTTATAAAACAAAAATTAAAAATAAAGCCACTGGTAATGAGACCACATAAATGTAGGGCTCACCAACATGCTGGGCACAGATTAAGTGCTAGATAAATATTAGGTCCCTCTTCCTTTTCTTCTTCCTTTTCTTTGAGTTCTCCATTTACTCCCCCTGTTCTGACAAATTTTTCTCTTCCAGTAACCTACAAATGTCTCAGGCATAACTGAAATGGACAGTGGGGGCCAAGGCATTAAAGGCATTTCTACCTAGTTCTGGTAGAAAGTTCTGTCAAGAAATGCAGTCTTCCGACTGCACTAAATATTAGTCCTTATTCCCTTTCCTCTTCTGAGTTCCCCATTTGCTTCCCTGGCAAAACAGAAAGCACAGCTTGTGTTTTGTTTCAAGGTTTAAGCAGAGTGCACCTGTCTAAGGTTTCCTGAGATTTAGTATCAGTCTGGCTTAAATCCTGTAGTAAAAGGAGAGTGCTGTTTTAGTTACTGAGTGAGGAAAACAGATTAGAGAAAGTCACCTTTTTAGCCTCCTTCTCTCCACTCCTGCCGGAAAAACACAACAGGGGCAAGTCAAGATCCAGACAGGAAGATCGAGCACGCACTCCCACCCCAAACTCTCAGTCTTGGTGCCCAGAAGTGGGCGCTAAATGGAGAGGATCCAAAGCCAGTGAATTTACTGCTGACCTTGTTTAGTGAGCAAGATTTGTTGCCATACTTCCTAAATTTGTCTTTCTTCCCTTCTTGTGTATAAAACAGTAATCTGCCCATCAGAACATGAGACTACTACAGCAATGCACATCCAAGGAGTTCCATCAACATCTTAGAATATAAAATGCCTTTGGGGCGCCTGGGTGGCTCAGTCGGTTAAGTGTCCAACTTCGGTTCAGGTCGTGATCTCACGGTTTGTGAGTTCGAGGCCCACGTTGGGCTCTGTGCTGACAGCTCGGAGCCTGGAGCCTGCTTCGGATTCTCTCTCTCTCTGCCCCTACCCAACTTGTGCTCTGTCTCTCTGTGTCTCTCAAAAAATAAATAAGCGTAAAAGAAAAACTAAATAAAAAAAAAGAATATAAAGTGCCCCAATCTCTGTGATTTACACATATTTAAAATACTATGCAAGATCTGGGGGAAGAAATGAAGAATCTTGAATCAAGGCTCATCATTAGCATGGGAACAAAAAGGTCATAAAACATTATTTTTATGTTCCAGTAACCTATAAGTGCCTCAGGATGATAATCGAACTGGGGAGCAAAGCCCTTGGCAATAAAGATCACAATGCTGGTGGAAATCTCTGACAAGAAGTTTTTCTTGCAAGTTCTTCTAATCGCAAATGTCAGCCTACCATTCCTTTATTACAATATCCTCATAAAATTGTTATGAGAGATGCTTATGACTTCTTTATTCTAAATTTATGTAACAAAGTTAATTAAAAGTGGGTATATGAATTTCATATGTATTCTCTTCTGTTTATAAGGACATAAAACATTTTCTAAATTATGACTCTAAGAACATAAACATTTTGTATAGATCTTGATTAAATTCAAGTCACTTGGGACATATGCATTGGAAAATCATTCAGTAATCAACAGTTGTTTGAGTTTCCTTGTGGGCTATGTCACAGAACTATTTTCACTCCTGAATCAATATTTAATTATTTTGTCTTAACACCCTTTTGTATCACTGAAATACATGGCGAATAAGCCACAAATGATCAAGCCACAAATACAGCAGCCTCCTGAAGGCTTCTGTTTAAAGAGTAGTGAGAATTTTAAAAATAATAGTTCTCCATAAATACTCTTATTTTCTAATGAAACTGCTCATGTCTGTGCTCCTCATGGATCCAGCGCTTTGGTATTTTAACAGCAAGAAGCTACAGGCATCTGTGTGTAGTCACCGAGGTACAACATCTCTAAACAGTCACCTTTACAAGTCATATTTGCTTTTATGATCTTACTAACCTCTGCTATACTCTGCTTAGTGAACTTCTCTGTGGAAATAGTTTTAAAAACTATAAAGCCAGGAAAATGTGGGTCACGGTAAAGTTAATTGTTTTCCCACTCAAATAAGATGTGAAACAGCAAGAAAGAAGTGTCACTGTAAGGGGACGCCGGGAGGGGGCCCGTCTCTCACGGGGCACGGCGTGACGTGCAGAGACGTAGTGTGCACAAAGGAGGCTCTGACTCTCAGCTGTCTGTCTGACTTCATTACAATGAGACTCTCCATTATTTGGTTTCAGACTCTGCAAGTCTTTTTAAAAGAGAATACATCCAACTTTAAATAAAAGTTTTTAAAAACATCGCAGGCAAATATGAGCGATTTGGGAAATTATCGATCAGTACCAATATAATACCTTTATGGTTGGATACACATGCAAATCATTATAAAAGAAACATATTCGTAATGACCAGAAAAGAAAAACTTGCAATTCAAAAAATGATCTAAAAAGTTCTTTCCACTTATACTTTGCTAAATGTTATATATATCTCACACATACGACTAGTAAAGCACTTGCCATAAGACTGAATTAATTTTTCATGTCTTATGCATATAAAATATTAACTGTGTTGAATACTCACTTGGATCTTCTTATACACCAGGACTCTTCTAGAATGTAATAATTCACTTGTAACTTTATCAATTCTCGCTTCACTTCTTCAGCTGCTTTTCGACTATACATTGAGTAAACTATTTTCGTTCTGGCTCTTTAAAGAAAGATAATTGGGCAAAAGAGTTTCAAGATTAAAAGGATGCAGTCAACGCACTTGGAAGACAGCACTGAACGGAACAGGAAGGAAGAGTCTACAGAAGAGTCAGGTCAAGAGAACTTTCTTCTCAGAGTTGCTGCTCAGGGGCCCCAGGGAGGTCAAAAGGACATTTAGAAGCTGCACAAGAGTCCTGGGAGAAGAGATGCACTTTGATGAACCCCTTCCTTTCCAAACTTAGTCTCTTTGTTCATTGGCTCATTTGTTTTTGTCTCGTATTCTCCATAACTCTATCATACATTAGAGTGAGGCGTGCTGTGTGTGGGCAGGGTGGACCACACATACACGGCCACCACACTAGAGCTGCAACACAGTCCCGACTTCGACAGCAACAATAACTGGCATAAATGGCTCTCCATTTTGGTCCTAGATTAAAATACAAAAACAAAACAAAACAAAACAAAAAAAAAACTAAACCGATTCCACACAACTGCTCTGGAAATAAGCTTGCGGAAATTGGTTTTTTAATGAAAAAGTTTTTTTATTTATAAAATGTATGTCTCACCGTTACACAAACAATACATTAAGAGGAGTCACCCAGTGACAGGGATAGCTTGACCTAGCCCCAGAAACTGTATGAAAATTAAATCTATGTCCTTTTTAAAAGAGAACACAATACTCTAACTTATGAAAAGTAGTAAAAAACAAAAACCAAGATCATTCTAGTAGGCTACACAAGTGAAAATCAGAATAAAATCTTCTTTGAATGAGATTCCGTTTCAACTGACTCTTGAGAATTCAAGAAAAAATAGCCAAAGGGCACCTTAATAAAAGCTAGAGGCTAATGAATCTTCTGGGGAGCACAAGGACGGTGATGACTAACAAGAACCTAGGTGGTTTGCAGCCCTGCTCACCTGGAGAAAAAGGACACACTATGATTTCATTTTACTGCCTCGAACAAAAGGCAGAAAAGGTTGTAGATTTATTGCCCTGTGGAGCCTTACCAGTTTGTATCGAACTCAGCCCTCTTATTTCAGCCTTGTTTTCTCCCCTAACTCTATAAATCCCCATTCACCACAGCCTCGTTATCTTGCTGGTTCCCTCACTCACTATTTGTGTGGGAAATTTGTTTTGGGCAACATGAGAACTGTGTACTAACCTTAAACCTGCATCTTCATAATGTGGATGATTCACAATGGGCCGAAGTGCAGAGAGTTTAACACTCGCCATTGTGGGCATGGCACCCGCAAACACCGCGTCTGCAAAGCAGGAAAGAAGGTCTCAGGAGACTCAGTGAGTGTCACAAGGGTCTCCTTCTGGGTCAACTCAATCACCTCCCAGGTGAAAAAACGGAGGCCCAGAGAGGTTCACGACTTAAAGATTCAATGGAAGAACCAGACTGAAGTTGGAAAAATGGCTATCAGCAACCTGGCCTGGGTAAACAATTTTCTTGGGAAGTTAGAGCCTCCTCATTTCATCACTGAGGATTTCTGGGGTTTTCTTTGTTTGTTTGTTTTTGTAATGTCTTAGAAATCTTTCCTGCCCCTGGGAAAGAAGTATCAAATTGGCTAGGGAAGTTTTATAGCACCAAGGGATCCTGGAAAATGATTTAAAATTCAGTCATTTGATACTCAGACAACAAAATCTCCCTTGGATAAAATGCCATACTCCATGAGTTCATTTCAAGGAGGAATGTGCAGGACTAAGATTAAAAACTCATTAGGAAAATAAGCACAACAAAAATTTTTTTAAATCTCGCAATGTAAAATCTTGGATAAATTTTGAAAAAACATTGGTATTTAAGGAAAATAGCAAAACAGATTACTAAGAAAATATATATAACATTTCCTTGGCAAACCATTTAAGTAAGATTGACATCTCTCTTTTTCTGAATAATCTAGAAGCAATACTACTTAGAGTAAGGCCACTGGAAGTAAGTTGGGTTTAAGATTTTGCAGGGGCATATGAAACCGTGAGGGAAACTTACCTGGTTTAGTACTGTATTTGATCCATTCTATAAGTTCTTCTTGTGGCAAATTGCTGAATTCCCCTACAATATTCCATTGGGTTTGTAGATTTGCTGAACCCTGTATTGACATTGCTGCTAAGACAGCAAAAACAACAGCACCAGGATGTACTTTGCAAAAGAGCCATCCAAATAGCTGAAACCAAATTAAGAATACGTTGATAATTAGTACAAAGCAGCCTGTATCAAATAAACATAAGTTCTTCCCAGAAAAGAACACAGTCTCTGGTAGAGTCACAGATAAATGATGAATTATCCTACGAAAAAGTTCCAGCAACAATGACCAGGGGGATTAAAAGAATTTTACCATAAGCCTTACATAGGTGGGACATAATTTAAGAAGTTCTTCTCTCAATTTGTGCTAATTCTAGCTTCAGGTAAGGCCAGGACCACCTACATAATTTGTCAGGCCCAATGCAAAAAGAAAAGGTAGGGTCTCTCGTTTAAAAAGTATTTAGAAGTTCCAAAGACCAACAGAAGAGCACCCAACTAGATGTAGGGTCCTTCTGAGTGTGGGCCCTCGTGCGTTTGCAAAGGTCCCACACCTGTGAAGCCATCCCGGGGCCATGCTCTCTATCTTCAGTCATGGTGCGGGCTTCCTGCCAGCCTCCTTTCCTGTCCCAGCCCAGAGGAATCAGGAACAGCAGCTTCATACCAAGACAGGTAGGTCTCTAGAAAGCTGTCCCTCTTTAACACAACACCAACATTCTGATTGGGAAACTTGAGGCTAGCTGATTTTTCCATTCTAATAGTCCACACTCAATAATAACACTTTACCCCTATTATTCTCTCCTTAATTTCTCTATATGTCTTTAGAGTTAGATTTCAAGCCTCTTGAGGGCAGATATATATTATTGCTTTTTGATTTTTCTATCTACCATTCTACCCTCATCCTTAGAGTATGGTATAGATGCTTAGTAAATATTTGTTAAATTTAAAAGAGGTACTGCTGCTGGACCTTGGCTAATTGGTTGATGAAAAGGTGACACGATGCAGAAGCATCAATCTGTGAATACAGAGCAAGGACACAGTTATCCAGGGAAAATAAGCAGCAAATAACCAAAATGGCTTACACTAAATTTTAAAAAGGCAGGGATGTGCATACAAATGTATACTCAAATGAGAAAAATATTTTTTTAAGCTTGATACTGAAAAAGAACATCTATTTGAAAGCAACTGTAACTTGAAATCACTGGCTAGAATTCTTTGTGATAGGAATGTCAAAACAACAAAAAAATATTTCTACAATGACGCTCTGCTTTCTATCAACATCTGTAGGGATCATTCATGAATTCAGCCTGTACTATTTGAGCGTCTGTTGTATGCCAAGGAATGTCTTAGAAGTTAGAAGGATAAATGACCTGTTTTGGCCCTTACCCTTTATGAACAATTAATATAAATCCATGAAGAACTTTATGACAATTTAAAGAATTTTGAGTTATTCAATATTATTTCAGGGTCATTCAATGACATAGGCTGGGGTAAAGTGATCATAGCAACTACAACACCAACATAACGATCTTACCTGTCTTGAACAGATCAAAGAAGCCATAACACACATATGTGGGGTCAAGAAGAGTTTTAGTCTCATAATTAAAATACCGAGGGCTGTATATGCTAACAGTTGCAATGCATGATAAACTAGCTGAAAGAAAGAGAAAATATTTTTTACTCCTACAGTTTAATATATTGTTAAATAGATGAATATCCAGAAGAGTACTTTTGCTTCGCAACAATACTTTGACTTCTGAAATAAACGAGTCTACAAGTTCACTTTCAAACCTCTCCATTTTATTAAAAGCCTAAAATGATAAAGTCACTAAAGCAAGTTGTTCTAGAATTCTGCTCAGGGTTAAGTCCATAGTTACCAAAGCCCACATCTCTGAATCTACCTTGATGATACCATCAGATTAACACAGGAAAGCGGTAAACAAAAGTAAGTACTATTTAAGATCCCAGAGTCTGCCTTGGAAGAGGCAGAAATATGCAATACAGTATTATTAGCTATAGTCACCATGCTGTTGCTAAGAGAGTAGATCTTAAAGGCCATCCCAGGGGAAAAAAAATTATTTTGTAACTACGTATGGTGATGGATGTTAGCTAGACTTATTGTGGTGATCATCTCACAATGTCTACAAATCTGATTACTTATGCCATACACCTGAAATCAATATCAGGTTACATGTCAATTAGATCTCAAGTAAAAACAAAACAAAACAAGAAAGAAAAAAAGATAAACAAGTGAAACCACCAGGAGATGGCAGGAGCAACCAGTCACACCTCCAAAGCCTCAGGGCAAGGTGAGTAGAGAGGAAAGCCATCTCCAGTCAAGCAAAAGACACTCCACATGCATTTAGCAATAAACTGGATCTTCTGAGGATGATCAGAGCAGACCAAATGGGTTTCCTACTTAATGGTTTTAACAAATGAATGGTCATGTTTGTAACAGTCTCATAAAAACACATACAGGACTATTTTGAAGATGATTAGTGACAAATACCAATACTTAGAAACTGGAAATGAAAGTATATATATATATATACACACACACACACACACACACACACACACACACACATGCACACACATATATACATATATGTACGTATATGTATATATACATATATACATATACGTACATATATATGTACGTATATGTATATATATACATATATATACATACACACACACACATTGAAATAAAGTATGTTTTAGTAATATTAAGTCTTTACCTCTCCATGATCAAACTGGTGTTTTCTGAAATGGAATAAGAAATATTACTATTGAATCATTGTTGAAGCACTTCAATTATTTGCATTTTTATCTTACAAATACAAGTTTTACAATTTCTGCAATATTCCAAGGACATATATATGTAAAGAAAAATTACAAAGTTATGAACCCAAACTGGTGCCATAATCTTTTAAAAGACAGTTTATTTTTAAAAAATTGACCTTGGAGCATACCTTGCACATTTGACTACAGGGACAATTCCTGGGCCAACAAAAGGGACACCGTGGTGTAGCAGGTACCTCCCTGTGATGTCCTGCCAAAGCAGGGAGGGAAGTGAAGGGAACCCTGAAGACTTCATAGTTCTGTTCCCCTGCTTCTCATCCCCAGGGGTACCTGAGCTCCCCCCCAAGCTGGGGCTGCTATAGAGATAATTTAGGAAACCACATAAAAGATTTTTTCATCAGTGGTTCTGGAATATACAAATAGCCACAAAATTCCCTCTTTAGTTCTACTTGACAGCTTTAATTTTCCTGAGAAAAGATGTACGCTTAGAGGTCCCTGCATCTCCCTCTGGTCTCGTGCCACCCCTCTCCATAATCACTCCTACTCCATTTCCCTGCTTTATCTCCTCAAAGATGTTCATTTATTGGTTTCTTATTATCATCTGTCTCTCCGTACTAAAATGAACCCCTCAGGACTACAAGGTACAAACCTATCCATCCTCAATCCCACTGAGCACCGATGACACTGGAGACACAGCAGTAGATAAGATGGGGAAAAAAATCTTTGCCCTCATAGAACTTACATATAGTAAAGGGAGAAACAAAATGCAAGTAAGTAAACATTTGTCAAACAGTGAGAAGTACCGTGGAGAGAGCGAAAACAGGGCAAAAGATGCAGGGGGTGATGGGGAAGGCGTATAGCAATCAATGGGGTCACTGAGTGACATTTGAGCAAGGCCTGAAGAAGCAGAGAGTTTGAGGTTGAGCAACCCTCAGGAAGAGCACTTGAGGCAAAGAGAAAGATAGTGCATAACCCTATAGTAGGAAGTAGTCCTTAATGGGCTAAGTACAAAGACACCGTGATCAGAGAAGAGAGATGTGGGGGAGAATGGCAGTGCCATAGGAGATGTTCAAGTATAAATGGTGATAAACGCGGAGAGAGGAAGATAAGGGCACATGATGATGAAGAATAACAAGCCAGGAGACAAGGAATCTACAGGGAAGTGATGGTCAGGAAAGGCTTCTTGAAGGAGGTAACATTTAAACAAGAATTAAAGGAATTGGCCACATGCAGAGCCAAGCTGTGGGGAGCAGAGGCACAATTACAGCCTTGGGGTACAAACAGTGCAAAACTGCCGGGCAGGAAGCAATGGCCAAGGTTACAGAGCAGCAAGGAGGTTCAGGGGACATGAGTGTGGTGGGAAAAGGGAAAGTGAGAATTTATTTTTCTCTCAATTGCCTCTTTTGTGTACTTCACTCATTTTCCAGTAGGGTTTTAGCATTTTTCCTGTTAATTCACAGAAGTCCTTTATACATCAGTCATTTGTCCTTTGTCATATATTGTGACTATTGTACCCAATTTGTCTTTTTCTCTGAACAATGCTTACAAGTATCTCATCAAACCAAAATATTTATCTGGTCAGACTTTTCAGTCTTTCCTTTTAGCGTACAGGTTTTATGTCATACTTAACAAGGCCTCTCTCATCCTAAGAGTCCTAAAATAATCTCTTGCTTAATATTGGGGTTTTCGGTTTTTTCCTACATTTAAATCTCTGCTCCATCTGGAATTTATTTTGTGTAAAAAGTAAAGTAGGGAATCAGTTTTCTATTTCCCTGCTCTTCTCTCAAAAGGCAGTCCAGTCCATTGGTCCTAAAACCAACAACAGAATAATTTATTTTCCCTGATAAACTGAAGCACAAAGCTGTGTCCTTCAAGTACAGATTATGTGTAGGCCTTAATATCAGATTGTATGGATGGAATCTGAGGTATGAATAAGTAATGTACTGAGCTCTGCATGGACAGGGGATCATGAGAAAAGCGAAGAAGGGGAATGACAACAATCGAAAACATCCATGATCAAATGTTGAGTGTACCACACCACATGAATTATAAAATTAATACCTTGTAGATATCTATTTAATAGATAATGTAACAAAATGATTAATAGCATACTTACCTCATTTGTGTCTGTTGTTTAGTTAAGACACCCCACATGTCACTAATAATCTGCAAATAGATTTTTTAACACTGAGTAAGAGTTGTTTTGGGAAAAACAAAATTGTAACTAAAGTATCTTCTAAATTTTCAAACTCTACTTAAAAATATAAGTATAGGGATAAGAGATGACTCGGGAAATAATAACTACAACAACCTAATCTTACATTTGTACAGTACTCGATCATATATCTAATACCCAACAACCCTGTTCAAATAGATTTTCTTATCTTCATTTCGTACATGAGCAATGGGCTCAGATGGATTAGATGATCTCCTGGAAGGTGGACAACAACTAGGAAGCATTCATAGGTCGTGAAACCTGACCTTCTGGCTTCCAGTCCACATTCAGTGAACTCCACCATGCCAAGGTCACTAGCAATGCCTCTTCTTAATCATGCACATATACCCCATATGCCCGGACAACTGCCTCAGAGACTGATAAGCACAACTAACTAAACACTGGGTTTGCACAGTTAGCAGCCAGGGAAGATCATCTAATCTGAAATCCTATCCCCAGTATGGATGCCCTCTTGGACACTGCTCACACATTTTAATCTAGCCCTTGGAAGAACCACCCAACTGCTGCTTGAATCTACAACACTTTGTCAGTCCAGATCAATTCTGGTCCAAAGTCCAACCTCGTAGAATTGGCCATAATTCTAAGGAGCCAGAATGAGTGTAATCGTATTTCCAAGGGGTAGGCTTTAAATATTTGAAAATAATTATCTTTTGTCCAAATGAATCCTTCTTCTTTAAATCAAACATCTCAGCTTTTTTAACCTGATATAATTGCTTTTGTCATCTCTAGCCATCCAGGTTACTGCCTTTTTAATGGATTCTGGATTGCCAACATTGGTACTTTCTGATTTACCTACTAGGTGCACACCTACACGAAGTATGCAAAAGTGCAAAGGAAGCACAGAGCCTGGCATATAGCAGAAACTGACCACAAACTCATTAGATTTGAAAAGCTTGTGCAACTACAAAGCTGAATGCTACACTACACCCAAGAAGGAGGGAAAGGTGCAGAGTCTGATTCTTATTCCTTCCTTGCTTTTTTATGGACATGATGTGAGGCTGGTAACAACTTCTATGATCTTCTAATTCTGCATCTGTCAAAATGGGGGCAATATCTGTGTACCGTACAGAGCTGTCAAATAAGCAGGTGAAATAACACACGTGATATGGCTGGGGAGAGTACAAATATATAATGTGAACAATAACCATAGTACAGAATATTCTACAAATACACGATATTCTGTTAACCCAGAAATCACTAACTACAAATCAGAAAACTTTTAGGATCTATCATCTGTTTTTTGATAATAGATTAATCTTTATTTATTCTCTTAAAACACTTGCAATTACAGAATTCATCAACTCTTACAAGAAAAAAGAGAGTATCACACCTGCTCTTCGCTAAAGATTGGAACTTCCATGACCTGATTTAAATCTGGGCTTAGAATTTCATTATCAAAGCCAAGTTGGAAGTCTAACAATTTTATCGATGTTGGTAATACACTGTTAGTATTCTATTTTTTCCTTTTGATCAATAATAATAAATTCAATCCAGGAGTTAGTGAGAACTGCACAAATGACTTAGAAAGGCATACATTAAATATTTTAGAAAATATTACATAAAGTTAAAAGTCAGTCAGTAGTAACTTACAAAGACAAAAATAACTGTATCTGGGTCAATATGGTCTCTCTGATCATGTCTTTCAAAATGCATGACCATCAAAACCGGAGCCATCCTTTTCCTATGTCTATTTTATGCTGGCAGATAGAATATTTTTAAGGTTTATAATGTTCATCAAGGGCTGTAATTAAGAAAATACAGAAAACGTTTCAACAAATCCATATGATGTATTGTGTCATATTAACGTGTAACCTAGTTTACTTAACTACTAGGATAGAAACAACAAAGTGTTTTATTATAAAAAAGAGCTCTTAAGTAATCAAATCAACATACCTTTCTAACGATTGCAATAAACACAACCAGAACAACCGGAAGCAGCAGTGTCTTTGTATACCTCAGAGGAGTCTGCAATTCAAAGAGATGTTTTGTTAGAGGAAACTATTTTCAGACAAAATTTCATTTCAAAAAGTATAAGCAGAGAAACATGAGCATCAGTCCAATATACCCATTGACTCCCATCGTAAAAATGAAGATGCATTTCCATAGAAACAAACATCCCTAAAATGCTGAGTTGAAAACATGAACACTGGTAAGTATAAAATGTGACTAGGAAGATTACTGTTCACTTTTTGTACACAGCTTTTCCAACTACAGAGCTCAACTTAACATTTGCCTAAGGTCAGCAGGACTCTAACTTTAAACAGCATGAGCATTTCCTGTACATTTTGGTGGGGGATAAAAATCGTAACCATGATCCTAAGACACACTAAGACACACACACACACACACACACACACACACACACACACACACACACAGTAATGACCAATGTTTACAGAAGAAATAAAAACATTTTTGCATTTTCTTAATAACAGAGAAAAAGCTACAGAAACATTTAATACCAAAGCCTTACACACTGCAATCCTATATATATTTCAATCATTTGAAGTCACACTTTTAAACAATTCTGGGCTTGAAATTTCTAAATTGCAATTGATTTGCTTACCACCAACATTTACCTTCACAAAAATAATACTATATTATTGAGTTAAATAATGTACATTTTCCCAAATATGTTTATCAAGAGAAATCTAGCTTTAATCATATTAAAAACACTGATACATTTTAATTTTACAAAGTAGTATTTTCTGATTTTCCCTCTCATTAGTCCAATTTTCTCACTTGTTATTCTGTATTAGAAAGTAATTTTGATAATTTATTAACCCAAAATGCATACTTCAGTTAGAAGTCCCATTAAAAGATTTTTTATGGTTTTATTTTACTATTTACAAGCATTTGCATAGTACTTAATATTTTAAAATATACTTATTTCTAATTTGTAAATTTTACATTATGTCTTTGTCTAGACCTATGTCTAGGCAAAAATCATATAACCAAAACTATTTTATCATTTAAAATTTAGACATTTGCTATCAACAACTAACGATAAATATAAGAAAAGGTGTGAAATACAGGTGTTTACCTTAAAAAGGCAATGTGTCAAAACTGTTAAAAGTATTTAACAATTTAACAAAGAATTCAAACAATTTTAAAAATACATTCAAAAACTTTGTTTTAAAAGTATTTTTTAGGGGCACTTGGGTGGTTCAGTCAGTTAAGCGTCTGACTCTTCATTTTGGGTCAGGTCATGATCTCACAGTTCATGAGTTCAGACCCCAAGTCAGGCTCCCCACTGACAGCATGGAGCCTGTTTGGGTCTCTCTCTCTCTCTCTCTCTCTCTCTCTCTCTCTCTCTTTTTCTCAAAATAAATAAATAAATATTTTTAAAAAGACACTCAAGGAAAAATACATGAGCCAAAGATTTTGAATCTAGCCAGAATTTCACTTATAAAATAAGCCACTGATAGAATATTCGACCACGTAAAAACTCAGGGATTACTGTTCCTATGGCCCTTCCTGAGGAATCCGTTGGAGAGCAAGCTTCACACAATAGAGAAATGGCAGGAGAGGCTTCAATGCCAGAACACACAGTGTTAAAAACACCAACCTACAGAACTATGACAAGGATGTCACAGATATAACAGATATAACTGTGACAGAGTAGCATGAGTGGTTACATGTGTAGACAATTCAGATACAGTGGATCTCTTAAAACAGGGGTCAGAGGGGAGAGTACATGGGAAGTAAAATAACGTCACTGATTATAGTATTACAATAGAAATGGGGGGGAGTAGTGGCCAGGCAAGAAGAAACTAAGTTCAATATACTTCTCAGTAGGAAACCAACAGAAGGGACTGGAGTGGATATATGAAAGTATTAATACAAAGGAAACAAAATCATACAATTTCCTCAATACCAAAAGATCCACCAGAGTGTATGCAGAAGAACAAATGCAAGGGAAACAACCACACAGGGAGAGAGGTGAGCATGTGTGTGCAATATCAGAATTACAAGTTCTTTTAATACTTCTATGAATTGTTGGATTTAGTCTAAGCATAAAAGTTATATACGCTCATTGTAAAAACTAAAAAATGCAGAGAAAATAAAGAACCAATTTAAAGAAAGCCTGGGCGGCTCAGTCAGTTAAGTGTCTGACTCTTGATCTTGGCTCAGGTCATGATCTCAGGATTTATAAGTTTGAGCCCTGCATTGATCGGGCTTTGTGCTGGCAGTGTGGAGTCTGCTTGGGATCCTCTCTCTCCCTCTCTCATTGCCTCTCCCCCTCGCTCAAAATAAACAAGCAAACAAACAAATAATAAGGAAACAACCAATTTCACATTTTAATCAGTTGTCAGCATTTCCTCCCCAATGGGTTGTCTGTTCCCACCTTTCACCTATTTCTGCATAGGTGTGTGGGAGTGGGGATGTATTCTTTGTGATGGGGAAGGGTAAGAGTCCTCGGTAAATTTTTTTTTAATGTTTATTTATTTATTTTGAGAGCGGGTGGAGGGGCAGAGAGAGAGGTGAGAGAGAATTCCAAGCAGGTTCTGTGCTCAACGCTCCAGCACAGAGCCTGATGCAGGATCGATCTCACCAACCGTGAGATCACGACCTGAGCTGGAATCAAGAGGTAGATGCTTAACCGACTGAGCCACTCAGGCACCCCAAGTCCTCTGAAATTTTTTCTTGATTTGGACAATCTCCTATACTCACTACCTTAATCCCTAGTTTCACTTGTCGTATTTATGGCAAAAATCATCCCACTTAGTCATTTGCCTTTTAGTTTTTGCAATATTTAATGTCAGATGTTTTAAGTTACATGCAGACAAATCTATTAATCATTCTCATATGCATTATGTTAAACTGTTCCCTTTTCCCCACCGTATGGATGTATCAAACAATGGATGCACTCTCCGAGCTGGCACAGTACTCTGTCTCTACAGCACGGTCCCTGTGAAGACACCCATGGAGATGAGGAATGGCAGGCTGGAAACAGCTTTGCTACTGTCTTCAAATTAACTGAAGCCAGGCTATGCCTCAATAAGCGATTTCTTCTATCACCTACCCGATGGTTCTTACTCTCAGGTGACAGCGGCATGTGTATCTAACTAATGTCAGAGGACTTCCACCAAGTCCTAATGTCTTCTGGTGTTTACCTTCTACTTCCTTTACCGCTTGCTTGAAGGAGTCTTGAGCTGCTGTGAATACGTATTTTAATGTCTTGCAGATACTCTTCCTTCCTTTCTTTCAGTGGGCTCAATACATTCACTCATACAGTTTTTATTAGCCATTATATGTCAAAACTTGGCAGAACCTGGGAATGAAGACTGGTAGGTACTGGAGTAAAGAGGACATCTTCAGGACATGCCCAATTCAGAAAGTCTGGTTGAAAGGACTTTGTAGTGTGGGGCACTATCATCCACTGGTCTGTGTAACTCAGGACACAGAGGGAACCCAGTGGGGAGCAAGAGGAAAATGAAAGTGTCAACAAAGTACCGTTGACCAGTGTAATATATACACACACACAGCTCTGAAGGAAAATGTTTCACAGATAGTAAACTATCATAATAAATTGGGGCCGCATGGGTGGTGTTAAACAAGACACATATATATGTGTTTGTTGAACCAAACCAGCTCACTGATTACTGCAAAATAATATTTTATAAAAAATATCATTAAAATATCAAAGTACTGTCCTCTGTATCTCATTTGGTCCTCACAATATCTTTTTGCAGCACACTACTAGAAACTAGTAAGCTATGAGAGAGAACAAAATGAGAGTCGCGTGTTCAACAACATCGAATACTACTGCAGACTTCGATCTCCCAATCCACCACACTACTGTCTGATTTCCTTTTAAACGTCTGAATACAGTTTTAGAAAGAAAAATGCTGTTGGAATGAACAAACTCAAACTCAACGATATTTCAAAGCAATGAGATTATTCCAACAAACAACCACTGAATGAATGGAAATGTAAGAGCTCGGGAGCGTCACTGAATTAATGTTGTCCCTGAAAAGAGGCATCTTGAAATGCCTCTGTGTTTACTCATTCAAAAAACTACTGCTAGTCTGAATGCATGCTTCCAAATTATCAAAGTGAGAAAAAGACCATACATTTCAAGGTGCTGTACTAACGTAAGTAGGAACATCTTCCTGTAAACCATCACTTTCCTTTTCCTTCCAAGTGAGGTAACAGCACAGAGGAGAGTCTGAGATAACAGGAGCGCCCTTTATGAAAAATGAGTGGACCAGAACCTGGGGAAGGAAAACTAGAAATCACATCTTACCTCCTTTTCCATAAAGTCAAACTCTGCTGCACAGGTATACAATAAAGTATCAAAATCCTTGTAACTGAAGAATTTTGATGTTAATAAGTTGCCAATATGAGCCTAGGAAGGAATAAAGTGAGGCACCATTAGATTACGCCATATGGTGTAATAGTGCATTTTCATCTTAATAGCATTGAGAAATAGCTTTCACTACATTGGCGAGCTCGCTGTCCCCATGCCAGGCTTGCTTCTGCTAAAGAGCTGCAACTTCGTGGTTCTCCCTTCTTTTGCTGACAAATGGTAACTCCAACAACACCCTGCCTTCCACGATCCATCAACATACCAGAGCTTTCATCCTTAGGTTTTCCCTGCTCAGTGTGCTAAGCCTGATGAAATACACTACCCATCTCCTTTTCTGGAGCCTTCTAGGGAGGGCGGGCTTGGTAACACATACAGACATCTGTCAATCATAAGGAACAAAGTGCAATGGAGTGAAAGAAAAGGAGGAAACATTCATTCTGATTTTTGAAAAGGGGATTGAAAAGACTCTTTGAAAGGGGTGCCTGGGTGGCTTGGTTGGTTAGACTGTTGATTTCAGCTCCGGTCATGATCTCACAATTTGTAAGTTAAAGCCCCGTGTGGGGCTCTGTGCTGATGGCTTGGAGCCTGCTTGAGATTCTGTCTCTCTCTTTGCTCTCTTTCTCTCTCTCTCTCTCTCTCTCAAAATAAATAAATAAACTTTAAAAAAATGGCCAGGCCTTGCAATAAAATCCACCTTCTGCATGACGATCAATTTACCCGTGTAATTCTTTACATGTTACCAAGTGCTCTTACGTACCTCCTCTCATCTGCTTCCCACAAAAGTCATGTGAGGAAAGTGGGATTATTTGCATTTAACAAATGAGGAAACGTTGGCTAAATTTTCAATTCATTATTGTCTAAAAGAGTAAGGACCAAAGAAAAGGGGGAAATTATGTAAAACAAACAATAGCTAAAATCCTAAATGATACCTACATGAATGAAGTAGGAAGATTGGAGGAGAGGGGAACTAAATAAGGGGTGGTGGGAATGTGTTGAAAAATTCCAAAATACTCTATTTTGTTGGGGAGGAAATGCATGCTGAGAAGTTTAAGACATCAACAGGAAGAACATACAGTGCCTTAAACAGCATAAGAAATCTGTCTATCCAATGAAAAGGAGAAAAATCTAAAAAGCATGTAAAATAGTTGGAAACTGAAATACAATGGAAGAAATGTCCCAATATAATGGTAAGTGCCATATATTTAAAGAACTTAAATTCACAAATTAAAGGATAGATGCTCAAATTAGGTTTTAGGAAGAAAATTCAAATATATATTGTCTACAAAAGACATGTTTAACACAAAAGTACATAGAAAGGTTGAAAATAAAAGAGGAGAACAAGATATATTAGATAAACTGGACCAAAGAAATCTAGGTTAGCAATAGTAACATCTCACAAAGCTGAATTCAAGCAAAAAATACATGAAAAGAGACAGAATGACCTTATATGCTGGTAAAATGAACAGCAAAGCAAGGTCATATGTATCATGAACATATGTGCAGTTAACAGTATAGATTCAAAGTGTATCAAGAGCTGAAAAGAATGTAGAAATAGGTAAGAAGAAATAGGTAAGAATAGGTAAATTGATGAAGAAATAGGTAAGTTGACAGTGTTCATTGGAAATGTTAAATATTTCTCACTAAAATAGAAATATTTCTCACTAAAATAAATATTTCTCACTAAAATAGAAGGTTAACAAATGTTAACATAACACCTGAATAATAATATGCTCACAGAGAATACAAACTTCACAAGAGAGACTACATGCTACCCTTGAACATGGTAAACATTTTTTTAAATGTTCACATACCATACCACAATATATTTTAAAGAACTGATATAATACAAATTATTTTTTTCTAATCGTAAATGCAATAAAACTGGAAAACAGCTAACTAGAAATGGCTTTAAAAATCCTTTTGGCTAGAAGCTAACATAAATAGCATAAAACTTAATAACCTTCAGGCTAAAAAGAACACTAAATAGTTAATTTGTAAGATACACAAAAAGTACTACTTACAGGGAAATGTATAGCTTTAAATGCATTTATCAGAAAGAGAGGTTGAAAACAAAAGAGCCAAGCACTTTCCCTCGAGCATTAGAAAAACAGAACAGCACAAAGAAATAAGAAATGAGGATGACGGAATTTGTTGACAAAGAGAAATTCAACAAAACCAGAGGACTCAAAAAAGGTGGTACTTTGAAAATATTAATACAGTAAATAGAAAACAGGAAAAATAGCACACCCAAAAAAACCCCTCAAAAAACAGCTCTTTATAGGAGACTAATACAATATTGACTCTGAATCCAAATAAGAATAAATAAAAGAATGTAAAACCATTTCACATACATGCAAAAATATTAATTAGAATTTTCACTAATTGAATCCTGTAATAAATTTTTAATTTTTTAAACTTTTTTATTTATTATTTTTGAGAGAGAGAGAGAGAGAGAGGGAGAGAGAAACAGAGCACGAGTGGGAAAGGGGCAGAGAGAGAGACACACACACAGAATCTGAAGCAGGCTCCAGGCTCTGAGCTGTCAGCACAGAGCCTGATGTGGGGCTCAAACTCACAGTGAGGTCATGACCTGAGCTGAAGTCGGATGCTTAACTGACTGAGCCACTCAGGTGCCCCAGGCTATAATAATTTTTCTAAAAAATACAATCGTGGGGCACCTGGATGGCTCGGTCAGTTAAGCGTCTGACTTCAGCTCAGGTCATGATCACATGGTTCATGGGTTCGAGTCTGGAGTCAGGCTCTGCGCAGACAGCTCAGAGCCTGGGGCCTGCTTCAGATTCTGTGTCTCTCTCTTTGCCCCTCTCCCCACTCACATTCTGTTGTCTCTCTCTCTCTCTCTCAAAAATTAAATAAACATAAAAAAACTTTTTTTTAAATACAATCCATTTGATGACACATATGAAATGGGTAAGATTCCTCTAAAGACATAAACCACCAATAACTTCCTCAAAAAAGTGCATTTGTAGTAGAAAATTCTCTCATGAAGAAAAGTCCAGGCCCTGCAGGCTTCACTGTCAAATTCTACCATACACTGTAGGCAAAGAAATAATATCAATTCTACATAAATTCTCTTTGAAATAGAGAAGCTATCATTACCTTGAAACCAAAGCCAGATAAAAAAACATTGTAAGAAAATAAAACCACAGGCTAATCTCTCTCATAAATATAGACAAAAATCCTTAAAAATATTAACAACCAAATCCAAATCCAATATACAGAAAGAATACTACATTGTGAGCAAGTGAGGTTATCTGAGAAACACAAGACTGAATGAACAATTAAGAATCGATGGAAATGAGTACTTCCTATGTCAGAGAAGTTGACAAATCCTTTTCCCCAATAACAACTATAAAACTGGACAAAACTGCCAAAAACAACCATATCAGGTTCTAGAAACTGACCACAAGGCAAGCAAACTGAGAAGCACTCATTCATACAAGAGCTGATGAACTCTGAGTGGACGTAGAAGGCGTCTGCGGCATTCTTGCCTGGGCTGGCCCATCTGCCATCAGATCAGCACCACGCTTGGTGGGACCAATAGTCCCCGAGGCTGGGGCTGAGCATGAAAAGCAGAACCTTTGCTACTGGAGGGTCCTGACTTGTTTGGGGGCAGACAGCAAAATGCCTATGCCCAGAGATACTATTAACAAAAGTATGGAATGGCAGGAAATGAAAGGTGAAAGCTCACAGCTTTGCCAGCCTAGTATTTCATTACTTGTGCAGTGAACAGCGGACTGGAAGACTACCTAGAAATTTTAAAAAGATTCTGGAAATGAGAAAACCAGCAAGGAGGTAAAAAAGTTCTCACATCCCTGGTGGACTAGAAAGCTGCACACACAGGCAGGGATCCTCGAGCCCAAGCTCTCCACAAACCTATCACCAACTGGGAAGTGGTATGCAGATTCACGGAAGATCCAATAAGTCATGGAAGATAGGAAAAGATGGGGCAGACCTGATGTTCAGGTGAGAGTTAACATAGTAGGCCTGACTGCTATCTTTTGAAAACCCTGCTTGCAAAGCTGGCACCTGGCTGGCATCAGAGAACTTAGATTTCAGATGGCTCCTTCCACCCTAAGCGAGAATGAACAGTGGCTCACTGTGCCCAAATTGTACAAACCCAGGCCTATCCTTAGCACCTACATTCCTTCTGGGAGTCTGGAACTTTGAATTGTGTCAGGCCGAGGGTGCCTACGTTACCAGCTCCCAGTGAAAACTGTGTCACTGAGTACTGAGCTTCCCTGGTAGACAAGCTCAAGCTTCTACCAAGAAGAGTGTGACAGAAGCAGGATGTACTGAGAAATTGGCTCACTTGGCTCCTAAAGAACAGGCGAGTGTCTAATTATCTTAATAGAAAGGGGTGAATGAAAGTGCTTCTTGAGAGCTATGGGACCTTGCCATTCTCTTCCTCTGACCAATGTCAAAATTCAGAATTTATGAGCTGATGTCCTTGATCGGTGTTACAGATTCCTAGAAATATTAAAGTTGCAATTAAATTACTTCTGATTTGGAAATAACTATGGTTTGGTCCTGCTACAACATCAGGCTGTGACAGCAATGACGACATCACTTTAACCTGAATCAATACCTTAACTGGTTTGTCTTCTCCCAGGGAGGAAACAGATTCCGTTCACCCAGGACTTGGGCTCTTTCCTTTCCTGCTCATTCTCTGCGTCCTCACTGACTCGATCACCTTTTAGCTCTCCTCTTCGCAGGTGACTTCAGGCAGGAGCCTTCCCCTCTCCTCTATGTTTCTGCAGCTTTCTGTACTTGTTTTTTTTAACACAGCCTTCCTCATATTGTATCACAGTTGCTAGAAATCGTTTCCACCTCACACTAGACCGTGTCTTACTCAGTTTTGTGTCTCTAGGATGCATTCTACTGCCAGGCACAAAGCAGGCACGTATTGAATGAATGAATACGTACTGAATGATAATTTTAGACTCCAGTTTTATACTTTAAAAAGTCTTTCCACAGCTTGCAGATCATCCACTGAACAACCCAATTGTTCAATCTTTTTTAAGCAAAAAATTCCCTTGTTCTAATGAAAACCTATATAATTATCCAATGTGTAAGAAATTAAAGCTAAACTGCACTGGGTGGAGCGGGGGGGGACTTCCAGGATGATTGGGAAGTAGGTGGAGCCCACGGAAGACGCCTTAGAAGTCTCAGGACTTCACAAGACCCAGTGTCAAAACTACAGCTTTAATCTATTATGGTTAGAGGAAAGACAGCCTGTTAAAATAAATTACAGAAAAAAATACATGGTTTACTTTTGCTGGTTGCTGTGTTGCTTCTTTTTTAATTAATGTGTTTACTAAAACACCAAAATAAAATAGGCAAAGCAAAATTATGCAAGGAGGAATCCTTAAAGTTATTAAGCAGATTTCCATCCTACCCAGATACCAAAACAGAACAGACAAGAAAAACCCTTCTCTTCTCAATAAGGCTCACTTGGATTAAATTATCTACAATTTAGGTATAAATTATAAATTACCTATAATTTAGGTATAAATTAGGTATAAATTATAAATAAACCTTTCACAAGCACTGACTGGGAAACCTGGGATGGGAGGAATGAGGCTATAATACAGTCTATAGATTCAGAGGCTCTGAAGATGGCATACTGATGTGTTACCAAGGGGAATTATGAAGAAACCAGAGAAAAATGACTATATGGACCTTAACATTTGAGCTTAGGACTCTAGAGCTTTCTTGCTTTAAAATTTTAAAATCTTTATGATACAGAAGGATAAAATAACAGAATTGTGTCAAGAAATTAATATTGGAGAATAGAGACTATATTATGATACAGAAGGATAAAATAACAGAATTGTGTCAAGAAATTAATATTGGAGAATAGAGACTATACACAGAGTCACATTTACTTTCTATTATAGTAAATAGATAAAAAAAAATAAGTAAATAGACTTCACATTAGAATCTGGCTTAAAGAGTGGTACTTTAATAACTCAGGTAATTCATTCTTAGCCTGTCTGATTCTTTTAAAGTCTTTCAAGTTTAAGCAAAAATGCACTTACATCGTCTGCAATGCCAAAGATTTTAGATGTCAAATACTTGAGTACGACAGTTCCAAATAACCAAAAACATCCTTGGATAACCTACAAAAGAAAAACATAATAAATCAAAAATAAATTGATGCTTCTGATAGCCATTCCTTGCATATAATGGAGGAAGAAAAATATAAATGCTTTAATCAACTGTGAAATAACTAGCTCCATACCCAAGAAAAAATATGCTAAACAATGTAGCTTAAAGAATGCTACTCCAAAATCACCAAAAATAAGAATATATACATACAATATTATCAACATTATAATAATTATAGGAGATTTATACGGAATTACAGTTAAATTCCCTTTGTACTAACAGTTTCTACACACGCACTGCTCCCCTGAAACAAACATGGGTGATAAAATAAGTAAAACTAGAATTCTTCACTTATCCAATATTAATTTTAACTTGCCACATGAAAACGGCAATTTGGCACATTAAAATTGAGCCCTAATTATGTCATAAAGCTGTTAGATATCTTGCATTACATAAAAATAGATAATTTCCTTAAAAGTAAAACATAAAATCAAAGATACATTTTAGAGAAGGAAAAAGTTACACATTCAAATAGATTGATTCTTACCCATAAACTAAGTTCAGATACATTCATTTTCAGGAAATGTGGTTTCATTTCCAGTATACCCTTCATGGAGAAAGTAACATAGCATGCAGTTAATACTTATATACATAAATTCAAGCACCAAAAACCACTTATAATAAGACTCTCTAGAATCTAAAACTCAGCACATTGTCAATGTTCCATATAGCATTACCACAAGTTCAATGACTTTAAGCAACAGTCCTATTTTATCCAAAGTAGATTAGGTTAGTTAGTGACTTTGTAAAATTGAAAACAAATTACCATACATTTCTACAACTGATTTTACATCTCTGATTTACCTAAGAATCAATATAATATATAATAGAGTATAATAACATATATAAAGTATATAATAATTTCAGAATTTTAGACAGTATCTTATAGTCATAAAATTTTACTTAAGTTAAATATTATCAACTCTTAGAATAAACTACAAATGAGTTTTTAGTGGACCAACCAAATACTTCTCCTCTATCAAATCTTTGCTCTCTCCTGGACATGAATAGATTCCCAAAGTATATTACCTATAGGGGGCTAAATGCACTCGTAACTTGGCAAAAGTACGGCTACAGATTAAAACATAAATAAACACATGAACCCAAATTAAATCTTTTCAGAAGTTTCTGAATATCTGAGAACACAACAGGTGATAGGATTAAGGTTTCAAAGTGATAACTACAAATAAAAATAGGAAATGAGTGTTTATAGTTGAATATGCATAAATATGCTATATTCTGTAACTGTGGGCATCATTTATTTTTATACACACCCAAATAGGAAAAATACATAAATACACTTAATTCATACCTAAGACACACCTCAGTGTCAAGCAGCTAAAAGGAAACCTGACACACTGTGGGTCCTGGACTGAACTGAAGTTTCCTGTAAAATGTACTTAGGTTAGATTTTATTGGTACCTGAATACAAGTACCAAGAGTCATGTGCTTTAATATAAGTGATAGCAGGACTTGCCTGTGCACACATGTAAAATATAGAACGGAGTACACTGTTAACATTTCCTGATTAGAAACAGAGTTCACTGACTGTAAGAACTATCATTAATCTCAAACTACAGCAACTCACTTAATGATTTTTTTTTGTCATTGTTGAAAACGCAGCATCACCATATGCTAATTACTTATACCTGCAACTAAGTATACCCGAGCCACACAACCTGAAAAAAGGGTAGCGTGGTCCAGAGTGGGAAGAGGCATATTTCTGGGGAAAAGGATCTTAAGTGTTATTTGTGAAATGGGGCAAAGAAATAGGAAGTTCCCAATTTGTTCATGAGTTCTAGAAATCAAGAAAGCCAAAATAATCTGAGTAACTTAAACAATTATTCAAAGAGAATATATTTCAATTAAGAGAGTACAATACACTTTTGTCTTCAGGAAAGCAGCCTAATGCTAAAGCACATGCACTTTTAAACACAGGAATAATATTTTTCCTCTTAGGTACACTAAACATTATAATGGTGAGATCCATGAATAAAAAAGGCATACCCACCTCTGGAAGTCCTTAAATTTAGGAAGATTTATATTTAGAAGGTCATCCTGCCAAAAGTGGCAGAAGGAGTTAGACGACCTTTCACCATTTGTTCCAATTCTAGCAGAGAGTCTCCCAATAATCTAAACCTGCTCTCAGTAGTGATTTAGCAAAATACAACTGAATCATCACCTGACTGAAACTATCTAAATATTTCACACAAATAGAACAGGAAAAAAAAAAACAAAAAACTAAGAGAACCCAGGGCCCCACACCTCTGATCACAGCAAAACCAGGAGAGACTACTGCGAAGTGCCACAAGGAGGCAAGGGGGGTCAGCGAGTGGAGTAGGAATAGGATAAAAACTGCAAAGAGGGGAGGAAACAAGAACAAGAAGAAAGCGTGAAACCTTTCTCAAGTGAAACCTGGGACCAAAACTTAGGTGACAGAAAAGACAAGGAAAGAGAAAGGGCAAAGTAGAGGTATGAGGCAAGGGGCTATGTTTTCCAGTATTAACTCTTTTGTTTCTTTCCTGTTTGAAAAGTGAGTACTGGAATACTCTATCACATATAGATGAATTCATTAAAACACCTCAGGTGATTCTTATAGAAAATAACTCATGAATCCCAAGCCAGTGGTTAAAAAAACTGGTCAGTCATTAGTTTCAAAAACAGCCATATACTTAAGAGGCACTTACCCAAATAATTACCAAAGAGGAAGCATAATAAGAAGTTAATAACATTGAGTTTCCAAACATCAAAACAAAACAAAGTGCAAGAGAAATCTGGAAAAATCCAAGAAAAATATAATTAATGCACATAAAAAACACTGATTTTTATTCTTAAAATTGCACATGCCCATGATGAAATTCAAACCATTCACAAGAGAACAATGAAAGCAGCTCATGTTCTATCCCACACTTCAAAACCCAAAAGATCGCCACCATCAACAGTTTCCTGTGCATCCTTCCACATAGTCACATGTACAAATTCCAGTTTGTATTTTTTAAAAACCACAAATGGAAACTTGGCCCATAAGCTATGCTACTGCTTGCTTTACTCTGACTTTGTTTCCGAGAGCTTTCCAGGAATCCAAACCAATCTAATTCATTCCATTGAATAACTGAAAAAAGTACACCACTCTAAAGTGGTTCCATAATTTACCGAACAGTCCTAGGACTACTGCTGAACAGGTAAGTACCTTCCAGCTTTATTTTGCTGCTATTTTGCTTTTCCTGTTGCAAACACCGTTATGATAAGCATCCTTAGGTGTATATCTTATATACATGTCCAACACTCATGAGATAAATTATTTTATTTTTATTGCCATAAAAAATATTGTACCAATTTACCCTCCATCAATGGGATATGAGAGCTCCTGCTGATACACACTCCTGCCAATTCTTTTAAATGTTTGACAATCTTTTTTTTTTTAAGTTTTTAAGTTATTCAGAGAGAATGATCTTTTTTTTTTTTTTAAGTTTATTTATTCAGAGACAGAGACAGAGAGTGTGCATGCAAGCTGGGGAAAGGCAGAGAAGGAGACAGAGAATCCCAAGCAGTCTCCGTGCTGTCAGTGCAGAGCCCAACTCGGGGCTCAAACTCACGAACCAGGAGATCATGACCTGAGCCGAAATCAAGAGTCAGACGGTCAACCGATGGAGCCACCCAGATGCCCCTATTTGACAAGCTAATATAAGAAAAATGTTGCCTCATTATTTCACTTTTCCATTCTTTTAATACTGGGTAGATGCACTATCTTTTCTTCTATTTGTTGTTTTTGTTACTGTGTGTCTGAATTGCTTATTCCTACTGCCCATTTTTCTACTGGGTTTCAGCTATTTTCTTTAAGAGCTCTCTTTATATATTATGAAAAAAATCTCTCCTTATCAAACAAACATACTGTAAATATTTTTCCCAGTTCATTTTTATCTTTGTGGCATTTCTGTATTATGATTGTTTTCCAAATTTTTATGATCATCAAATTTATCATTCATTTCCTTTAGGTCTTCCATTATCAGAAAAGCTTTAAAAATAAAATAATCCATGTTTTCTTCTAGAAGTTTTTTGAGCCATATATATGAATTTCTATCCGAATTTTAGAATCAGCTTAAGTTTCAAAACTGACATTTTTATTAGAACTGTTTTATTCAATAACATATATCACATATTTATAGCTATAATCTGTCAACTGTTGAATCTTTAGATCCAAAAATACCACATTGCTTCCATTTCTCTAAGTGTTCCTATACTTATTCATTAGCAGAGTATAAAATTTTCTTCATGGGGCGCCTGGGTGGCGCAGTCGGTTAAGCGTCCGACTTCAGCCAGGTCACGATCTCACGGTCCGTGGGTTCGAGCCCCGCGTCAGGCTCTGGGCTGATGGCTCGGAGCCTGGAGCCTGTTTCCGATTCTGTGTCTCCCTCTCTCTCTGTCCCTCCCCCGTTCATGCTCTGTCTCTCTCTGTCCCAAAAATAAATAAACGTTGAAAAAAAAAAAAAAAAAAAATTTTAAATTTTCTTCATATAGATCCAGCATGTTAAGTTTACTTCAAAGTATATTATTTCTGTTGCTATTCTATCAGGAATATTTTTTCATCATGTTTTCTGACTGCATAAAAAAATTATGGTAAATATACAGAAATGAATATAATCTTTTATTATTTCTAGTAGTAGTTTATTAACTTTGGTTTTTTTAGGTATTCAAAATCATATCACCTGCAAATAATATTTCTTTGTCTTCCCTTTATTTTTGAAAGTCTTATTTTTTAATCAATTGTATTGTTTGATATTCTTTCAACAAAATTAAGTAATAAAAGTGACAATAGGCATTATCTGTCAAGCTTCTGGCATTAATGGGAATAGTTCTATTGATGCATCATTTTGTGTGATGCTACTAGCTTTTGAAGTATATGTATATATTTAAAATTTCAATGAAGGGGCGCCTGGGTGGCTCAGTCGGTTGAGCGACCGACTTTGGCTCAGGTCATGATCTTGCGGTTTGTGAGTTCGAGCCCCGTGTCGGGCTCTGTGCTGACAGCTCAGAGCCTGGAGCCTGCTTCGGATTCTGTGTCTCCCTCTCTCTCTGCCCCTCCCCCGCTCATGCTCTGTCTCTCTCTGTCAAAAATAAATAAACATTAAAAATTTTTTTTTAATTTCAATGAAATTTCCATCTATTTTCATTTGATTACGATCTTAAAATAAGAAATAGATATTGACTTTTATTAAATACCTTGATAGCATCACAGGAAAAGATCATATTGGTGATCTTCTAAAAATATATTGATGTGATAAATTATATTAATATAATTTCTAATGTCAAACCTTTCTCACATTCCTGGAACGAACTTAACTTTTCATGGTACATTATTCACATACACTTACTAAATGGGTAAGGAGCCAAATTCTCAAAATTTTATGACAATACCTTTTTCCCATAACTGCTAAAATTTAAGACTAATTCTAAACTTTCCCAATCAATTCTGGCAAAAATTAGCAGAATAACATCACTTTGAATAAACAGATTCATAACCAACAATCAGGTAAGGCCATGTCAAGGGTATTCAAGAAAAAAATTAAGGCAGTATTAAAAAAGGAGGTCCTAAAGGTCTGCAGAGACATTTGCGATCCATTCCCACCTCAGCAGCCAGTCTGGTCACTTCCTGCTCAAACCCTCCAAAAGCTTTGATTGTCACTTTAAGGGAAAGCCAAAGGCCTTACAAACACCTACGGAACTTCTAGGGCCTTCCCCGCTAACACCTGGAACCTCATTTCACATTACCTTTCCCATCTCACTCCAATCCAGCCACATCTTGGACATGCAGGAACATACCGGGGACACCCCCATCTCAGAGCTTTCGTACCCGCTGTCTCTCTTAACCTAACAGACGCTACCTCCACTCCCTCAGCTATCTCTATGTAACCTTCTCAGTGAGGCCTTATCTTTGCACCCTTTTCAATTCTGACCTCCAGTACACACTCAGCACATTTTTTGTCTGCTTTCTTTTCCTAATACCTTTGGAATTAACATACTGTTTATCTTACATATTTGCTTTCTTTGTACTCTAGAACACAAGGTCCAGGGGCGCCTGGGTGGCTCCGTCGGTTAAGCATCCGACTTTGGCTCAGGTCATGATCTTATGGCTTGTGAGTTCAAGCCCCGCATTGGGCTCTGGGCTGACAGCTCAGAGCCTGGAACCTGTTTCGGATTCTGTGTCTCCCTTTCTCTGCCCCTCCCCTGTTCATGCTCTGTCTCTCTCTCTCTCAAAAATAAATAAAAATTAAAAAAAAAAATTTAGAATACCAGCTCTAGAAGGGAAGGGTCTCTTTCTTTTTATTGTTTTTTTCACTGCTCTATCCTTAGAACCCAGGAAATGTTTGACAAACAACTCATTGCTCAAAATCATCAGTGAATTCAAATTTGAGGGAAAAATTTTGAAAATTTGAAAAAATAAGAAAATTAAGAACTTAAAAGGTGCAGAATAGAGATTACGAATTATTTAGTATTTGTCTTTTTTTGAGTATCTGTATTTTTAGTAGGTTAAAAAAAATAAGACAACACTGTGAATGACTTGTTAGTGAACTTTTTTTTTAAGTTTATTTATTTTGAGAGAGAGAAAGCACACAAGCGAGTGCAAGCAGGGGAGGAGCAGTGAGAGAGGGACAGAAAGAATTCCAAGCAGGCTCCGTGCTGATGCAGGAGCCCCCATGAACCATGAGATCATGACCTGAGCTGAAACCAAGAGTAGGATGCTTAACGGACTGAGCTACCCAGGTGCCCCATTATGTTAGTGAACTGTAAAACTTAGATGATATGGGACAATTCCTAGCAATGCAAAAGTTATAAAAAACTATTCAAGAAAGAAATCTAAACTGTCTTATTATCATGAAACAAGTTAGATCAGTAATTTAAAATCTGTCCACAAAGAAAACAACAGGTCCATATAGTTTAATAGGCAATATCACCAAACTTTCAGGGAATATTCCTTCCAATCTTAAATAAAATCTACCACAGAAAGAAAAGGTAGAGACAACTCACAATTAAATTCTATGGGGCTAGAATAAATCTGATATAAAAAACCATCAAGTGTGGCTGGAGCATTCTGGGAGAATAGCAGGTCTGCTCACCTAAACAACAACTGCACTGGCCAAATCTGTCTGATGGAACTGTTCTGGAACTCGGGAGTCTATTAAGAGTTACAACTTCCAGGAGAACTCTTCAATGGGAAATTGAGTTAATTTGAGTCCATTTCAGCTCTTACCTCAACAGCAGCTACCCATCGAGACACAAACAGTCCTGCACAAGTTCAAAAGCATAGGCAACAAAAGCAAAATAAACAAGCGAAACTATATCAACCTAAAAAGCTTCTGCATAGCAAAAGAAATGATCAACAATATGAAAAAGCAACTTACAGAATGAGAGAAAATATTTGCAAACCATCTAGCAAAGTTAATATTCAAAATATGTAAGTTTTTACAACTCAATAGTCAAAGAAACCCAAAAGCCCACATAATCTGATTAAATATGGGCAGAAGACCTGAACAGACATTTTTCTAAGGAAAACATACAAATGGCCCACAGATATAAAAGTTGCTCGGGGCGCCTGGGTGGCGCAGTCGGTTAAGCCTCCGACTTCAGCCAGGTCACGATCTCGCGGTCCGTGAGTTCGAGCCCCGCGTCGGGCTCTGGGCTGATGGCTCGGAGCCTGGAGCCTGTTTCCGATTCTGTGTCTCCCTCTCTCTCTGCCCCTCCCCCGTTCATGCTCTGTCTCTCTCTGTCCCAAAAATAAATTAAAAAAAAAAAAAAAAAAAAAAGTTGCTCAACATCATTAATCATTAGGTAAATGCAAAACAAAACCACAATGAACATCACCTTACACCTGTTAGAATGACTATTATAAAAAAGACAAGAGATAAGTGTTGAAGAGGATGTGGAAAAAAGGAACCCTTGTTTTCTGTTGGTGGGAATGTAAATTGGTACAGCCACTATGGAAGATAGTATGGAGGTTTCTTAGGAAATTAAAAGCAGAACTACCATATGATCCAGCAATCCCAAAGAAAGAAAATGAAAACAGGATCTCAAAGAGGTATCTGTACTCCCATATTCACTGCAGCCTTATTCATAAGAGCCAAGACATGGAAATAAAATAAGTTTGCATCAATGAGTAAATAGATATTGAAATTGTGATGTGTGTGTGTGCATACACACACACACACACATATATACGCAATGCAAAAATTATTCACCCATAAAAAAAGGAAATCCTTCCATTTGCATCAACATGGATGGATCTTGAACACATCATGCTAAGTAAAATAACACATTAAGAAAAAATAACTGGCACAGTTAAAATCATAGACATAGAAAGCAGAATGGGGGTTTCCAGGAGCTGGAGGGGAAGGAGGGGAATAGGTAATTATTGTTTAATGGGTATAGAGATTCTATCTCGAAAGATGAAAAGAGTTTGAGAGATGGTGGTAATGGGTGCATAACAATGTGAATATACTTAATACCACTGATGGGTACACTTAAAAAGATTAAGATAGTGAATGTTACATTATGTATATTTTACCACAATAAAAAAATGGAAAAAATTTCTGTTTGGAAATAATTATTTATTTTCCTTTATATAACTATAGGGATTTAGGAACTTGTAAAGTGATAACGAAAGAAGGTATTTCACAGTAAGAAACTAGTTCCGTAGTTAGTAAGTCACATCATAAACCATATACCATTCACCCAAGACAGGTTCTACTACAAATAAACCTGAGTAATGTTAGTACTTTTTTAACTGTAATTGAGTCAAACACCTTACCCATAGTCACCTGTGTGACCCTGTGACTGACCAACTCTAAATGCTAATTATTTTTTTTAAATGTTTATTTATTTTGAGAGAGAGAGAGAGACAAAGCGAGCAGGGGAGGGTCAGAGAAAGAATCCCAAGCAGGCTCCACCCTGTCAGAGCAGAGACAGACATAGGGCTCGATCACACGAACTTGAGATCATGACCTGAATGGAAATCAAGAGTTGGACATGTAACCGACTGAGCCACCCATGTGCCCCTACACAATTATTCTGATTTTTGCTGCAATGTAAAAACAAAAAACAAAAAACAAAAAACACCAAAAAACGATATTAAACAGTTTGGGGGGGGGGGAAAGGCAAGTGTAACAAAAGGATAATTACTGTCTAATCCCATTCATGAAGAGATTTAAAAAGAGATAAAAAAAAGAGATTTAAAAAATTCATGAAGAGCAAAATGAATCCAGTAATATATAAAAATTGTATTTAGTCCATAAAAGCAAGGTTTCTTGCTGTATAATATCAATTAATATAATTTACCACAGTAACATATTAAAGGGAAATATACACAGGATCATCTAGACAGACACTTTAGAAAAGCATTTGATGAAACTTAGCTTTTATTAATTTCTTTTAAGAGGTGCTCAAAGCTTGAGGACATGTTAGAAAGACAAAGAAGCCAGCTTTACGTAGCTGGCCAAATCAGGAACAAGTTAAGCATAAAAGCATAAAAATAAATAATGAAAATGGTGGATTATACTGCAATGAATAAAACAGATGCCATTTTCTCTTGGACATAAGAGAGAAAGTGGTAAGAGATTTGAATAGGAACGTCACAAAAAAGGAAGCACAAAGGGCCCATAAACACACGAAAAGATCTTTGGCTTTATTGACAATCAGAGAAAATGCAAATTAAGGCCATAAGATACCATTTTATACTCACCCGAAAGACAAAATAAAAAAAGGATGTACAATAATATGAGCTATATATTATCCATTACTGTTTGAGGTAGTCTAATCATTTTTGAAAAACAATACAGGATTAAATTAAAAAGCTGAACATGTATATAATTTACCACCCAGGAGTTCTACTGTTAGGTAAATACCCTAGAGAAATTCTTAATATATATGCCTCAGGAGGTACATGTGACAATATACAGCATTATTCATAAAAGAAAAAAGAAGAGGAAAAAACCTAAATGTCTTTCAACAAGAAAATGGGTAAATAAATTGTGCTTTGTTTATACAATGGAAAGTGCAAAGCAAAGAAAATGTCTGAACTCCAGTAACATCAAAATCTCAGAAACCTAAGTAAAAATGTAAGTCTCATAAACAGATACCATTTTTACAAACCTTAAAAACAATACTAACCTATAATAAAAAGGGTATATTATTCAGGAATACATAAAAGGTAAAGTCACCAAGAAAAGCAAGTTAGTTATAATTTAACAAGTCAGGAGACTGATTATCCCTAGGAGAAGTGAGGGGGATGTATCTAGGGCACACAAGGATTTCCAAGTAATGACGGTTCTATTTTTCAGTTAGAGGGTGGGCTCATGCTTGTTAATTTTACAACTGTACTCAAAACTTCCCTATATATTATAATGTCCTTTTATAGAGAATAAAAAACAATAATGGCATATTATAATAACATCAAAATTATAGGGAAAAGAAAACATTAAATTTTAAAAATTAGTGACAATGACAGATACTCTTGAAGAATAAACATTCATCAAAATAAACCATCCAGCGCCTTAGGACCTTTGTTCTAACTGTTCCATGACATCTACTTAGCTAACTCCCTCTCCTTCCAATCCTTGCTTTCCTCTCCTCTTCTCCCTAAAGACCTGCCCTAACTACTTACTTGATATCTTAATCTCCCACCACCTAAGACTGGCACTCCTGAAAAAATTAAAAATAGAGAACTACCCTATGACCCAGCAATAGCACTACTAGGAATTTACCCAAGGGATACAGGAGTGCTGATGCATAGGGGCACTTGTACCCCAATGTTTATAGCAGCACTTTCAACAATAGCCAAATTACAGAAAGAGCCTAAATGTCCATCAACTGATGAATGGCTAAAGAAGATGTGGTTTATATATACAATGGAATACTACTTGGCAATGAGAAAGAATGAAATCTGGCCATTTGCAGCAATGTGGATGGAACTGGAAGGCATTATGCTGAGTGAAATAAGTCAGTCAGAGAAGGACAGATATCATATGTTTTTACTCATATGTGGATCTTGAGAAACTTAACAGAATACCATGAGGGAAGGGAAGGGAAAAAAAAAATTTACAGAGAGGGAGGGAGGCAAACCATAAGAGACTCTTAAATACAGAGAACAAACTGAGGGTGGATGGGGGAGGTGGGTAGGGGAGAGGGGGAAATGGGTGATGGGCATCGAGGAGGGCACTTGTTGGGATGAGCACCGGGTGTTGTATGTAAGCCAATTTGACAATAAATTATATTAAAAATTAAATTAAAAAAAAAAAAAAAAAGACTGGCACTCCTGATCGCCCTGAGGTACCTTGATTTGTTCTTTTCTTTTTTTCTACAGTTCTGTGTCACCTTCTATTTTTTTTTTTAATTTTTTTTAAGGTTTATTTTCATTTTTGAGACAGAGAGAGACAGAGCATGAACAGGGGAGGAGCAGAGAGAGAGGGAGACACAGAATCTGAAACAGGCTCCAGGCTCTGAGCTGTCAGCACAGAGCCCGACGCGGGGCTTGAACTCATGGACCGTGAGATCATGACCTGAGCCGAAGTCGAACGCTTAACCGACCAAGCCACCCAGGCGCCCCCTGTGTCACCTTCTAATACTATATACTTTGCCCATTTACTGTGTTCATTATTTACCCTCTGTGCTCTCGCATTCCCCATTCTCCCAGAATGTGATTAACATGGATGCTGGGATCTGTGTAGTTCTAGTCTCAGGTACAACCCACGTGCCTGGATAGTTGGTGCTCAGAAATGAACATTCCACTTCATTTTATAACAGAAGGCTCCTGGATAATACACTATTCTATGTTTCTCTCTCACGAATTCTCTCTTTTACTTGTAGCAAGTCAGGCACAATCTCAAACCAGATAACATGACCCAAATTAAAATTTTCTGGGTGGCCTATTTTAAAACATGGTCTGTTAATTATATCACAATATTTGAATGACACTTTTTTTAGTTATGGAATCCTATTATGAGTTTCAACCATGTGTATAACAAATAGTAACGAGGAGTTTAAGGTCAAAGTAAATCGAAAAACAAAAAATTTAAACCATTACCATGTGTATATAAATGATCTTCCGTAATTTGCATACATCAATGTATCCCACAACATATACTGCAAATAATGATGCAATCTGAAATTTAAGAAGAAGTTAAATTATAAATAAAAATTACATACATAATGAATACCTATAAGAATGAAAAAAGATTATTTTTTGTTTTTTCTCACTTTGATTTGTATTTATATTAAAAGGAAATTCTTTAGTTTCTCTCTTACCTGCCAATTTACTATTGAATATGGTCAATATATAAATATAGCAAATATTGATGTTTTTCCTTCCATACACAGCTGTCTTACATAACCATGTAAATTTTCTACTTTGTGGATTATTCAACACAATACTCATTATAATGTCAGGGTGACTCTACTGTCAACATGTACAATTACAAAGTGCCTTGCCCAATCAAAAAATATAAAAATTTAATTATAATGTATGATAATTAATACATAATTGGGAAAGGTACATTGAACTCAAAAGTAATCATGTAATGAGTGTGTGTGTAAAAATGCATTAAGTTCTGCTTATTAGTCACTCTTTACAAGAATCTCCATTAGTGTTCTCTGTCATATAAATATTCAAGTACTTGTTATAATCAAATTTATCAAATTTCAAATTAGAAGGATAATTTTCACTACTTTTAACTTTCTTCACAGTTTTGAAGAAACCTGCATATATATTTACCAAGAATTCAAGGAGTACTGGAGTTATTTAGATGAATTAATTGATTAAATGATAACAATGTACCTCTTCATAAAATACAGTTACTCGGTCAAACAATGACTCTCCACCCTTCTTCATGGAGAAAGCAACTCAGATTAAATTCCATGCTTCCCCTACCACACAAACATGGTACAAATGAGCTGTAAAGTGGCTGAATGCTTAAACACAGAACTTAAAATTTCATTCATCAAATTATTTATCTCCAAAATGATCTACAACAAATTTTCTCATTAGCAAGAAAAACAAGATTTCCCTTTACCAGGAATTTACCCAAGGGGAACACTGCATTGCCTAAGGATGAGACTAATAAGACATGGTAACTCGGAGGAAGTGTGCCTCGTTATTCAACATAAGCCCCTCACTCCGTGCAACGCCTTCCCCCACTCACCACCCCCCTAAAAAAAAACAACAACGCAGGTTAGCACCCCTAGCTGGAAGCAACGGCAACTCTCCCTTTCCACCCCAGAGCCAAGCAATACACAGCAGGCCTACAAGGGTAGACTCTTAAGGAGTGTCTCTCAGGGCCATATTTAAGCAGACACATTTAAAATGTCACCAAGCTAAAGGAAACAAGGGAGCCTAAAAGGTAAGATCAAAGAAAGAATAAAATACAAATAGAGCCTCTTTTTAAAAAATAATGATAAAAGCACCTGACCTTACTGGCATCTTGCTAAGTACCAGCAATGTGTTAAGTCTAATATGCATTCCCTCATCTGATCCTAACCCAATAAAGTAGGTTCTTTCATTTTCTCTATCTCACAACGGAGAAAACTGAAACTAAGCAAAGTTAAGCAGTTTGTCTAAGTCAAGCGGCTAGTGGACAGAGTTAGGAATCAAACCCAGGTCTTACTTCATATCTCAAGCAAGACATTTCCAAGATTACAAAGCAACTCTTAATCTGCTTTATATGAATAGGAAGATGGCAAGCACAATGAGGGAGCAGAAGTAGCTGGGGGCGGGGAGCAGCATAGGGAGAGACCACCCACAATTCACTCCCTCTCTCAGCAAGCACCTTCACCTTGCTTCATATACTTCTATTTGAAGGGAGAAGGGGGCAAGAATGCACAGAAAAATGATAAATTATAGATTGGTGGGGGAGCTCTATAAATAAGAACTGTTTAGCTCCCTGTCCTATGTTATCCTGCGTGCATTTATGCCCTGGGTAAAGAATGTACAGCGTTATTCATAAAAGAAGTACATTTATTTAAGAGAAATACTTAAAGTTTCAGCGCTGGTCCTCTTTTAAGCACACTAGCAACACCGAATAACAAATATGAGTAGGCTCATCAGTTTGAGTTCAATAAAGGCACTCCACTAGTAAGCCAATAAGGAGCACTCACTAATACATAAATGTTACATATTTCCCTATCTTGAACTTTCTTTAAAAGTATTAACTAAAAAACATTTTAGGACTTAGAATCATGTAATATCTCAGTTCTATAATTTTACACAAGTGAGTACACATAATCAAACACTGAGCTTAATTCCATTTAAAACTGTAAGCACCGTACCTGAGTAAGAAGCACAAACTGAGCAAACTGCCATGGAAGCATGAAAAATACATTGGAAATGCAGAGTGCAATCAGGCTTCCTCTATAAAGTTTTGTAGCCCTTGGGAAGATAAAATAAATATGAGTAAGTTTAACCACGAGATATTCTAGCACGGCCCCGAAATGCTGCCAATTAGTATCCTTAAACATAATCTGGTTATAACATAAACCAGACATGAAATGAACATATGGGTTAGAAATTATACTCCCTGACACTCAATTCCAACACCTTTCCATGAACAAAACAAAGCTTGCCAGAGAGAAAGGGCAGTTGGGTCAGTATATCCGTTGAATTTTTTCAAACTGTATTTCGGCAAATTTATAACCAAACATATTTAATGCTCCATCCCAATAGCTTCATTTGGAGAGTCAGAAGATGTGTATAAAAAAGTAGCATATTCTAAGTGCTAAGTATTCTGCAGATAAATTGAATTCCGAATACGGGCTGAGTAGAGGGAAAATCTGTGGAGGGTGTGGGATAAATGTTGGGTCCTGCCCAGGGAGGACCCAGAGGAGAGAAGAGAAGAGAAGAGAAGAGGCAGCAAAGGCAAGGGGCCACTGTGGAGCACCCTTAGAGGCTTCACTTTCCTGACTTGTAATTTAGGGGACCTTCAGGAAGGTGAGGCAATTTTATCTTTCGTGCTAGTTTTGAGAAGTACTTTTCTCCTAAATCAGTGAGCCAACGAGAAGCCCCCAAGATGTCTAACATCTGCGCAAAGTGAAGTGTATATGCTAACACAATGCAGTATACACCTTAAAGAGATCCTCCTCAGGATAAACCTACCTGGGGCACTGAGCGCCACCACAAAATGCCTTTCTTTACTTCCTTAAGCATCCCGTTTCTGAGGACATCTCTCTCTGCTCTTCTAATCCAACTCTTTATATCATGTCCCTATATCAAGTACTTTTAAAATCCAGGTAACCTTTTTGTGAGCTATGAAATCAATTTATTAGCTACAAACCTGTAATTTTTAATGGAGTGAATACATCCCACATTCGGAGAGGGGCCTGTCTACCTAAGGGACAAGGCCACATAATGGCTCTAGTCCTGCTGAGGTTGTCACAGGTGGAAATGGATCGTCCAAACGGTTTTGGTGTAACAGATTTCAACCAGCTTCTCCTACATTCTGCCGATCGTCGAAGGGAGTTCTTAGTCTGAGTCATCTTCAGAGTTTCGTCAGGCTTTGTTCTATTTTTTTCGCAGTCCCCATTTTGTTTAATTTTTACCCTCTGAATCAAGGCAACATCCATCCAAACTCAATATTCATCGACACAAAGGAGAGAGAAGTGTTCTTGGTCCTACTCTCTTCCATTCATACGGTGCGTGAATCTCTGTGAGGTCTCTAGCTGAAGGCCAGATGAACATGAGAAAGCCCAATCCAATCCTGAACTTCCAGCAGGAATTCTCCTAGTAAGTGTATCTCCGGTCTACTGAGTGGTTTCTTTTTATGCTTACTGTCTGATTCTAGGGGATGCTAAACACATACAGGAAGAATTACACGCGTGAACGTACCTGGCCACAATTATTCTACGAACTGTTCTTTCCTCTGAAGGACTGTATCTTACAGGTTACACTCTACTGCCATCAGTCTTCCCCCTTCTCTCTGCCTACTTTTGGGAAGCCGTGGTGGCAGCAGAAAGTGACTTGGGAAAGAGGAGATGGCAAGAGTGAAAGCAGATTTGCTGCTCCTCGAGCAACTAAGGAAAAAGGGAGAAGACTGGAAGGCAGCTGAAGAAAATGTTTTTGGTGCTGAATATTTTGAAGGTATACACTTAAAATAACCATGGATTCAACCTAGCAACGGCATCGTCTTAATTATTTCATTCCATTGACTGTTTTTATTATGGAAGCTTAAAAAATTCTAGCTTAAGTTATTCAATGCAAAACAAACAAATTAGACCTAAGGAGAAGTCAAAGTTACCTGAGAATGTGAGTCACAAGCAACATCTGAAGTACAAGGAACGGATAGGAGAAGCTTTCGCGGAGAGGTGGTGTCCACATCACACGTGTGCACTAAAAACAAAATTCATAGTGTATGGTCTGTCTGTTGAATGTGTTAAGTAAGACATACTAATCGAAAGCAGCTATTTACGAACACAAAAAAAGTCTTTTTCACACATAATTTAAATGGTATGTTGGAAAACAAGCTGCTAGGTTTTCCACCAACAGCAAAACTGAAAAGTGAGAAGCGAAACATTATTGAGAGGGGGACACACATGGCGTAAGATCTTGTGAAATAGTAACATGAATTGTCAACAACAAATACCAACAGACTTCAACTACAGCCTAAAAGGAAAGTGGGGAAAGCACGAGCAAGAAAATGTTCCGCCAAAATGAAAAACGTTTCATTTTGAATTGGTGGTGGAAACCTGTTTAGTTTGTCTTCTTCCACTTGAATTTCAGCAAAACTATCCATAACCAATACTTCAAAACTCTTTGTAGTTATCAATGTCAGTATTTTTATGCACAATGCTGCTTTACAAAAAAGTGGGGGTGGGGGGTGGGCAGCATTCCATTTCTGTTTTTACTTTTTTTTTGCCCAAGCTACCCTTGGTTGCAAAATATTTAAAAGTGGCAGAGGGGATCAAATAAAAAATAACAAATCCTAAAATGTAATGTACCAACTCTACTAAAGAACTCACTTTGGACATAAATAAATAACGTTCCATCCCAGTTTTAGTACTCTTATCATTTTTCTGCATCTATACGAAATGTATTAATAAGTCTATCTTTCAATTAAAGGAAAACTATACTGAATGACATATAAACAATCTGATTTTACTACTATTAAGCTACTCACACTAGATGAAATCATTACATCTTTCAAGTCAAGCAGATTTACTTAATTTTATTTTTTTAAGATTTTTTATTTTTTTTATTTTGTAAGTACTCTCTACACTCAGAGTGGGGCTTGAACTCACAACCCTGAGAGTAAGAGTCACATGCTCTACCAAAGGAGTCAGCCAGGTGCTCCAAGCAGAGTTACTTTAAAGACTACATGCAATTACAAAGATCACAGTGAATAAAGGAAATAAACCTTTCCTTTATTTTAGCTCTGCCTCAGACTATTAGATATTTCCACTACTGCTATAGAAAATTTGAGCCAATTCACTTCTCTTTTTAAGCAAAATTCACCATCCTCTATGAAACTGAACATAGATACCTATTTATAAATGAACTATACACACAAGAGAATTCTGAAAAGATTGAAAAAGTCTTTTTAAAATGCATATTTATTGTTACTGGAAGGCAATTTAAAAAATCTGTTAGTTTACCAAATTAATTAGAAATTTCAGTATGATTGATAGTAGAGATATATAACCATACTTTATAAAGCTATCAATCTCTGTGCAAAAACCAAGAAGAAAATATTTAAACTATGTAATTCACAATTTGAGAATTTTCTCCATTCAGACTGTTTACCTACGTTTATTTTATTACCCAAATTCAACTATGGTGCCATCTCTTAGAAATTCATTTCTTTTACTAGCTGAAGTCACTCAATTCTCTAAAACTCAGTTACATCCCTTGTAAAACGTAGGATGAGAAGGCCAAATTACAGAACTGAAACAAAGAGCAAGGTCATCTGCCTCTACAAAGTTAAGAGTGAATGAATGCAAACGTATGGGAAAGTGCTTATTGCTTCTCCAATGATACCATGTGCTTTCCTAGATCTGGTACAAACATAACTGCTGGTCCAGATGACCCCAAGTAATTTGAAAATAGTAAACAGATTTGCTTTAATCAGACCTTAAATCTTAACAAGTAAGTATTTTCCTCTAATTATAATACAGTTCTCTACATAGGATGATAGTTCAAAATGCCTTCTAAAGGCATCACTGTGAAATTTAGGAATTATAGAAGGGAATAAACGTGTGAGCTCCTTCACATGGGGTTACACACTGTGTTACGCACACTCAGACAAAATACAAGAAACTCCTGAATTATGAAAATGAACTCAAAGAAAATCTGTTTCTTTAAACTGTCCTCTCATAGTATATAATTTCTGGCACACATTTCGAAGCACTAAATAATGCTGCAGCATGATATGGCCCAGGTATTGACAACAACAGCTCCAATTTTCTGCTTAGGAAAGCCTGAATTTCAAATCATCTACTCAAGAATCAAAAACCCAGGAATTTCAGCAGTAGGCAGCTTCATTTGTCAAGCTCTATTTTCAAATGGCTTATTTATACTATTAGAGATCTAGCATAATCTAATCTACTTCTCTTCATAATGTAAAACTAAATAGGAGAACAACTAACTCGTGAATTATAAATTAGTTAATATCAGAAAGATCGTGTTTAAGGCTTGTTCTAAGAGTTTTGGCCAGAGCTGATTGATATTTGTAGGGTTAGTCATAAATTGTTGTTGGTATAATGTCTAGGTTTACAATAAATTATCCCCCTTCTGAATGCTGCACACAATATTAGCTATAACATTGCTTTATATTGCTTACTGTTCATTATAATATTGTGTTAAACCCTGCACTTAAACTGCTTCCAAAAAAAGATTTCTGGCCCCCATGGGTTTGGCTACTTTCCTGCAGAGAACGGTACAGGTTAAAAATACTATTCCTGGGGCACCTGGGTGGCTCAGTTACTTAAGCATCCAACTCTTGATTTCAGCTTGGGTCTGGGCTCTGCGCTGACAACACAGAACCCGCTTGAGATTCTCTCTCTCCCCCTCTCTCTCTCTGCCTCTCCCTCACTCACATGCTCTCACTCTCTCTCTCAAAAAAATAAACTTAAAAAAAATTCTATTCCTCAGATGCTAACCATAAAAAATGCTAGGAGTAACAGCCACAATTTGAACATCTCTTTGATGTTACTTAGGGCAGTACCACTATTTAGGAAGACCTTTAGCTCGGAGTGGGCTTTGTGTGGCTGGCTGATGGTGTTGCACCTTGATAATAAGCCAAGTACCTTTCTTGGAATTTTTGTCTCTTTCTGTACCACGTAATGATATGCTGCCCAATTAACCAGTCATATAAATCAATTTGAATTTGTAACACAATTTTGGCTCACACAAGAATTAATGTGGCAGTAATATATAATTGCTAGTATTAAGTTTTACTACCTTAACAAAGAATTTCTGCTGATTCTATGAAAAGAAAATTATCTTTTTTGTCTCTGAACTTTCAGGATATCAGTATACATCTGTGAAATCTGTAAACTTTGTTGGAAAAGCATTGAATCACATCTTCATGCCTCCATCTATTGCTGCAATGACCCAAACTTGACCATTTCTTACTCATTTAAAATAGAAAATATTGTCTGACAATATTCTAACAATATATCTCCTTTACCATGTGGTTGTAAACTATACCTCTCAAAGTGATCAAGAATCAGAATTCTGTCTATAGTATGAAAGTATTAGTCAAGATATAAAGGCAGTATAAACTATAAGTGATTTTAATTGTATTATCAAAATAATAACATAGAGAAAAATAATTCAAGTCACTTCTGAATGTTTAATTTTTGAACTGACTGTATAACGTTAGTAGAATATACTCTTGCAAGAAAAAGAACTGCAAAAAAATCTTGAGTCTTACTAGCAAATTCATTATTGGTAACAGGATTAGTGTACTAATTCTGAAACTACTTCTTGTATATTATAGAATAAAGCAAATAAATAAATTTATTTAAATTGGGGGAAAGAGGAAGATACAAATATGGAGTGGGGGAAAGTAAAGAAGAACCCTAAAATAATTATTGGAGGAATCAGTAGGAATTAATGATTTTTTTAAAAGCATATTTACTAGCCTTCTGCTGAAAAGAGCTAAAAGTAATTACACCCTAGTACCAGTGAGTGCAGCAAGGACCCTGCTTGTGGTCTCTAAATACCATTTGGGGTGCCTGGGTGGCTCAGTCGTGTAAGTGACTGACTCTTGGTTTCAGTTCAGGTCATGATCTCACAGTTTGTGGGTTCGAGCCCTGCATCGGGCTCTGTGTTGATGGTGCACAGCCTGCTTGGGATGCTCTCTCTCTCCCTCTATCTGCACCTTCCCTGTTCTCTCTCTCTCAAAATAAATAAACATTTAAAAATAAATAAATAAATATCATTTTCCACTAAAAGCGTCCAAGGTTCCTTAGAAAACAGTGGATTTGGGGCAGCTGGGTGGCTCAGTCAGTTAAATGTCTGGAGTTTGATTTCAGCTCAGGCCATGATCTCATAGTTCATGAGTTTGAGCCCCACATTGGGCTCTGTGCTGGCAGTGTGGAGCCTGGTTGGGAATTTTTCTTTCTCTTTGCCCCTCCGGTGCTCAGGCTCACTCTCTCTCTCTCTCACACACACACAAATAAACATTACAAAAATTTTAAAAGGGGGCACCTGGATGGCTCAGTCAGTTAAGTGTCTGACTTCAGCTCAGGTCATGATCTCACCATTCGTGTGTTGGAGCCCCGCATCAGGCTCTGTGCTGACATCTCAGAGCCTGGAGTCTGCTTCGGACTCTGTGTCTCCTTCTCTCTCTCTGCCCCTCTCCCACTCACACTCTCCCTCTCTCTCAAAAATAAATAAACATTAAAAAAAAATTTGTTTTAAATAAAAAAAAAATTAAAGAAAACAGTGGATTCCACATCTGGAGATAAGAAAAGTACAAGGTGATCCTGTAACACCTTTTTTTTTTTTTTTTCCCAGAAAGGATATGTTCAAAGACAAATGGGGACATATCAAAGGCAGAGAATAGTACCCAAAACCCCCACAAAATCTTTAGGAATTAATTTAACATAAATATATGTCATCATGTCTGCACTTAGTTTAAATGGATTAGAAAAACGTCTGTGATGTGTAGGAGCATGTATAAGACAGAGAAAGCAAATGTGGGAAAATATTACAATTGGCAAATGAAGTGAATCTAGAACAATGTGTACATTAATTTTTCCAAATAAAAAGCTAGAGAGAAAAAGTAAAGAAACATGTAGTTTTTTGGTACTGCCTTTTTAGGACAAAATGTACAATGGAATTAGATAGAGCCCAAAAGAAGAGACAGAACATCTGTTGGCTTCTACTTTTACACCTGGGAACAACTGCATAATTTAGGTATGGACCTTCCACAGTTTTTGCTGGTGCCAGATATAAAACAGATAGACTTCTAACAACAAAAACTGGAATCTGGAAAAGCCACGACACAAAAATAAATCTTTTTGACAACTTTCCCCCCTCACACCAACCCTGAAGACAGACAGACACACACACACACACACACACACACACACACACACACACACCACACAAATTTGGCAGAGTAGGCAGCAGTGGGGAGGCGTAAAAAAGCAGACAGAGATCTCACAATCTCATATAATGCTTAGCTTCCAGGAACTTGCGGGAAGTTGAATTCAGAGATGGACTGAAAGTAACTAAAAGGCTGAAAACGAACCTCCTCTCAATTCAAAGGCTGGTAAGATCAAAGAGCTAATGCCCTGGGCTGAGCAGCTGGGAAGTTGGATATTGAGCCTAAGAGCAAAGATCTCCTTAATTCAAACCAGAGGCAAACTAAAACAATGAAAAGTATAGCCCTGCCCAACTAAAGCAGGACTCATAGTGAGATCCAGATGCTCAGGGCCTCACCTTACATGCCTGACCCGAGAAAAGATGGTCCTTCTCTGGGAAAAAGAAAAAAACAAATGAAAGCAATTATCTAGTTCAGGCTTTCTCATTTTTTCATACAAAATGTCTTACATAAGATAGAAAGCTATGACACATGCAAAATAGCAAAGAAACAGAACCCACAATCAAGAGATAAACTCTAGTCAACAGAATTAAAGCCATAAACAACATATATGTTGGAATTAACAGACAAGGACTTTAAAATAACTATAATTAGATTTTAAAATTTATAGAATAAGATAGACTGGGTGAACAGATGTGAATTTTCAATAGAGAAATGGAAGCTCGAAAAAAACCCCGAAATTCTAACACTGAAATTCATAATATCTTAAATGAAAAATTCACCGGACTGAGTAGCAGATTGAATGTATCAGAATAAAGTACCAGTGAACTCAAGGACATGGCAAGAGAAAATATCTAAATAGAGACAAAGATAGAAAAAAAAAAAACAAAACATGAATAAAAACAAGAGGAAGAGAGTATCAAAAACCCATCAAAAATACATGGAATCAGAATCCTCAAAGACGTGAAAAGACAAAATATTCGAAGATACTGGCTAAAAATTTTCCAAAACCAATTTAGAAGAATCAACCCAGGGAACAAAGATGTTCAGTGAGCCGTAAGCAGGGCACATACAAAGAAGACCACATCTAAATTTATTACCATCAAACCAGTGAAAACCAAATATAAAAAGAAAGTCTTCAAACCACCACAGAAGAGATGTACTACATTCAGAGTAATAAGAAGAATGATAACTGACTTCTCATTAAACAACGGAAAGCAGACAACAATAGAATAACACTTAAAGTGCCAAAAGGTAAAGCTATCAACCTAGAATTCTTATCCAGCAAAAACACGCTTAAAAAAAAGAAGGCAAAATAAGGACATTTTTAGACAGGCAGAAGCTAAGAGACCCTGTTGGCAACAGATCTTCACCGCAACGCTAAATAAAGTTCTTAAGACCAAAGAGAAATTCTACCAGATGGAAACCCAGATCTGTAGAATGAAAAATATCACTGACACCCAAACACAAATGTCCAGATGTGAAGGATGGCTAGGAGATAAAAAGGGAGGGATGTTTGCAGGGCAAAGGCACAGCGCATACAAAGGCTCTGAGGAAGGAAAAGGAGTGGTCCTTTTGGGAAGTAGAGGGGGAAGGGCAGTGGGACCTAAGCAAAGAGAAGAGCCTGGATAGTGCTGAGAACCCAGCAGGGCCCAGGTCATCAAGAGGCTAGTTTTCTACTATATTATAGGCGGTTTTCAAATCTAATCAATAGATACATTCCCATCTAAGATCAGCACACTTTTTTTTGACTTTGGAGTTAATGCAATTTTAATGTAAATTCACAAATTGATAAACACACCTCTCAATAGCCTGAATAAATAACACATCTTTATACTCACACAATTTTCCAAATTAATGTAAAAAGTAATTTAAACTGCATCATTCTTCTGCATGTAATTCCTCAATGGCCTTCCCACTTACTCCAAATGAACCTTACAGTGACCAACAAGGACTACACAATTGGCTTCTTCCACATCCTACTCCCCATTATTAACTGGCCTCATCCCTTCTACTCGCCGCTCCTGTTGCGATAGCCTCCTTGCTACTTTCCCCAAAAGCCAGGATTCTCCCACCTTAGACAGAAGATGGTCTGACCTTCAGACGCTTATCCACAAGGACAGGGGTCCTTGTTTTACTGACATATTGACATATCCTCAGCATCTACAAGTACCTGGCATACAATGAGCCCTCTGTATACATTGTTTTAATTGAGTTGAATAAACAGAAGACCCAGAATAAATGTCCTGGCCAAAATGTTACCATCACAAAAAAGGGAAGAAGGGAGAGAGGGAAGAAGAAGAAAAAAAAAAAAAAGGAAGGAAGAGAGAAGAGAAAGGGAAGAGAAAAAGTTCCGCAAATTAGCAAGGAAAGATCTCTGTACTTTTACTCCTGAAAGATAAACTGTTGTGTTATCTTTGATATCCTACTCCCTTTTCTGAGAGTTATCTGTCTTGAGAGAAGTTTGGAGAGATTACAGGTTAATCAGAAAACTTAGAATCCTGTCCCTGCTTAGCAACCTTGACTCAAACATTTAACCTTTTAGCGCTTCCAATTATTATGCAAACTGGAATATTATTATCTCCTATTTATCTACCATACAAGAACATCCCAAGGATTAATGAGACTGTTTTCAAAGTGTTCTAAGAACTGCTTTCCAAATCTTAAATAACATAACTGTGTCAATAACTAATTAGGAACATGTACATTATCTCAGTTCAGTTCAAAAATATTTAAGAACCCAATATGGGTCAGAAATATATTATGGGTAATAAAGAAAGGTTAATTAGATATGCCTCTAAAGCAAACCTTTCATATACTACTTTGAATTACTTTGGTTTCAAAAAAAAAAAAAAAAAGAATTTTCCTCCTCACATGTGCCTATCATTTTATCTGTGAACATGTTTCACATAAAACACCATCAGTCATCTTAGTAATAACTTCTAAAAAATCTCATCATGAAAAAGCTAAACAAACCTATTTCACATATAATGAATTTTTAACAGTCTAAAATTAAAGAGAAATATTGTATTTAGGTTTTTTTTGATACACTCCTCTAAATGCTTTTCAATCAGTATGCTAAAAATCCTACAGTATCAACCCATGTGGCATACATCTGATCTTGTAATTAGGAAGGATTTAAAAGGCAGAGCAAAACTGTTAGCTTTCATCTTAGCAATAATTCCCAATTGGGACAGAATCAACATTTAATAAAAAAAAAAAAAAAAGCTTGACAAGTGAAAACATCTACATAATTTTTATTATGAAATGTGCAAGCTCAATATTATTATTACTATGAACAATCAATAAGTCCTTTGTTACATTTTCACAGGTTTCAGATTTGGAGGTTTTAAATTTCTGTTTTAAATTATTTGATTACCTCTTGTATACTATACATTGTGTAGTTCTTTTGTTAAGGCCAAAATGTTCCCTTATGAAATCATCTCAGTGAAAGACTGTTTTCAAAATATACTATCTTAGACTCAAGTAGAGAGCAAACTAAACAATGGAAATAGAATTTAAAAGCAAGTAACAATCCATAACTATTTTTTGGCATACAAACCATTCACTCGCATGATTAAGATAACTCTCCTAAGAAAGAGGGGTTCAGATTAGTAACCGCCAGCAATTCCGGTGAGCAAAACACCAGGAAGCTCTAGAACAGTTCACTAAACATGTGAATAGGTACGACCAGAGTAGATACTTCCCTTCTATAAAAATTATAGACTTTGAGCAACATCTTTAAAATTCAGAAAAAAATAGGGTCTGACAATCACAGTCTGAAAACCAAAATAAATACTAAATTATAATATAAACAGTTTTAGTTACTTAAGTTCTCACCCTCACTTTACCCCAAACTGCAGTTTATTCTACGAAATTTCAATGTTTTTACTCAGAATGGTCACGTTTCTACTCCAAAGCTAAGTTACTGATTAAGTACAATTATCTACTTGACTATTTCAGTGTAACTGCAATTCTAATTCTTGTCACATTTAGTCGACCCTTTCCTAAGTAGAAAGGGATGTCTAAGCATGTTTAAACACACCAAATGGCCAAAAAGTATCAAAGGGAAAGTCTATCAACCCGAAAAATGAACAGAATAGTCCAAATTTCATTGGTATAAACTGAAAAGCTTTGTAAGGAATGATGTTCATGCTATGTGAGCATCAAAATCGTGTAAGAAAAACATAAGATCGGGAATTGACCACCTCTAATTTAGACTGAGGGTAACACAATAGACCTTTCTGCTTAACAGACCATCGTCTTTAAAACTGCACCTTGGCTTCAAATTTTTCTATAATCTCTTTCCTCCAACATCTCATAGTAAACACTCAGCGCTCCTTTCCTCCACTGTTAAGTAGTTACTTCCTAGTTCTTAGGTCGTTCTCCCAGGATCTGTGCTTCCACATGTCCCATGGTCCGCACTATTACACTGAGTGGCATCCACAGTCAAAAAGAGGCAAAAAAATAAAAACAAATTTTTTTTTCTTGCTCAAAAGTCAGACAAACCATGCTGCAATGATTTATCTCAAATGCTCTAATCTCTAAGGCTGCTCTGGCTTTAAATTTCTGTGATTCTAAATATTAAGCCTATGTTAGTTAACATAACAATAAAAAAAAAAGTTCAACCTTGACTCTACAGTTACGTTTCAGTATAATTAGGGGTTTTTAACGTGTGCATATTCAAATACTGTAGACACTGAGTTTATAAATGCATAAAAGGATTAAGTTACTTCACACAAAACAAGCTGAGTTTTTTTTCCTTTCCCTTGTACAAAATTTACCATGAAAGAAAACCAGATAGAGATCTATTAATAGAAATTCATTTACAACTACAATTGATTTAGTGGAAGGATTTCACTGGCATCCTGAATTTATATTAGAATTTAATCTAAACTAAGTTATTAATAATAATACAAGGTAATAGTTACATAACAGTTACTATGTGCCAAACATTGTTCTGGATGCTTTACACTCATGAATTCATTTAATCTCCCCAATAATCTCATGAGATGAGTAACATCATTACACCCATTTACAAAGAGGAAACTAAGGCAGGTGAGACATATGACTTGCTCAGGTCACGAAGCCCCTAAACATCAGAGCCAGGATTTGAACACAGGTAGCCTGGAGACAGAGTCGATACTTTTTTATAATAGTGTTCTCTTTAGAAAACCCTTGGATATGTGCAAATTTACAGGAATAATAGTCTGCAAAGGAGACTTAAAAATGCATCCAAGTTTAACATAGATGCATTAAGACAGAAACATACTATATAGCTCCAACAACACTAAGTTATCCCCTGGGGCACCTGGGTGGCTCAGCTGGTTAAGCATCCGACCCATCTGACTCCTGATTTCACCTCAGACCACGGTCTCCCAGTTCGTGAGATGGAGCCCCGCGTCAGGCTCTGCGTTGACAGCACAGAGCCTGCCTGGGCTTCTCTCTCTCTCTCTCTCTCTCTCTCTCTCTCGCTCTCGCTCTCGCTCTCTCTGCCCCTCCCTTGCTTGGGCTCTTTCTCGTTCTATCAAAATAAATAAACTTAAAAAAAAAAAAGTTACCCCCACACAAGGAAGTTAACTACATCCATGGCTGGCTTATTTCTATTATCACTACACGTGAACTTCTGCACTTTTAAATTATATAAAGAATTGATGCAGACCCATCTTGCTTCAAATCACTAAGAGATATATGGCACAAAAGATATAATATTGACAAAAAGTTAACTTAAAATAAATGCTAGTGTAAAATTTGTATGAAAATAAGATTAAGCATTTAAAGAATGCTACTATAGACTAAATTTAAGGAAATTAAATTTTAAAAAGAAACCTGTATTTCCATCAGCAAAATCTCCTAAATTTTTTAAAAAATATTTGATTGACTACCTAAAGAAGAAACTTGTATTTCTGGAAGTACAATCTTCTAAAAATTCTGAAAATGTTTGTTGACTACGTACCTCTCCATGATTGAAAAAGAAGCACAGCACTGTAACCAGGCCTCCTAATCGGCTGCCGCTGGAAAAGAAGGTAAGAAAACATAACTCAACCGAAATTCAGGTCAACCCTAATGAAACCATGAAATAATATAATACGATAAACTTCTAGTACTACACAAATTTTAGCCACACTAGAACTCACTCTACTGTGCTTATTTACAAAATGGTTTATTCCCTTTACCGTAACATTAGTCAAAATTAGTTTCATTTTTAAAAAGTCATTTTCCATCTTCCAAATGTACCAAAAAAACCTCAAACTGACAGGGAATAAAAAGTTGTGAATAGTCGCATTCCTGGGCATAAAACAAGCTGATATTTTTCTTTTCTTTTTTTTTTTTCCACTCTTTCATACCATATATTTATTTGTGTCCTCCAGCAGTTCTCAAACTATTTTTCTGAAGACACAGGATAATAGATTAAGGAAAGAGGAGGAGAGAAGTGCAGAAAAAGGTTTAGTGGTCATTAAGGTAGAAAACACCATATGGTCTCCTACTCTTGGAAATTCAGAAAGCATGCCAGCCCATTAAAGATTTGATTAATTCATTATTTCCCAAACCCCATCCCAAGCTTTCCTATAGAACATGCTTGGCAAACATCAGTTTACAGATGAAGTTTTTACCTTTCATCTGTTTTCAAAAATTTATAAAAGAATACAAAAATCAAAATACAGCCATCAGGCTTCTAACTCTAGCTAAGAAATCATAATGCCATAGTTTGGCAGTTGAAACAATTAAATCTTCATTTGCTTAGGTAAGAGTAATACGCGTCCCCCCACTCTCCTCCCATTCTGGCCAGAAGCATCTGGACAGGGGATAAAAAGGCTGTTCTAGGTTTGCTGCCTTTCTTTCATCTTTACTCTTGAGGACTTCTACTCTCTTTAGCTCATGTTGTTTTCTCATTATTGTGCCCAAATAGCCTTCCTTCTTTCTATCTACCCAACAAGTACATGTATAACACAGACAAGTCAGGAAGGTAAGGAAGAATCAGACACAGGTATCCTAGGCCATGATACTTACTCTTGGAGATGAATGAATAAGGAAACAGAGGAGATACACGAGATGGCAGAGACAATCCAAGGAACAAGCACACACACCCTCCACATCCCCCCAGAAAGAGATAGGAAGGGCTGGCCTCCCCAGCATAGGTGGCTAATCAGCCTTGGTACGAGAGGAAGGTTAAGTTTGTGTGTTCAGAGCAGCACGTAGTTTCTGGCGTTGCCATTTTCCCTACAGAGTCTTGAGCCCCTCACTTGCTGCTCTAGAGAAGAAGTGGCAGTGCTAAAAGTTTGAAGAAAGAGGCTTGTCTGAAATACCACATGCATTTAAGAATGGAGCTAATGAGGGGAAACAGATGGACTGCTAAGCCATCTTAAGGGATCATCGGACACTGAACACCACACATTTATAGGACACTAATGGAAGAACTGTGTAATTTTTCTCCACCAACTATCAACCTGGACTAGCACAAATGACCTATAAAGGGGCAAAGAAACAGCATACTGGCCAGAAAATGGCTGAAGTGAAGAATCACCAGAAATAAGAGGGACAAATAAAGGAGCCAGAAAGTAGTACAGGCCAGGAAGCGAAAGCCAGCATTCTCCCCTTGGAGGCCCAGCACGTCTTCTTAAAAAGACCAGCAAACAGGCCAACCCCAAATTTCATTGAAAGTCATGAGACTTTAGAAAATGTAAGCTAGAGTTACGGGTTTAAATAAATAAATGTTAATATTTTGAACTTATTCCACCAGAGCAGAAAGTGCAAAGATCTACATAGTTTAAAAATTGGTCTCCTCCCTGCCACCCTTCTCCAAATCCCATTCACCTAAGATAAATAATAACATCTGTGTGTGTCCATTCTCCCAAATCTTTTTCTATACCCATACAAATATATATTTTAATTTGATCATACTACTAACACCTCTCTGAAATATGTTCCTTTGCCAAACAATCTATTATGAAGATGATTCTTAATCAATACATGTAACTCAAGACGTTCTTATTAACGGAGGTCAAATATTACATAGTACAAATGTATTACAATTTGTTCTGTCTTTTCGCTATTATCGGACATACTAATATTTTTTAAATTTCTTACTATAATAAAAACACGTTAAAAAGATGCCTGGGTGGCTGAGTGGGTTGAGCGTCCGACTCATGATTTCAGCTCAAGTCATAATTCCAGGGTCATGGGATCGAGCTCCATGCTCAGCACAGAGCCTGCTTAGATTCTCTCTCTCTCTCTCTCTCTCTCTCTCTCTCTCATTCTCTCTCTGTCTCTGTCTCTCTCTGTCTCTCTGTCTCTCTCTCCTCATCTGACCCTGTCCCCCACTCACACTCTTTCTAAAATAAAAAAAATAATTAATTAAAAACACATTAAAATAAATATCCTTGTACATGCATATACTGGTGCTTTCATTTCTATAGGACAGACCTTACTGTGAGACTGCCCAGTCAAAGAATGAACTTTCCAGAAAACGCCATACCAGTCCACATACACCCCACCACAGCATGTGAGGGGTCTGCTTCTCCATAACACAGAACCTGATGTGCCCGGACCCTTTTGTATTTTCCCCATTGGATAGGTGGTAACTTTTTTCTCACTGTTATTTTTACTTCCTTCCTGCTTATACAGAGCATCATTTTAATGGGTTTTGGAGACAATATGCATTTCTCTTCCGTGAATTGCCTGTTTACATTCTTGTCTGTTTTTCTATTGGATTGTCTGTTTCCCTATTCAAAGATTAAGGGTATCAATTTTTTGACTGTCATATGTGTGACTAAGTCTTTTAATAATTTATGGTGTATTCTGCCAGAAAGAAATATAAAAGTTTACGCAGTTAATTTTATGTAGTTAAATGTCAATATTTTCCTTTATTTCTTCTGCATTTCCTGTCTTGTCTGTGAAGATCTTTCCTACCTCAAAATGATACAGTGTTCTAAAATATCTTCCAGTATCATTGTAATTTACATTTAAATCTTTCATCCACAGAAATGTAAGTGTAAAGCCCTAATTTTGTTCTTTTTGACACAGATAGCCAATTATGCTAACACCATTTATCAAATAAACATTCCTTTTTCCAGTGTAATGAAATTCAGCCTTTATCTACTTTAATTTCTTACAGTATTAGAATCTGTTACTTCCAGCCAATTGACTTAATTCTGTATTTTCTATATCACACTGTTTTTATTCCTGTAGCATTATGGTAATTTTATTTTAAAGTTTATTTATTGATTTCGAGAAAGACAGAGAAAGTGAGCAGGGGAGGGGAAGAGAGAAAGGGAGAGAGAGAAACCCAAGCAGGCTCTGCACTGTCAGCTCAGAGCCCGATATGGGGCTCAAGCTCATGAAACGTGAGATCATGACCTGAGCCGAAACCAAGAATCCGACACTTAACCAAATGAGCTATCCAGGCACCCCACATTATGGTAATTTTAACATATGATAAGGAAAGTTCCCCACCCTCAAGTACTCTTATTTTTTAACATTTTTTAAGGTAATTCTAACCAATGCCCCTCCCATGCACAAAAAAGTGTCGGGTTTCTGATCAGAATGTCATTAAATTTAGAGATAATGTTGGAAGAACTGCCATTTATGTGATGTAAGTCTGCCCATTCAGCTGGAGATTATGTCTCTCTCCATTTATTCAATTCTATTTCTTTAAATAAAACTTTTATGGACAAGCAGCACGGCAGTCAGATAACTAGAGTTAAAACTTCTAGAAATACAGGGATATAATAAAATCTGATCATAGTAAAGTATTTTAGCACTTTCAGATTTTGGTAGATCACATAAGCTGAAGAAAACATACTAACAATTTGAATGAGATAATCAATAAGCTCAATTTTATGAATATATATAGTACTTTAACTATACAGAGAATATGCATTATTTTTTTATGTCCCTGGAGCACCTGGCTAGAAAGACACCTCATTATCTGATTATAATCCAAACCAACCTAAAACACAAAAGAGACTCAAAACAACACCACCAATTTGGGAAATTAATGTAAAATTCCCTTTTAAAAATACCCTGAACAGAAAAAGAATCAAAACTGAAATTTTATGAATTAAATTTTTTTAATGGCAGAGTAAAGACAAGGACAGGGATGTGGAGGACAAGAATAGAAGGATCACAAGTCCGATTTTATCTCGCAACCAAAACTCATGATGAGGTCTGCTCAAGAAGTCTTCCACACTTACTCAATTGCCATACGACCTGTGGGGCTCCAGAACTGGACATTTTCCCAAAGGCAGAAGCGTTGTGACAAAACTCCCCTTTCAGCAAATTACCACAAAGTAGGTTATGGCCCAACCTCTTCCATGAACACGAACAGCTATGCTTAACTAACCAGGGGGGCAGATTTTCCCCTACACTTTCATGTCCTGTATAGTTGGAAGGGAGAACAAAATTTGCTTACCTACAAGGAATATCTGAGTTACAATCGTTTTGAAATGATGTGACTTGCAACAAATCTAAAATAGTGTCTCCAGCATTAACTCCCTCCCCTATGATCCGTACAAACGACCACATAGGTCATTTTATTTTTCTAAACAGAAAAGATATAATAATCAGAAAACTTAAGACTGACTTTTTTTTTTCCTCATTATAGTTGATCAGTTGATATTTCAGCATTCCCTAGTGGTTTAAAAAAAAAAAAAGCTTCTTCTGCAATATTACCACCAACTATCAGAAAATTCTGAAGCTCCTATTGTGTCAGTTTTATAATATTCTAAGTTTGCTAAACATTTACCATATTTACTCATTCACCTCTTCAGCCTCAATTTCACTGGATGTAAAATGAGGGGGTAAGAATGTGAAAGATCTTAAAAATACTTTTCAGTTCTGACATTTAATAACTTATAATTCTCTTCTCACATCTTTAAGTGACATGAATTCAAACCAATCATCATATTTTGTGGGCTTCATTAATCACTGATGTTTGTACCTCCATTTACGAAAAAATCGTAAAACATACAAAGTTCAACACTCAATGAGAAAAAGAAAAACTAATCAGTTAATTCAAAATGTTATTAACTAACTCTTGAAGTTAAGTAACTCTTGTATAAATGCTTAAGAAAGAGAAAATGAGAGAATAATGTAGAAACAACTGAATTAAGAGAATTTCAGTCTCAAGTTAGAGACGTAAGACTTAGACACCTATGATGAAGAAACACCTGGCAGGCCAGATGACGAAACACCTGGCAGGCCCACTGAGCACCTTCCCCTAAACTTACACGTGGATTCTTTGGCTCCTCTGGGGCATTAAGGAAAGCCACAGAAAGTAAAGGTAAGGAACAAGAATGATAATCGGGAAGGCTAGGAAAGGTCTCAGCTTAGCCCTCCCAGTCTATTAGAGGCAACTAATTAATGCCTTTAATTTAACTCTTTGTCTGCCAGGGCCAAAAACATAATCTTTTATCTACTAGATTGTGAACTTCCCAAATCATCATGGTGGCTGCCATAGTGCCTAACACACAGCCTCAGCATTGTCTATGGCAGAGTCAAAAGGTATCTGAGGGGTAAATAAAAACATGAAGACAATCCACTTAAAAGGCGGCTGGCATTCTTTTCTTTCAGGGGAGGGAAGGGAGCACTTTCAAACACCCCACACCTCATGCTACTGCTGTCCTTGGTCACTGGCCTAGATGCAGACTCCTGCTCATCATCAGTGTCATGTGTTCAGTGGAACCTCTACTGTGACCCACCACACCACTTGACTCCCCATCCAGACCTTTCACTGCACCCTTCAGAACCTCCATTCCACGGTAAACAACTTCCTTCACGGCACCCTCAGTCTCTACCCAGATGCTTCCCTCTCCTGTCTTGAAACCTCACCCTCCTCTGAGAAGAAGTTTCCCCTCCCCACACCACCATGCTCCTGAATGGCTCAAGGCCTGGGGGCGAGGCCAGTAGCTTCCTCTGTTGCTACTTTCAGACACCACCCTGGAGCCTTCCTGAAAGCCTGCCCCTCTGAGCTCATTTCTCTCACTTCCCTTCTCACAACAGTTCTCTCCCAATACTCCGGCTTGTTCCCCATAATCCACAGCTATTCTCCTTCATCACAGGCACACCTAGAGTCTTAACTCACAGGAGGCAGGGTTCCGGGTTCCCTGTGCCTCTTTTCCCTTCCTCTCTTACACTGGGGTGGCTTTTTGAGGAGAACTTTTTAACGACCTTTTTTAATGAACTTCTCTACATTTAATGTCTGCTGCTCTGTATCACTGTGGCCACTCTAATCTGTCTCTGATCTCTTCCTTCTCTTATTGAATATTTACCTTTCTCTGTTTCTACTTTATCCTCCGTTGCTTCTCAGCTCTTGTCAGAAAATCCTGGCCATTCTTTTGTAGACATAGCTAGTCATCAGAAAATGCCTTTTCTTCCACAAGAGAAACCAACCAGTCACAGAGCATAATGCATTCATCATCTCATTTTCTGCTCTACTCTATTATTTTCTTTGGTCACTACAGGTTCATGCTTCTTTGATACCAGAAAGAATTTTTGACTACTTTATTTCTAAAGGTATTCCAGAAGCCCTGAAAGCATGGAAGATTAGTCTATATCCAAATCTTCCTTTTAATTTTGCTTAACATCCCCCCTTTCTATCCTGCATAATGATAGTGAAGAGTCACAGTTAATATAACCAGTTTTTCTAGTCTCTTCTCATGATCCAATCCAAGCTATCTATGAAGTGAATCAATGTCCTTTTAGGTTCTGTGGCAGAATAGAGTAGCTTTTCATATCAATTCTTTATTATAGATCAATATACCACTACCTGTTTCAAGGCAAAGTTGGGCTTCTTATTCTTTATGCCAATTTTGCTTTGCTTCCATTGTTTTATTTGACATTTTTCTGTTGTTCATGCTTCATTAAAAAATCAAGCATTATTGTTTATGCAGGCTGGATTTTTGACTAAAATATGTCTTAAATAAGCTATGAATTGCACCAGCTCGAATTTCTTCAGCTTCATGTTCTTGTTGTGGAGGGGGTTTTTTTTGTTTGTTTGTTTTTTGCTTTTTTATTTTTATTTTTTGGAATGTTCTATTAACTTGGCCTGCTAGCACATCTTTAGTCATTTGGTCTAACAGTTGTATATGAATATTTAAAAGATAAGTATTTCTCTTCAGTACACATAAATTGATGAAAGTTATTGGTTGAAAATATTGGCATCTTTTCTCCAAAACCTGTCCCTTTTTAGGTCACTATCTCAGCAAATAACACTTCAAACCAACAAAGTTTGCTACCCAAGTCTGACCCCTAGGAAAGACCCATGGCTTTCCTGTTACTCTGTTTCCTCAGAGTTACCTCTGAAAGTGCTAGAAACGTATTTCTTCAGTAAGCAAATAATCTTAAGATGGGAATCTGAAGAGGAAAAGCTTCAAATGAATCCACTGAAAAAATACTTCCTAAATTGGTAAAATGCTAATAAAGCTTATATGCTAGATAAGAATATATCATTTTTGTGCCTTTTGCAAATAGCAATCAAGAGCTAAGTTTTTCTTCCCCCAATAATTTATTTATTCACTTCATTCAATTAAAAACTATTTTCTGAAAGCAAACTTTCTTCTAGGTGCCCTGCAAGCATTATCTTATTGTATCTTCTGTCTCACACAGAAGACAGTGTCTCCTAACTCATTTCGGTGTTTTCCCCCCTACCCAGTCACTTCTTAAAAATTCTCCTATAATCTTTCATTCCAATTAACTTGATGAAACACTTTACCTCCCTATCACAACCCTGAAAAACCTTTGTTACATTATATTTTCTTTTACATCTAAAGGCAAACCAAAGAACTGGCAGTCACTCTAAGTTCTTCCCACGTCATTTATTCAAATTATATAAAAACTCAATGTTAACAGGTTCCACCCACGATATGGAGCTTCCATACTGCTTTTGTGTCCTCCTATCTCAATCATGACAGCCTAGGATAGCCAGACAGCTAAAGACAACCTCTAACACGGTAGGTGAAGACAAAAGATTAAAAAAAAGCAAACTAGAAGATACCAAAGTTGTTTAGGGAAGAAAAAAATCATTAGTATCCACTGAGAGAAAGATATTGAATCCATGAAACAAAAATAAAATACTACTTTTTAAAAAAGGAACATTCACAGAACAAATGAAAATTCTTGAAAATTAAAAACAAGATAACAGAAATGAAAAAGTGAGAAGAGTTGGAAAAATAAAGTGGACAAAGTATTCTAGAATGTAGAATAGCAATGATATTAAAAATAGGAAAATATATGAAAATTAGAAGATCAGGAAATGCAATACTCAAATAACAGAAGTTTTGAAAGAGAAAACAGAAGGAATGATGTAAGTGAAGAAATAATCCAAGAAAATTTCCCTGAAATCAAGGGCACAAACTGCAACACTGAAACAACCCATCACACGTACAAGATAATAAAGGGGAACAGATCTACAGCAAGACAGATTATGAAATCTGAGAACCACGGTGACAAAGAAAAAATGCCACAATCATTCAGAAGGAAAGACAGGGGAGAAAAGGTCACATACAAAAATTTAGGAATCTGAATAACTTACACTTGAACAGCACCATGTGAACCAAGACAACAATAGTGTGATGCCTTCAAAATTCTGAAGGAAAATGATTTCCAATCTGGAGTTCAATACTGGCTAAAACTATCAATCAAATGTAAGGACAAAATAGATACATTTTCAAATATGCAAAACCTTACCTCCCATCTAGTCACTAGAAGATGTACCAGAGTGAAAAAATAAACCAAGAAAGAAGAATACATAGGATATGGCACAAGAGATCCCATTATAAGAGAGCAATGAAGGAACACTGGGTGGTGAAGGAAAATGCCAAGATGACAGATGGACACCAAACCATAGAAAGCAGTCAGTACAGAACCAAGTACTGACTCATGCCAAGATTCTTTTTTCTTTTTAATGTTTATTTATTTTTGAGAGAGAAAGAATGCAAGTTGGGGAAGGGTGGAGAGAGGAGGACAGAGGATCTGAAACCAGCTCCACACTGAAGGCAGTAAGCCCAATGCGGGGCTTGAACTCATGAACTGCAACACAACCTGAGCTTAAGTTGGATGCACAATCCACGGAGCCACCCAGGTGCCCTTCGTGTTTTATTTAACTTGAGATTAATACCCAGGTGAGCCTAGATCAGATTGTTGTCCATATTTTGTCTTGGCTTCCACATGCCTTACTACTGGCATCAGCTAAAGACGCTCATTTCACCTACAGAAATTGTTCTGTTTTGGTATATCCTTGAGAGCCAGGATGCAGTGATGAATTTGGAAACAGGGGACAGCTCTTCCCCTGACAATATTTCAGCTGGACATTCAGACCAGGCCCGTTCTTCCAGATGCCCCTTTGTCCTCATGACCTTGCCCACAGATGCCCTACAGAGTTGGGCTCCTGGTTAAAAACCCATATATAATTTCTAAGGCCCAACCACAGACAATTACAAAGGTTTACCTGACAGGCCTCACTGAGACAGCTACCCTCCCCCCACACACCTGGTGCATGGCAGTCTCTGAGGACTCAGGATGTCCTGGCCAGTCATGGCCTTCACATCTTTGCATTCCTACCCCCAGCTGCCTTCATTCCTAGGTCTCTTTATCTGAGACTTTGGGCAGAAGTCCTCTTCAGATGCCTCTGCCAAGGGCTCCTTATAGAGGGATGAGAGGGGGAGCTCTGAAGATACTTTCCCCCAGTCTGACTCAGTACCCAGTACTTTTCCATTCCTAGCCATCTCCCCTTTGCCCTTCCCCCACCTACCTCAGGGTCCATAAAACTGCTGTAGCCTTTTGTTCAGGGCTTCCTCAACAGTGAGATGACCCCCATGTCTACACTGGTCCCCCACTTCTCAACCAGTGCACTGTTTCATGGGGGGAAGTGGGACAGGGGTAGTCTGTGTTTTCTCCAGTTTTAGACTCATGCTACATTATCACAGTAAGTGACAGAAGGCTTAACTCTTTTGTTTTTGGCTTGTTGCTTTAATGGACGACTCCAATACTTGACAGCTCAGCTCCCTCTCCTAGCTCAGCTGAGCTCCTAACAGTCCCTGAAGGTTCCCTCAGAGAATCCTCCTTCCTGCAGAATGGAAACTTGCACATACCAAGTCTTATGAAACTGGCCTCCAGAAACTGTTAGTCTGTAGCTGAAACATGTCAGGGTATCTTATGAAATAGATAACTGTAATCATGAATTAACAAAACAGCTTTTAGAAAATAACAACATATGTTTTATTAAAAACAAAAACAAAAACAGAACACTGAGAATTCCAGAAAAAGAGATACATCATGAATAGGTTGTATTGACAAAACATCTTACTTCATCTCAAGTCAGAGCTTGGCAGCCCAGCCCCATTTCACCATTTGGCTGTGTTTTCTGTTTCTCCTTCCACTTCCATTTTTTCTTTTTTTTGTGAAATGGATTGACTTATCTGACTTCAGAAAACTTATATCTGTACTATTTAAAAAGAAATATACTTCTGGAGTAAAAATGTCATACTCAATCTGCCTGTAAATTTATATAATACAATTTATAAAAAGATTCTAACCACAGTTATAGATATCCTCCTCTTTATTCTTAACCCACATGTTAAGAAGTCTGCAGCTTTATCCCACTTTATAAAGTTAGAAGGTTGACAGAACTAACCACCAAGAAAGAAAACAATAAGAACTACCTAGCAATTTAAGACCTCTAAAAATACTCATGTTAAGAACATTCTAAAATACGATGAAAAAAACTGATAGAAAAGACGTGACTGAAGACTCTGTTCAACACAATATAAACCAGGATCACCACTGGACTCTAATTTACACATCTGCCCTCAGGGCACAGTGCAATAGTCAAGGCTCTCTAGAAAAGGCTCTGTTAATGTACAAGAACTAGATACTCATTTGGGGCTGGAAAGAAATGAGTTTAGGACACATTTGGCTCAAGCTAAAGTGATTACTCAGGTAGGGTTAAAAAAAATGCCCGCAAACAGAGCAAAGGGAGAAGGAGAGAAGTGAAAACGTGTGGCACTACCGCGGGTCTATATCCAAGCCCAGGTGCATAAGGCAGACCACCCTCAGGGTCCAAGAGTCAAGCAACACCTGAAAGGCTGGGGCACAAAAAGGCAAGTGGGTGAAGCTGAAACAGGCTGCAGCCCTCGGAGCCAGGAAGAGAAACCAAAAACAGCTATTTGGAAACACTCAAATGAGTAAGGTAATCACTCCCTCATACTGAGTAGCAGTGGTCTACAGATTTTTTTTTTTTTTTACACTCAAAGTATAAGAAATGAGACTTTACAGCTCAGCACATGCACGTGTATACACGTATATACAATAAATAGCAAATAGAAGTTTCTCTAAATCTTACCTATCTTACAAAGTGTTGTATAATCTATGATGTACATTTGTATTCTTTTCTTTTTCATGTGAAAAATACTGCTGCGCCAAACCAATTAAATTGATTCTAAAATCACCGAGTAGGCCATACCCTGCAGTTTGACAGATGCTATGCTAAAGGAGTTACTGGCTAACTGTAGTGACAGGTGAAAATCAAGGGTCTCATGAGACCATAGTTTAGTTTGAATCCTGTCCCTCCATTGGTCAATTTCTGAATGTCTTTGCTTGCTTTGGAATAGGTCTCAAACCGGCCAAGGTCATGCACCAACCAGCCAAACCATTTCTCCAATCTTAATCTTCAACAATGTTCCTCAATAATCTGCATCCCAGTAAAACTCATCTGCTTTCTACATCCAACGTTTTCCACCTTTGCCTCTCCCTGGAATTCCTTCCTCCCCCACCTATCCAAAATGCCCTGACCCTCCAGGGGACGGCTAAAGCAACCCTCCACCCAGAACAAACTTCTGCCACCAGCACTAGAAGCGCGTTATCCTTGTTGGCTGTCTCCCATTTACGTGCGCTCAGCACCACTTTCATCTCCCACTCACCTCACCACATGCTGTCAAAACCCAAGCGCACCAGCTCACAAAGAAGCCACTTGGTACGTACTTTATGTGGACTAGACAAATGAACACGTGTCTCCTATGTAGGGAGAAAACTGCTGTCTGGGGACAGCGGGAGCTGAAGACTGAGAAATCTCAGGTCAGGGCCTAAACCACTGAGAACCTCTCAGTCAAAACCACAAAATGGAGTCTCTGCAGCGGATGTCATACCCTTGGCCTTCAAAACGATGCATTATAAGGAAATGATACTGCATGCGTATTAAATATTTAGAAATTCTTCTTTCAATTAAAAAGGTAGCATAACTATAGGTCGGCAATTTAGCAACAATGCCATGTTCCACATTTTAACTTCTTTTCCTCAAAATCAAATATCCCAAACGCAATAAAGCTACCCATCCATTAGACAGCTAGGCAGTACTTAGCAAAATGACGGACCCCCTCCCAAAGCAAAGACCTTAGGCTCATCATAATACAAGGCACACTGGCCATGCTCTCCTTCAGGTGGACTTCCTCTTGACCAATTAACATATACTTCTGGTTAAGATATCTGTGTGGCTTGTTTCAAAAACAAAATCTTCCACATCACCTTTTAATCACGCATTTTCATTTCAGTCTCCTCTAGTGACATGATTAAAAAAACTTTGTTATAGCTAAATCAGAAATATTAGCATCAAAGTATCTTAAATCTATATGCAAATATACTTTAAATTGATCTTCTAATAACTTCCTCATCTGACAAATATTTATGAAGTTACTGTTATCTGCTCAAACACTGAGCTAGGAATGAAAGAGATCTTTGAGGCACTATACTGAAAATACCAGTACTTCCAAGGCAAAGATAATGGTATAACAGCAGATTCAAACTCATTAACCCAAATTGAAAGTCATATACCTATGCTCATACTTCTGTACTACAAGGAATCTATAAGCAATATAAAAAAATTCTAAACATATTCTCAAGGTAAAATTGTTCAAACAAGTACACAATGTAACAAACTGTCAAAAAAAGAAGAAAAATAAAGATGCTTACAAAATTTGTCAATCTTTTACTTTAAGGACTATTATTCACCTGTGAAGTATACCAGGTCAGATATTAAATATCTGTATAAAATATATTTCTATTTTAACATCAGCAAAATAGAATTGTTAACACCATTTGATAATGAGTGGTCCTTTCCTTATATTTTATGTAAACAATATATTATTTATGCTTAAAAGCCTATAAATATTTAAAATTAATCAAATATCCCCACCCTTCTCTATTTAAGCCTCTAAAATTATTTTAAGTTTGGCTGGCTATGCCAATGGTGAAATCATTCAAACAGGAAAGAATTTTGTATCTACAAGTAGATCTATTAGAAATATTATAAAACTGAACCAAAAGTTAATCTTTATCTCACCATTTTTATTATTTTAGTATATAGTGTTATAATACATACCAAAATATTCTCGATGAACAGTCTTACCTTAAATATGTGCCATATATGAAGAATAATGCCATCATTAGTCCATTTAAAATAAAAATTACAGCCACATAAAAGCAAGCAGGATCTCCCAATCCTTTAAAAAAAAAAAACAAAAAAAAAAACATATGTTCTAACTATAAATTACTCTGTGTGTCTGGCAATTTATATTAAAATGTGCTTATTTTGAAAATGGCACAGATATCTTCAATGGTTGCCTTGGTTCCCGTAGGAACACATGACACTACTGCAGAACAGAGATGAGAACAGGGCAGTAGCTGTGATGGTTTTATTTTTTATTTTTATTTTTTAAAGTTATTTATTTACTTATTTATTTACTTATTTGTTTATTTATTGAGAGACAGACAGAGAGACAGAGACAGAGACAGAGAGAGACAGAGAATCTCAAGCAGGCTCCAAGCCCAGCGTACAGCCCAAGGCGGGGCTTGATCACAGGACCCTGAGATCATGATGTAAGCTGAAGTCAGGAGTCAGACACCTCCCTGAGCTACCCAGGTGCTCCAACTGCCGTGGTTTTAAAACAGGGCTACAAATTCAGATACTCCTCCTTTCGAGGTATTGGGGAAGGGGAGGATCTATGCTCATGCTTTTGAGTCTGGCTGGGCTTGTGACTGCTTTAACAGACGATGGCAGAGGCCATACTATGTGACTTCTAAGACTAGAAGAGGCCAAGCAGTATCCAACTTGGAGTCCATGAAAAGCCTGATTACCCTGATGTACTATCCGGCTCAAAAGCCAAAGATGCATGGAAAAGGCATATGTAGGTGTTCCAACCGACAGCCCCAAACGAGCCCAGCCTCGCAGGGCAGAATGTAAGTGAAGCAGTCTCCAATTAATTCCAGTGTTCCCAAGCCATTTGAATCTAGCAGAAGCCTCTGACACAATATCACAGAAAGAACCTTGCCTTCACAGCTTTCAATAGGACTGAGTCCTTCTCCTCTGGTAACCGTCCAACATATCTTGGTTTGAAGACCAATCAAGTCCATTGTTTTGGTATAAATCCGGTACCAGCTGGCTAAGATTACCTATTTTTAAGAAAATAGAGGCATTTTTTTAGATTTTTAGAGAAAAGATATTATCATCAACAGTTTCATTACTAGAATATTTTTGAGATATTTTGATGATTATTAAACCTTCCTTTCCTACACTTACCCACTTGGTTCCCTTTAAATTTAGTCAAGTAAGCTTTACAATCCCCTGCATAGATTCTTCATTAGCCAGGCTTCAACTGTTCACCCATACATAAGAATAAAATATAACATGAAACACGCAAGATTTATATTTTTCAAAAGCTATAAGATTCTACTAAGGAACATAAAAGAAGAGATGAACAAATAGAAAGATAGTTTGTCCTCTTGAATAGATCTAATTTCTCAAGATGTGACTTCTCCCTCACATATGTTTATGTTTAACTCATAAACATAAAACAATGCTAAGCAAAATCCCAAGTGTCTATCTAGAAGTGCTATGTGGCACTATAACAAGGAGAATAACCAAAGGGAATATTCTATCTAACAGATACTAAAACTTGCTACTTACAAAAATTAAAACAGTGTGATGCGGGAAGAAGAGCCAGACAGATCAAAGTAATCATGGCAGAGGCCTCGAGGAGTGTTACCATATCCTCCTCCAGGGCTGAGACACTCATTTCTTCAGGGGCTGGGAGGGTTGGTGGCTGACAGCTCCCACCAGAGTCCCACTCTGGGAACTACCCTCAACTGGAGGACAGTAAATTCATTATAGATTACACCCTGACCCAAAGGCGACCCAAAGGCAACCCACGGGTAACTGGGCATTCAATACTAGACTAGTCAATAGGGAGGGATGTAAAGGCCAAGGACAACTCCCAGCAGGGCCATCTCAGTTCCAGAGCTCTGGGTGGGATTGCCTGCAGCCTCTGTTGTGACTGCATCAGAGCCCAACTCCTCCAGCCTCAGCCAACTTCCTTCATCCCCTTTAGGTGTTGCCCCCAAGGGCACTCCTCTAGATACTTCCTATATGCAAATCTCCATCTGAAAGCCTGCTCTCCAGGACCTCAACCTAACCCAACACAGAATACAAAGCCCCAAAACAGATGCAAGCATATACGTAGAATAATTCTGTATATAATAAAGAAAGCTACTTCAAATCAGTAGGGAGAAAGAAGATGGACCACTCATCAAAGTGTTAGGTTACACATGAGACCATTTTGAAAAAATATAAGGTTAGATTCCTATTCCAATACTGTGCAATAAAATAAATTCCAGAAACATTCAAAACATAAATGCCAAAAAAATAATTAAAAGAATGAAGATTTTTTTACAAATATGAAAAATCATAAATTTAAAAGATTAAAATTTAAAAGATTAATAGGTATGCCACAGAAAAAATACATACATATCATACACAAAGTTAAAGGCAAACAAAAACCGGAGGAAAAGGTTTACCCAAATAGCCTGGTATTAACATCCAGAATATAATAAGTGTACCCCTACAAAATTGCAATAGAAATATAGACAAAGGACATAAACCATTACTTTTATAAGTAAAAATGCATTTTTAATGTATAGCACCGAACGAAATACATATATACACACATATATAGCAGTGAGAAAAATATATCATGTGATTTCAATTTTTTTGTCTACCAAATTGGCAGGGATTCAAGGAAATAAACATTTTCAAAAACACTGCCAGTGGTAATTTCGATTAGTATAACCTATCTAGAAAACATTTTAGCAACACATACCAAAGTCATTAAAGTATATATTTTGTTGAACCAAATAGTTCCACATCAACAAATTTATACTCTAAAAAACGTAAGGACATGTATAGAAATTTAGCTTCAAGAATGCTCATGCCAGTATTAGAATATTTTAAAAATTGAAAACAGCCAAAATTTTCATAAAAGATGGACTAAATAAACAATGGGAGATTGGATATACAGCCACCAAAAATGATGTTGCAGAAGAAAAGATGACACAGGAAGATTGTTACAAATATCCTAAAAGACAAAAAGGACTTATAAAAGAATATTTGCTATGTGATCCCATTTCTGTAAAAATAAATGTATACACGGTTATAGAAAGTACTCATAAGAAGTACATTAGTAAAACAACACAGGGGTGCCTGGGTGCCTCAGCAGGTTAAGCTTCCAACTCTTGATTTCTGCTCAGGTCATGTTCTCACAATTCGTGAGTTCAAGTCCTGCACTGGGATTTGTGCTGACAGTGTGGAGCCTGCTTGGGGTTGTCTCTCTCTCTCTCTCTCTGCCCCTCCCATTCACTCTCTCTCTCTCAAAATAAATAAACTTAAAAAAACAGAAACAAAAACAAAACACTGGAACTTGGCGGTTATTTGTCTCTACCTCCTCTATCTCTATCTCCTCATTAATCAATCAGCTAACTCACTGATCTGGATGGAGTTTGGGACTCCTCTCTCGTGGAATGGGAATAACGGAGAGCCCTGCTAAGTCCTGGTACAGAGCCCAAGCTTGAGATCCCCAGAGACCAAGGCAGCCACTGCCCTAGCCCTAGAACATGCTGTCTAGCAGCTCAGGCAAGTTAAGAGGGGGGAGTCACAGGGGCAGTGTGTTAACAGGGGAACCTCATATCAAGTCAAGGAGGATGTCACTGAGTCACATCTCAATTTAGCCCTGGAAAATGCTTAGGGATGTGTCAAATGAAGCCAGGGACAGTAAAAGAGAGGCCAAAAAAGTTACTGATATCATTGAGATCACCTCCTGGGTGGATCCGTCTTTCCCCTCCCCGCAAAAAGGGCATTCATTCAATTAAGTGAAGAATCCCAGACAGGGAAGAAACATTATTTGGCAAATGACATGTAATGGCACTCCCTTGCTATCATCTCTGTATCACCGAATCTAGATAGTTTTCTTTTTTTTTTTTTTTTTTTTAATTTATTTTTGGGACAGAGAGAGACAGAGCATGAATGGGGGAGGGGCAGAGAGAGAGGGAGACACAGAATCGGAAACAGGCTCCAGGCTCCGAGCCATCAGCCCAGAGCCTGACGCGGGGCTCGAACTCACGGACCGCGAGATCGTGACCTGGCTGAAGTCGGACGCTTAACCGACTGCGCCACCCAGGCGCCCCTCTAGATAGTTTTCAAATTTTCTAAACCATGAAATCATGACAGTTCCCATGAAACTGGCTAAAGCCCACCAAAATTAATAATAATTTTTTTCATAGTTCTTTCCAAAAGAATATATATAATTTCTTTTTAAGTATTAGATGAAATAGAATATATTGAACTATACCTTACATTTAGAATCAGCATTTAATGCAAGTAACACTTTAAAAAGTAAAAAAAAAAAAAAAAAAAAATCACAATTGAAAAAGTAACTTACCTCAGGATAAAGATTGAACCTTTTTAATGTATTTATAACAAGGGGGTATTCAGTCAGCTTATCATTCATAATCATCCATACTCCATTCAAAAATGAGGGTGCTTCCACAATAGTCTTAAAGTAGGAATAATACAGTCCCTGAAACAAACATGTTATAGTTATAATAAAAAGCACATAATTACTATGCCTCTTATCAGCTTAAAAAAAATACACTGTTTTTGAAAAATAAAGCAATCGGGAAAATAATAGCTTTCAGTTTCTGATCACTAATACAATCTTAGGTTACAAAAAAGAACTAGATATGTTAGTATAACCTTGCCTTAATTAAAATAATTGAACTCAAAAAAATAAATTAAATAATTGAACACAAAATTTACTCAAAAATAGTTTTAGCATTTAAAAAGTAATATAACTCAGACAGCATACATAATCTAAGAAACCCCAGGTCCCATACTAATTTAATTGTTAGAAAAGGCTACCTTATGAACAGGGTGAGTGAGTGGTTTACTACAGAACATAAATTACCATGATCCAAGAAATCTTCCCTCAGTAAAAATGTTTCCCCCTTCCTGCTTATCTGATTCCCCCAAATTCTGCCATCAGTCATCTTTCCTCCAGATTTGCATGTAAGAATGAAAATATATTAGGAAGGCTACATATTGATGTGTTACATATCAATTATTACATTCAGATGCCAACCAGTTTTCCAGGCTGTTTTCTTTCCGTCCAGCTCAGAATACGGTAAGAACCCCATAGGACTGGGATCACGTGGGTCGGGGAGGACAGCAGTGGTACTCCCATTATGAGCGAATAGGACATATTGAGGTTGGAATAATACAAAGAACAAAAAATAAGCAAGTACTAGTACTTGCCCCCTTGTGAGGGAGTATAAGTGGCAGTACGGGGCAAGACAGGAAACATCCTGCATCTTCTATACAATTTTGCCTACAGCTGCCCTGGTGGCCAGAACACATCAGCTGTCAAATTCCATACTGGATTTAAAGCTCATAAATATGAAAGCAATTTGCATACCTCGATATTTATTGAAAACAACAAAAAAATGGTTCTTCCTACTATGGTATTTAGCTTTCATATCACTTTTTAAAAATATCTCCTACTGTAATGAGTTGAATAACATCCCCCAAAATTTCATACGCACTGGCACCTGTGAATGTAAACCTATTTGGAATAGGTTCCTTGAAGACATAATCAAATTAAAATGAGGACATCTAATAAGTGATATCCTTACAATGAGAGGGAAATTTAAACACAGAGACACAGGGGAAAATGTCTCATGATGACAGAGGCAGAGCCTGGAGTGATGGCAATTCCAAAGCCGGCCAAGGAATGCCAAGGATTGCCGGAAACCATGAGAAGCTAGGAAGAGGCAAGGAAGGACTTCCCACAGAGCCTTCTGACAGAACGTGGCCCTGCCCACACTTTGACTTCACACTTCTAGCCTCTGAAACTCTAAGAGAATAAATCTCTGCTTTTAAGCCACCTGGTTTATTGTACCCTTGTTATGTTAGCCGTAGAAACCTACTACAACCTATCTTGTTTTATAGGTTTGTTTTGGAATCATGTAAATATCTTACTGAATTACAAAACAAAAATTTTGTAAACCCCAAACATCAAAATAAAGGAATTAATTATCAAGTTGGAAGATTTCAAATAACTGTAAGATACAGTAATTCTACTGTACATCCCTAATGGAATATATCCTGAAGTCAAAAAGAAATGCAAGAAAATCTTAAAATGTTTTCAATAATCATATGTTTAATAATACCTTTGGTACTTTTGTTCCTCAAAAACAAGTAACTTGAAACCAAGATTCCTAAGCTAACAATAAAGATATAAATTTAATACAAAGTAAAAAAATCTCATCCTAAATTTGCACTTTAAAATACGAATATAAGATCATAATTTCTCTTTTAAAAATTGTTTCTTAGTTCTGTTTACTAAAAAGGCTTAGACACAATGGCCAATCTAGTATCAAATACATCTGAACCCAGAACAACACAGGTTTGAACTACACAGTTCCACTCAGATTTTTTTGAATAAATACAGTATATTTTCTCTTCCTTATGATTTTCTTAATAACATTTTCTTTTTTCTAGCTTACTATATGGGAAGAATATAGTTTATAATACATGTAACATACAAAATATGTGTTAATCAATTGTTCATGCTATTAGTAAGGCTTCCGGTAAACAGTAAGCTATTAATCATTAAATTTGGAAGGAGTCAAAAGTTATACGTGGATGTTTGACTGCACGGGGGTCAGGACCTCTAACCCCCTTGTTGTTCAAAGGTCAACTGTAATAGCAATAAACATCTCTAGCACCAAAACTGTGGTCTCTAACTACCACTTGCTACTGAAAGGAATTGGTATCAGCTTAAAAAAAATACACTGTTTTTGATCAGAAACTGAAAGCTGGAAAACTGGATGACTCCAGGTCTGGAAAGGATACACCTAATAGTACCAGAAAGTATGAAAGCTATAGAAGATTAGCAAGGTCACATCAAAGGGACACAAAGTCAATGCAAGGACTCTCATTAGTTAAAGACAGTTTTACAAGTTGACAAAACATGTTAAAATTCATCAGTTCATAATGATTTATTCCAAAAGATGGAACTCCATCAGTTACCAGAAGAAAATGCTAGGAAACCAACTAATTTTTCTAGAAAGTAGTAAATAAAAAGAAAAACTCAAGCATTTATTTGTCTTACCTGTACAAAGCGTACACAGAGAATATATAATTAAATAATAAATAAATATTATGGGAAAATTCTTCTTTATAAAAGAATTACAGTTAACAAATGCAGGAAAAAAATAATTAGAATAGATCATCAACATTTGGTCATCTTAATGAATTAACTGATCTAGGCTGATGGCTAGGCTATAATGGAAGGATCAACATGACAATATCTAAACCCACTGATCAATCTTGGCGTCACAGAAAGTGAGACAACCAATTATGGTGTGCCTCTTTGTATGATACAGCAAATGTACACCCGCTTATGAAATATCCCTACTGAAACAAACAAACAAACAAAAAAAACAGACAAAAAGAACACCACTGAATCTTCAGTTATCAGGTCTCTCTCAATTATTCAGGAAACTTGGGGCAGTGGAACATAATAAATGACATGAATTACTGTGGATAATTCTGTAAGATAAATAACCTGGATTCTTCAACAAATAAAGAGCAGAACAACAAAAATCAGAAGTGGAATTTATAGATTAAAAGACAAGAGAGGGGCGCCTGGGTGGCTCAGTCGGTTAAGGGGCCGACTTCGGCTCAGGTCATGATCTCGCGGTCCGTGAGTTCAAGCCCCGTGTAGGGCCCTGTGCTGACAGCTCAGAGCCTGGAGCTTGTTTCCGATTCTGTGTCTCCCTCTCTCTGACCCTCCCCCGTTCATGCTCTGTCTCTCTCTGTCTCAAAAATAAATGAACATTAAAAAAAAAATTTTTTTTTAAATAAAAAAAAATAAATAAAAGACAAGAGATACATCAACTAAGCACAATGTGTAGACATTGTCTGAATCCTAATTCAAGCCTACCAACACACCAACTGTAAAAAGGAAAAAAAAAAAAAAAAGCCAGTAGGTCACTTAAACACTGACTGACATTTGACAGTATTAAGCAATTGCTGTTTATCGTTTTCAAGTGCGCCAGAAGTACTGTGGGTAACAAAAAATTCCTCTTTCGAGATACATACGAAAGTATTTACAGATGAAATGATACGATGTCTGAGGCTTCCTTTAAAAAGAGATGGCTGTGTGGAGGTGAGGGAATGAAAGAAAGATGGCTGTGTCTCCAGGTGTTGAAGCCGCAGGATGGGGCATGGGAGGTGTCTGCTCTTTCTACTTTGGAACATCTTTGAAAATTTCCCTGATAAAAAGCTTCAAGTTTTTAGATGCCTAAAATACCACATGAAAACTAACCATTTCAGTGCGAAAAGCCATCTCCCTTTCCAACGTTGAGAGGTGAGAAAAGTGGCGATCATTTTCAAAGAGGTGTGTTATATGGCTCCTGCAAAAACAAAAGAGTTAACAGAGCAGCAGCGTTGAACTTACGCTAAGTATTATTTTGAAAAGAAACCAAGAGCAAACATAAAAGAATCTAGAAATTTGCACATCATTTTGTAATGAAAGTCAAAGACAAGTGTCCACATTTGTTTTTTCACTCTGTATGTCTTAACATCTCTACTAAAATTTCTATTAGAAAACACATTCAAATTAGATTTTAAAATTAGAATGAACCAGAATAACAATATTTTAAACTAAGTACAATAAAACTATAAATGAACTATAAATGTCATTGGGTTCCCATTTCAGAAATATCTGATTAATGAAATTCATATTTCACTCTATCCAGAAGATTAAAAAAATTAATCTTCCTCTCAACATGAACACTATATTAACGTTAAGTGAAATAGGGCTTCAAATATAACCTCTTCAATAATGGATCTCTTTTTTTTTATTAAAAAATTACATTATTCTGACCTTGATTTATCAATTAAACTACTTTTTCAAGCTATTGTGTTGCCTGTAGTAATTAATATATATATATATATATATTCATCCTTATCATACTGAAATTTTTTTCTTTATATATATGGGAAATAGCTTTGGTAAGTTGTAATGATCTGCATAAAATACATGAGAAGAAAACAATCTTACCAGTGCAACACTGCTGCAAAGGCAGCTGGAAGAAAAAAGAAATTTAAATTACTATGTTAGCATAAAGAAACGTGTTCACCTTATAGAAAAGCATTGCAAAAATAAGCATGGTAAAATTTGGGATATAAAATGTTGGATTCTTAGCGATTGGGGAAAGAAGAGAGACTCTTTGGAAGAAACCCCAGGGCTATGCTTAAAATCCAACAGCCTGGATTACAAAAGAATTAGGCATGTATCTATAAAATTCATTCACTCACTCAACAAAATGTGGGCCCTTTATTTGCCAAAAACTATCCAAGGAACCCTCACATGGAAACTTCCACAAACAGAACTGCCAGAGGAATAGAAACAACAGTGAGAAATAACTCAAGAATAAAGGTATATGGTGACCTCAGGGCGCCGGACTGAGGATGAATAAAATAAGAAACTATCGCTTATTGTATATTGCTGCAATATCTGGATTTTTATGATGAATTTTACTATTTTTTAAACAAATTTATCATGAAATATAGTAAAGAAGGAAGGAAGAGGGAGGGCTGTTGACACAAAACAAGCAAACATTTTAGAATCTCTAAAATAAGAGAGTTTTACGGGAGCCCAAGTTAGGACACATGCCCAAGAAACATGCTCTTCACAGAGAAGTGCTTCAGAGAGTAAACAGTTTTTACAAGGTTATATACTTTTTTACATCTTGTAAAAGCTCAAAAGATTACAGATTAGCATACGGGCAGAAAACATAAGTTTAATGTCAAGGAATGCAAGTAAGAGCAATGATCGATATCTTAAAGACAAGATGGTTTTCCTTAGGCTACTCATTTACAAAGCAGGTGTATAATGTAGGAGTGGTGGGCCATAAATCAGGCGTTTGTTTTAAACCAAGTTTATGTACAGTCATGCTGACTTAGAAAGAAATCTAAAATAACTTCCCTTGTATCTCAGTCCTTTAGAGGTTTTTTGTTTTTGTTTTTCCTCTCATCAGGGCAGAAGGAAGAAAGAAAAGGTAAGGGAGAGAAAATAAGCTAATAATAAAATCAGTCTCATAGGAGAATCAATAGTTGCTTTCTGTCCAAGTACAAAAAACATATTAAGATGAATCCAAACGATACCAATTTTCTTATGCCACAAGATTCACCCTATTGCAGGCTTCTTATTAAATAACTACTAAGGAACTGAACTATAAAATACTCTTAGAAATGAAAACCAAACAGTCTAGATCTTATTGCCTTTTTCTTAAACAAGTATTTACATTTTTAAATATTAAAAAATACATGTTACCTAGGAGATAGTAATGGTTATAAAAGACAGATTACTCCTTCTGGATCACTAAAACTGCAAATATTTAACTAGGTTTGTCATTTGACATTTGTTATATATATTACTTGGATCTTTCAAAATTTTGATTTTTTCTTGTTGACAAATCTACCATCCATTTCTTTTTTGGTTTCTGCCTTCAAAGACTTCACCTCACCATACATAACACAATTTGGGCTTTAGTTTCTCAATAATCTAACTATCATGTTCTGAATAAATCGTTCTCTCACTGAATGTAAATGCCATCTTTAATGTATGGAACACCTTACACCCTTCTACTTTGGGAATCCCTTTGAGATTGTAATTGGAGTTTCATTTATAAATTAATTTGGAAAGAAGCTACACGGTGATGACATGAATCCATATGTATATACCCATAAACATAGTACATACCTTCAATTATTCAACTTGCTTTTCAATTGCCCTTGACAAAAATCCTATCGGTAGAATTAATATAGTAGTTACATAGTTAATTCATATTTCTTAAGTCTCCTTTGTGAGCTTAACATTTTTCTGCTAATATCCACGAAATCTTTTTTATTACACTTTACTGAATACTGTTAATGTACTTATTTTTGAAGTGTAATTATTTTGCCATGTACTTATTTTTGACTCGTACTAAATTATTAATTTTATTACCTTTTTTTGGTTTATACTCAATTCTCTATTTTGAACAATATTATTTAAAAATAATAATTTTGCGGGGCACCTGGGTGGCTCAGTCCATTAAGCGTCTGACTTCCATTTGGGTCATGATCTCATGGTTCGTGGATTCGAGTCCCACTTCCCACTTCCAGCTCTGTGCTGACAGCTCAGAGCCTGGAGTCTGCTTCAGATTCTGTGTCTCCCTTTCTCTCTGCCCCTCCCCACTTGTGCTCTCTCTCAAAAATAAATGAACATTAAAAAAATTTTTTTTAATAATTTTGCTCGTATTTTATAATTTTGCTGTTAGTATCTTCTTCCCACTTGACAATAATAATAGACTTCTAGAACAATACTAAGTAATTCTGGTAAAAGAGGGCATCCTGCCTTCTACTGACTTCAGTGGCAATGCATTTCACATCTGCTTTTAAATTAGCCTCTAACCTTCAGGACTCTGGAGTGATAAATAGGATTTCTCAAGGCAATCACCTCTCTACTTCCTCAGAATACCACAATTCTTCAGGAGAAGAACGGAAGGAAGGAAGGTACCGAGTGGCCTTTGGTGCCTTCCTCTAATTCAATCCCTGAAGCACTAAACTGTTCTTGGAATTTGGGGCATTTGAATGGAGCTCTTTCATAGCCCCCAGGGTCGATTCATAATATACTCAGTGTTTTCAATTCCTTTGCTCCTTTCAATTTAGTAGTAATAATAATAAAGCAGCTGACATTTTCATTCTTATTACATGCCAGGTACTTTTGAAGTGCTTTACCTAAACCAACCCAGTAGATCCCCACAACTATCCCATGGGGTAGACACCAGTATTTCCCCACTATATAGTGAGAAACTGAGGCTCAGAGAACTGGAGGAACTTGACCAAGGAAACAAAGCAAGTAAACAGAGAAAGGGAAGTTGAAGACAAGAACTTTAACATGAAAGCCATACACTGCCTGGCCTCTTGAGGAGGACTGCGGGGGCAAGGGTAAGACAAAAGCCGGGGCTTCCTTACCTTAAATTATCTTGCTCCCTTCTTTCTTTTTTTTTTTTCCTTAAGATAAAAGGGGTGGAAAGTTGCAATTTATCTATTGATATATGCAGCATACTTTACAGAAACTACTAATTTTTACATAAAAATGTAGAGTTATGCTTTAATTTATTCAAAATTGAAATAAGCTATGTGTGTGTATACATATATTTATATATATACATTTTTTTCATTTGAAAATGAAAGCCTCAGTAAGGCAGATACTGCCTTGTGAGCATATAATTTAAGCAGAAAGACATAAAATGACAAAAACTTCTGAAGTCACCCCTAAAGAGCTTTTCTTGCATTCTTGCCTACAGAAAAGATTATAAATGATTTTCTCTAAATTTAGTCCAGTGATCATCAACCCTGTCTATATAGTCTTTTGGGAGTGTCACAAAATTGATAATCCCTTTTCTTCCATTTTAATACACATGCTATTTTTTTTTGTCATTTTAAGGTACTGTGGTGAATTTAGCATGTTTTTTTTCTTTTAATCGGAACATTGAAAAAAACCCGAACTTTCAAAAATCCAAGCCGATTCCATAAGAAGAAAAGTGTTCAAGGAAAGATTTGCTTTGTAATCTAATTCAAAAGATTGCAATCCTATGGCTGAGAATTCTGAAAGGCTCTTATGTTTTGCTGGAAGCACTTAAATTACCAACACTCTGAAGCTAAACTGGACACTCCTTCCACTTTCTGATTAAAGAAATTCTGTACCAGATTATATGTCACATTATATCAATTTTCAGTTTCATGGGATTTGAGAGGCCTAGCCACTGAAAATTGTTCTTCTCCTGTTATTAGAATCTTGTTTACACAAACTAGAATGTAACTCCCTGAGGGCAGAAACGATGTTTTACTGAGGTTTATACCACAGTACTTACAGGATGCTGAGCACATACTGGAGAACACAGCTCAAATGAAATGTTTGCTGAACTAATGGGTACAACTTGATATAATTAAAGGGGAAACGAAATCATCTAAATCATGTCCACATAATAAGGGTGAATGTACTCTGGTTGATGGATACACACACATACACTTGTATGTAAGTAATAGATTTTTTTTTCCAAAAATTGAGTCCCCACTTACTTAGTGCAAATTTGACACCCCCACCAGCCTCCCTCTACAAACAGTCAGGTGCCTAAGCTTTTAGTTCCCCTCTCACCCGCAGCCCAGCAGCAGGCAGCAGGGGAGGACGAGTGCCCCCAGGTGAGCAGGCGAGGTCCCAGAAGTCCACCCCAGCTCAGTTCCCTTTGACCCCCCTCCTTCTAGCCACAGCTCCCCAAGGTGGCCTTTGTTCTTTTCCTCTGGATCGCTCCACCGGCAAGTCCAGTGTCTTGGGAAAACGGGGAGGGGACATTCCCTGTCCCCATCCCAATGCCTGGCCCACAGTGGTCAGCAGCAGCAGGGAGGGCAGGAGGAAAGGAAAAAGAAATGGGAGAAGGGGCTCTTCCATAGGTTCAGCTCAATCCTCCCTCAATGGCTCCTAAACCCTAATCCCTCTCTGCCTGGCACCCGGCCCCTGCCCGCCCTCACCTCCTCTCCCAGCCTCTTCCCTTCCCCCAAGTTGCCTCGCTCCAGCAGATGACTCAGAAGTCCAGAACCCCTTTATGAATACACCCACCAACACCCATCAGGGTTGCTGCGAAGTAGAGCCCTGTGATCTGCATCTTTAAGATACTCAGCTGAGTCTTTTGCACTCTAATGCACAGTCCTTTCCTTTCCTTTTCCACCTCCTCAAGGTGTGAGAGCAAGAACCATGAAGCCAAGGTGGGCTGCCTCTGCCTTTGCTCTCCTGTGCTAACCTGCAGGAGGCTCTCCTGCAGCCAACAGAGATTTCTGATCATGAATATATTATCCCATCCACGTTACATTTTCCCTTACATGTGTACTACGTGTAACTAGCATTTGACTTAAAACTCAGAGCTACCTTCACAAACTGTCTCATTTGATTCTCACACAGCAGTGGGAGTATTTATTCCTATTTTACAAATGAAAAACTAGGCCTTCAAGAGGTCATTTCCCCCAAAGGCACATAGCTGATAAATGGCAAGAATCACCTGGAGCCAGGGGTTCTAATTCCAAACCTCCCTTTCTTCCCACTGGGAAGGAGCTGCCTCCTCTCCCATTTGTGGGCATTTGCTGACCTCATCTTGTAACAATATTTATATGGAAAAATGTATTCTAAAACCATAATGACTTGCAAAATTTAATACAATTTATTCCTAAATTGAGGTTAATCCATACTTAAAGCATTCTAAAGAGTTTTAGCCTCCCTAACCCTCAAGTGACAAATGACATAAAAAAAGGTTAAGGATGCTCCCCTTAAATCTATTGGACAAGGTTTCCAAATCAACCTTGACAAGTTCTATACTCAATCCTTACTAATCATTTCTTATTGTTCTCAAGGGTCTGTTCAGAGTTTAAGTTTCTTTCCAGAAGGTAAAGCCACCAGTAAATTGTCTCCTTGTTCCACATCAACAATCCATCCTGGAGAATGAAGTCAATTTCGAAATGTACAGGTTTAAGCATCTCATCCCCTTGTCTAAAAAGTCTCGTAACTCCCGAAGCCTCAAACCATGGAGCCCACACTCTGGTCTGTTTTCACTTGATTCCCACCACATGCCTTTCATGCGCACTGCACTGGGCAACAGTCCCCTAAAATACCAAGTGTTTCATGATGCTATGCTTTTGCTTCTGTCTGTAAACTCCTACTTTATCCTTCAAATCACAGGAATTCAAATGTGGCATTTTGTGAAGCTGATCCTGCCATCCTAGCTAAAATACTTTATTACAGCACCTAAATAGCTAGTCATGCACACGCCAGTTTCCTCTGCTAGAACGGAAAGGCCTTGAAGCTGAGCTTGTGTTTAATTCCTCTTAATATCTACATGTCCTAGCATGACACCTGGCACCTCACTGGGTTGAACTGTTAAATGACGATCACCATGTAAGAGAAATTAAAGAATGCACCCCATTAAATAAAAACCTAAATACCTAAAGACAATATCTAAGCATTCCAAACTGTTCAAAGGGTTCCCATTACATGAAGGTCTATATATTACAATAAAATTAATATATTGGAAGAAATCATATTTTCAGTCTATAGTACCTATAATGAAACAGAGGCCAGTTTCTGTGTAATCAAGTAACAAGTGAAAAGACATTTTGTAGGATCCAGTTTAAGAAAGAGAAAACAGTTGTTATACCATAAGCTCAGCTCCTGCCTTCTTTCTAGCACCTAGATTTTTGAGAATTATAAGTGCTTTAAAGTCAACAAGTATCTAAATGCCTACTAGACGCACATTTTCCTAGAAACCAACAACATTAAAGAAATGTTATCTAACATCAGGGGCACCTGGGTGGCTCAGTGGGTTAAGCATCTGACTTCAGCTCAGGTCATGATCTTGGTCTGTGAGTTTGAGCCCCCATGTCAGGCTCTGTGCTGACAGCTCAGAGCCTGGAGCCTGCTTCAGATTCTATGTCTCCCTCTCTCTCTGCCCCTCTCCCTGCTCGCACTCTGTCTCTCTCTCAAAATAAAATAAAGACATAAAAAAAATTTTTTAAAGAAACATTATCCAACATCAAAAATAAAATCTTTGAGAGATATGATTTAGGTACACACGCAATATAATGAGAGAACACATTGGGCACTCAAGCAAAGGGCACAAAGTCTACAAACTGTAAAAAAATCTGAGAAGGCAGATCAGTAATGACTTTCTCAGGACAAGGTCTATCAAAGGGGGGTGGGAGGAAGGGACAGGGCTCAGGACATGAGTACAACTTAGGTAGGGATTTCTGGTGGACAGCCAGAAAAGAAGACAGCTACAATAAAGCTGTAGGTGGGCTGGGCTCGAACATGAAAAAGAAGTTCCATCACTGATACACAGTACAGAATACAAATTATAATGGCAATAACAAGACAATATTCATTGAGGGCCCACTCACTATATGTATAGTGTGCCAGGCTCTCAGAGCTCCACTGAACACCAGGAAAGGAGTTTGTCAAAGCTTCTCAGCCAATGGGGCCTGGAGGGCTAAGGATGGCAGCACCAGAGTCCCGGGGGGCCCGTAACCTCCAGGTTTTGAAGAGAGCACTCACCCACCCCACGCCACACAAATATTATCATTTTCTACGTGTGCCATGACATGAAAAAGGTTGGAAAGCACTGAGCCACTAAATAAAAGAAAGTTTCAGAGAATCTATCCTAATACAGTAATATAAAGTCACAGTGGTCTAAACCCTGGGATTGCATTAGAATCATCCCTGGCACGAAATAAAACTGGAGATGCTTGAGTATTAATCCAGAACCCCTAAATCTGAAACTCTAGGGATTCTTTTTTTTTTTTTAATTCACAAGGGATTCTGATGTATAGTCAAGGCTAATTATCACTGGCACAAAAATGACTGGAACAGAGTGTAGGTAGTTGTCCACAAAATGTAACCTGAGAAATGGTTCTCTGTATTCCAAGTGCCCTCCAGCAGTAATTGTATCACGTGAGAGCTCCCTAGAAATGCAGACTCTCAGGTCCCATCCCGGAATCCTGGGCTCCAAATCTACATTTTAACAAGATCCCTCAGATGACTTGTAAACACTTTTAAGGACAATGTGTCAACACTGACAGCACAGTGGAGTCACCTGGGAGGTTTGAATGTGCTAGGTTTGGCACTGGGGGTGATTCTAATATGCAACTAGGATTGAAAACATTAACCTAGGAGGGGCGTGTTAAGATTACATTCTCAAAGACCCTAATTCAATCTCTCTCACTTGGGGGGCTTGGAAATCTACACTTGTAGCGATTTTTATTAGGAAAAGGCAAATATTAATTCAAATGATACTCTGATAGAAAAACTGTCAAAATCCTGATAGCAGAAAACAATGATTAAGAAAGGGAAAGAACTAAAATTGAAAATAAAATCCTTTTTTTTAACCTCTCTTGGCAAGAACGTCACTCCTAAAAAGAAAGAGTCCCTGGATTTTATATGACTTATAAGTTATTTAGTCTAAGTCTCATTTTTCCCAGATGTTAATAAGTGGTTTTTACTTGGTTATCTCTATTCCTCACACTTAATGACCTCATACAGCCACAACAATTACCACTAATACATCGGACTTCACATTCTCCAAGTTGCTTCCCTGGTTATTTTCTGTTTTTGTTTTCATCTTCCTGCTCCCCAAACTAAAAGTCTTTGTAGGTTTGGTCCTTTTATTGTTTTCTTCTTTGAATGGAGAAAAAAAGGAATGTACTCAATGTATTAACAGAGATACTCAGTCTTAAGAACCAGGACCCCTTTAAAATTCAGGCATGATTTGAAGACACTACTAGTAAGATCTAGAATTCAGTGATCTATGTGATGATGGCTGCAAGGCTGACTTTAGATCATTTGAATCTCCTGCATATATTTGGCATTGAGCAAAACAGTACATTACAACAGGAAAAAATTAGGAGGCTCTCAATTACAATGACAATGTCTAACATCTGTTTATCAGTTGCAGATTACAAAACACTTTCACACATTAAGGGAAAAGAACCAGGAGTCCTTATGAGTCAAATATGGCTCTTATTTTCCCATGAGGTGCAAGGTCACATGACTGGGATGCACCAAGGCCTGGAGGAAAAGCCTGGATTTTGGGACTCTGACCACTGATGTCCTTGTGACTGGAAGCTCAGGCATGAAAATGTTTAATAAGCACATTTAACCAAAAGAATGCATTCAAATGTGGGAGGAGATGCTTTAGAAATAATACAAAAATCAAGGACAAAGGCTTATTTTAAGGTGAATGTATGAAAACAGAGCACAGAAAATATATATCACCATCCTCAAAGAGAATATAATTAGGCTATTCTAAACAGAGAAATATACAAAATAAATGTTCACGTCTTTAAATATTTACATATATACATATATTAAAGTAGGGAATACTTAATAGAACAATTACCCAGCATATGGGCTTTTAAAGCAATCAATTCTAACTTCCTTTAAAAATCTTATTCTCAGATAATATGAATACAAATATTTCTAACTCAAACAGTTACCTACATTAATCATTTTCATAAAGTAACTTTCTCCTTATTGAAAAAAGGCATTTCAGTGTTTTAGGTAGCTAAATAAATACAGACCCAAAATAATATGCTAGCCCATTTAATGTTTCTGAGCAATCATAGAAAAACTGTTAAAACTTTAGTAAACCTACTGTGAAAACTGTAGATGCTGCATCTCTTCATTAGAGGGGGAAAGAAAACCTACACGTGCACAATATAAACCCAGACCCATCACACGAAGCAAAAGATTTTAGCAAGTTTATTAATCAATAAGCCATTCCAATCTTTAGATTATAGATTCCATCCCCCAAACTGCAAACTGCCCTTGGATATCACAAAGTGTACTTTATTCTTTAAATGGTTAAGAAAACCACGATACCACTGATTACTATTTTACTCTGTTTTTATACTACTGCCAAACACCCAACCAACACAATAAAAAATAATCCACAATTCAATCATCTTCAAAAATAGTTAAGCACAAACAAAATGGAAACTAACAAGTTGACCATAAGGATAGAATAGAGTGACTCCCCCAAATAAGCAGAAGCCAGCAAAGGAGTGTTCTTGCCAAAAGAGTTATCAGGTCATTTTCCCATTAATGTATCTTTGACAGCTGCCTTAAACTATAGATCTGAAACCTACAATTTGACAGATGTGCTTAACAAACCAAGGAACCTTAACTTCAATCTCAAACTTCCCCCTGTGAACTCACTAATGATGTCAGGCCATTCACCTGGCCTACTTTACTTTCTTCACATGTAAAATTCCAGTAACCAACCTTTCAGCCTGGATTTCTTATGATATTTCCATGGAGATCAAAGAGGACAAAAGAATGAGAAATGAGGTCTTATTAAAAAAAAAACCTTTAAATGTGGTGGAAAACAGTAGCACTGTGCCAGTTATATAAGTACTTTATGATGATTATTAAAATGTGGAGAGGGGCGCCTGGGTGATTCAGTCAGGTAAGCATCTGACTTTGACTCAGGTCATGATCTCACTGTTCATGAGTTTGAGCTCCACATCAGGCTCTGTGCTAGCAGGTCAGAGCCTGAAGCCTGCTTAGGATTCTGTCTCTCTCTCTCTCTCTCTCTCTCTCTCTCTGTCCATCCCCCACTTATACTGTCTCTCCCTCTAAAAAATAAATAAAACATTAAAAAAAATTTTTTTAATGTGGAGAAAAGATTCTGAGATTTGACAATAGCAGCACTGAAAAGCTGCATTACAAAAAACTAGTGATTACTGTTAGGAACTAATAGACAAATTCAACGCAGAGCAATAGCATTTTGGGCAAATTTGAGTTGAGTTGTATAAAAATAATGACCAAAGCCTCACTCTTCTGAATTACAACAATCTCAAGTTAAAAACTTGTCAAAGTAATTGGCCAAGTAATTTATAAACTTTGTTTAAGATATAGTTGGTACTACTGTAAACTAGAAGATAAAATCACCCCATCCTTAGTTAGTACAATGAATCACACTGAACTCCTGTGATTTTGGTGACTAGGTTATTATGTTAACATTTGCTGCAAGAGGTTAAAATTACAAAATGCTGTCCAAGCGTTGATCATGTGTAGTGACAGTAGTGAAAAACATACCTGACAATCGGTTACTCTGGAAAGGAAGTCAAACATGAAGGAATATGCCAGACAAACGTGAAGATGTGTATGTGAGCTGTTAATTTAAATGTATTCAGGGAGGAAAAAGGACAATGCTGAGAAAATAAAAAGTAGTATGAAAACAAAAAAGAGAAAAGTTACAACAGTTGTAGATTTATGTACTCTACAAATCAATACTTCCACTTTTAAATTTATTCCTATTCAATGATTCTTGAATTGTGAAAGATCATCCATGAAGAATTGATCTTTCCTATGAAACTGCCTTTTACAGAATTAAACAGCAGCATAAAGGTCCTGACCTAGAAATAGATGTAATTTTTACTAACTCTGAGGACAAATACTCGTTAGAATGGTAACTAAAGAAAACTAGCAGACTCCTTCCTGGAAGAGTAATGTTCCGATGGTTTGGGTAAAGTACAATCCGATGGCAAAAGATAAACTAACGACACAAGAATTTAGAACTAAACATACAAAGTACGCAGCCTAAAGCTGGCCTGCTTACAAACATGCACACAGGCTAATAGGTCTCTATGATAATGTAAGTATCTCATTAACATAAATTTTAAGACACATTAATACAGCCTAACAGGCTAAGCATATAAAACTTATAAAAATGGCCACAGTTCAAATTTATCAACATGCAAATATGCATACGTGTATAATAAAATTTTACCTGCTTTCAGTAATGATGCCATACTATGGGCCAAGAATCAATCACATATTGGTAATGTCTCCTTATACTTACACAATCTAAACTCATCACATTTGTTAATTTGAGCACACACAAATATAACATACTCAGAACCCCTCCAATTGTGTATTTTAATAAAAAAAATATGTTTAAGTGACTATGAATGTTGTTTAGAGTTAACCAGAGTCTATTTCAGAAAGAAAAAACTGGTTTTAAACATTGAAGAAACCCTTTAAATCCCAAATTTCCATCTTATTCCCTGGCTTTCTAAGGAAATGCACTGGCCCAACATCTATGTATCAACACATCCTTAGAGCTGATGCTCAGTTGTGTCTAAGCGTTTGCTTGACAGCCATCCCACCAAGATGGCCAGTGGTCCCTGTGCCTCACAGCTCCTCAGCTTTTCTCATCCTTTATGCCACCCTAATATGCTCTCTTTCCACTTCCTGTCCCCGTACCTCCACGCATGATCCCTCTCTGCTTTATTTCCCCTGAAGGAAGAAACAAGAAAGCTAACACTTAATTGAGCATTAAATGTTGCCATTTCTCTGAACAGAGTCCTGGGGCTTCATTTCTTCTTTTGCTATACTCACCCTGGAGAAGATGAAATACAGCAGAGCAGTTAAGAGCTTGAACTCTGAAGCCACATGGCCTGGATTCAAATCCTGAGCCTTCCACATTCTAGAGATGGTCTTGGGCAAGTTATTTAACAGCTGTGTGCCTCAGAGCCCCTGTCTGATAAAACAGGTATGGCAATCACAGTGTCATGGTCAGGCCTGAGTTAGCAGTGAATTGAGTCTAAGATAAATGAGTTTATCTAAAGCACTTAGAACTATGTCTGGCACAGAGTAAACCCCATTTCAGTAATAGGTGTTATTATTAATTCCCATTAATTTGGGAATTAACACCCATTTGCAGGTGATGTCCTATTATTTTGTTTCCATTCTGACATCTTCTCTTATGTCCCACTGCCTGCTTGACATTTCTACTTGGACATCTTACAAATACTGCAATGGAAACATGTCCAGGATAGAATTCCAATCTTTTCCCTCAAACCCAGCCCCTCACCATGCCCCTAGTCTTCACGATCTCAGTGAATGCACCCTATATCCCCAGTTACAGCAGCCAAAACTGAGAAATTATTCCTAGCCCTTCCCTTTTCCTCAATCCAAGCCCAATTCATCAGCAAACCCTCCCATTTCTCTCTCCAAAGCAGATCTCAAATCTATCCCCTTCATCATGACCAACAACTCTCTTGCCAGAGTCCTGCCAGAGCCTCCCCACTGGCTTCTCCCAGCTCTGCCCTTGTGCTCCACAGCCCATTTTCCCAAGTGTAGATTTCCCAAAATAAAATTTAAGTCACGTTACTCTCCTGTTTAATACTCCTCAGTGGCTTCCTGTCATGCTAGGAATAAAACCCCAACTCCTTAAGGAGCTCTGGTTTGTGGCCTTCTCATGTTGAACAGGCTAAGCTCTGGCCTACCTCAGCACATGTCGTGTGCCATATCCACAATGCCCCTTCTTCTCCAGACAGTATGCATCTTCTCACCCGCAGGTCTTGCCTCTAAGGCCAACTCCCCAAAAATTTTTCTGACCCTAAAGTGGGTCTCTCCTGTTTTTTCTATCTTAGCCCTTTTTCTTTCCTCCACTGGACTTACTACAATGTACCATTATTCTTATTTGTTCCCGGCCCTTTTAGAATGGAGTTCCTTGGAGACAGGGGCTACATCCAGCTTGTCTTGTCCTCCCTCTTATCCCCCAAAGCTAGCATCAGCTGTAGTAGGCATTCAGTAATTGGTAAATGTGAATAGAGCTGCTGTTACAGATATTATTTATTCTTTACCATAACCGTGTGGGGCATTTATCCTCATTTTATTTATTTTTTATTTTTAAGTTTATTCATTTTGAAAAAGCATGAGTTGGGGAGGGGCAGAGAGAGAGAGAATCCCACTGACAGTGTGGAGCCCAACACAGGGCTGGAACCCATGAACTGTGAGATCATGACCTGAGCCGAAGTTGGATGCTTAACTGACAAAGCCACCCAGGCACCTCATATAATCCCCATTTTAAATTTTTCTTTTTTTAAGATTTATTTATTTTTGAGACAGAGAGAGAGCATGAACGGGGCGGGGCAGAGAGAGAGAGGGAGACACAGAATGGGAAGCAGGCTCCAGGCTCTGAGCCATCAGCCCAGAGCCCGACGCGGGGCTCGAACTCACAGACCGCGAGATCGTGACCTGAGCTGAAGTCGGATGCTTAACTGACAAAGCCACCCAGGCACCTCATATAATCCCCATTTTAAAGATGAAGCAAGCAAGAGTCAGAGATATTTAGGGATCTATAACTTTTAAGTGTAGAAACAAGACTCAAATGCAGGTCAGTATTGAGATGCCTGTGCTATTTCAAACACACCACACTGCCTCCTACCCAGTCCTATGGCTAACACCTAGCCTCAATCTTCTGCCTCCACCCACTTTCTTACCCCTTCTGCCCCTAAAAAGCCATATTTCTTTCCTATTATATGGGCTTTCACACTCCCATAAATTGTGGAGAACAAAAGCATTTTTACTTCCCAAAAGACATTTGCCAATATATGGAGACATTTTGGTTGTCACAACGGGGGACGTGCTACTGACGTCGAATAGATAGAGGCCAGGGATGCTGCTGAACATCCCACCATGCACAGGACAGCAGCCCCTCCCCACCCCCCAGCAAAGAATTATCCAACCCAACATGTCATCACGTTGTGGTTGAGAGGCCTTGCCAACACAGAACCAGCTTTCAGCAAGGGTGCGGTTGCCACTGACCCTAGGAACCAGGCAGGTATGTTAACGAACCAAGCAGGACAGATGAAAGGGGGAAAAAAGTAGTTTTCAGTATCTTTCTCTTCCATATTCAGGTTACAGATTTATTATGTTTTGTAAATGGCATCTTACCTTGCAGTCTTTCACCACAGGCATGCTGTATTTGCATGTTTAACATGTATATTCACTTCCACAAAGGATAGCACCCCTTCCATCTCTCCTTGAAACACACAGCCCTCTCCAACTATGCTTTTTTCTTCCCTCTTCTGATAATAGACATGGGTACAAGAAACACATCACTCTTCTCTCAACTCTAATTAAAATAACAGCCATATCAGTTGATGAATGGCAACTCACAGCCCCAGTTTTGAGAAAACAATAGACTAGGAGAAACGTGGGCAAATTGGACTGTCTGTGTCCCCGCCTAAAAGAGGGGAGGTGAGAACCACTTAGTACTAGGGGATCGCTGCCATGTAGGAATAACAGCCCCGTGATGCTAGATAAGCTGCTTCTACGGAGAGGCAGGACATCTGACTTAAAAATTACTGACATTTCCCTCTACCTCACCCCATCCCCAGATTTTGATTTAATTGGTCAGATGTGTGGCCTGGCTATTAGGATTTCTTGAAGCTTCCAGATGACTCTAGTCCAGTATTGCTAAGATCGAGAGCCACCAGTCTAGTCCAGGCTTCCCATTTTTACATGTGCTTACAAACTGAGGCTCGGAGAAGCTAAGTGCTTTGCGCAGGTACCCAACTAGTTTGAAATAGGTAAAAAAATCAGAAAACAGTTCTTCTAAGGCAATGTTTTCACTGTAGGTTTTTCTAGTGTTATACACTAGACCATAAAACTCAACAGTTTATAAATGGCATTGTTTTAAAAGGGACAGAATAGAAAATCAGAGTATACAGTACATTACAGAAGTAAGATTGTTAACATGACACTTGTTTTAAAGCATATGCACATATTTGCTGGTCAGACTTCATTTGCCTATCTAAATCCATTCTCCTCCCTTCTCTGCCTAGTTCCCAGCCCTAAAGAATGATTCAGTTGGGTCCCTTGCCCGAGGGGTTCCAGTTGGTAAGCCAGTGAGAGGCACGAGTGGGGAAAGTAGAAGGTTGGAGGAGAGTATGGGGTCACTCCTCTTGGGGGGAGATCCTGCTCCCACATCACAGCTCTCCTTGGGTTCAGCTCCTGATGAAGCTCCCCTTCCCCCATCAGGCCCAGACACGGTAGCACTTTCTCACTGCTGACAGTCTGGGTGTTTCGATGCCCTCTGTGGGTTCCACAAAACTGTTCACTTTTGAAAACAGTCCATTTATTAAATCTGTTTCCTGCCAGGACACTGACAAACCTAAACAGAATAACAGACAGAAATGTGCATAAATGTACTGGGCTGCACTTTCAGAAGTGTGAGCAGGTTTAATGTAAATTGTATTGCCTACTGTGGGTTATGGTCAAAAAAGATGAAGAAAACACCATCATGGTTCTTCTTACTATACCACTGGTGCCCCTGGCTGATATAGGGAGCTACTGGACTGATACTTCTAAAAACACACATTTGAAAAATATTTCTTTTTATGACTGTTACCACTAAATAAATAGTAAATTATATCCAAAAAAAGAAAAAGAAAAACACATGTTTGTTGAATAGATGTTTGCAACGGTGATTAACACTGCCCAACAGTGGAAAGGGCCCCCATGGTACATAGTGAGTCCATCAGTGCTTAGCATATATGGAGGAGATGCAAGAAACAGAACTGAGAATCTCCAGTCAGTTTCTAACTTTTAAAAATGTATGCTTCTATCAGGGAGGTTCAAGTTGTAAAATTTCTTCCCAAAACATAAATGAACCATTTTTGTCATAGCAAAATCCCATACTGTAAACCTGTACAGTGTCAGCTCAATTCTCACTCATTCTGTGAAAGGCAAGAAGGAAGGGAATGAGGAGGCTTTCAAAAATGTCTAAACTCTGCTCCTTCTTGCAGGATCCAAAGGAACAGGGCCAGAGGAAGAACCAAACAACCCACATCCCATTTTCCAGAACCACCTCTCAGGCTGTCCCGTGGCCTCTTTTAAGCGGTTAGCAGGGACAGAAAATCATCCAACCTCCATACATCTGATGACCAGTACACCCAAAAATAAGGGACAGCTCCTTCACTGTACCTCTTTTCAATGCCAAAAGGGGTAAGTCAGGTAAAGTGCCACACTGCTCTATTAATACAAAACTGTATTTAGGTAGAAACATTAAATACAATGCTCATGAAATCCAAATATAAGGTATCCAATAAAAGGAGATTCAAAGTAAATGCAATAACAAGAAAAGAAAATGGCAAGATATTATTCTATGGTTGTTACTATAACCTCTGAAAAAGAAGTGGTGTCATTCCATATTTCACTACAAAGTGGCTTATGTTTATACTAGCCATTTGACAAAAATGCAACTTCATTCTGTCACCAGATCTCAAGTCAGTATTATGCATGTGCTTTTATAATAGCAACTAAAACTTGTTAAAGGCTTTAGACACAAAGTGCCTTCCCACATATTAGCCACCCCTTTTAGTTCTACTCCTCAGAGTAAGTAGGGCAGGTGATAATCCCATGTCACAGAGCAGTAAGGGCTCACAAAGGAAATAACTTGAAACTTAAACCAAACTTAACCACTCTGAACAGGATTTGGAGCCTGTTCTCATCCATTGTACCATGCTGCCTCCCCAAGGTGAACTTATCTAACCTGCATACTGGCAAGGTTTTTTTCAAGCTCCCTACTAAAAAGGGGAGGAATATACTGAAAATACTGATTTTTTCGACGCTTGAATCTACAATATATAAAAGTACTCGAATAACAATATCAACCTGAGACCATTAAAACACACACACAAACACACACACACACTCACACACACGGTGATGACTCTGGTTTTTTATGATTGAGTGGCTTCTTCTGGTGGTGGATGTTATCTCAGGGGAAGCTGATTGTTGTGTCCTATTCCTTCACCTATATTGAAATCCAAATTCTTTTGGGTCACTAAGGGAATTTGAAAGGATAACAAAGAATAAATCACCAATAGTTAAATAATGCAGTAGCCAAAATCCATTAATGTATTATATAGGAAAGGCGGTGTTACAGCATTTTCCATTTTCCAAGCACTGGTTTGGAAAAATTAGGCCCATTATCCAAACTGCTAATAATTTGCCTTATCAGAATGTCAATCAGGAAACAAAGAAAACCTGAAGTCTGTCCACAACCTGTGACTGTTTGAACTTTATTTGTTCAGCACATCGCTGCATGTCACCCATTTGGTGCATGGTAGCGGGAACGGAGGGGAGCCCTCCACACCAAACGTTCCCAGGTCAGCAGAGAGGATTAAGGCTCCAGTGCCCAAAACACAACACAACCTGGAAAGTGACGTGCTGCGGGGAATCACAAAGTGCCACCGGCGGTGTCTGCGGCCAAGAAGAAAAAAAGCAGGCTAAAATTCAATTATAAGTTTAGCAACTTTCTAGGATAGGGAATGAGCTTCTACTTTGAGCAGCACGGAATCGCTTCCAACCCAAAGCAAACCATCCTCCGGGCAGGGGCCGAGATAACGGGAAGGCGGCCGGTCCGCGCCAATCAGCAGCGCCCAAGTCTCGTTAGCGCAGACCTGTCAGTTCGCAGCCAGGCCGGGCAGCTGTTGATCTCGGGGCCATTTTTTTTTTTTTTTTTTTTTTTTTAAACAGAGACAGAGTGCGGACTGGAAGGGAGCGAGGAAGGCTGAGCAAGGAGGAGGGGGAGGGGAGGAGGAGGTGAGGACGTCCCAGGAAAAGTCGGAGAAGGCTGCAAACTGACGGGGAGAGGGCGGCGGGGCTCCGCGGCGCGGAAGTGGGAGGGGAATACAGGGGAGGGGGAGAGGGGCCCGCGCCTCAAAGTTCCGCGTCCCGGCGGCGCCCGCGCTTTGGGGCTGCTCACCTAGCAGGAGCGTGGTCCAGGTCCGGCCGCGCCCCGCGCGCCGCAGGCCCAGCGCCCCACGCAGCCCGGCCGCCAGGCGCCCCCCGAGCCCGCCTCCGGCGGGCGGCGCGGCGGGCTCGGCGCGGGGCCCCTTCCTGCCCGCGGCGCCCTTGCGCCCGGGGGACCGAGGCGCGCGCTCGGGCCCGGGCTCCCCGGCGCCGGGGTCCGGCGCCCCCCTCAGCGGCGACTGAGAAGCGCGGGGCGGCTGGGGCGGCTTGGGGGCCGCCTCCCGGTGCTTGTTCCGCGCCTGCAGGACCATCTTGGCATAGTCGCTCCCGCTCGCTGCGCGCGCCCGAACGGCGGCCGGGGAACGGCGGGCTGGCGGGGCGGCACGGGCGCCGCTCACTCTCCGGCGGGCAGGCGGGCGGAGGGCGGGCCGTTCCCTCCCCGCGGGCCGGGAGGCGGGGAGAGCAGCAAGGCCGGGCGGCGGCTGCTTGCTTTGGCGGTGCGGCCGGGAGGCGGCGCCGGACTCGCGCTCCTGCCGCCGTTGCTGCCGCTCCGGTTGTCACGGCGACCGCGGAACGCCGGGGGGCGGGGGCGGGGACACCCTGTGAGCGGCCGCGGCCCCGCCCCCGCCGCCCCTCCGCCTCTCCGCGCCGGACGCGCGCTCCCGGCCGGCCAGCGCGCACGCGCGGACTTCCGGCGCGGAAGGGGAGCCGACCCCGCCGCGGCCCCGGGACCCCCGCCCTGCTGGTGGCTGGCGTCGGGCTCTGTTGGGGCGAGGGTGGTGCTCTCCTTCCGGGAGCAGCCGTCCCTCCCTCTGGGAGTGGTTGGGAAGAAGGAAGGGCCTTTTCGGGGCGGGAGCCTCTGGCGAAGTTTCGGACCCGATTAAGGGTGCGCGTGGAGCCCAAAGAAGCCCGCGTGGCCCAGGCGGCTGGTCGCGGGGGTGGGCTGGGCGGGGGAGGAGCGCTCGGGAACGACCAAGGGGGGCGCTGTGCACGCGCTCTGCAGGCGCGGTGGCCCCGCCGCTGGAAAGCGAGGGGATAAAAGTCAAGCTGCGGTTTCACACTGACTCCACAGTGTGTGGCTTCGCATCTGGGAATGCTGCCCAGTGCACCTCCCTCCGCTGATGCGACCAACGGTGCAACTCGACTTAAAATGGCAGCAAAGTGTCTCAGGGGGAGTGATAAGCGTCGAGGCACAAGTGTGTGCCTGACGTTACAACCGTAAACTGAAAACCAGGGGGGGAGCCCAGGCTGGAAGGTGACAAAATTGAACGGCCCGAGAAGGAAAGATTATCAACAAGTATGTTCTGTTAGTTTCAAGTGCTGCAACCTTGTGACTTAGAGAAACTTTATTTGCTGATAAAAGACAAAACTTTAGTCAAGAACGTATTTTCTTTCACGTAGCAGCGGAATGCGGGAGTAAAGGAATTAAAAGGAAGCAAAACCCAGTTATCCCTCCTCCTCCACCCCACCGCTCTCCTGAATTCTGTGCACAAAGCTCTACAGCTGTATGGTTAACTGGCAGGTCCCCTTCCTTTCGGTGTCCAGTGGGCTTGTTCCAAAAAGTTGTCCTTAAGTCCCAATTTTGTAAATCGTATCATATCATTTGTAAGTCATGTAAATCATATCATTTATCTGTATTGTAATTACAGAGGCTTCATAGACTATGGATCCTCACCGTGAAGTTTCTCCACTGAGCGATGTCTTTATTAGGGAAGTTAATACATGCATACATTCACTGTTAGGCCTTTTTAAGAGACAATGAATTCTTTTGTAAGGGGAAAAAAACGTCATGCTAATTGATAATCCCTCATACTCTATATTTTGTGAATTAGGATTTTCAGCTGTTGTTTTTATTGGCGCAAGGAACAACTATTTTTAGGCACTAGTTTTCAAAAAACAAAAGGATAGCAGGGAATGCTTGAATTCTAAAACAATGTGTCAGATGGATCCAGTGTTGCCCTCTTGGATTAATTTTTAAATCATTACCGATTAGATTAAAAGAAACCTAACTCAGGGGGCCTGGGTGGCTCAGTTGATTGAGCATCTGACTTCAGCTGAGGTCATGATCTTATGGTTGGTGAGTTTGGTGAGTTCAAGGCCCACATTGGGCTCCCTGCTGTCAGCGCAGAGCCTGCATTGGATCCTCTGTCTCCCCTCTCTCTGCCTCTCCCTTGCACTCTCTCAAAAATAAATGAAAGAAAGAAGAAAGAAAGAAAGAAAGAAAGAAAGAAAGAAAGAAAGAAAGAAAGAAAGGAAGGAAAGAAAGAAAGAAGAAAGAAAGAAAGAAAGGGGGACCTAACTCAATGTCTGTTAAAGGTAATACAAATAATTCATTGACCGATTTTTGTTTAAATGATTGGAAAAACACATGGAAAACGAGGTTCAGTATTTCATCTACTGGATTGCTTGTCTGTCTCCTCCTATACATGGGAGACTGGATTCAGGAACTGTATCCCTTTAACTGGTACCATTTCACCAGAGAAAATACTTGTTGAATGAATGAATGAGTAAATGAATGCAGGAAATGACATAATCAAATGATAATTCAAAACCTTGTGTTCTGTAGTGCACTTGAAAGTCACCTTGTTGCAGCCCTCTCCCACAGTCTCAACTTTCTAGAGGACAATCTTTTCTATTCAATTTCATATTGTCCCACAGAGCCTAACCCAGAACCTGGCTGTGGAAGTTTTTTTAATCGAAAGAGAGACACCTATATTTAAGACACACCCGGTAGGTTTTTATAAACTCCACCAGTGCTGATGAGAGCTCTTCTTTGTTTGGAGACCAAGTGAAGAATCCCAGCAAGGGGCAGTATGGAGTATTGGGCAAAAAAAACATGGTGACTTTAGGCCCAGGTACCAGCCTTTGCTCTGACATGTGCCAGCCCTGTGACCTTGGCCAATTTACTAGACCTTCTTCAGTTTTGGTTTCCTCATCCCTAAAATGGGAGTGATAAAAAATATCTACCCTTCAGGTTTATAAAAATTAAATACAATGTATATAACTTACTTCCATCAGAGTAATTTCTCAATAAATGTTCAAATCAGTGGCCAGTATGAAAGGAGGATGGCAGGTCCTCTGTCCTCCCAGAGCCTAAGGCCGACAGTCTCCAATGGGTATGAAGATGCAGGGGAGAAGAGCACAGAAAAACAAGGACAGCTGTGTGCTCTCTGGACCAGTCCTACACTGGGTGGGATTCAAGCTTCTCAACTATCTGAGAAGTTGACCTCCCCTGAGTTTTCCTGCTTCACACACATGCTTTACAAATGATGCCCATGGGTGGGTCATTAAGCCTGGATAAAATAATAGGCATCTCCTCTTGACCCTCTTCCCCCCATCCCAACCTCCCCCCACCCCGAGAAGCATATTTCACACGAGATGGGTCGTGGAACAGAAACTAGAACAGTCATGGAAGGTTACATGCCAGATTTCATTGTGCATTTATCGCAGTGACATTCACAAGAGCCGGGAATGCATTTTATTCATATCTGTATCTTTAGGCCAGTGCCTGCCACACAGTGGTGGATGCTTTAAAAAAAAAAAAAAAAAAGACAAACTGAAAGCTGCATTTTAAAAACTGTGTTGTGCACAGATGATCCAGTGAATCAATTCAAGATTATAATGAATATGGATTAAGCATTATAGTTAGTAGCCACCTTTAATGTGCTTTTCAAGAGTTACAGATGCACCAGGAAGGTACTTCCTTATGTGACATTGTAGAAATACTGGGCCAAGGCAGACAGATTACAGACACAGAAACCCAACAGAACAACCACTCATTGGGTTTGGTCCCCAGGGTGCAAACCCAATCCTTTCCCTCACTAAAAGCTACGCTTTGGACGTTTGAAATATAAACTTTTAATTAAAAAAAAATTTTTTTTAACTTTGGGCACAGAGAGAGGAGGTTAAAGAGGGGAAGTGAGCATAAAATCATAAAGGAAGGCAAGTAAATGCACCAAAATAAAGCTTAGCTACATTAAGCAACCAAGGAAACATTGTTAAATGGGTGATGAAAAGCAAAATTTGGTCAAGAGAAGACTATGTTAGGAACCAATTTCCTTGTTTCTCTACACTGGCATTTTAAAGACCCCATTTAACACTTTCAAATTTCGGGTGTCTAGGTGGCTCAGTTGGCTGAGCGTCCAACTTTGGCTGAGATCATATCTCACGGATCGTGGGTTCAAGCCCCAAGTTGGGCTCTGTGCTGACAGCTCCAGACTTGGAGCCTGCTTCAGATTCTGTGTCTCCCTCTCTCTCTCTCTCTCCCTCTCTCTCTCTCTCTCTGCCCCACCCCTACTTGTACTCACTCTCACTCTCTCTCAAAAATAAAAATAAATAAATAAAAACATTAAAACTTCCAAATTTCCTGCATTTCCTCCCACTCGCACTCCTGCCCACAGAATGAAGCAAAAGGAGAATCTTGACTGTGGCATCTATTTCTCATTTCCTTGGACTAGGTCACTTGATCCCTTTATTGGAGAAGTGTCTTGGGGGCAAGTTCTAGATTCTGGCAAGTTCTAGATTTCTCAGTAGTAGCTCCTGTCAAGAGAAGAAACTGCAAATCCAAGAACACTTCTCCAAAATTTAAAATGGGTGCCACAAAGTAGATCTGTGTAACATTCAACTTCCAGCAAAGCTCCAACATTAACTTGTCACTGTGTTATAATGTATTCCTTTAGTCTCTGGTGAGAACAAATGTAAATTGCTACTTTATTGCTTTTTAAGTTTTATCTTCCGTCTCTCTGGTAGCTGACCTTGTAATTTAAACTGTTCATGCTCAAATGGGTGTTCCTGAGAAAGGCCTGGAGTGCATTATTAGTCCTAGTTATAGTGCATCACCAGGAGCCACTCCAGTGCAGAGGTCGGTGTTTCTCCAAACTGCAGTCTCTCGCACTGAGGGCTCGCTATGTCCCTAGTGCCTCAATAGACATTAGAGACATTAAAAATTCAGATACTAAGTCTTCATCCCCAAAGGGCTTGCAGCTTGGTCAGAGAGGCAGGGTAGGCTAGAACAAAGTATGGTTATGCAGGAAAGTATGTGATCCAGAGTGTAAGTACTGAAGGAGCTCTAAGGAGAGAAGACCATGGCTGACATGACGGACGAGTTTGCAGATAGGAGATGAAACTTGGTCTAGGCCTTGTTCGAACAATGGACTTTGAACAGAAGGAAACATGGAAAAGGCATTACAGATGGGGAACAGCGTATTTCCGAAACCCTATGTGCCTGGTATATAGTGGGTGCTAGTATGAACATCTTAAATCCTTTTTGGAATGAGGAAGGGAAGAAACAGCTGACGTAAGTTTCAGGGATAAATAAATGGATTAAAGAATGAATCAATGAAGTAATGATTGGAGTATGACGTGCCCAGGGTGTCTCAACATGGCTCCTGGCTTTCAAAGCCCCACAAATCTATCTAGACCCGAGCAGGCTCCTGCTTGAGGGATGCCGAGTGACCCTCACACCCACGTGACCTGAGAAATACTGGGAGCCAGTGGCGCCTGGATGGCTCAGTTGGTTAAGCGTCCAACTCTTGATTTTGTCCGCTCAGGTCACGATCTCACGGTTTGTGAGATGGAGCCCCACAACAGGCTCTGCGCTGACAGCACAGCTCGGGGCCTGCTTGGGATTCTCTCTCTCTCCCTCTCCCTCTGGCCCTCCCTGACTCGTTCTCTCTCTCTCTCTCTCTCTCTCTCTCTCTCTCTCTCTCTCCCTCTCTCTCTCAAAATAAACGAAAAAAAGAAAGAAAAGAAAAGAAATACTTGGAGCCAATGAATTCCACCCCCAGGCTCAGATTTGGGCCAGGACTCGCTTGCATCTGACTGGCCTCTGCTGACTCCCAGCCAGAAGCCTGAGCCCCTCACCTGCCCCCAGGCCCCCAGGCATGGATCAGGTAAGGAACTGACCGACCTACACATTGTACAGTCAGTCTCCTGTCTCCATTCTCCAGGGTAAGCACCTGGATGCCTTGCACAATTTTTCCTCTCACCCCTAAACTGTTGCCTCTACGCAACCTTACCTCATGCTCCCTGAGACCACCAATCCATCTCTGACACACTCAATTCTTCTCAGTAGTCTCCACCTCTCAGCTCTTTCCAGAGGCCCCCTTCTCCTGTGATAGGTTCATTCCCCCACAAGGCCACTCTGTCTCTCCCCAGGGCTCCTTTCTGCCACCTGGAGAGCTCCTCTGAATTCCAAGTCATCTTTGCCCTTCATCATTGTGTCCTGCACGGGCACTTCCTCAAGCCCTGGCCCCAGCCTGCTCAGTCTTCCCCAGTGCTCCGAGGGACCTCCACACTCATCTAACACCCAGCCTCTCAGCTCCCTGACATCCCTGTCTCCGGTGACCTGCACTCACACTCTGTGTCATCCACCCACTCTCATGGACTCACCCTGATCCTTGTCACCACCCCAACTGGCTTTGCCTCTGCATTTTATAATGCAAACAACCCCACTTCCAATGCCTCTAAGTCTCTTGGTTATTCCATCCTGACAGTCAGGGCCCATTATTGCAGCTTTCTGTGCCAAGATCCCCACCTCTCCCCCGCATGGCCTTCCTCTCTCACCAACCTGGCAAAACGTCACTGTCCGACTTCAGATCTGCACCTGTGCTGCTGTGAAACACTGGACAAATCCTACAACATGGAAGGAAGTAACCCCTGGGAACCCTTAGTTTTCCATCAGCAGCTGAACCCTGCGTACTGCCTGAAATCCTTCCATGTTCCCTGATCCCATTCTCCAGAGCAGGGGTAGCAAATGTTCGCTGGTGCTATGGACTGAATATTTGTGTCTTTACAAAATTCATGTGTTCAAATGTAATCCCCAGGGTGGTGGTGTTTGAAGGCGGGGCCTTTGGGGGCAATTAGATCATGAAGATCATTAGGGCCCTCGGGATGGGATTAGTGCCCTTATCAAAGAGACTCAGAGAGTTCCTCCACCTCTTCCTTCTTATAAGGACACAGCAAAAAAAAGAAGGGCATCTATGAACCAGGAAAGATTCTCACCAAATCTGTCAATGCCTCGATCTTGGACTTCCCCACTTCTGAACCGTGAGATAGAAATTTCTGTTGTTTACAGCACCACCCTCCCCCCTCCAGGCTATGGTGCTCTATCATAGCAGCCTGAGTTAACTAAGACAACTAGTTTCTCAAACCTGCTACCCTCATACCAATTCCCATACTCCCAGAAAATGATCTTTCCTCCTACACTACAGAGAAACTGGCCACTATCAGAAGGAGTTGTCTGCCTGTTCTCCCATGTACCCACAAACTCACCCAATATCCTCATTCCTTCCATCCTAAGGAGGATGGGGCTTTCCATACACAGCCAACCTCTCCTATCTTATGACACCATCTTGGTGCCTCCCTCTGCCAACTGCCGCTTGGGCACCTTTCCACTGTTTGGGCTGCCTTCAAATAGCCTTAAGCCTGCCCAATTGACTCCTATTTTAATTAGAACCTTCCTCCAAACCAACAACTCCTCAAGGCAATGGCCCTTTCCCTCTCCTTGCCTCATTCAGACACATTCTGGTAGAGTTCCTTAGACCTACTATTTCTGCTTCTTCATTTCCCACTCAAGCTCACGGAAGTCTGGCATTGCCTCCAACCCTCTGCAGAACTGCTCACCCAGAGATTGCTAATAACCTCCCTGTTGCTAGGTTCACATCTTGTCATCTGACCACACCCTTCCTTTGACTTCTCTGACCCACACACTTGGTTGTTGTGTCCCTTTGGCTGTTCTTTTCCAATCTCCCTTGAAAGCTCCTCTTGTTCACTAAATGTTGATGTCCCCGCAGGTTCAAAAAGGAGCTTCTCCCATTTTGACTCTGTATACATTCCCTGGGCATTCTCACTGCTGTCTCTTTGATGGGTATTTCTGTCTCCAGCCTTGATCTCCTCTCTGAGTCTCAGACCCGTATCCACAACTGAGCATTTGATGACACACTGACATGTCTTTTTGGCACCTTAACCCCCCAAATCCAAACCTGCTTCTCTTCTAGTGTCCTAATCTCAGTAAATCCACCAGGACTCCCTCTATCCCCCTTTCCAGGGAGTCATTCTTATTCCTTCTCTCTTACTTTCTTCATCCTGTCAGTCACAGACACCTACTGATTCTGTCTCATAAATGTCTCCCAAATAAACTCCTTTCTTTCCATCCTTATGGCCATGACTCACCATTATTTTTCCCATGGCCTTCGGCAGCACCTCCTAACCGGTCACTTTGCATCTTCTTTTTTGCCCATCTGTCTTCCAGATAACTGTTTCCAAAATGAGAATTTGATAATGTTTCTCCTTAAAAAAAAAAAAAAAAAAAAAAATCATTCATCCCTCCCGAATTCCTCCACATGATCTACTACGCTGCCGTCATGTGCCGTCATGATCTGTGACATACTGTTCCCTCCCCCTGCTCTTTCTTCTCCAGCCTCGTCTCTGACGTCGCCCCAATACTCTGTGCCCTCAATTCCCCTGGACTTGCATGTGTGGTCTTCTCTTGAACTGCCCCACTTCTGCCTACCCTGCCCCTAACACTTCACTAGGACAGCTGAGTCATCCTTCATATCTCACTTAGAAATCCGTTCCTGTAGGAACTTTCCTCCCCCTTCCCCTGGGCTCTACAGCCAGTAACCGAGACTGTCTTCTGTCATACTACTTACCACACAGTCTATTTGCCTGTTCATTTGTCCAACTTCTCCGTCAGACTATTGGGTTCCTGGAAGGAAACCGCATGGTAGGTCACGTGGCCCAGGAAGCAGACTCTGAGATGAAAATCTGCATACAGGCAGTGTGTTGGGGGAGGGGGGTGCTCTCAAGAACAAAACCTGTAAGAGTGAGGAAGGTGCAATTGGGCAAAGAGAAATCGAGCCGCAATGTGGTTGCCACAGAGGCTTTGGCCAATCCAACAGGGAGCTCTGAAGCTAGGATGGCCCTTCAAAATCATTCCAAATTGTGGCAAGGGTCACAAGCCTTTGATATCACATCAACTGATTGTTGGTGCTGGCTGCTTGCAAGGAGCAGGGGCAGAGATCTGAGCATGGCATCTCCATGGAAAGTGCACACCCAAGAGCAGTTCCTAAAGAGGGACCCAAAGCCCTCAGCAACCTACACCCCTGGTTGCAGACCTGAAGGGAGGGTCTGGGCGGCACACGCCCAGCACCCAGGCCAACGCTGGGGGGTGTCTCGGGACCTGACAGACCACGAACACCTATTCAATATTTTGCTTCCATTTTGCATTTTTTTTTAAATGAATAAGCATTTTTCTCAAATTCCTTTCTTATTAGTGTTTAATAATCTGTACATTTGTAAGGGAGACATTCAGGAGAAGTATGCAGATTTTGCCTGTAGAAAAAAAGTGAAAAAAGCAATAGAGATACATTTTCACAAAGTTCATCCTTCATTTTTTTTTTTTTTTTTTTTTGAGTCACATTTTGGAGAAATAGCTCTTGCGTGTCCCTAATAATTCTTCTTTAGTAGTTTAAGAAGGATCTTGGAAACAGGTCTTGAAAATACTGCCAAAAAAAAGAAAAAAAGAAAAAAGTAAGGTAGATAACAATAGACCACATACTATTTATAAAACTTAAAAGGTTACACAGATGTGTGATTCTGAGTACTGAGGGAGATGTCTTTGGTGTCACCTGACCCTTTTCTTGGAGCCTGAAGTTGGGGGAACAAGGTTGGGGAAATCTACAACTGCTCAGCAAATACCATAGGTCTGCCAGGTCTCGTCTCGGGAGCTCTGGCAACATTAACCTTACCCGGAAGCCTTTAAGAAATGCCAGTGTCCAGATCTCACCCAAACCAATGAAGTCAGGAAGGGAATCATCTGTACCTCTTAGAAGCTCCCCGGTGACTGCAAAACGGTAAGGCAGAGACCCACAACCTTAGGAGAAAAGGAAATGATCTTTATTCATATTCCTTGGTTATATGATAGACTTTTAGCATACAGTATATTAATTCATCTTATGTAGGGTCCATACAGTAAAAGGAAAAAACAATGAGGTAGCAAGGAATGTAGGATGTCACTCCTTTCAAATTCAAAAGTGGCTTTTACACATCAGAGACAGACCTTTGTCCATAGCACTCTCTATTTGAGTCTCTCTCTTGTGGCCTCTCCAACACTTCAGTCAGGTCACAGATGCCAACTTAACCCACAGTGCACAAGTGCCCAGCATTGGTTGGAAAACAGTTTGGAGCTTCAGCCTGGAAGGCCAGGGATTTGCCTCCTAGACTCCTGTTCCTCCCCCTGGCCCGGATCCAGCTTTGCCACAGCTTGGAAAACCTGAGCAGGAATCTCCTCTTTCCCACACTCCCCGGACTAGGCAGAAACAGAAAGAGCTGAAAAGGGATGGCTGTAGGGAAGGAGAAATGAATCAAGGTGCAATTATGAGGAGACCCTGAAGAGAGTCGTGAAATATCTCGGAGAACAGCAGCTTGTGCCAAATCTCGTTTTTCCTGGAGCTACCCAAGCCCAAGACATATTTCTGGTGTTAGCCAAGGAAGAGGGCAATGGAATTTTAAGTATCTTGAAAACAAAAGAAATCCAGGTGGAGGCACCCTATATATTTATGTGTGGGCATTATTCAACACAGTAATGATGTATTTGTTCTTTATGCCCAAAACAACTGGTAAAACATCAAGGAAAACCCTCAGAAAATACCCACAGAAATAAATAGTAACAGCTACTATAAAACCAGCCTTTACCAGGTCCTGGGCACTGTTCTGTGTCTTTAATACACACTATTTAATACTCACAGCAACCAACAAGGTGCATATTCCCTCCAACTTACTAGAGGGAAAATACAGAGAGTCTGTGACTGGCTCAAGGTCAGACAGATAGTTAGGAGTAATGGGGCCACTCTGCCTGATCCTGAACTCTGTGCTATCTTGTGGGTGGAGCGTTCATGAAAGACAGACACCATGAGTTGTGAGCTAAAAATGGCTTCCTTGCAAATAAAGTCTACGCATACCCATCCAACAATTACGGGCTTTCATGAGAAAGTATGTTCAGGGTGACTGAGTGTGACACATCACAGGGATTAACTTGAGTTCTCTTTAATTTATATATTGAAAAGCAAGTCCTCTGCAGACCTCGGGACTCTATTTTTAGTAAGCAATGATTTGCCCTACTGCTGACAACCCATTGCAACACCCAGGGGGTTGCAACACCACCATTTTGGAAAGCAGCAGCCTGGTGAATAGACCTAAATGGAAAGATATTTATGTGACTGAGTTGGAAAAGGTAGCTGGAAGATGCATAAAACTAGACATCGGCAGTTTGTGTCAGACTTCCCAGCTTAGTGCCTTTCTGGAAAAGTGGGCAAGAAAAGCAGCTGGCAGAAAGAGCAAATATCACAGTGTTGGAGTTGAGCTGCAGAGATAAGCTTCAGGGCATCCTGCTGCCTGCCAAGACTACAGGACAGAAGTCCCAGAAGCCACAGCACTTATTGCATAAGATTAAATCACTGCTGGCCGAGAATTCTCCCCCTTGAAACAGCAAATGACAGGCTCAGGGGGGAAGAAAGAGCCACTTCTCCCAGGACATCTGCATGCTTGGACATTTGGGTCCCTTGACGCTTCAGGTCAGCCAGGTGACTTTGGTCAAGTCAATTAATATTACTGCAGAAGGAAAAAATATATGCTCCCCTAAGTCCCTTTTTGCTCAAAAACCTGTGGTGCTTTGATTAAGATGAGACTGGTGTATAATGTTTATTCCCGTCGAGAAGAGCTAGCTCGAATGCTAGATTTTCACTCAATGTTTTCTTCCCGCCTTCAATCTTTTCCCAGTAATCCACCTCCAGATCATTTTCTTTTTCATTTCAAATGAATAGATTTTGTAAAGCCCTAGTGGATCACTAGCCCACAGACTCTAAAGCATCCATTGCTTGTATTCAATCCATATTAGCATTATTTAGACTCTAAGCCTAAAAAGTATCTATCTATCCAAATACTACGTCCTCAAGACTCCCCTTGATCACTATGCACTTTTTCTTTATGCCATTTATGGTAATTTATGGTAATTATGCCAATTACAAACAGGAAGAATCCCACCTAAAAATGCATTTCATTAAAAAGAAGAAATTATATTGGAGAAGTTTCTTTTCACACATTAGCACACGCCTTTGGGTACATTTCAAACGATCCAGGTAGACGTAAAAGAGACAGTCCCATTTCATGTGCTAATTATCACAAGGTTCTCAAAGGCTGTCCCCATGACCCAAGGTTTTGTTATTTACTAAATGTGATGGTAAAAACTGTCATTCATAAATCCAGCCTGCACTGAGTACTTACTATGGGATGGGCAGCGTGCTTGATACAGACACGAAACTAGTGAATAAAACAGAGTCCTGCCCTTACGTCTGAAGATGTGTAAGTAAATAAGTGGCGGTAGCTACCCTCCGGAGTGTCCCTCCATTTCCAAGTGCATCCCTTAGTCCCTGCCCGCCAGTCCTCCCCTCCCCCACCAACACCTGGGAGCTTTCAGCTGTACTGTGGACTGGTCCCTTCACCCCAGATGAACGGACGCTGACCCACACCGGGCCGAGCGTATCATCTCTCCCGAGAATTTCGTCTAATTTAGTTTGGACAAGTCTGCTGAATGAAGGACTCAAAATAGAACATGACGGAGCAGCCACCTTCTGCTTGTCATGTCAGCTGAGAAGTAGAAAAAAATCAATCTGTGGAAAGAGTGGAACGCAACAGACAGCATGAGAACAGGGGTGGGAGGGAGAGAGAGGGAACGAGAGAGAGAGAAAGACAGGGAGAGACACAGAGAGAGAGAGAGAGCCAGAGAGAGTGAAAGTGGATGAGTGAAGGGATCCTGAAGAACCCTGCTTCCTCCCAGTAGCTGCTTGCTGCCCCTGCCTGAGGGCCGGCCATATTCTAACATTACAACACTGAACAGAGCTTAAGGCACCCAGTTCCTTTTTCTGTTAAGCCTGCTCATATTTTTTTTTTTTTTTAAACGTTTTATTTATTTTTGAGACAGAGAGAGACAGAGCATGAACGGGGGAGGGGCAGAGAGAGAGGGAGACACAGAATCGGAAACAGGCTCCAGGCTCTGAGCCATCAGCCCAGAGCCTGACGCGGGGCTCGAACTCACGGACCGCGAGATCGTGACCTGAGCTGAAGTCGGCCGCTTAACCGACTGAGCCACCCAGGCGCCCCTAAGCCTGCTCATATTTTTTAAAAATGCTTATAACCAAGAGTTCTAATAAGTGAGTGAATTGTTATTCATATGACAATTGAAATGGGTGAAGGTGAGGTAGGAAAACTGAACAGACTCCATTTTAGAACGGCCACGTTGCTGCTGTTTTTCTGCCAGGCCCCATTTACTCACGTTCTGTATTTTGCTTCTGAATAAGCCAAAGAAGCTATGTTCCCACGTCAAAGGGGAAGCAGGGAAGTTAATCATTCTCTGACTTTGGTCCCGGGCCCCAAACACCTGATAACATCTCAGAAGAGCTGGATCCCAAACATGTTCCAGGACATGCTCTTCAAATAAACCTGGGCTGCTGCTGGCCTCAGTGCCCCTACGGAGTAACACCTATTGTTCACCTGACATCTGCCTTTGATTGGACCCTACCCTGGATTCCTGGAGGAACACATACCTGAGACCCCTTTTCAGTATAAAACTCTAACCCCAAGCAAAAGTGAGACTCAAATGTCCTTTCCTTTCTAGTCCCCCAGACACTCTGTCTGCTGTTCTCTGTCTTGTCACTCATGCTATTCAATAAACTCTGCTTTCACTTTTTCCAGCTTGCGTTGGATTTTTATCCTACCGGAAGCCAAAGACCCTCTTGGCTGGTCCTGTGGGACACCCCCTGGGTCCTTGAACCCAGCCTGCCTGCATCAAAGGAAAAGTTTTTACTTATCTTACTGCTATAGGTAGAGTAAAAATAATAACTGTATTTCATGATAAATAGGCCAATGACAATTCATTTTTAAAAATTTTTTTCATGTTTATTTATTTTTGACAGAGAGAGAGAGAGAAAGCAAGCGTAAGTTGGAGAGGGGCAGAGAGAGAGGGAGACACAGAATCCAAAGCAGCTGTGCTGACAGCTCAGAGCCCGATGCAGGGCTCAAACTCACAAACCAGGAGATCACGACCTGAACCAAAGTTGGACGCTCAGCCGACTGAGCCACCCAGGCACTCCTAAATTCTCTGCATTATAAACATTCACACTCAGCAGCAGCTTTTGCAAGACACTGATCTTGGCAATGGGGTTAACAAGATGCATAGCAATGGTGGGCAACCTTATTTTGATCAAGGGCAAATTCAGGAGAAAGCACAAATGCTTACAGGCTATATTTCTCTTTCATTCAAAATGGCTTTGTGGTTGATCCTATGGGAGAAATTATTTCAGCTTAGATGATCTATTTATTGAGGAGAAGAATGTCAATGAGAAAACTATGCTTGCTTTTTAGCCTTTGAAATATTATAATATAGTCCAATTTGAAAATTAGTAATACCACACAGCTTTTTCTAATTGTTCATCTCTTGCATTTGGACAGTGCCCTCACTTTTGCCACAAGTTCATCTGCATTAGCCCCGTTTATTCTCCCGTTCCCCCACCCAAAGATCTATCCCAAGAAATATTATTATTTCACTTAACATATGGAGAAACTGAGGCTCTGCGGAGGTTTCAAAGCACCTCTGTAAATTCTTTGACATTCTTCCCATCAAGAAGAGGGATTTATAGTCCCCTCCCCTGGAAACATGAGCAGGACTTTCAAATGCCTTCAGAAAAACAATGTGGTGAACAGGTCACTGTGTGACCTGAGGCTGGGTCACAAAAGGCAACTGACTTCCACTTGCCTCTCTCCTAGGACTCATCCCTTTGTGTAAGAAGTCCACCTTGCCTGAAGCCACCATGCTGGAGGGTCCACATGGAGGGAACACACTCTGACAGGGAGGGGTGTCCAAGAAGCCCCAGACATTTAGGTCTCCCCAGGTCAGACAGCAGACACGTGAATGGAAAGGCCTTCGAGAGAACTATAGCCCAGCCACTGTGTAATGATAATTGCAGAAGGACCCAAAACTACCTAGTGGGGCCCTATCAACACCCAAACAACGAAAGATAATAAATGCTTATTTTCATTTCCTGCTACTAAGTTTGGAGTGGTTTGTTGTACAGCAGGCTCCAAGAGCAGTAACTTCCCAGAATCACTCAGAAACATCCCAGTGGGGCTGGGGCTAGAATCCATGCATTCCATTCAGTGCGGTATTAAGCAGACAGCAGTGGGCCCTGGGGGACCAGAGAAGAACCAGGTACCGCCCAAGCCCTCCCCAGTCTAGGCCTCCTCCTTCCACCTCACCCTTGCAAAAGCTCTTCCCTGCAGGAGGTGAGCCCCACCACTGCTGGTTTCTAGAAGGAAATGGCTCCAGGGCACTATGGCTATTCCTCTACACCATGCTGTGTGCAGGTGGCTTCTGGCACTTAGAGGTGCCAAGCCGGCTGCCAAGCTTGGCTTTCCCTCCCATCTTTCTCGGAGGAGTTGGCTGGCTGTGTTTGCGTTTGAAGGCAGGCAGTGTTGCAAAGGTAGGTGGGTGCCATACAACCTGCCTGCAGAGAGTTGCTTGGCTCAGATGAATTACGCCCAGTCCCTGGTCTCACATTTGGCTGGATCTACAGGAAAAATATGTGTGTTCTGGGCCCCAGCTGATCTTTTAATCTAGCTTCTCTGCTCTAAAATAAACATTCTCTGTTAAAATTGTAAATTTTCATCTGCTTCTTCCAAAGAGATTGGTTAAAAAAAAAGCATAAAATATACAAAAATCATTTTCACTTGTAATGAACTCAGGGCTGCTGGGTGGCCGGCCCTCACCTAGTGTCCTGGGACTGTCCTGCAGGGGGTGCCACTTACATCAAAGAAAATTCCACGAGAATGGAGCTGCAGTGCTGTGGTACTGTGCGCTAGGAAAAAAAAAAAAGAAAGAAAAGAAAGTCATCTTTTTCATTTTGGGAGCATGTATATTTTCATTTAACATGTATATGTTTCATGAATTAAATCGACAAATATTTATCGAGTATTGACTTTATTAAATCTTTTTTTTTTTTTTTTAATGAGAACCAGCTTGGTTTTTTGCCTGCTGTAAAATCAAAGCCCAGTTAAAAGATTCATTTCCAAATTTTTATTTCTGCATAGTTTCCTTTAATCAAGGTATTTCTGCATAGTAAGGAAGAAGGAGGAGGAGGAGGGGAAGAAGGAGGGAGACTTTCAGGGTTGTGATGAGGAGTAAATAATAGGTTTAGAACATTTAAGCATAGTTCTGGCCCAAGACGGTGGCTCAACGGATGGTAATTACTGATCATTACTACTCTTGCCTTATCTTTCCAAGGTTTCTCCACCAGGCAGGGAAAAATGAGGTCAAATTACCAGGACAATTTGAGTTTCACTCCCTGGTTGTCTGGCCACCTCGCGCAGGACCTTCACACCTCCTCCACCTATAAGCTCCCGCTGGTAGTTCTAGGACTCTCCAGAAGGTGTGTCACTGGTGTGCAAGAACCAGCCTGCTGCTGTGCCCTGCAGGCCTGCAGATGCCCTGCCCGTCACCAGAGTGCCCTGTCTTCAGGGCTGTCACAGCTTGGGAAGCCACTCCTGATGGAGGCACAGCCTCTCTGCCTGCCACCCACGCTGATGACGAGAGAGCAAAGCTGTGCTGTGGCCTGTGACAATCGGCTGCGGGGACCGAAGGACCAGCTCTGTGTGACTGGCTGTTGGAAGAATGCCAAGCAGGGAATGCCCTATGTTAGAATTTAAAGACAAAACTACTATTCAAAAAAAAGTAGTGTCTTTCCTCTCAGTAGGAAAGGTGCATCCCAGAGCCTGGGCTGGGACAGGGGTCTGGGACCCTGAGCTCAGAACCCCCACTTCCTTCAGCAAGGAAGGCCCTGTTATCAGGCTCAGCTTGTTGCCCCCCCGGCCCCTTCTCTTGGGAGGTCTTCTCCCCTGGGGGTCTGTCAGCTCTCTACAAAGAGTCAGCCCCATAGGGACCCCTGCCCGTGTCCTCCTCTGGGAGGCCCTTCCCCCTGCAAACAGGCTATTCAGGGCCGCCCGCCAGTCCATGGTCTCTTAGGCTCAGGGCCCCCCACTTCAAGGCTGTTCTGTGGAGCACCACTCCAGCATCTCATCCTCCTCAAGGGACTGGCCACAGTGGCTGCCACAGGTTTTGCCGGGTTCTGCTGGGACTTGGTGCTTTCTGTCCCAAACTGACAATTCTGACAAATGGCCTCAGGTAGCATGGCCTCCGAGGCAGGTGAGAAGAAACCGGTGTGCAGTGAACACCCGCTATCTGCCGGGCATTGTGTCAGCCACCTTCTCTCCTAGCTGCACTAGGATCCCCCCTTTGAGAGAAAGGGGTGACAGAAGCTTACTTTGTCCTGGCCTCCAACCCAGCTCCGGCCAAATCAGAAGGCCATGCTTCTCAGAGACTCTCGGTCTCCACGTCTCCTGAGGGAATCTTTGCTGGTAAACAGTCACACCTCATGGTGTCATGAGAGATATTAGAACTCCCTCAAGAGCTCGGCTGAACAGGACAGAGAGTTTAGCTACAACACAGTTCTGGCCACCACGCTTCTCCTGCATGGCCTCTGAGCTGGCCCCAGACCCTGGCTCTACCCATTCATTATTCTGACACTGTTTTTAGGTCTCAGTAACTATCCGTAGCCCCTCCTTGAGTGTGTTTCTTCAACCTGAGGTCGGGGGTCCTGATAATCTCCTCCAGTGAACCTCCAGTTTCTCCCAGGGTCCCAGGTGCCCCAAGGACAAGGGGCTCCTGGTGTTCCTCCTCCTAATGACATCCACTCTTTCATTCCTGATACTGCTAGCTGTTGGTCCCTCTCTCCCTCTCTCTCTCCCTTCTCTGGTTTCTCTTTCACTGATTTTTGCTCTTATCTTTATTATTTCCTCCATTCTACTTATTTTGGGTTTAGTTGATTCTTTTCTAGTTTCTTAATGTGGAAGCTCAGGTTACTGATTTGAGACTTTCTTTTTAATACGAACATTTCATGCTATTTTTTTCCCTCTAAGTGCTTCCTATCCTTGTCATGGCTGTATTTTCATTGTTATTCTTTTAAAATATTTTATTTACCAGGGTGCCTGGATGGTGCAGTAGGTTAAGTGTCTGACTTCAGCTCAGGTCATGATCTCACGGTTTGTGAGTTCGAGCCCCGCGTCGAACTCTGTGCTGACAGCTCAGAGCCTGCTTCAGATTCTGTGTGTGTCTCTCTCTCTTTCTGCCCCTGCCCCGCTTGTGCTCTGTCTCTCTCTGTCTCTCAAAAATAAATAAGTGTTAAAAAAAATAAAAAATAAAATGAAATAAAATTTATTTACCTTGAAACTTCTTTCCACTAAATAACCAGCCTTGTTTAATTTCCAAATGTTTGGATATATACTAGATATCTTTCTGTTTTTATTTTTTCTCTAGTTCTGTTATGATCATACATGTTATTGTGAACATACTTGGTATGCTTTCAATTATCTAAAAAATTCTAAGGTTTATTTAAAGGCCCAGAACGTGGCCTATATAAGCACTTTCAAAGAATATGCATTTTGCCATTTTGGAGTGGATTGGCATCTGTTGATAGGTTTTCCCTTAAGAACTGGTCACATTTTCCTGATTCTTTGCTAACTAACTTGAGATTATATTCTAAACAATTTGATATGATGTTGTGAGACTCTGGGTCCCATCAAAATCCTCTGGCGATTATTGGATTTTTTTTTCTCCAGTTATGAATCTAGAGAATGTTGATTTTGTTTGCTTGCTTTAGCAGTTAATCAGCCTACTCAGACACGACACAGGTCACCAGTCGTGTGGGACTGTGATTTCACCATCAGGTCAGATCTCAAAGTGGTGGCTATGTTGCTTTTGGGTCTGTTTCATGCACATGCAGCCTCGTCGCTAGCTCAGACATTGTGTTAGTTTTGTACACAGGATTGGAGCTTTCTCTTCTCTAGTTCTGACCTCTCCAAGATTTCCCTCATGCCCTCAGGCTCCCAGGAACACTTGTTCCTCGTTCTTCTGGCCGTAAAAATGAGTTCCTCTTAGAATTTATTCAAACCACGCTGTCACGCAATTCCATATGACTGGTGCCGTATTCTGGGCAAAATGGTGAGGAAAAAAAGAGAGAAAACAACAGTGGGGACTTCTACTATACTCTGGAGCACTGGGAGCCCTTCTGCGAGATTCCTCTGACAAGAGAAACTAGTTTTACTTCAGTGCTTTAAGGCTCAGGCCCATAGCACTGCAAAGAAGTTCCAGACTGGGGCCACTCTTGTGTTAGAGGTAGGAGGGAAAAAAGGAAAAAAGTTGATGTGTGCCATACTTTCTAGCTCCCAGGGGTCTGCTTTTCCTGCTATGGTCAAGAAAGGAGTTTTTTTCTCAGGGTTCTAACGTCTGCCTGTGTGACATTCCACAACGGGGGCCACTATCCCGTCAAAGTCGTGTGATGAAAGAGGAAAAACGACCCCAGATACCACATTACTGGTACTGCTTAAATTTTTGTTTCTCCTCTCCAACCTACCTTCCCCTGTTTACTTTTCAGATTCCTTAAGGAGTTGGGGTATGTTGCATTGGTTTTTAGCTACAGTTTGTGTGAGAGAGAGGCTGTTGTGGGCTCACTTCATCCTGGCCAGTCTCAGTCATATCCAACATCCAACAGTTGGTGAATTCTATATACGACTTGCATCTCCCTGTCCTTCCCTCTTTGGGAAGGCTTTTAGAACTGCCAGGTATGTGGGGATTCCAGGGACTTTGAGGGAATCTGATTTGCTTCGTCAGGGGAGTAGTGCCTCTTGGTCCACATGTGACTCATTTGCATATTGGTAGCTTCCACCTTTCAGGAATCACAATAATCCAGTGTCACAATTTTATGTTCCCATTCTGGAGACATACCCTACTGCTACTACAGTCATTACCTGTGATACTTAGTATTTGTTGGTTTGTATGTCTATTTCCTCCTCGAGGTTCCTTGAGGGCAGAGAATTTATATCTGCCTTCTGAGCTCCTTCCAGTCTCTGGCACATAGCGGGAATGTGGTTTTAAAAATATTTTGAATTGTCTGACGTTGCCTTGAAATTGACTTCCAGATTCTTGGCATGAGTGACGCCAATGAGTGGTATTTTTCTGGTCGCGTTAAACACGTCTGCTAATAATAATACATCACACATCTCTGAGAATGATCCTGTAATTACAGTCTCTTATCCCTAAAAAGGTCAACACTTCACAAACATGAGCATCCTGGAGCTGGTGGGAGAGGTCCCTCTGAGTCTTCTCCAGAGACAGGTAAACTAAAGCACAGGAAAGTCAGATGTCTTTTTTTTTTTTTTTTAAGTTTATTTATTTTGAGAGCGAGCGCGAGAGTGTGAGCATGAGTGGGAGAGGGGCAGAGAGAGGGAGAGAGAGAGGATCTCAAGCAGTCTTCACACCGTCAGTGCAGAGCCTGACGCAGGACTCGATCTCACAAACCGTGAGATCGTGACCTGAGCGGAGATCAAGAGTCAGACCCTTAACCAACTAAGCCACCCAGGCGCTCCCACATGTCCTTCTATTCAGCCTACAATTATTATTCACTGTGAAGAAATCGAAAGGGAGAATCTGAGTCAACCCAGGCTCATAATGGCAGTTCTGATTTCAGTTCCCCTCAGCTGCATAGCAGACAGCTCAATATCACTCATTTTTTTTTTTACTTTTGCATTAAGACATCATGTAAGAATACGTTTTCTCACTTCCTCTGTGTCTCTGACTGCATCAATAACCAAATGCATGGCACGCCGTGCTTCACCGATACCACTGTGCTCCTGCCCTGCCCTGTCGGTTTCCATTCTATGGTGGAACAAAAGCCTTAAACATATTTTTTTTAGTTAAAAAAAAAAAAAAGCGTTTACATTCTCCTGGCGTATGAGTGCAGTCAAGGCAATTTCACGTTATTTTCCAAGGCTTTTACTTACTTGGGGGAACTTTGCAACCGAGAGGTATCAGCAAGATGTCACATCAGCCATTCACCTACATGTTCTAAATTGAGCACCTGCCCTGTCTGGCTGAATGCTACATTTATCACATCTCTGGGAACAGCTCCACACCCTCAGGAACTACACTGAATCACACACACACCTCGCGCTGTCACCAAATTGCTTCAGATGGGAAACTGATTTCCTCCGGAGAATTTTAAATTCCAGCGAAAGGGCGCCAGTAAACAGAAAATGCTTCAAAGGCCTGTGCCACAGACTTCTGCTTCACGCGAATTCGGCCCAGGAGCAGATCTAGCAGGGATTCTCAGTAGTCTGGAGAGCAGAAAGCTGAACCCCCTCCAGAGGAAGTAGGATCCTCTCCTTCGCTAGTGAGCCCACTGCAGGGCAGAGAGCTGCGGGACTCAGCGAAGGTCTCCGCGGCTCCCCACTAATTAGTTTCCCATGGGTGGGAATGGAAAGAACCGGGTCCTGCTGTGGGCGGGAGCTCCTGGGTTCTCAGAGGACCCCTTTGCCTCCTTCCCTTTCCCTCCCGCCGTGAGCCCAGTGGAGACTGGCTCCCCACCCCCAAGTTCAGCCCAGCCTTGCACTCCCACAGCCTCCAGCAACCCGGAGAAGGTCTGGGATGAGAAGAGCTGGGTAATTTGCTTGGTCAGTCATTTTTGAGACGGTTCTTGAGATGAGCTTTGCAACCCGAGTCCTTTAACAGCAGGGTATTTACCATATTTTTCACTCGCAGGAGTGCCCATGCCTTTATTCTCAGCCAGCTCTTCCTTGTTCCTCATTGCCTTCACCGCCTGGTGGTCAGTGTCCTGGATTTTGGCCTCCAGGATTTGTTCTAATCACGTGTGGCAAGACACGCAGACATGGCAATGACTTTCATGAAGAAAGGTCACCGGTGTCCGCGAAGAGGGGGCACGCGTGCCACACCGCATGGGGAAATGCCAAGGCCAATGAGGAGGCAGAGGAAAGTGGTGGGAAATGGGGGTACATGGCTTTCTTGTGGTTTCTGTGGGAATAAATGGGCAAGCAAATGGAAATAAGTTTAGAATTGCTTAATTTGAATAATTCTAGCAAGTTCTGGGGCATAGGGGGTGTCCCTAGTTGCCTGGTACCTGGCCCTGGTGACTAGGGCAGGTGGAGGATGGCCTGGAATGTGAGAGCACATCAAACAGGCAGTTGGGGGTGTGGGCTATGGATTGATGAGTTTGCATATGAAAGGTGTGCTTGTGGTTGTTTGCTGTCTCTGGGAATTAGCTAACCCCGAGAGAGGCCGTCCCCCTGGGTCAGCAAGGGCCCAGATGTCAAAGCATCAAAATAGAGAAAATGAAAATCATTGCTGATAGGTCTTTACTGCTACTCCGTCCATCACCAGCCATGTAAGAAGTATTCACAAAGCACTCGACTGGGTTAAACTGGACTGAATGCAGGGTCAAAATGTGTTATAAAGAAGGGTGCCTGCGTGGCTCAGTCAGTTAAGCTTCCAACTCTTGATTTCAGTTCAGGTCATGATCCCGTGGTTCCTGAGTTTGAGTCCCACATCAGGCTCTGTGCTGACAGCACAGAGCCTGTTTAAGATTCTCTCTCTCTCTCTTTCCCTCTCGGGGCCCCTTCCCTGCTTGCCTTTCTCTCTTTCTCACAAACAAATAAGATAAACACTCAAAACGTGTTATTAAGAAATCACCAATTTCAGCTTCTGGAGCTACCTTGAAAAAACATTGAAACTTTTCAAATGAGGCATATGCTGCTAGACAGTCTATTTGCTACCCAGTTTCGCTTTTGTCTTTCAACAATAAATATCTTCATTATTTCATTTATCTCCTACAATGTCTCGCGGAGATAGACCTTTCCAGAACTCCGGGGCTCGCATATTTCCCACCCGAATCCAAAAGCTTCAGTCATTTTGACATTTTTGTGGGCTTTTAACTGCATCTCTTTTCTCCTCCTCCTGAAGGAAAAGTGTCAGTGCCAATGAGTCATACACAGATCATGGGCTTTTTAGAGCCGAAAGGCCCTTAGAAATCATCTAAATTGGAGTGAGTTGCCTGAAAGAGAGGTGTTCTGCTCTTCAGGAGAGAAGTAGTAACAAACAGGAAAGATAGACATGTGTCCTGAAAGAATGGACTACATCAGCGCGATACTGTAATACATTCAGTTGCTTTTTCCTTTTCATTTCCAGACCCCCATTGATTTCCCTTATCTGCCCAGTTCTGGTTCTCCATGGGAACCATGCATGTGGGGTCTGTTTGTATAGATAAATTCATTCTGGAAACGTGTGCCAAGTACTTATGAGAAGCCAGGCATTGACCTGGTCTTGGGCATGCAAAGAAACTGCTTTCTTACTAAGGCATGTTTTGTACCCCTGAGGAAAATGAAAGAAAGTGGAGAATAAAGGCACCAAAATGTTGTCGATTCTGCAATGGGAGTCATTATCAGTAGAGTGGAGACCTAAAACAGGAAGTAGTTTCATCCTTGCCTGTATTCCTGATCTGGGGAACAAAATAGGTGACTTTGTAGAAAGTCCTTGTATATTCTACTCTCATTAGACGATAGTCTAATGTCTGACGTATCCATAGACTCAGTTGAGAAACTTGTTATAACACCAAATTTCTTGCCTTTACTGTGGTGCCTATATTAATTTGCCTGCAGGAGGGAGTGATGCTGACAAAAAGTCTCTTCACGGAGGGCCTCTTTCTACCTCCTGCTTCTGTATGGCCCTGCTTCTGGCATACTGTGGACAGGCTGAGTATGAGTGTGGGCTTCTGTATGTGTGTCAGGAGATTTAAAAGTATGGAAGTATTACACATAGAATATGTTATTTCATAGGCGTGTATGCGAATCCGTAATTATAAACCACCTTGGATGAGAAAGTGGCATCAGCTAAACTATTCTGAAATTGAAGCTTAAGTTCGTTTTTCTCAGGTCGTAGTAGTAGAAAAATAACGCCCAGAGAAAAATCACCTGTTATGGTGAGTAAAAGGCATGGTCAGTACAGGGAACAGAGTGTAGAAAATCTGGGTCCAGTTAGACTGACTCTCCAACCTATGTGGATGATCTGAGAGATTGGTCTCATAACCCAAGTTTCCTACTGGAAATGTCCATGGCTCTACCCAGTTGTGTGAATAAGACGTTCTGGAAAACGGTTCCAACATGGCGCAACCCGGAGAATTACTGTGTCAGCCGCCACTTCCTTCTGTTTCCCTCTACATCTTCTCTCTTCACCATCCCTCCCCTTCTCACCCTGTTTCAGGCATCAGGAATAGGAGGTAGGAAAAAGAGCAACATACTCACTTATTAAAGAATCAAGCCATGAACCTCTGCCTCTGGTTACCTTTTTGGTTTCTGACTCTCTCAAGACAAATTCATCTGCCGAGAAAAAAAGAAATTTGCAGAAGCATTTAACAAAGTCCTTCCAAGAGTAAACACAAACAGCCACCTTCCCTCATCCTCCACTCAACGAGGCTGTGACATTAGGTAAAATTTGTGCACAGCACATCAACTCCCATGATGGTATCTAGATTTGTTTCCAATTGAGAAGCTGTTATCCATCTTTTTCAATTTGCTTTGCCTTTGCTGGTGAGAAATTTGTCAGAAGCAAACTCTGGAGGCCTGGTGTTGTTGTGTTTCTTATTTTATGCCTGGAGGTAAAGACCACCTGAGTAAATTCAAAGTTATTTGAAAACTTAAAATGCCACTATACTATAGCAACCTGCTATTTTGCCGGTGAAGCTATAGTCATTTATTTAGACGGTGTTCATCTTCTGTGTCTGGCATAATGGATATTTTTTCCAAAAAAAAATTTATTTCTTCAATGTTTTATTTATTTTTGAGACAGAGACGGAGTGTGAGTGGGGGAGGAGCAGAGAGAGAGGGAGACACAGAATCCGAAGCAGGCTCCAGGCTCCAAGCTGTCAGCACAGAGTCCGACATGGGGCTCGAACCCACGAACCGTGAGATCATGACCTGAGCTGAAGTCGGATGCTTACCGACTGAGCCACCCAGGCACCCCTGGCATAATGGCTTCTTAAAATTAAAGATATAAGTTAGCCCTCATCAGAGAAACAACACAATAGTAAAGCTTCCCAAATTGGCATAGTGAAGTGTTGAAAGTAGACTCTGGAGAGGACAGACGGTCCCTGAAGAATAAGCAAAGTATTGAGTGGTGAATAGAAACCCCACCCAGTCAGCGGATGCCCTGTGCTGATCTGATTTTAGCAGAAACAATGACAAAAAGAACAGCAAGCGACCTGCTGGGCGCTTACTCTATTTTATATGCTTTATGGTATTACCTCATTTTTTACTTCCAAAGACCATTTTGAGGGATACAGTTTAATATCTCCATATTGCATATGAGAAAACGTGTGAACATTTAAATGAATTGCCCAGCTAGTAAGTGAGAGTGCAGGGATTCCAACCCAGTCTTAATCTACATACTACTATTTTGTATTTGTTCCTCAGAACACCCAGATCCAGTGCTGGATACCTAGAAAATAAATTAAGAATATGTTGATCCATTTTTGGATAATTTACCCATGTAGTAGAGACAGAAAACAGGGAAAAAAATGACCCAAAGGGATTACCAAGCACCCCATCGTTATTTTTTTCCTATATCCTAACCATGTTCTGTGTTATTCCTTCATGCAATATTTACTGAGTATCTAGGTACTGAGTACCTAGTATCTAGCTATCTGAGTATTATGTGCCAGGTACTGTACAGGAACACAGAAATAAGTAAGACACAAATCCTGTATTTAAGTAGTGCATAGCTCAGTAAGGGACTCCTGAAGGCAAACAATTTTTTAGGTTTATTTATTATTTGAGAATGAGAGAGATAGAGACAGCATGTGTATGAGTAGGGGAGGGGCAGAGAGGGAGAGAGAATCCCAAGCAGGCTCCTCACTGTCAGTGCAGAGCCAAGTTCAGAGCCACATCATGAGATCATGACCTGAGCCCAACTCAAGAGTCAGATGCTTAAGAGTCTCAGCCACCCAGGTGCCCACACACTGACAATTTTTAAACAAACGACATGGCAAGTGGAGTGCCGTGAGCAAACCACAGAGGAGCTGGGCAGGACCAGTTTCCAAGAGGAGGGGACTTCTGGGCAGAGACTAGAAGGATCAGCCTCAAGAGGAAGTAGGAGGGCAGGTGAGACCTTGATAGATTGAAGGGAGGATGGGAGGCTGGATGGGACAAAGAGAGGCTGGAGATTTCCAGTGGTTCATTATTACTGGAGTGAAACGTGATGTTGGCTGTGTCAGTGATCTTGGACAGGGAGGCAGGGCCGAAGCGAAGAGAAGCTCCTGAGACACGAAGGGAGGGAGCTAAATGGAGGACACGGTGCAGATAGAGTGGGTAAAACAAAGAAGAGCCTATTCTGTTCCAAAAAAAAAAAAAAAAAAGTGTAGTTCGTGTCTTCGAGTTCTGTTTGTCCCTGGATGTCTCCCACTTTCTATTAAATGCAAACCAGCGGCTTTACAATTTTTATAGGTTATTTCATGACAAATGTTATAATATGTCACTGCCAGCAGATGGCACTAAGTATATACAAAATGAACATTTTGCGCACTCCTTTTTTAGTGGCTCTTCCTATTTATTAAAAAAATTAATCCAGTTTTCATAATACAGTAAACCATTTTGGTAAGTGTGGGGAGTAAACAAGTCTGTATTTCAGATTAGTTTTGCTTTTCACAATATTGGAAAGAGTCTAACAAAGCCCAACTCTTCATTTAAAATAGCTGAACTTGGCTAGTTAGTTTTATGATCAAATTTCAGCATTTAATGCTTCATATAATTGTACAGTGTGAATGTACTATTAACGGTTTAAATGCCTGGCCTCTTCTGTTCTCAAAGGACTTTTCTCTATTTGGGGAACTCTGAAATTTGACAAGGGTCCAGAACTGTGAGAAAAGACGGTCATCTCAAGGCATACAGTCCCCTCTCTTGACAGTAGCTGCTGTGGGATACCTTCCTAGGGATTCCCTTGGGGACTCCGGTAAGGTTCTAAAAGGAGAGGAATTTCCTTGGTGGCATCATCTCTGAGTAGTCCAGAAAATTCATGGGAAACCAGCATGGGTGGGTGAAGGAGTGAAAGTAGGTTTTCCGCATTCAGGTTTTCTCTATTCGTAAGCTCCCACATACACAGAGAATGGCAGAAATCACTCAGACAACCCGACAGACGGACACAAAAGTCCGAACTTGCTTTGCTTATGATCGGGGCCAGCAATCTACCCAGGTTAGCTCAGGTTCTCCAACAAATAGAAGCCGAGATGGAGAAAGGAGGGCACGGGGCTTGACGGAAGGGGTCATGGCTGTGGGAGGAGGTAGGACTGGGTGCGGCAGCCCGAGGGCTGTGAGGACCATCTGATACCCAGGAGAGGAGGGGCAAGGGACTGCCAGGGAGACCTGCCCGGGTCTTGGCTTACTCAGTGAGGAGCTTCAGAGAAAAGGTTGCCGTTCCGAAGAGTCCAGCACTGGGTAGAAACAGCCAGGCCCTAGTTCCCACCATGCTGTCATTAGCTTTGGACAGCCCAGAAGAGTGTGGCCACTGCTTGATGGCCATGCCAGAAGCTGCAGCTGCAGGTGCTATAACCGGAGGCCATCAGTTAACTGTCCTCCTGCAGTTGAATAGTACATTCTTCTTTGGAGGAATATCCTAAGGGTGGTGTGCCTTTGTGACAGCCACACGGTCCCAGCTAAAAAGGGGACCTTGTTAAGATCCCCTTTGTATTCCTTAGATCTCCCTGATGAAGCCTCGGGAACAGGTTTTTGTTTGTTTTTTCCGATGGCTGAGGTGCTAATTTTGTATAGACTTTAGTTCCTGTGTCCTTGGGCCTGGTTCAATTCAGTATATTCCACGAAGGGGCTTTGCAGCTTCATTTGAATAAGCTCAGTATCTATAGATGAGTTAGCTGTAGCTCTTCCATGGAATTTTTCCCCTTCTATGAAAATTTTCAAATAAAGGCCATTGTCTATATGGGTTCAAAGGATACAAATGAATTTTAATCTCAGCCAAGCATAATAATCCAGTTTCTGCAAAAGCTCCTCTAACATAATTCAAAGTCAAATAAAAATGATCTTGTTATTTGCTCTTTTGGATTATTACTACCTTTCAGAGCTTCCTTTTGTTAACATCCAATTCAGAGTTGACTCCATGTCTTTAGAAGTATTAAAATGGATCGCATGTGGACTACTTTATAATGCACTTCCACATGGAATACCTTGTTTGATCCTCTCAATTCTGGAAGGAAAGCCTTATGAACAACTTACAAAGAAATGGAGGCCCAGAGTTATCGGATTGGAGAGTAAGGGCGCGTGTGTGGTCTTCCCGCTCCAGAGGCGTATCTTCCTTTAAACCCCACTGCTTGCATGACCTGCTTGCCTGTCTCTCCAGTTTCTAGTAAGTACTTCAACAAGCACATGCTGCCGTTGAGCCACAACACAATTCCTGGACTAAGCCATCTGCCTCAATGGTTCTGGGCTCTTGTGCATGCTGTTCCCCCTACCCGGAAAGTGCCTCCCCGCTTCCCCTGTCCATTTAGCTGGTTACTTCCTACCTTCCCTTTAGGATACAGATCGAGGAGCACCTGTACTAGAAAAGTCTTATGTGAAGTGACATGGTCTGCTCAGGCGTCCCTTCTATCGTGCGACCAGGGCATTGGTCACAGAGTGGTTATCACACACAAGCTTCTAAGCTCTTTGAAGATAGTTCCTTTAAAGGGGATGTGGACAGACTTGCACACTGTATCCACACAGCAGACTGTAGTTTTTCAATAGAAAAACAGGAAGGAATCTGAGAACTGTAGGGCATTCAAAGAGTATTAAGTATCAAATGTTAATACTTGATTAGACCAGGGCGCCTGGGTGTCTCCATCGGTTAAGCATCTGATTCTTGATTTCGGCTCAGGTCAATGATCTCATGGTTTGTGAGTTCGAACCCCATATCAGGCTCTGCATTAACAGTGCAGAGCCTGCTTGGGATTCTTTCTCTCTTTGCCCCTCCCCTGCTTGCTCTCTCTCTCAAAAATAAATGAATAAACTTAAAAAAAAAAAATGCTTGATTAGACCTCATTTCAAAGAAAAGCAATGTCTTCTGTTCGATATTACTGAAACCCAGGCTAGAAATTTTGCTCTCTTGGGGGGGAAAAAAACAAAAAAAAACCCTCTTAATGGATGTATTAATGTTAAGTAGGTACATTGTGTATTTTTTTCTAATTTTGATAGTTAACCGCCAGAAAAGATGAAGAAGCAATTTACCACAATTCAAGAGAAACAGGAAGCCTAATTTGAAGTCCTAAGCAATGTACTACTTAAAGTTGAGTAATAAAAATCTTGGCCTTAAAAATAAAAACAAATTTAATTTGTAATTTTCTTGTGTATTATAGAACACGGGTGTTTAATAGACACAGGCCATCACATATACTGTGTTGGGTAGCAAAAACAGAGTTCTTGTCATGTGGAGGCTATTTTAAGGCCACGAAGAAGTCACATTATTGCTCATTATTATGAATTGTAATACAATTTCTATGAATGATGTCTTTCCTCAAAGTCCAATGAACCATGATGTGGTAATTTTTAAGAAGTTATACTTTTTCAATACTATTCAGGGTTTTCCAACTTTCCCTTAATGCACGTAAATTACTTTCATAGGAAACATTTTAAAAAGAATCAAATTTCTATAAAAAATTCTACCAAGTTTGTGGTGTTCAATAAAGGCACTGTCACATCACCTGCTATTTGAAGAAAGAAATCGCACGAACGGAAGCTCAAGAAAATCTACAGTCTGAAGTTTTGTTTGGCTGGCTAGACTATGGTCATCAGAACAACTCGTGATGCTTGCTTAGGCACCCTGGGGCCACTGAAAGACAATCTGAGGTTTAAGAACCACTGATATGCTAGCACAGCCCCCCCAGCCCTTTTTTTTAACTTAAAAAAAAGTGAAGTGGCCTATATACTTATACACACACCCATCTTTGATAAAAGTTTTTTATTTTTAACATTATATTTAAAATTGAGTCCTGCTGATACACGAATGGATCATTTTCACTTCTGTACAATATTCCATTGTATGGGATTCTTCATTATCTGGTCTACTGGTGGCCCTTTGGGTTGTTTTCAGCCTTTATTCTCCTGAGGTACAAATAATGCCTCCATAAATATTCTTGTAATTGTTTTCCCTGGCGTATTGGTACAAACATTTCTTCAGGGTGATTGTTGGTTGCAGGGACTACACCCTCTCAAATTTACTAGGTAATAAAACATTATTTTCCAAGAGAGCTGTACCAATTTATCCTCCCTACTACAATTTTGTGAGCAACAATTTTGTCGCTCCTTGTTTTCACCGATTATTAGACTTGCGCATTTTGTCGTGTGTGTTTTAACGTTTATTCATTTTTGAGAGGCAGAGAGTGCAAGCGGGGGTGGGGCAGAGAGAGGGGGAGACCCAGAATCTGAAGCAGGCTCCAGGCTATGAGCTGTCAGCACAGAGCCCGACGCAAGGCTCGAACCCAAGAGCTGTGAGATCATGACCTGAGCCGAAGTCGGAGGCTTAATTGACTGAGTCACCCAGGCGCCCCTGTCATGCGGTTTTAATTTGTATTTTCCTATATTCTTCTAAAAGTTTTAATGCTCTGCCTTTTTCATTTAAGTTCTTGATCCATATAAATTTTATTTTTATGCATGAAGTTATATACTTACCTGTTCTTTTCAAATTTTCCTTTTGTTTCTCATGGTTAAGAAGAATTTTCAAAAGGATTTTTCTTCTCCCTTATCTCTTACCCCACCTCTTTTGAGGAGACTCAATGGATTTATCAAAGAATATGAATGGAGCTCCAGAGAATATACTTTTTAACGATTAAAAATATAGGGAGTTTTTACTGGACGTAAAACTCCACTAGTTCCCACGAGGCCAAAAACTGTTGGAAATTTACTAATTTCTGTATCCTACAAAAAGCAACCCAGTTTAGATTAATAATAATGGTTTAAGAAATTTCAGTCATAGGGGCACCTGGGTGGCTCAGTCAGTTGAGCGTCCGACTTATGCTCAGGTCATGATCTGACAGTTCGTGAGTTCGAGCTCTGCGTCAGGCTCTGTGCTGACAGCCCAGAGCCTGGAGCCTGCTTCAGATTCTGTGTCTCCCTCTTTCTCTATGCCCCTCTCCCATTCACGCTCTGAATAATAAAACATTCTTTACTATAAATAAATAAACATTTAAAAATAAACATTAATTTTTTTTAAATGTAAAAGAAATTTCAGACATAAACATAACTTAAAAAGTTTATAGTATCGAACCATGAAATGATGATCACTGCATCTTTATTTAAACAGCTGAGGCACTGAGATTTTAAAACTTGATATTTAATGTTAAATATGACATACTGAATATGGTACAAATGATAAACTATTTTAGACAGTTGACGCATGGTCTCCAGCCTACACAGTAGTAAGAATATACTAACTCATATGGCATCTTCATCAACATTACTAAACAGTGAAAAACTAAAAACTCACTAAAAACCAGTACCGTACAATCTCAGTGCTGAGCTGGACACATATAAATGTGGATGAATATAAAGGGGCGATACACAAAGGGAAATGCAACCATTTAACAAACGTGAATAGGTACCCAACCTCAGAAACCAGGGAATTAGTGTGAATTAAAATAATAATGAATAAGATTTCAGGTGTCACAAATTTGCACACTGACTTCTGGTGGTGTATATAATCCTTTTGCAAAGGTAATTTGAGGCAAACTGCATTGTAGACTTTAAGAGTATCCACATTTCTTGGCTGAAACTTAACTTTATGGAATCTATCCTACGGAAATAATTTGAAAATTGAAAAATCTTAAGGTACTAGGATATTCACTGTAGTGCTGTTCTACATATATACATACATGAAGTAGCAAGAGTGGAAATAGCTTGACAATGCTTAAGAGACATATTTATATACACGGTCTCTACACACACACACACACACACACACACACACACACACATACATACGGGGTATTATATAGTACTATGAAAACAGTCTCTGTAAAATACTTCCCTATGTATTGCATAAAGAAGAAAACATAAAAGTGTTTAAATTATGTTAAAAGAAGAAAACAAGCAAAATATGCATCCCTGATAGTAAAGTTGGAAGAAAACAATGACACAATTGAGTTTGTTGAGTATTTCCTCCCTTCTTTCAAGTGTCTTTATTCAAAATTAAAATTCTGAGTTTGCATGGCTTGTATAATAGACACCTATCAAATGAAATATAATTTTTATTATTAAAATTAACATGAAAAGTACTCCATGCTTTTTGATGCGGCATCTGTTAGCGGCAAAAGAGTAGAAGACACAGCAGTCACTGACGCTGTAATCAGAAGATGGAGACATGGAAGACGGGGAGGATTGCTGTAGCTTGTGTCCAATCACTTCTAGCCGTAGTTTCAAATGCGTGTGCATAAATATGATCATCGGAAACTAAGGGAAACACTTCATTGCATTGGGGAAAATCTACCCATGACTCAACCCACAGTGTTCATGCACAGTCTTCACATTTCAAAGATATAAACGATTCACTATATGCAGGCGAGAGGCCAATAGCATTATTTGTACAAAAGTAAGGCGTAGCCCAGTATTCCTCTTTATTGACAGAAAATAAAGGTATAACTCTTTGAAATGTTGAGATGAAATAACCAACCATGTAACTTGATATTGCTAAGCTGGTTATTTGGTGAACGGGGAGAAGTAGCAATGGAACATTTTTGAGTGCACATCTGTAAGTGCCAAACACTTTACTACATTATCTTACATTATCTCATAATGATGCTACCGAGTGGGTAGTTTGGGCTCTCATTTACTGAACTGATTTACAGAGTCCGACTTACAGGCGAAGAAACTGAAGTTCACAGTCATTAGACATGGCCAAGCTTAATTAGCACAGTGCCTGGCATATAGTAAGGGCTCAATAAATACCTTTTGAATGGACGGTAGGTGATATACCCAGTAAAAACAAATGCCAGGATTTAAAATTAGACCTATCTGGTTACAAAGCCCACACTATTTCCTTCACAATACCCCGACTTCTGTGTGAGATGATGCAGAATTGTTTTTAAATGGCTAAGAAAGATCATTGCCAATGTAAACATGGTTAATAAATTTAGGAACCTATGATTTGTACCTTCATACCAGATTTATTTCAAGGTCAAAATGTATGCTTAGTAAAGGATGAGAAAAGATAGAAAACACACAGAGGATCTTCAAGGGCTTTTTTAATTCTTAAAAATATATAGCACATGAAAGTAACACAAATCCGTATCAATACATTATATTTGCATGAAACATTTAATTAGTTAATATTGTTCTTCCCTGTTTTGGTTGTTGAATTCTACCAGATTCTTTAAAAATATTTTTATGCCAATATCATCAAAAATGTGTTACTTTAATTTTATGAATGTCAGGTGCTATGTCTCTTTTCCTTCTTTGCCCTACACACCGAAAAATTATTTGAAAATGCTAAAATAGTAAAATGTTTTACTTTCTTAGCTGCTCTGCATCCTGTGTAAAAATATTTGACAACTATACAAGTTGAAAATAATAAATACATGTAAGTACACTTGTATAAAATATGTTGTTAGGTAATACAGCTCTTCTTTTAAAAAAATTCTCCCAAAGTTTGAAAAATATTTCCTATGAAAACATCATCCAAAATGTATTTTAATTTTTACGAATGTTAGGTGTTAAGTCTCCCTTTTCTTTTTTGTCTCATACCTAGGCCCCAGTTACTTGAAAATACTGATAAAACGTGGTATGCTTTCTTAGCAGTTTTGTAACCTGTATTAAATGAAGTATTTTACAATTATAAAAGTTGAAAAGTAATTTTATTCGTTTTCTTGAATATAATCTCCTACCTACCATATATGAACTAACCTATGATATTAAGTCATTTGTTATCTCAAATGTAGAGGGCCAAGGACATAAGGGAATTACAAAGACTCTGAGATGATTAACTTAAAGCAGATAGATACTAAAATGCTACAGATGTGGCATATTTACTATCAAGCACAGACAGTCTTTGCATTTGGCAACATCTTCAAGATAACTATTTCCCACTGCCAAAGCACTGTTGTTGCATAGGTTTTATATTGGAGGAGAAGATTTATAAAAACATCAATGTCCTCATCCAAACCCAAACATAAATGAGGATTTAGAAATTTGTTATTACAAAAGATGGCGATTGGAAAGATAGTAATCAGAAAGAAAGACTATGTCCAATGAGCTACAGGGCTGTCAAGATGAAAATGCCTTTGTTTCATTCGGGATCTAGAATCTTAAAATCTCATATGATAAATTTAACTAGATTTTCTTTTCTGATTATATTTAACCCCAAAAGGTGGTCATGTACCATAGCAATTTTTATTTTATCTGGATGTTAAAAGAAAAACCACTGGATTATAAAGATAGATTAATAACCTGTTGAACTAAGGTTGGGAACTAATCAATAGAAAATACTTATCTGGTTGGGTAAATAAATTTCAAGAGATACAAAACATTATAAAATAGGTTGTTATTAAAAATATTTAAACTGAAATGATAAAAAAATATTAAAAGCTATTAAAGATCCTTCCTGAGGGTTAGTAAAAGCAAAAACAACCTTAACAGACACGTGGTTACACACAAATTTCCTCATGGAGGTAAAGAAGTTGTGATCAGAATCAGGATTTTATGGAAGTGTCTTTCAGAAACTGCATTAGTCTATTCTAAGTGGTTTAAAGAGTTTGAGCTGGTACATGCTGGTACCAGAGAAAATCTGAAATATTTCACCTAGTTGGATGCAAAAGGACTTACATCTCCCCTTGACTTATTAAATCTCATTGTTCTTTTACATGTATTTTTCTTTAAAACTTTAAGATGGACATTTGTTTCTGCAGAATGAGATGATTTCGTCCTTTAAATAACAAGCTTAATAAGGCTGACATTCAATGGAAAACAATGAAACAATTTACCTTTTAGTAATCAGAATAACTAAACTATTTTTATCATCTTCTTTTTAAGGATCCCTTATTAAAGCTTGTGATTTTCTTTTAATGTAAATAAGCCAAAGTGATGGTTTTCTACACACCTCTTTGCATCACAGTGTGATAGGTAGTCTCGTTGTCAGTTAATCTTTAATACTCTGTACATACTATTTTGAAATACTGTGGTGAAGTAGGGTCTCGGGTCCGTGAGCAAGACGCTACATAAGGGAGGATTAGCTGTATTGGAAGGGTCTTCCACATCCCAAATTTCCAGCATACTGCACCCAGGCCTAAAAAAAAAAAAAAAAAAAAGGCACATATATACCTATATTAAAAATGCATTCAGATACAGGGGAAATAGGTAAATTATAAAGTAGCTCCAAGTTTGTTAGAGACTAATTTATTTAATAAAGGTTTTAAAGCATCATTTCAAAAAAATATCACTTCAACATTTAGAGATAAAAATGAAATTATGCTGCATTTTCCTGTTCCACTTAAGCAAATAATCAGTATATTATTAAGCCTACCAATAAAGGTCCAATATACATTCAGAAATACATATTTAAAAATTTATTTTCAAAATGAAATATAGATATACTTTCTAAGTGGTGTCACCATCCAAGCATAAGGGCTATGAGTAGTAGGAGACAAATTAAAGGAGAGCTAATCTGATTCCTGATGAATTTCATATTTTTGAGCTTAATCTAACCTAGATTACCATGAAAACATATAGTCCAAGGTGAGGAAAGAAAGCTCTTTTGCCAGATTTGTTTTCTTCAACCCTTTCCTATTTTGGGTGGCTCTATGATTCAACTGCCTGGGATAATATTTCCCACTAGAGAATAACCCCACATGAGAGTCAGTAAAGGGAAGAAGTCAGACGAAATTGACTTTAAAAAAAAAATTTTGTTAAGTTTATTTATTTTGAAAGAGAGAAAAACAGAGCACATGAGTGGGGGGGGGAGAGAGTAAGTGAGAGAGAAAGAAAGAGAGAGAGAGAGAGAGAGAGAGAGAGAGAGAGAATCCCAAGCAGGCCCTGTGCTGTCAGCACAGAGCCTGATGTGGGGCTTGAACTCATGAACCGTGATACCATAATCTGAGCCAAAGTCAAGAGCTGGATGCTTAACAGACTGAGCCACCCGGGCACCCCAAATTGACTTTTATTTTTCAATAGCTATATTGTATACAATTTATATACAATGAAATGTACCCATTTTATGAGTTAAGTTTGATAAATATGGGCAAATATGTATAGGTGTGTAAGCACCACCATAATCGTAATACAAAAAATCCCCAGCACTGAAACACGTTCCCTTGAGCCCTTCTGCAGTCAGCTCTCTCGCCCAAACTTAGCCCAGGAAAACACTGATCTTCTTTCTGCAATATAGTTTTGCCTTTTCTAGAATATTCTAGATATTTATATTCACTACAGCTTTCATGTGTTACTCACGTGATAACAATTCCATCCCTTTTCTTTCAATCTATACATGTATTTGTACTTAAAATGCATGTCTTAACAGGCAGCACATAGTTGGATTTTGCTTTTGTATTCAGTCTACTACTAATCTCTGCCTTTTGATTTGAGTGTTCAGTCACATTCTTATTTGTGATTACTAAACGTTGTTTGATTTAGGTTTGAAGGTCACAAATTCAGAGAAGTTCTTCAAGAGCAAATTTTTCTCAAGTTTCTCCCTGCTTTTGTGTCACCTTCTAGAGACTTCAAATAGTTGTTTTTAATATCATTAAACCTAACTTTGCATGCATCCTGTTAACTGAAGCATCTGCATATTGGAACTATGTCCTTGCTTTGAGTAGTGCCATGGTAACTCTTAGAGGACACAGTTCCAATACACATCAGTTAACATGACGCTGAGCTCCATGGAACCATGCAAAGCAAGAACGCAGCTTTGACATGCTCAAGTTTCACCTAATATAGTACCATGCAAAGTGAAGAGTACCTGTGTTTTCACCCACTTCTTATAACTGTAATATCTGCGAGCATTAACTCAACCTTTTCCTGCCAATATTAACTGAACTCCTTCCAAAACTGGTTTCTTATGGGTCTTATGTTCAATTTCTTTGGGCCTTAGACAGATTAATAACTCCTAAATCCAGTTTGCCCAAACTAGAAAATCCAATTCGCACTTTTCATTATTTTCCTTAAATGTCACACAGCCTTAGGGCTTTTAGGTAAGGAGTATGTGATACTTAATAGAACAGAGTTGTGAAGAAAAGCAAAAGCATCCAATTTTGTAAAAAGATTGCCTGGAGAGAAAATGTGCTATTCCTTCTTTACCACTTATTCCTTCCGTTCTCAGAAGGCTATTAGTGATAGTTGTAAAAATGTTTTTCTAAGTACCAGAATTTTAGAAGAGTTCTTCTTTGCATAAATATTTACTTGTATATTTAGAGTAAGTTGTTTACATAATTACATAAGTAAAAACACACAGATCTTAGTGTACAGCTCCATGAGCTTTGACAAATGCATCCACCCGTATAAAAAACATGTCAATCAAGAAAATGAACACTGTCATTCTTCTAGGAAAAAGAAAAAAAGTTCTTGAATCCCTTTACAGAGTATTCCCACCACCACCTCCACCCCCTGCTCCACCATAACCAACTGCTATTCTGGTTTTTATTCCCATGAGTTTTGCATATTTTCAACTTGATAAAATGGAATCTCATAGTAGGTGCTCTTCTGTGTTTGGCTTCTTTCACTCAGTATGTTTTTGAGATTCATCCTTTTTACATTTCAGTAGTTTGTTCCTTTTCGTTGCTGAGTAGCATTCCAGTGTATGAACATACTACAGCTTGTTTATTCATTTTTCTCTTGATATTTGGGTTGTTTCCAGTTTGAGATATTATGAATAAAGCTCCTATAACATCCTCTATGGATATTTTCATGTCCCTTGTTTAAATTCCAAGGAGTAGAATTGCTGAGTAACAGGCCAGAGATATGCTTAAATTTTTATAAGAAGCCTCCAAATACTTCTCCAAAGTGGTTGTATCATTTTTACTCCCATTGGCAATGTGGGCGATTTCTAGCATCCTTGCCAATATTTGGTACTTTCGTTAAGATTTTATCTGTTCTACAGTCTATGTTACGGTATCCCACTGTGGTTTTAATTTGCATGTCCCTGAACACTGACAATATTGAGCATCTTTTCATGTATTTACTATTCACATATTTTCTTTCGTGAATTATGTCTGTCCAAGCCTTTTGCCCATTTTCAATTGTGCTATAAATGTATTATTTTATAAAATTTCTTCATACACAAAATATGTGTCTCCTTTATCAGATACATGCTCTGCAAATATCGTCTCCCAGTCTATGGCTTGGCTTTTCATTTTCCTAACAATATCTTTTGAGGAAAAAATTTCAATTTTGATGTGAACGATTTATTGATTTTTTTATAATGGTTAGTGATCTGTGTTCCAAGAAATCTTTTAATTTTAACTTTTACATTTAGTTCTGCAATCCATGTCAAGTTAATTTTTGTGTATGGGGTAGTATGGGTCATGGTTCACTTTTTCTTTGATATAGATATCCAGTTAGATCAGCAACATTGTTGAAAACACCTGTTTTTGCATTCAAGAAAAAAAATACTGTTTTAAAATTTTCTCTGCATTTTTTCTTTGATCCGTAAGTTATCCATAAGTTTACTGCCTTATTTCCAAATATGTATGGATTGACTAAATATCTATATTTAGATTTCTAATTATTAATTTCTAACTTAATTCTGTAGGACTTCAAATCTTTTAAACATATTGAAGCCATTTTTATGGCCCAGCATATGTTTTCTCTTGATGAAAATTCCATGTGCCGTTTAAAAGAATGTGTATTGTGCAGAATATATCTTCCTGTACTGTTCTATAAGAGTCAGTTAGGTCAGGCTATTTGATACTTTTTGTTGTTTCTATCTTTCAATCCTTGCACTCTTTTTATCTAATTTTCTCAGTAGAGAAAGTTAACATTTCCAGCTATGATTAAAAATTTGCTTATTTTTTCTTTTAATTATGCATATTTCTATTTTGTGCACTTTGAAGCTCTGTTTAGATGCATACATTTTAATTTTTTTTAACATTTATTTATTTTTGAGACAGAGAGAGAGAGAGCATGAACAGGGGAGGGTCAGAGAAAGAGGGAGACACAGAATCTGAAACAGGCTCCAGGCTCTGAGCTGTCAGCACAGAGGCCGACGTGGGGCTCGAACCCATGGACCGCGAGATCATGACCTGAGTCGAAGTCGGATGCCCAACCGACTGAGCCACCCAGGCGCCCCTAGATGCATACATTTTAGAACTGTTACATATTTTTGATGATGAATTAATTCTTTTGACATTATAAAATGTCCATCTTTATCTGTGCTAATATGCCTTGTCCTGAAGTCTACTTTGTCTTATTAAATTTTAAATTAATGGATGTGCACATACATTATGTTTCTGCTTCTTTTACAAGATGCCATTTCTTCCTAGATATATTTATTAGATATTAAAATTAGATATAAAAATTAGCTACTAAACTTGTGAACCTAGCTCTTCAAAAATGTTCTATAGTTGAATTCCTAATTACCTACAGGAGAAATGAAAATTCTTAATGTTAGGCCTAATATGACAAAGAACCTCTTAAGTCAAGGAATCTAAAAAAGGCCTCAAGATAGCCTATTAGAATTTTGTGATTTCTAGAAACTATACTTAAGAATGTTTTTTTACTCTTTTCTCTTATCTGAAACTTTTTTCATAAGTCTTATAAATTTAATGTTATCCACTTGTAATAACAGAATGCTAATGTCTCTATTGCTGTAAATTCAAATCTTTATTTCACACATCTAATAAAAATTATCATAAGAATTTCAAACACTATGAAAGAAAGCTACATGATGCTAAATTTAAATGAAAAAATTTGGAAGGTAAAACACACTATAGTTTTTAAATGATATTTACTTTTCTACATGAAATGATTTTAAATGCAATAGTGTTTTTTTTAAGTTTATTTATTTCGAGAGAAAGAGAGAGAGAGAGAGAGAGAGAGCAAGCGAGCAGGAGAGGGGCAGAGAGAGAGGGAAAGAGAATCGGAAGCAGGCTCCACACTGTCATGGGGCTTGATCCCAAGAACCATGAGATCATGACCTGAGTAGAAGTCAACTGTTACACGCTTAACTGACTAAGCCACCCAGGCACCCCTACCACAATAGTATTTCAGTGGAATTTGTTTAGAATAAAAATTCTTAAAGAATCACAACTACTATAATAAAGTAAAACAGTTGTGGCTTAAGGATATTCCATATTGTATAGCACAGGGCTCATACTCACTTAGTTCTCACAACACACCATGCCTCTTCCAAGACGTAATAATTCACATGTAACGCCAACAATTTATCTCTCACTTCTTTTGCAGATTTTCGACTATAGGTGGAATAAACTATTTTTGTCCGGGCCCTTTACATTCAAAACACAAGTTAAATGTTTTAAAATAAATTAGAATAGACTAGAGAAATTTTGCTAGCAAATCAAAATCTTAATACTCACTGTATAGAGCATTCATATATATGACCTCAAGCAGCATGAATGTTTTGGGGATAGCATAGATTATTTTTGGATAGCAGTTTCCACATTCCTACTTAATTGTGCATGTGCTAAACCTTACAGTGGTTGGAATTTTGTATATACTGCTTGTTAGTGTTTACTGGAACAGACAGATATAAATTGGTTTAGAGTCTAGAGCTGGGTAGCAGGATAATAGTTCAGGATAAAAAATTTGCTTTGTTTAATGCATAAAATAATTAATCTGCTCATGGAACACATTCAGATAGAGGCTGAACGAGTGGAGACGTTTCAATAGATAATTTCATCTGGAGAAGCTCTGAAAAGCATCTGAATTGAAGTTGAAATGTAGCCAATCCAACATTGAGATAGAGGGCATCTAGTGTAACAGTCAGGTAGAGAAAATATCTTAATGGAAGTGTGAGAAACTGGATTATTTGCCAAAATTTGGTACGAAAGATGATTTGGCCTTAAACAGGTGTTTTTATGAAATCCTGAGCAATTATCATTTATGCATTGGGAATTTCTTAAAATTTCAAGCATATGGGATGTCCAGTGTCCACAACCAGACATAAAACTTTAAATAATTTAAAATGTTACCTCTAACAATAGGCCAAAGATGCATTAACAGGAAAAGATTACCCTGACAATTACTAAAATGATTAAAATAATTTTTAAAGTCAGTTGTTTAAGGAAAACAAAACTTTCACACCTCAGTAAAAACCTGAATTCTCATAACTGGCTAACAAAAAAACACCCTAAATTTTCATAAGTGCATATAGTATATAGCAAATTTCATGTATTTTTTTTTTGTTTGTTTTTAAAAAAAACCTAGCTATAGACCACCAATAAGAGGGAGAATGGTTTCTTCAATCAGGCAGAGGGGCTTGTGGAGTCCAGAGCAAGGGTAGCCAACTACGCCCATGGGCCGGATCCATCCCATCTGCCATGACTAGTACTTAGCAGTTCTACTGCAACAGAGACACACACGCAGGCTAGTCATGTGACATCTTCACTCTGAGAAAAATTAACCTTTCTCCTTTTTTCAGAGGTTTATTAAACATCCTGTAGAGTCAACAGGCACATAATTATACTTTCTGGATGGTTATTACACATTTTTAACTACCATCATGAGTATGAAGATGAGAACATATGCATGTGTATAAAACCTTCCCTATTTCTAAGAGCCGATATAAGTTGTAAGCGTGTCTAGTTGAAACACTTCAATCAGTTGCCAACCTCAAGTCTGCGTCCTCATAATGCGGATGATTCACAATGGGGTGAAGGGTAGACAGCTTGACACTGGCCATTGTAGGCATGGCGCCGGCAAAAACGGCATCTGGAAAGCAAGAATATATTCCTTAATGCCATATTTTAAAGAGAACAAAGGTTCTTTTTCATCTATAATATTTGAACTCAAATTAAGAATACAAAATACATTTAAATAATCATCACTGGCACCGTTCTTATTCTTTGCTCAATATTGTCGACTATAACAGGAACCAACTTTGTTATCTCTGCGCGAGGAACTGTGTGAAATATTTTCACTAGGATTAAAAAATCTAGCTCGCACAACTCCGTAAAGTGGGCTATATGTTATTCTTGTTTTGTAAATGAGGAAACAGACATCACAGGGGAGAGTGACCGGCCCAAGACTACACACCTCGGCAGTGTCCGAGCCAACCCTCTTAGCCGCTTCACTACAGCCTCCTGCCATGGTCAAGCTCAAGGTAAAGATGATACTACAAAAATTTCATATCTCATCCTGATAATCTGAAATGCTAAGAACTCAGAGACTGTTACAAAGGGCAAGTCTCATGCTACATCTTTTAAAATGACCTTCATGGGCTGTGAACTGTGGTTTCTTGGAAGACAAAAAGACCAAATGCTGACCTCCTGGCACTATGGTATAATACATTATTATATAATTTTGAAGGTTATTATCATTTTTAATCAGCATAATAAAATCACTAATAAGAACAAGACAGGTCATTCAGGTCTACTGTAAATAACTGTTCGCTTGCAAATATAACAAGTATTCTAAATGTAACGTCAAATGAAAATCTCTACATAGGAATTAAATTTGCAAATATTTAAGTCAACCAATATAGAAATGTGTATTTATTATCACAAGACTCAATAATTAATGATGGAAAGCTCTTAGGCCAGAGCAGTGGTTCTCAACCAGAGATGATTTTGTTTCCGAGAGACACATGTGGTCAACTTCCGGAGACATTTTTGGTTGGCTCGCTGTGCGGGACAGAGGTGCTACTGGCAACTAGTGGGTAGGAGGAAGGGATGCTGCTAAAACTCTGTGACTCACAGGACACTCCCTAACATCAATAGTGTCAAGGTGGAGAAAACCTGGGCTAGAGGGACCCAAAGCCCAGGGCCACAGTTATCAGGAGGACACGAGGCAGGCCTGTTCAGCAAGAGCTGTAATCACTGAAGAGAAACGATCTGTGGCAGAGATGGGGAGAAATGCTCTACATACTCTTCACTCTAGGTGGTGAGATAAATATGAACACAGTGGGGGAAAGAATATGATCTTTTCCTATATGTATACTGAAGTCTCCACATATACTCGACTGACCATATTAGAAAAAAGATCCCTTCTGACTTGACAGAGTCTCACTAATACATGACTTGGTGATTAGACCATGGGCTGGATTTCAGTTCTCACTTGTCCTCTCAACTGAGCACTTTTATGCAGTTCACAAACTATACAACCCTACATGGGGGACCTGAACGTAAGCACTAGTCTCACCCATACTATAGAGCATCATGCTGATTTTAATACACATGTGGTAACCATAAAAGAACTCATAATATGAGGATGAAAAAAAGACTTATAAGAAGATCAAAGAAGAGACAGCTAAAACTGAGGTGGGAGTCCGTGAGAGTTATCTTAGAAGAAGTTGCCAAAGGTAGGCCCTCTCTGCCAGGAACCCAAGATGAACACTGGAACAAAGAAAGACACACTAAAAGATTGAGAAAGTAGGTACCTGGTAAAGCTTGGGAAAAATATCTAACTGGGAAGGGATAAGGGAGAGTAAAGGGAGTGCCTACACTTGGTACTCCTATAGGGAAAATTCACAAGAGGATTAATTTAAAAATTCTGATTAAATCGTCCTGGCAGCTATCGGCGATTTAGGTACTGTCACCTCTGAAAACCAACTATCTGAGCTGAAGCTTATAAAACTTACTTAAATGATGCCTAATTAGTAAAATGGCAACTGTCAAATAAATGATAAGAGGAAACTGACCCAAGGAGTCACAGGATGAATTTAAAGAAGCCATAGTGAACAACTAGTGCCAGAAAAAATTACTAAATATCAAAAATAGTTTGGGACAAGATTATAGATTAGTTACAGAAAATACTGTAGAAAACACTTATTCTCTGGAAAGGTTTTTCAACATGAAATAAATAACTTTGCTTGAGGTGGTTCTGGATAAAGATAGGAAGAAAAAAAGGGAAGCTAAAAATGATATTTTAGAGTATTTAAAAGTAGGATTTATACTCAACTCCTTGAAATGATTTAGTGAAGAAAAAAGAATATCTGAGATTTTAACTCTTCTTGTGTGCAACTGGTTTTACAGAGTTGGATCAGACAGCACTGACTGAAGTGGAGAAGGAGTGCTGTTGACATTCCCATGGTCAGAAGTACCTTTTCCAATGGCCTGTAACTAGGTGTGGAATTTTGTTATTAAAGATTTCTTTTATTTGTCATTGGTAGAGTTAAAATACAATAATGATCTCAGAGTTATAACTGTGAACAATCATTAATTCCCCATGTTAATTAAAATTCCTGAGTTATCTAGGAGGCATTTAAAGAGGGCACAAAATTGTTTTTTGAAAGGGTTTGATTTGGTGGATGCTGCAATTAGCATGCTCAAAATCTGTGAGTGTATAAATGTCACCATGTGTGTGTATTTTTAAATGTGTGTATGTCACTAACTATACATATAACCAGACAGCTACATACCTGGTCTAGTATTGTATTTGATCCATTGTATCAGTTCTTCCTGAGGCAAATTATTAAATTCTCCTATTATGCTCCATTGATTATGGAGGTTTGCACAACCCTGTATTGACATCACTACTAGAATGCCAAAGATAACATTCTCAAAGCGAACTCTGCAAAAAACCCAGCCGAAGAGCTGAAATGAAAGAAACCATTTATTTTTAATTCTTATATGAAGAGTGCTATAGGGCAATAAGAAACTCTCACCTTGCTACTTTAACCAAGGTGGATTACCATTTGATACGATCAATGCACTAATAATATACGGAACTGCCATCACCTACTGTTTAAACATAGTAAATATTTTGGAATTACAGGGCCACTAAAAATGGAACTTTCTTTCCTCTCGAAAGAATTAAGGCAGAAATACACCTTACCCTTCTAGTACTGATTTACCACCAAGGATTAAGATCAGTAAATCACAAAATAATGGAACATCCTCGAACTAAATCCTGTAACATCTACCTTTCATGGGGCGGGGAGGGGGGCGGTCATCTATGGAAACCCCACTAGTAGAAACACATATTCCTCCTGGAAAAATAAACATTATGATATTCTAAGACAAGACTCTTATCATCAAAGCTAAGTAAGATGTTTCTAGAAGTGCACTGGTCCCCAAATTCTAGCTACTTTGTATATAATGGTAACAGAACTCCCAAACTGACAACTTTCCCTCGGGGTTCTTGGAGCCAAACAGGACAATACTAGAGAAATTCACCTGTATCTACTCTAGTATTAGAACATTTGAGGACAGTTTTGATGTGTCAAGAAACTCTTGCACAGACCTGAACTCTAAAAAACTATGTCTGTGGACAGAATACTAACAGAGGGGAAAGTGTGCCTCCTCAGTTGTCATAAAAGTATCGGTTAAAATCTAAGAATAATTTTCAAAGCTACTCAAAGTTGCTTTTGTTATTCAGAGTTAATCATGAAATAACATTTTAAATAATTTAAACCAAGTTTTCTTATGTTTTGGATTACTCAGCAAAGCCATGGCAACTACCCTGCTGTTACTATAGTTACTACAGTACAGTTACACAAGAATGAATGCCTTACCCTTCGAGAGCACACCAAAGAAGCTACAACACACATGTGAGGTGTTAGAAACAACTTCAGCCTCATAATTAAAATGGCAAGGACAGTGAACGCTAACAGTTGCAATGTGTGAAAAATCAGCTGTAAAAACAAAAAAAAATGACAATTTCACTTTATATATTTTTAAATAAATATAAAAAATATTAAAACTATTATCATTTGCTAGGATAAGGATCTTTTAATTGAGTTATAAGTCTGTTACTATTTATTAATTCATTCAACAAGATTTATCAAATGCCTATTATATGTCAGGTACTGTTCTGGGGGCTCTGGATACAGCAGTGAACCAAAAAACAGTGAGGCATTGCTGCCCTTGGGAGACTTACATTTTAGAACATTTATTAAGGAGAAACAAACATGGTCATAGCAACTAAATGGATCCATTACAGAGTCTATTAGAAAGTGGTAAGTTCAGTGGAGAAGAGACTGGACCAAGGAAAGGAGACTGGGAGGACACGGCGTGGAGCGAGGCCCCAGGTGGGAGCAGTTGAGACTGCAAGTGGGATCATCAGGGTGGGCCTCATGGGAGAGGTGGTATTTGAACAAGACCCACAAAAGGTGAAGGAGTGAGCCACAGACACATACAAACATGCAGTGCTTCACAAACTTGTGTGTCATTCAGTCACATAGCAAAACAATTTTGTTAAAGTAGTGGAATTACATATATCAATATTTGTACTGATTAGGACTCCCCATTTTTATTAAGATGGGGTTCTACTGAGCAGAGGTTTTAGACAAAACTTTTCTAACAGACATATTCATAAAATATCAACTGATTCTTCACTAGAAAAATAATGCAACCGAAAGTGGAAACTGAATATTCATGTTCTCTCTAATTTTCAAATTAAATATTAAAGATAGCCTCATCTATAAAATTGAAAAATATTAAATCAATGCTGAGTGTTAGAGAAGATGCCACGAAACATACACTGAAATAATTAATTGGTACATTTCTGTAATTTGGCAATATTTATCAAGACCCTGCTAAGGAGCCAACCCCCCTGAGTTAAATTTCCATTCTAACCTAAGGGAATAATCAAGACAAAAAAATGCTTCTACAAAGATGATCATTGAAGTGAATTTTTAGCAGCAAAAATAGAAACAATCTATGTGACCAATATAGAGAAGTAAATCACCACATTTACCACATATATAGAGCCATTAAAGATTACATGTTAGAAGATTATATAGTGGCATGGAAAGGTTTCAGTGTGTATAATTATGTACTTACAAAATATTAATTTTGTGAAAAACATTCATGTGTATGTATGTATATATATGTATACACACATATATATGTATATATCACACATATATATATGTGTGTGTATGTGTGTGTGTATACACACACACATACACACACGCATGGGGGGGTAGGGAGGAAGGCTATACAAATATATACCTAAAAAGTGAACAGGGGTTATTCCTGAATGGGGATTTTCCTGAACTTTCTAAAATTTTTAAAATGTTATTTTTATATTTAGAAATATATAATTTATATACAAAACAGAATGCAAAACTGTGCCCAAAGCTGTATTTTTTTCCTTTTTAAGTAAAGATGTTTAAAAATGGAATTTGCTAATTTTTTCATAATTCTTCAACCCAAAGCTGGAACGTGGAAGACTTATTTCAAAATCAACCCTTCAGGAGCACTTCAGTGGCTCGGTAGGTTGAGGGTCCGACTTTGGCTCCAGTAGTGATTTCAAGCCCCACATAGGGCTGTTGTCAGGGTGGAGCCTGCTTCAAATTCTCTGTCCCACTCTCTTTCTGCCCCTCCCCTACTCGCACTGTCTCTCAAAACTTAACATTAAAAAAAAAAAAAAAATCAATCTTTCATTTTTTTTGGTTAAATTATTTATTTTTAAATTTTTTTAATATTATTTTTGACAGGAAGTGCCAGTGAGGAGGGGCAGAGAGGGGTGGAGGGAAAGAGGATCTGAAGCGACTCAGTACTGACAGTACAGCACCCAATACAGGGCTTGAGCTCACAAACCATGAGGTCATGATCCACGCTCAAGTCCACTGCTCAACCAACTGAGCCACCCAGGTGCGTCCTTCATTTTTCTTTAGTCAAACTCCTCTTTGGACAAAATCATGGACATGATGTGGACAGAACAAAAGACATCAATGTATTTCATACCCAAATAGGTCCTTTTGTTTAGGACCATTAAATCACAGATTGGTAGATTACAGGGGCCATCTTCTTTAATCATCTATCCAAAATAGAGATCTCTTCTATAAATCTAAGAACTGGGTATTCACTAATTCCTGAAAAGGAATATGCCAAAGGGAGTGCCTGTTATAATTATGGATAGCTGAAAATGTTAGAAAATCTTTTCTAAAACTGAACCAGTGTCTCCAGTAATTTCCACATCTCTGCAACTACACAAAATTAGTCTAAACCCATTCACACATGACCGTTCTCTATTATCCAAATACTGTAATCATGACTTTGCACTAACCCCACCTTTACCCTTAGAAAGCTTTCTATTTTTAAGCTAAATATTCAGAAACTTGGATCGCTGTTCTGTATTGTCACAATTCTGGTTACCTTGCTCTGGACATGGTACAGACTACCCATGTTTTTGTTAAAATGTGGCATCTAGAAATAGACTACCATAGATATGGTCTAATTAGTGCAAGTACACATGACTTCTCCCAATATGCCTTCCTTTGGTTATTCTGAGCCACATATGAGACTATCATGGTCTCTCCTAAATCCCATCACTTCTACTTTACTTTTCCATCATTTCTTCTTAGGACCAACTTCTCATGTGACCAAAATTAAATCCAAAGTAATAATTCTTCTTGACTTTCCTCTATCATCTAAAGGCTGAAAGGACTTTGCTTTCATGTGGAGACCTGAAAGATCCCTACCATTTCCTTATCTTCCCTGCATACTGCTTTTTGTGGGTGCATGACATACAACAGCCATCCCAAATGGCACCACTTATGTTTGTTTTTTATGGTCATCCACACGCTCCAACCACTCTTCTACTCACAGGCTACTGACTTTCTATGGAGCTCTCTTGCCAGTTATTTGACCTTCTAAACTATCAAATAGCTTTCTTTTTAACTACCAAATGGAAGACAGAAGGTTACAGTCAAAAAGTACAATTCAGGAGGCACCTGGGGAGCTCAGTTGGTTAAGTATCTGACTATGGCTCAGGTCATGATCTTATGGTTCGTGGGTTTGAGCCCCACATCAGGTTTTGTGCTAACAGCTCAGGGCCTGGAGCCTGCTTCAGATTCTCTGTCTCTCTCTCTCTGCGCCCCTCCATGACTCATGCTCTATCTCTCAAAAACGATAAATGTTAAAAAAAAAATTAAAAAGTACAGTTCAGGTGTGCCTGGGTGGCTTAGTCAGTTAAGCATCTGACTCTTGATCTTGGCTCAGATCACGATCTCACGGTTTGTGAGTTCAAGCTCTTCATCCGGCTCTGTGCTGGGGGTATGGGGCCATCCCTCTCTCCGCCCCTCCCCCGGCTCTTTCTCTCTCTCAAAATAAATAAACTTAAAAAAAAAAAAGTACAGTCCAAAAATCTGTACTATAAGTACAGTGTCGTCAATTCGTTAGTACTTCTGTCCACATAAAAAACTAGGAAAATCCCCACAACATCTTTTAGAGGCTGGAAACAAGGAAAGAAGAGAAGCCCAGCGAACTGTTCACTACCCATCTTTGGAGAAAGTGAGCCAACTGGGTCAAGTGTGAAGTAGCAGCTACCAAGCACAAAGAAAACAAAGACTAAGTACGGAAGGCCAGTCCAAATGGCAGATTGTCCTGGTCAAAACTGCCTCCCACAACAATGTAAAAACGTCTTGAGAACATGGTAGGGATGCCCTTCACCGGCACAGGTAACAGAAGGCAGACAAAAGGTCCAAAAGGCACACAAATTTAAAAGTGGGAATTTACACAGCATTTAACTTATACTAGGCATTATTCTAAGTATCTTACATGGAACTCATTTAATCCCATAGCCACCACATGAGCTAAGTGCTGTTATTACTGCTGTTGTTTTGGTTGTTCCCAAAAAGATGTAAAGTAACTTGGCTAAGATCACAAAGCCAGTAAATGGAAGAACAAGGATGTGAGGCCAGCCAGATCCTAGGTCTGTGTCTTTAACCACTATACTTCCTCTCCAAACAATACACTATCAACCACATGGCTCTTTTAGTCCATGGACACAGACTTGTACAGACCCCAACATACATCACTCAATCCATTTCTTCAAAAGAAGTAATTCTCCCCCCATATTACTTCACTCCTTCAATAGGATACCTCTATATTGGTTCAGACAGCTTCAGCTGTTATGTCACAAAAAACTCTCTGGCTGGCTGTAGAAAAACTTTACTTATGATAAAAAACACAAACTCAACTGACTTAAAATATAAAGAATCAAATATAAACTAATGAAATTGGTTAGGGATTGGGAAAAGAGTGAAGGCTGATACAGGACTGGCCATCACGGACAAAAGGAGGTATGAGTGGGTCAAGAGAATATTCAGGATTGAACACCCTCAGTGTTATCCCTCCCTCGCCTATCTTCACAGTAGCTCCTCATTGATACTATAACATTCTGGCAATAAATATTGTTTCTAACTCTTTCCCCTCTTTTTCTTTCCTGCGAATTACAGGGTACTCCACCAATTTCTAAGCCCATAAAATAGAAAAATTGGTTAAAAGAAACCAGCTTATGAAATAAATAAAATACAGATAAATACATTAAATTGGGAGGAAAAAATCACCACAGAATCCTTTCATCTAACAAAGTTTGCCAATTATCATGACACTACAGAGGTAACCCAGGGATTTATTTAATGAGCTGAAGGTTGTGGACTGCCCCGGATTCAGAGGGTTGGCACAAAGCAAGGAATTTAGAACTTATTCCCTAATTATCCTAAGGACTCCTTACCTAATCCTGAAACAAGCTGGAATGTAGAAACTTTTGTTATCATATCACATCCAGAGTAAGATGGACCCTCTACCCTTCTCAGGGCTATGCCTTCTGTACCCTATCATCCCTAAGGTGAAAACAGTCCATCTCCAAAACCTTGTAAGGAGACAGATTTCTCAAGTGGGAGTGGGATGAGGAGCCAGCCAGACATAAGACCACATCGGCACTGCTCAACATACTTTCTTTCCGGAAGTCTACAGTTTTTAGACATTTAATCTATGTATCAGGAGTTAACAGACTCTCTTTAGTTTAAAAAAATTAACAGATTTGCTGTCACTGTCTTTTAGTCTGCTTGACTTCTGACTGCCTTTTAAAAAGCTATCCTCTCTACTGCCAACAGGGCGAAAATATCTACAACTCAGATCTGACTATACCACCTCTCCTAAACAATAAAGTCCAGGAGACAGTCCAGTGTCTTTGCCTACAAAATCACCAGAGTCTGAACCTGGGTCGTTTCCTGCTACTTCTTGCCTTCTCCATGCATCAGCAATACTGATTTGCCTGCAGCTCTGAACATAACTTACTACTTTATGGCTTCCTTATACACACCCATGCTTTGACTTTGGAAAACTCCTCCTCTAAGGTCATTAATAAAATCTTTCCCTAACTACCCTTATCTCCTCCACACAGATTTAATCACTTCTTCTGCACTACTGGTCTATCTACTTCCTCCGTCATGGCACATATAATGAGGTGTTCACGTTGCTTGTCTTCCTCCACTATACATTAAATTCCATGAAAGCACAGACCTGGTGTACAGGTGCACATAATAAAGATTGAGTGGATTAGTATACAGAGTTAACAGAAAAAATTAAAATGGATAAAACAAAGATAAATGGAGAAATGAAAGAAGAAAGCAAAAGAATGTGAAAAATGAGGGCAGAAAATTAAGGAATACTTTGTTTCTAAAAAGAGGTGGATTTTATTTTTTTTTATTATTTTGCTATTTATTTTAAGTTTATTTATCCATTTTGAGAGAGCGAGCAGGGGAGCGGTGGAGAGAGAGGGAGTGAGCAAGAAACCCAAGCGGCAACAGCGTGGAGCCCGATGTGGGGCTCAAACCCATGAGCTGTGAGATCATGCATGACCTGAGCCGAAACCAAGAGTCAGATGCTTAATGGACTGAGCCATCCAGGTGCCCCGAGGTGGGTTTTAAATACAGTAGGATAAAATATGAAGTATGAATGTGCACCACTAAGTAAAGTGGACAATGTGACATGGCTGACTTGCATAAGAGCAGTTCACATTAGTTGGTAGCATGTGGTGAACGATTAACAGCACGGACTCTGCTGCTACATGGCCTGGGTTCATGGCCCTCGGTTCCACAAAGCTAAGGTCATTTCAGCTTTGCGACCCTAAGTTACTCAACTTCTCCATGCCTCAGTTCTCTTTCACCTGTAAGATATACAAAATAATAGTACTTACCTCAATGGGTTGTTGTGAGAATTAAATTATAAAGAGACATAAATCACTTCCCCAAAATGCCATGCACACAGGAAGCAGTAAGGGCTGACTACTACTTTGAGGGCATTGGAGACGGACTGCTAGTGTTCAAATGCAAGCTTTAGTAACAGATAGCTGTAGACCTGACAAAAGCTATTTAATTTCTTTAGGTCTTCACTCCGTGGCCCAGACCTCTTTGCTTTTCTTCTCAGACAGGCAGCTAGACTTCATTTCCCAAGCTCCCCGGCAGTCAGGCGTGGCCGCATGCCTGAGTTCCAGCTGCAGGCAGGAAGTTCACATTTCCATTTCCAGGCCTAGTAGCCCTTACAAAACCTCCAGAGCACCCTCTTCCCTCTTCTTTCTCCTTTGCTGATTCAATGCAGAGAAGCGCATCAATCCTCCAGTGCAGGCTCTTCCCTGTTCCTTCTCCTGTGCTGACATGAGGCAGACAAGTACATGGGCCCCAGAAGCCACATGCTGAAGATGGCAGAGCTATAAATGGAAGGAATCTGGGTTCCTCAATCACTGCTTGTTGGAGGGCCACCTGCTAACCAGGAACTCCTAGTTTTAACTTTATGTCAGCCAACAATTAAACTTCTACTGAGTTAAGTTAATGAAATGTTAGTGTTTGTCTCCGTAAAAGCTACTATCATCTAATTAACATAATTTTCTTATTTGCAAAGCGGGAATAATATGAGAATTAAGCAGCACAGTACATGGCACATAGTAACTACTATAAAATATTCATTATCATTATAGGCTGTTTTCATTAGGTTCAAATTCAATTGCCCTCTCTTGTAAATTTGACCTTACCCTTAAGACTCAAAGTGCTAATACTTAGGAAATCTTATTTCTAGCCCCTGATGAGCTTTCTCTTCATATGCCACAAAATAATTTAGCACCATATAAAATGTTGTCTTGTTTGCATCATGTCTGTTGAAAAACTATACACATTTGAGGGCAGAAACATTGCTATTCCACCTTCTGTGTCCGGGAACACTGCTAAGATTGTAGCTGACTGACCATCAAGTCCATGTGTGGCAGCAGGCCACCAGTCACAGGGCCACGGGGATCCACCGGGATAGGCTCTAGCTGACTAGAGCTATAGGCTCAGTGGGCTAGGAATTTAATGCTTTTATTATTGAACGGATAAAAGAATGAATGAATTAATGAAGGTAATTTAATTATGCTCCTTGGTCGTCAATGAGCCTTCTGGTTTTCAAATCCTTCCTACTGTTCAAAAGAGCAGACGGAAGCATGGGAAGGGTCGCCGAAATGTATTACCAGTGCTGAACCACAGAAGCACGGCTGACAGTGCAAGGCAGTACCTTTGTGAATTACCCTTGAACTGGAATTTAACACACAAATATAGCAGAGATTAAAACGAAAGCCTTACCTCACCATGTTCAAGGAGCTGTTTTCTGGAATAAAAAACATTCTGTATTTATTGAATGTCCACTATGATTACATAAAAATAAACTGCATTTATTTGTTCTTAGATTTAAAAAATTTGATTCTCTCTAAACTATTCAGTAACACGAATAAAAAAAATAAAAATGTTAGACAATATCACTAAAAATTACAGCAACATGAAGGCAGGATTGACAGTCATCCTATTTAAGGTATATAAAAAAGCCATGCTTTGGTTAAGATAAAATAGGTTTTACTGATTGCAGGAGATTGTACCTCTGTGAGAATTTTTAAAAAAGAATTTATATTAAATATTCAACCATGACAAGCATATATATTGTTTTAGGTAAGTACTGCTGGACTTTTGAGTTACTTTCATTTTTGACAACTATAAGTACCATGAACATCCTTGTACATAAAACCCTGAGCATCCCTGAATACTTCCTCAGGATAAATTTCTAGAATAAACATTATTGGGTAAATCATATAAATATTTTTATTTCTAGAAAAGCTTATGTCTAAAAGTTTACAAGATTTGTATGGTGTACCTACTGAGCTCTAGGCACTGTGCAGGGAACACAGCATAAACAGTATAAACATTGCCCTTCTTCTCTTAGGCTGCATGTTAGACTCATACAACAGGTACAGAACTATTTCACTGTTCTGCTGAGAAGACTGGAGACTTCAGTTTTACATGCAGAGAGGCCTTCTTCTAATATGGATTTTGGGGTTGGAGAGAAAAGTTACACAGTTCAAGTAAGAAGTAAGGGAAGTTCAAGGGCACACACAGATCCAGAGATTTTTTTTACTTTTTATTTTTTATTTTTAAAGGCTGGTCAGAGGAAGGCCTGTCAGGAAAGCATTACAATCACCAAATTACTCTGCTTCCATTGAGGCCCCTTCCTGACTTGCTCAGTGGAGGGAGGGGCCAGGGGGTCTGGCTTCCCACTGGTCCTGAAATCTGGGCACAACAGAATGCTGCAGTGAATTGCCTTGTGCAGAGGAGAGGCCTTGAGAATAGCCACTGATGTGAATAAATCTAGTAGCTAATTTAAAATGTGAATATACAACCAAATCTGCAAACAGAAAAATTAATAGATAAAAATTAAAGAAATTAAATTGATAAAAAGCAACAACAGATTTTCAAAAAAGAGAGGCTAAGCACAAGATGAAGAGACCCTACAATTCTCTGAGGTAAAGAAAGATGTGAATGTTCAGATTTAAATGTCCTACAAGTTAACAAACATATAAAGTACACACACAGCCACACGTACATATGCACATGCATATCTTAAAACCCTATAAATTTCCAGAGAGCAAAACTTTATATAAAATTTCTCATGTGTAGGGGCTCAGTTGGTTGAGCGTCCAACTCTTGATTTTGGCTCAGGTCATGATCTCACCGTTCATGGGTTTGAGCCCTGGCTCAGGCTGTGTGCTGACATCATGGAGTATGCTTGGGATTCTCTCTCTTCCTTTCTGCCCCTCCCCAGCCTATGCACTCTCTCGCACTCTCTCCCTTAAAATAAACAAACTTAAAAAAATTCTCATCTGTAATGCTCAATGCTAGAAAACGATAAAGCAACATCTACAAAATGCTGAAAAAAATCCCAGGAATACCTATTAAACAAACCATCAACTTAATGTGAGGGCTAAGTAAAGGTATTTTTCAAACAAGAAAGCCCTCAGAAACCCTTGGGAGGAAAACACTGCGGCACCACTCCCAGCAGGAGCTGCCGTTGCACCACTCCAGAGGCAGGGCTGCCGTCCCGCACAAGCCCTCACACAAGCCCTGTGCACATCAGGTAGAGAGACGTGGCCACTCTGCGTACACCAGCATTCCAGACCTCTGTGGCTGCTCTGCAAACACCAATGCCTCAGGTGTGAAACCAATGCTGCTGCAGGCTAGCCAGAACCCCAGACCCACTGTTGCTTTATGAGTGCCTGCACTCCAGACCCCAGCCTTGCGGTCATTTGATGCATATCCGTGTCCTGCAAATTATCACCAACGTGAGCCAGCCAGTGCCCCGCACCCTGAAGCCATTGTTTCTCCATGAATGCCCAGGCTGCAGTCCCCGAATTGTGCCTGCTCCACGTACACTCACATCTTAGGAACCAGATTCACCACTACAGGGGGCTAGCCAGAACTGCTGGAGCCCAGAGCCACCATTGCTCTGCAAGCACACGAGTTCCAATCCCCAGCAACACAGCTGTCCCATGGTCACCCACGCATCAAACACCACTGCCACCATGACCACAAGGGCACCCACAAGACAAACCCAGTGCCAAAGGAGATACCGGTGGTCAAGATACCTTGACCACAACGTGCACCATGGGAGAAAAGATCAAGTGGTCCCCAGAAGTTTCACCACTGCAGATCCCAGCAGATCACCACCATTACAGACATCCACAGCCTTGGTCATTGAAGACGCCTGCAATCTTCACTGATGCTAACCTCAGCTGATAGAGCTGCACAAATACTACAGTGTTGAGCCTTCCCCAAGAATGGAAACAGCACACCTTACCTGGCTCCTTGCACCCACCTGCAGGTAAAGGTCTTTCCTTACCAAACCAGACCCTAAAATCTGAAAGAGGTGATTGCTCCATCAAATTGAAGAGATCAAGGCAAGGCTACAAGAAATGAAAAATCACGGAAGTATAACACAGTCAAAGGAACACAATAATTTTCCAGTAACTGACCCCACAGAAATGGAGATCTGTGGACTGCCAAAGAATTCAAAATAATTGTTTTAAGAAAGATCAGTGAAGTACAGAGAGTGCAGACAACTAAATAAAATTAGGAAAACAATACATGAATAAAACAAGAAGTTCAACAGCTAGAAATTATAAAAAGAACCAAACAAATTCTAGAGCCAAAAAATACAATAAATTAAATGAAAAATGCAATATACAGCATCAATACCATACCTGATCAAGCAGAAGCAAAAATATGGGAACTTGAAAAGTGATTAATTTGAAATTATCCAGTGAGAAGAGAAAAAAAAAAGAATGAAAATGAGTGAAGAATGTTTATGTGAATTATGGAACACCATCAGAAGAAACAATATTTATATTATGGCAGTCCAAGAAGGAGAAGAGAAAGGACAGGAATCTTATTTAAAGATCAGCTGAAAACTTGCCAAATCTGGAGAGAGATCTAGATATCCAAGCACACGAGGCTCCAGGTACCAATACAAATTAACCACCCCCCCAAATTCACTAGACCCACCATAATGAAAGTGTCAAAACTAAAGACAAAGAATAAACTGTCAAAGCAGTAATTATCTCATAAAAGGGAACCCCCCTAAGGCCATTAGCAGTTTTCTCAGCAGAAACCTTGCAGGTCATAAGAAATTAAATTGATTTAAGATGTTATATTCAAAATGCTCACACTAAAAAATCTGCCAACAAAGCAGGACATCTGGGTGGCTCAGGTGGTTAAGCGCCTGACTCTTGATTTCGGCTCAGGTCACCATCTCATGGTGAGACTGAGCCCCATGCTGGGTTCTCTGCTGCTGGCGCAGAGTCTGCTTAGAATTCTCTTTCTCCCCCTTCCTCTCTCGCAAAAATAAGAAATCTAAAAAAAATCTGCCAACTAAGAACACTTTACCCAGCAATGCTATCCCTCAGATAAAATGAAATAACTTTCTCAGACAAACAAAAGCTGAGTGAGTTCATCACCACTAGACTTGCCTTAAAAAAATGCTAAAGAAGTTATTTATGCCACAATGAAAGAATGCTAATTAGTAACCTAAACATATATGAAAATATGAAACTCACTGTAAAGTTAACTACACAAATTAGGAATACTCTAACGTTGTAATAGTGGTATATAATCACTTAACTCTAGCATAAAAGTAAAAAGACAAAAGTATTTAAAAATAAATACAGCCATAATAATTTGTTAATGGATACCACACAGAAAGATCTAAATTGTGACATCAAAAGGATAAAAAGGGGAAGTGAAAGAAAAAAGCTGAGATTTTGTATGTGATTGAAGTTAAGTTTTTATTGGCTTAAAAGAGACATTTACAAGATGTATTACGTAATAAGCCTCTTGAGCACCATAAAGCAAACAACTACAGTAGATACACAAAAGATTAAGAGAAAGGAAACAAAGCATACCAGTATGGAAAAGGAAGACAGCATGAGAAGAAGAAAGGAACTATGAAACAGAAAGCATCTAGGTGGCAAAACAAGTCCTTATCTATCAACAATTATTTTAAATGTAAATGAATTTAATTCTCCAACCCAAAGACAGAGAGTGGCTAAACAAATTATACATAATTTAATTTATTTAGGTGTTTTGATGTTGGATGCATACAGATTTATAGATGTAGACGTATATATGTAAAATGGTTGTAAGAGCATGTGATTCTTGATCTTGGGGTTGTGAGTTCAAGTCCCACATGAGGTGTACAGATAATTTAAATAAAAAATTTTTTAAAAAAGAAACTCATTTTAGCTTTATGGACACACATAAAGTGAAAGTGAAGGGATGAGAAAAGATATTCCACTCAGATGGAAACAAAAAGAAAGCAGGGGTAACTCTATATATCATATATGTGTGTGTGTGTATATATATATATATATATATATATATATATGCATATTCATACATATCATACATACATATGCATACTATATAAGCATCGTATATATGTATATATATATATGCATACATATATATGTGTGTGTATATATATATATATGCCTGTGTATATATATATGTGATATACATATATATCTATACATATGTATATATACATCTATATCTATAAATCTATATGCATCCAACATCAAAACACCTAAATAAATTAAGCAAATATAAATAGATCAGAGAGGAGAATGAGAAAGCAATGCAAAACAGTAGAGGATTTCAATACCAATTTCAACAATGGATGGATCATCCAGACAGAAAATCAATGAGTAAATATTGGACTTGAACTACACTTTAGACCAAATGGACCTAACAAATATATACAGAGCATTTCATCAACAGCAGTAGAATACACATTCTCCTCAGATGCACACAGAACATTCTCTAGGATAGATCCTATGTTAGGTCACAGAACAGGTCAATAAATTTAAGAAGACTAAAATCATAACAAGTATCTTTTCTGACCACAATAGTAGGACATTAGAAAATCAATAATAGTAGGAAAGAAAGAAAATTCATAAATACATGGAAATTAAACAACCTAATCCTGAACAATCGATGGATCAAAGAAGAAATCAAAAGAAAATAAAAAATATCTTGAAACAAATGAAATAAAAACACAACATACCAAAATATGGAATGAAGCAAAAGCAGTTCTAAGAGGGGAGCTTATCCTGGTAAATGCCTATATTAAGAAAAAAATATTTCAAATAAACAATTATATACCTCAAGGAAGTAGAAGAACAAATGAAGCCCAACATTACCGACAGGAAAGAAATAACAAAGATCATAATAGAAATAAATGAAATAAGAGACAAGAAACAATAGAAAACATCAATAAAACTAAGAGCTAGTTTTTTTGAAAAGATAAACAAAATTAATAAGCCTTTAGTAAGACTAAGAAAAAAAACAGAAGATTTAAATAAATAAAATCACAAATGAAAGTGGGGACATTAAAATTGATACCACAAAAATACAAAGGATCATAAGAGACTACTATGAACAATTATACACCAACAAATTGGACATCTCAAAGAAACATATTCCTAGAAACATACAACCTACAAAGACTGAATTACAAAGCAATAGAAAATCTGAATAGACTTAAAACTAGTAAGAAGACTTAATAAGTAACCAAAAATCTCCCCACAAAAAGAAGTGGAGGGCCAGATGGCTACACTGGAGAATTCTACCAAACATTTAAATAAGGATTAATGCTAATCCTTCTCAAATTTTTCCAACAAATTTAAGAGGAAGGAACACTCCCAATCTCATTTTATAAGGCTGGCATTACCCTCATACTGAAGCAAGACAAGGATGATAAAAGAAAAGAATATTGTAGGCCAATATCCCTGATGAACATAGATGCAAAAAACTTCAACAAATACCAGAAACCTAATTCAACATCATATTAAAAGGACCACACACCATGAGTAGGTGGGATTTATCTTTGCAATGCTAGGATAGTACAATACATACAAATCAATAAATTTGATGTGCCACTTTAACAGAATGAAGAATAAAAACCATCTGAGTATCTCAACAGACACAGAAAAAGCATTTGACAAAATTCGAAACCCCTCCATGATAAAAATTCTCAACAAATTAGGTACAAAAGGAATGTACCTCAACACAATAAAGGCACACAGCTAACTTCATACTCAATGTTGAAAACCTCAAAAACTTTTCCACGAAGATCAGGAACAAGACACGGATGCCCACTCTATTTCCATCCAGCACTGTATTGGAAGTCCTAACAAGGGCAATTAGGCAAGAAAAATAAAAAAAAGAAATAAGAAAGGGAGAAGTAAAACTATGTTTGCAGATGATGTGACCTTACGTACAGAAAACCCTAAAGACCCCACCAAAAAACTGTTAAAACTAATAAATGAATTCAGTAAATTTGTGGAATACAAAGTTAACATATAAAAATCAGTTGCATTTCCACACAATCACAGTGAACTATCTGAACGGGTAATTTAGAAAGCAATCTCATTTATAATAGCATCAAAAACAATAAAGCATGTAGGAAGGAGTACACTTCACCAAGGAGAGACCTCTACACTGACGACTGTAAGATGCTGATGAAAGAAACTGAAGACTACACAAATAGAAAGATATCCTATGTTCTTGGTTTGGAAGAATTAATGTTAAAATATCCATACTACCCAAAGCAATCTACAGATTCAAAGCAATCCCAATCAAAATTCCAATGACATTTTTCACAGATACAGAAAGATTGATCCCAAATTTCATATGGAACAACAAAAGACCCTGAATTTCCAAGATAATCTTGGGAAAGCAGAATGAAGCTGCAGGTATTGTAGTTATTGACTTCAAACTATATCACAAAAGTACAGTAATCAAAACAGTATGGTACACGCATAAAAGTGGATACATGGACCAATGAAACAGAATATAGAGTCCCCAAATAAACTTATGTGTATATGGTCAATTTATCTTTGATAAGGGCACTAACACACAATGGGAAAAGAATAGTGTCTTCAATAAATGATGCTTAGAAAACTGGATATTCACATGTAAAAGAATGAAATTAAACTCCTATTTTATACCACTCACAAAAATTAAGTTGAAATGGATGAAAAGCTTAAATGTAATACTTCAAACCATAAAACTCCTATGAGAAAAAACAGGGAAAAACCTCCTTGACATCGATCTTCACAATGATTTTTTGAGTCTGACACCAAAAGCACCATCAACAAAAGGAAAAATAAACCAGTGGGACCACATCAACTAAAATGTTTCTGCACAGCAAAGGAAACAATCAACAAAATGAAAAGGCAACCTATGGAAGGGGTGAAAATATTTGCAAACTGTGTATCTGATAAGGAGTTAATAGCTGAAGTAAATAAGGAACTCATACAACCCAATGGCGATAAATAAATAAATAATCTGATTTAAACATGGGCAAAAGACCTGAAGAGACATTTTTTTCTGAAGGAGAACAGGAAAAATGCAAAGTGCTCAATTTCATTAATCATCCAGGAAATACAATTCCGAACCACAACGAGATATCACCTCACTACTATTGGAATGGCTATAATCAAAGACAAAAGATACGTGTTGATGAGGACACAGAGAAAAGGGAAACCCTGTGTACAGCTGGTGGGAATGTAAATTGGTACAGTCATTATGGAAAGCGGTATTGGAGGCTCCTCAAAAAACTAAAAAGAGAACTGACATACGATCCAGCCGTCCTACCCCTGGGAACATATCCAAAGGAATCAAAATCCATATTTTGAAGAGATATCTACACTTCCATGTTCATGGCAGCATTATTCATAATAGCCAAGATATAGAAGCAGCTGAAGTGTCTGTCACTGAACACATGGATAAAGAATATGTGGTATATATAAGCAAGGGAATATTATTCAGTCTTAAAAAAAAAAAGGGAATTCTGCCATTTATGACAACATGGATGAACCAGGAGGGCATTAAGCTAGGTGACATAGGTCAAAGAAAGACAAATCCTTTATGGTATCACATATATGTGGAGTCTAAAAAAGAAAAAAAAAAGTAAATTCAGAAACAGAGAAGAATGGTGGTTGCCAGAGGCTGTGGGGTGGGGGCTGATGCGGGTGATGTTCATCAAAAGATACAAACTTTTAGTTGTAAGATGAATAAGTTCTGAGAAATGAATGTACAGAATAGTGACTATAGTTAATAATGCTGTATTGTATACTTAAAGTTTGCTGAGAGTAAGGATCTTAAGCATTCTCATATACAAAAAGGTAACCGAGAGGTGATATAGGTGTTAGATGTATTAATTAACTTGATTGTGGTGATCATTTTGCAATATATATGTACATCAAGTCATTGTGTTGTACACTTTAAATATATACTTATTACTTGGCAAAAAATAAACATTATGAAAGAAAATATGAGGAAGTAATTTAATGATTTTGATGTGGGTGTTTCTAAGGAACAAATTAACACAGAAAATGTATAGTTGTGACTGTACAGAAATTCTAAACTTCTATAAAGCAAAGACCATTAATAAACTATAAATTGATATCCTAGAAGAAATGTTATACATGTAATAGGCAAAAGGTTACTGTCTATAATATAAATTAAAATACCCTACAAATCAATTTTCAAATGGTCAAGAGATACAAATACACCAGTCATTTGAAAGATGTAAAACTTCCCTGGTAAAGACGGATAAAAGAAAATGAGCCCCCCGCTTCCCCCCACCTTTTTTTTTTTTTTTTTTTAACCTGTCAGAAAAAGTTCAGTTTGATAACACTGGTATTCATGGAGATACAGAGAAATGGACACTCCCATCATAAGTTCTCAGGATTTATCAAATTATAAACATTTATAAATTATGGTTCAAAGTCCCATTTCAAATATTCTAATACTAAATATTCTAAATATTCAAATAAGTATGCAAAGAAATATGTACAGAAATGTTCATTACTCTTAGCACTTGCTGTTATGACAAAAAGATAAATATAATCTTAACGCCCATTGATGAGGGACTAGCTAAGTACTTGGTAATCACTCATATGAGGAACAATAAAATGTGGAGACCACTACAAAGTATGAGGAAGATCTAGGCAGATACCCAAGATAAGCTGTTAAATAAAAATAAAAAGTTACATAACAATAATATTGATTCTATTTTTTATAAAACTATTGTGTTTTTAGAAGTGTTTTCTAGAATGATACATATGAAGCCATTTGCGATCAGCACCAATGAGTAGTAGCTCTAAGGGAGGGAAACATTTCCTCTTTTCTTGAAATATTATTTCATCTGAATGTATTACTGTACACATGTATTATTTTTGTAATTTAAAAAACTCCTCTGCCCATACACACACACAAGGCTGTCACTTTCAGGACTGTAATCAACTCCTTCCTTTGAGCTAAATATCTTCCAACCTTTGGTCCCCTCAAGTCTGTCCTCTTCCACACTGTACTCTCTCAAATAGTTGAAGACAGTCACAAAGTACTTCTCAATCCTCTATTATCCAATTAAATATCCCGGGTGCCATCATATATTCTTTATGTGAATAGTTCCCATGGCTCTAAAAACATTCTTTTTACTGCATCAAGGCATATTTCCCTGGTCTCTATCTGACCAGAACAAAGTCTATTAAGATTTAAGACCCAGAACATGGGTCTATTAAACGCCTCGATTTGAATTTCAACAAATAAGATTTAACCATTTCAAACACAGGGTTCTGTTTAGCTCTTCTAGCAACCATATGAAATGCTTTACTGAAAATACAAGCATGGGGTATGGAGCTCATGGAAACTCTCTGTACTAACTTCACAAATATTCCGTAAATCTAAAACTGTCCTAAAAATAAATTTCATTAAATACATCAAATTTAATGATACAGCTATAAGTATAAAATTTAATTTAAGATATTCCTCAGAAGGAAATTTTCTTCACAATCTACTTCTCATGTCTGGTAGCAATGTGTGATTTGAGTTATTTTACTCACATATGTTTAGCAATGTGTGATCTGAGTTATTTTACTCACATATGTTTATGCCATAATTCTAGTGACTTCACTAAAACCACCAAAAAAAAAAAAAAAAAAGTGATACAGCAAATGGCTTTACAATAAATGGAGAATAAACTATTTCATGATTATGCAGAAAAACAAATAATTATGTTTTCTCTGAAAGTCAAAAAAAACCTGCCCAAATAAAACTTTAGCTTACTTCTGTTTATGGACTTTAAATTCTAGCCATATATTAAAGTTTAACTTGATTTAAACTTTAAATTAATTCAAATATAAGTATCTCCAAAACAAGTCCAAACACATAAAAGAAATCTCTAAGAATAATATATTCAGTCTTTTAAGAGAACATCTAAGATTGGTTCATGTCTTTCTTAATCAAAATGCTGGTTTAATATACATTCATTTAATATTACAGTAGTTATTTAGCAAGTGAAAACAGTATGATTTAAAAACAATTATAATTACCTTTGATAGGTGTTTGCAGATAAGACACATAAAATATCACGAGTAGCCTGTGAATAGAATAAATTAAACTTTTCTAAGGAATTATGTGACATTTAAAATGCTCCAATTCATTAATGTAAACACCCCCACAAGGAAAAAGTATCTTAATTGTTAAAGTGAGTCCTCAGAAACACTTTAATCCCATCTTTGCCCCAGGCAAATATTTTCTTGCCGTTCTAAGTTCCTCTGCTATTAAAAAAAAGAAAGGAGTGTTGGAGTAAATCTTTTTTAAAAAAATGTTTATTCATTTTTGAGAGAGAGAGGGAGAGTGCACAAGGGGATGGGTGGGGGAGTAGGGACAGGGAGGGCAGAGAGAGAGGGGGACAGAGGATCCAAAGTGGACTCCTTACAGCAGAAGAGCCCAATGCAAGGTTCAAACTCATGAACCATGAGACCATGATCTGAGCCAAAGTCTGCTGCTTAACCGACTGAGCTCCCCAGGCACCCCGCTGTTGAGATAAATCTTTAAGGTCCATTTCAACATTAAAATTCTAAGCCCTTACATGTGGACAACTCTTTACTAGAGTTTAAGTTTGTATTTTACTGGGAGGGAGGTGGGCTGAAAGTGGGGAATTAGTTTCTATAAAGGAGGCTGCTTCTCCCATGTACTTTCAGAGACGATCTTAACCTTCCATGCAAAGTGGGAAACTCTCCCCCACCCCTACCACCCCCCTCCAGACTCCATACACTGCAGTCCATAGTCCTGCTTCACTGAAACTCCAGATTATTATAAAATTAGTTATGGCATATCTGCTTCCCTGATCTCAGCCACGAGTGAGCACTGGGAAGGCCAGTGAGCACCTCTGACAATGTACCACAAGATGCTGAGGGAGGGAGGAGAGCAGGAGGAGTGAAGGGGAAGGTGGGGGCTAAATTGGGCCAAGGAGGCTTTAGCTACAATCCTATGCAACTTAAACAGTAAGATAAAAACCTTATGGGGAACTTAAAATTTTAAACTGTGAAGGATATGCACTTTACAACTTAGAAATAAACAATGAAAAAAATAGAGTGAAATTTGAACTCTAATTTAAAATTAAATCTAAGTTTAGAATCTTTAACTTCTCTCATTTGTTCAAGAGCATTTTTTATGGATGAATGTTTCAAGTGACATACATGAGATTCTAGTCACTTAGGCAAGCACGAAGCCTATTTGGTGGTATAGTTGATAGAATATATGCACTTAGGGGAGTTTAAGATTCTGTAGTGTCACAGAAAAATCATACTATATATGCCTTCTTTCTTTCTTCCCAGAAGCGACTTCACACAAGTGAAAATGTAAATTTAGATCAGAAATATCCTTGAGGTGAAAAAGAAACCACAATGGAACAAATAAAGATGAGGGGTTTACCTAGAGGCAGAAAGGAGTTAAGCTGCAGGGATGGGTGTGTGTGTGTGTGTGTGTGTGTGTGTGTGTGTGTGTGTGTGTGTGTGTGAGAGAGAGAGAGAGAGAGAGAGAGAGCGAGAGAGAGAGAGAGAGAGAAAGAGAGAAAGAGAGAAAGAGAGAGAGAGAGAGAACATGTTAATGCGCATGCATGATTTGAGCTATGGTGTGTCTGGGGGCGAGTACTATGTTTATGAGTCTTGGATCTTAATTTTAAAAAATAGTAATAGTAGATCTAGCTCTCATCTTCTCCGATGCCAGCTATCTCCTCACTGAAGAGTTAATTCCTGCATTACCCCTTTAAGTGTAGCCTTGGAAGAATACCACCGTTTGCCATGATGGAATGGAAACAGGCTAGTGGAGAGCTAGGTAGAGCCCAGGGGACACTGCTCTAGTTTACCCATTCCTTCTCATTACCTCTATCCTCTTTCCAAGTGGTCCCTAGGGAACTGGGTCAAGGGAGAAACAACAGAGATCAAGGTAGAGACAGAGACTTCTCATAAATTGTTCACATTTTACATGAAAACACAGGAATGAGAAAATGTAGGAACTGCAACCACACACGCAAGGTATGCACCGTGACTTTACACATAGAAAACTAGTTGGATCAGGGCCACCCCTGGTATGGTGGCAGAGAGATGCTTCTGCTATCTACTTAAAAGTCTATGATAAATACATACTTGAAAGGGCTGGCCTACGCTGGCCGACTCCATCTTGTTCTGTGTCCTTCACCTTGACCACACCTCCTCCCCTTGAGTAACACCCCCCTCCACCTGCCTAACAGGACTTGGACCCTTCCCCAGCCAATCGGCTGAGGCCATAGCCATTACCTCACTAACTGCCCCTAGGCCCCAATAAAACCTTTGTCCTTTTGAAACTCTCTCTCTCTCCGGTATCTCACCCCTGCTTCGGTGCAGGTAGGGGATTGAGCTCGAGCTAGCTCGAATAAAGGCTCTTTTGCTTTTACATCGGACTTGGCTCCCTGGTGGTCTTTTGGGATCACGAATTCTGGGCATAACAATACTGATTTAAGACGACTTGTAAACAAGTATCATAAAGATGGTTCAAAATTGCAAAAAACTAAGACCCAGGTTCTTTAGGCTTTCAGATATACCACTTCAAGACCAAGAAAATCTGTCACAGGTATTTTAGAATATTATTTCTTCTATCACTAATAATGTTTTCTTTTGTTGGGAAAACAGTGAACACACAATGATTTTTTAAAGAATGTGTGTAGAATTTCTCCTGTGAAGGTCTTAAAGCGGATTAAGACTTCTTTGAATCTGCTTTATATTTAAAAGCTACCAAACTGTCATCTTCCTTTCACAGCACCTATAACAATTGTAATTCTTTAGTTATTGTGTGATTATTTGCTTAATGCCCCACCCTGCACCCACACCCACCAATAATGTAAGTTCCAAGATAGAAGCAGGCCTGTTTTATTTGTTCCAGTGGACTGACAATGTGAATATAGTTCATGGTACATAGTAAGTAACTGACAAATTTCTTTTGAAAGAATAAATAAGAATATCTTTTCTAATGAGGCTTTCTAAAACCCATATAATACTAGATAAAGATCTGAGTAAGAAATCTGTTTTATGGGGGAAGGGTTCATCCTAAAAATAAGATGGAATTCTGATAAGATGGAATTCTGAACTACAATTCTATTATAGCCCTTATCTTGAACCCAAAAGCAAATGATAACAAATTTTTAAATATACCTTTTTAAAGATAAAATAAGTAATCAACATAACAACTGGAAGCAATAATGTCTTTGTGTATCTCAATGGAGTCTGAAATAAAGCAAATTGTTCAAAAGTCATTTATTAAATTTTATATTAAGTGAGTAAAAACTTATGTCACAACGAAATTTCATAAAGGTAAAAATGTTTTTGCCATTAATATTATGTATATTTATCAATCTTTATCTTCTAATACAAGAATTAAAATTATAAAAAGTTATACAAATGCACCAAAGGTTTTAACGGTAAAAACTATTAAAACAAAAATTAGCTATATATTATTTTTCCCCTTCTTTTGGTTTTATCTTTCCTTTATTTATATATTAATTTTTAAATTTTGTGTTTACTGATCCCCAGGCCCTATATTATCATTTCTTGGGTTGCAAAGTTCCATTATTTTCACTGGTGAAACTAGAGGAAGAAAGTCATCCTACTTACTTACTGTAAATATGAATAAGTACTGAAATGACAGCAGCTAAATAATTCTCATGACCCATTAATGTGGTCAGAGTGATTTACCATGTCACTAAATTAAATACTTTCTTGAAGGCAGAAGCCAAGCCATTTTCCTCTTTGCAGCCAACAGCCTCACAGATAATTAATGCTAATAGTTTTTGAGTAAATATAGGACTGGTTGGATAGATAAGAGAATAATGTATGATTAATAGTATATCTTTCTTGGCACCATTTTGTTAAAGATTTTTATAATATTTGATGTATTAAATGAAACATAACTAAAGTTTTTAAAAACCAAAACAAGAACTTAGATTTATTTTTCGTGAGTAGTCCCATACTTCTAAGTGACATACACTATTAAAAGTAATTGAACCAGGGGCGCCTGGGTGGCTCAGTCAGTTGAGCGTCCAACTTCGGCTCAGGTCACGATCTCGCAGTCCGTGAGTTCGAGCCCTGCATCAGGCTCTGGGCTGATGGCTCAGAGCCTGGAGCCTGCTTCCGATTCTGTGTCTCCCTCTCTCTCTGCCCCTCACCCGTTCGTGCTCTGTCTCTCTCTGTCTCAAAAATAATTAAATGTTTAAAAAAAAAAATTTTTTTTTTAAATAAAAAAAAGTAATTGAACTGTACTAATAGTAATTCACTGTGGATCAAATAGTATGGTAGGCACTCTTCCTGGATTATCTCATTCAACCATCATCAAGAACTCTTTAAGATAGGGGTCACTGTTTACTCATTTTACACATAAAAAAAAAACAGGTAAGGAATGCTTAGGATTAGTAAAAATTATAGTAAAAAATGATAAAGTTGGTTGTCTCTGAATAAAAAATTTGAGTTTCAGATTAAAAGGAAAACTTAAGAGCAAAAGACCATCATACCTGTAGAGAAGGAAAAAAACCAAAAAAAAAAAAAACCGTTCATACCGCTTTTTCCATGAAGTCAAATTCAGGAGCACAGGTGTAAATTAAGGTATCAAAATCTGTATACCTTAAGATTCTGGCTGCTATAAGGTCACTCAGGCGAATCTGGGAAGAAAATAAAGTAAAAGAAATTAAAATTACACTAATAATTATGGTCAATAATAACTGATTTGTTGTAATATTAACAAAGTCTACAGAGCAGATAAATCCAAGGTACATGGACGGCCCTCAAAGAAAACAAACAAAAAATTCAGTGAACAATACATTATTATATACTGAATTATGAAGAAAACTGAAAACAAAGAGAAATATCAAAAGAATGAAAAGCAGAAAGAGGTCAGAAAAAATAAGCAGACATGATAACATAAAGAGTGAGTTAAGATCAATAATCGCTGGGCAGAAACCACCATGTAGTTAATCATGAGATTTTATAATCATTTCTCAAGAAGAAAACAATCTCACATTAACCCTTTTTACCACACAGTGAAAAACATGAATAAATTTCCTATGTGTTGTCATTTTCACAAAGTTTCATACACTGATTACAATTTTTGGTGTTTCTTGAATTTTTCAGGCATACAGTCAAAGCCATTAAATATAACAGCTATTGATCATAAGAATTATAACAACTACACACACGACTTTGATTTAGTTACTTGATCTCCAAGGCCTTTGAAATAAACATCACCAACCAAACTCAATGTAGAACTCTTATTTTCAGTTATTTATTACCCACTGTCAGTGAGACAATTGTTTTTCCACTGCATTCTCAGAAGGCCAGAAAAAATATTTGGTATGTAAACCTTAATTCAAATTATTTTAAAGAAATGAAATTATTTTATATCAAGTGTAATAATTATCTGTGGTTTTCATTTATTTATGATTCCCCTTATCTACCAGTAGCAAGCATAATTTAGAATTGACTTCATTTTTCTAATTTTGACTGGGCCTGATGACTAATAATAATTTAACTAAACCACTTTCATTGCAAGTCTTTCTCACAAGTGTCACACACACGAAGCAACTTAAGAGTGGGGGGGGGGTGGGGGGGGGATAGGTGTGTGTGTGTAAGATTTGTAATGAGTTGGGTGACAACGTGGAGCAAGGCAGAAAAGAAACCCATAGACCAACTTAACAAATGGATGACTTAGGAGGCCTCAATAAAGTTCACCATAAAATGTTTAGCCCTACAGAATAAAAAGGAAAAGAAAAAAGGAGTATATCAGACATACCAGAGAACAGCAGCAACAAATAAACCTAATAAATCACCATACAGAGCTACCAATAAATGGCAGATAAATCCATATACTTTGAAATTTTATTTAACTTGAACATGTATGCTAGCTCAATTCTACTGGAGAGTGATAGCACTTGACCTTTTAGAGACTAAGGACCATAATCTGTTGTTAAAGATGAAGAAATTTCAGCATTAGACAGGGTTCTAATTGGATAGTATGAGATGAAGTACATTTCAGAGTAGGTTACTGTGTGATTTGCTCATGTATGCTCATATCCAAACAGAAAGTAAGAATCAAAAGTAAGTTTCTGCATTGTTTTCTGTCCCTTAAACTGATTAGCTAAGTAGGGACTTAAGCTTTGACAAGGGCTATTATGTAAGACACTGGCTTTAAAACAAACACACACCACACATGAGGGATAGGTCCATATATTTTCTAGAAGATGAAAAGATAGAGGATTTTTAACATTTACCACTTTCCTTTATGTAACAAGAAAAGCTTTAACAATATCAAGTCATATCTTAATTTTACTCTATTAACTATACATAAATAAAACTACATTAAGATTTTGACTATTATATTTCAAAGCTGAGTACAGACTGCTCATATATTAACATTTTCAATAAATGAGTAACTTATTTAAATACATGAGGTTATTTGCTTAAGAGTTTATTTTATTTTTTAAGTAATCTCCATACGCAACATGGGGCTTGAACCCACAACCCCAACATCAAGAGTCACACGCTCTACTGACTGGCTAGCCAGGTGCCCCAATTCGTATTTTAACTGAAATAAAAAAACACATAACTACTTAAGATATTATTCTTTTTTTTTTTTCTGGATGGCTAGGTTAGCATTCATTGATACAGTTTTTTCTTAGTGGGTTGAAAAGATCACTTAACTGTAGGGTTTTATTACTGAGTCTGCCAATAACTAACTCCAGGACCTTGAAAAGGCACTTACTCTCTATAAACTAAAGAGGTAAAAATGGATGGTTTTAAAGTTTTCATCCAGCTACATATTTATAGGAATTTTTATGCTTTAACTAGAAAGTACTTACATGATCTGAAACACCTAACATTTTAGATGTCAGAAATTTCAAAATAATTGTTCCACACAACCAGGCAAAGCCTTGAATCAGCTAGAAAGTAAGTGAAAGAAAGAAAGAGACAGAAGTCAGACACTAAAAATCGTAAGTTACCCAGCTACAAAATTCAATCATATCAACAAGTGGTATGGGAAATTTTAATCATGGTATGGAAAACTATATTAGTGATGTGGTCTAAAAAAAGGTTGCTCCTTTAGAAAATTTTGTTTAAAGGCAAAGAATTGAAACAGATGACATTGGTATAAACTACATAACAACACTAGAGTTCTACAAATTCTAAAAGAATTTTTTTCAAGTTATTTATTTTCAATTTCTGTGAAGAAAGGAGTTATATGTTTGGTTCCAAATATTATTTCCTAGCAGAAAAGTCCTTCTTTTCAAAAATAGGATTAAATTATAAAATATTCTTCTACCACTCTTTTGGAAATAGAATTATATGAGTCCTTCCTCAAGAAAGGAAAATTTCAAAACTTAAGCTTTCATTTTAAAGAGAGAAATAGAAACTAAAACTCACGTGGGGGTTTCTGTTGTTTTGTTTATTTTTTGGCTAACCTTGATTAGAAAAAGCACAGATGTGGACTTCTAGGTAGCCTGAGGAAAATTATAGCAGACTAAATCCAAATCTCTCCACACTCATCCAACAAGTAGGACAATGCAATCACAAATACAAAAAACAGGTAACAGTACAAACTTCAAATTACCTGTAAATAGAAAGAAACAACATATACAGCAAACTTAAGCCTCAAGTTCCTGATCTAAGCCTTTGCAGAGAATGAGGGGAGTCTCAAAATCATGCAGAAGAGGAGAGAGGGAGGTGAGGAGTCCTAAAATGAACTGAAATAACCAGAGGGAGAGAAAGTCCACCTTACATGTGAGAAGAGCCAGGAGACTGGAGAATGAGCTACAGAGAGGGGACTTAAAGGGCTCAGTATAAGAAGAACTGACCTCAGAAAGGCATTACTTCTGCAAAGAGAGGAAGGGAAGAGAAAGAGAGAAACCCTCTGAAGAATGTGTGGATAAGGAAATAAGGAAGAAAGGAAAATCAAGTACCCAGAAAAATAAATGAGGACCAAACAAAAGACAATCACTACTGTCACTGAAAGATGAAGGAAGTTAATAATTGATAAAACCAAATTTTGTTACATTGACAAAAGGCTGCACCTGGATTAGAAAATATCTGCTCTGAACACAAACTAATGAGATGAAAGATGTCTATATGATCTATAATAGAGCTTCTATAAGAAGGTAACAAAACTGAGAGTCAAACATTTCAGCTGCTGATATCCATTCAAATGAATGATAAAAATCTTACAAAGCAGAAAAAACTACAATGCAGAATTAAAAGCTGAATTAACTAAGCTCAAATAAGCATTCAGAGACATAATTTTTTTTTTGAAACTAAGAACATAAATATAGAAAAAGAAATGGAAGAAAAGAGGGAAACCATTGAAAAATGAAGACAATCTCAAGGTAACTAAAGGAGCAGAGATTTAAATAAAAATTCAAAAAAAGCACTGAAGACAGTAAAAAAAAAAAAAAAAAAACACCCACAAAAGAATAAAAACGAGATTAAACAAGGAAATAAAAGAATCATAGAAAGTAGTAGAAACAGAAGACAGGCAACATGTTTATAATTGGAGTCCCTGAAAAAGAAAAACTGAGCAATGAATTCACACTAGTATTCAAACTACAATCCAAGAAAACTTCCTAGAAATAAAAGACCTGGACTTACATGTGGAAAGGACCCACCAGGAATTGGGAAAATTGACCAGTATGGTAAACTACCTCGAGACATAGCCTAGTAAAACTTAAAAATGAAGAAAAGTCCGTAACACTTCTCAGCACATAACTTAGAAGGGCAAGAAAATTTGGCTTGCATCATGCATATTAAAAGAAACATAAAAGCAATAAAACAGTGTAGAAGCATTTTCAAGACACTCAAGAAAGTGGGAACCAAGAACTTTATATCTAGTCCATCTGTCATTCAGGTATAAAGATTACAGAAAAACAGTTTCAAGTATGCAATAATTGAGGGAACAACTTTCCTGAATATAGAAAGTTAAAAATGAAAGAGAAATGTGTAATGAAATATGTAGAGAAATTGTAAATACAAAAAATAATGTAACATTTACAACATAAATAAAAATCTTCAAATTCTCACAAAGTGATATTTGACCTGTGCTATACAAAGATGTACTGAAACAGATTCAAAAATGTGACAATGAAACAGCGGCAAAAATGTACCAAAGCTAATAAGAAACTAAAGCTTATAATCCTATCATCACTAAGTTTCACACCAAAAAGCATTAGATATAGAAATTATTTTGACACTAAAAGACACAATTCATGACGAAAATATAATTAAGTATGAATATCTATGTATTGCAACCATCTTTATAAAACAGAAGTTACTGGATCTTCAAGGAGAAACAGAAACACGCTAATATTAAAAGACTTAAATACACTTTTTCAATACAAGAGAGGTCAGTGGGCAAATAATAAAGATATAAAAGACCAAAACATTTAAAAATAAATTTCGTGGATAAATTTATTAAAATATGTCTTGCTAATAAAGGATACACCTTCATCAAGCACACATAAAATATTCACAAAAAAATGATCATCCATTAGGTCAGAGAGAAAGCATCCAGTGGGTCCACAAACTAAAAATGTAATCTTCTATCATCGTGATGTAATAAAACTAGAAATTAATAACAAAGAAGAAAAAAAGGTCCTTCCCTCCTGGAAATTAACAAACTTACTATTAAAACAGGTCTTAAGTGAAAGAGAAACAAAAAATTTTTTTTTCAAATATGATAATGAAAACTACGTATTAGGAATGAAGAAAGTCATGTAAAACAATGATCAGAAGAAAATCCATGGCCTCAAAAACTCGTATCAATAAAAATGAGAGAAAAAATAAATTAATTAAAATTTGATTCAAACATCTAGCTAAATAATAAGCCAAGAGGAAACACATGAAAAGAAAAACACAAGAATAGTATATTACATTTACTCCTTTATGTATCCATTTTCTTTTTCTTTTTTTTTTTTTTTTTTTTTAATTTCTTCCTGATGTTCTAAGATTCTTTCTGGTCATTTAGTTTCTGCCTCAAGAACTTCCATTTACTATTCTTTAAGGGTTGCTCTGCTAGCAACAAATTCTCTTAGTTTTCCTTCATCTGAGAATGTCTTTTATTTCCCCTACACTCCTAAAAGACACTATCCCTGGGCATTTAATTTGCAGTTGACAATTCTTTCAGCATTTGACAAATGTTACGCCATCTCCTTCTGGCCCCATAGTTTCAGGCTAATGTAATCTAAATCAGTTTTGCCCTATAGGCAACATGTCATTTCCCTCTGCCTGCTTTTCAGATTTTTTGTCTTTAGTTTTCAGAAATTTAATTATGATGTGTCTTGGCATGGATATTGTTGGGCTTATCCTACTCGGGATTCACTCCATTTCTTGACTCTGTAGATTTATGTCTTTTACCAAATTTGGAAAGTCTTCAGCCATTACATATTCAAAATTTTTCAGCCCCACTCTCTTTTACCTCTCCTTGTGGAATTTCAATGGTACAAATATTAGATGTATGTATGCATATGTATCTATATCAGTCTAGAAGTATGGGTCTAGAAGCAAGGAAACAGTGTAGCAATGAGAACACTCAGCATTCAGACCTTGGCTTCTAAATACCATATGGAGTAAGATATGCAATATAATCTTTATTCCACAGGTATGAAAGAATTACTTGGAATAGTAAAATGCCAAGTTTTTTTGGGAGGAAGGGGGTTGCAAGAAAAAGTGTTAGTTCACAAAATATCTTTGCTTTTCCTTTTTGCCTTTTATGGGGAAAAAGCCATAAAAGGCCAGAATATCCTTTGTATTGTTTAGATAACTAAAATTTATTTCTCCCCTTTGCAAAAGACTGACATCAATTCTGTGAGCTTTAAAAAAATAAATGTTTGGAACATTAATTATATCTCAACTTTTTTCTCCTTAGATGTTTGTTTCTTTGAATTCTTGACTTGAAAGCTTAATTTTTACTCTTTCCAGTCTAAAACTGAAAAGAAGAGAATAAATCTCAGTACAGCTTTGGCAGAATTTCCTAAATGTCCATGGATGCTATTCTGTTTGTTGCCATTTTTCAACAGTTTGTAATAGAAATTTTGACTTTGAGTTCAGTTATTAAATGAAGATCTTTGAATTTTCCATCAATTTCCTGGCTTCATCTTGGAAAAAACTGCTAATTTTTGTGAACTAAAAAAATCATATATTAGAAGAGTCATATCATCCACTAATTCAAGTGCACAAATATTTCTATATTTTCACCATTAGAGAAAGCCTCCAGTAGCGACTAACTGGCAACTCAATACACTTTGTCCTTTTGCATTCTGAGTAGAAATCTACCTTATCTTACCATAACTTCTCCAGCTTTCCCCTATTAATATATCATATGTAATCACATAGTTCTTCAATATGGCAGGTTTTACTTTTTCATAGATGTACATCTACATTCAAAGATCAAGAGATAAAAAAGGAGTGTCACCTGTCCAATATTACGAGAATTAGTAATTGTAGTGTCTACCTAACAGCATACTGAGTTTACTTGGAAACAAAACACACAAACATAGAATTAACGTGGGCCATCCATTTGCATGTGTGGGAAGAAGTCAAAAGAAGATTAGGTGGTGTCTGAGTTGATATAAGAAGGGGCTGGGAGACTGTAGGGAAAATGTGACAGGGACAAAAATAATAGTCTAACATGGGAAGCAGAAGAACAGATAGATGACAGACAGATGTAGAGAAAAGAAAAAGAGAAAGTGGGGGCAGGACTACAGGCTGAGTTATTTTGAAGAGAAGGTTAGTAAATCTAAAGGGAGAAACTCAAGGCAAAAAAAATTCTTTTGGAAAGCAAGGCAGTAAGGGTATATATAGCAGGGTGAAAAGTAAAGGAAGAGAGGCGTGAGAGTGGTACTGAAATACATGAACTCGTTTCTGATAATGACTTGTAGATGTCACTAAGGACTATTTCTTGCCCCATATTAGTAGGTATTTATAAGATTTATTGACTATAAGTCATTCGAGTCTTAAAGTATACTGTTTGTATTCAGTTACAGAAATAAAAAGTTTGAAGAAATGGTTAAAAATGTTGAATCTTACCCAAAAGTTGAGTTCAGACACTCCCAATCTTTGAATTTGATTTCTCTTTAGAATTATCACCTGAAATGCACATGATATAAAATTAAACAATTAAATAAAATTGACATTTTATATGACTGATACATTTTAAAAATTACCCAGCCACCCCCTTCCATCTTGGCTATCACCAGTCATTTTCCTTCTTAATTGTTGATTTTTCAAAATTTGGACATGGCAAATTTCCTTTTAGTGACAGCTCAATGCTTTATGTACCAGCAAGTTGCTTCTAGAATCAAGTTAATTCCTCACTGAATTAGCTGTGATGCCTTGTGCAGGTTACTCCTCTGAGGGTGTGGGTTGTTTGTGGGAGGTGTGTCCATGCAAGGATATATGTTAAGTCGCCCAGCAAAATTAGTGGTCTAAAATAACACTAAAAGCCTTCCTCCCCAAATTCCTAAATAAAATATTTTTAAATTTTTAAAAAATGGCTAACTGGGCGCGCCTGGGTGGCTCAGTCATTTAAGCGTCTGACTTTGGCTCAGGTCATGATCTCACGGTTTGTGAGTGTGAGCCTCGCATTAGGCTGTCTGCTGTCAGCACAGAGCCTGATTAGGATCCTCTGTCCTCTCTCTCTCTCTCCTTCTCCCCCATTTGCATGCTCTCTCTCACTCTTTCTCTCTCAAGTAAACAAACAGTTAAGAGGTACCTGGGGGTGGGAAGCACACAGCTGTGGAAAAACAGATGCTGTTAGAACTGGAAATTTGTTTAGATGAAGGGGACTGGGGAGAAGTGCTCTAGAGTGACTGTGGGTGCTGGACACCAGGCATTGTGCCGTGTGGGTTGAATATTGTAGTGGGATGAAATAAAAATAAAAACAAAATATTAAAAACATACCTAACTGAACTTATAAGAAAGAAAATGAATTTTCCAGATGCCAGAGAATGCAGATGACTTTAAAAAACAAACATGTAGGAGAAAACTTAGGGTAGTCTTCAAGAAGGACTGCAGAATAAAGTTGCAACTATGAGCTTACATCAAAAGCAGAAAAGGGCCTGGGGCTATGGAAGGTAAGAAATTGGACTTGAGACATGAATAAAGCTGGGTCCTCAAAAATCATACCCTTGAGTGCTATCAACTAAATGTTTATGTCCCCCACCAAATGTATGTGCTGAAACCCTAATCCTCACTCTGACGTAACAGATGAAACCTTTGGGAGGTAATTAGACCATGATGGCAGAGCCCTCATGAATGGGACTAGTGCTATTATTTTTTTTTTTAATTTTTTAACATTTATTTATTTATTTATTTATTTTTAATTTTTTTTTTAACGTTTATTTATTTTTGAGAGAGAGAGAGAGCATGAACGGGGGAGGGTCAGAGAGAGAGGGAGACACAGAATCTGAAACAGGCTCCAGGCTCTGAGCGGTCAGCACAGAGCCTGACGCGGGGCTCGAACTCACGGACCGCGAGATCATGACCTGAGCCGAAGTCGGACGCTTAACCGACTGAGCCACCCAGGCGCCCCTACACTTATTTATTTTTGATAAACAGAGTGAGACAAAGTGTGAGCAGGGGAGGGGCAGAGAGAGAGGGAGACACAGAATCCGAAGCAGGCTCCAGGCTCCGAGCAAACGGTCAGCAAAGAGCCCGATGTGGGGCTTGAACCCACAAACTGTGAGATCATGACCTGAGCCAAAGTCAGACGCTCAACCAACTGAGCCACCCAGGTGCCCCGGGACTAGTGCTTTTATAAGAAGAGACATGGGAGAGATGTCTGTCTCTTGACCATGTAAGAATATAGTGAAGGCATCTGTCTGTAAATCAAGAAGAGAGCCCTCACCAAGAAACAAATTGGCTGGTATCTTGATCTTGGACTTCCTAGCCTCTAGAACTGTGAAAAATAAATTTCTGTCTATAGTATTTTTACTATAGCAACCCAAACTGACAAAGATACTCAAGGACTAGGAATACTCCTCCTGCCATTGCTACAAGCTCACAAGGTATTTGAGTTTGGGGTGGGAAGAAAAAGCTTCCTATAAGAAACCGAAATCTTAGGCCTGTGTGTTACTTAGATTTGGAGTAGAATTTTGCAGCATCTAGTTAGCTCAAGGTGAGCCAGGATTCCTGAGCTTCCAACAACAGAAAATATAAATGCACCAAATTACACACTGCAACCTGTTTGTAAGTACAAAATATAGGAAACAACCTAGATGCCCAGACATAGGACAGTATTTGAATTATCTACGGAACATACCCAGTGTAGTACTATGAAACTATATAAAGAATGAAGAAGATCTCTATGACATTATATGGGATTGTATCCAGGATAGGTTGTTGCATGATATATACAATAGGCTGATAAACCAAAGTGCAGAAGACTAAGTATTCTACCTTTCATGTAAGTAAGAGGAGATATGATAAATATATATATATATATATATAATTTATTAGTGTAAAAAAGAAAAAACAACTAAATGGGAAAACCAGAAAACCAATGAGCTATCTTACAGGAAAGGCAGGACCAAGGTGAAAAGAAAACTGGAGAGAAAAGGTAGAGGGAATGAGAGGGAGTGACATTTTCTGAGTACAACTTTTTATATATTTCTTATTCTTAGAAACATGATAATATTTCACCCCCAAAATAAAGTAAGTAATTAAAATCAATCAGGATGGAACTACTGCTTCTGGTCAAGTTGATATAACAGGAATCACACATACTCTCCCATCTGAAATAACTAAACTCAAGCAAAATAGATTATAAGAGACTACTGTGAACAGTTAGATAGTAACAAATTGATTACATAGAAGACACACATTCCTAGAAGCAAACAATCTACCAAGACAGAATCATACAGAAACAGAAACTCTAAGCATACCTATAATTAGTAAGAATATTGAACAAATAATCAAAAACCTCACAACAAAGAAAAAAATCAAAGACCAGACGGCTTTATTGATGAATCCTACCAAACATTTAAAGAAAAATTAATGTCAATTCTTCTCAAACTGTTTCAAAAACTGCAGAGGAGGGATACTTCCAAACATATTTCTTAAGGCCAGCATGACCCTGATACCAAAGCCAGACAAGGACACTGAGAAAACTTACAGACCAATATCCCTGATGAACATAAATGGAAAAATTCTTAACAAAATACAAGCAAACCACATTTAACAGCACACATTAAGAGGACCATTCACCATGATTAAATGAGATCTTGCAATGCTAGGATGGTTCAACATATGCAAATCAGTTAATGTAACATGCTACATTAACAGAATGAGGGATTAAAAATCACAAGATCATCTCAATAGATGTAGGGAAAGCATTTGAAAAAAATTAGTGTCCTATCATGATAAAAACTCTCAACAAACTAGGAATAGAGGGAGATTACCTCAACACAATAAAGGCCATATTTGAAAATCCTACAGCTAACATCATCATACTGAATGGTGAAAAACTGTAAGCTTTTACTTTAACATCAGGAAGAAGGCAAGGTTGCCAACTTTCACCATTTCTATTCAACATAGTACTGGAAGTCCTAGCTACGGCAATTAAGCAAGAAAAGGAAGTAAAAGGCATAAAAAATTGGAAAGGAAGATGTAAAATTATCTCTGTTTGCAGATGTTGTGATTTTCTACATAGAAAACACACACACACATACACACACACACACACACACACACACACACACACACACACACATGGAATAAATAAATTCTGCAAAGAAGCACAACACACAATCAACATGAAAAAATATGTTTTATATTTCTACACACTAAAAATGAAAACTCTGAAAAGGAAATTAAGAAAATAATCCCATCTGTAATTGTAATAGCCTCTGAAAAAAAAGTATTAAGAATAAACTCAAACAGGTAAAAGACTTAATACATTGAAAACTATAAAACATTGCTGAAAGAAACTAAAGACACAAATTGAAAAACAATATTTATCTTATTTCACAGAGCATGATGCCCCCAAAGTCCAACAATGTGGTTAAAAATGGCAGGGGGCACCTGGGTGGCTCAGTCGGTTAAGCGTCCAACTCTTGATTTCAGCTCAGGTCACGATCTCACATTAGGTCATGATCTTATGGACTCATGAGATCGAGCCCCACAAGGGCTCTATGCTGAGAGCACAGAGCCTGCCTGGGATTCTCTCTCTCCTTCTCTGCCCCTCCCCTACACGTACACATTCTCTCTCTCTTTCTCTCAAAATAAATAAATATTTTTTAAAATGTCAGGAAAACTTTACATGTTTACCTTTAGCTACTATTGCGTGTGCCCTTCATTTGTGTAGAGCCAGACGGACATCTAATATATTATTTCTTCCATCTGAAGGACCCCCTTCAACATTTATTTTAGTGAAAATGTGCTGGTCATAAAGTCTTTGTGTTCATTTTGAAGGATATATTGTCTGGGTATATAATTACAAATTCCCAATGTTTTTTTTTTCTTTAAGTATTTTATAAAGATGTTGCTTGACTATCTTACTGCTTGCATTATTTTTCTTATGAAAAATCTTTTGACATCCTTACCCTCTGTTCTTCTACATTTAATAGGTCTTATTTCTCTGGCTGTTCTTAAGATTTTCTCTTTATCACTAATTTTGAGCAATTTGATTATCATGTGCCTTATTTAGCTTTCTCTCAGTTTCTTGTACTGAGATTCAACAAGATTTTTCGTATCTCAGTTGGTAATTTTCATCAAATTGGAAAAGTTTTGGCCATTATTTCTTCAAATATTTTTCTACCTCCTCCCAACTTCCCTCATTTGGACATGTACTTTATTTTCCTATATGAACTGTAAGTGAGGGATTGATATATCACCATTTTGCAATCCCTATTTAATTAGTGGATCTGGTACTAAGCATTGATGGCTGCCACCATAAAAAGAGAGGCACCAGATATTATGTGCCTCCTGCTAAAAAACAATACTATGGACTTGCCAAAGGAATCAAATCTGAACCTGTCCAAGTTTTAGATCTAATTACTAATATACAGTTGACCCTGAAACAACACAGGTTTGAACTGCATGTGTCAACTTAAATTTTTTTGGTAAGTACAGTACAGTACTGTAAATGTATTCTCTCTTCCTATGATTTCCTTAATAACACTTTCTTTCCTCTAGAGCTTACTTTAAGAATACAGTACATAAGACATATAACATACAAAATACATGTTAATTGACTACTTATGTTATCAGCAAGGCTTCCAATCAACATTAGTTACCAGTAGTTAAGTTTCTGGGGAATCAAAATTATATGTGGATTTTTAATTGCATGGGGATTTAACATCCCTAGCCCTTGCACTGTTCGAAGATAAACTGTATTATAAATAAAGAAGGCAAAGGAAGACGTAAAATCACCCAATGAGGATTCAAAGAGCAAAACCTAGACCACAGCACCTTCCTGTGCTGTGTTCAATGACCTGAATTCTTAACAAATAAATTTCTTGGAAACAAAACCAGGAAGATATATAGAAAAGCTGTAGGTAAAAATAGAAAATTAATTGATGAAACTATAAATGAAAGCTAGGAGTAATTACCATAATCAAGACAGCTATTCCTGCTTTAGAGCAGTGCAAGGGAGTTATAATTGGGCAGGACACACAGAGGGCTTCTAGAATGGTTAGACAAGTTCTAATTTTGACTTGACGGCAGCTTAAGTTACTTTGTCAAATAACAGTTCATTAATCAGTATTTATCACTACTAGTCAGTACTAAGTACATAAAACATTTGTTTTATGTAGTGTTCTACACATGTGCTATATTTCAAAACAAAATGCTTTCATAAAAAGGGGTAGATGATTACAAGTACTTTACGTTGTAATACTGACAAAATTTGACAAAATGCTGAAAGGTTTTTGGGGAGAGAGAAAAAGTAGGGATTACTTATTTGGGGGGAAAAAGAGGCTGGGGACCAAAATATTAAAATATAGGGGAAATGCCAAGAGTCCATCTCTGCACCATATGTGGAAAAGTGCCACATTTTGGTATTACTGTGGTTCATATCATTTCTAATCATTACAAAAAGAGAATACCCCAATAACATTCCAGTGGAGGAAAACACTCCATGCTCTGGCTCATGAATATTAGAAGTGTGACTCTAAAGTAATAAAACGAATTTACTGAACCACCCTTCCAAATACATAATCCAGATGAGTGTTATCCCATGAAAGTAAGTCACATGCATTATTCTCATCATGTTGCCATTGCTTAAAACAGTCTGAAGCTCCTCTTTCTAAACTGCCTTCAGAGATAAATTTTTTTCCAGAGATAATTTATGGTGCAAGAAAATCAGTCTAATTACTTTATTGTTGCACCATATTTCGATCAAGATCTATATTACCCAAGATCTAATCACCCACCTTGTTCACAAGACTTTGGTCATTTCCCAAAATTAAATCTACCCTTGAAAGATGAAGATTTGCCACCATTGAGGATATTCAAAAGAATGTGCCACCATCTGTGTCTGTGAAGGCATTTCAGAGGAGTTCAAAAATGCTCTGGGCAACGGCAGTGTCACTGCAATAACTAGTGTACTAAACTGACATAGAAAGAAATAACTAATTTTTATCATAGATGGCATATTTTTAAAGTAAGTCTTATTAGCTTATGATTGTTTTTAAAATATTTACTTGGGCCTTGCCTTAAAGAGATAAATTTTGGATTGTATTCATTTTTCAAGGATAAGATAGAAAGCATTATTTGGGAAACAGTTTTTCATGTGAGCAATAATTCGGGAAGGGCACTATTTATTCTCCTAAGCTTATATCACATGGGTAAACCTACTATTTGACAGGTAAAAACAAATCTTCAGGAGCTTAGCAAACACTTACCCATGTCATTAACAAAGATGATGAATAATAAGAAGATAAATACATTGGATTTCCAAACATCAACACAAAACAAAGGAGAACTGAAATCTGAAAATTGAGGAAAAGAAACATCTGTTTTATTGTGATTAGATAAACAGCATGATGCATACTTTGTCTACAGGCATAGTCATTTCTAATACAAATGTTATATGCATAAATAAGACTGATAAATAGATAAGTAGATCTTGTTCAAATGATAATAGAATTTCAACACACTGATAGGTTTTAAGTATTTTCAACACCATAAATTATATACAGGAGAATTTCATTTTATTACTCTATTTGCTACTTGCTATAAAGAAAACAGAAAAAACACTATTGTTTCTATTGATTCAATGATGGAATAATATAGTAAGAAAGACTATAGTAAGAATATAGAAAGAATATAGTAAGAAAGTATTAATTTTCTAATCTTATTTTTGTTGGACTACTTGAAGATTTCTATAACTAACAAGGCCATATTTTATTTTCTTAGCTGAAGTATATATATATATGTATTTAGAAAGTAAGATTTTAAAAATGCAAAAACATAAAATTTACAGGGTCATATTAATGCAAAGTGCTAAAAATCTCAGATCTCAGGGAGAAAAGGCAGTTTCAAAAGTAATGATAATAATAAATAAAACATTAAAAATGTTTAAAGTTTCACAGAACATAAAACGTCTATAGTCTAGTTGATAGAGTGTAATCTATCTGATGTTATAGATGTAGATATATAATAGTATAATTTTTCCTTCTGGATAATATCAACATCATATACATTAAATACTACTTGGAGGATGTACCCCCATAAAATAGAGTCAGTTCTGTTTTATCAATCCTGAAATCTTATTTTAATATTTGACTTATAAATGTTAAAAATATTACCATGTTCATATAAATGATCTTCTGAAATTTGTTTGGCTCAATGTACCCCACAACATACATGGGAAATAATGAAGCTATCTGAAATAAAAATAGCAAAAAAGCACAAGTGAAAACAAGCAGAAAACAAACACTTCACTACCTATAAGTAAATATAAGAGTAGAGTTTATTTCCAATAATGATAATCAAAATAATTTGAACCAGCATTATCATTAAGAACTAGAATAGCTAGAAAAAACATTTCAAAACCTGTATGAAAGCCACACATCATTAACAAAGCAAAAAAGAATTAGGAAGTTAAAACCAGAGAAGAGATAGAAACCTAGTGATGAGTGTGACATTTTGGGTTGCTTTTATCCCAGACGTAGCTGCCAATTCCAACAGAAGCAGATTCTAATAGAGGTAGTTGAAAGATCTCAATGGACTCAGTACTCAGGGCACACAAAGAACGAGATCCTCACTAAGTCCCCAAGCTTTGCTTTGGGATATAAGAGAGAAGCAGAAGTCAAGCAGCCCTCAGAAAGATGTAAGTCCACCTTTGAATCAGCTCATTCTCTCATTGTATGAGGGTGACTAAAGATTGGTAGTGCCTTTATCTGCCTAGTGGAACAAATTTCAATCTTCTCTGGAAGAAGTTAATATCAACCTAGTCCCAAAGTAACTCTGTGATTGTTCATGTACAATATCCAATACCGCATCAAAACCAACCAGATATAGGAGATATCTATTATCACTATGATAATAGAAACAGATATATAAAGAATCTACTTTATGGGTCAGTAAACTTTTTATGTAAAAAGCAGCTAGTAAATGTGTTATGCTTTGTGGGCCATGTACAGTCTCTGTTGTATATTCTTCATCTATTTTTTTTTCTTTAATAACACTTTAAAAATGTAAAAACCACTCATCTTGTAAACTACTCAAAAACATGTCTGGCATCATCAGAAATAGACTTTCTTTTTGATATGTGGAAGGAAATAACAGATAAAATTGAGACTTCCTGGGGTGTATGGGTGGCTCACTTGGTTAAGCATCTGACTTAATAGCTCAGGTCAGGATCTCATGGTTTGTGGGTTAGAGCCCCACATCAGCTCTGTGCTGACAGCACGGAGGCTGCTTGAGATTCTATCTCTCTGCTCCTCTCCCACTCGTGCGCTCTCTCTCTCTCTCTCTCTCTCTCAAAATAAATAAACTTTAAAAATTTTTCAAATTTCCAAGAGAGTTCTGAAAGCCATAATAGAAATTGAAATATATAAATTGATTACATAAATAATATGTAAATGTGTAAATAAATTTATTACATAAATATTACACAAATTTATATGTAATATAAATATTAGAATAATCAATATTAAGAAAGATGGATTTATTTATTTTTTAAACATTTTTATTTATTTTTGAGACAGGGAGAGACAGAGCATGAACAGGGGAGGGTCAGAGAGAAGGCGACACAGAATCTGAAGCACGCTCCAGGCTCTGAGCTGTCAGCACAGAGCCCGACGCGGGGCTCGAACTCATGGACCACAGGATCATGACCTGAGCCGAAGTCGGTCGCTCAACCAACTGAGCCACGCAGGTGCCCCAAGAAAGATGGATTTAAAAGCAGGTTAAATACAACCAGAGAAGTGATAAATTCGAAGGTAGGTCAGAAGAAAACATTTAGAAAAAAGAATGACAAAGGGATGAAAAATATATGAAAGAATATAATAGATACAGAACATACAGTGTAAAGGTCTAATATATTCTACTTTATATCTCAGAAAAGGATATAGGAATGAAATAAAAACTATATTTAAAGAGATTATATCGGAGAAATTCCAAACATTTACAGAAAAAATCAAGCATCGATTTATAAAGTATTACAAATCCCCAACAAGGGATAAATTAAAACAAACAAAAACTTGACCACACTTGGCATATCATGGTCAAAACTGCTCGAAACCGAAGGCAAAGAGAAAAATTCTTTAAAAATCTGGACACTGACTTTAAGACTTACTATAAAGTTGCAGTAATCAAGACAGCATGATATTGGAAAAATAACAGACAAATTAATCAATGCAATAAAATAGAAAGCCCAGAGACAGATCTATGCAATTATAGGCAACTGAAGCTTGACAAAGAAGCAAAGATAATTCAGTAGGGAAATGATAGTCTTGTCAACAAATGGGGCTGGAAGACTTGGACGTCCATGCACACACAAAAAAATGAACCTAGACCTAGACCTTACATCTCTCCAAAAAAATTAACTCAAAATGGATCTTACGGGGGGTGCCTGGGTGGCTCAGTCGGTTAAGGGTCCGACTTCGGCTCAGGTAATGATCTCGCAGTTTTTGAGTTTGAGCCCTGCATTGGGCTCTGTGCTGACAGCTCAGAGCCTGGATCCTGCTTCAGATTCTGCGTCTCCCTCTCTCTGCCCCTCCCCTGCTCACACTCTGTCTCTCTCTGTCTCACAATAAATAAACAAAAAAAAAAAAAAATGGATCTTAGGCCTAAATTTAAAACGCAGACTATAAAACATCCCAAAGATAACATAAGGAGAAAATCTAGGTGACTTTATTTGAGAATGAGTTTTTAGATATAAAACCAAAAGCATGACCCATGAAAAAAATTCATAAATTGAACATTCTTAAAATTAAAAACCTCAGTTCTGCAAAGACACCATTAAGAAAATTAAAAAACAAGGAAGAGACTGTGACAAAATCTTTGCAAAACCCATGTTGATAAAGGTCTGGTATGCAAAATATATTTAGAACTCTTAAAATTCAGAAATAAGAAAACCCAATTTATTTTTTTTTAATTTTTTTTTAATGTTTATCTATTTTTGAGAGAGACACAGAATCCAAAGCAGACTCCAGGCTCTGAGCTGTCAGCACAGAGCCCAATATGGGGCTCGAACTCAAGGGACCATGAGATCATGATCTGACTTGAAGTCAGGACACTCAACTGACTGAGCCACCCAGGCACCCCAGAGAACAACCCAGTTTAAAAATGGGCAAAAGATCCAAACAATTACCTTATCAAATAATATATACAGATAGCAAATAAGCACATATAAAAATGGTAACTGTAAATTAAAGCAATAAGGACATACTGCTACGCACCTATAAGAATGGCTGAAATCCAAAAACCTGATAAAACTGGCAATTTCTTACAAAACTAAACATAGTCTTACAATACAATCCACCAATCACACTCCTGAGTATGTACCCAATTGTGTTACATTCTTATATGCATACAAAATTCACACAAATGTTTCTAGAATCACCCAAGACTGGAAGCAACCACAATGTCCTTCAAAAGGTGAATGGATAAACAAACTGTGTAAATCTGTACAATGAAATATCATTCAGCAGTATTAAAAAATGAGCTATCCAGTCATGAAAAGACATGGAGAAACTTAAATGCATATTGCTAAGTGAAAGAAGCTAGGGTGAAAAGGTAACGTGCTCTATGATTCCAACTACTTGACATTTTATTTTCGTTATACTTTATTCAATTAAAGATTGCAGAACTCTACTGCAAAGTACAGTATTACCATTGCTTATATTTTAGAGGATGGTATTCACAGTCATTATTATGACTGAGCCCAGGAATTCTTTAGTTTGGGCCTTTGAACAGAAAAGTCCCATGCAATTTAACACTCAGTAGTAAAGAGGTTAAGAGTTCATTGTATGTACAATTTCAAAAAAATTTGTAAACACAGAAACAATGAGTAATTCATTCAAGAGTGCCAAGGAGATGTTTGTGTTAAACAAAGCTGAAGATGGTAATACTTTCAAGTACTAAACAATTTACCTGAATACAGTTTTCCAGTGCTTTGTCATACCTTAGCTACTTAGAGCTTCAAATATGTTTGTTTGTTTTTTTTAGAGAAAATCCTATAAATTTAAATCCTATCAATGGATACTAGAGTACCAATGCTATCTCCACCCTAAAAGGTACTTACTTGGTGGTGTGGAAAAAAAGGCAAGGATACAAATAGCTCAGCAAACCTCTTTTCAACACATTATCAAGTGCCTCATAAAACAGAAGGCGACCATCAAAACTCACAGTTCAAGAATGCATAAACTATTACAAGTTTATTCTATAAATCAACTATCGAGAACTTGGGAGTTTGAGGCTAATATCTTCCTGTCAAAGCTTTTGTCATTTCTTGTTCTCTCAGCCTAAATACCTTACTACCCACCTCCTCCCCCAGAAGAGATAAGACAGGTGGAATGTAGTTCCAAGCAATATACCAGGTAATGGATAATCAGAACCTAACTAGACTTAAGAATTTTACCCTTTTTATTATGGTTAGAATCTCTACTAAGGAACCCCCTATTTTTTCCAGATTTATTAAGATGTAACTAACTCACAACATTATGTAAGTTTAAGGTGTATAACATGTTGATTTGACACACCTATATATTATAACAGGATTAGCACTTCAGTGTTAGCTAATATCTCCCTCCATTATGTCACCAAATTCCCATTTCATTTTTGTAGTAAGAACATTTAAGATCTACTCTCCTGGCAACTTTCAAGTATATAAAACAATATTGTTAATTGTAATCACTCTACTGTGTATTAGATCTCCCAAATTCATTCATCTTCCAATTGCAAGTTTGTGTTCTTTGAACAATATCTCCCTATCTCCCACCCCCACATACTGGTAACCACCATTCAACTCTACTAGCTTGGCTGTTTTTGTTTCCACATATAAATGGTATCATACAGTATTTGTTGTTCTCTGCCTGACATATCTCACTTAGCACAAGGCCCTCAAGGTCCATCTATGTTGGCACAAATGCAGGATTTTCTTCTTTCTCATAGCAGAATATTCCACTGTGTGTGTGTGTGTGTGTATCCCATCTTCTTTATCCATTCATGTGTTGAAAGTCACTTAGGTTGTTTCCACATCTTGGCTATTGTGAATAATGCTGTAACAAACATGGAAATTTAAATATCTCTTGGATAATCTCTTTTCATTTCCTTTGGATATACACCTAGAAATGGAATTGCTGGATCATATAATAGCTCTATTTTTAATTACATGGAGAGCCTCCAAACTCTTCCATAGTGGTTGCACCAATTTAAATTCACACCAACAGAGCATAAGCATTCACTCCGTTTCTACTACATCCTCTCCAACACTAATTATCTCTTATCTTTTTATGTTAATCTCTTGTCAGATGTATAGACAAGTAACATTGCATCAAACTAAAAAGCTTCTGCACAGCAAAGGAAACAATCAACAAAGTAAAAAGGCAATCTATAGAATGGGAGAAAATATTTGCAGACCATATATCTGATAAAAGGTTAATATCCAAAATACTTATTACTAAACAAAACCTCCTAATACTCTAGGGAAAAACTAATAATGCTATTAAAAAATGGGCAAAGGCTTGAACAGGTATTTACCCAAAGATATGCAAATGGATAATATATATACAAAAAAATGCTCAATGTCACTAATTATCAGTGAAATACAAATCAAAACCACAATGATATGTTATCTCACACCCATTAGGATGGTTATTATCAACAACCAGGCAACAAGTATTAACGAGGATATGGAAAAAAGGGAACTCTTTCACACAGTTCACACAGTTGATACATATGCAAAATTATATGGCTGCTATGGAAAACAGTATGAAGGTTCCTCAAAAAATAAAAAATAGAATTATCATATAATCCAGCAATCACACTTCTAGGTATTTATCTTAAAGAATTGAAAACAGGGAGGAGCCAAGATGGCAGAACAGCACAGAAGTTTTTTGTGTGTCTCGCATCCATGAGACACAGCCAGAACAACACTAAACCATCCTACACACGTAGAAAACTGACTGGAGGATTAACACAACAATCTGCACAACCTGAACCACAGAATTCAGCAGGTAAATGGCGTAGAGAAGTGAACTTAGGGAGCAAGAAGGTGCAGGAAGGAGGGTGCTTTTGTGAGCAGAGAGAGGATGGAGACTGGGGCAGGAGAGTGGGGGGCGGGGAAGTATATGGGAAAAGCACCCTTCCCCAAAAGCAGCTGGAGAGAAAGTGGAAAATTGGAAATAGCCGCAGGGACTAAACTAAAAAGAGAGAAAGGAGAAAGGAGAAGGTTTAAATTCCATTAAGACTGTAAACAAGGGGAGTGCAAAGTCTGCAACTCCACAGCTCAATACCAGCGGTGCTCTGGTAGGAAGGGCAAATCCCCAGGAACTGAGTGGGGTCCGGGAGGTTCCCAGGCCACACGGAGAAAAGCGGTTCCACTGTTGGAAGGACATTTGGTGGAGACTGTTGAAGCCACCTGGTCCCAGCAGACCCCAGAAAACCACATTTGCTGGTGCTGGAACAAAGTCATTAAGGGTGAAGCCTGGTGCCAGATGTGTGGTGTGATTTTCCATAATCCCTGAAACGCTGCTGCTACACTATCTCGTGAACTTTTTCTGGGGCGGGCTGGCACCTGGCCGCAGCCTCAGGGCATTGGCAGCAGCAGGGTCCCGCAAGCGTTCCTGGGTGCAGCTGGCATTCAGCCATTGCGCGGTGAGACCCTCTTGCAAAGGGTTGGAGACTTCAACACCCCACTCACAGCAGTGGGCAGATCATCTAATCAAAAAAGGAAACAATGGTTTTGAATGACACACTGGACCAGGTGGACTTAACAGATATATTCAGAACATTCCATCCTAAAGCAACAGAATATACATTCTTCTACAGTGCCATGGCATGTTCTCCAGAATAGACCATATACTGGGACACAGATCAGCCCTAAGTAAGTACAAAAAGATTGAGATCATACCGTGCATATTTTCAGACCACAATGCTATGAAACTCGAAATCAACCACAAGAAAAAAATTTGGAAAGGTAACAAATACTTGGAGACTGAAGAACATCCTACTAAAGAATGAATGGGCTAACCAAGAAGTTAAAGACGAAATTAAAAAGTATATGGAAGTGAATGAAAATGATAACACTACAACCCAAAACCTCTGGCATGTGGCAAAGGCAGTCATAAGAGGAAAGTATATAGCAATCCAGGCCTTCCTAAAGAAGGAAGAAAGATCTCAGATACACAACCTAACCTTATGCCTTAAGGAGCTCAAAAAAGAACAGCAACTAAGACCCAAAACCAGCAGAAGACAGGAAATAATAAAGATTAGAGCAGAAATTAATGCTATCAAAACCAAGAAAACAGTAGAACGGATTAATGAAACTAGAAGCTGGTTCTTTGAAAGAATTAACAAAATTGACAAACCACTAGCCAGTTTGATCAAAAAGAAAAAGGACCCAAATAAATAAAATCAAGAAAGAAAGTGGACAGATCACAACCAACACAACAGAAATAAACACAATAATAAGAGAATATTATGAGCAATTATAGGTCAATAAAATGGGCAATCTGGAAGAAATGGACAAATTCCTAGAAACATATACACTACCAAAACTGAAACAGGAAGAAATAGAAAATTTGAACAGACCCGTAACCAGTAAGGAAATCAAATTAGCAATCAAAAATCTCCCAAAAAACAAGAGTCCAGGGCCAGATGGCTTTCTAGGGGAATTCTATCTACCAAACATTTAAGGAAGAGTTAACACCTATTCTCTTGAAGCTGTTCCAACAAATAGAAATGGAAGGAAAACTTCCAAACTCTTTCTATGAAGCCAGCATTACCTTGATTACAAAACCAGACAGAGACCACACTAAAAAGGAGAACTATAGACCAATTTCCCTGATGAACATGGATGCAAAAATCCTCAATAATATATTAGCCAACCAGATCCAACAATACATTAAAAAAATTATTCACCATGACTAAGTGGGATTTATACCTGGGATGCAGGGCTGGTTCAATATCTGCAAAACAATTAATGTGATTCATCACATCAATAAAAGAAAGGACAAGAACCATATGATCCTCTCAATAAATGCAGAGAAAGCACTGGACAAAATACAGCATCCTTTCTTGATAAAAACCCTCAAGAAAGTAGGGACAGAAGGATAAGGTCAGGAACAAGATAGGGATGTCTACTCTTGCCACTGTTATTCAACATAGTATTGGAAGTCTTAGCCTCTGCAATCAGACAACACAAAGAAATAAAAGGCATCCAAATCAGCCACGAGGAGGTCAAACTTTCACTCTTTGCAGATGACATGATACTCTATATGGAAAACCCAAAAGATTCCACCAAAAAACTGCTAGGACTGATTCATGAATTCAGCAAAGTTGCAGGATATAAAATCAACGCACAGAAATCGGTTGCATTCCTATACACCAATAATGAAGTGAGAGAAAGAGAAATCAAGGAATCGATCCCATTTACAGTTGCACCAAAACCCATAAAATACCTAGGAATAAATCTAACCAAGGAGATAAAAAAATCTATACATTGAAAACTACAGAAAGCTTATGAAAGAAATTGAAGAAGACACCAAAAAATGGAAAAAGATTCCATGCTCCTGGATAGGAAGAACAAATATTGTTAAAATGTCGATACTATCCAAAGCAATCTACATATTCGATGCAATCCCTATCAAAATAATACCAGCATTCTTCACAGAGCTAGAACAAATAATCCTAAAATTTGTATGAAACCAGAAAAGACCCCGAATAGCCAAAGCAATCTTGAAAAAGAAAACCAAAGCAGGAGGCATCATAATCTCAGACTTCAAGCTATACTACAAAACTGTAATCATCAAGACAGTATGTTACTGGCATAAGAACAGACACTCAGATCAATGGAATAGAATAGAGAACCCAGAAATGGACCCACAAACATATGGCCAACTAATTTTTGACAAAGCAGAAAAGAATATCCAAGACAGTCTCTTCAGCAAGTGGTGCTGGGAAAACTGGACAGCGACATGCAGAAGAATGAACCTGGACTACTTTCTTACACCATACACAAAAATAAACTCAAAATGGATGAAAGACCTAAATATAAGACAGGAAGCCATCAAAATCCTTGAGGAGAAAGCAGGCAAAAACCTTTTTGATCTTGCCCGCAGCAACTTCTTACTCAACACGTCTCCGGAGGCAAGGGAAACAAAAGCAAAAATGAACTACTGGGACGTCATCAAAATAAAAAGCTTCTGCATAGCAAAGGAAACAATCAGCAAAACTAAAAGGCAACCGACAGAATGGGAGAAGATATTTGCAAATGACATATCAGATAAAGGGTTAGTATCCAAAATCTATAAAGAACTTACCAAACTCAACACCCCAAAAAACAAAAAATCCAGTGAAGAAATGGGCAAAAGACATGAACAGACACTTCTCCAAAGAAGACATCCAGATGGCCAACTGACACATGAAAAAATGCTCAACATCACTCATCATCCGGGAAATACAAATCAAAACCACAAGGAGGTACCACCTTACACTTGTCAGAATGGTTAATATGAACAACTCAGGCAACAACAGATGTTGGCAGAGAAAGAGGATCTCTTTTGCATTGTTGGTGGGAATGCAAGCTGGTGCAGCCATTCTGGAAAACAGTATGGAGGTTCTTCAAAAAACTAAAAATAGAACTACCTTACGACCCAGCAATTGAACTACTAGGCATTTATCCCAGGGATACAGGGGTGCTGTTTCAAAGGGGCACATGCACCCCTATGTGTATAGCAGCACTGTCAACAATAGCCAAAGTATGGAAAGAGCCCAAATGTCCATCGATGGATGAATGGATAAAGAAGGTGTGGTATATATATATATATATATACAATGAAGTATTACTCGGCAATGAAAAAGAATGAAATCTTGCCATTTGCAACTACGTGGATGGAACTGGAGGGTATTATGCTAAGTGAAATTAGAGAAAGAAAAAAATCATATGACTTCGCTCATATAGGACTTTAAGAGACAAAACAGATGAACATAAGGGAAGGGAAACAAAAGTAGTATAAAAACAGGGAGGGGGACAAAACAGAAGAGACTCATAAATATGGAGAACAAACTGAGGGTTTCTGGAGGGGGTGTGGGAGGGGAGATAGGCTAAATGGGTAAGGGGTGCTAAGGAATCTACTCCTGAAATCATTGTTGCACTATATGCTAATTTGGATGCAAATTAAAAAAAAAAATAAAAAATAAAACAAGATAAAAACAAAAACAAACAAAAAAGTATTGAAAACAGAATCTTGAAGAGATACGAGCACTCCCGTGCTCACTGTAGCACTATTCATAATATCCTAAATGTGGAAATAACCTAAATGACAATCAATGGATAAATGGATTAAAAATGTGTCATACACATACAATGGAATATCATAAGTCTTAAAAAAGATGTAAATCCTGTAATATGGCACAATATGAATGAGGATAATTCATAATTTCATTATGCTAAGTGAAATAAGCTAGTCATAGAAGGTCAAATACTGCATGATTCCACTTATATGAGGTATTTAGAATAGACAGACCCATGGAAGCAAAGAATAGAATAGTGATAGCCAGGGGCTGGGGGGGGGGGGGGGGGGGGGGGGAAGAAATGGAATGTTGCTAATCAATGCATATAAAGTTTCAGTTATGACATATCAATAAACTCTAGAGATCTGTACAACACTGAGCCTATAGATAACAATACTGTATTCTATCTACACTTAACAAATTTGTGAGGATGGGATATCTTATGTTAAGTGTTCTTACCACACACAGATGCACTTAAAATTTTTTAAGACACAGGGGTGCCTGGGTGGCTCAGTCAGTTAAGCGTCTGACTTCGGCTCAGGTCATGATCTCATGGCATGTGAGTTCTGTGATGAAACCTCAGAGCTTGGAGCCTGCTTTGGATTCTGTGTCTCCCTCTCCCTCTTCCTCTCCCCTACTTGTGCTCTTTCTCTGTCTCTCTCTCAAAACTAAACATTAAAAAATTTAAAAAAATAATTTGAAGGCACATTACATAAAAATAAAAGGAATATTATGCTAAGTGAAATAAGTCATACAGAGAAAGACAGAAACCATATGTTTTCACTCTTATGTGGATCCTGAGAAACTTAACAGAAGTCCAGGGGGGAGGGGAAGGAAAAAAAAAGGTTATAGAGGGAGAGAGCCAAAGCATAAGAGACTCTTAAAAACTGAGAACAAACTGAGGGTAGATGGGGGGTGGAAGGGAGGGGAGGGTGGGTAATGGGTATTGAGGAGGGCACCTTTTGGGATGAGAACTGGGTGTTGTATGGAAACCAATTTGACAACAAATTTGATATTAAAAAAAATAACAACTAAAAGGAATATTTAACAACTGTGCATATCATAATATTACATCAACACATTTAAAGAATAGATATTGATCGACTGTTAAAGTAGAAGATTTTAACACATTCCCCCTCTAGTAACTGAAATAAGCAAATAAAAATAGATAACAAAAAAAATTGAATAGCATAATTAAGAAACTTTGCCCAATTAACATATGTAGAGCTATATACCTAACAAATATAAAATACTCAATCTTTTAAAATGCATCAAAAATAGAAAATACCTGGGAATAAATCTAATGAAAGATCTGTAAGGTCTCTAAAAATCTATGTAACATTATTAAGGAAAATTAAACAAGAACTAGTTAAATGGATATATATCATGTTTTGTGGTCAGAAAACACAAGATTTTAAAGATCTTTTTTTTTTTTTTTTTTTTTTTACTGAAATGAAACTTCTTCAAAATGAAAAGGAAAGGAATAGGTATGGAACCTCCTGAAATTTCATCTAAATATGGGGGAGAAATAAGTCTAGAATGAAGGTTTTAAGAGGCAGTAGGAGAAAAAATGCAGTTGCTTTCTGCCGGTCTCCTTTTGAGTCCAGCTCATTTAATATGATACAGTGGTTAAAAGGAAGTTCATAAATTCACCTTGTGAGGAAAATTAATCTTGACACTAATTATGAAAAATGTGTCATATAGGTACTTATATAGAAAAGCAATTAGATAATAGAGTACACTCAATTAATTATAGTTTCACAAAAGGTACAGAAATGTTCTTCAAATGCATATTTCTTTTATTAGTGCTGCATGAAAGCTGAAGGCGTTTTAGCAAGGAAGTAAGATAATATAGCCAAGTGTGCAGCCTTCAACAGAGAAGAGTTCAAAGGCCTTAGACATGCAACAAAAATAAACTGGAAAATGCTGGAGCTTTGCAGTTGGATAGACTTGATTTGAATTTAATCTTTGAGCCTCTCTTTATCTATAATACCCATCTGACTGGACTCCTTGAGGATTAAATGATCAACTGTGAAACTGAAATCTGGCATATGTTAGTCTCCCTTTCTTTCCTCTCAGAGACCAGTATCATTAGGATACACAAGTCTGGACCACACTTATTAAGTATCACAAATAAGCTGTGGCTAAGAGAAACACTGAAGGGGAGAAAATTCTGCTCAGTTGCTGAAATGTTGCTGTTTGAATTTCTGGTTGAAAAGAGAGCCCTCTCATTAGATACAAGCAACAGAGTCGACATTCTGTTGTGAAAATGTAGACAACGGGCTTCTTTTCTTGCCCCCAGACGAAGGTTTCATCATGATTCTGCAGACACTGGCCTTAAAGTGAGTAGGTATCAACACACTGTACACTTTAAACTTATGAATTATTGCTCATCAGTTGCATCTCAATAATGAAAGAAAAAAGAAAAGAAAGAAAGAAAAGCCTAACACATCTTTTGATTGGATCAAAAATCATTAAAGCGATATCAAAATTACCCAAACAGCTACTTAAGCAGTCTCAACAGCACCAGTGGATTAATACATGTGCTTGTGAGGAAGTGAGGCACATTAGAAATCTATGCTGGCACGTGCACATAATGGAAACCAGACTCTCTGTGTTACAACCTGGAAGGGCCAACTCTAAGGAAGTAAAGCACAGAGAATACTTTAAACACGTAGCACCAATTAAGCTGAGATTATCATTTCATTCCTTGTAGATAATGGGCAGCACCAGTCTTCTTGGTACAATTTCTTATCGGCAATAGAGAACATTATTATTATCAGTGCTAGTTAGTTAGGTAGAAAGGAGCTCTGATGGAAAATTTGGGTATCATGAAATTTCATCAAAATTGACCTTTTACTCTCTGCTTTTCCAGCTCAGTTTCTTGCCGTTAGTTACTTAATGGCAGGATATGGCCTCAAATTCATTCAAATAATACCACGATTGAAGCTCTGAGAAGCGCTGTCCAGTATGATTCTGCTCTTCAGACAAAACAGCCAACGGTAAACTAGATTAGAAGCAGATACCCCCTACCATGAAGAATAGGATTGGCCCTTACCATGTTGGGTAGCTTGGCATCCAAAATGATTCCTAAGATAAAAGGAAAATCTACAGGCAAATTTATAGAGATCATCTCAAAAATAAACAAGAAAAATTGTGACTTAAGTAGGAAAAGGTCTTTTGCGTGTTGATCATTAATATCTGCCTAACTAAACCAATACATTAAAAGAAGGTAGAACTATAGTTATTCCATATTTTAAAAAACTATTAGAGCAGTAACATCATGACATTTTAAAACTTCTATAAAAGCAACCAAGTACATCTTGCATTCAACTTAAATTAGTTTGAAATCATCTTACCTGAGTAAAAAGTATAAACTGAGCAAACTGCCAGGGAAGCATAAAAGCAACATTGGAAAGACAGAGTGCAATAAAATGCCTTCTACTATTGTTCGAGGTCCTTAATAGAGAGAATTAATACCAGTAAGTTTTACCATTAAAGTTAAGCCTATCACTAAACAGAAAAGCTAACTGCAAAATGATGAAATCTAATGACTCCTTACCTTTGATCTAAGGCAACAAAATATAGTTAAATTTAAAAACTCATTAAAAAGAACTTAAAATACCTGTTATAAAAATGCTTAGTACAAAACAATCTAAATTAGCAGTTTAAATACTGTATCTAGTTTACCAGTAAATAAAATACTTTAAACATAAAAGTTTATTTTCCTTTCACTGTGCATGACATAAGAAATTTAATACTCCAGCAATGTGGTCAGAAAATAGAACATGAACTGACCCTGCATAGCTCAAGATACTTAGCCTATAGTAGCAGCAACAGTTTTATATACCACCATTTTTATATTTCAAAAAGCAATGGAGGAAAAGTGTACAAGCTGGTGAAGTAATAAATTAACAATGAGAAAAATTTAAAGAAAAAAATTAAAATGATGACTTAAAGAGAATTCTGGAATGCAGTTATAAACTACTGCACACTGAAGTTTTAAACTGTCCAGTCTGCAATTATGAAATATCAGTAACCAACACCTTTTACCATAGATAGTGTTAATATCTTTTAGAATATGAAAAAGAAACGTACAACATTTTGTGTAAATCATAAAATTGTAGCCGTTCTTTTTTATAAAAGGTATACTGGATTTTGATAAATCCTTACACTATGTTATATAAATTTTCAAAAGCAAAACTTTAAATGTTCCTATTGTTTTGTTATATTATCACAAAATATATTCACTAAGTACTCAGTTATATTTACCAAACAAAAATGACTCTTGGCTAAAGTACAGAGTATATAATACATGCACTCACGGGTATAATCCTAAATGTTGTAGTTAACACATTTCATTCCAGGAAACCCCTGACTGGTCAGACTAAAATCACTTCAAAAATATAAAAAGAAACCATCTCTCTAGGAATTTAGATTACCAAAAATCTGTAGTCTAGACTCAAGTGGAAAGCAATTATTTGCGTAATTTTAGATTATTTTCTCAACTAGATACTCAATTTAATTTTAAAGTAACTATAAATAAAAGGAAAACTAAATTTGACAATTATAACTTAATAAGTTGAAGCATATTTTAAGAAAGCTTACATAATTTATTTAGATTTGTTTATAGACAAAAATTACCTGAGAATCAAAGTTAAAATGCACATCTGAAGTACAAGAAATGGATATGAGAAACTTTCCCGGAGAGGTGGTGTCCACATTACACGAGTAGCCTGAAATCAAAAAAATGCTTACTTTGCTTTATGTTCCATTACAGTAAACATTAGTAATCTAAAAATCATGGGTAGACTGGTTTTAATACTTTTAATACCAGACTCATTGATTTCTGAATAGCTGGGATAGCTTCTCAGTTTTTGGAGCTCGCTTAATGGGCATACAGGCATTAGGTAGAGAGCCATTGACTAGCAAGTCCAGAAGCAAGTGAAAGATGTATCATGCCAAATATAAGAAAACCTGAAGGACAAACAAGATGACAGGCATAGGAGTGGTGAGGATTCTGGGACTGACAACCAGATCCACATTCTAGCTCTGCACTAATGATCCTGGCATCCCAGGGCTGTGGCCCAGAAAAATATTTAACCAAATGTCACCAAGGGCATGCACAAGCACCAAGAGAGTTTACACATAACAAGTTTAATGAGTACAGACACACAGTACAAATAATTAAGATGGTCTCTGAATTGGTGAAATATACCTTTAAAAGAGTTAACTGCAAATTTCTAAAAACAACTGGAAGTATTTGTAAATCACTAATGTGATGCATAAATGAAAGTATTAACATTTTGTACAGGCTTTAAAACTAATCATTTCTAAGACATGAGTGAGAATATTATAAAAGTTCTATGTCAAGAATTCTAAAATTCTAGAGAAAATCATAACTCTTATAAACTCTTATTACTCCTATTCTAAGAAACCAAAACTATAAACTTTGGAAGATTAATTATGGTATGTTTAAGAAAGTTTGGCATACTCAAAGAAAAGTTCTTGCCTTTATACTAACACCTGGTGAATGACAATGTATTCGTTTAAGTTTATACATTAAAGATATTTATGTATAGTTTTTATGATTCCCTTGTCTAACTAGTTTTCTAAAATTCACCAAGTGTCCGCCTTTCCCAGTAGTAACAGAAACTTCAACCCTATGTAACCCATGCCAAAACATATTACATATTTTGCTTCCAAAAGCTAGCAGTCATATTCTCTCACTTTTCACTGCCACATCCTCAGCATCGAACAGAATCTGGCATAGGTCATGTACTCAGTATTTTGTTGAATGAATCTATCATACTCTAAGTTTCTATGAGCTCTTTGTAGGTAGACTATACCCCATTGGACTGAGTTAGTAAATTTCTATTTTGAATTCAGCATTTTGTGTAACTTAAAAACGCAGCCTGATGTAATAACAGAAACAAGGTATTAGAGCAAGACAGATGGAGAATGGGAAACCCAGCTTCACCAGGTACTGAATGTGAAATCTTGCATAAGTAACAACCAGCCTAAATTACAATTTCACATCTTCTACCGTGAGGAGAACAGCTACCTTCCAAAAAAGTGTGGTATGAGTAAATGAGATATTTATCAAGTGCCTGAACTCAATAAGTACAGTATTTGCTTTTTCTACAAAATGTAGGTATACTAAAAACCAAGCAAGATACTTCACATCATGAATTCTAATTATGTAAAAATGTGGATTAACATGATTAATATATAAACTTACAACATAAGGTTCTTTAAAATATTGCGAAGTCCTAAGTAACATGCAATTATATATTGTTTTGATGAATGTATTTCCTTGTTCCTATACAGCCCCTTCTATTTCTTAAAAATTATTTTCTAGAAAACAAACCTCTCCATGGTTGAAAAAGTAGCATAATACCGTAATTAGACCTCCAAGTTGAGTCCCGCTGTTAAAAAAAGAGTATACATTCATAATTCATGCAAAATATAGTTTCTCACAAAATTATCTCTTACAATTTAAAGTCATATTTAAGACACCACAGTACTGAACCATATAAAATGATAGTAACAATTTCAAAAGTACCCATGTAGTTAATATTTTAATCTTGAATGTACAAGCATACAAAGTATACATATAAAGAAATCAGAATTTTATAATTTATTGTATTTAAAATATTTTCTAAACAAAATACATGTGAACATAAAAGTTTTTTACAGGCCAGCATTTCAAAGCCTATACTGCATTCTTTGAATTTTCTCAATGGAGGCCAGGTTTTGTTTTTGAAATTGGATTTCAGTGATTGGGAGATGAAGACAAGAGCCCAAAAGTTTCACTTAGCAGTAACTCTGAACTATCTAAACTACTACAAACATTCTTTTGTTAAGTCCCAAAGAAACAGCAATGCAAAATGCAAAACTTAGATCCCAGATGGCTGATAATCATCAAAGATTACGAACTGTTTCTTAAAGTTGCCTTTTCTTTGTACATTGTCATCACTGTATCCACGGCTTCACACTTGGAAGACAATATCACATGAATGACTGAAGAACTAACGAAATGAGCTCAAAACAACAAGCAGAGGAAAGCTAATAGGAAGTGATAAACCATCAACAGATTTTCATGAAAGAAAATTCAAAGAATACCTTTGAAAAGAAAGAAATTGAGAGGAGGAACCTGTGAGAGGCAGAAGACTGTAGCATACAGAAAGTAGGACCATGTGGATATAAATGTGAGCAAGATTCAACAACATAAACGGCGATAACAGTGACTGCTATGGAGGGGAAATAGTAGCACTAAACTACGATAATAATTGTAAGATATGAGGGGCTGCTTTGAAGCAAAGTGTCCTCAAATTCCTTGTATTGTAAGAAGGGGAAATATCTCAATTAATTTTATACTTGATAAAGTCAGATAAGCATGTTAATGTTTTATTATTAACCACCAAAAGAACAGAAATGGAATAGCTACATTCCAAGTTGCTGCCAACGGCGAGGGTAGCCAGGGTAAGAAATATAAATTTACCCCCGCTTCCTATTTCTTTGTTTCTCATATGCCATTGTTTCTGCTCTCGTCACAATATTGGTGACACTATATATACATATATATATATACATGTATATATATATATGTATATGTGTATATATATGTATATATATGTATATATATGTATATAATCATGTATATATATATACACATATACATACATATATATACATATATATATACATACACTGTATGTCAGCTAACTTATAATTTATTGTCAAGTTAGCTGACATACAGTGTATATACAGTGTGCTCTTGATTTTGGGGGTAAACACTTTTATAGCCAACATATGTTTTATCTATATATCCTTTTTTTTAAAGACTGGAGCCGAATAATGTATTTGATATTCCTGAACTGTGTAAACAATTCAGAGAAGACTATAACCTCTTGGGTAGTTCTCCCAGGGAAAAATATTAACTTTGAAAAATTTTAGTCTTGTATAACATCTTCCATATAAAAAAAGAATAATATGGATAATTTCAAAAATAGAACATTTTAAAGCTGCCAACATAATCTAAAAGTAATTCTTTTCCATCAAAATATTGATGAGCTTATATTTTCCTAAAAAACATATATTAAAACGTACATAAAATTTTCTAGTTTCTAGAACAATTATAAAGTGAACATCCTTTCAACCACTATATATCATTGAAACAGAAAACTGATCACGCCTTGGGTCCCCACCTGACACCCCTTCAAAAGCCACTATCCTGATTTTTGTGAGTATTAATATAACCACATCTATACACATACTATGATTTACTTTAATCTGTTTTTAAACTGTATTCAAATGGAAGTATGCAGCCTTTCTTTAATTCTGTGCTTGCCTTCATTCATTCAACATTCTATTTGTAAGAATTGTCCATGTTGACGTGTATAGCTACAGCTCATTAATTTTCAATGTTGTGTAGTAGTTCACTATTAATAAACTGTAATGGGTACATTTCTCTGTTCATAGATAGAGTTGTTTTCAGCTTGCAGCTCTTACAAACAACACTGCTGGTGTCACATGCAATACATACTTTCTGGTGTACACATGTAAAAGTTTCTTAGGTGTATATATATATATATATATATATATATATATGTATGTATATGTATGTATAATTGGCACACAATTATGTTAGTTTCAGGTATACAACATGATTCAACATCTCTATACATTATGATATACTCACAGATGTAGCTATCATCTGTCACCATACAACACTATTACAATACCATTAACTATATTCCCAATGCTGTGCCTTTTCTCCCTGTGACTTACTCATTCCATAACTGGAAGCCTGTATCTCCCATTCTCCTTTATCTATTTTGCTCATTCCCCATTCCCCTCCTCAGTGGCAAACACCAAGTTTGTTCCCTGTATTTAAAGGTGTATATACTTTAAATTGGAATTGCAGAGTTAGAAAGTGTCTACACTTTCAACTTTACTAAATTAATGCACACTGTTTTTCCAAAATAGTTGTACTAATTTGTATGTCCACTTGCCACAGAAAAAAGTTCCTTTTGCCAATCTAGTAGATGTGAAATATCCTTGTGGATAAAATCTGTATTTTTCTGATAAGTAATTATGGTAGTCAACTTTACATACGTTTATTGGCAATTTGGAATTCTTCTCATATATGTCTGATCATAAATACTCTGTGCACTTTTCTATTGGGTTGTCTGTCTTCTTAGTCTTGTCTACTCTCTAGAATATAAATTCTAAAAGGACAGAGGTTGTTTTGTATTCCTGGCACCTGGAGTGCCACGTGATTGCAAAGTCTGGATACAATGTTGGTTATATGCTTTGTAATGTCTTTTCCCAGTTTGTGGATTATCTTTTCATTCTATAATGCCTTGAGGAATTTAATTCTTCCCATCAAATTTATTAGTTTTCTTCTTCATGGCTAAACTTTTGTTCCTTGTTTAAAGAAATCTTTTCTTATCCCAAGTTACTGATATTCATTCTAAGCATTTTATATTTTTTTCTTTCATATTTGAGTTTTTACTCTAACTAGGATTTAATTTTTGTACAGTTTCAACTTCTCTTTGTTCCTTATGATCTTCCAGTGATTCCAGGACCATGTGTTGAGAAGCTGGTCCTTACCTACTGATGGACAATATCCACTCTTAGCATACATCAAGTGTCTTTAAATGGGCCAAGTGTTTCTGAGACCTGCTTTACTCCACTGATCTACCTGCCTACCCCCATACCACAATCACATTACCTTATTTACATCAGATTTATAATACAGAAATGATTACTAAAGCAAGTCCTCCTATCTTCTTCAAGAATGTCTCCACTATTTTAGGTCTTTTGCATTTCTTTAGGTCTTTGCATTTTTAACTTTATTTTTTTTAAGGTTTATTCATTTTTGAGAGACAGAGACAGAACATTAGCAGGGGTGGGGCAGAGAGAGAGGGAGACACAGAATCCAAAGCAGGCTCCAGGTTCCCAGCTGTCAGCACAGAGCCCGACACAGAGCTAGAACTCACGAATCGTGAGATAATGATCTGAGCTGAAGTCAGACACCCAACTGACTGAGACACCCAGGTGCCCCTAGGTTTTCAACTTTAAATTCAAGAATAACATTATAAAGAAAGGTGCTGATCAGTTAGGAATATATTTTGCTGTAAGAAATAAAACCTAACAAAAGTGGCTGATATCATTCAATTAAAAAAATGAAAAATAAGTGTCTGCTGGCATTGGTTCACCAGCACAAGGATGTTAGAGCACACTTAGGTGCTATATTTGTGGCCTTTCCCTCTTGGTCACAAGATGAGTGCAGCAACTCTAAGCATCACCCTAAAGTTTAAAAGCAGAAGACAGAGAAAAGACAGCTGAAATCTATCCTTTTGTCAGAAAGACAAATGCTTTCCTAAGTATAAACAAGACTGATTTCATCATATTTTTCGATGAAAAAACTAACTCATATGGCCATCCCAAGAAGCAATGGAGAGTGGGAAGCAGATTACATGATTATCATAATTAACTTCAACCTATCACCTGAGACTGGACACACTGCTACCCTAAACCAAATTGTGGTACCATTAACAAGAAACATAGGCTATCAAATATAAGTGTCTGCCATAGTGATATATGTTTTCTTTTATACTTTCTTAATTTCACATGTACAGACATTAAAATTAGAAATAATCAGTCACTAATGCCAACCAAAGATTCCTCTAATGTTATAATAATTTTACATATGGCCTGGTGGTATTCTCACTAAAGGCTTTGTTAAGGAATCTTAGTCTTAAAAAAAAACAAAAACAAAACCCAGAAGGATTAAAAGAGAGGCCTTTAAGTGACAGCTTTAGTTTCTGGTTGCATGATATTAACTAAGTTTCTGAAAAAAATAAATGTATAAAATTTCATACTATTAATCAATTAATCTCATAATTATCCTTTTCATTTAATCAGAAAATGTCAGCCAGTCTTTATAGGTCCACTGAAAGATCTAACACAGTAATCTTACCTCAGGTATGCACCATATATGAAGAACAATCCCATCATTACTCCATTTAAAATAAAAATCACAGCAACATAAAAGCAAGCAGCGTCTCCCAATCCTTTAAAAAAGACACAGATTATTAGTACTTCATGAATAAATGACTATAAGGCAATTGGGCATAACTGTCTCAGTGCCTTGGATTCAAGGGTTCAGAACTTGCTGAAAACATTTGCTTTTCAGATTGCTGCTCTACTTAATAGTTACATAAGTACCTTCCCCTTATATCAGGTATTATTACATTTGTATTTTACACTTTATTGTAGTTACATTTATACGTTGCCCTAATGAAGTATTATTATACTGCAATGATTAGTTGGTGGTGTATTATTTTGTTTAGGTGATGTTGCTATTGTTCAGTATCTAGAATTCTCTGTAAAGTCACTTGCTGTATTACAGTAGAAGACCTACTGCATTATTTTTATCCTTTGCGACTTTCTTCTTCCTCTATGTATCCAGGCAGGTAGCCACTTGACCTCCCCACTTTCAGGTCTCCTAGGTATCTCAAACTAATGTAGCAATTCAAACCTGCTCCTTAAAACATCTTTTCAATGTTTATTTATTTTTGAGAGAGAGAAAGAGAGAGCATGAGTGGGGGAGGGTCAAAAAGAGGGAGATACAGAATCTGAGGCAGGCTCCAGGCTCTGAGCTGTCAGCACAAAGCCTGATGTAGGGCTTGAACTCACAAACTATGAGATCATGACCTAAGCTGAAGTCAGAAGCTTACCTGACTGAGCCACCCGGGCACCCCAAACCTGCTACTTTTAAAAAGTTTTTTTCCATTCAAAGAAACTATCACTTAAGCCAGAAACCAATGTTAACAGGACTTCACTCACTTTCCCCTCCCCCATCAATCGGTTACCCAATCTTGTCAATTCTACTTCCAATATCCCACAAATCTCTGCATTTCCCAGTTATCTCCCCCCCCCCCCCCCCCAACACACACACAACAACCGCAATCACTTGCTAAGAGCTTAATAGTCTCCTCCTGGTCTCACTAAACCCACTTTTGTCCTTTACTAATATATTTTCCATACAACTGTCAAAATAATGTTTTTAAAATGTTAATCTGCTAACATTCTTCAATGAATAAAGTACAAAATACAAAATCCTTAACCAGCATGTGGCCTTTTGTTTCTGACCCTTCCTTACACTGCTAGCATCACTTCACACCATTTTTTCTTCTTTCTCTCTCTGCTCCCAAAAGTCTAGCCTTCTTTCAGTTCTCTCTTGCGTCAGGACTTCTGAATATTCTGGTTCCTAATCTTGAAACACTTCTCTTTTACTCCTAAACTCAGCAACCTTATTTTCTTATTTACAATATCCATCGCAGTTGTAACCACTAACACCCCTCTTACGTGTAAACTCTATGAGGGTAAGGTCTATGCCTACCTGGCTCATCTGGGTTCTAAGTACAAACAATAACCTATCACTTAGTGGCAACTTAATAAACATCATATATGTGTGTGTGTACATATATATATGTGTCATATATACACACACACATATATGGCAATTTTTCCCCATCCTTCAGAAAAAAATGTTAACTTCTAAGCTGAGTCATTACAAAGTTTCTCATTTTATGAAACATTTTCTTGATTACTTTGTACAAAAAAAGTCTAATCGCCCCTCAACTATCCCCTATCAATGCTATTTTAGATGCTACAAAGATCAGCTGAGAAAATTAGAAAAATGTAAGGAAAATACAGAAACACAGATTTAGCGGACATTCTAAGAAATAAATGTTGTATAAACAAATCTAAAAAATATATTTATAAAATACAGTTAAGTAGTCATGTAGAGAATATGAAGAAATAAGAAATGCAAATATTATGCAAGTAGATAAATGTGACTTTGAATAAAGTTCTTAGACTTTAAAAGTGCTAAACGACAAATATCTCAAATAGAAGTGACAATTATAGATCCTGGGAAACTGAGGATTCCAAACGGGGTTCTTTGACAAAGGTGCCAATGAAGATGTATACGGAGAGTTCAAGTAGAACTATTCATGAACTGTGAGAATATAAGAAACAGTATTTCTAAAGCAATCTATTAATTGCACATTTGATTTTTATGTATGTATGCATAACCAAATTTTTACATGAACAATTACAGGTAGATATTTGACTGTTTACTCTACATCCCCCAATTTTATACATTTAAACTACCCCAAAACTTTTTTTAAATCTTTTTATTCTATTTATACTCTTTTAATCAGCTCTACAGTGTTTTAAAGAAAACAAATCACAGTAATTTATAATTCTTAAAATGAGTCACCACTCTATAAAACATTTTTGTAAATATTAATGACAACATGGCAGCATTTAGAAAGAAACCTGCCTTCACAACTTTGAACTTCATTTAAAGGTTCTACTCTGGTGACATTCCAGCAGGTCTTAGCTTCTAGCCCAAATAAACTCATTATTCCCACAAATATACGATACCAGAAGGCTATAATCACCTACAAAGACAAAAACAAAAAGAGATGATGGAGAAAAATATCTTCATAAGAAAACTTTTTCCAAAATACTACTTTATGATGGCTTCCTTTGACATTATAAACTTTTGACAAATTTATTTAAATCATTTCACTTGGAAAACAGTCCTTTTAAAATTATATATATATATATACACAATAAACTAAAGTTGTATATTACTAATTAATGCACATCTACAAAAATGTATGTTATGATCAATATCTCTGTAATATGTTCTTGTAATCAATTCTACAACATAAATAACAGTAGCTGTAAAATCAAGTATAATAGTACATAATTAAAATATGGTGGTTATTAATAGCAAAATACAATGATTTACGGGAATATTTCATAACATTTCATTTACTGAATTTATTTTCTTTATAGTCTACAAAATATAAAACCAACTGCATATGGGATAATAGCTCCTGCACCCATTAAAACTTTAACCAAGCAGGTGGCTCAGTTGGTTAAGTGTCCAACTTTGGCTTAGGTCATGATCTCACAGTTCGTGGGTTCAAGCCCCACATCAGGCTCTGTGCTGACAGTTCAGAGCCTGAAGCCTGCTTCAGATTCTGTGTCTCCCTCTTTCTTTGCCCCTCCCCTGCTCACACTCTGTCTCTGTCTCTGTCTCTCTCTCAAAAATTAAAAAAAATTAAAAAAACAAAACAAAACTTAAACCAAGCAGATTTAATTAACTAATTCTTCCCAATCTGCAATCCACTTTGGTGAAGTTTAAAGACAAGGGAAAAGGACAACAACAGAAAATTACAACAAAATGCTCATGGTTGGGAGATTTTAAAAAAATAATTTTATAGATTTGGGAATAATACAAAATCATTGGGAAAAGAAATAAAAAAATAAATAAATAAAGAGTTTAAAGTGAAAGTGAAAACCACCTAGATCTATTTTTAGTATTTTGGTGATCATACCTCCAGTTTCCCCCTTGGTATACAAAAACACACACAGAGCTAAAGTGATTCAGGATTATATATTATCTAAGATGCTAATGTAATATGCATCACCAAACATAATAAACATCTTTCCATATACGAAAAGTATAGATTTACTGTTTTATCACTTACTTGTATAAAACTGGCCTTATGCAAAAAGTTATATATTCTTGTGTATTTATCACCCATGTACAAAAACTTTATTACATTAAATGCATGTGCTAAATCTAGAATTATACTCCTTTCTGGAAGGTAGCTTGATATAATAGGGAAGCATTGCTTTGAAGTCAGAATTAAACTCAAATTCTGACTCTGTAAGTTATGGTTTTGATAGTCTGAAGTAACCAATCCTTCAACCTCTGAACCTCACACACCTCATCTCTAAAAGGACATTAGTGATAACCATCTTGTAAGAGTGATGGGAGATGAGAAATTACATACTGGCATACAGTTAACCATTAAATGCTTTGCCTTTTTAAAACATATTGTTCCACACTTAACACTTTCAGCTGTAGGTGAGAAATTAATCCCCTGATGAACGCAAAAAGTATGGAAGTCCACTTCAACACTGCAGAACTAGAGAAGGTTGCATGCAAATCCAGATCTCCACATTGTATCTACGCAACGGGAAATGAGATTGAATGACTCCTTGTTGCCTCGTCCCTTATAATGCTATGAAGTTTACATTATCATGATTACTCTTTCATAACATCAAGGAAACTGAAAACTGCTAATTATTCAATAAGTATCTCTGAACAAGTGAAAAGAAAAAAATTAGCTAAGAGACCATACTGTTGGAAATTAAGGAAACAAGAAACAGAGATTTTACTATATAAAGTTCTAAAAATAACCAAAAAAGTGAAAATAAGTATCAAAGGCTGGGAGAAAGGGAGCTAGTGTAGTAAACTAAATCCTCATCCTACACACAGAGTAAGTCAACATCAACTAAAGTGGAAGATTCAAGAAATAGGTTGTCTTTTGATTTTTGCATTCATGCTATAGTTACACAGGTAATCACAGAATTAAGAACAGAAGAGTGTCTCTGAAGGGTTAGCTGGGAAATAGTCAAAGCTGGTACAGAAAACTGCTTCTTTCATCTTAGATCTCAGGCAGGTCCATACTATACAATTGTTACTATTGCAAATGACATTGAGAAGTACTTACAGAAATAAAAAAAGAAAAGAAGAAAGAAAGAAGGAAAGAAAGAAGAGAAAAGAAAAGGAAAGAAAAATAAAGCTAGAAACCAAAATTAAACAACACAATACCAAATATACGATGGGTCAAAGGAAAAACCATTTGGAAATTAAAAAATAACTTGAACAGAACCAAAATGAAAAAACAACATATAAATGTTTAAATACTATGAATTTCTGTTTTGGGAAAGATGGAGTAGATGTACTTTCTCCTATTTCTCTAAGTGAGACTAAAGCTCTTGGGAATTATATAAATCAAATGTAAGAAAACTTTGAAAGGTAGAGAAAAGGCAAGCTAGCCAGGGATCTTAGGACCGACCTAAGGCACAAAATGGTGATGAGTTTCTGGGACTTTCTTTTTGCCTCATTTTCTCAGAATTGGTGTTAAAGATCCTGGCAACAGAAACACCAATGGGCGCAGACACAAAAAAGACCAACAGGAAATACAAATCAAAACCACACTCAGATATCACCTCATACCAGTCAGAGTGGCCAAAATGAACAAATCAGGAGACTATAGATGCTGGAGAGGATGTGGAGAAACGGGAACCCTCTTGCACTGTTGGTGGGAATGCAAATTGGTGCAGCCACTCTGGAAAGCAGTGTGGAGGTTCCTCAGAAAATTAAAAATAGACCTACCCTATGACCCAGCAATAGCACTGCTGGGAATTTACCCAAGGGATACAGGAATACTGATACATAGTGCCCCAATGTTTATAGCAGCACTCTCAACAATAGCCAAATTATGGAAAGAGCCTAAATGTCCATCAACTGATGAATGGATAAAGAAATTGTGGTTTATATACACAATGGAGTACTACGTGGCAATGAGAAAGAATGAAATATGGCCCTTTGTAGCAACATGGATGGAACTGGAGAGTGTTATGCTAAGTGAAATAAGCCATACAGAGAAAGACAGATACCATACGGTTTCACTCTTATGTGGATCCTGAGAAACTTAACAGAAACCCATGGGGGAGGGGAAGGAAAAAAAAAAAAAAAGGAGGTTAGAGTGGGAGAGAGCAAAAGCGTAAGAGACTGTTAAAAACTGAGAACAAACTGAGGGTTGATGGGGGGTGGGAGGGAGGGGAGGGTGGGTGATAGGTATTGAGGAGGGCACCTTTTGGGATGAGCACTGGGTGTTGTATGGAAACCAATTTGACAATAAACTTCATATATTGAAAAAATAAAAATAAAAAATAAATGAGGAGAAAGGAGATGTAGCACTTTTTAAAAATCATGACCTTTGCTTATGCATGGCGTCTTTCTAGGTAATATGCAAAGCTATATTCTCGAGTCAAAATGAAAATGTGTGAACCTAACTCCTTGAATGGCTTTTGTAAACAAGTTGCAAACACAGCCAATCTATTCTCATACCCTTGGTCATAGTACTTGAATACACGTGGTAATAAATTTGATTTAAAAAAAAAAAAAAAAAAAAAAAAAAAAGACCAACAAAAGCCTTCTCTCTCTAGCTAAAGGACCAGGAAAGCAGAGGCCCAGGAATACATAAAAATTTTATAGACAATAATATCTCTCAACCAAAAACCACAGAAAACAACAATAAAAACATGTGGTCCCACTCCTACCAACAAAGGTCAAATTGAGAAGAGACTTCAACCTTCTTTAGGGTTTAACAAGTCACCCCAACTTACCCACTGGGATGTTGTAGGAGAAAACCAACTAGGAAGCTCTCTATCTTCATGGTGTCAGTATAGACCATGTAGGGAGCCTGGACTTCTACCCTAACCAGAAATAACTTAACCCTTTCCTTTCTCAGTGGGGTAATGTCAGAGGAGGCCTAGTGAAGAGTCAGGGCTTTTATTACCACCCAGGGGTAACAAAGCCATCCACATTATGGTGTCTATAGAGATCACAGAGTTAGTCAGATTCTGATCCCTTCAATGGCAATGAAGAGTACCCCCACCTTGGGGTTAACAGAGGCCAGGGGAAGAATATGGACTTCCATACCCATCTGGCAGTAACAAGATGACTCCAATGAGTCAATTATGAATGTACTTGAAACAAATAAAAACACAGAAAAGTCTTAGTCAAGAAATTGAAAGTTTTAGCAAAAAAATAGAAGATATGAAAGAAACAAACAAAAAATTTTAGAACTGAAAAATACAATAACCAAAATTAAAACTCAATGGATGAACTTAACAGGAGAATGAGGGGGATAGATGAGAATAATCAGTGAACTAGCAGATATAACAATAGAAATTGCTCTGAATAACAGAAAAAAAAAAAAACCAGACTGAAAAAAATAAGGTTATCTATGGATCTCTTGGACTATTACAAAAAAATCTAACATTTTTTATCACTGAAGTTTTGAGAAGAGACACAAGGAAACCAAAGCTGAGCAAACAAAAAATAGTATAAAACCAAAGAAATCCTCACCAAGACACATCACACTTTTGAACACTTGTGAAAACTGAAAAAGAAAAATATTGAAAGCAACGAGTAAGAAAACAAAATCTTACCTAAAGGAAAAAAAAAAAATTCAACTGATGACAGATTTCTCATCAGAAACCATGAAGGGCCAGAATGAAGTGGCACCTTTACCAAATGCTGAAAGAAAAAACTGTCAACCTAGAATCCTATAACCAGCAAAATACAGCCTTTAAGAATTAAAGGGAGTTGGACATGAGGGATGGAACAAAAAAAAAACCAAACAACAAACTAGGAAAATATGTTGCTAGCAGACTTACCCTAAAAGAAGGCATCTTAGAACATCAAGAAGGAAGGAATTTTTTTTTTAATTTGTTAATGTTTATTTATTTTTGAGAGAGAGAGAGAGAGAGACAGACAGACAGACAGAGACAAGGAGCACAGGGGAGGGGAAGAGAGAGGGAAAAACAGAATCTGAAGCAGGCTCCAGGCTCTGAGTTGTCAGCACAGAGCCCAATGCAGGGCTTGAACCCATGAACTGTGAGGTCATGACCTGAACCAAAGTCAGATGCTTAACTGACTAAGCCACCCAGCTGTCCAAGGAGGGAATTTTTTTTAATGACTAAAGTAAAATAGATTTCCCTTCTCAAATTAAAAAAAAAAAAAAAAGTTTGAAGGGTAAAACAAATATCATAGTACTGTCTGTCTGATGTAGTTTTAAATGGATGTAGAGGAATTATTTAAGATGATGATGTTATAAAGGGAGAAGGGTAAAGAGATGTAAAAGGGGGTAAGTTTTATGCACTATTTGAACTAGTAAAATGATAACAGCAATAGACTGTAATAAGTTACATATATGTAATATCTACAACAACCACTAAAAAAGCTACATAAGGAGATATATTCAAGAAGTATAGACAAATCAAAATATAATTTTTAAATCTTCAAATAACCCATAGGAAGACAAAAAAAAAAAAAAAAGAAAACAGAGAAATGAAAACCCAAGGACAAACAGAAAACAAAAAATAACAGACTCAAGCTGAAACAAATTAATAATTACATTAAATGTAAGTGGTAAAATACAAAATTAAAAAATGTGAGATTGACAATTAAAAAACATAACTCAACTATCTACAAGAAACTCACTTCAAATATAATGAGAAAGGCAGACTGAAAGTAGAAGGATGAAAAAAGATACCATATACACATTAATCAAAAGAAAAAAGTAACTATGTTAGTATCAGGAAAAGTAGGCTTCAGAGCAAACAATTTATAAGTGAAGGGGGTAGGATTATTATATAATAATAAAAATCCAACAAGAAGACAGCAATCCTAAATGCCTATGCACTTCACACACTGCTGTAAAATATATGAAGAACTGATAGACCTAAAAGGAGAAATAGATGAATCCACAATTATAGTTGAAGACTTCAGCATTCCTCTCTCAACAATGGATAGATGCTAGACAGAAAATCAGCAAGTACTGAGAAAATATCACCACCACCATCATCCAACAGCATCTAATCAACATTTATAAAATACTTCACCCAATAATAATGTAATACATACTTTTTTCAAGTGCCCACAGAATATATCTCAAGAGGACCATATTCTGGGCCATAAAACAAACCTCAACAAATTTAAAAGAATCAAAATGATACAAAGTGTGTTTTCTAAACACAACGAATTTAAGCCACAAATGAGTAACAGGAAGATAAAAAGGAAATCTCCCAACACTTGGAAACTAAAAAACCCACTTCTAAAAAATCCATGGATCAAACAGAAAGTCTCAAGGGAAATAAAAAATATATATATTAAATTGAATAAAAATGAAATACAAAGTTTCCAAGTCCAGCATCTAAGAAGCTCATAAGTTGCAACTTCATCCTAACGAGTAAAAAGTTGAACAAACTAAAAGTTCAGTAATTCTTAGATCCATAAGAGAGGTTAGGTCACAAGGCAAACTCCTGCTCCCCAAATTTGAAAATGACAGGTAAATTGAGAGAATCACAACTTAGTGGAACAGAAACCCATGAGCAAAAACCTCCATGGGAACCAGTTGGAGAGTAGGAAAAACTAAACTATAATTGATAAATTGCTGGAGGCACAGGGTAGACAAGTCTGAGAATCACAAACTCCAGGGAGACCCAGTAATAGGGAAGTGCCAGATATTTATGAGTTTTACTTCTATGAGCTCAACAGGTTCTTACAGTGACTATCAGAGAAAAATACCCTCCCACTTCTGGCAGGGGAAGTGGAAAAAGGACCAGAGCACTGTGTTTTTCTTAACAAAGCCTGTCTCAGGAGAAATTATTTTACTAGAGCCTAACCTGCTAGGGTTTTATCAGAGCCCAACACACAGGGAAATGGGGGAAATACCAAATTTCAGCCCTATCTAGTCATCTTGTTGCACCTAAGTGGGAGGAAAAAACCTGAGAAGCACTTGTGAAGTTTACAGCCCAGAGGCACAGGTTCATAAAAGACTGACACCTACTAATAGGATTATAGAATGCCTCTTATCACCACGCTACTGGAAGCTTATTGACAGTGGTTCTTTCACCCAGGTCCAGCTATTAAGAAACAATTACAAGCCATACTAAAAGCCAAAAACAAGTTTGAAGAAACAGAACAGCATCAGAACCTGACATAGCAGGGATGTTGTAATTATCAAATTGGGAATTCAGACCAACTATTATTAATATGATAAAGGTTCTAATGGATAAAGTAAATAGCATGCAAGAACAGATGGGTAATGTAATCAGAAAGAGAAATCCTAAGAAAGAACCAAAAACAATTGCTAGAGGTATGTATGTATGTATGTATGTATAAATAAATAAATAAATAAATAAATAAATAAATAAATAAATAACAGAAATCAAGAATGCCTTTGATAGGCTTATTAGTAGACTGGACATGGATGAGGAAAGAATCTCTGAGCTTGAATATATTTCAATAGAAACTTCAAAACTGAAGAGCAAAAATAAAAAAAAGACAAAACAAAAAAATAACAAAAAAACATCCTGGAATATTCAAGAACCGTGGGACAACAACAAAAAGTGTACCTACATATAATGGGAATACCAGAAGGAGAAGAGAGAAGGGAAAAGAAGAAATATTTGAAATGGCTCAGAATTCCTTCCAATTAATGTCATGGGCACCTGGATGGCTCAGTAGGCTAAGTGTATGACTCTTGGTTTCAGCTCAGGTTATGATCTCAAGGGTTCATGAGATCAAGCCCCACGTCTGGCTCTGTGCTGACAGTGCAGAGCCTGCTTGGGATTCTCTCTATCCCTCTCTCACTGCCTCTTCCCTGCTTGTGTGCTCTCTCTCTCTCTCTCTCTCTCATAATAAATAAACATAAAAAAGAAAAGAATTCCCTCAAATTGATGTCAGACCACAGATCCAGGAAGCTCAGAGAACACCAAGCATGATAAATGCCAAAAAAAAAAAAAAAGAAAAAAAGAAAAAAAACTACACATATAGTTATTTAAACTACAGAAAATCGAAGACAAAGGAAAAATTCTGAAAGAAGCGAGAAGAAAAAACACATCTTACTTACACAGGAGTACAGCAAAGAATTACATCTGACTTCTCCTCAGAAACCATTCAAACAAGAGGAAACTGGACTGATAATGTTTAAAGTGCTGGGAGAAAAAGAAACCCAACATGGAATTCTGTATCATGTGAAAATATCCTTTAAAAGTGAAGGAGAAATAAAGACTTTCTCAGACAAACAAAAATTGAGGAACTTTGTAAAAAAGTTCTTTAGAGGGGATAGAAAAAGATATAGATCAGACATTGAATCTACATAAGGAAAAAAAAGAGCATCAAAATAAGAAAAGTGAAGATAAAAAGTTTCCTTTTTATTATTCTTAATTGATCTAACATATATAAGTTTTGTTCAAAATAGTAATAGCAACAATGTATTCAACTATGTATCATTATGAATGCGTGTAAGCTTATGTATAGATGACATTAATAACAGAAAGGATTCAGGGGTTGGGAGGGAGGAATTACCATTATTTTGTTATTATAAGGTACTGGCACTACCGTGGAAGTGATTTAATGTTATTTGAAAGTGGTCTTGGATTAGTCTAAATGTGTATTGTAAACTCTATGGTAACCAAAAAAAGTAAAAAAAAAAAAAAAAAAAGAATTATAACTGATACCCTAAAAAAGGAGAGAAAATGTAATAATGTAAAAGTTCAATTAAAACCAAAAAAGGCACAGAAAGACTGTTGGTCAAAATAGTAAAAAGAACAAAGGCCACAAATAGAAAACAGCAAGAAACACAGTAGATATCAGTCCAAGTTTATCAATTATTACTTTGAATGTCAATGATCTAAATGTACCAATCAACAGACAGAGACTGTCAGAAAGGATCAGAAAACAAGACCCAATCATACGTGGGTTTTGTTTTTGTTTTTAAGCAGGCTTAACACCCAAAGTGGGGCTTCATCTCATGGTCCTGGGATCAAAAGCCGGATGTTCTACTGACTGTGCCAGCCAGGTGCCCCACAACCATATATTATTAAAAAAAAAAAAGAAAAAAAAGAAAAAAAAAAACACCCAACTTTAAAAATAAAGACACCTATATATTAAAAATAAATGGAGTAAGATATACTATGCTAACACTAATTAAAGGAAAGTGGGAGTAGCTATACTAATCCCAAACAGAGCAGACTTTACCATAAAAAAGTTGTCACGGGTGGAGAATGGTATTACATTATAATAAAGGGGTCAATTCCACATGACATAATCCTCACCATGCGTGCATCTAACAACAGAACATCAATAAAATTGATAAGTCTCTAGCCAGGTTAACTGAGAAAAAAAGGGAAGACACAAATTACTAATATCAGAAAGGAAAGAGAGGACATCACTACAGATCCCATTGACATTCAGCAAATAATAAAGTAATGAGCAACACTTTGCCCATAAATTTTACAATCTAAATGAGCCAATTTCTTAAAAGACACAATGTTGCCAAAACTCACACAAGAAGAAATAGACAATCTGAATAGGACTATATCTATTAAATAAATTTAACAATAATAACCTTCCAAATCAGAACGCATCAGGCCCAGATGGGTTTACTACTAAATTCTACCGAACATTTAAGGAAGAAAGTATACTAGTTCTCTAGAATTTCCTCCAGAAGATACAGCAGAGGGAACGCTTATGAACTCATTTGTTGAGGCCAGCATTTTTGGTTTGGTAACCAGAAAAAGATATTACAAAAAAAAACTACACTACAAACAACATTTTTCATGAACATAGATGCAAAAATCCTCAAAAAAAAAAAAAAATCAGCTTATCAAATCCAACAATATATAACAAGATTTACATACCCAGACCAAGTGAGATTTACTGCCAGTATGTAAAGCTGGCTCAACATTTGAAACTGAATTAATATAATCCAACATATCAACAGGCTAAAGAAGAAAAATTACAAGATTATATCAATAGATGTAGAAAAAGCAATTGACAAAATTTAACAACTATTCAAGACTTTTAAAAAAAACTCTCAGTAAACTACGAATACAGGGAATTCCTTAAGTTGATCAAGAATATCTACAAAAAAAACTACAGCTAAAATTATACTTACTGAGGAGAAGCTTGAAGCTTTCCCACTAAGATCAGGAACAAAGTAAGGATGTTCCATCTCACTGCTCCTCTGATGAGACAACTCAGTGCGGGGAGCACAAAGGAGCACACAGGAACTTTTTGGAATTATGAAAATGTTTCAGAATTCAATTGTGGTGGCTACACAGTTTTACACATTTGTCAAACGTTTAACTCAAAGAACTGTACACTCAAAAATGAATGTATTTTATTGCATGTAAGTTATACCTCAGCAAAACTGATTAAATAAACAAAAAATAGCCAGAGAGAATATATGTATAACACATATTACTAAGGATTACTCTACAACGTATATAAATTTTGCCAAAAAAGCAATAAGAAAACATCCATCAAGTGGTGACAAAGAAAAAACCCAAATGACTATTAAACATGAAAATATTCTTAGCTCCACAAGTCCAAATTAAAATAAATAGCATATCACAGCAATTAGAAGAGCAAAATCAGAAATTTTGATAAACTGAAATCTAGTAAGGATAGAGGAAAAGGACATACTCCTACACAGCAGTGTGAATTGCTACATTTACTCCAGAGAGCAATTTAGCAGTATCTGATGAAGTTGACTAAACACATACTCTGTAACACAGTAATTCTACTTCTAGAACATATCCTACCAAAAAATCTTGCACCTATACACAATTAGAGAACATATACTATGAATATACAAGAATATATACTTTGGGACTATTTAAAAAAAATGGAAACAATTAAATATCCACAAAGAGGAAAATGGACAAATAATTTTGCAATTAATAAAATGGTTAAAATTAAAGAAAAAATATACACATACACAGGGTTCAAAAATATAATGTGAGGAAAAAGCTGTAGAGTGCTTTACTCAGTGTGAGAGCATTTGTATGGATTTATAAAAACACATGAAGCAATCCTTGAAAATCAGGAATGATGGACACACACATTATACTCATGTAGTGGATGCTTGTGGGAGTGGTGAAGGAGCAAACCAGACTGGGAAGCAAAACAAAGATGACTCTAACTGTATTTATAATGCTTTAACATACCTGAATCAAAAATTACAAAAGAATAGCATTTATTTATTCTAAGTGGTTGATCACACATTCACTTCTTTTCTCTAAATTTCTGTAATTTTCAACATTTCAAAATCAAAGGAATAATAATTTTTTAAAGCTATACAATATGAAATAGGCTTAAAAAGCACTAATTTTTAACAAACGTGCTGGATTCTGAGATAACTCAAAAGTAGTGCATACCATGACGTTAAATTAGCATTTATCCTAAGAGTTCAAAAATTGAACTAATTTTTTGTTGTTGTTTTTCCAATTTCTAGAATCTACAGACTAGAAAATCCATACTCTTTTAGGCTAAGCATTAGAAGATATTCATAGACCTCTGACTATGTAACTAAATAAATCTTGCTTTATTAATGTAACTCCAAGGTCGCTGTTAGTGCTCATGACTTTCAGTGTCCCTTCATGAAACCAGTATTGCCCATTTGCAGGGTCTCAAAAGCCAACAGACTATCCCCATTTAGACACATCTTGACTCCTTCCCATTTGGCTCCTCTAAGTATGCTGGTCATTACTTCCACACGAACGTTCATTTCTTTGCGTTTATGTCAGCTTAGTTTCTGGAGTCTTTAAAATTTAGGAGAGGAATTTTTGATTCTCTGCTCAACTATAAGGACACACAGTCAACAAGCCTTAAAGGTCTCCTTCCTTTTATGACATCATTGTGCTTACTTACTATTTTTATCTGATAAAAAAAGGATCATCTACAAATATTTTCTCCCAAATAGTACTCACCTCTGGATAAAGATGGAAGCGTTTCACTGTATTAATTACAAGGGGATATTCAGTGAGCCTATCATTCATAATCATCCACAGTCCTTCCAAAAATGAAGGTGCTTCAATAATGGTCTTGAAGTAGGAATAATAAAGTCCCTTTAAAAAGTATAAATTATTGATATAATTAAATATGAAAGTTTTTAGAACAATTTCTTCTGAATAAAAGGAAAAAGTCAATAGTAAAACTTCCTAATTTCTCCTTGCTACTGCATTCTTGGGCTCAAAAAAAAGGCATGCATTTTCAGGTTGTCGCTGTGCTATTCTTTCATATTTTCTGTATGCTTGAAAAACAGGTGGAGGGGTGGTTAAATGTTGCAAGGAATTTTTCTGGCTATGGTTTAAAACAGGAATACAAGGGAGCCTGGGTGGCTCAGTTGGTTAAGCGTCCGACTTTGGCTCAGGTCATGATCTCACGGTCCGTGAGTTCGAGCCCCGCGTCGGGCTCTGTGCTGACTGCTCAGAGCCTGGAGCCTGTTTCAGATTCTGTGTCTCCCTCTCTCTCTGCCCCTCCCCTGTTCATGCTCTGTCTCTCTCTGTCTCAAAAATAAATAAACGTTAAAAAAACAAAAACAGGAATACAATATATTTGTAATTCCAGCAAGCCTGATTTTGCCCCCACATTATGAGATTCCTAGAGGCTGAAATCTGATGAATTCTGGCATAAACAGAGAAGCCTTCATCTCCTTGTACAACTTTGCATATGCTTTTTTCCACCCCTTAACAACATACAATGGTCACGAGCAAAGATGAGACAGGATTCAGGCTTGCAACTTACTTCCTAGCTCCATCTAATGGCTCTGCACAAAGTGAAAGCTAACTAAATGTCAACTGACCACTGTTCATGACACAAATGCAGTCCTGAAAAGGGGATTATCTGAGCATATTATGCTAGCATAGGAAATAAGGACTTTATTAGGCCAGCAAAAGTGCTGTTTAGTTAAAATTCAGAGATTAACAAAAGCATGCTGTTTAATATTACTTTCCTCATCAATTTCCTGCTTATCTTCCTAAAATCTAAAAGCAAATAAAGGGCCACGTTGCTTGTAGTACATGCTTCCAAAAACATTAAAAATAATTTTCAACTCTACACTCATTCCTGCCTCATAAAACTTTGTTATTAACAGATCAAGCAATGCTAGAGGCTACTAGATTGAAGTTCTGTTTCAGCTGATGTCTGAAAGAGCATTTCCCCATAGTTTTGATTGCTAAAATAGGAGTTCATATAAGGATTGCTCCTTTCTCCTTAGGAGGGCAAGACAACACTACAATGAAAGAATATTTAATATGCGTAAGTCTTATACTTAGAGAAATAGAAAAATATAAAAATAAGTTTTTGTTAACAACAGCTGTTATTTTTATGCCTGGTACTGTGTTATGTGCTTCATTCATGATCTCCCTTCATATTCCATAAAATCCTGTAAAGCTGGAATTATTTCTAGATGACAGATGAGATTACTGAGAATCTGAGAGGTTGACTGACAAGCCGTCAGACAACGAAGCACAGACCTGCTATCTGAATCCAGTTATTGTCATCAAAGCCCACACCCTACCCACAGCTACACAATTCATTTAATAGTATTTTATATCCTCCCTTTGGAAATAGTATGTATGTTAAAAATTTAAATGCCACAAATATGCTAAATGTATCCAATTCTTCAAAGGTTTAAGGAGGCTATTGGGGTGAGATTCAAAAAGCAGTGGGTGAGGTAAAAATTGTATGCAGATAAATCTGCAAGGACAGAAAGTAGAACAGAGATTATGAGGGGCTTGGGGAGAGGGGCATGGGAAGTTGGTGTTTTTAATGGGTATAGTTTCTGTTTGGGATAATAAAAAAAGTTCTGGAAATGAACGGTGGTGAGGACAAGAAATTTCTGGTAACATTTGGCACGCCTATATCGCTTCTTAAATGTTGTCTTTGTTTTCCTTCTTCCCCAGCTCTTCTGAGTGATCTTTACTATCTTTAAAAGAAGTGTGCATTAGAAGAGTAGGTAATGACATAAGTAAAAGAATCCTAAAACATTTTCTATTTAAATATTAAACCTAAGTTGTAGCTTGAGAAACAGTGCAATTCAACAAAAATTCATTTCAGTTCCTAATATATTTCCACCTTATAGTCTTACTATTCTTAAACTACAAATTAATTTATAAGAAACTAACCATTTCAGTTCGAAAAGTCATCTCCCGTTCTAAAGATGAGAGGTGAGAAAAATGACGATCATTTTCAAAAAGTGTTACTAAATGCATCCTAGAAAAAAAAAAAAAGATGCACCGTATTCTAAGAATAAGAACATTTCAAAACCATTACTCAAGTATTAAAGTACAAAAACCATGAAAAAAATAAAGTTTTGTAATAAATGAGATAATTTTATAATTTGCTTAATAATTTGTATATTTTTAGGCATTTATAATTCAGTGTGTACAGAGGTGAAATTCCTTAACCACAATTGTATATCTAAAACTCCCTCTCTGCATCACCCTCCTTCCACTCCAGGTCTCTAAATCAGAACAGAGGCAAGTTTCTGTTTAAGTTTCACAAGTGATTCTAATGTAACAGGTTGGAGAAATGCCTCTGTAACTATCAAAAAGCATGCGGAATTAAAAAAAAAATAAATTTAGATTAAAGCAGTTTTAAAATAAATACTATAAAAGGGATCGACTTTCAGGTGCCAAAGAGACACAGAACTGTATGTCAAGATATTTTATTAGTGAGACGCAAGAAAACAGCCATGGAGTGAAAATAGGAGCACGTGTGGTAATAATTAGTCAGCAATTCTGCTATCCTTAACTTACCGAGTAGATGCTTTCCAAATACACAGAAAGCAAACTTCTATATATCAACCCTGTCTTCACGTACCTTGATTTACATGTAAGACATACATATGTCAGGGTAACAGTAGCTATAAGAAATGTTTCTTACCATTACAGCCTTAGTTCTAAAATCAAAATCTCCCTGCAAACTGAATGGCCAGAACAGCACTGAAAATATGTGAGGCAGATCCCACTCTTCCTCAGAGTAAAAATTCCTGAGCTCTTTATAGAAATGAAAATACATCAGAGGAAAAATATTAAATTACATATAGTTTTTATAGACAGGTCACTTGTGTAAAATAAGGTACATGTGCTCATTTAATTCTGTAATACCACAGTAGCACCTTTAATTTCATTTCTACCTGATTTCCAGCTGACAAGTGTTACTAAAACTTATGTTTTAGTCACTATGTTTATGTTTTATGTTTGAAACTTATGTTTACGTCACTAACAACACACATTTACTGTAAGATAAGGGAATTTTTTTAGATGAAATAAACATGCATAATACACTAGAAAGCTAGATATTTAAGAAATATAGTGGTGAATCCTTGGGTAACACAAAAATATTTTAATTCATAAGTACTATTCCTTTAATGCATCTATTTTGTAAATGCTGCTTCACATGTTTTATTTTAAATAACAAATTTGTGTAAACTGGTATACAGATATTATATACACATAGCAAGCGGTTATTGTCTTATTGTTTGTATGCAAACAGCAATGTCAATTTTGAATCCAAATGTTTTTATTCTTTTAAAACTGTAACTAATCTTACCAGTGCAAAACTCCCACAAAGGCAGCTGGAAAAACAAACAAAAAAGTCATTAAAAGCTGCTTTATCGTAATATACCCTTAAAACAACTACTTCAAATGCATTCCCTTCTATGCCTTAAGACAGCACACATATTTAGCAAGATGGCTAAATGATTCCACCTGTATAAAATAGGAAAAATTTACAAACAGACATAGAACAAATTATGAATAGTTCTCACCTCTGCAAGGGAGGGCCGAGGAGCAAAGGAAGATTTGGAAGACTAGATCTCATTCACATAAATTGCAAAAGAGTGATGAAATTACTGATTTTGTGCTTCTTTGTGATTTTCAGTTTATTCTCTCTTCTCCCTCTTATTCTCCATTTCTTTACAATAAAATTTTGAAAACAAGCGCATATATACACTATGCTCAGCTCAATCCTTTCAGAAGTGAATCTAGCCTACAGGAGCCACCGTGGACCACTTTCCCTCACGCTCATCAGAAGATGGTTAAATGCAGGAAATGCCTTCCTCAGCAGCACACCTGAAAGCCCCTATATATGGAGCTTGATTGCTCCCAGACACCTGGCCTGGGAGACCCATCTAGAGCCGCCCTGTCTGCGCCCTATGAATGAGGCTTTAACAGAGGGCGTGGAGACAGGTCAAACAGTGACACTCCTGTGGGTATGGAGATTTTTTTGAGGAGCTCCAAACAATGACTCCTCTGGTGGCTGGAACACTGCTTGTTTTCAAGGATACAACGGAGCTGGGGAAGGGGCACGGGATGAGGCCTAAATAAAACGCCACAAACTCTGCTGTTCTTACAGAATTGCAGTCGTTTTTTGAATACATGTTCTCTAGAGTACTGTAACCCTTTGGTTATTTTTGTAAATTTTTGAAAAATTGATTCTGACAATTTTCCAGGTACTTTTGTTACTGTCACAGAGGAGTGAATTCACTCAGCTATTCCTAATGTCCTATCTCCCTTCCAAGATTTTATAATAATATTTCTTATGGTTGTCCCAAATATGCTTGGCAAATCATTTTAGCAAACCACAAATTTGAGCCTCTTAAAAATTCAAGAAATTACTCACCTGGACTAACAAAATAAATTAAGTCGATAAAAAATTAAGTAATAATAATAAATTGCAATTTTGAAAAAAATTCCCAGCCATGCTTCTCCAGCTCTTGTTCTCCATGTTCCTAACCATCTGGTCCCAACCACTCTTTAATACTTCTCAGAAGATTTACTTGATTTTACATGATCAGCAACTATAGCCCATGGTCTGTTTTTGTACTGTCCACAAGCTAAAAATGCTTGTTACATTTTTAAAGGGTTGTAAAGGGTTGTACAGATATGGAAGAAGAACAGGCAATGGAGACTGTACGTGACCTGTGAAGCCTGAAATATTTACTGCCTGGCTCTTTATAGAAAAAGTACAGGGGTGCCTGGGTGGCTCAGTCGGTTGAGCATCTGACTTTGGCTCAGGTCATGATCCCACGGCTTGAGTTCGAGCTCCACATCGGGCTCTGTGCTGACAGCTGAGAGCCTGGAGCCTGCTTCAGATTCTGTGCCTCCCTCTCTCTCTGCCCCACCCCCCACTTACACTCTGTCTCCCTCTCTCAAAAATAAAGAAACGTTAAAAATTTTTTTAAGTATATATTTATTACATATGTTAGCTCTTTCTATCTCATATGTAATATACTCTGAACCACTTTGAAATTAAACCTATACCTGCTCTCTCACCTTAAAACAGATGCCCCTTTGATAAGGTTTCATTAGCCTTAAGATAAACACATACTACCTCATTCAACTTATATTTATAATCTCTTTCTCACTCTCTAGGCAATTACATATAGTGGCAAAAACTCTTAAAAATGGTGTTTAAGGAAAGGGAAAAGATCAAATATCCTACTTGAGCCATCTAGCTTTCCAAAAATCTTCAAAATATTCTTATGCCTCTCATTCCTTCCCTTTACCCCACATTCCACACCTGATAAAATAAGGTGTAATGAAGCCAATATTCTAAACGCATGAAGTGCTTATCACAGTCCCTTCCAAAGCTGTGATAAAAAGCATGTCTCCTGATCCTGTATCCTGTCAATCTCACCTCTGAAAGTGACCTAGCCTCATATTTCACTGAAATGGAGATCATCTGATACAAGCACTCCTAACTTCTTCTATACCCACTTTAACATTTCTGTATATACTAATCCTTGCTTTGCTATTCTCTACCATCTATCTCAGCAAAGGAACTATCTCTCTCTTTTCCAGTTACCTTCTCAAATTTGTGCCTCTAATTCCACTCTTCTCAAAGATTCCAAGACTTCAACTACTTCCTCTCTTGGAACCTGAATCTCACCCTCTCCCCTTGATCTTTCTCTCCGGCCTTCAATTCTCCTAAGCCTTTAAACACTTTGGTTGATCTAACAGCACTTCACTTCAAACTATGACAGATTCTCTCCCCCACCCATAACCCCATTTGCTGCCAACATTCTTGCACAACGTCTTTCTTTTATGTTTCTATGTTCCTGGTCTTTTTTTTTTTTTTTTAATGACCAATGGCCTCTTTAAATTCTTATGCTTTTCAAACCTCTCTCTAGCATCTGACCAGATTCTTAGATTTCTTCATCTTTTATTATACCAACTCTTCCAGTTTTTCTGGCCTCTGTTTTTATATGGGTATCTGGCTTTTCCTTTTCCTCCCCTCTCTGAAAACTAAGTAGAAGGGGTTTTCTCAAGTATCTCTGCTTTGCCCACTTTTCTCTCATTGGGAATCTCAATCCTCAAGTTTCAGCTCACTTCTACATGGATAATTCCCAAATCTATAATCCTCATTGCTGAACTTTCTCTCTCCCTGTCCTCCCACCTCGTCTACCTCACCACCTACCCAGCCCTCACAATATGCTTCCATCGACTCTCACCTCTCTCCTCCTCTCCTCTCCCCTCCCCTCCTCTCCCCTCCCCTCCTCTAGAGATCTCTTCTCTCCAGTCCTGCTGTTGCCACCCTCGCTAAGACCACTGTTGCCTTGATTCTGGTATTCCAATCATGTTTTTCTGTTATTCTCCAACCATCATGGGCCCATTTTACAAACCACTACCATGTTAATCATGTCACTCGATTTTAAAATTATTCAAGGCTAACACTGTGAATGTATCCACAGAATTGTTCACTTTAAAATGGTTAATTTTACACGACGGGCATTTCATCTCCTTAAAAAAAAGTTGGTTTTGTTTTTCTTTCCTTAAAGAATCCATCAGTTGCTTCCACAGAATGAAGTTCAAATTCCTTAACCCAAGTTTTGGGTTAGACTCTCCACTGCTCGTCCAGCCCACCTTGTGAACTTATTTCCCACTTTTGTCACCTTCCTTTGCAGTCTTACTTCACCTTTATATTTTCTTACTCCCTCCACTTCAATTATGCCATTCCTCGGGCCTCTAATACTTGCTGTCCTCTGCCGCACACAGCCAGATGTTAACTTTTGAATCACAATTCTAATCCCACCTTTTCCTAAAAGTCTTTGCTGACCTTATTTCCCACTTCCCATCTTAAAGTGTTAGTTTCCGCTTCTGAACTCTCCTAGCACTTAATATATTCAGTCCTTACTTCACCCAGCACTCAGGGAATGCCCTCAGTGTGCCAGACGTGGGTGCTCAGGAGCTGGTGTTTGGGTTGGTGAAACAGCGTGGTGTCCACGCTGATTCTGGATGTGGGATGTATGTGCTGCCACAACTACACATCTGATAAAATGTAAGTGTGAATTCCCATCTATTATTCCTCTCGTATTTGTTAATACCCCACATGTGGAGACCCATTCTTCTCTAACATCAGCAGTCAGCTTATGACTAAAAGAAATCACAACAACTTACATTAGCAGACATTTCTCCATGTTTCAACCTACATCAGTAGCCCATCTGAACGAGGACTAGGCTCAAATCTGATTTTACTGAAACGGCAACATTTAAATTAACTCTTAAACTACAGAAAATGAAGAATGTAAATAAACAATCTTTCAAGTGCTTTAAAAAAAATTCCCAAATCCAAGCAGTGAAGCTCTACAGCAAGATGGAAGTAAACTATTAAAGGTTCTCAGCTAATTAAACCAACACTTTATTTTGCTTTAAGGTACAAGAGGAACATGGGTGCCCCCAAGAAGTAGTCTATCGTTTTTAGAACCCGTGATAAATGGCTGCCCTGATTAAAACGACATTTTGGTGGTGGCACAGGGGGTGACCACGATGCCCCCCCCCCCAAACCCGGGACTCTGTTTTAAAACAAGAACCAGGGGGGCTGGAATTCTTCGGCGATCTTCCAGAGCTGGACCTTGTCATTAGAACTGCTAAGCTTGTTTGTTAAACTGATCTTGACGACTCAGCCAAACCGCTTCAAACCCGGGCTCAGAGGCCCTCCCGGCCTTGCCACGGGCGCCCCCGCCCCCCTCTGCTCACCTATGCCGAAGGAGGTCCTGCTGTTGACCTGTCGTCTCCGAAACTGCAGCACCTTATCCCGGAGCTGCTCCAGCAAACAGCTGAGGAACTGGAAGCGGCCGAGAAGAAGGGTCTTGGCGACCACTTCCATTTGCATGCAATTCTGCGCGTTCAGGTTTCGGGTCCTCCGCGGCGAGTAATCCCGGGAGCCCCCCGGGAGGTTCCCCCCGCCTATCGGCAAAGGCGGCTGCCGCTTTTCCGTCTCCGCCTGCGGCTCCTCCATCTCCGGCTCCCCGGCTCCGGTGGCCCGGCGCCGCCGCCGGGAGTGCACGGAGCGCGAGGACTGCACCGGCTCTGAAGCCGCTTCTTTGAGCTTACTCCTCGTTTGCCCGACCATTTTCTCATAGTCCCTGTTCAGATGGAGCTGGGTCTCTGGCTGGCGCGGGCCCAGCCCAGTCGGGCGAGGTCCGCTGGGGCCTGGCTCGGGTCGCGGCCTCAACGACTAGCCTCCGCCGCCGTTGCGGGCCGCCCGGTCGTCATGGCGACCGGAAAACCGGGAGGGAGGGGCCTGAGGTCCAGACCGCCCTGGCCCCGCGCGCGGTCCCCTCGCGCATCCCACGCGCGCAGCCCCTGCGCCCTGCATCCCGCGCATCCCCCAGGAGCACCCCTTGTCCCCCTAACCAGCCCCGCGCGCAGCACAGGCTCACTGCCCCACTCAAATCCCTGCGCGCGTCCTGGGACGCTGGCCGCCCCTGCGCACACCTTGGCTCCATGGTCCTGCTGGAGGGGAAGCAGGAGGAATTCCGATTTAATTATTATTATTATTTTTTCCTATTAGCTTTGTTATTTCAACCAAAAGCTTGTGCGTCGGGAAGTAATTGAAAGGGAAAGAGAGTTTAGTTGAAAGAAAGAACCATAGAAAGAGAGGGAGGTAAGGCACTTTTGGGAACATCTCTCCTCCCCTCCTACGCACACCTTGCATTGGACATTAAATGCCTCCTACAGAGAGGGATTGGTCGAAGGCCATAGGCAACATGTGGCAGAGCAGGCTGAGCCTCGAGGCCTCAGGTTGGCATGAGTTCAGTGACACCGCGGTTGCCCTTGGAGGGCGGCATTTATGAATCCATTCTTGAAGTGTGTGGACCTTGAAATTTAAGTTGTTTTATCAGCCAAAAAAAGGGGGGGGTTGCTGATTTAGGAATATCAGAGAAATGCAAGCTATAGGCAAAACCAGAGGTGAATGCAACAGAGAACTTATTAGGAGACAGTTGGGAGGGGTTATTTTGAACATTAAGAGTGCATGAGGATTTCTCATTAGCGGACTTGCTGTTTACCGATGTTTTTGTGGGAGATACAATGTACCTCTTTCTCAGGACTTGGAATTGATTCTTTCTTATTGATGCGTCTTTTGTTGGGGTCCGTAATTGACCTCCAGTGGTACAGTGTGGTAGCTCCCCCTTCTGGCCTTTAGACTCCGTTTGAAATGAGATTTCCTTCTATTAATTTTCACAAGTGGAAGTGTGTGTCCCAACTAATAATTGTTGCTAAGACAGAATTCCTTGGGCATAGAATCATTGTCCTCAGCGCTCTCACCTTGCTAAACCAGACCCTACCCAGCCCTACAGTCACCACATAGCCAAACACAATGCCACAGCGTCTGGCAAAGATGGACATGATTCATTGTCATTTTCCATGTCCTTTGGCATCTTTGGAGTCCACACATTCTTCACTTCCCATCTGTTTTATGATGGATCAGATTGAACTCCCCAATCCCCACCTCCCCCATCAAATCTATGGCTCATTTTGGCCAGATTAATTTTCCTGATGCAACATCTCTCAAAAATGTCCATGGTAGGGACGCCTGGGTGGCTCAGTTCCTTAAGCGTCTGACTCTTGATTTCTGCCCAGGATCATGGGATAGAGCCCTGCGTGGGCCTCAGCGCTGAATATGAAGCCTGTTTAAGAGTCTCTCTCCCCATCCCCCACCCCTCTCCTCTGCTTACATGAGTGCAGTCTCTCTCTCTCTCTTTCTCTCTCTCTCTCTCTCAAAAAAAAAAAGTTCATGGTTCCCACAGCCCACAAATGAAATGTAAACTTCTTGGCTTACTCATCAGTGCTTTCAACAATCAGCCCCCATCTGCCTTTTCAACTTTAATTTCCCACTTTCCTGGACACAAACTTTCCAGTAATTTTGAGTAAGGTCCGGAGCATGAGACTCTATAACTATCTATCCCTTTGCTCATACCAGAAAGTATCCCCTAGCTTTTTCATCCATTTCTCCCTGCAAATCTGAATTCTGTCACCTTCCAAGCCCCAGCCCACATGAATTCCCCCTTCTCTGAAGGTCTAAAGCAACTACTGACCATAGTATTCCTCTTGTCACTTACTTAAATTCAGTAAGTACTGTTATTAACTTGTTGTCTTGTAAGTTTTTTTTCAAAGAGCATTTCTACATTCCTGGCACTGTGTTTGGTGCTTAAAATATTTCCTCATTTAATTCATACAATAACTTTGTACAAATTAGAAAACTGAGGATCAAGGATATAGTAATTTGCCCAAGTTGTGATACCTAGTAAATTGTCCAATATTGAGTTTAAAATGAAAAGTATTTACAGGTGGTTGATAAAAATGTTATTGAATAAATATGCAAACTCAAAATACGTTATTTTTATGTATTTTAATATTTTTTGAGAATAGTAAGTGAAATTCTATGATTATTTTTTATTAGAGTTATATTAGATTTATAAAATGAACTGGGTGGATTCGTACCTTTTTGTCTATATTACAACATCTGGTTGGAAGACCTTTTTTTTCCCTTTAATCTTTCAGTTTCCTTCATGATTATTGGTCTATTTACATTGTCTACTTCTTCTGTAGTCAATTTGGGAAATTTATTTTTTCCCATAGACTTTTCAAGTTGGTTGAACTTTATACCTACTTTACCTGAAATTCATATGACTATGTGTGCTTTTAAAAAAAAAAAAATTGTGATTGCTCAATGGATCTATCTATCCTTCAACTGTCTGTTATTTTAATAGATGTATTGCTTTTGAGCTATATGTAGTTGAATATTTTTAAGATAATTTGAGGGTCCTTGTTAATAGATTATTCATTTAAGTGACTTTATGTGATTTATGTTTCTGTTTTTCATGAGGGTGGGTATTTTTGTGGGAAGGAAGGAGTGGATGCTACTGGAATGTTGACCAGATGTCATTTTCAGTGTCATTCTCTTGTACAATTCTGAACTTTCTTATTTTTGTTTCCTACCCTTCAGTTTCTTTCGCCTATTTCCTATGTGACACTTTTTGGCCAATTTGTTAATTTGTTTCCTGGAGTTTCCAGTTGCCTTTTGGATCACTCAGTGTACTAACAGAATAAAGCATATTCTTACCCTTGGTTTAGCTCTTGAAAGTGTAAATCTGGTCACTTTTACCATTTAAAACATAATTTTTATAAGAATGATCATTGTGTTATTTCTTCTATCAGTGAAAATTAGAAATAACCTAAACATCAAATAGCAAATGATAGAATACTCATGCAGTGAAACATTCCTAAATTGACTAAAGTCATTGGAATGAATATTTAACAATATAGAAAAATACTCAAGATATAGTGTTTAAGGTATAAGAAGCAGGGGCGCCTGGGTGGCTCAGCCAGTTAAGTGTCTGACTTCAGCTCAGGTCATGATCTCGTGGTTTGTGAGTTCGAGGGCTGTGGCGGACAGCTCAGAGCCTGGATCCTGCTTTGGATTCTGTGTCTCGCTCTCTCTCTTCCCCTCCCCTGCTCACACTCTGTCTCTCTCTGTCTCAAAAATAAATAAAACATTTTTAAAAATTTATAAAAAAAGGTATAAGAAGCAGGACATATATGATTTAGGCATACAGTAAATGCATACAATTAACTATATGCCAGGCTCCATTTTAAATCTTTTACATAGTGGGCTCATATATGGAAGATTACTGTGGTATGACCTTGAGCTAGAAGCTTAGCCACTCTAATATTTGTGTTCTCATCTGACAAATGTTAAAGCATGTAAAACATAGTACATTCTTAATTTAAAAAAATATTCCTGGGGGCTCCTGGGTGGCTCAGTCAGTCAAGTGTCCGACTTCAGCTCAGGTCATGATCTTGCAGTTTGTGAGTTTGAGCCCCGCGTGGGGGCTCTGTGCTGACAGCTCAAGCCTGGAGCCTGCTTCAGATTCTGTGTCTCCCTCTCTCTCTGCCCCTCCCCCACTCAGGCTGTCTCTTTCTCTCTCTCAAAAATAAATAAACATTAAAAATAAATAAATAAATGTTCCTAGATCTTGCTCTAGATTGATCATATTAAAAGTATACTGGTAAGTGTTACTTACCATTAATATTTGCTACCCTGGATTCTTTTTCATTAAATTATATTTCTGTGTAGTCATATTATTAAACAGTAATATGAGTTTTAGGTTCATTAGTTAATTCAAAAAACAGAGAGACAGTTGCCTAAATAATTATGCATTCTCTTACTAAGAAGAGGAATAGATTTGTGTATGTGAGGGAAACCATGGCACTTAGTTTTATTCAGTTGAATAGAATCATGGCACATTTTCACCTTTGTATAACTTCCCACAGCAGTCACTTGTTTTACCTAGTTGTTTTCAACAGTTATTTGAGTTGTATTTTAACTACATACTTATTATTATAATAACTTAAACCAGCATGTTTGATATTTATTCTATGATGAACTGACAATTAAAATAGCACATTATAATTTGATATAATACAATATATTCTTGAATTATTTATCCTATTTAATATGAAGCCTCATAATTTAGCAAATTATTTGTTTTACGTAAAGGTTTCTAATTAATCTATATATAAAACTCATCTGTTCTCTCTTAGTATCTTAGTAAAGCAATTGGTAATTTTTACCCCCCAAATGCAATGAATCAAAATAACCAGCAGATGGCAATAATGACTTGTAAATCAGAATTTTTAAAATTTAGGTATTTTTAAAATTTATTTTAAAAAATCAGTTTTATAATAAATCCATCTACTAAATATGAAATGTAGGGAAATTACAAATATAATTCCATATAAAAATAATTATGTTGCATATTTCATATTTCAAATAATTAAGATACTCATCATGGCCAACATTTGGTTTTCCAGATAATAATGACTTCACTTATATTGATTCAAGTAACTTTTTAATCAAATTTAAGTGTTTTATTTTTGTTTTTGTTTTTTTATTTTAGAGAGAGAGAGAGGGAGAGAGCGCGCACTCACGAGTGGGGTAGAGGGGCGAGAGAGAGAATCCTAAGCAGGCTCCACACTCCCGAGCAGAGCCAGACAGGGGCACCATCTCACGACTTTGGTCTCATGACCTGAGCCAAAAGCAAGAGTCAGATGATCAACAGAGCCACCCAGGCACCCCACAAACTTAAATGCTTTAACTTTGCACGAATACACAGATGTAAATTGAAGTGCATAGCTAAGTGGACTTCTGTATTTAGCTTGGTTATATCGACCAGGAAAGACAGAGGTAGAGGTAGTTCTGAGAACATCATTTTGAAAAGGTTAAAATTTCCACTATAATTTGATAATTTAACATACTAATTCCACTGTAATTGATGCTCTTCCGCAAAAAAGATGGGTTTGTATCAGTGTTGTTTCAGTTTCTTGCACATTAAAGTACTTTTTTTCCCCTCTGATGGTACAAGGAGTTGGAATTGGTATCAAAGTGTGTATCTCTAGTTTATTACCATGAGTTAGCCCCAAAGATGGTAACAAAGTTTTTAGGATCTCATAATGACATCACCTGTAATTGAACCACATATCCAATATTCTTTTAGAACCCTTTGATGTAGTAATTTTATTCATTTCAATTAACAAGTTTTAAAAAGCTGAACCAAATGGGATTCATTTTTTATATTTTCGCAGGACTTATAAATTTATAAAGATGAAAAAAATATTTTTGTTTAATCATGTATCTCTATTTTTGTCTCCAAAATACAGGATAACCATAGGTATGTGCTTCTTGGTGGCTGTGTATTTTCTAATTGGTCTGTTTTTATACGTTAAAAGATCTTTTCAAATTTCAGCAAGTTGCCTCCACTAAAAGAAATGCTTTTGTACATGTGTATTTTATAAAACAACTACTTCAGTCTAAAATCTACATATCTTAGATTGATTCATTTTTAGATAGTATATTTACTGCTACTGAATTACTTTATAGAGCCTGCTTAAATTCTAGTTGGATACAAGTGCTTCTTCATTGGAGAAAATGGAAAGTCACCAGGTGTCAGTGAAGCATACAGCTTGAATGTAAATACATCTGTATGTAATGCTTTGCATAATGCTGCCTTTTCATCCAAATGAGAAAGGTACCTGTGATAAGTTGGAATTTCTGGGAGTTCTGGTCTATTTTCTTTGTCCACGAGGGGCGTATTCTCCTTTTAAAACTGGAGCTCTAGGGGCATCTGGGTGGCTCAATTGATTTCAGCTCAGGTCATGATCCCAGAGTCGTGGGATCGAACCCCATGTCAGGCTCCATGCTGAAGATTCTCTCTCTTTCTCTCCCTCTGCCCCTTTCCTAGCTTCACGCTCTCTCTCAAATAAAAAATAAAACAAAATACAAAAACAAAACTGGAGCTCCTTCTGCCACCCATACTCTGGTCAGTTGTTGCCCGGGCTTATAGTAGATGAAATGAGATCTCTTCGACCTTGAATAGCCTTATATAGGCGTATTTCATTCAAAGGAAGGGGGGTGAAATCCATGAATTCCTTCACTCACCCCCAGGCCACATGAAGACACTGCCTAATTGCATAGTATATACACACTGATTTGAACAAAAAAGTACTCAGTAATCACTGTTAAATGACTTAACCAATATATGTATACCACATACATACATACATATATACATACATACACCACCCCCCCCCAAATCTATTTTTCCATGAAACTAATGATGGTAGTTCCATGTGAAAACTCCAATATACTGAGATTATTTTTATTTACCACCAAAGTAACTATTATAAGAATTACTACATTCAATATTAAAAACCAAAAGTCTTAGAATTGTAGAATATGTGTGGGCAGATTAAATGCAAAACATAGCAAAACAGCAATGCTGCATAAGGCATCTGTGTGCTATGTTTTATTTCACATAATATTTTAGATTGATTTAAGATTTAACTTTGATTATGACATAGTGGTCTAGAAATATCTCTGCACTGAGCCCAGTATGTTTTGGACCATTTACTTCTCTAGCTTTTATTTCCCCAACTATGGAATAAAGACTTTGGACTACATGGCCTTATTACATTCTTTTATTTGATTCTGGTTAGTATTTGCACATATACTTAAGTAGCTGGAAAAATGTATCTGTTGAGTCATATAGTGCCTTGTACCAACACTTCCCTTCTCTCCTTTGTGTCCAGCTATGTTTGGATTCTGCCCTGAGGGTCTTCATCTCTGCGGTCTATCTACTCCACAGTTTATCCCCATCCTGTACTCCAGATGCTACACTTCACTGCCAACCCAGATGAGCTAAGCCTATCTCTGTCTAACCTGTTCAGCCCAGCCCCAACCTGGCCCCTGCTCCATCCCTGGTCTTTTCTTCTGGTTCCTCCCTGACTCCACTTGCCCTCTAGTCTTTCAGTACGGTGGGCTTCATTGTTTCTATTTTCTAATTATTTCTGTGCTCTAGAAGAACTAACTTGGAACCAGAGTTTAAGGGAGAAGGAAAAGTGTCCCTAAGTGAGTACTAAGTGTTTACATCAAGACCACCAGTCTCTTGCTTTGGGCAGCAGAGTCCTGCTTTCACGTAGACATTGACCCATCCCCAAAAGATGAATGTGGAACTCTAAAATTCCCTCCTGTTCTTTGCCATAATCTGAAACTCTTCTTGAGACACTTATCAGTGACAATTATATAATCCACTATGAGAAAATTTGTTGGATCATGCAGCTTTTATGTTTCTTGATTAAGGTTGTGTGTATATGGGTTCAGTAAAGGCAATGTGCACGCTTTAAGTTTTTTTCTTAAAATTTAGAAGTATTTGTGGGGTTAGCACAGTGTCTCAGTTATGAGTACAGACAGGATATGAATCCTGCCTATCTCACTGAGGTAGGTTCTGAGAACTTAATTTCTCTCTGCCTCAGGTTTTTCGTACCTCAAATGGAAATAATACTAGCTCCTACTCCAGAGAGCTGTTGCAAATATTAAGTCAGATAATGTATATGAAGTGCATAGATATAGCAAATGTTCTATAAAAGGTACCAATTATTACCATATCAAGGCTCAGAGTGGAGAGGGAATTATTTATATCATCATCCCTCCCTCCCCCCACTCCCCAGGGAGTCCAAAGAAATAGCTATGATTCTTCCTAGGAAAATTAAAAAAAAAAAGGAGGGGGTAAAAATAAATAAGAATGGAGAGCCTAATAAGGCTGTACAAGGCTAAAAAATAGGCAGTATCATCTTCCTTTTACAGATTAAAAAAAAATGAGGCAGGGAGAAGATTCTAGATGGCACACTCAACTCACAAGTACATAAGATTTATTCCCCTGGAAGTCCTCAAAGTTGACAAGTTGGGCACTAAAGACTGGAAATAAAAAGATTCACTGCATAGCTTTTTCTTTCATGTTTTAAAATAACAGTGAGCTATAATTCAAACACCATAGAAGACATTCTTTTAAAGGGTAGAATTCAGTGACTGTAGTATATTCACTAGGATGTGCAACCATGACCACTAATTCCATGTTTTCACTACCCTCAAAAGAGACCTCCATATCCATTGGCAGTAATTCTCATTCCTCCTACCTTCCAGCCCTGGCAACCACCACTCTGTCTTATATCTCTATGAATCTCCCTATGCTGGATATTTTATATAAATGGAATCATACAATACATGGTTCTTTGTGTCTGGTTCTTTTACCATGTTTTCAAGATTCGTCCATGTTGTAGCATTTATCAGTACTTCATTTCTGTCTATAGCTACATATTCCATTGTCTAGATATGCCAAATTTTATCCATTCACTAGTTGATAAACATTTGGATGGTTTCCACTTCTTGGCTATTAAAAATGATGCTATGAATATTCATGTACAAGTTTTTGTGTGGACATATGTTTTCATTTCTTCTAGGTGTATGCCTAGGAGTGGAATTCCTAGGCCATATGCTAACTCTGTGTTTAACCTGTTGATGAACTGCCAGACTATTTCCCAAACCAGTGCACCATTTTCCCAACACCAAAGTGCAAGGTTTATTTTCTGGACTATTGTTTTGTTAATCTACTTGCCTACTATTTCACCATACTGACTTGATTACTTTAGCTTGATAGTAAGTTTTGAAGTCAGCCTCCAACTTTGTTCTTCTTCAGTATTTCGTTGACTATTCTGGGACTCTTGCCTTTGCATATAAACTTTAGAATCAGTTTGTCGACAGCCATAAAACTTGCTGGGATTTTGATTGGGACTGTATCAACTTTATAGAAGTGGAAAAGAACTAACATCTTGGCAATATTGAGTCTACCTACCCTCAGACATGGAATCCCTCTCCATTTATTGATATCTTCTTTGATTTCTTTCATCAGAGTTTTATAGTTTTCCTCATATAGAGCTTGTATATATTGTATTTACACCTAAGTTTTTTTTCCCCTTTTTGGGTGCTGATATAAATGGAGTTGTATTTTTAATTTCAAATTTAGATTGTTCATTGCTGATATATGGAAAAGCAATTCATTTATTAACCTTGCATCCCACAACCTAGATATGATTTTTTATTAGTTCTATGAGGTTTTTGTTCGAAGCATGTTAATGTATGTTTTTTTTAAAAAAAATTAGTAAGAATGAGAAGGAAAGAAAATCCTTCTTTAAAATTAAAAGCAGCTGGCTGGCTTAGTAGGTAGAGCATGCAACTCTTTATCTCAGGCTTATGAGTTCAAGCCCCATGTTAGGTGTAGAGCTTACTTCAAAAAATAAATTAAATAAACACATTTATTATTTTAAAAAACCCACAAAAACAAAACTGTAAGCAACTGAACAAGTGAACCCAGTTGTATTGTGAATGAATAACATAACCATATAGGAAGATGAAGAAGGAACTAATCTAATGGCTAAACATGTGATTTGACTGTGTTCCTTTGGTCAAGGAGTGGGTAGAAGGGGACCAACTGCAAACAACCTCTGAACTCTTTTTTAAAATGTTTGTTTATTGCAGTTTTATGGATGAAGCAAGATGAAGTTATTTGGGGTTTATGGTTGAATTGAGTAAATAAGTATGTTGATGTTGGGAACCAGGGAGAAGGTACATGCAGATAGGGAATGGGGCTAAGCAAAAGAAAAGGCCCCTGTGGGAGTGTACTGGAATTGGAGATAGCAGCACAGACTCATGATTTCTAATACGTGCTGTACACACACACACACACACACACACACACACACACTAATGTGTGTACTTATACACATATATGCATTCCCAACTCTGCTGGCTGAGAGAAGCTAGAAACAAACATATCCCATATGGTACATATCTGGTACCCAGATCTTGGTTTCTAATATATTCCCCAACTAAAAGGAATCTGGGCTCCTTGGAGAAATGGCTGGTTCCAGAAAAGGTATGAGATGAGCCCCGGACAACGTGTTATGCCAGAAACTGAAGTGCTAAAAAAAAAAAATAAATAAATAAATCAAGTAGGGCATGTCAAAAGGACATAGGAACCAGCTTAAGGGGCTCCTGATGACCAAATCCGGGGTGATTTGAGCATCAAGATAACTAAGAATAGTAATAAATTATAAAACATTGAAAAATAAGAATTCTTTGCCATGAAAGACACAGAAAGGTTGCAGAGCTGTACCAGCTTAAATGAGACTGAAGGAACAGGATAACTCCATGCAATATGTAACCCTGAACTGGATCTGTACTGAAGGAAGAAATATGCTACAAAGGACATCACTGGGTTGGTCATTTAACAAAACTGGAGTACAGATGGTAAGTCACAGTATTATATCACCATGAAATTTCCTGAAATTGCTAACTCTTCTGTAGATATTTAATGGAATCTTCTTGGTTTTAGGATGTGCACTTTGAATTACATAGGGATAGTGGGGCAGGATATGTGAAACCTACTCTCAAATGGAGGAAAATAAATTGTATATATTGCATGTGCTTGGGTGGGGGGGGGCATATACTACTCAATGTAAATGCTAATTGTAAATCAAATGGGGCAAAACATTAACAATGGGTGAATCTGGGTAAAGAATATACAGCATTTCTTTATATTATCCTTGCAACTTTTTGGTAAACCTGGAATTATTCCAAATGAAAGATTCTTAAAAGGTTGGCATTTGGCATGCACAAAAAATTAAGTATAATAGAGCAGACTTCTGAAAGCACAAGGTATGATAATGTCAAATACCCTGAAGCACAAGGTATATGATAATGTCAAATGTCATGTGGAAGGATTAAGACTTTGAATTTGGCTAATCTTATTTTGTATCAACCTGCCTTCTGTAATATCATTACAGCACATCCAAGAGTTTATGGCTAGAATGAGAGGTAGATCTTTAAGCTTTATGGAGTCTTCAGTATCATCCCATACAGAGAGGTGCAAAGTCCTGTAATTTTAAGATTTCATCAGGTGGAGTAAATGAGTGAGGGGACTAGGTGTAGGAGAATAGGAACCGGTGGGGAATTAAGGGCGCTGTTTTCTCTAAAGGCTTCCAAATACAATTAAAGACAAAACCCAAACCCTGTACAGTAATCCAGTTGGCTGTGTCTGGACTGGGAGTGGCCAGCTATGACCCCTACTCTTACCTAATCCTCCTTTTTTTTTGTTGCTTTTCAAGGTGAGGAAACAGGTACCAAAAGTCACAAAGCAAAGTGTGTAAGATAATTAAAGGTGTAAATGTGTGCATATATATCAAAACACACCATTTTTAATGAAAGAAATTAATATCCACACATTTGTACTTCTGTACAATTTTGGGTAATATATAATTTTAAGCTGTTTACAAATAACATGTAATGCTTCAAATATTACATAATGTTGATAATACATTTCTAGCAGAAATAAATATATTGCACTTAAAAAGAACTTCGTTAGGTGTTACTTCATAGTATTAGGCTTATAACTTCTTTTTTCATAAAACATTTCCCATGCCCTTCCCCCCACCCCCAACACACACACTTCATTACAGTGACTGTTCTCACGCAATTCATTAAAGCAAACGGACACAGCAAACGATATAACTGTGATAGAGTCTACTAAAGAGGCTATATCCAATTTTATCCTCTAGGAAATAAAAGGGTTTTTTTAGGTTTCTGAAAATAAGGAAAAAAACCACAACTAAACACATATTTTAATGTATCAGAAGTAAAATACCAAACTGTATTTTTTGTCTAGATGTATTATTTTACCAATGTTTTTATTTTCTTATTATCAGGGAAGGGGATTGGAATTGAGGAAGGGATAGAGAAAGAAGAGTGAGAAAATACTTATGGATTATTTGCCTATCAATATTTATAAATGAAACTTTGCATATTTAGGCATGCCAAAGAAAGATAAGTATTAGAATATTTTATAACTGGCATGGAATAGCAGTGAGGAAATTATTTTATGGTTTTCTAAACATTTAAGAATTTGTAACCTTCTCTTTGCCTGTTTAAAATAAAATCCTTGCATTCTGAAATAATATAAAAACATGTAAAATCCATCCTCCACCCAAGCTGCCTAAAGGAGCCAGCTGAAAATCTTTCTGTCCAGTGCTTTATTTCTTTCCAGTCTAGATTTACAGTATAATATTGTTTTGTTTCTAATAATTATCAATTCCATACATGTTTAATAACAAAAACAGTTTCCTTACTTAGTCAATGGAAGATTGAGTAAAAATATTGTTTTCCTTGCAGTATGTGACCCTGGCACATTACATAACTGAATTTTTTGAACTTTAGTTGCTGAGTCATGGCTAAGCTTGACTGCATATTTAATGGAGTGGTAAAGTCCTTCTTGAAGCTCATTTTTCTCAATATGGTTCAGCTTAAATATAAGCAAGACACCTGAAAAGCTAACATGAAATTCAGAAATGGATTAAATATCCCAACATCTCTCTGAAAAATTCATAGGTATGGGAATGGTGATCTTTTCTTCTAAAAATACTTTTTCTTGGCCTTTTGGAGGGTGTCCTTTTTATTTTTTTTGCATGGGGGGGGGCAGGAGATGTTGTGGCTAGAGAAGCACAGTGACAGAGATGTGGATGAAAGTGAGGGAGGGGGGAGACCTTGGAATACCCCAGAAGTTAATGTAACTTCTATAGTATAGCCCGACACAGGGTTTTTCTCAATATCTTCTTAATATCTCCCATTCTGTGCCCACCTGCTAGGAATAACAACAAACCTTCGTCATAAACTCAAACCAGCGGTGCAACCTAAATTCATTAATGCAGACCTTATAACCTAATAATTTGTGATATGTTAGATACAAGATGGAGAGATTTTACTTACATACCGCTAAGGGTGGGCAAAGGCGGGGGAAGACTTGTTAAGTAAAAGAAATAATTGAACTTACTCAGCATTACTGATAAGTGTTCTAAAAACAAATCACATACGCAGAACCTACGGAGTTACAAATTAATTCCTTCAGGTTAGACAAAGCAGTTCCGGAAGGGCCTCTTTGTAGCAGCACTGCACATTAGTCATGCTTTTTGATACTGTGATATACCTGGTGGGGGCAGGGGGAACCCTACATTTATTCCAAATAGTCTGCAACTCATGCTCTTAATTATTCCATTGGCTTTCCCACTAACTATCTAGTTCTTGCAATTACTTTTGGTAGAATTAGACTTTAAAATCTTAAATACCTGAGGAGTTCAGTAAGAATCAGCAACCAGAATAGTTCAGAAAGACCCTGGGGTTGGGGTAAATTTCTACCCTTGGTTCTCACGGTTAGAGTGACTTTGATCATAGGTTAAGTTCCATGTCACTTGTGCTTTTTCTTCCTCTTTCAAATAATGCCAAATACTTTAAAAAAAAAAATCCAATTTAGAATTTCAGGTGTTATTTCCCAAAAGCATGCTTTGGTATCTCAGTCTTTGCTTTTCTCTAAGCACACTACTTATTTTTAGTTTTATATTGCATAATTACAAAATAAAGTTATGAAGTCAGGAAATACTGAAGTAAAGCCATATTACAAAAACAAACCTACTTTAAGATATGTCAGTTGGGAAAAATGTCTAAATAGTATTAAAATGATGCTTTCATTCTCATTGAAAAGAAAACTCAGATACAGATTCACTGTAGTAGACCAGTAATTTACCAGAATATCGAGTAGCATCATGTTAAATAGCATCTAGTTTTGTTATTCCTGCTTTAAGCAGCAGTACTGTGTATTAAATGGAGCACTGGCAGCAGGCCAACTATTAAGTATCAAATCCCTATCCTAAGCTCTATGGATACTTAAACATTACTTATAGCTGTTTTTTTTTTTTTTTAAATAAACGCACATCTGTGCTGTGTTTGAAAACAAACTACCTGTGGATACTATAGCATAACATGCAAGAAGTTAGAAATTAGCCTACAGTGTCTGCCATAGGACTTTGAGATGCTTGGGGAGCACAGTCCATGCTTCTCCATACTACGGGACACAGTGGAGAAAAACAATTGCAAAGTCCAACAACAATGGCATCACATAGACAGGCTATGCCATTATGCCTTGTTTCATAGACTAGAAATGCCCAAGAAAGGCATTTGATATGGAAAAGCCTAACAAAATAACTAAATAAAACCCCATGCACTCTGATAAGTATATTGCATTTACCCCCCTCTCTACTCTCAGCAGTGATATTTCCCATCTCTTTTAACAGATTTAATACTTTTGCAGTCAGAACAAAGTAGATACAAAATTTAATTAGGATAAAATAGAGTTGTGGAGAGTTTTCTAAAGAAGACAGGTTATATCTTACAGCTAGAAAGCATTATAAAGTTGAAGGACTATAAACTTTATTAAAGTTGCAAAATGCCAAATACTACCCTGACTTCAAATGCTTAGATACATATTGCCCCCTAAATATAGAGATTATATATAATTAAAATATAGTTAATTACTAAACATTAAAGGAAGGTTTAAGAAAACAGTAAGAACTCAAAGTGAATAAATACTTTGGATTGACTTATAAACACTGCCAGTGTTTCAGTCAGAGAGTCATTGAGTTGACATACAATTTCATATAATGGACTAGGAAAATGATAACGGAGTCACTGAACGGAACAGTAAGAAAGAAGGACAAATCATTTGTATGACTCATAATGCTTCATGAACATAGGTTAAGTGGTGGTTATACGGGCATTCAGAATGGTCATTCATAAATCTTTGTCAATCGGTGGTAACAGCTAATCTAATAACAAAGCAGATTTACCAAAAATGAGAATTTGGCCCAGTGCGTTTTACCATCCATAAGGTCTCCCAAAGCTGAAGTAAAACTAAAGGGGCCTTTGGTACCCATGGCAGAGAAATTCCTTTCAGGACAGGGCAACCATCTTGGTACTGCAGATTGAGAGAAAGCCTCCCGTGTCATCATGTAGAGGCTTTAGAAGTGTTCCCCAGTGAATGAGTCAGCAGCACACTTAGAATGCAGCCCAGAAAAATATAACCTCAATTGTGTAATGTAACACATAGAGCCTCTTGCTTCAAAATTGTATATAGGTTTTTTCTATGTAAATGGCAAGTCATTGCAAGAAAGAGAATTAGGAAGAAAAAGACAAGACTGAGAAAGAGTTTGTCAGATACTGGCCCTTCAGTGTTACAAAAAGAGCTTTGTAAGGTCATTACCATCTATTCATCCACAAAATAGGATGTGTTAGCATTATCTCAGCCCTTTACCCAGCAGACTAATACAAAGGAAAACTAAACATGCTTAAGCTTCAGCACTACAAATATTTCTCTGTTGGCTCTCATTTTCCTCAGAGAGAAATGGACTTAAGTTAGTCATTATGCATTATGGTCGGTATGTTATACATATTGCCTCTTTGAAAATTCTTTAAACCTGTGGAAAGCAGAAAGATAACCTCTACACATTGATTTTATACATTACTGCGCTGACACAGCATTTTTAACTGCTAGGTATAATGCACCTTCAGATTCCTCTGCCTTGTGTTATTCAATTTTCTGGGTAAGTTAGTATCCTATTGGTTGTAGGACTTAGGCTGGCTAAGAACTTGACACTGATTCTCTCTTGAACCCAAGAGCTTTCTCGGAGCTACACATGAGTCCTGGTCTGTGGTGCATTCCCTCAGCAGTAGGCTTTATTGTGAGTCCAGCTCTCCTCTTTAATAGGTCCCATGTCTCCTGGAGAGCCCCTGCTCCACACCCCACATCCCACCCACCCCACCCTCTCCCACATTTCATACCCATTTGCACATTCTGGATCTGGATTCTCCTAGGTTTAGAAGAGTCATACAAATGGTGTCATCACCGCGGAGGAATGGCGCAGTCCTTGGATAGCAGCATAAGGCCCCTGCTGAAAGTAGTGATGATACCGGGGCATGTGGAAGGAGGGGAATGTCGGGCCGCTCCCCTGCATGGAGCCGGCAATGGCCGACGGGGTCAGAGGCACCCCAAGTCGGCTGTACGGTGGCAAAGAGCCCTGTATAGGGTGAGGAATGGGTGTCGCTATGGATGCTGTGCTGGTGCCGAGAGCAGCGAGGGACTGGGGATGCTGAAATCCAGGAAAAGTGGAAGAAGAAGAGACCCAGGAGCTGAGGGACAAATTATCAGATGTCGTAAAGGCTGACCCTGAAACAAAAAACCACTCATCAGACTAGAAACTCTATTTCAGTGTGCAAATCAAGAATTACATTATCTGTGCAGATTGATTTATTTTTTTAGAATATATAATAGATCTGCAATTTAAAAAGATAAACACGTCAACCATGAGTCAGAACTACCTTTCCAGATAAGAAGATACCATTTATACTATAAGGAAGAGAGAATTTACTAAATAGAAAAAGACTTAACTCATTAGATGGCCTGTATGCTCCTGGAGAATGGTCAAAATACAAGTATTCTGCCTGAAAGGAATAACTGGATTCCCTTTAAAGGAGCTCAGAGGGTACCTGGGTGGCTCAATTGGTTAAGTGTCTAACTCTTGATTTGGGCTCAGGTCATGATCTCACAGTTTGTGACATCAAGCCCCACGTTGGGCTCTGCACTGACAGCGTGGAACCTGCTTGGGATTCTCTCTCTCCTTTTCTCTTTGACTCTCTCTCTCTCAAAATAAACTAAAAAAATTTTTAAAAAACAAAAGGAGCTACAAATAGCTAGTACCTGTCCTAAACTCTATAGCATCCCTATAAAGAAGGCTGGACATAAAACGAGACTCAACAAAGCTACTTGGTTTCTAAAGGCCTTGTGAAAACCCACAAGAATGTTTTTCTTTTTCTAGCTTCTTTTTCTAGTTGCAAGAATAATTTTTCCTACATCACAGCATCCACAAATTTAAACAAAAGTTGACGCTGGATTTGCCAGCTGTATAATTACCAGTAGTTCATTTGGATTTAGTTATAAGAGATGTCCTATGTTTTGACAGCTTATGCTATTCCATAGAAAGGACATAAAAATATGACAAAGGGCTCTCTCCTCACACAAACATCCCTATGCTCAGCGTGAAGCACCGTCTGGTTACTCTTCTCTGGACTCCCAGATGCAGACGGCTCCTCTGTGAGTCTTTGGGACAGAGGAACTTTTCAGTACTCCCCTACTGTCACCGCTGGGGCCACTGCCTCTACATAATGCCCTTCACTAGGAACATTTTCTTTTTAAAAGGGTTTTCCATTTTAGTCATTGGTCCTAATAAGATATTCCTGGAACCTCTTATAAGTGGAACAGATATAGTCCCTGATTTTTGGATGATAAAATTGAGGTTCAGTAAGACTAAAGGATTGCCCCCAAAGTCTAATAGCTCTTTGGTGGTAGATCACAGACAAATAACTCCTGAGCCCTGACTCAGAGGCTGGGTGTCCTTTCACTAGAAAACAAACCACAGGAAACCATCAGGCAGAACAATCACTTAAGCCTCAGAGGCAGGGGCCCCTGGGTGGCTCAGACGGTTAAGCATCTGACTTTGGCTCAGGTCCTGATCTCGCAGTTCTTGAGTTCGAGCCCCGCGTCCGGCTCTGTGTTGACAGCTCAGAGCCTGGAGCCTGCTTCAGATGCTGTGTCTCCCTCGCTGTCTGCCCCTCCCCCGCTCACACTCTGTCTGTCTCTCTCAAAAATAAATAAACATTAAAAAAATTAAACAAACGAACAAAAAGACTCAGAGGCAAAATAATGACCTGTATGAAAATCAGGCTCCAGGGCTGCCCTTTCCTCAAGAGACTCCTGAAATACTTTTGGGGCAGACTGCACGCTGAGGACTAGGAGTCTCATCACCTACCTGCCTCTTCCTCATTCTGGGTGCTCTTGCTCTTACGTAGCCCGGAAGCTGTCTTACCTCGATTCTGTGTTGTCTGAACCTCATCCCCCAGCACATCATCTTCTCCTCCATAGGTACGGATGGGTGAGCGGGCATAGGAATGCTTTTGGATCAGGCTCTCCACACTTTCCCTAGGTTAGAGAATAACAGATCCTAAATTAACTAAAAAGTATTCAGAGATGGAGACGGGTCTTAAAGATAATTTACTAGTCAGTAAAACTATCTTCTCAGCCAAAAGACCCCCCGCTTCAAGAAAGACGACATTCAAAACGTGTGTTTGTGCCACTGTAGACTGCTTGGAAACATGACATCAGGCATATAAATACAAGCAACCATAACTGCATAGGATAGGAACAATCCCCTGAAATTCTATAAGATGAAGGACAAAGAGGTGAACAAGAACCTATGACACCAGATTATAGGAATGTAGAGTTTAATGAATGAAAAATGAGGAGTTGCAATGAATCTCTGACTTCATCGGCTAATGAACATAAAGCAAATACTCAACTGATATGAACTGCACTTATTCAACATCTGATGAAATGCTGGCCAGAAGTTCAGAATATCACTAGTCACGAAAAGACTCAATACTCACTAATAAATCCAGTAAATACACAGATTATATGACAATATGGGTAGTTTGGATAATGGACTATTTGAGATTCCTGTTTCTTTAAGATGGAAAATTATAGAAAACCTGTGAAGGACACATAAAATGGCCATTAGGAAATTGAGGCCCCCAAGTAAATTGGTCCATTGACTTTGAAAGTAGTCTTCCTGTTGAAACATAGTCTATCAACTAAAGAATGCAATTAATTTTAAAAGCAAGAATTATTTTGGTATTGACCCATTTGACTTGCTGCACTTGCTGCTGTTAAAAAAAAAAAAAAAAGTCAGCAAGAATTTAGCCAAAGAGGGGCTCCTGGGTGGCTCAGTCGGTTGAGCATTGACTTCAGCTCAGGTCATGATCTAGCAGTTCATGAGTTCGAGTGTCATGTTGGGCTCTGTGCTAACAGCTCAGAGCCTGGAGCCTGCTTCAGACTCTAGGTCTCCCTCTCTCTTTGCCCCTCCCCTGCTCATGCTCTGTCTCTCTCTCTCTCTCAAAAATAAATAAACATTGGGGGCGCCTGGGTGGCGCTGTCGGTTAAGCGTCCGACTTCAGCCAGGTCACGATCTCGCGGTCTGTGAGTTCGAGCCCCGCGTCAGGCTCTGGGCTGATGGCTCGGAGCCTGGAGCCTGTTTCCGATTCTGTGTCTCCCTCTTTCTCTGCCCCTCCCCCGTTCATGCTCTGTCTCTCTCTGTCCCAAAAATAAATAAAAAACGTTGAAAAAAATAAATAAATAAATAAATAAACATTAAAAAAAATTTTAAATAAAAAAAGAATTTAGCCAAAGAATTTTTTGCCGGAAATGGAAGTTCATAACAGGTAGCTTACACAGTATACAACTCCAGAATAGCTGTAGCCTAAAGACCAACACTGCATTAACCATCAAAGGACAAAAGAAGAATTAGAAAATTGAAGAAATTGTGTTGAATTAAGAACAAATCAAACACCAAATTTCACATTGAGGGGACAAGGAAAGCAAATAGAATGTCATAATAACTTTCAAAATGTAGTACTTGTCAACATTTCACATAGATATACAGACTTGACTGCTAAAAAAAATATTGACTTATAGTGAATTTGGCCTTCTAAAAAACTTCTATACTCAGAGTTTCATGAAAGCGTTTTGTCAGATTATGTAGCTTGCAAATGAGGATTTAAAAGCAAGCCTAAAAGAAAAGTTAATTCTAGCAACTATCCAGTTACATCTTTGTTTCCAAAAAGTTTTAAAATAAGCATATAGTACCAACCTCAGGCAGTCACAATGACTGGGATCTATACCCAATAGATTCACATACAGATATTTTAAAAAGTGAAACCATTCCATATTTATTGCAATGGAATGAACTCCAAGATATAGTAAGTGAAAAAGTTAACTACAGAAAAAATGTATAAAGTATGCTACCATTTGTGAATTTAATTTTTTTTAAGTTTGTTTATTTATTTTGAGAGAGAATCAGTGAGAGAGAGCATGCATGAGCAGGGGAGGGACAAAGAGAGTGAGAGAGAATCCCAAGCAGGCTCCACACTGCCAGCATGGACCCCAATGTGGGGCTCAAACCCATGAACCATGAGATCATGATCTGAGCCTAAATTAAGAGTTGGATGCTTCATTGACTGAGCCACCCAGGCGCCCCACCATTTGTGAATTTAAAACAGGGAATATATATGTTTGCATATGCCTATATATACATAATATATGGAAATAATATTTCCAGAATGATCCAGTTTCAGAACAGGAAACTGCCTAGAATAGGTTGTCTCTGTAGGGTGGAACCAGGGACCTGAGGGACTGGAGCAATGATTCCCAACTTTGTCTTGATTTTCAAACTTGTCACAGATCCATTTGAGACACGTGGAGCTCTTAAAAAAGAAAAATTACATTGAGGTATAACTAATATACAACAAGTAGCACATATTTAAAGTGTACAATTTGACCACTTCGGGCTGATGTGACCATGATACCACTACTACAAGTAAGATAAACTACCTAACACCTACAAAAGTTTCCTCATGCCCCTCATGCTCCCTGGTCCCCATCCCAACAAGTTTTGCCAAGGAAACCACTAATATGACTTCTGTCCCTACAGATTAGTTTGCATTTTCTAAAATCATATAAAATGAAATCATATCTCATGTTTCTTTTTTTATCTGGCTTCTTTCCACTCAACATAATTACTTTGAGATTCGTCATTTTGGAGCATATATCAATGGTTCATTCTTATTCTGAGTAGCATTCTGTTTTCCAAGCCATAGTGTATACTATAGTTTACCTATTCACCTTTTGATCTATATTTGCCTTGTTTCCAATCACTGACCGTTACACATGAAGCTGCTACCCATATTCATGTGTACTTTTTTTTAAAAAGGACATATGCTTTCACATCTCTTTTTTTCTTTGCAGAAATATTTTTAGTTACAAATTCAAAACCATCAGATTATCTGTTTCTTCTTGAATGAGTTTTGGTAGTTTTTGTCTTCAAAGAATTTGTCCATCTCATCTAAATTATTGAACTTATAAGTGTTCATAATATTGCTTTTTTATCCCTCCTTCTGGTATCTGTAGAATCTGTAGTGATGTTACTCCTCTTATTCCTGACAATGGTAATTTGTGTTTTCTCCCTTTGTTTCCTAATCAGTTTGGCTCCAGGATCATCAGTTTTATTAATCTTCTTTGCTTTTGGTCTCACTGATTTTCTCTATTGTTTTCCTGTTTTCTATTTCACTTATTTCTACTCTGATATTTATTATTTCCTGTCTTCCACTTACTTTGGGTTCAATTTGCTCTTCTTTCCCTAGTTCCTTGAGATGGAAGCTGAAGTCATTGATTTGAGACCTTTGTTCACTTCTAAAGTGGGAATGTAGCCTATAAATTTCCTGTTTTAGCAGCATCCTACAAAGTTTTGTGGGCTGTATTTTCATTTTCATTCATTTCAAGACATTTTCTTTTTTTTTTTTTAATTTTTAAAATATGTTTATTTATTTTAGAGAGTGAGAGAGAAAGCCTGAGTAGGGATGTGGGGAGGGCAGGCAGAGAGAGAGAGAGAGACACAGAATTTGAAGCAGGCTCTAGGCTCTAAGCTGTCAGCACAGAGCATGCACAATGTGCAGCTTAAACTCCCAAGGTGCGAGATCATGACCTGAGCCCAACTCAAACACTTAACCAACTGAGCCACCCAGGAGGCCCAGCTCAAGATATTTTCTAATTTCCTTTTTGGTATCTCCCATGATCCTTGGGTTATTTAGACATATGTTATTTAGTTTCTAAATGTTTGGGAATCTTCTAGTTATCTTTCTGCTATTGCTTTCTAATAAAATTCCATTGTGGTCAGAGAACATACTTTGTATGGTGACTTGAATGCCTTTAAATTTATCGGGACCCTCTTTTTGTGGCACAGAGTATGGCCTATCTTAGTAAATGCTCTGTGTGCACTTGAAAAGAAAGTATATTCTGCTGATAGAGAATGGAGCATTTTATAAATGTCACTTGGGTGAAGGTGGTTAACAAAATTGCTCAAATCTTCTGTATCTTTACTCATTTTCTGTCTACTCATACTACCAGTTTTTGAAAGAGGGGCAGTGAAATCTACAACTATAATTGTGTATTATTCTATTTCTCCTTACAATTCTATCAGTTTTACTTCATGTACAACACTTTGAAGATCTCCTAGGCACATAAATATGTAGGATTGCATGTTTTTCCCATGAATTAAAACCTTTACAGGCGTACCTCAGAGATACTGTAGACTCGGTTCCAGAACACCCACAATAAGGCAAATACTGCAATAAAGTCAAATGAATTTTTTGGTTTCCTAGTGCATATAAAAGTTATGTTTACACTACACTGTAGTCTATCAAGTGTGCAATAGCATTATGTCTAAAGAAAATAATATATATACCTTAACTAAAAAATATTTCATTTTTTAAAAATGCTAACCATCATCTGAGCTTTCAGCAAGCCAATCTTTTTGCTTTTCAGGGTGGTGGTTGCTAAAGGTTGGCATGATTATGACAATTTCTTAAAATAAGGCAACAGTGAAGTTTGCCACATAGATTGACTCCTCCTTTCACAAATGATTTCTCTGTAGCATGTGATGCTATTTGATAGCATTTTACCCATGGTGGAATTTATTTCAAAATTGGAATCAATACTCTCAAACCCTTACTGATGCTCTATCAACTAAGTTTATAATATTCTGAATCCTTTGTTGTCATTTTAACAATCTTCACAGCATCTTCAGCAGAAGTAAATTCCATTTCAAGAAACCACTTTCTCTGATCATTCATAAGAAGCACCTCTCATCTGTTAAAGTTTTATCATGAGATTGCAGCAATTCAGTCATATCCTCAGGCTCCACTTCTAAATCTAGTCCTCTTGCTATTTCCACCACATTAGCAATTACTTCCTCCACTGAAGTCTTGAATCTTCAACTTGCAAAAAATGCAGTATTCACAAATCACAATAAAGTGACATGCAATAAAATGTGGTATGCCTACATCAGTATGAAATGATCTAATTTATCCACGGTAAATTCTTTGCTCTGAAATCTGTGATACTGATGTAGTCACTCCAGTTTTCTTTTGATTGGTGTTAATATAGGTATATTCTTTCCATTGCTTTACTTTCAACTTGTGTCTTTATATATAAAGCACATTTTTTATATGGCAGCATATATTTGGATTTTGCTTTTTAATCCAAACTGATAATCTCTCCCTTTTAATTGAGGTATTTAGTGCATTTATATTTAATGTGATTATAAATATGTTTAGGTTGAAGTCTATCATCTTTATCACCTATTTGCATCCTACCTTCTCATATGCTATTTACCTTTTCCTTTTTTTTTTTTTTTTGCCTTCTTTTAGGTTGTTTCTTATTATTTCATTTCATCTCCTTTGTTGGTTTATTAGCTATAACTTACTTATGTTATTTTAGTGGTTGATTTAGTACTTATAGTAAATATTTTTTACTACAACCTTCTAGGCAACTTGAAGTACACTGTAAGACTTACAATAATATATTTCCATTTCTCCATCTTTTGTGCCATTCTTGTCAAACCTTTTACTTTTACATAAATCCTACATTATATTATTATGGTTAATTTAAACAGTTATTTTTTAAGAGATGTAAATAATATGGGAAAAATTGATCTACTTATCCTTATAGCTACCATTCCCACTGCTCTTCATTTCTCTGTATTGATCCAGATTGACACCTAATCTTCCTTTTACCTGAAGAACTTCTTTTAACATATCTGTAGTACAGTTTGATGATGGTGAATTCTTTCAGGTTTTGTATACCTGAAAAATGTCTTCATTTTATTCTTTTTTTTTTTTAAGTTATTTTTGCAGAGTGTAAAATTCTAGGTTGACACATACGTCAAAAATGGTGCTCTACCATCTCATTTACTTTGTTGTCTGACAAGAAATCTACTCTCACCTTATGTTTAATGTAATATGTCTTTAATGTAATATGTCTTTAATTCCCTGGCTTGCTTTCAATTTTTATCTCTTCATCACACTTCTGAGCAATGTGATTATGATGTGCCCTCCCTCATGTTATTTCTTCAAGTTTTTGAGATTGAGTTTGTTGGGCTTCTTTGGATGGTGTTTCCAGTTGTCATTAAATTCTCATTAAACTTGGAAACATTCTGGTTATTATTTCTTAAACATAATTCTTCTCCTATCCCTCAACTCCCATCTACCTTTCAGGGACTCCAATTATGCATATATTAGAAAATGCACTTCATTTTTAAAAGTTTCTCTTTGTTCTCTACGTTTAATTTTGGATTGTTTCTATTGCTGTGTCTTCAAATTTACCAGTCTTTTCATCTGCAATGTCTACTCTGTCATTAATCCCATCCAGTGGGATTAATACATTTTATACATTAGATACATTGTAGTTTTCATCTTTAGAGTTTTGATTTGAATCTCTTGGACACCTCCCATGTCTGTATTTAGTTTTTTGAATATATAAAATAGTTATAATAATTGTTTTAATGTCTTTGTCTAGTAATTATAATATTTGTGTCAGTTTTATTTTCAACTGATAAATTTATAACCACATTATTGGTCATATTTTCCTTGCATATTTCTTTGCATTTCTGATAATTTTTTATTGGATGCCAGACTATGAATTTTATCTTGTTGGGTGCTGGGTGTTTTTGTATTTCTATAAATATTACTGAGTTTTGTTCTGGAATATAATTAAGTTACTCGGAAATAATTTGATCCTTTTGGGTCTTGCTTTCAAGATATCTGAGGGAAGACTGGAACACTGTTTAGTCTAGGATTAAATTTTCCTCACTACTGACGCAAAACCTTTCTGAGAATTCTATCAAATGCCCTGCAAATCACAAGGTTTTCTAGTCCACCCGTTAGATGCTATTCCCACCCTTGTATAAATACTAGGCAGTGTTTCCTCTAATCTTTTCAAGTATTTTCTTTTTTCTTTTTAATATAATTTATTGTCAAATTGGCTTACATACAACACCCAGTGCTCATCCCAACAAGTGCCCTCCTCAATGCCCATCACCCATTTTCCCTATCCCCCCACCCCGTTCACCCTCAGTTTGTTCTCTCTCTGTATTTAAGAATCTCCTGTGGTTTGCCTCCCTCCCTCCCTCTCTGTAACTATTTTTTTCCCCTTCTCTTCTCTCATGGTCTTCTGTTAAGTTTCTCAAGATTCACATATGAATGAAAACATATAATATCTGTCCTCTCTGACTGACTTATTTCACTCAGCATAATACTACTCCAGTTCCATCCATGTTGCCGCAAATGGCATGATTTCATTCTTTCTCATTTCCAGGTAGTATTCTATTGTATATATAAACCACATCTTCTTTATCCATTCATCAGTTGATGGACATTTAGGCTCTTTTATAAATTGGCTATTTATAGTGCTGGCTATTTATTGTTGATAGTGCTGCTATAAACATTGGGGTACATGTGCCCCTATGAATCAGCACTCCTGTATCCCTTGGGTAAATTCCTAGTTGTAGGGTAGTTCTATTTTTTTAATTTTTTTTTGATGAAGTTCTATTTTTTAATTTTTTTTGATGAAGTTCTATTTTTTAATTTTTTTTGATGAACCCCTACACTGTTTTCCAGAGTGGCTGCACTAGTTTGCATTCCCACCAACAGTGCCTTTTCAGATTTTCTACTCCCAGCCTCTGGTAGTTTCCTCAGATGCATATGCTAATCAGATCTCAGCTGAACACTCAAGAGGGATCCCAAGGGATCCCCTGAAGATCTCTGCAGTTCTCCTATCCTATAATCTATCCTGTGGATTCTCAATGTTTTAGTCTTATCAGACTCTAAGCTCCTACTGCTAACCTCAGGAAATCTGCCAAGCTCTGCCTGTATTCTCCATCCTTGTGCCATGACCTAGATACTCTCTTAGACTATAAAGCTGGTGCCATCAGAGGGCTTACCTCATTTAATTCCCATCCCTTGGGGATTACTGTCTTTTGTTGCCTAATGTCCAATGTCATAAAAAATGTTTCATATATTTCATGTGTTTCTTATTTAAGGCAAGAGAGTATACTTGCTACTTTACCTGAAGCAAAGTCCCCCCAGGGGATCTTCTGAAAATTCCAAATCCCAGGCCACACACACAGACTAAGTAAACCACAATCTCTTGGGGTGGGACCCAGACTACAGTAATTGTCAAAGCTCCCCAAGTGACTCCAATGGGCACACAAGTTCAGGAACAGAAGAGTGGTATGTGATGGATGCTTTTTGCCATATACTCCTCTGTACCATTTGAACTTTGGGCATATGTATTGTTTACTCAAAATTAATAGAAATTATAAAAATATCATGAAAATACTACCCTGCCAATGAACAAAAAGAACTGCCGAACTAACATCAATACTTGGTAGATTTACTATAATGAATTGATAAAAATTGTCATTAACATGCTGATTTTTTAATATAGTAAATGCACTGAAGGTAGAGAGTAGTATATTGGAAATGTCATGGGCTTTAAAATCATTTATCAAATGGATGAATGGAGAGATGAGTAGGTGGACCACCTAGAACTATTTTTACATTCTAGTTTTGTTACTTCCTTAACCTCTCTTCATCTGTAAATTGAGAAGAATACTAGCCTTACAGGGCCACTAATCCAGCCAAAAAATATTTATCGAGTACTTATTATGAACAAGGCACTATTCTATAGCAGTAAGCAAACATAAAAATCCCTAACAGGGAAGGAGGCTCAAGAGGAGAGAGAGAGAGAGACTTTAAGAAAAATATGAAGCACATTAGATAATGATAATAGTGCTATGGAAGAATAAAGCAGGGACTAGTGCTAAGAATGGTAACTATGGGGATTAAATATGATAAGGTATTTGCACCGGCCAAAACGGTGTCTGGCACATAGGAGGTACGTAGTAACCTATAAAAGTATACCTAAAGCAGGTAAAATATTTTATTTTCTTAGATTATATTTTTCTCCAATTTATCTACCCATCTGAATCATCTTAATTCAGAGCAATGAGATCCAAATTAGAGGATTCTTCTTGTTGACAGAACATTAAAGTCAGCAGAGAACTTGACTAGAGTGTTATTTGCAGTATTTAAAAAAAAAAATTAATGTTTTATTTATTTTTGAGAGACAGAGTGCAACCAGGGGAGGAACAGAGAGAGAGGAAGACACAGAATCTGAAACAGGTTTCAGGCTCTGAGCTGTCAGCACACAGCCCGACGTGGAGCTCAAACCCACAAACCGTGAGATCATGACCTGAGCCGATGTCGGATGCTTAACCCACTGAGCCACCCCGGCGCCCCTATCTGAAGTTCTTCTATAAAATTATACCTATCATAAAAGGTAAAATGTTAAGCTTAAGTGAGTCCATATCGCTTGTTTAAAAGTGTAACCTATTTTTAAAAATCTCTTGTACAGACCTGTTTAAGCCTCTGAGTTAGACTTGTTGAAATGAAAATAGTTTATCATGTACTAAGAGGCACCAGTAAATATATTAAATGCAGAAGTTAATAGAAAAGGATAATTTGGCAGGACAGGGACCCTAATTAACCAATTTCCCAACTGTCACATATTTTAACTTTTATATGTCCACACTCTGGTAACGTTGGACCCCCACAACCTTAACAGCAGATGTCACTTACTCGAGGACTTATTTTACTACAATATTAGAGAGTTACTGTCTTTTGGGGTAACCTGGGCCATTAAGAAAATAGTCAAGTAAGCTTAGCAATCCTTAAAATTAAAACTATAACATACATTCAAGCTGATGTCCTTTTAGTCTGAGCCATGTGTCATACAGTTAATATTTAAAATGAACATAGGTGGTTATTTTCACCAAGGAACTTGCTTCAAATACCCTAGAAAACATTTTCTCTTTGTGTAGTTAAAAGGAATGGCCATCAATAGGCCCATTATGGATGGTATATCTCTGAGGTATATTCCTCTCCCCATCCTATGCATATAAGCTGTTCTATCCAAGCATTTAAATTCAAAAACAAAATGCAGTATTTGTTTCTCTAAAAATATCCTTGCATAAAATCACTTAAACATCTTTCACATACACAACCTGATAAATCATTTCCCAAATAACATAATGAGTCACTGCCTTATAAAACACCTTGCTTTTCTATAAGAAGAACAATATATTCACTTTGTCCTTGGTAGATCACTAGTATCATTACTTATTTTCATCTCTAGGAGGGAGAAGAAAAAAGGATTTTATCGAAGTGATTTACTTGTGTCAGGCCTGGAAGTGAATGAAAGCAATAGCAGGTCTTATATAAAGGGTGCCATAATTGAATTATTGCCTTTTAAGTGATTGAAAACAGTGGTGCAATATCAGGGCCATCTCTTCGAAGATGTTACAAAGAGTAGACAGCCCCCATTCTTTATATCTAATCCCTGTTTCTAGCAGAATGAAAAGTGCAAAGAACCTGTTTAGGCCTAGAAGCCCTATTGCAAGGACTTCTAAAATACTGTACCCTGAAAAATAAGGGATGACTCACCTAATGGGTTAAGTGATTTAGATATCACAAGCTACGAGTGTCTTGTAATGCTCAGTTCTCTTATAGCCTAAAGAAAGAGACTGTAACTTTAGTAGGCTTCCTTTGGATCTAGTAGATAAATAAAATGGGTACCTTTACTGAAGTATCATTACCGGCCTTTCTAAAAATCTAACATTAAATTATTTTTCTAGGTAAGAGAAATACATTATCACTTTAGGTATCTCTAAAAGATCCCTTTTGACTATAATGTAACCATCAATCCCAAGAATAATATACATGTGAGAGGCACTATCATAGCCAGAAGGTGGGCAAGATAAAGGGTAGCTACAACGATGATGTTGATATCCTGCCAAAATGTTTGGACCTGTTTGAAGTCACTGTTCAAACCCCAAACAAGCAAAACCAAAGCACTCTATGAGTATTGGAACTGACTGCCCATCATCTACCTCTGAAACTAGAGTGCAAATTTCTCAAGGTTCAAAAAGCAAAACCTTCCTTTTTCCCTCACATTCTCCTTTGCACCACCACTATACTTAATATATTATTCTTTTACTGTACTTTCTAGATTGATCACAATCATGTGCGTGCATGACTATCTCTACTACTGCACCGCTGGCCCTTGAACAAAGAGAGAATAATACTTAATCTAGTCAGTGGTTCTCAAATTTTAGTGTGTATTATGAACTGAATGTCTGTGTCCCCCCGAAAATTCACCTGTTGACATCTTAACTCCCAATTTGACGGAATTAGGAGGTGGGGCTTTCTGTGGCTTTCTGCTTTTCAGTCATGTGAGGACACACTGAGAAGATGGCTATGGCTGCTGACCCAGAGACCATACCTAGAGAACCACTGCCCTAATGTGGTGGTTACAAGTATGCTTGGTGGGAACCTGCTTAGCTTGAATCCTAGCTCTGCCACTTGCTAGCTGTGTGCTTGTGGGCAAATTACTTCACTTCTCCACACCTCAGTTTCCTCATCTGTAAAATGAGAATATTAATATGGTCTAGCTCTTAAGGTTATTATTAAGATTCAATGATTTAATACACATAGAGAACTTACATTGGTACCTGGGATATAATAAGAATTCAATAAATGTTTACAGATAAAAATAAATTCTTGTTGTTATTATTGGGTATCAAGATTGTGTGTTCCTAAAGCTGGTTACAGAGTCATAATCATTTTAGATGAAGTTAGGACTTCCAGTAGCTATAACTTGCCATGCTTCATTGAAGCCATCCTACACTATACATGTCAGGGAGAAAATTAAATATTATTTCAATTTATATTCTAACTTTCTCTCCTAAATACACACCTGGAAAAAAACTATGTTTAGGGAGAAAATGTCAAGTCCACTAAAATCAATTCCAATCTCTAAGAAATAAAATATTTAAAGTTGTTCTTGCTCCTCAATTTGTTCAAGCTTATATCGTCTTCCTGAGCCTTTGTAAATAAGTCCTTGTCACAAAGATTTTCCCAAAGATTTATGCAGATAATGTTATAAATTACTGGAAGACAATCTATCATCAATATCTGTAGCTTCCACAAAGTACTTAATAAATGAGAACTTTACATAATATAATTTAAGATGTATTATAAATCGTTAATTTTAATTTGAGAACTGAAATGTATAATACAATCCATTTTGGAAAAACAAAATAACTTTAATTTTTTAAAAAGCTTTTAGACTCCAGTTTATGATTATTTATTTCACTTAATCCTACTGGTTTTTCTTTTCAGTGGTAATATGCATTTCTGTTTTTATATCATCATTAGCAACTTAAGTAAGTAAACTGGACCAATGAAAAAACCCCCAAAACTATTATGCTTAGTTTCTAAGTCTTACGGCTGTGACAACTAGAAGAAAGGTCTCAAGCAAAGTACAGATCACTCAGCCTCTAAATAAACATTAGTAAATTGTGAGGCAGGGAACAAATATCCTTCATACACAGATACAAAATCACAAGCAGGTAAAAAACGAGGACAATTCACAACTAAATGCCAATTGTGAATAACTCTGCGACTCTAACTACCTGAGTCACGGGTTTAACACTGCTTTATAAAAGAAATGCTTTCTCTTAGAAACTGTGGATAAATGAGTTAACGTTTTAAGGACAGAAACACCGCTTGATAGTTAGAGGAATTCTGTGGTAACTAGAAATTGAAAAAAATTAATTCTGTTAAAAGCCATCCCTTTTTTTTTAAATTTTTTAATGTTTATTTATTTTTGAGAGAGACAGAGACAGAATGTGAGTGGGTTAGGGGCAGAGAGAGAGGGAGACACAGAATCTGAAGCAGGCTCCAGGCTCTGAGCTGTCAGCACAGAGCCTGATGCGGGGCTCGAACTCACAAGCTGTGAGATCATGACCTGAGCTGAAGTCAGACGCTCAACCGACTGAGCCACCCAGGCACCCCCATCCCTTCCTTTTTGAGATTGTTGTCAACAGATTATTTTACTTTATTCAACTAAGAGATTTTATTTGAAAGCAGACTTTAATCCAGTCACCAAAGAAAATCGCTTTCCTTTTATGCATTCAGGCTCTTCTACTAAGTCTCCTCATTGGAGATGACTTTTTTGTTTGTCTTAAATTCAAGTTAGTTAACATGCAAGTGTAGTCTTGGCTTCAGGAATAGAACCCAGTGATTCATCACTTATGTATAACACCCAGTGCTCATCCCAACAAGAGCTCTCCTTAATGCCCATCACAAATTTAGCCCATCCCCCCACCCACTTCCCAGCAACCCTCAGTTTGTTTTCCGTATTTAAGAGTCTCTTATAGTTTGCCTCCCGGTTTTTATCTTCTTTTTCCTTCCCTTCCCCTAAGATCATCTGTTGTGTTTCTTAAATTCCACATATGAGTGAAATCATATAACTGTTTCTTTCCTATGAAGCTGTGTGATCAGATTCCTCTGTATCTGGGCTTTGATTCCTTCTACAAAATGAGGGGGTCGTAGGGAACGAGGAGGCTGGATTAGATGATCTCTAAGATTCATATGGCTCTAACAATTTATGAATCCTTAAATATGTAAAAAGGAAAAATTAAAAACAGCCATTTTGAAAAAGTCCATTAGTTGTAAAGAACCCTGGGTTCTAACCCCAGATCTTCTACTAACTAACTGTGTGACCTGAGCAAATCACTTGCAGGCTCTGGGCCCTCGTCGCTTCATTGGTGTAATGACAGATTAATTGGATGGCTCCCCAAATCATTCCAGCCCCAAAATACACACTTCCTAGAAAGCTAGGTTTAAGGTGGTTTTTTTTGGAAGTTCAACTGCAAAATGTCATGGCACACAGGTATGAATACAATTTAAAATATTTTTCTCATGTTTTATTCTGTGTTTAAGAAAGAATGAACTATATACCAATAATTAAAAATAAAGTCATTTTCATTTATAGAAGATTGGAGTATCATATGTTGTTCAACAGTCTCAGAGATAAAATTCAATTTTTAACTCTTTGATTTCTGTCTCTTCATTCTGAGCAACGTCATATTCCTGGGGCCTGTCCCTCTATGCAGAGGTGATACAGAGGTCCTCTGTCCTCCCCTACTGCAGAAGCCCTGGCCTGCTCTGTGGCTCCTGTGACTGAAAGTGGGCCCCAGGGGAACAGTGAAGGTCGCTGGGAGCAGGGGCAGATCCAAAGGGCAGAGACTATTGTTATTAGCTTTTGCCATTTACTATTTTTAGCATGTTTATTTGCAAGTATCTTGATATGCCGCTGCCGTCAATATCCAAGGAGGGTTTTTTGGATTTGTTTTGTTTTAGCAGGCTTCATTAAAATTCTGTTTCAGTTTTACTTCATTACAGACACTCTGGAGTGTGCCTTTTAAGAGTGTCCATAAGACTCAGGGATAGTTGTACTCGTGAAAGATTAAGGGAATTAGCAAACTTTATGAGCCATAACCAATTCTCTATTCAACTCAGCTGAAGTTTAATCTATTTATTTTCTTAGCTAGTATAGTCCCGTTCTCCCAATATACATATTTCTCTCCTTTGCCTAAATCTATTCTGTTGGTGTTCTCTAAAGACAGGATATGAGAGTGATATGAGAACTTACGTTGTTGGCTATCTGGGTAACAGCTATTAGGCTGAAGTAACCACTTCCAAAATGCCTGACTGCAGGAGCCCTGACTGTCACAGTTTTCTTTTTTCCAAAGCTAGCCCAAATGCTTAGAAGAAAGCCCACATACCAGCAGATATCCTAAGTAGGGGAAAGTGAAGACAAAGAGGAAACATGAACTAATTGCACAAAAGTATACTGCATTAGTCTTGTTCTAGACCAATCCTCAAGAAAAAGATAACTATTACATCCAAAATTCAAAGGTAGCGGAGGATTTTTAAAGAAATACTTCTACTATCCGACATCTGGAAAGAGTACGGAGCATGACATCCATTCCGCTCTACCACTGAGTCCGTCAAAACGGTGTGAGTGCCAGCTGTCTGGAGGGGACCCAGGATGTAGACACAGTCCTCACATTTCACTTCACCCGCGGATTGCCACCTCTCCGACTCTACAGTTATCAGCACTGCTTTTAATTCAAAAAGGATTCCACCGGGAAGCTTACAAGAATTCAGTGTAGGGAGAGTCTTGGATTATACACCAACGACTACTCCCGATAAGGAAGCATGAAGTACAAGAGGAGCAAATGAGTAAAGTTTCAAAGGACTGATACCACCTTCTTTCTGTTCCTTAACAACATCTATGAGTGAAGGAAACAGGGACACAAGTCCAGATAACCCTCTTCTGGGAAGTAGGGATGCCCCTCTGTCTTTTGATCAAGGACAATTAACAACAAAGGAAAAAGAAGGAAATCTTTTGGTCATTCCAGAAAAAAAGACTAAGTCATTTAAATGGACAGGAATATTAGATGGCCATGAGACTGTGAAAGTGACATTTTATATCAGGAGACAATAACAGCATAATTAAGATATGACAGGAAAGAAATGTGAGGCAAGGATTACCTACCAAATCAAACCGACTTTCACAAATAAAGGCCACACACTGTAATGTGCATGCAAAAGACAAGGAATATTGGCCCCACGAGCCTTTCTAGAGGAATCTAGTGGGAAAAAAGAGCTTCAGACAATCAAAATGACTGGGAAACACTGATATAAGATATATCAGTGGGCATTAAATCTATATTTACTTGAAGAACTAAGGTTAAGCCATAAAAAAGAATACGGGGGTGACTGGGTGGCTCAGTCGGTTAAGCATCTGACTTCAGCCCAGGTCATGATCTCATGGTTTGTGAGTGCAAGCCCTGCACTGGGCTCTGTGCTGACAGCTCAGGGCCTAGAGCCTACTTCAGATTCTGTGTCTCCTTCGCTTTCTGCTCCTCCCCTGCTCGTTCTCTCTCTCTCTCAAAAATAAATAAACTTAAAAAAATTTTAAAAATAAAAATAAATTTTAAAAATCTTTAATAAGTAAATAAAAAAGAATACATTGTGTAATGAATATATACTCTGACAAGGTAAATCAAGTATAATTCTCAAGAATGGGAGGAGAATGGGGAGGGAAGATGCTAAGTAGAATAAGTTTTAATTATTTATTAACTGAGATTAAAGGAATATTACTTCCAATGCTTAAAAATAGAGAAAATGAGGGGAAAAAATAAGTTACTAGTTAATTTCAATACTGCTTACAGTAGGGGACCTAGAGAAAATTAGAAAGGGGAGACTAGGAATTTTTTAAAAATATTAGTGTACAGGAAGACAAAATAAGAGCACAAACCTTCATAGTTATCAAAAAATTATAAAAAAGAAAGGTTGCTAATAAAATAGACCACATAGTAAAAGATTATTCACATAAAAGCCTCATTTATCTATTTAAATATAACAAAGCAATACAACTGAACTGAACTCCAATGTATTAATATGTATATCACATATATATTTTATACTCACATAGTATAGAGGTAGAAAATGTGTAGAGTATGTTAATATTTAAGAAAAGAAGGAAGTCAGGGCACCTGGGTGGCTTAGTCAGTTAAGCGTCTGACTCTCAATTTCGGCTCAGGTCATGATCTCACGGTTCCTGAGGTCAAGCCCTGGGTCAGGTTCTGCACTGACAGGGCAGAGCCTGCTTGGGATTCTGTCTCTCCCTCTCTCTCTGCCCCTCCCTTTCTCTCTCTCTCTCAAAATAAATATATAAACTTTAAACAAAAAAGAAAAAGAGGAAAAAATATAAATATGTATCTTCTTATAGTAAAAAACACAAAAAACAGTGCTTTTTTTTTTAATGGTTACTTATAGTAGAAGGAAATAGGGTGGAAAGGATAGGATAGAATCTTGACACCTCTGAATAAGCCACATTCTGTAGATCTGTCTTGAAACTACGTAAATCATTTACTAAGTAATCGTGTAAGAAAATTACATTTTTAATTAAAAAAAACCCAGAAAATACAATAAAACAAACGAACCTAAATGTGTATCATTGGGTAGTAAGCATAACTACATAGAGGAATGATTCCAAGTGACTTCAAAATACTCTAGTAGTAAAATACGGAAAAGAAACTAAGCAAACAAGCTAAAAACAAACACCCGAGTAGAATCTACACTAAGGACACAAAGACCCACAACAAGAATTTTAGCTATTTTTAGGTGCCATGTTGTTGGAGGTATGTGATATGTGTATTGTGAGATCGCTGTGTATCTACACACTGTGAGATAAAGCACATGAGTAATGACAGAACAGTCTATCATTTCCCTCGTTAGTGAGAACTGGATTCTCAGCATGAGAGAAAAGATACAGGTGTAAGGTCAAAGAAGTTAACTAAAGCCTCATCACCCTGAATTTAAATGGAAAGTATTTGTTTGAACTCATGGTGGATTTTATCTTTTTTTTTTTTTTTAACATTCATTCATTTTCGAGAGACCGAGTGTGAGTGAGGGAGGGGCAGAGAGAGAGGGAAGACACAGAATCTGAAGCAGGCTCCAGGCTCCCCACTGTCAGCACAGAGCCTGATGTGGGGCTCAAGCCCACAAACTGTGAGATCATGACCTGAGCCGAAGTCGGGTGCTTAACCGACAGCCATCCAGGCGCTCTATGATTTTATCTTTAATGCCCACATGTGTGTGCACACACCCTTCAAACTGAAAGCATAAGTGGAAAGGTGGAGGCTCACATTTTACTTATTTGAAGTTTGAGTACCTGATTCTTACACATTTCAAATACATCATTTTGCCATTTTAAAATGTGAGTCTGAAAAATATTCAAAAAAATATTTTCTAATTCCCTAACAATAAACTGGATGAGGATGTGTTAGGAGTCTTTCTAACACCTGCTTTCCCAAAAGCCTTTTATACTGTTTTCTAAAGGCCCTGAAAGTTTCTGGTGCTTGGAGAGAAAAAAAAAAAAAAAAAAAAAAATCACAGCCTATTTTCCAGTTCTTCATCATAGCTGAGGTACAAAATTAGAAAATGGGTAACAATACCATAGGTGATTGAAATCTGCAGGAATTCTTAGAAAGTATGCATATCCAGGCTGTTACTTGGTTACCCTACTCTGTCATCTTTCTTCTGGCTTGAACTACACCTGCTAAAATGCCCCTGCGAGCACGTCTCAACCACCACCGCAAAGACAGGAAGGATAAGGTGTTGGTAGAGATCAGATCTCGCCAGTTTTGTCAACAGGCTCAAAGCGAAATTCTGAGTTGCTTCATTTCAGCCCACAGAGAGGAAACATCATCCTATGGACATAAAATTGCTGGGTAGGAGTTTTCCCCGCTGCTAATATTTCCACTGTCCCTTAAAGCTCTAAGCCGGGAATCCTCAAACTTTTTCTAAAAAAGCCAAACAGTAAATGTTTAAAGCTTCACATGCTTTATGGTCTCTGTCAGATATACCCAGCTCGGTCACTGTAGCATGAAAGCAGCCAAATGCAATACATGAACAGAAAAATGTGATTGTCCTCCAGTAAAACTTGATTTATAGACAACAAGACTTAATTTCATATTCTTTTGCATGTCACGAAGTATTATTTTTCTAATTTTTTTCAACTACTGAAAAAGGTAAACCATTCTTACCTTGCGGCCTGTACCAAACAGGTGGCAGATAGCTGTTTGCCAACCCCTGCTCTAAGCCGCTTACCTGATGAGAGATAGGCCCCACTGACCCTGCACCACTTCTAATGAACACCTTACTGCCTCAGACACTCTACAAGCAAGCTGAGAGCTGTGTTAGGACCAAACATCACTTTCTTTTTGAAACTGTAAGTCATCACGAAAGACACAGAAATTGTCCACAAAATATGAGCCTCTTTAGCAAAGCTGCCAAAACATTGGTTGCTCTGTGGCTTGATGCAGATGAAACTTCCATCAATTCCCAGAATATCAGATTTGCAACTTTCCTGAAGTTTCCTTCCTCGTCTAAATTAATACAGTGGCTTTGAGCTCTGAGTGAAAAGGCCTGATTCCTTCTGGGCTTCTGTCCAAATTTCATGTGTTTGCAAGTTGTATTCAGTGCCAGGGGATTTTAAACTTATTTTATAGAGACTTTCAGTATGCATCCTGAATGAATAAGGTGAGATAAGCCTATGTATTTAATTCTCTGCCCCACTGACATGACTGAGAAAACAGGAAATCAGGTAGAATGCCAAATGCACGGTTTAGCCACAAACAGGAGAGGAGTGAGGGAAGCACCAAGCAGCGTGTCAGTCATCACTGGCAAGCTAGCTGGGGAGGGAATAAAGGGAAGTCCTCGGTCAGAGCTTCACCTAAACCCCACCTTGGAGCAGCAGAGATGAATGATAAAGCCAGGTCTGTGAACAGCTGACAAGGAGTGGATTCTCGCACTCTGGAGGCTAGGACTAAGGAATCCCAGAGCGAGGCTCTCAGCTAACCCGGGGTGGTTATCGTACACTGAACGCTGTGGGCCCATGGCCGTGGTTGGCTCTGCTCACTCTGACTCTGGAGGAGGGCTGCAAGGCTGCTCTGCCGGGCTGGTTGGAAGAGGTGCTAACTTCTAGCCGCTGAGGCAGACTGAGAGGGGAGCTCAGTCACTGCACGGTGAAAACTCCCTTTCCTACATTCCCTACCCCACCAATCCACCTGCCACAACTCCGTACCCCAAACAGAATAATTATACTTCCACAGTGGAAAAATTATAAAAAATTTAAATTATCACCCTATTCTTGGGTCTGTACCTGAAAGATTTAACAAAGATCCACATGCTTTTATTCAAAATTAATCTCAACTCCCTAACACTAAGCAATCAGATATCCCATTCTGTAGATGAGCTGGGGAAAAGTAATTGGACATTAACAAAACATTCGGCATTTCAAAAGAAGAAAACTAATTTTAAAAACAGGACAAGGGGTACCTGGATGGCTCAGTCAGTTAAGCATCTGACTCTTGATTTCAGCACAGGTCACGATCTCAGGGTGTATGGGATAGAGCCGTGCGTCGGGCTCTGTGCTGATGGTGCAGAGCCTGCTTGGGATTGTCTCTCTCTGTCACCCTCTCTCTCTGACCTCCCCTGCTCATGCTCGTGTTCTCTCTCTCTCAAAATAAATAAATAAACTTAAAAAAATAGATAAAAGATAAAAGCAGAACAAGTGCTCTCTTCTGAAACAGACTTGTTTCAAGAAACAGAAAGAAATATTTTAGTGTCTAATATATATTTTCAAATTTTCAGCAAGATTTAAGACCCCATATTAACAAAACAGGCACTAACGGGCATAAAAAGGAAACCATCAGGAGGCATAAGTATACTCAGAATGTCAAAGTAACAATAACCACATCCTAAAAGAACTCAGAACACAGAACACTGGATGCTGCAGGAAACAAAATCAAACAAATGAGAAACCTTATATAAGAAATTCTCCCAACATCAGAGTAAAAAACTTAAGGAGACGAAAATTATTAATTAATAAGAGAAACAGGGAACAGATTTGGGAGATGTAACTAATGTACATATAATAGGAGTCTTGGAGGGTCTGAATAGAGCAGGCCACTTAGAAGCAAAAAGAGGAGATAAAGAAGAATAAGAAGACAGTCTGCCTGGGCTGAAAAATGACCTGAGTTTTCAATTTAAAGGGTTTATTTATAGAGGAAACACTAATTTTTACAAATCTACAATCAGACAAATACTGGCCAATTTCTGAGTTTCAAAGAAAATATTCTAAAAGCATTTTATCCAGACAGAGAGAAAAAAAGGTAAGTTTCCAACAAAGGGGAGGCAGTGGCACCAGCCTTTATTCCACAGTATTTAAAAGCCAGATGGCAAAGGACAGTTGAAAGGGTCTGGGGGGAAAGACTGCTACCATAATGCTGGCAGATCATCTGGGATAAACAAGAACTCATAAAGCAAAGGATGCACACATCCTTTCCCAGCCAATTACTCAACGTTTACCAACAACCGGGAATAAAGTCAGAACATGATTCTAATAATTGGAAAGACTACAGAAATGAGCAATAAACAGTGAAATGACTAGAATTCAATTTAAATGACTATAGTTGATGTACTGTCATCTTTAACAAAAAATCTTTTGAAAAAGATAGAGAAGATACATGAATAAAAATCTGGATTTAAAACCCCAGATCAGGGGCGCCTGGGTAGTTCAGTTGTTTGAGCATCCGACTTTGGCTTAGGTAATGATCTTGTAGTTTGTGAATTTGAGCCCTGCATGAGGCTTGCTGCTCTCAGAGCATAGCTTGCTTCAGATCTTCTGTCCTCATCTCTCTGTCCCTCCCCCGCTTGTGCACACACACTCTCTCTCTCAAAAATAAATAAAACATTAAAAAAATATCCCAGATCATGTAAACCACAATTATGGATGGAGGGGGAGAGGTAGCACAAAGAAAAATCATATACTAAATATCTCCTATTTTACAAGAAAAGAAAGTATATAGCTTCTGACAATAACAGAAATGTCAATTTTACAATTATGTCTTTTAGAATTTGAAAGCATAATTATTAAAAAGAAATACAGTTAACACTAGAGCAAAGACTTTGGTTTCATAGAAACTATGGTGGGTGCGAAGCTCAACTCACAAATTGTGTGAAGAAAGTACCGATCTCTCCAAACTTCTGCTATCTCATCTACCAAATAGGGATGATAATGGTTCTTTATTATAGGCTTATTTTGACGAGTGACTAAAATCAAGTGTGTAAAGTATATAGCCCACTGCCTGACTGTGGAAGTTCAGCTATAATAAAAGGGGTGGGTGGGGGTAAGGTGATAAATATAACAAAAGAAGAAAAAATAAAATGTAAAGCAAATAGCCGAATTAAACAGTGAGCAGAAATATCAAACATATCAAATTAATCAAACATATCAATTATTACGATACTGAAGAGGGATTACATTTTTCTATTAAAACACAAAGACCTTCAGACAAAATTTTTTTAAAAATACAGATACTCTTGTTATTTTTAAAAAGACAACATCATTATTTACTCAACATAATATGTGAGTATATACTATGTACCGGCCACTGTTCTAGGACCTAGGGATATAGTAGGAAACAAAAGACAAAGCCTCAGACCCATTCAGATATGGGGGCAGCACATTCCAGGCAGAGGCCTGGGCATGCTTAGAGAAAAGTGACCAAGAGGAAGGTACATGAATTCAGAGACAGAACTGAGAAGGTCGGGGCCAGATTCCGTAAGACTTCTCAAGCCATGTCTGGACTGGGATTTTACTATCAATGAGAAGTGAGTCACTGGAGAGCTCTGAGCAAGAGTGATATGGTCCAATTCCCTTTCCTCGACAGTGAAAGTACACCATTCTGACTGGTGTACTAGAAACTGACCTGAGGGCAGTAAGAGTAGAGGTAGAAAGATCAATGAGAAAATTAGTGTAATAATCTAGTAAAGAGATGATAGTGTCTCAGATAAGGGTGGTAGCAATGGAGATGGTAAGGAAGCAGTTGGACTCCTCCGGACATAGTTTGAAAGATTAGCTGACTGTTTGGATGTAGGAAGAGAAAGAAAAAGAGGGGCCAAGGATGACTGCCAGCCTTTTGGCCAGAGCCGTGGAAGGATGTGGTTGCCCACAGCTGAGATGGGAAGGGTAAGGGAAGAGCAGGTGTGGGAGACAATGACTGGGCATCCTGTCTCAGATGTGTGAAATCTGAGAAGCCCTTTATGGGGAGAGGGAAGAGTAAAAGAAATAGCCAGTCAGATCTTTGAATCTTGAGAGGACAGAACCAGAGATGTACATTTAATAGTGATCAGCATATAATATCATGAAACCAGGTCAATTTATCCAGGAAAGAAGTGCAGATTGAGAAAGAGAGGTCCCAGGATGAAGGCCTGGAACACATCACTGTCTAAAGATGGAGGACAAGAGGAAGAACCAACCGGGGGGTGGAGAAAGAATGGCCAATGGAGTAGAATAAAAACCAGAAGAGTGAGAGGTCTTAGAAGCCAAGAGGAAAGTAGGAGAGAATGAACAAGTGTCAAACCTGACTGACAGGACAAGGAAGACGATGACTGAGACTGTCCATTGGATTTAGTGATGGAGAGGTCACCGGTGACCTGGACAAGGGCGGACTGGTGGAGAAGAGGGGGAAAGCCTGAAAGGCAGGGTAGGAAAGACAAAGGGAAGAGAATAGACACAACTCGTAAGGAGCTTTATTATAAGGAGCAGGAAATTGAAAACATCAGTAATTCAAGAGACAAATGGGATCTAGAGATGATTGTCAAATGTCAGGATACTTGATGATGCAAGAGAGAGGGAGTATATTGCTATAGTGACAAAGATTTTTAAAAACTAAAAGGCAAATAAAAGAAAGCAAAAACTTAAAAAGTACAGCAATGTAAGAATAGGCAAAGTAGAATCCAAGACAAAAAGCATTAAATGGGATAGAAATTAATATATATTTCTGATAAACTATGGAACTTAACTAGTTAAACAAGTCTTCCCCGTAAGAGTACTTCACCCAGATGAATTTATGGGGAAGACTGTAAAACTTCCTTGCATTTTTAAACTGATCCCGACTCAAAAGGAACATATTTCAATTCATTTGAACAAACTAGCAGAAACCTGATACCAAAAACTGACAGAAAAGGGAAGAAGAAACAAAGTTAAATCTCTGTTACAAAAATTGATAAAATGTCTTAAAGAAAATAGGAGTAAATTAAATCCAGCAACGGATTACAAGAAAACCAGGTAAAATCCAGACAGGATTTATTCCAGAAATAAACTGATAGCTCCACATAGACAACAGGACTATAATTATTCATATTATTATTTAAAAGTAGAAAAATAGGGGCGCCTGGGTGGCTCAGTCGGTTAAGCGTCCGACTTCAGCTCAGGTCATGATCTCACAGTCCATGAGTTCAAGCCCCGCGTTGAGCTCTTTGCTGACAGCTCAGAGCCTGGAGCCTGCTTCAGATTCTGTGTCTCCCTCTCTCTCTGCCCCTCCCCTGCTCATGCTCTGTCTCTCTCTGTCTCAAAAATAAATAAGAACATTAAAAAAATTTTTTTAAGTAGAAAAATAATTAAAATTGTCTCAGATGTTAAAAGATTATTAAATATAAATTCATTTAATATTCAGGACAACAAAAAATTATTTAGGCATAGAAAGGTATTGCCTCAACATGATAAAGAATATCCATCTGAAACCCACTGCCAATGAAAACCATATATGATGATCAAACATTTGAGGCATTGCTAAACAAGTCAAGAACAAGAGAATAATGCCAACTACAACCATTACTTTTCAATAGGGTCTTGGAAATTTTAGTCAGTGTAGTAAAACAAGGAAAAGACATTTTTAAAAGCATAGCTATAAGAAAGAAAAAAGATAAAATTATCATTTTTTTTGCAAATTATACAGCAATCTGAGTAGAAAACTCAAGAGACTAAAAGGAAAAATTATTAAAACTCTTTTTTAAGTTTCATCAGAATGGCAGTATGCCCAACACGGATAGGAATCGATAGCTTTTTACAGACTATACTAGGTAGATTCTAATTAAAAATTCTACTTTCAAAAGCAAGCTCTCTCTTCCCAAAAATCTCTCTGGTGCAGTGCCATCCAGTACAAAGGTAGTGTGAGCCATATATGTAATTTTAAATAGTCTAGTTGTCACATTAAAAATAGGTGAAATTAATTTTAATATGTTTAATATGTCCAAAGTATCATTTTTTAAAGTTTATTTTGAAAGAGAGAGAGAGAGAGAGAGAGAGGGAGAGAGTGTGTGAACAAGCACAAGTGGAAGAAGAGAGAAAGAGAGAGAGAGAAAGAGAGAGAGAGAAAAAATCCCAAGCAGTCTCCAAGCTATCAGCATGGAGCCCGACATGGGGCTTGAACTCACAAGCTGTGAGATCATGACCTGAGCCAAAATCAAGAGTCAGATGCTTAACTGACTGAGCCACCCAGGCACCCCCAAAATATTATTTTAACATATAACAATATTTTAAAACAACTTTTGAGATATTTTCATTCTTTTTTCAAGGAGCCTTCAACATCATAGGGTTTGTTTGTTTGTTCTGACAGCACATCTCAATGGGAATAGCCACATTTCAAGTCCTCACTTGACGTCATCTATGGTGACCATCAATGGTCAAGCCATCTATGGTCAAGGGCCATTGATGAAATAGGACAGTGTAGCTCTAGTAGACTTAGCTATGTGCCTAAGAAAATTTGGGGCCTAAGAAAATATGGTTGGGACTTACAAACTTGAAAATCTCAAAACTTCTAAGGAACATAAAAAGACATTTTAGTAAAAGGACAAACATGACATATGCCCAGAAGGAAGTTCCAATACTGTAAAGATACCAATTTTCTCCTCCAACTTATTATATAAATGGAACATAAGCCCGGTCAAATTTCCAATGACTTTTTTTGGGGAAGATCTGACAAAATGATTCCAAAGACTGGAAGCATAAATGCCAAAGAATAGCAAGAAAATTTGAAAATAACAAGTAAAAACGTTTGGAGTTTGCCATATCAGATATCTAAGTATCAGTTTCTTTTTTTTTTTTTTTTTATAAATTTTTTTTTTAACGTTTATTTATTTTTGAGATAGAGAGAGACAGAGCATGAACGGGGGAGGGGCAGAGAGAGAGGGAGCCACAGAATCGGAAGCAGGCTACAGGCTCTGAGCCGTCAGCACGGAGCCCGACGCAGGGCTTGAACTCACGGACTGCGAGATCGTGACCTGAGTGAAGTCGGCTGCCCAACCGACTGAGCCACCCAGGCGCCCCTCTAAGTATCAGTTTTTATATATTTTATCAATTTATAAACATTAAAACAATGCAATACTGGAAGTTTGATAAAGAGACTATAAAAACTACTACAGGTAAGAATTTAATATATGATAGGAAGAATTATAAATAAGTGGGAAAGGAATATGTTAGTAAATACATGTATTGGAACCACTTATAAAAAATGTACAGTACACATGTCTATTTTATATCTTACACCAAAATAAATACTGCATGACTTTTTAAGTGAAAAAATAGAAAGCCGTAAGGTGACAGAAGTCTGTAGTTGAACATTTACATATTTATATAATTCTGAAGTAGGGGGCCTCTTAATAGAAATCATAAAGTAAAAGAAAAACAGATTGGTGATAAAATACTCTATCAAAAACATTTAAAAAGCTAATTTCAAACTGGTAAAATGGGTCCAGTATACATAAACAATAAAAATACTAATACACACTAAATATTATATATAAAATACTAAAAATACTATTACATAAGTAGCTTGCATAGATCAGTAAGAGAAAAAATGAACAATACAAAAGAAAAAAGAGAGGGTTAATGACAAACAGGCCAACTTACAAAAGAAAGGACAAATTTTCACCTATCAAATTGGCAAAGATGAAAAGACAGTGATTATGTTTGACAAAGGTACAAGAAATGGGCACTCTTGACCATGACATGGACAATCATTCTTGAGGGAAATTTGGCAGTATGTATGAAAAGCGTTAAAAACATGTGTATCTTTCCCTTTTTCTGAGGTACCTAGACTAAGCAAATTCACAGAGACAGAAAGTAGAACAGATATTACCAGGGGCTGAGGGAGGACCAATGGGGAGCTAGTAGTGAATGAATACAGACTTTCTGATTGGGATGATGGAAACATTCTAGAAATGTATAATGGTGATGGTTGCACAACACTGTGAATATACGTAATGCCACTGAATTCTATACTCAAAACTGATTAAAATGGCAAACTTTAGGTTGCAATGTTACCACAATTTTTAAAAGGTTTTCCATTGCATGACTATAAACATTCATTAAACCATGTTTCTACTATTGAATATTTAGGTTTTTCCCAAATTTTTAACAATTAAAAAATATGATTAAAACTTAGACCCAGTATTTTCATTTGTTAGGATTTATCCTATGATAATAATGAAGGATATGGGTAAAGATATGTATTTTCCTCCTGGCCCTGTTTATAATAATAGAAAGTGGGAAATGTAAATAACTAATATATACAATTGGTCAAATAAATGATCACACACAGTGGAAAATTAGGCAGCTATTGAAAGTATACTACAGACAAACATCTACTGATATTAAGGGGAAATGATTAAAAACAGTATGTATGTAAACTTTAAAGGAAGTAAATGCATAGGAAAGTACCTGGAAGAATATATAAATTTTTGTTAGCAGTATTACCACTGAGTGAATGGGATTTGTTACATATTTATGCTTTTTTTTCTTGTTAGTATTTTTCTGCAATGAGCATGAACTCTCTTTGAAAAAAAAAACTAATAAAAGAAACTTAATTTTGAAGAAATCATTTAGTAACCCTCCCAGTTATTTCTCCTTTCTCAGAGGTAACACTGTGCTTTCACTTACTATACAAAGTGCCCCCCCCCCAAAGAAAACATCAGCTTGACAGATTGTTTATTATTATCTGACAGACCAGCAGGTATTTCTTTCCCTGAACTAAATAACTATGAATGTGGTTATATGAAGAAATCCCTAGGGCACCTGGGTGGCTCAGTTGGTTAAGTATCCAACTTCTACTCAGGTCATGATCTCACGGCTTATGAGTTCGAGCCCCACGTCAAGCTCTATGCTGACAGCTCAGAGGCTCCAGGCTTTGGATTCTGTGTCTCCCTCTCTCTCTGCTCCTCCCCTGCTCACGCTCAGTCTCTCTCTCTCTCTCAAAAATAAATACACATTTAAAAAAATAAAAAAATAAGAAATCCCTTTGGGCTTTGGTTTGCTTCTAAGCTGTGCAAAGTATCCAATGAAAATACTTTCTACTTTTGCTAAAGAGGTGGGTTTCCTTTTAGAAATGAGGGAGATGCTGTCACTGAGGAGTAATGCTACATGTGAAGCATGTTAGACATTCAAGTATCTGACTGGAACCTAGTAAAATTGAGAGCAAGAAAACCGTAATGCCTTATACAGTATCCCAAAAGCATATGCAACTGTAGAAGAAATAATATTATAATAGAGGTATATAGCAAACAGATCCAGTCCCAAAGGCGTTTTTGTTTGGGTGTCCCATATAGTAGTTGTAAATCTAGAACAGGAAACTTAAAATAATTAAGATCACATATTTATAACATCATATTCGATTAGGTTAGAAAAGTGCAATTTCTGTCATCATGTCATAAAAAGATGTGTTTTTCTCTCAGATCTCTTATAAAGAAAAGTCTCCTCTATTGTTACAGATAGGGCTGTTTTCAATCAGTTACAAGGAGCAATTCAATTACTAGATGGTTTAGTGCAGTAACTGACTCCAGACTAATTTAATTTCTTTAGGTCTCTAAAGATCAATTGATCTGATTTGACCCATCCCCAAAGGCTGTTTAGGGAAAATTCAGACTTAAATACCTGGAAATGAAATCCAAAACCTTGGCCAATTTCACACTAGTTAGGTCATCTTGCAAACTTTCAGCTGGTCACAGAAGATGCTCTTTTTGCTCTCAGACCATTGAAAGCTACTCAGCTTCACGTTCATGTGACTGCTCCCCACATCAGGATGCTTATTCAATAAGTGGAAAATGTGCCTGCATGTATTATTAAATCTGCTGTTCTAAAGGGCAGTCAGTCTGGGGACTCACATCTCGTGAGTGCACGTGCAACTAAGAGGCTATTTTTACTCTAGGAGTAGTTTATTAAGACTACTAAAGTACACTTAGATGGGACAAAAAAATAACAATATAATTATTTCATATTTTTATATTTATAAGGTATTTCATAAATGTTATCTTACTTGATTCTCATAACAAACCTCTGAAGTGAGCAGGGTTATTGTTCCCATAGGAAACAGACTCAGAGGCTAGGAGACTTCTCCAGGATCACTGTGCCAGTAAAAGGCAGAGCTGGGAGTCTAACTGATGAGTTTGTCACCCAGTATATTATACCCATCCCTTGATTTGAGACAGAAGATAGGGCACACACTACAAAAACACACCACTACGGCCCCACTGAGCCACTGTCTTCATTCTTACCTGCTACCTGACTTAAACAGACAAGTTCACTTATGATTCCACCTGTACACATCTCCTTTGCATCAGTGCCTCTGGCGTTCCAGAAACAAATGAAAAAGGTCACGCTTGAATGAGAGCAGCCTTTGCAAATGGATTCATTTGTCACCCACACTGCTGATGCTACATTCTCACTGACTTCAGTCTCAAGGCCTATCTGCTTGCCTTTGTCCCACCTAATTAGAGAGCTACCCACTTGGAGTCTCTCTGCAGTTTGTAATGGATTTTCTTTTCTTTTCTTTTCTTTAAAAAAAATTTTTTTTAATGTTTATTTATTTTTGACAGGGAGAGAGAGAGAGAGAGAGAGAGAGCGAGCATGAGTGGGGGAGGGGCAGAGAGAGAGGGAGACACAGAATCCAAAGCAGGCTCCAGGCTCTGAGCTGTCAGCGCAGAGCCCAACGAGGGGCTTGAACTCACGGACCGCGAGATCATGACCTGAGACGAAGTCGGACGCTTAACTGACTGAGCCACCCAGGCGCCCATGCAATGGATTTTCAACCACAAGCTCAATTTTCTTTCCCTGATCTCAGCACCCACAGCCACTTGTCAAGCTCCCCAACCACTTAATGTCTCTCTTTTACTCAAATCCCATAGCACTTGCCCCACTTTCAGCCTATCCTGCTGGCTTCTCCACCTCCCCACTGAGTCTCTATATCTGTTTCTCCAACTCAAAACCACCCACCCCCCATGCTCTGCCACTCGGGAAGGCTGAGGGAAGGATCAGAAAGATGTTGTTAAAATGTGTAATTAGTTCTTCATCTGCAATTGCCAGGACAGGTTGGAAAGAAGTGCGGAGGTCAGGAGACGTGACCATGTGGTAGGTAACACAGGGTGTGACAGAAACGTGTAGCAGTTAGTAGGGAAATCGCACAAAGATTTGGAGGTAAATTAAACCTAAAGGCTGGTGGTGAGGGTACACCACCTGTCAAAGACTTCAGGCCACATGAAAGAATAAGTTCAGAAGATAAAAAAGGTCTAAAGATCTAACGTGTAACATGGTGACTAGAGTTGATAACACTTTTTGTATAATTGAAATCTGCAAAGAGAGGAGAACTTAAATGTTCTCATACAAAAAAAAGAAGTACAGAAAGTTACATAGTAGGTGTAAGAGTTACAAATAATCAGGTTGAAAAATCTTCTCCCTATAAAAAACACACATTTTTTTTGACATTCCTATGGGCAAGCTATGGATCTCATTATAGTCATTACTCATCACATAGATGGCCTCGCAATGTGTGAACCATTTCAATTAAGTAAAAAGTGAAGTTCCAGGCACACGATTGTCACTTGTCTTCTTAAAGGTCCTGAGATCTGATGTCTCTCCTACAACATAGACTCAGTCTACACCATAGGTAAAATATGTGCCTTGAGTTAAATTAGATCTCCTTGCTTCGACATTCCAAACTACTCATATTCTTCATGCTAGCAAATATGTCCACTTCAGAAGGCAAAGGCTATCAAAATTCCATTTCTCTACAGATTGCCACTCGAGACATGAAGCTTAGTATCATCAAAAGGATTGAGTCATTGATAACGAAGAAACCCTATTTTTTACAGTTGAGTAAATGTCCCAACCAAAAAAAACACTTCCTTGGAAATAGCACAGAGCAGACGCAGACATAGCAGCTGTCAAAGCTTAAGCAGCTGCATATCTAAGGGTTTATAGGTGGAAGGGGAAGTGGGGTGGCGAATCGGAGACTATCTACAGCAAGGTTATGGTTCTTTGGCGTTGAAAGGAGTGTGTTCCTACAAACTCGCTCTTTTTTTTTTTTTTTATCTTATCTGGACAAAAAAGTAAACAGAAAATTCTCATTACCTCTCAATGTCAGTGAGCCTGGAGGAGTCCCGGAATCCTTTGGCAAAAGGGTTGCTATCTATTTTCAGCTTGGTTATCTGGAAAGGAATGAATGGGCAACAAGACAGTATCATTTCCGAGGTTTGAGTTTGTTTTGTTCATTTTCCATGCCACCCCAAGAAAACTTAACGTCTCTCAGGACCGTGGGAAGGGTGGAAAGTGACAGAGAAGTTCGCAGGAGGGATGGATCACAGCCGAGTGGGACAGCTGATCAGGGAAGGCCTCAGAGAGGAGGGACTTGGAGACCGGCTGGTCCTGGAGAACAGGCTGAAGGTCAACGTATAGAGACAAATGGTGGGGGTGGAGCTTTGTGAACACTGTGGCTGCTCTGTGAAGTATTGAAGAGGGCAGGGAGTGAGGGAGCTGTCTAGGCCAGCACTGGTGGGTGATGGGGAATAGAAACAAGAGTGTTGCCTCATGCTGAGTTGGCAGCATCATTTGTGAATCCTATAGGCACATACATATACCACAATGGATGCAAAGATAAAATGGCCAATAATAGCTTCATGTTCAATACTAGATTAAATCCATGACATAAATACATGATATAAAGCTTTCAGAGTATAATTTACCCCTGCTCCCCTTTCCATCTGACCAAATTAGAATCAGTCTTTTGTTATCCTCCCGTACAATGCTATTTATAGACTCCGTGCTTACACAGGGAAAAAAAAAAATTCCCTAATAAGAATCATAGTCTGAAGTCCTGAGTACCTACGATGTCCTAGTCATAATTCCCACAGTATTAATATTAATGTAAAAAGATCCATTAAATCGTATGTACTGTCCATCCAAAGAAATAGACATCAGGTTAAGAAGCAAAAAAATAAAAGAAACACCGATTAAAAGATACCTGACTTGTAAAATTCATGATTAGAGCCGAAAAGAACCCAGGAGGACCAGGACACGGCTAATAGATATCTGAATTAGAACCACAGACACCTTTAAACAGAGTCATAGGCCATTGGTATCAAAACAAGAACCCATGTAAATCTTTAGAGAGAAATGCACAAAACAGTCTTAACCTGAAGAAAAAGTTACAATTGAGGCACATCCTCCTCGTAAGCACTAAACAACAATCAAAATAACCTGAAATACTCTTATGCCAAAATGCAACTATTCCTCTGATCAGAGTGTATCCGCTGTTCATTTTAAAATTTTTTTTTTTAATGTTTTTATTTATTTTTTTGAGACAGAGAGAGACAGAGCATGAACAGGGGAAGGTCAGAGAGAGAGGGAGACACAGAATCTGAAACAGGCTCCAGGCTCTGAGCTGTCAGCCTAGAGCCCTATGCGGGGCTCGAACTCACGGACCGCGAGATCATGACCTGAGCCGAAGTCGGACACTCAACCGACTGAGCCACCCAGGCGCCCCCGCTGTTCATTTTAAATAACACCTAGGGGTGCCTGGATGGCTCAGTCGGTTAAGCGTCCGACTTCAGCTCAGGTCACGATCTCACGGTCCGTGAGTTCGAGCCCCGTGTCGGGCTCTGGGCTGATGGCTCAGAGCCTGGAGCCTGCTTCCGATTCTGTGTCTCCCTCTCTCTCTGCCCCTCCCCCGTTTATGCTCTGTCTCTCTCTGTCTCAAAAATAAATAAACGTTAAAAAAAAAAAAATTAAAAATAAATAAATAAATAAATAACACCTAAAGAATTGCTTTTTTTCATTACAAAAGAAAGGCATTTGTTTCCATTTTGAGTTTTCTAAGTATGAACTAACCAATGTACAAGCTGCAAAGAAGCTGTTTGCCTCACGTAAACTAGAACTTCCTGCACTATCCTATTCAGAGACTGCACTGCTCTGCCGTGAACACTGGCAGGATATAAGATTGATCATTGGATACTATTAAGTCTTAAGAGTACTCGACAATATCTCACAAATGTTCATTTTTAGCCTTTTCACACTCGTGCAGCCAAAAAAAAAATTACTAATTTCCTTTTCAGCTTAGTTAATGGACATTGGTAAATAAGGAAGGAAATAAGAAAACTGTTCTTAGTGAATAACAACAGCTAATTTAAGTTTGCATATAAAGAAATAGCCAGGACCTCTGAGGTTGCCTGGTTGATGGCCACCCAGGGTTCATACAGAACCTTCTCTACCTCTCCACCACCACTTCCATAGCCATGGATTTCTCAAGGGTCAAGTCTGTGTCAGTCCTTCTTTCAGAGTAGGATTTAGGTTTGGGCTTTTGTTTGTTTGTTTTATTTTTGTTTGGGGGGGGGGCAAGTGAGCAAAGGGCAGAGAGAGAAAGAGAGGAGAGAGAGAATCTCACAAGGGGCAGGGAGAGAGAAAGAGAGAGAGGGAGAAGTGGGGCTCACCCTGAAGTGGGGCTCGAGCTCACCCAATGCAGGGCTGGAACGCACAAACCGTGAGATCGTGACCTGAGCTGAAGCCGGATGCTTAACCGACTGAACGACCCAGACGCCCCAAGATTTAATTTTGAAGGTCAATTTTCAGGATGAAGGAGAAATTTTTTATTTGTTTGAAATAAACTGTAAATATCCTCTAAAGCACAAGCAACTCCAATGTTCTAAAAACACCAACAAGAGTTTTAAATCCTCAGATAGGAGCTATGTCTCTTTCTACTGAATAATTGTAAGTTAAAACGCTTTCTATTTCCAAAGTGCCTTATAGTTCACGAAAATGCTTTCACAATCATTCATCAACACATCTTTAATGAGGACCGATTACCTATCCTGTACTATGCTAAATGTTGGATCGTGCAAAACTGAAGAACACATGGTCCCTGCCCTAACGGAGCTTAAAATTCCAAGGCACAAAGCAGAGGGATACATAGCTTCCCAGAACAAACGGTGACTTACAGGCCACTAAAGATGGTGGCACCATAGTCACTGAAGTGCTAGTGATGTTAAGGGTGAACCAAACCCAGATGAAAATTTCAAACCAAAACTGTGAGGTAGGACAGTAAAGGCTTCCTTCAGGCTCAAGTCCTATAACCTAATGAATAAATTTTTTTTAAATGTTTATTTATTTATTTATTTATTTTTTTAATATATGAAATTTACTGTCAAATTGGTTTCCATACAACACCCAGTGCTCATCCCAAAAGGTGCCCTCCTCAATACCCATCACCCACCCTCCCCTTCCTCCCACCCCCCCATCAACCCTCAGTTGAATAAATTTTTAAAGTGAATAAAGTTTTATGGAGACAATGGCAGATATCTGATGGAAAAGCTAATTTTGAAAGAAGTTCTTTTACAACCATTCCAAATGTGACTACCAAGCTTTGTTTGAGTCTTCACAAACTAATAGAAAGTATGATCTATCTGGCATAATGAGTAAAAAAGGCTGTTGATCTGCTTTGTCCCTGTAAAGGATTTTAAAAATTATATTCGCTCTTCTTCATTATTTTCAAAAGGTAAAGACTAGTGGCTCAGAATGTGATGACTGTCGTAGAGAATAAATACTCTGAGCATGTGTGTGTTGTTCGAGTGATACGTCACCATATCTCATATTACTGCCATGACTCTGAAGAAGTGAATCACATTCAACAGGTGTTCAGATTTCTTTGGGATTTTCTTTCAGTATTAGAATTTTATTTTATTTTATTTTATTTTATTTTATTTTATTTTATTTTATTTTTAAATGTTTATTTTTGAGAGAGAGAGAGCACGAGGAGGGGAGGGGCAGAGAGAGAAGGGGACAGAGGATCCAAAGCAGGTTCTGTGCGGATAGCCTGATGCGGGGCTCAAACTCAAGAACCGTGAGATCATGACCTGAGCTGAAGTCATAAGCTTAACCAACTGAGCCACCCAGGCACCCCAGAATTTTCTAGTTCCAACATCTTTTCACTCCCTCTTTCGTAATCCCCAGGCAGATCAATGGTAGCTTTTTTCTTCACATTTTGATAGGATTTCAAAAGTACAGGAAAGATTCAAGAATAGTACAAGGCACTCTCATACACCTAGATTTACCAATTTGTTATAGCAACGATTTGACTTTAGTGTGCTAATTAGAAAAGGGGCTCAAGACAATAACCAGCTATTTACTTTTCTCTCTAGACCATTTATCGAATTTCAGGGAAAATAATCGCTTTTGGAAGTCAGAAGGAAAAAAGCTGAATCGATGTCTAATTACTAAAATTGTATGGGGGCCCTGGATTACCACTACAATCCTGAACAGGTTTTATTAAGACCTGATTAGCAGCACAAGGACTAGGAGTTAAATTTCCTAATTCATCCACCGTGTCCACAGCGGGTATCACTGGTCTCTGAGTTTGCTGGGGTGTTAACAATAAGACCCCAGAAATGTCTGTTGAAGTTTGCTTCAAGAACAAGCAATCAGAAATACGATTTCATCTTTTTGCCAGTGATGGGCTAGCAAAACTCTTCTTGGATTGACACAAATAGCATTTCATTTTGTTTTCTAATTTTAAAATAAAATAATTTTTAAATAGCAAGATTTTAACATTCTAGGTAATCATGCATTTTTAAAAGGTCATGCATAGATTTATTCCATGGATATTCCAATAAAAACGAGTAGTTACATCGAAAGACATTTATTTCTGAAGATAGAGTTGTATACCCCTTTGTGAAATTTGTGATAACTGAAAAAGTTATACCATCCAAGAACTGATTAGAGAAAGGACTTGAGTTACAGACGGTGATCTAAGCTGGACATCATTTCATTTGTTCTCTAACACAGAATCCCTGCCACGACATGCAACACTGTTGAACAATATCATCCACGTCGAGGGTAATACTACAAAAGGGTCCCAAAATAGTGATCAAACATAATACATTAGAAATAAAATGAAACTACAGGTATAGTTTATAGTTCAAAAACAAATTTTAAAAGCAGCAACGTTTTTCATTTTGTGAGGAAAAGCATTAAAGGGCAGGCTTCCTGCAGTCTGGTGGGTGCCTGCATTTATGCAAATCGCTGACTACTTCAGGCCAGAATATACTGCTGTTTCTTCACCTGTTATCTTAATAGAATACATTTCTTTTTTTGTAAGTAGGATTCTTGCCCAGTGCAGAGCCCATTCCATGGCTTGAACTCATGACCCTGAGATCAAAACCTGAGCTGAGATCAAGGGTCGAACGCTGACCCGAATGAGTCCCTCAGACACCCCAAACATAATGCATATCTTAACCAAGAAAAATTCACTCTTTTAACATCTCCTTTATCTATAGATAATAAATGTATGCAGAACTGAAGAGCAGATTTTGACACAGCCAGCTGCACCAAGGAGAAGGGGACCTTTCCCAGTGGTTACTACTCCATGTGATATCACTGGACTCTGAATCCAGCTGGCCCTCAGAGACCATTTCTCCAACTATCAGGAAAAGATCTGTCCAAAGGCATTTTAAAAATGAAACCTGACCTACACTTCAACTCTACGGCAATGGTCTGCCTGCTCAAAAACAATGTATGACCTTTAAATCTTAAATTATAAAATAGTTTGTTGAAAGTGTAATGTATTTAGGTTTTATCTAATAACGTAAGGAAATGCAATCATTTCCTCACGAAAACTGGAGGGAAAAAAAAACAACAAAAACTGTCCCATTTTCATTACTTACAAATAAAACTACCAGCCACAATACAGGAGAAGCTTTTCCACAAATTCTGTTGAAAACTGATTTCACTTTTAATAGATATAAAAGTAACAGTGCTATCTAAAGAGATACAAAGGTGAGCCTCAGTGTGAACTTCTAAATCTCTCTCTTCCTTCTATTCTTTGTGCACAAAAAATTCTAATACTTATCCTAAGTACATGTTTATTTCCTATATATTTACTTTATTGTATATCTGCTGTAGGGAAATAGTACACAAGCATGGGATAGCTGTGAAAATGCAGTAGATGTGGGGAGGCTTGAGAAAGAATCAAGGATAACTTTAGAAAATTGCTTAAGACTAAGGAAAACATTAACCCCCAGACTGATTTATTCATCCCACATGTGTTTATTGAACACATGAATTTTGATTGGTCTTGTGAGGTTTATGAACCATTTACAAAACTGGCTTATTAGTATACCAAATTAAAATCTTCCACTATTACCTGAATTTCAAATATATACATGGCATGGGAATTATGGTTTAGCAGTACATGTAAAGAAATAAACTCAGACACAGCAGGATCTATTGAAAAAATTCGTTCTGAATTTAATCACTCCTATTAAAGGTTATTTACAATGAAGTGATATACTAATCACATTAATATTTATACTTTATGATGCAGTGAATGATAGCTAGGAACTGGTGAATGGATTTTAAGCCCACTTATAATCTCAATTAGAAATAAACATTTGCAAGATGAAAAACTAGTGTCAGGATGTGTGTTTATTAGTATCTTAGTCTATTTTAATGTATTTTACAAATTCATTGTCCAAACCTTAACACTGTCAATGGTCATTTCCTTGGGCTTGCAATGCCAATAAAAAGGAGAACCTCAGTTTTTTTCATCTACAAAATGGGTCTCATGGGGTCTTCTCCAGGAGACGTGTGTCAGAATTAAATGAGATACTGAGAAAAAAAGAGATTTTTTAAATTTAAATTAAAACGAATAAACCCAAACCATGAACTGTAGTTGGATCCTAGTTAAGAGGGGGTAAATGAAAAATTATAAATTTTTATAACAAATTACAAATTTGTTGGTCCATCCTGGAAATTTTAGTATGAACTGAATTTTAGAAGATATTAAGGAATAATTCTTATTAATTTTCTCAGCTGTGATAAAGATACTGTGCTTACAAAAATAATATTCTTATTGTCAGTATATACTTGTAGAAGTATTTACAGGGAAAGTATCATGACGTATTCAACTTAGTTTCAAATGATTGAAGGGAGGAGGAAAGTACATACAGAGAAACAGGGCAGGTGAGGTCCAGCAAATTTAGCAAAATGTTAAGTGCTGAATTTGGGTGCAGAATACATGAGGTTCATTTTACCATTTATTTAACTTTTGGATATTTGGGGGATTTTTTTAGTCTTTTTTTAAATTAACATACAGTATAATATTAGTTTCAAGTGTATGATATAGTCATTCAACATTTCCATACAATAGCCGGGGCTCATCACAGCAAGTGCACTCCTTAAGCCCCATCACCTATTTAACTCAGATCCTGACCCACCTCCCCTCAGGTAACCACCCAGTTTGTTCTCTATAATTAAGAATCAATGTTTTGGGGCGCCTGAGTGGCTCAGTTGGTTGGGCATCCGACTTCAGCTCAGGTCATGATCTCACACTCCATGAGTTCGAGTCCCGCGTCGGGCTCTATGCTGACAGCTCAGAGCCTGGAGCCTGCTTCAGATTCTGTGTGTCCCTCTCTCTCTGCCCTTTCCCCTGCTCATGCTCTCTCTCTGTCTCAAAAATCAATAAAAACATTTACAAATTTTTTTAAATAAAAAAAAAGAATCTGTTTCTTGGTTGGTCTCTTGGTTTTTGTTGTTTCTTAAATTCCATACATGAGTGGAATAGTATGGTATTTGTCTTTCTCTGACTGACTTCTTTCACTTAGCATAGTACTCTCTAGTTCCATCCATGTCATTACAAATGGCAAAGTTTCATTCTTTTCATTCTTTTTATTCCATTTTATACATATATATGTATATATATGTATATTCATCAACTGATGAATGCGTAAAGAATGTATATGTGTATATATAGATATCCACACATATAACATCTTCTTTATCCAACTCATTAGTCAATGGACACTTGGGCTGTTTCCATTAATTTGGCTATTGTAGACAATGCTGCTATAAACATCGGGGTGCATGTATCCCTTTGAATTAGTATGTTTGTATTCTTTGGGTAAACATCACTGTTGAGTATTTGAAAATTTTTCTAAATAGGAAGTTCAGTGGAAAACAATTAAATGAGAGAGTGTCATTAAAGTGTCTGGCTCCTATTAGCTGTTAGTTTAGGATGATTACTATGTCATTACACTAGCTGCTCTACAGAGTGAACAGTGCCCTGCACGCAGCAGGTAAGTAGTGAGAACTTCCTGAAAAGAAATTTAAAAAATTAACATAAAGAGTTGAAATCCTCTCAAAAGGATGTCTCCGAGTCCATGAGGGTCACAAGCTGAGAGGAAATAAAGTTCTGCTTTCTTGGGGACACCGGGCACCTAAAGCTTAGAGGTTAAGAACACTGACCTTTGAGTCTAACCCCTTGGACTTAAATCTGTGGTGGGAGCAGTAAGGTCACCTTGGATGAATTATTTAATCCCATGCCTCAATTTTCCCAGCTGTAAACGTAACATAAAAATAGTTTGTTCCTATTTCGTAATATCCTTGTGAAGATTAACTAGGACAATGCACTTTAAGTGGTGCCCTGCACACAGTAAGTACCCAAATACTAGTTATTATTATAATTATGTAGGTAAAACCTCCTATCCCATTGTACCATGATCTGAGAGGTGCTACCAGTATTTATGCAGGATTGCTCCTTCACCTACTAAACTGAATCTATGGTGTTATTCTTAGAAACTTCCCTTCAATTTTCTTCAGTTTGTAAGTTTCACTAAAAGCCCACAATTTACCTATTCTTGCTTTGGTTTTCTTTACAGAGAATTCTGATAAAAGCAATGAAGTTTTCACATGACAAGTCTCTATTTGAGTCTCAAACATCAATGGGTTTCTTGTAGTAGTACAAATCTAATGTTTTATAGTACAAATGCTACAAATTCAATGTGTGTAAAGTGAATGTTTCAGGAATGCTTTCCAAATCTATGATATCCATATTACACGTGTCCTCAAATAAAACCTAGTATCATTGGTGTCAGTGTTTCAGATTCTCAGAGAAACAGTACTAAAGTTGTAGACCTCCGTAGGCGTCATTCTATACCCAACTCTTTAGCTTGGGCATTCTCTGAAAGTATCTACTCTCGTGTTGTTACCTTAAGAGATAACCGATCCTGCTTCAAATTCTATGTCTCCCTCTCTCTCTGCTTCTCCCCCACTCATGCTCTGTCTCTCTCTCCTTCAAAAATAAAAAGATTAAAAAAAATTAGAAAAAAGGGGCGCCTGGGTGGCTCAGTTGGTTAAGCATCTGACTTTGGCTCAGGTCATGATCTCACAGTTCATGAGTTCAAGCCCCACATCGGGCTCTGTGCTGACAGCTTAGAGCATGGAGCCTGCTTCAAATTCTATGTCTCCCTCTCTCTCTGCTTCTCCCCTGCTTATGTTCTCTCTCTGCTTCAAAAACAAATAAAAACATTAAAAAAAATTTTAAAAAGGGACGTCTGGGTTGCTCGGTTGGTTAAAGCGTCTGACTTCGGCTCAGGTCATGCCACTAATGTGTTAAAATCCCGAAGGTGACAGATCCTCTTTGCACACTCCAGAGACAGTCCAATAGTAGCCACATGCCTTATTTATAGAGTGTCTTACCATTTCCAAGGCATGTTTACACACAGTACCTCATGTGATCCTCACAGCAATGGTCAAGATGTTCTGGGTAGTTCTTAGCCCCAGTTTACAGGTAAGGAAAATGGTGGTCACAGTGGTGAAGTGATGTCTACTCCAAGTCACAGAGAAATTATAGGTGCTTATGTCTTACAGACACACATCCACTCCTGCCTTTTGCTCACATCCCTTCTCTGGGCTCCCATTTCCTCATTTGTGTAGGGCTCCCCGGGCTCCCAGCTCTTTCCTGAGAGACTCAATACCATACCTCCTCTGGCTGACCATCCCACTCTGGACTCTGAGCCATCTACCAGGCACACCTTACAAATACTCATTCACTCAGCATCCAAAATATAACAACATCAAAACAAGAGGAAAGCAATAGTCCTGGTTATCTTGAAACTAATCAAATAAAAGCAAGATACAAAGACCTTAGAGAGGCCACAAACAACCAAATTTGTCAAGTAAACTTAATGAGTTCCTTTTAGAACAAAAGGAATTCTACTTTTGGTCCTTTATGACAGTGTAAAAGTTTCTTGTCGTCTCTTAGCTTCAGCTTCCTCACTACAGAATGTTCCTATTACCCCCAGCCTTCAAAGTTATGTTGACCAAAAAAGAAAAAAAAATATGGGAATGTATCTAACAGTACCTAGCCCTTAGTTAAGACTTTGATAATTACTTATTGAGTTGGACTAAACCTTATAGATGAAGAAATACATAAGCTTGAAATGTGACATATACCAAAGAGTAAAAAGTATAAAACTCAATATTATAAATTAGATGTCTTGATGTTAATTAAATATATACTGCTTACATGCTCCAGTTTATTATCTAAAGAGATCATTCTACTAGAATTACCTTAAATTACACTAAATAAGCTTCACAAAATATCTAAAATATCAGTAGTTTGGATAGTTGGCTGGAATATGTGTGTTAGTTTAGCAAAAAAACTGAACCTCTAAATTTTATGAAGAAATAGCTATATAGGTATGATATATATATATGTGTGTATATATATATACATATACATATATATACATACACACATATATATATACATATATATATATATATGTATATGTATATATATATCATGAGGCTTTACCAGAAGGAGAAAAAGGAAGCAGGTGATTTTCTCAAGAACAAAATTTGAGAAGGCAGATAGGGCAGGTTTAGCGGGGGAGAGTGGGCAGTGAACAACCTGACCAAGAGTATAAAGACTCTAGACAAGATGGTATAATACAGACCATCATAACTTTGAGCCATGGTCACTCAACACGCTTAGAGGTCCTGGGGCTGATACTCCATAGCATTCACCAAAGTCAACTTCGATACTAAGTTCTGGGATTTCATTTCTCTCCACGAAAATGAAAGCAGCTCCTAAATCTTTGCCTTATTTAGGAAATAAATGGTGAATGCCAAACTCACCAGTTGATTCTGGTAGGCAGTGACTGCTGTGAAAACGGTCTCTGGAAAGATGAATGTTCTGAATTCTTCAGACTTCAGATTGAGCAATGAGGCTGTGTGGTCTTTCTTCTTAATGATGTGCACCCGTGGCTGGTACTTGTGCATGGAGTTCAAAATTATCTACAACAAAGAGATGGGAAGTACTGAATATTAAGTATTTATATTGCAAAACAGGCCAAACTGCAATGAGGCAAAGAAAGAACCATAAAATCTAGTTTCAAATTTAAGTTTTAAGAGTAGAAGCCACCCTTTCCACTCTTTTTTTTTTTTTTTTTTAATGTTGATTTATTTTTGAGAGACAGAGACAGAGCATAAGCAGGGGAGGGGCAGAGAGAGAGGGAGACACAGAATTGGAAGCAGGCTCCAGGCTCTGAGCTGTCAGCACAGAGCCTGACATGGGGCTTGGACCCACGAACCCTGAGATCACAACCTGAGTCAAAGTCAGATGCTTAACTGACTGAGGCACCCAGACAACTCCACCGTTTCCATTCTTAAGGCAAATCATTTTCACAGGATGCTGCAGAAACATAGTTGTGAAATCACATTTTACCAAAACAAGTGTAAATAATACAAGTTGCTTCAAGGGTCCTTTCTAAACTGATGGGGGGGAAAACATCTGAAGGATAAGTTTGTTTTTTTTTTTTTTTAATCAAGTCTTTAAAATATATTTTGTTAGTCTGGTTAGACTGAGGATGTATGTCTAAATTTTCTAAAGTAAGAACTTATATATTCCAGGAGGACAGATTGTTATTTATGGTAGTAGAGGGGAATAAAAAGAATTAAGAAAGGTTAGGTGACATTAGATCTTAGAGTGCAGAAACTGTTACTTTCTAGCTCCTTCATCTTGGGCCAAATGATCTCGCCTCTCCAACTTTGTTTTCTCAAATACAAAAACTTAATCTCACAAGGTTGTGGTGAGGATAAGATGATGTTAACTCTCATAAGTTGCACAGCAAATAGGAAGTGCTCAGTAAACTTTAGTAGTCGTAGTAGTATTTCTGACAATTTTGTTGATTCCTGACTCACTGTTATGAACCAAACATGAATGACAGTGATGACCATCTTCTGTTTTACAGCCAGTAAAAGTTGCCTAAAACTTAGAAATCATAAGTCTACCTTGATTAACCAGGCAGTATTTCTCATGAATGTTTTAAACAAAATATAATGATTCGCCATTATGAAATCCGAGCAACAAAATTCACTTTCATATATAAAGGATTTTCTACATCTTCCCCACTGCCGCTCAGACAGCTACCTAAATCTGCAAAACTGGGCATGTCCTTCCTAGGATAACAGTGCTCACACTGTATGCCCTTCACCCCAAGGGCCTAGCAGAGAGCCTGACTTTCCTGGGCGGCATGTGATAAATAGTGTGGCAGGAGTGTGGTCAATGGCAGTGTTGATGCATCTTCTAGACTAACATGGGTGTGGTAGATGAGTATTTTTGCTGGTTTACTTTAGCAGAGTTAAATACTAGTCACTGTGAGATAACTAATATAGAATCAATCTCTCTCTGTGCTGAGATATAAGCCAACTTAAAGTTACAGGACATTAACTGGCATTGAATTTTGAACATGCCATCCTTTTATGATCCCAAACCTGAAGAGGAATAACTAAAACAAATGAGAGCTCCAAATGAATTGGAATAGACTTTAAAAAAGTCATTTCTTTATATAAGACATTTATTCCAAGGAGTTTAAGATAATTACGCTCACTCATAAAACTGGAATAAACTCAAAACAAAACAAAACAAAAACTGGAATAAATTCAAAGTGACAAAAGTAAACTCTTAAAACTGATATAAGAAAAACGCTGGGCATTCATTATGTGTTGTAATAAGAAGTTACAAATAATTTTCACACACATTCTCTCTTTCTCTCTCTCTCTCTCTCACACACACACACACACACACCCACACCCCCCCCCCCCACACACACACACACACATACACAAAGGACAAAGCCCTAAGCTTTAAATAATGTCCCTTCTCCCATACTTACACCATCCCTAGGTCAATTTCCTTCGGGAAAAGGTGCTGGAGAGGGTCCAACCTCAGACTGAATCTCAGAGCCAGGGCTCCTTGACTATCCGCTCAAGATCTCATTGGGTTAAGGAATACTAAAAGAAATGTGAACTTTGCTTCACTGAAGAACTAAATTCCCTGAAGTAAAAAATTTTCCTGTTATAAAACTAAAAATGCATCTGTAAGAAGGGCTTCTTCCGGACTAATTCAAAGCACTTGGCTAAACTACACAAGATCTAAAAATCTTGCCTTGTAGTTTTCAGAACACACTATTTATGGTGATAAAGGGTTACATTAAATAATAAAACTTTAAAGCTAAAATGGATATTAACAATCATCTAAGACTAAACAATTTGTCAAGGTCTAATCTTGGCATAATCAGACTAGAACCCAGAGCTCCTGAAATCCAGCTTGGTGCTATTCCCACCCATGAAGTTGATATTGAAAGGAGAACATATTAATTCTGGACAGGTGATTTCAAAATGAACTCTCAAGTCTTTCTGGAAAGACTCAAACAGTGCTTCTCAAAGCTTCACATATGGAAAATATCAGAACCATTAAAAATTTCATTTCTCCCTGCAAAGATTTCAGTGGAGTCCAAGAAATTTTAATATGAATGACATTAAGAATGATCTGGCCTACAGAAAATGTCTCTCAGATACTCATCATTTTTAACCTGAAAAAAAAATCCATCAATGAAAACATCTTTTTTAAAAAAACAGAAAAGGACAGTTATCCCAACAGTCTTAAAGATAAAAGTCAATTATCTTTTCCAATACATAAAATAACAGAAACCTATTAACCTACTTGCAACATCCCAACAGCAGAGTCATGAGTACCTGGTTACTCTGATTTGGTCATGATAAACAAGGTCTCTTGTGGGCGAATGGATGGTGGCAACGTCTGAAGTGATTTGTTTGCTTCCAATTTCATTGGAAATTGATTTTCCAATTTGAAACCATGTCTAAAACTCTCTAATATATATCTATTTATAACCATCCTTTCTGAGAAAAGTTCTGAAACTTCTAAAGTGCATAGATCCAATAAAAACTAAAACCTGAAGGAACAAGAGCCTTAATAAAGGGGTAAGAGAGAGAATAATGATAGAATATCTAAGCCCAGGGAAGTAACCAGTGAAATACCAATGTGCTTTCTGGCAATTGAGGCAAAACCAAATAACCCAGTATTCTTATCAAAAAGAAGTATGCAAGTCTAAAGTTTTCTTAGCATAAAATCTAAAACAATTTTTATGTCAATCTTTATTTAAGAGCATGGACTAACATCACAATTCCTTACAAAGCAGTCTTACCAAAAGTGTAAAGCCATGCGTCAATGGCTATTTGTACTATTAATTACTGATATGAGCCCAGAATTCAAATTTCTCTTTTTCCATATTTTGATGAACTCCTTATGACATAAAATCAAATGTTTTATTTTTCATTTCAAGACTTCTCTGTGCCTTAATATTCCTAAGACTCTCTACAGCAGGGGTATATAATGAGTAAAGAGCCCTTCGTCAAGTTTATTTGGGCATAAAACCCTTTTGTCCTATTGCGTCTCCCATGAACATGGTCTATAAACACACCTTGGGAAACCCCCAAGGGAGATGTCCGTCCTATTCCCCCTATGCTGTGTCATCTAACATACCACTGACAGAAACTAGACGTTTAACCCAAGAATGGGCTACAGTAGCATCCAGAATGCACATTCCCTTTGTTTGGTTGGTGCAGTCTTAGGACATTTATAATGCCATAGGTCCCTGACTCTCTTGCATAGAAATGGCACACGGCATCCCTGTAAGTGATGTCTTAAGAAGAGGAAACAAAATTCCCTGAAGAACAAATGGATGTTTTCAATGAATGACTCATAGATGGAGGATGGGATGGGGAGAGGGAGGGGAGGAAGAGATTTAGAGGGAGGAAGTTTTGAGGGACTCCTCCATTCCATCCCAGGGAATCCACATAATCCAAGGCACTGTACTTACATGGCCATGCTGATCTAGTTCATTGTTGGTGAGTTTCACCTTTTCAAAAGACACCATCTGCTTGAGCAGCTGCTCACCAGTAAAAGGAGAATCTGGGTGTACATACAGCCTAAGAAAATTATGAGAGATTTTGTTAATCTTTAATATATTTTTAAAATCTGTTCTCTGTGGGTCATAAAATACTCTGATTCTAAAGGAATGCAAAAACTTCATGTTGGTGAATTTTATTTGCCCCACGTAATCTCAAATTTAATAATACAACAACATCAAAATAAATCTAAAACATCTAAACATGTTTCTTTATGTACCAGTGATCTAAAAGGGGTTTTACCTAATAAATTTTCTATTGTCTGTTCGGCAAGCCATTTTTAAAAGGCAAATATTGTTCCATCTATCTAATCAACTACTGGTCTGTTTCTGTAAAATATAAAATCTTATTACTGTTGTGGGTATTTTCAAAAGAGAGACAAGCTTATACTAATTGTGTAACAAGTACCTAGTGTAAATACTGTTAAAAGTAAAAAGAACAATGAAGGGATGAAGAACATAAAAGACAAAACAATTCTAGAGAACCCATTCATTTAAACTTGAAGATGATGCAGAAGTCTATAAATATAAGACAAAGTAATTTTACTACAGCGGACTGCCTAACTTTTAATGGTTCACAGATCACAGTCTGTTATTTCTTCTAGTACCTTAAATACTATGACTTTTATCTAGTTAAGTGCCCACTAGATGAGAGTGAAAAAAAGCTGGGTAAACCTCATATTATTCAATGTATTTATTCATATACAACTTAAAGGGGGGGGAGCTTTGATGGGAAAAAATGTATTTACCACGTATTTATCATTTATCAGCTGCTACGTGCAAGAAAACTCACAGTTAGATGTAGGCCATTTGTTCTATCTGCAAAGTATTACACAAAGTATAACTCTGTAAATTCAAATTCTGGTATCCACTGGATATAAGCTTGTCTGAAGTCAGGGGAGATACAGAACTCAAGAAAGAAAAGGAAGTATCCCTGATTTAATAGGACAAATCCCTTTATCCATTTAACAGGCTATTTATATCTCAATTTTATACAGGATCTTTGTATCTTTAACCAAACATAAATATTATGGTTGGGGCAACATCAGTGGGGAAAAAAAAAAATCACAAAACATTTACTTGCAGTGTTTCTTTAAAAGAAAGAAAGAAAGAAAGAAAGAAAGAAAGAAAGAAAGAAAGAAAGAAAGAAAGAAAAGAAACCAGAAGTCTATGCCATGCTCTGTCACAAACAGGACTAAGAACAGAAGAATTAGGTAGCCGTACTGAAATGTGAAAGCCCGCCAGAAGCAAAGCACAAAAAAGACTAACAGCACTAGAAATTCTTACTAGACCCTTATAAGAACTTTAAAGTCTTTCAGTGTATGTTTGTCTGTCTGTTGGTTTTGGAGGAGTGTTTAAAAATGCCTTTCAATCGAAGTATATTCCTTAATGATACAACCATCATAACATTTCAAGTATACCCCTCCAAGGCTATCACTATATGAAGTTGCTTTACTGGCCAGCACCACATCCTACCTACCCCACCAAAAAAGGTTCAAAAATATTTAAAGTCCTAGAAGTTCATGAAATGTTCCTTCTTTATCAATTCAACATGGGTCTTCACAACAATAAAGACTAACTTATTTAAATATCAATTGCTTTAAAGACAACAAAAGGTCCTATATGAAAATATGACATTATTTTTTAAAAAAAGAAAAGATAACGTTACTTTAGATAATGTATATATCTTGCCATTGTGGAGATCAAATGATACTGTCCAGTATTATTTCTTCTGGTTAGGAACAACTGACTGGTAAACTTTGGTCTGAAACAATATGTTTCAAGGAATAAGAACCACAAGGAACTTCTACCATTAATACAAAAATTATCACCTCCCATGTTCCTCACCTTTCCCTTACAGAGTTATACAACACAGCACTATTTGTTTTAATAATAATAAAGAATATTTGTTTAAAATTGGTAGAATATTTCTACCCTATAACACACCAAACACTTTTATTTAATATCAGTATAAATATACTGAAGATGAATGAAAAAAAGCATACAGGAAGCCCCTCCTCGAGATCTCAAGTCCCCCAGGACTTAAAATTCCAGCAATAGCTTAAACATGCTTCAGTTAAGATAGTGTATTGGTACGTGCTTTCCTTCTCCAACCAGAACAGATTAGTAACATAAACAAGGCATGTCATATTTCCAAAGTCCTGCTGGCCTGCACCAGCTCCTCATACCTTCAGATAGGAAGAAAACAGATGCTAAATAAGAGGGATTAACTTCTTAGAGGAAAGACTTTGGGGAGAGAAAAAAAGAAGATTTGATTGTAAAAATGGTTAGAATACTGCTAAAGCTCGCTCTCTCTCTCGCTCTCTCTCTCTCTCATTTAAAAAGATTTTGTAAAGTGTGGAAGTAAGCTTGAGAGTAGTAAGAATCAGCTCTTTAATGATAAATAGTAAAGAATATTAATATAATCATTTTAGTACCAACTATAAGACGGTGAATCTTGCTCTATTTAAAAAAAAAATGGGTGTAACATTTTTGTAAAATGTCTTAGGCCTGCTATTTAGTATGTTATTTAATATACTGATTTGGAAGAGTTGGGAAGATGTCCTTCCTAGTCTCCTGTGGGAATGGAAAAGTCTGAGAGGCTTCTTTTAATCTTTTCTCCAGTGTATTTAGCATACCGTAAGCTCAATAATGTGATCAGTGACTAAGTAAGCTTAATATTCCATCTGAACTAGTGTGTGTAAATTGTGTTGATTCTGTGCCTTGATTAAAACTCCAGACTAGATACTTACAAAGAATCAACCAAACTTCAGAGTTCCTAAGTCTGTACATGTAAATAAATTATTCATTCTGATAGGAACTTCCAACAAACTACAAAAATTAGGTAATCATAAAACAACTTAAAATCAGCGAGGCTTGGCTTTAGAACCCTAACTGTAAAGTCCGCTAATATCCTTTGCTTGTATTAAAGTATTCAGTTAGATTCCTATAACTTCAGCTATTACTATTTGCATAAGCTAATATATGCTTTTTTTCCCCCCTTAGAAGGCTAATTTGGGCAAAGCGGCAACAATAAAAAGCAGCATGTGATTTTTTAAACAGAGTTCTCCTTCAAAAACATTACCAATGAACAGCACAAAAATAAACATATATGATCCCTAACATATTGAGTAACATTTTGCATAAAATAATATTAACCTGTTGTTGAATTACATCCACCCACTGAACTTATTATGGAGAAGGGGTGAAAAAGAGTTTGCTTTTCTTACGTAAAATTTCTGAGTCCCTTACTGGTCAAAAACAAATGCATTTCACCAAAATGATGTTTATTGTGTGCAGATGTTACCATATTACTAAGAAGTACTTACTACGAACAACCACTTTACTCAAATACACTCTTCTCAAAAGGATGTTAGGGCAACCACTTCAGCAGCAGGTTTATTCAGTCTGGTGTTAAGCAGCCAACTAGAAATGATGGGTGCCATATGAAATAGGTCTGGATCTCTAATGAATATTCTAACTGAAATTAGGAAAGCTTGAAAATGAATTACAAAAAAAGAAACAATTAAAGACGACTTTCCGTCTGTGCACAAACTCTGCCTTTCTCAGATATTTTGTAGTCACTCCTCTGGGCTGGGAATGCTCTCTACCAGAGCTCACCACTGTAAAAACAGAACTGCTTAGAATTCAACCAGCCAGACACATTCTGCTCTCAGGGTTCATACGCACTGCATTTGCTCTGCCCGAAAATCTGAAGGCACAAACCTGGCTGGCAGTGGTGGGTCTGCCTTGCCAGCCACCAGCCAGGAAGACCGGTGGTAGGCGTAGCGGTACCTCTTGTTGTCCACGGGGACGATGTCCATCAGGACTATGTACTTGGCCTCAGGATCCACGCCAGAAAAGGATACTCGAATGGTGGGAAACATCCTCCTGACACAAGGAGACAAAGAGAATCCGCTGGAGCTCCTTCCTGGAGGCTAATGAGTCACTGAATAAAAGGGCGAGGTCCTACTCCCTCCCCACTGACCCCCACACCCTTTTTGTTTCCACAGAGACTTGAGTACTGAGACCCTCCTTCTCCCACACCTACATAATTTTAGGTGTCACCATCATAGGAGTCCCCTTTGCTACGTGAAAAGTTTTGTTTTGCTTTTTAATACTGGAAGGTCTTCAAGTAGGGAAAATCGTATGCTGTATTATCAAACGTGTCAGACTCCCCCAGACCAAAGTCTCTGGAGCAGACCCAGTCTCCCAACCCTCTTGGGTTGCAGGGAGAAAACTCAGTTCAGCCACAGAAATCTAGGGTAGGTTGGGTTCGGGAGACCCTGCGGGTATTTCCCAGAGTCTACAGAGCTGGAGTGACCAGGGCTGCAGGCCACTGACCTTTAGAGTCTTTGTCCCAGGCCTGGGGAGCCACCTGCACCCCCATGCACTACCCCGTGCCTGCCCCACTAAGGCACCAAGGGGGCCCGCCGCACCAGCACTCCATCCTACACAGTGTGAGTTTCAAATTTCATTCCTCTGGGCAGGTTTTAATTTTAGTTTTTAATGGGAACTGGCAGCTTTTGCAAATTGAGGCCAATAAAAGGGAAGCTACTTGCCTCCCTGGAAGCACCCAGCAGCCTGCCCTACACCCCCAGCAAGATTCCTGCTTCCCTCCAGATGCCAACTCCCCACCCCAAAGCCCTCCCAGATGGCAGATCACTGGTCCCCACATCCCTCTCATCAAGGCCACGGCCACCATGGGGTTTTCCATGGCCAGATCCTGAGAAAGCAAATAAATGCTCAGAAGTCTGTCTCGCAGCTCTTTCCAAAAGCAAGTTGATAGAAAGAAGCCCTCCTTAAGGGAAGCTTCCTCTCGGTGCTCTGGACCAGTGGGGTTTCACCCAGCTCCAGTGAACACCCGAGGCCACTGTCATCCCTGTACCCCTTACACACCAAGCGCCCCACCGCCACCACGGATCGCTACCTGCCCGACTTGGTGATGATCATCTCTGTTCCCAGCTCGTGGAATTTGTCCCAGAGCTCCTTCGTCTCCAGGCTGCAGGCAATTTTGGCCATTTCCTCACTGGGGATGATGGGGGTGGTGGGGATCAGCGGCTCAGTACACAGAGAGGAGGAGGAGGGGCTGCCACTGCTGCCGCCACCGGCAAACTCCCCGTGAGCATCCAGGCTGGTCAGTTCACCCAGGGGCTGGGCACAGGAGGACTTCTCAACAAATTGTTCTGCAGGCAAAGAGAATGGAGAATGACAGCTAACGCTGTCAAGCAAAGACACAGGAAGGAGAACAGCACAACCCAAACAGGTACTGGACTCGACTTTGGAAAAGTGAAGTTCAGAAACTCCAAGAAGGCCATGATAACCCATCACTATATAAATTCTCATGGAATGACATACCCAGCGCTTGCTTACCGAACCAAATGAGTTCTAGAACTGTGGCTTGTTACTAACATTATGAAAGCCACTTTGGGGACTACAAATGTAAGGAGTGCACAAAGGGAAAGGAGGTGATCGTGAAAGATGAAAAGCAAGTATTCCTACTGTTATCCCTGTCAAGTTCTAGACGTTGTAGCTTGTGGGATCTCCTGCCAGTCCTGCCTCTTTGACAACCAGGAGAGACTTTTATCCAGGGAGACCAAAGGGAACGAAGAGGTCAGCATCTTCCTTACTTTGAGAGAAGCTTTCCCTTCCGTCCTGAGCCCTCTCTCCACAAGAAAAAAGGAAAGGTGGAAGGGAAGGGAAGAAAAGTGGGGATGCGGTTAAAATGAAAACTCAAGTCGCTTCACTTCTCTGCCTGGCTCTCAGTGTGCTAGGCTTTAATAACAGGGCAATTTTACAATACCCCTCCCAGCCTGAGATCTTACAAAAGACTCTAACATATAGCTTATTAAATCACAAAAGTGGGCTCGCTAGGCCATTTTGGGAACAGGTGTGAAAAAATGTCTTGAGGGCAGTGTGTGTATTTTTCTCCCTTTCTCTCAAAAAGGTCCTGGAAGTGAGGGAAACAACCCTCAACCCAGGCTAGCAGAGTATTTAAAGTAGGAAGAACACCATCCACCATCAGGCTGGAATACCGCTGCCTATGAACCAAACATTCTACTCCACAGCTGATAAGGGCCTAGGACTACACCAGTCACTTTGATGGAATACAGGGGGACTTTTGTAATTGTCCCAATTATCTTGTATCCCTTAAAAAAGAAACTACTTGAATCTGTAATGTGAAACTGATCTCTAAACAACTCTGTTCTAAGTGCCAAGGAATTGAAACAAGTTCTAAATGTAGATATAGACATGTATATGTTATGTATCACATAAAGCATTTTATTTCCCATATTTCTCCTTGGCTTAGGGCAGGCAAGCAGGAAGCAGGGAATTTTTACCTTTTCTTCTCTTACAATAATAATCCAACTCACTGTAACATTTTAAATTAAGAATAATCAAATTAAGTATCTTGGCCTTAAATTTTCAAGTTCAAAGAACAAAAAGTACGCCAGGGCAAAATCTTATTTTCAATAAATATTTTCAGAAACACATTCACATGATGTCTTTATAGAGAATTAACACGTAGCTTCAGAAATTTTCTTATTTTTCTGACAATTGGAAAAGGTAGACTCCCTAAGCCCCAGACTAAGGACAGCCAGGGTGGGAAAGTGGAGGAAGAAGAAAATGATACCGAATTTCTGCAACACAATGTTATGTGTCAAGGGTACCTCAATAAAAAAGATCTGAAAGAAATGCTCTAGTGGTTTAAGGAAGGCAGCTCTTCTAAATAAATTTTACGTGTTGAAATGCGCAATCCTGATACACTTTTGAGTCCCTACCCCACAATTGCTTCCACACCTCACACCTCTCCATCCAAAGTACCATATTCTCTGTAACAGAACCTCTAGGTGTTTCTCTTGTGGGAGTCCTCAGCTTAAAGTCACTAATTACACTGTTGAACTACTAGCCCCTGGAAAGGACAAGAATGCCTTCTGGGTCTTTCAGAGCCCGTCTTATAAGCCCAGGGGAAAGAGGTTCATTTTACAGACTGTGTATTTGCGGTGGGGGAGAAGGTGGTGGCTATATAGTTTAGAATTGAGATAGAAAGCGAGTTTTCTCAGGAAAAGAAATAGAAAAGAAAGCAATACTGAAATGACAGTGGAACTGAAAATGGCATGTTTCCCAGTCTGCTGTCTGTAATTCTGACAGGAATATTAACCCGAAGGGCTCTTTCCCTGCTAGCTACTGAACTGTGATGGGGAGTTCATAAAGAATTCAGAGGCCTTCGAAATAGGAGTGGATAATGTTGGGCTGTCCCACCAAAATCACTTTGAAATTGGTGGTTAATATGTCTGCAAACAGTTTGGGTTTGTTTCATTGGTTGTTTCCTCTTTTTTTTGGCAGATTTCAGGCAGGTGAGAAGAACCAGGGAAAGTGAGTGAAACCTTGCAGGGGAGACTTTTTGACATTATATTTTCTGGAGATCTTCCTGTTTCCTTTTCCTTGGTTCTAAGTTGCTCTGGGGTTTTAGCTTTCTTTCCTTTTTGCCCAGCCCTCTTATTTTTCATCTTTAACCCTTTGTCTTTCATACTAGGATTGCTGTTTCAGATGTGGGATGTTAAAGTGTTGGGAAGGACAGGGAGAAAGAAAGAAAAAACACAGGGGAGAGTCAAAAAATATATTACCCTAAGTTTGCTATTTGATGTTTCTCACCATTTTCGGGCTATCAGATGATCAGGATGTAAAATAATTTTTTCCTGGGGACCCAAGAGGTGATGAGAACACTCCTTTCTCTGTTAATTGTAAAGGGACTTTGAAATACTCAAGTCCAGCAGTCTCTTTCCCACACAGTTCACTTGTGCTGAGGGGAACATAATCCCTATTTTCCCTTTACTCCAAGCCTAGTGTCTTCTATAAATGGTAAAGGTTGTTAAATAAACAGTATAGCTAAAAGTTGAGGAATTTGGAAAATGGTTACTGGCTAATGTTTTTGCCAACCTCCACTGAAAGTGATGGCGGTTACAAAATGATGTCTCACTGATAAGTTTGGAGCTTCTGTGAAGAAAACGGTTCATGGGGGGACAACTGGCTTATTCTACAGCATATGGCAGTGGCTTTAAGGAGTTAATTCTGTTTATTCAAGTCAAAGGAAAAACAAAATCCAACTAGTTTCTTGTTAAGTCGCTAAGAGTCTCCTCGGGATCAAATGCACACGCAGGTGTTACACGCATGGTAAATTCTGTTGAGTCTTAAAAGGGGTTAATTATCTATCTCTGATTGTTTTGGTACCAACCAAGTTACACACTCTCCTGCACAAGTACGACTTGACCTGGGGATTCTAGATGAATAAGTAGAGACAGTGGCTAGCGCACATCCGAGATGCGAAACCGGTTGTCTGTGAAGCCCCCAAAGAAAAGAATCTCCCGACCCCGGCGTGGGGCCCGTGGCCTGAAGATCAGAAGCTGCCTAGAGCAGGGAAAGGCGGCCACCCTCTCAAGCCTCCCGCAGGCAGGGGACAGAGGGACAGACAGATGCGCGGCGGCCCGCTCCTGTCCTAGGCGGACAGTCGGGCAGCCCGACTTACCAAGTGGTTTGATGGTGTTCTCGGCGGCTTCCTTCTCCTTAGAGCCGCCGCTCGACATGAGCGCGGCGATGGAGAAGGCGTTGGCCCGGGAGGAGAGCTGTGGCTTGGGCGACGCCGTGAACTCCATGGCCCCCAGTGTGCGGTCCTGGCCACGCACGGGGCCTGCCGAACTGCCGTCCAGCTTCCCCAAGGGAGACAAAAACCAACACAGAGCGCAAAGTTTCCAATTGCAATCTCAGCGGAGTCGGGAACTCCAGATGAGTCAGCCCCAACCGGACAAGAGCTCCCCACTGCCCTCTGTCCCTCACTGCAAAGCCCTCCAGCCGCAGAGACTTCCCACTAGCCGGAGAGGACAGGAGAGGACCAGCCTCGGGCTCCACCGGGCGCGCGAACCCTGGGGCGCTCCGCAGGACCACAGGCTGCGCCGCCGGAAGCTGGAGATGAGCATCGGGCGCGCAAAACCCGGGGGTCTCGCGGCACCCCTGTGCGTCCTTCCTCCGTCCACGCGCTGGGGACAGCCGGAGCGGCCCAAGCTGCAGGAAGGAGGCTACGAGTGGAACTCCGCAGCGAGGGGGCGGACGCCGGACAGTACCGGCGCCGGCGTGCGGAGCACAGCGCGGCGCGGAGGACACTGCGCCCGGGCGCTCGCAGCCCTGCGCCTTAATTTGCTGGCGGCAGCTATCCCAGCGGCCCGCAGCCAGTCAGCGCCGCCTCACGTCACCGCTTCCTGATTCCGCCGCCGGGGGCGGGGCAGCGGGCTGGGTAGGGAGGGCGCGCCCCGGGCGCGGTGCCCGCTCGGCCTCGCGCAGCAGCCAGCCGCGAACCTGGCACCCGTTCGGAAAAAGTGCCACCACCGAGCTGCCGCGGACTCGCCTAGCCCAGGGCGGAAGGGACTTGCGCGCGGTTGGGAGGGGGTATTTTTGAAGCGGCTAGGACGCGGGATCCCGAGAGTGGTCCAGTGCGGGAACCTAGACCAGAAGTAGCCTGGGGGAGTTCCTGCTTCTTCCGTTCTTTTTCTTGAGCGTGCTCAAAGTTCCAAAAGAAAGTTGGGAAGCTTTAAGTAGAGCGGAAACCCGCGCCACAGAGCCACCACGTACGGGCCAGGTCCTATTCTCTCTGGGCAGTTCCCAGGGCTGGGTGCCCTCACTCGTTGGGCTCCAAAATCTGTCTGCTTGACAGTGGGACTGGAGATACACAGTCCTGCAAAAGATATGCTGAGGGAGGGATGGGGACATTTAGCAAAGGCTGCTGCTCTCAGAACCACGGCTCCCGCTGCACACCAGTGCGCCACTTAACACGCTGTTCCTGTTCCCGTAAGGGACTCTAGGGAGTGGAACCTCCACCCTAGGGAAGGTGCGGGGCCGGTGCGGGGGCCCGGGCGTGCACCCTGCGGGGACCGGGAGACACGCAGTGGGAGAGTGGGAGATCTACAATGCTTGAACTTGGTAGACAGGGAATCTGCCTTCGCAAACTGGGTTGCGACCAGGACTTCCCACGGCCTTATGGGGGTCGTCCTGTTGGCCTTGTTCAGCTTGAATAACTCAAATTCTCCGAATTCGCAGGGTAATCCGCTTCACTAGGAGCCGTGTAAACTCAGGCTGACACACACACTCAAGCTGTACATGTAAATATTTGCGCTCCTTTCCAGCCAGCCGGTCTGGCGATTAGGAGCCTCTTGGTGGGTCTTAAAATTTTAAAGAAAAAGAAAACATCTTCCATTTCCCACCAACCTTTTTCTCCCTTCACTGCACCCGCTGCCGTCCTGAAATAAACTTACAGTGGAAAAAAAGTCAAAGGTTGAGAACTTTTATGAAATGATGACATCTGGGGAGTCGTGATTTAAGCCACTCTTGCCAACGTGTATCAATAGTTTCTAACATGGTGCTGCATGCAGGTGGTAAGAAACGCATTCTGATATCCGTCTTCATGTACAAAGTGTATTTGTGCAGATATTTGGGGAAATTCGTAAAATCATAGGTTTTATTGCTGGAAGGGGTTTGCACCGTGAGTAGCGTATCTCCACTTGCTTTTGAGAGGGAAACACCAGATCTGGCATGGAGGGGACCATCTCGTTTCCAGTCTGCCCAGCCGGCTAGGGGCAGACCTATGCGCAGGACCCGCACTCCGGGCCACCGGTTTGGTCACACCCTGGCCCTGCAGCTGTGTCCGGGCTGTTCAGGGGAGATCGATCCTAGAGCTAACGCCAGCTGAGAGCAAAAGGCTCTCGGATTTTCATCCTCAGTAAGAATAGAGGCTAAGCCACCGGGTGTGCCTAAGGATCAGTTTTCACTTTTAAGCCTTTAGTCTTTGACTGTTTTTGAACAACCCAGACCTTTCGTGGTTGCTGTTGAAGGCCACTTCGCCCCCCAGCATATACCCCATCTCATTGCACCAGTGACATTTCCCTCTTGAACGTAAGGAGCACAGGGGTTCCTTCCCTATCTCAGAAGGGAAGATTTCTGCCGAGAGGGTTTTTCTTTGTTTTTAACTTTTTATTGGCGCAGGGGGTGATGTCATGGTCAGTCTAGAACTTATTATATGCTTCAAATGGGTGGCAAAGATCTTGTTGGCTACGTTTGGTTTTCAAACACTTATTATGGAATTATACCTCAATTTTTAAAAGTTGCCATTACTTTTCTACACAGAGGAAACCCCGTTTCTTTTCTTAATTATCCTAATGGTTTAGAATGGAATTTTAATAAATTTAATAAATTTCATGACAGGGCCTTTTTTTTTTTTTTTTTTTTTTTTTAACTGGCCCAGCGAGGGGAAAGCTGACTTGCCTCCAATCAGCTTCCACTTTTTTTTTTTTTTTCTCAATTGCCACGGCCACGCCGAAGCCCAGTTCTGGGTCTCTCGTGGGCAGGCAACTCCGACTAGTCCTCGTATTAAACGTAAAACAAAAAGCCAAGAAGGCCAAGTGAGCGCGCGGGAGACAGCGGGCAAACCTGAGGAGCTGAAAAGGCCACTTTAAACAAACCCGGGCGCGAGAGGTGGGCCGTTTGGGGATCCCTAACAAGCGATGCATCTTGATGGTGTTGAAACCGTGGCAGTAAAATGTATACTACAACATAATTATCGGGGGTGGGGGGGATGCTGTCCCTTCTCTTAGATTTATTGCCTTTGCAAATCAATATGGTGCTATAAAAACGGAGAACCGGTGCTTGGCAGAGAGACGCGGTCAAAGGGTGATTTAAAGCCATCCCGAAGCGGAGAGCGCTGAAGTTCTGAGGTCCCTTCAAAACCTCAGTGTTAGAGCGGGTTAACAGGTAAAGCCGCCGAAGGGGGTGGAACAAAGCAATATGTTAATTCGGAACGCTTCTCTCCAGGCCCTGCTCAGGCCGACGACAGGCGGGCGGGAGCTGCTTTGGGATACTGGAACGGGCAATCGGACCTGGAGAAGGCTTTGAATCTTGACTTAGCCTTTGCTAGCCCTGAGACTTTGTGGAGGTGTTGTTTAAGCCTCTCGAAGCCTCAGTTTCACCGTCTTCATTAAAACAGTGACAATAATGTATTCCTACCTGGAAGATGGCCCCGTGGATTAATGAGATAATGTGTGTAAAGCTCCTAAACCACAGGTAACCTTAACAGTAACACCAAAGCACGTAAAACATCAGTACAGAATTTTGTTATGTCTAAATTTTGAACTGCAACTTCGCGATCTTAGACATGTATCTATCTCATAGTCTCGCCGAGTTAACTGTATAGACAGTTGGAATGTGCACAGGGGAGAGGAGTCACATGGTGATAATGGACCATTCCTTACATCCCGTTAAACTTTGGAGCCTGAGAATGAAACGTTTTGATTATACGTCTGAGTTTGGTTCTACGGAGTTTGGAGAACTGGAAGATGTCTCTTCGTGCACTCCACCCTTTCAAATTCTCATTTGTCGTCTCCGGAACTCAAAAGTTAGTGGTCCCAGAAAACAGCCTAGGAAGTAATCAGATTCCCGCTTTTTGGCCAACGGTCCCTCGCGTAACGAATGCTAGCGCAGAACCCTCCGCGGACCGCAGCAGGGACCGGTTCCCGGCTGGTCTTGGTCAACCGCCGCCAACACCTGGAGCGAGAGCTGAGCGAGGGCTGTGGGACCGGGTGCCAGACCGACAGCGCCGCCGTGCACCCGAGGGTGACAGCGGGAGAGAAGGTGAGAAAGGAGACGTGCTTCTGGGCACCCTGGCAGAGCTACTCGCGGACTTGGCCCCAAATCCCCGTTCCCATGCTCCTTTCCGCTCTCTCTGCTTTAAAATGCTTCAAAAGCGACAGTAATGGTGGCTTTGGATTCCTAAATTAGGTTTGCCGAACAGAAAAGTCCCAAAGCAGCGTAGGGAGGCGGCCGCAGCCGCTCGGAGGCCCCTGAAGCACCTCCCCGGGGAGAGAGTAGCGCGCGTCCCCGCGCCGGGTAGGGAGCGCGCGGCGAGGCCTCGGATTTTGACCGCCCGGCTGCAGGGGTGCGAGCCTGAGCCTTTCCCGGGGCCACCGCACAAACGCACAGCCCGGTGGGGTTAAGTTTTCCTGAACCCGACTGATCCCCCTGAAGCGCCCCCTAGCCCGGGCCGCAAGCCTCCAGGCTTTCGGGCCCACCCGGAGGCCCCTGGGCCTGGCGCTCGAGGCGCATTCGCCCAGCTCAGGCTTTACGGGCAAGGCTCCTCGAGGGGTGAGGCCGGAGGTTGTCATCTGACGGTCCCGGGTGGTGTGCGTGCGTGCGCTTTTGGCCTGGGACTGCACACTTGAGACCGGCTGTGAGACTAAGGAAAGAGATATTTTGCGGGCCTAGGGAGGGCCGCACCCATTTCCAGGGCCCGTGTCCTCAGGTGGTGAAGGGAAAGGTCCTTTGGGGCCGGGGCCCGCCGTACTGCGACGTTACCCAGCCAGGCCCAGGCTAGCGGAGGCCTGCAGCGGTGGGTGCCCCCCGCTCTTGCTCTCCCCAGGCCTCCCCCACCCCGGTTTCCACTAAGCGGCTCCCCTCGCCGGGGGCCAGAGGTCAGGCGTGGGGCCTCAGAGACTCCTCACAGGATGCTCCCCTGAGGCCGCGGCCCTCCGGCTCCTTCCCGAGACCACTCGCTTCCCAGGTCTTCCCTCCTGAGCTCGCGACTGCAGGGGAAAGGCCCTTGGCGCCCCTCAGGCCTCCCCCTGACCAGAGAAGAACCCGTGAGCCACAGTTGGGTGCAAAACTCGCAAGGTGATCCTAAGAACAGCATAGAAAGATTTCTCCTGACGCCGCGGGGGCGAGGCATCCAGACCCACTCTCCCCCCGCCCCTCCACCCTCCTTTCTCTCCCTCCACGCGCGCCCCCGCCTTCCTCCGCCAATGCTGTTCCTGCGCGGTCACGGTGTTCCAGCTCCCAACCGCCTGGCTGAAGACCGATCCTGTCTCTATTTAAAACGAAGATATTTCGCGCATCGTGAATTTTTGCATGAATTTTGACTTCTTAAATTACTGCATTAAAATATTGTTTCTCGATTACTGAGACTTTTGTCGACACTTAAATTTGGGGCTTTCACCCTAGTCCCAGCTTTGTCAAGAAGGTTAAGAATTTGAGCCAAGTTACACTGATGTAAGCGGTACAACGGGGATTCCGAGGCAAATCTCTAGCTGGAAAAGCGTCGCTCCTGCCATTACGGTACACTCCGAACTGATTAAGCGGAAACTCCCAGGAGCAGGAGAAAAGCGGACAGAGGACAGTCCCCTGCTTCAGGATGAAGGTCCTGTTGGCCTGGTGCCCACGTCTGCCCAGGCAGACTCATGGGCCCTGAGGGGACAGCCAGACAGGTGGCTCGAAGGCGCGCTTCCTGAGCTTAGGCTTCTTAGGTGTTTAAAAAACATACCCAAACCTAAATGAGACAACTTCCGCAGAAGAGCAACTACAGCTTGCCAGCGCCCTTCCTCTGGCAAAGTAGCGTCAGTTTTGGAGATGTCACCTAATTAAACTTAAAGCAATTGCCACATTTCAGACGATCCAGCCTTCCAGCAACCAACCACTCCCTGTCCCTTCTGGTGATTGCTGGAGCACGTCCTGCCTTCCCTCTTCAGGAACCAGAGCTAGCTGTTTGGTGACAGTGTATCTGCTCTTTTTTCAGGAGGTTTGGGAGACCGAGGTGGGGAAGACACAGACAGGAAGTAGTCCTCCAATGTCTCTGCTGCCAGCTCCCACTACAAGTTACCCCAGAAGCCATTGATTAAACTCATCTTATTCCTTATGGAGGGCAAAATACACCCAGTAAGATCTGCGTTCCTATTCCCATGTGAGCATGCTTCAGAAGACGTGAAGCATATATTATGTAAGGGAGCAAAGATGTATGCATCTAACACAAGATAAAGAATGCAGAGCGTTTGTTCATTCATCCAATATTACCTGGTACTTACTCTGGACTGGGTACTGTGCTAGGTTCCAGGAATTGACCAGTGATTAGAACCCTAATTCCTTCCTCATGCAGTCTGGTGGGAGACACCAATAAGAAGCACATAAAAACCAGAAGAAATAGAAATTGTGATGAAGACTTAAGGAAGCAAGGAGCAGAGGTAGCGAATCCAATCTATCTGTAGGCATTCATTCATTCTGGACCAGGCACAGCTTGTTGGGGTGAGGTTAGTGTTGGACAGTTTGCATACCATCCCTGTCCCTCCAGGTTTCAAAGTCCAGCTAGAGATGTGTTTTAAAAAAGCACCAACATGAAGAATATACATTACATTCTCGTCAACACTGAGCTCATAAAATAAAGGGGCATATGGCTTAATGTTAATAAAATAAGGCAGAATAAATAACTTTAATAAAAGTCCTGGCAGAAGAAAAGTGTTGAGGTCTGACATTAGAAACACTGCTTTGGAGCAAGCCATGCTGAATCCTTTTCCACATTTTCAAAATATACTTCCTGATGGGAACATCTACATGGAGAGTTTTTGCAAGGATTAAATGGTATAATGTCTGTGTGAGGGCAAAGGACTTCATAGGCATTACTATTTGCCATCTCTGGAACTTGGGAAAAGCCTCCTCTTCAATTTAGGGATGATGTAAATCAACTCTGATCAGGAAGAGTGTTCAAGAGCCCCAATTTCCACCCTGCACACAACGAATGTAAGAAACAGCTTTCTCGCTGGGGTCTGTAGAGGCTCTATGTCTCACTCAGGAGTCCTATGGTGGAAGAGAAACCCATATGCCGCCTGCCAGGTGGAAAGCATCCCTTCAGATGCTCGGACACTCAGCCTCTCTGCTGTGAACACCCTCACTAGAAAGGCTGGAGGCCCACCGTTGGCCTCTCCGCTGCAGTCTTCCGTTAACTCACCTAGTTTGAAAGCGTTTTGCATTCAAATCCTGGAAGCTAGTTTTTCAGTGCATCACAAAGAGCTTCTATCGTGAATTTTATATGTGCCAGGCTTCCCAAGAAACCTATAATGTTGACACCATCAATCGGGTAGCATAATCGTGTGCGTTTTAAAGTTGCAGAAAATGAGTCCAGGAAGGCTAACTCACTTGTTCAAGGGCACACGGATAGTTTCATGGTGGAGCAGTAGACGACCCTGGGCTGTGTGACCCAATCGCTCCTCAATCTTAACCTCCATCGCATATCGAATTCTATCACTAACTTGGTTGGTTTCCGGTTCTGGAAGCAGAGGCAGTTCCGAGGGGAGGGCTCAATTTTCTTGGTCTATTTGTAAATAGCACCCCTGGGGCCCGGGAACACGTGCAAGTCTTTGTTGTCCGCTAGACGCGACGAGGAACTTTGTTTCTGCAAACAAGGGCAGATGTGACTGGCGTGACCACCGTCCACCCTCGAGGCGCGCAAAGCGGAAGGCAGGCCAAGTAAAGGTCTTTCGGCGTCGCACGTGGACCTCGGGACCAGACGGCCTTTGTAATTTTCTTTTTCTGGGGGCAATTACCGAGTAATCTGTAGGTTCCGCGGAGACTGCAGAGTCGGCGGCTGGGTGGCGGTGGGCGGGGTGGCCAGGGTAGAGATGGAGGCGTGGCCGGCTGGGAGATCACGCACCACTTGGCTGGAGACTGTGCAGGCTTACCGCCCTCATACCCCAACTTTTGGAGGTAGACTGCCAACTTTTGGAGGTTCGAAGCCAGGTTTGTCATTTGCCGGCGGTGTGAGCTGGGCTGTCTGGATTGTCCTTAGTGGGAGAGGTTCGCACAGAGCCAGGCGTTGGCTGAGCTCACTGGGAGCAGCGACCCCACTGAGGGTGATGTGATGGCAGGAAGCGGGTACTTTCTGCAGCCGAGCAGCGCGGACGCGCGCGGGGCGAAGGGGCCAGCGAGGCGCACTCCCGCTTCTCGAGTCTGGGATCTCCCGGTTTTCTTCCTTCAACCCACCCCACCCTTTGTGACGGTCGTCAGTCCCAGACCTACGCTAGGAGAGGCCAAGGCACATCAGAGTAAAGGGGACAACGTACGCCCGGTGTTAATTAGTGAGTTCCACCACTTGGGGACTCTGGAAGCGGACTCTAACTCCTAAAGAATCCTCCCAGGGCGACGCCGTCGGGTCCCTGTGAACCGCTGACCCAGACCCACTTCGGCTCTCGGGGCTCTCGGGCCGTCGTCCCACACACGCGCTTCCCAGCCAGGACCCGAGGCCAGGGACTGCGCCCTCCGCTCGGACCGCCGCGGTTCCGGGGACTGGGACACAGACGTCCCCGTTAGAGCCCCTGCCACTGCGGGTCCCTGCTTAGTCTGCGCGGTGGCGGTGACGGTGGCGCTGGCGGCGGCGGGGGCCTTCCCTTGGCTGCCCCGCCATTTAATCAGGGCTATTATCAGACCCGGCTTGCAGGATGGCGCCGGCGGAGCTTTACCCCCATTAGCGCAGGGCGGGGTGGGGGCTGGGCCCCCAGATCGCCGCCGGTCGGGCCGCCGCTGCAGGGGTTCTGGGGCGCTTAGAGCGAGGCCGAGGCGCGGGGTCTGGCAGCGGCTTGGGCGGTCTCTCCCCAGCCCTTCTCAGGCTGACGGGTTTTATTCCCCAGCTCCCAACTCGACCCTTACTAGCTCTGACGTTGGGGCAAATCGCTGCACTCCCCTGAACCTCGGTTTCTCTTCTGTGAAATAGGTTCGGAAAGCTACTTCGCCCAAGGTAGTCGCGAAAATTAGCTGTCCGGCGATGAACTAAGATGATGCACCTCAAGTGTTATGTGGACGACGTGGCACGCACAAATCGTCACTGCTGTTATGACACTAGAAATAGGTCTGCCTTTTTAAAAAGCCTACCCCCGCCCTTTTTTTTCTTCATTAAAAAGGAACGGAAGCGGGGCGCCTGGGTGGCCCAGCGATCGAGTCAGACTTTCTTGATTTTGGCTCGGGTCATGATCCCAGCCTGGTAGGATCGAGCCCCGCGTGGGTCTCCGCGCTGCGCGTGGTGCCTGCTTGGGATTCTCTCTGTTTCTCTCTCTCTCTCTCTCTCTCTCTCTCTCTCTCTCTCTCTGCCTTTCTCCCCCTGCTATCTCCCAATAAATAAATAAATAAATAAATAAATATTTTTTAAAAATTTTAGTGTTTATTTATTTTTGAGAGACAGAGAGAGATCGAGCATGAGCGGGGGAGGGGCAGAGAGGGAGGACACAGAATCTGAAGCAGGCTCCAGGCTCTGAGCTGTCAGCACAGAGCCCGACGCGGGGCTCGAAACTGTGAGCTCATGACCTGAGCCGAAGTCTGACGCCTAACCGACTGAGCCACCTCGGCGCCCCAGAATAAACAAAAATTTTAAAAAGGAGAGGAAGTGAGGTTGAATGTTTCAAAGAAGTCCAAGATTGCTTACCGATTTGCTGATTTTATTCACGCCTAACTGGTGTTCCAGGTTCATCTCTGCCACTGGCTAACCTTGTGACTTTGGGCATTCCGCTTGCTGTCTCTGTGCCTCCTTTGCCTTAGCTATGAAATGGAAGAAACACTAGCACTTGCACTGCGGCACTGTTCCGCACATAAATGAAGGGTGCATACAGAATGCTGAGCAGAGTAGGCTCTCCTCAAGCACAGGTCATTTATTTGTTATTAGCAAAACGATTTTGCAAACCACAGTCGTCCTTCCTTCTTTCCTTCCGTATTCCCTCCCTTCCTTTCTGTCTCTCTCTTTTCCTTTCTCTCTCTTTCTTAAACTAAATCTCTCTACAAACAGGCAACTCGACTCACGTTCAGAGCTGAATGTCAGGCTGGAAATGCGAGGGAAAGGGAGTGTGAATCACTCAACAGTGCCTTCTAGCCTCCAGAGTTTCCTCTTTGCATTCCCATCACAATGCCCTATTGACACTGTCCATTTAAGATAAAAGGCAGACAGCAAAATCAGGCACTATTATTTTCAGATGGCTGCTAAAAAAATTAGCACTTGGGAGCAAACCCAGTATTGTCAAGGGTAGTTTCTAATCAGTAAAGTGTAATTAGCAAAGCGAGACTAATTATTAAAGTGACCTTCTAAGTAGTGAATGTTTATAAATGGTTCTTAAGTGGGATGTGTTTGGGCACACAGCCCAATCCTTAAGGACTGTGCTCCACTTCAGCCAGCGCTGGCCCCAGCTCTCCTGCTTCCCCCAAAGCCTAGTCTTGCGTTTGGATTGACTTTTTCCGTCTGGCATGTAAACAATGGCTCATAATAACGGTCAAGTTATTTCAAGTGCTTGTATGTGCCTGGCAATATCCTAAGCACCTTACCTGTATTATCTCATTTGATCCTTCCCATTTTACAGGTGAGGAAACTAAGAGAACTTATGTAACTTACTATATAAATCACACTGCCCATAGGTGGTGATAGGTTTGAATTCTTGTCTGCTTTTCTCCAAGGCTCCTATGTCACCATCTCCCAGTACTTTTAGTCTCTACTCTTCTACAATTCTAAAAACACTTCAAAGAGGATAGGAACTCAATGAATCTGGAGGAAAACAAACAGCAAACTCATGGTGTTTGCTGCTTCTAAGGAGGCACCCAGGGGTAGAGGCTACAATACCTGGTAGGAGTCTGAGGGCCTCTACTCCTCAGGATGACTTCTTGTCAGTCACTTCTTTGAGCCACAGTTACTCTTTTATTAAAAATGATTGCATGCTTCTTATACTGTCTTGTATAACTAACATTTAGTGAGACCTAATATATGTCAAAGCCTGTGGGAGGTGCTTTGGGACACATTATTTCATTGTAAAATAAATTTCATGAATTTTATTTTGTAATAAATACTGTCTACTTCTCAGACTTTTGTGATGCTCTAATGAGCCAAGTTATTTGGAAGTATTAAAAAAATAAGAGTTTATGACAACAATTTATTTTAAGCATTTAAAAAAAAAATTTCTTCGGACAGTGATATTTTGCAGTATGTGGTTCAAAGTCTACCTGCATCCAAAGTACTTAAGATGTTTGTGTATTTCTTGGCTCCACCCAGAGTGACTGGACTTAGGGCCCCTCGTGCCTGTCTGGGGGAGGGGGGGGGGGATGAATATGCTTCTGAACCAAGCGCTCCTAGAAGCTTCTGAACTTCTAGTCCTCTTTGTAGCGTTCCAGTCCTCCTATTGGCCATATCTAGCTTTAGATTCAACCAGAGCAAAAGAGAAACAAGGACTTCTCACCTCTTCTGAGAAGCCATCTGTGAATAATCAAAAAGTCCCACATCGAAACCTGTAACTTTTATAATTTCCCACCACTCTTAATCAGAAAGGGTGGCTTCTGGTTCTGACACATCTGTTGTTTTCTTTCAAAGGTGAATACTGGAAAAGCATGACTGACTGACTCTGTGCAACTTGCAAAAAAGAAAAGCCACCAGCAAGTCCCACGCCACCACACAGCCACATTACAGACAGGGCATAGCTAGAGGTGAGGTCTTTAGCTGAGATTAGCACAGCAGGAACCAAGACATTTTAGAATGTTTGAAAAGACAAGCATAGTCCCTAAAGTCCCCCCTCTTTCCCTATTTATGGATGAGGAAATTGAAAATTGAAGCTGGGTCAGGAAGTGACATGTCCAAAGTCATGCTGCTGGCCATATCTTTGGACCCAGGTTGCCTGACTTTGCATTAATGCTGACCCCTTTGACAGGAGCCCTCCTTAGGAGTAGGAAGGCCTTCTCATTATCTATCATTGGTTTCCTAATTTATGCCACTACATTCTCTGAGTCGTGGCCCACACATATTGGGCTTTTCGGTGGTGATCACAAAGACCACACAACTTCTCTAAATATTGCACCTGAATTCTGCAGTTGCAGTATGAGAAGGGAAGATAATTTGGAGTCTTGCCCTTGACATCAAAGATTTGACTTCCCAAAGAGTTCCTTGCTGTCTGGGTTGCACAACAGTCATCTCTGGATTTTAAGGTTGACTGACCTTCAGGGTTGGTTTGCTCTTTGTTGGGGAAAGGGGGGGAGGTGTCCAGATATACATATGACCAGATAGAATTCAAGTATTGGAAACAAAATTTTAAGTAAAGGGGGTTGAAGTCCTGTGTGTATCAATTAAGATCTTACGTTTCATATGTGGAATTTAAGAAACCAAACAGATGAACATAGGGGAAGGGAAGGAAAAATAAGATAAAAATAGAGAGGGAGGCAAACCATAAGAGACTCTTAAATACAGTGAACAAACTAGGGTTACTGGAGGGGAGGTGGTTGGGGAGATGGGCTAAATGGGTGATGGGCATTAAGGAGGGCACATGTTGGGATGAGCACTGGGTGTTATACATAAGTGATGAATCACTGGGTTCTACTCCTGAAACCAATTCTACACTGTATGTTAACTAACTTGAATTTAAATAAACAAATTTAAAAAAGAGATTCTATGTTTCCAACAATGGGAAATCCTTATCAATCTAGTTTAACAATAAAGGGAACTTGTTACCCCCCCACGTGTACAGTTTAGATACAGCTTCTGATGAAGTATGATCCAAGGCTCACAGAAAATCTCCATTTCTCATCTCTGGCTTCCTGCTGTTAGTGCTATTTTTAGTCAGGCTTTCTCCTGGGGTCACAAGATGTCTATCAGCAGGTCTCATGGCTACGTTCTGATTTGTTTGCACCCATTAGGGTCTCTCTCTTTCAGTAGCACCTATAGGGAAATGAACCCAGGAAATGTCTTTACATTCGTTGGACCTGGTTTAGGATCATGTCCCTTGAATCACGATCAAAGGATGGGGTACCCTGATTGGCTTAACCAAATCAGGGGTCTAGCCCTGGAATCTGGGGATAGTAGAAGTCCTCTCAAACCATGTAACTGAGAGCAGCAAAGAGGTGAATTGATTAAGGAGAAGTGGGATTAGTATCTGTCACAGTAGAGCTTGGGAATCTTTGCTTGAGAAGATTTTTGTTCTTTTCAGGAAACCTGGATTCTGTTTCCCAAATGAAGCTTTGCAGAACACAGGTTGCTTCAGATGTTGCCTGTTTTTGTACATCCCAAGAACTAAGAATGGCTTTCACATTTTCAAATGGTTGTGGAAAAAAAAACCCAAAAGAATAATAATATTTTGTGACATGTGGAAATGATATGAATTCAAATTTCAGTGTCCACAAATAAAGTTTTATTGCTAGAGTTGGCAAACTTTTTCTGTAAAGGGCCAGATAGTAAACATTTAGGCTTGCAGGCCATATGGTCTCCATCACAATTATTCAACTCTGTCATTGTAACATAATAACAACCATAGGCAATATGTAAACATATGAATGTGGCTATGTTCTGATTAAAATTTTATTTATGAACACTGAAATTTGAACGTCACGTAATTTTTACATGTCACAAAATATTATTCTTCCTTTGATATTTTTTTTCAACCACTTAAAAATGTAAAGACCATGCTTGGCTAGCAGGCTGTGTAAAAACAGGTAACTGGCTAGATTTGGCACATTGGCCATAATTTGCAGACCCCTGTTTTATTGGCTGCTTTTGCAGTACAGCGACAGAGCAGAGTAGCTGTGACAGAGACCACATGGCCTACAAAGCCTAAAATATTTACTAGTTGGTCCTTTACAGAAAAAGTTTGCTGACCCTTAGTCTGGAATGGTACTTCTCAAGCTGTATTTTGCATACAAAGCACCTGGGGATCTTGTGGACATGCAGATTTTGATTCTGTAAGTCTGGTGAGTCCAGACATTCTGCATTTCAATAAGTTCAGAGGTGGACCACATTTGGAGAATTTTTCAGTCATTCTTGGATATCCTGTATCAGAAACCTGAGAGGAAGTCCCCTCTGACCTACCCCCACTTGTTGAATGAGAAGCTTCTTTGCTGGGGGATGGGAATCTGCATATTAAATAAGCAGATACTTAATCTGTGATTTTTTTTGAGAACCACTGATCAGATGCTTTAACAGAGATTCAATGACAAATTCATTGAGGGCTGGGTATTAGCCAAACAATGGGCTTCAGGGCACAGGTGGGTGGCTTTTTGTCCAACGATGGATTAATACTATATTTTTTAAGTGTCATTAATTATCTAATTATTATAGCATAAGGATTATTTATTTGTTGGTTAATCTCCAGGGCGTTAACACTCCTTACCATGTCTTGATTTCACATGAAGGCAGTGACTTAGGCATATTAATTGTTAGCAAAGCCCTTCCATTTTTCCCATTTCAGGATATGCATTTATGACCTGCGAGATCTATTAATGTTCAGATAGGTTTAAAGAGCAAGGATTGGGTTTTTATCTATTTTTCATGTAGTAGTAAGGCAAACTTTCTATAAAACCCCATTAAGCACTTTCTTTATTGACCTCTTTCCTTCTTCCCTCCCTTCTTTCCTTTCTTTGGTGTGTATCCATCATGAATTTTTTATTTTATTTCCAACTTTACTAACTTCTAAAGAATTAAACTTCCCAAACTATGCAGCTATTATATTAGTGGAGAAAGAAGAGAATAGAGAACTTTACTAGACATGGGATTTGGGGTTTACAGAATGTGAATCAGACTCTGGTCCTAGACAGCAAGGAGCAGCCAACATAGGGGCCTTGAAGGATGAGACCGAGCAGCTGTGGAAATAGAACACTCTGGCCCCAAACCTAGTGGGGAATCAGCGTTGTGATATGTGATGTGTCAAACACACTGTTCAAACAGCGTTTATGACACTGTGTGGGTCACATGGATGGAAAAGCACTACTTGTTTTCTTCTGTTTCATACTTGTTAATGACTCAAAGCCAGCTTTATAATTCAATCTGTGCATGTGGTCATACAAGCCAGGCCTGTCAGTATTGTCTGCTTCTTAAAGGGGAGGGATAGGACAATGGGAAATGAGGACATGGGTGGAGGAGAACATTGCATTTAAAGGCTGCAGAGAAGCCTAGGGCATCTTGAGGAACTACTAATCCATTATTCAGTTTGGGTTGCTTCACATTGGATCCTGAGGGGTGTTTTTATTTTTATTTAAATTAGCAGAATTTCTGAGGTGTCTGGGTGGCTCAGTCCATTGAGCATCTGACCTTGGCTCAGGTCACCATCTCACCGTTCATGAGTTGGAGCCCCCACATGGAGCCCTGCTGCTGTGAGCCTACTTCAGATCCTCTGTCCCCCTCTCTCTCTGCCCTTCCCCTGCTTACACATACTCTCCCTCAAAAATAACCAGAACATTAAAAAAAATTAGCAGAATTTCTTAGAAAAACAGAAAATCAAGGGGATGAAAGTGAACAATGATGTTTTTGGAAGGGCTATCTTAAATGCTCTTAAATAGTTACACTCTTATTTAACTAAGCCGTGGTGGTGGAGAAAAGCAGTATTCTCCCACCAAATAAAAAAAAAAAATTAATAATAATAACAACCCCCAAACCCATACAACTAACTTGTCAGGGTTGGAGCCTGTGAGTACAGAGAACCCTCCATTCTTGACTTGATGCACACCTCGATGCAGAATGATTAGTCTCCTTGCCTAAAAGGCTACAGAGTAAAAGAAACCTGAAAATGAAAATCCCCTCAGACCTCTTAGAATAAATTATGTGGATTTGCTAAGTACACAGACTGTCCCTCTTAAGAGGGAGATAACCACTTTAACTATTGCTTTGGAAAGAGAATCCATAAGGCCAATTACGAGTCTTATTTGACGTTAGTGATTTTCCACCAGTAAAAATTACTACTGTGGGTCCTACCCAAAGTGCTGCTTTAAAACAAAACCCAAATGAATTTGGAATTGGTTTACATTTCAAAGATAAAGTAGCAACGTGTAATAAAGAGCCTGCCAGACTAGAAGTCCGAAAACCGAATTCTCCCAACTCTTGAGTAACCTCAGCAGGCCAGCAAGGCTCAGACTTTTTCATCTATGAAAGGTAAAGAAAGATATCTACTTCACATTCCTCACAGTATTTTTCTTTGTTTCAGTTAATTGTGGTAAAGTTCACGGTACTTTTGTGAGGCACAAGTGAAATAAAGGATATAAAATTCCCCTTTGAAAATTATAAATCCTAACAAAAGGTATTTTGAGAGGTTGAGCTAGGTTTATTGAAACTAACAACATTTACATGAGCATTTTAACATTAAATCATGTTCCATTTTCCTCTTTTCCTGGCTAGCCTCAGCTTTCTGAGTAAAAATTAAATATAAAGTATCCAAAAGAGAAGGAAGCTAATCTTCCTTAATGACTGATCATAAGTCATTCTATGGTAGCCAGCCTTTAACATCCAGACAAGCTGCTATCAAATTCCCCACCTAGGGATGCATTGTGAAATAATGTGTTTGTTTTTTTTTAAGATGCTGTTTTGGGGTAATTTGTTATGCAGCAATAGATAACTGATACAGGTTCTAACAGGGAGAGAAAGAGGCAGAGATGTCAGGAGGACTTCTTTTTAACTTCAGAGAACTTGACCAAGAAAAAGAAAGCCTTTTGGGCACACATTCCCTTTCTCATTAGCTCAGCTTTGGTAAGGATTTGAAAGGCAAAACGTCCCTATATGGTAATTTAACCTAATGAAGTGTATTTCTGAGTTGATGTTGCCCTTGACAAATCATAGCACACAGTTGAGGCAACTGTGTAGCATAAGGAGAAGAGGAACCTCTGAGAAGCAACATGGTTTAGTCGGGCTCTTTCAGGAAAACAGCCCATGCTGGATGGCTCCGTAGAGGGAATTTAAGATGGGAACCCAGTCACAGAGAATGAGAGAGCTGAAAAGCAAACAGAAAGTGGGGAGGCAACTCAGATGAGCAACAATGAGAAGCTGCTATCGTCCCTGTGACTGGAGAAACCAGGGTCATGTGCCAGGGATTAGAACAATAAAAGCAACATGGCTAGAGAAGAAGCAGCTATTTCTGGAGTTGCTACCCTCAGTGGAGAGAAACTGGGATAAATGCTTTAGCTCTGCCCCCTCTGCTGGCCTTACTTATCTGCCAGTCCCACCATTGGCTAACCTTGGAAACCCTTGGAAATATACTTTGCTAGAGTCATCCCCTTGTGAAACAGAGCAGGGGAAGGGTGGGGAATGGATCTGAGAGCAAACGGTCCAAAAACGTAGTCCACCTTTTTTTGCTATTCAGTATCTGTTATCACATTCCTACCCATGTTTATTTCCCAAACAATATCAACTTCATGTGTCTATCATTCACATAGATGAAGACTCTCACCCTCCTATTATGGGGAGACACAAAGTTCCATCAGTCATGTCAAAGTCCATATCTACCCATTTCAAAATCTGGAATTGTCAGGTAATACAATTATCCCCTTTAGGATCAGATATGGCTCCTTACGGTCTGGTAATCTATAAATAAAGAGCCACCAAATTCCCTACTCAAATAATAGAAGCAGAAGGCAGAAGGAAAAGAAATCACTGCGTGTCTGTACAGCTATATAATATTATATAGTATTATATTAATTACATTATAATTTTGTGAATATATAGAGCAATAAAACATGCATTGTTACTACAGACCTCATTCTGTAACTGGAAGCCATGTTAGTATTTATCACTTTCTTCATCTATCACCATTTCATGTTCTCTTTGACCTCAGCTGGCATCTCAGCTAGTCAGGGGTTGTTTTTTCTCTCTTTCTTTCTTTCTTTCTTTCTTTCTTTCTTTCTTTCTTTCTTTTTTCTTTTCTTTTCTTTTTTTCTTTCTTTCTTTTTGATGGGAAGATCCAAAGTTTCACTCAAAGTTCCTGAGGTCTTAGTGTTATTGTCCTTATTGAACTGCTGTAGCCTTCCATTAAACATATATAGAACAAATAAGAAGTGTCCCAGTGAATTTCAGTTCTAAAGAGTTCTCCATACCCCTATTATGTAGCAGCAACCCAACTTCTCCTTGGTAATTAGCATCTGACTGTTCAACCAGCATCCTACCTCCTTCTTTTTCTGTTGGCTCAATGCCTTGAGCAGCACAGATTCAGAAGCAGATTAAGTAGAAACATTGTGTCTCCTAGTGGAAGCTTCATCCCTTGGGAACCAAGGCTTCTAAATAATCATAGCCCAAGGTCTTGGGATCGGGAAGTGAATATTCTTCAAGAGGGTTATTAAGTGTAAAGGGGCCACTCCTACTTCCATTTCTTCATATCTTGACCTCTGTATTATGGAGGATTGGAGAAACAGCACCATGTATTGATTGTGCTTCAGAGTATGTATTACATCCTGCAGGATAACATCTGTGGTAGACAGAATAATGCCACCCCTCCTCCCAAAGATGCCCATCTCTTAATCCCTGGAATCTATGAATATGTTAGCCCACATAGCAAAGTAGAATTAACATTATGGATGGAATTAAAGTCGCTACTAAGCTGATCTTAAATTAGGGAGAATATCCTGAATTATCCATGTGGGCCCAATAGGCCCAAGAACCCTTAAAAGTAGAAGGGAGCATGGAAGAGAATCAGAGGAGCAGATGTGATGATAAAAGCAAGATCAGAGTAATGATATGTGAGAAGGACTCTTTTAATAGTTTTGAATAAAGAGGAGGGGAACCATGAGCCAAGAAATGCAGACAGCATCCAAAAGCTAGATAAAGGCAAGGGGATTGATCTTACCCAGAGTCTACAGAAAGAAAGGCTGTCCTACCAAAGACATAACAGCAGTGAGACCTATGTCAGACTTCTTACTTACAGAACTATGAGATGATAAATTTGCATTGTTGAAGCCATTAAGTTTGTGGTGATTTTTCTGCAGCAGCAATAAAAATGAATACAGTCCTTTAGTCTTGCAGGGTGTTTATCTCCCAATTAGTGCTGTAGCTGAATCTGCAGTAAGCCATCCTGCCATTCTATCAGGCCAGATGCTTCTGAGTGCTGATTATAATGTAAGATCAATAACTTCTACGAGAGTGATTCCATTCCTAGATTTTTCTCACTATGAAGTGAGTTCCTTGGTTAGAATTGTAATGGTGAATTAAGCATTTTGTAATTCCACAGGTGGTGGTTTTGGCAGAAGCAACGTGGGCAGAGAAGGTGAATCCATGGAGTATCCAGATCAGATTGGATGAAGGTAAGTCTCATGAATTGTCTCTCCTGTACCACCATGGCCATTTTGTACATGGGCCCGTGACAATTTTGCATATGGGCCCACTGAGCAAGCAAGCACTGTGGTAGCTGAGGAAAGAGGACGACTTTCATTCACTGAACAAGCCACCTTTTTCACCTGAATATTGAGTCTTTGTCATGGAGGCCCTTTGAAGAGCATTCACAGGAGACTCAAATATCTTCACACTCTGTTGTCATTCTAGGAAGTTAACCTACCTATTCCACATACTTTCTTGCAGTCAGCCTCATTTTTTCCCCAAGCCTTTGATCAGCTGGGAAACTTAGATACTGCCTATGAGTAAGAGTAGGTTCACCATGCCTTAGGACATCTCTCCTTTCAGGCAAAGTGGACAACCAGATGTACTGCTTAAAGATTTTTTCACTCCTCTTCTAAGACTTCCCTTCTTTATTGAATATAAAGCCACCCTAGAATGGAACTTTAGTGTGGCAGCTGTAATTTTCAACTTATCGTGTAGATTTATATGTGAAATAGTTCCAAGTATTTCCTTCCTTCAACAACTGGTCATAGGGAACTCCTCATGTGACCATAAGAACGGACTGAGGGAAGGGTGGTATTACATGGAAGAAATTCCCAGATAGCCTAAGTCAACTACATATTCAAGCATTTTCTTGAGCTTTCCAGACCTGCAAAGGCACAAATTTATATATATACCATTCCCACTTGATGATGATGGATAATTTTTGTGACCACACTAATTTATGACTTGATGGCTCAAATGACACCTGAGTTTTAATGTGGGTGGCTCTGTAGCATAGTCACTTGGTGTCCTGCAGTTAGGTGTTCAGGGCCCAGTAATAAGCCAGAGGCTGTTCTCAGAGGGGAGAAAATTATCAGCAGAATGAGATATGGCTATGTTCCAAAATTTAGAAGGCTGTGTAGAATCTTTTTAATATGTCTTGCCATAGGGCCCATATAGCATCCTGATTTGCAATAGACACTTCAGGCACTTTTGTATCTGCAAAGTCAGAAGTTCTGAGAGTTGCAGAGGAGCTTGCATCACAACTTGGAGAAATTAAAGGGCCTCTAAAAACTAGTAGTCTTCCAGGTAACTCAGTAAAAAACCTGAAGTAGCAAATTCCAATGAGGAGGCTCTTGCTTTCAAAATGATAAAGAGGCCCACTAAGCATTTTATCAGCAAGCAACATGAATCAACTTACCTTTCATTGTCACCAAAGTGGTCTACTTGTCTGTCACCAAGCAGCAGGCTCATGAATTTTTATGGGTTTTATCTTCTATCTGTTAGAATGTGTGTGTCTTCCTAAGGCACCCAGGATGCCTGCTCTTACTACTCACCAGGTGCAGTCAACATGATGTTCTCAATGTGGTCGGCCACCATGATGTTCTCTGGGATGCCCAAATGATGAGAGATATACTGGACAATACTGTGACAAAGAGCAAGAGAGTTGACATAACCCTGAGGCAAGATAGTGAAGGTGCACTGCTATTCCTATCAGTTACTGCTTCTGGTTGAATTTGCTAATTGATATAGAAGAAAAAACATTTGTCAAATCATTAGTTTCTAGGGACTCTTACATTTTTCCAGACGTCAATTGCAATTTATATACCACTTTATTAACTTATCAATAATTCCTGTCATTCTGTAAATGGAGTCATTCTGTATCTGGCCATTCTATATCTGGGTTAAAATGGAGAAGGATAGGAATCACCACCCCTACTTCTTTCAAGTCTTATATGATAGCATTGATCTTTGCAATTCATCCAGATATGTGGTATTACTTTTGGTTTACTATTTTGGTAGAAAGGAATAGTTCCAGGGTCCTCAACATGGCCCTCCCTACCATATAATCCCTCACTTTCAGTCAGGGAGCCAGTGAAGATACTCTCCTAGTTCTCTAGTATTAATGTCTTTTCCAAATATGCGATTACTGGGAAATAAACACACGGATGTGGAAGCAGGTTTTCTAGGCCTATTCTAAGACTGACCAGGTCCCAAGCTCTATTTACCACCTTAGACTTACATAAACTTCCTATTATGCCTAGTGGATCACAGTGAAATGTAAACTGAAAGCCAGTGCCATAATAACTTCTGAAAAGTTACTTTTTTCCTCTTCCTAGTGTATTGTCACTTAATTAAATGGTTGTAGGTCCCTTTGGGAAAAGTGTGGAGGAAGATTTATGGTACATACTTAAGGCAATGGGAATGGGACTTGTTTTTCCCTCTGATCAAAGGCTCTGGGTCTATCAGATGGCTTAGGTTTGTGAACTGGGTGAATGGTTTTCTTTATCTCTTATTGTGCAACACAAGTCAGAACTATGCTCCTAAGCCTACAATTTTTCTGAAACTATAAACCAAGTAATATTTTGCTAAGCGGACTATTTCATTCCTAGAAGCACCATGATCAGTTATCATATATTTTACTTTATACATTTCATAGACTCCGTAAGACATCATTATTGTTGTTTTAAACAATTAATATTTTGAAAATTTACCCATACATTTACCTTTTCTTGTGCTTTTCCTTCTTCCCTGAAATTCTATGCTTTCATCTGAGATTACTTTCCTTTGGTCTAAAGAACTTGCTTTGGCATTTTTTTGGAGCTCAGTTCTGGCGACAATAACTTTTCTTAGCTTGTGTTTGTGTCTGAAATGTCTTTATTTCATCTTTATTTAATTTTCCTAACTCCAGTCATCAGAAAAGTTTTTAGACTTACAGAAATATTGCATAGACAGCACAGAGTTCCCAAATATACCGCACAAAGTTTCACGTATTGTCAACATCTTATATTAGTACGGTACATTTGTTATAAATAATTAACAAACATTGATACATCATCACCATTATTAATGATACATTATTATAAACTGAAGTCTTATCCAGATTTCCTTTTTATATAATGTCCTTTTTCTATTTAGTACCCCATCTGGGATCCCACTTTCAATGTGGCCACAGTTCACGTTAGTGTCTCTGTGGCTCTGACAGTTTCATTATTTTTGGAAGTTATTTTCACTAGTTTTTTCACTGATCACTTTCAAGATGTCATTCCCTTATCTTATGGCATCTGTAGTTTTTGATGAAAAGTTAGGCAAAAGTCTCCTCTTGCTCTTGTGGCAATAGTAGTCTACCTAGGAGTTCCTGGGGTGGGAGAGGGGTTGTACTAACGGGTTGAGAAAGGACACGAGAAATGCTTCTGAAGTACTAGAAATGTTCTATGTGTTGATTTGAGTAACAATTACATGAGGGTGTAATCATGTAAAATTAACTGAGCTGTACACATATGGTATATGTACTATATCATATGTGTATTGTATTTCCAAAAAAAGCATTTAAAAAATATCAAAGACAAGTCTTGCTATTGCTAGGGGCACATGTACCCCAATATTTATAGCGGCACTATCAACAATAGCCAAATTATAGAAAGAGCCTAAATGTCCATCAACTGATGAATGGATAAAGAAGATGTGGCTTATATATACTACTTGGCAATGAGAAAGAATGAAATCTGGCCATTTGCAGCAACGTGGATGGAACTGGAGGGTATTATGCTAAGTGAAATAAGTCAGGCAGAGAAAGACAGATACCATATGTTTTCACTCATATATAGATCTTGAGAAACTTAACAGAAGGCCATGGGGGAGAGTAAGGGGAAAAAAAGTTACAGAGAGGAAGGGAGGCAAACCATAAGAGACTCTTAAGGACTGAAAACAAACTAAGGGTTGATGGGGGTTGGGGGAGAGGGGAAAGCAGGTGATGGGCTTGGAGGAGGGCACTTGTTGGGATGAGCACTGGGTATTGTATGGAAACCAATTTGACAATAAATTATATTTAAAAAATAGTGAATTAATAAGAAAAAAACTATGATTTTTGTATGATCTAAGACAGACTGATAGGTTTTGTTTAATATTGTTGTCATGATAAATAAATGATATACCCATGGTTATGGCAAATAAGTAATTAAATCAACTCTTGTGGTCAAGAAAGGTATTTTGTGAAACAAGCTCATGTTGAGTGATGATATAATTTGCTGGTATGAATCAACCTTATTAATCAATAGGGCAATGAATGCTCTCACTAGACCACCCTCATATTCAATATATCTTCATACTATAATTTAAAAAATGCATTAATTAGCAATGAACAACATATTCAACATATTGAAAAGAATATGATATCAGATACAATAGAGTTTGAGCTGGGTTCCATTTCTTGCTAGGTGTAGAATCTTTGTGACTAAGTTACTTAACATCTCTGAACTTCAGCTGTCTTACCTATACAATGAGGATAATAAAACACATCTCACAGAACTGTGGTAATGAGTAAAATTATAAAATATATATAAAGTACCTTGACATCCCATAGATGCTCAATAAGTGATAGCCATTAATAATGGCAATAATTATTATAATATCATTCAATCAGATAATTTTGGATTATACTATTCGTTTATTACACATGTAATATTTTCCCCCATCTAAAATAGTTTATTATTGTCCATTTGGCTTTATAGACACTATCTATAGTATTTATTCTGAAGCACGCTAGCTGTGCTTCCGAATGAGTTGCTGACATCATGATTTTTCCCTTCCCTTTATTCAACATTCCCTGGGAAAATGCCCTCTTAGCATAGTCAGTGCAATGCCATGAATGCTGCCAATTAGTGCTAAAGAAGTTCTCTGGCAAATGCTTATCTCTTGAGTTCATGGTTACAGGTTGGCCACAAGACTCCTATCGCTATGAGAAGACTCCATCTCATCTCTTTCTGTCAGGTGAATCACAGTGACTTATTAATAAGAGAGGAAAACAATAGCAGCCTTAGAGTATGGAAATTGTTACTCTTTAAGACATGCCCTCCAGATAATTTAGAGTTGTACAGTGCCAGTTTTTGAAGAATCATACTTATATGAATATGAATTATATGAATATGGAATTACATGAATTATATAAAATCAAATCTCAAGTACCAGCGTGTTTTCTGGGTAAATAATCAATAAATTATGAATGTGCTGGGCACCTGAGGATGCAAAGAAGGCTAGGACTTGGCTCTTGCCCTTGGAGGATGTATGATTGAACATCTAGCACTATCAGATTAGAATGTGATTAAATTGCAGGAGTTCAGAGCAGGCTGGGAGGTCCTACTTGGATCCAGTTGGAAATCATGGATGAGTAGGATTTATATGAGTGAAAAGAAATTCCAGAGAAAAAGAGTCATATCACTACTACAAGGTTAAAGAGTCAGGGTGAGGACAAATCGAGGAGGGGGAGTCTCTCATATAGAGATTTATTCTGTAGGGAAGGCGAGCTGGGGACCTTGCAAGCTTTAAGACAACCCAGTGGTGGTGAAAAGAGGGAGAGACAGAGCAGGCATAGTGGATGGGACACACAGTAGCTGTTAGTGGTCTAGATGTAAGGTCTTGGGGTCACACAAGGGATAGATGAGAAAGAAATTTCTAAAGAAGGGCCAACAGGCCTTGAGAGTCATTGGTTACAAAGATGTCTTTGCAGAGAGTGGGTGAGGTTTGGAAGGGAGAGGGAAGGTGGCAAGGTAGAAGTCCCAGATGATTCACAGTGTTTATATCTCCTTGGATTGAAGAATGACATGTACAGAGACATGAAAGTCAGGGAATAGATGATGGTGAGTTTGGTTTCAGAGTTTGTGAGTTTGTGATTATTAGAACATCTGTGTGCAAATGACCCACAGCCGGAGTGGGAATGAAGCAAAGTGATGTAAACAGGAGTAGTGATAACAGTTGTTAGTGTTTTGGAATAACCTCTAGGCATTAATGGTTATGTAAAGGGCTCGCTTCTCCCCTCCCCACAACCTTCTATATGAAAGTGAAACCTTATAGATTCATGAACACTTATATCCTACAACGATGCAACACGTTCCTGCAAGCTTGGAAAAGTCCTGCTCTGTCCTTCGGCTCTCTGACAAGTGCGCTGCCTGAAAGGTTCTTCATGTGATAGGTGCAATGATATTCTGACGCCAGGAGAAAACAATCTATTGGTCATATGAGGCAACAGAGTCACCCATTAGGTGTGTGTGGTGGGGGGATGGGCACAGGGTGAGCACAGTGGTAAGCTGAGGGTCAGCCAGAGAGCTAACTGTACCTCTTTCGGTAAGGGCAGAGCCCATAAAATCTCTCTAGCCAGACTTGTATCACGTTTGCCACTCTTTTCACTGATTAAACATGTTTTTTAACAGCCCTTGTACCGAATAACACTCCCTGTAATGCAGATTTAAATAACAATGTTAAAAGTGCTGGTCACACATGCACACACAGTGGTATGGATTCCTGATTAGGGCTCTTCACCTGCTAGTGAACCAGTGTCCAGGATGTAGACTAAGCTTAACTCACATGCACATACACATCCTACACAGAAATATTTTATAGAAAATGGCGGCACAGCAGGCATTCCCAAAGAGATGAAAACTGAAACCACAGAGCTGCTCCCGCAGAGGGAGTCGTTATCAGAGGAAGGACACACTTCAAGACAGTAAAGGGGGTCCGGTAGCAGTAACTACGTCAGAGAAAAGGGTCACTGGATTTTAGGTTGGTAACTGGTGACCTTTTGAGACTGGTTTGTGCAACTAGGTGGGGCTGAGGCCAGATCACAGGTCTGAGAGTGAGGCTGAGTGTCCAAGAAATGGGAGCAGCAGGTGTGAACCGTATCCTTGAGAAGTTCCCTCCCCAAGGTGGATCGTTCTGGGGCAGCTGAAGCATCAGGGTTGGAAGTAGAAAGCCATGCTGGTACCCTGGAATTCCTTTTTTTTAAGTTTATTTATTTATTTATTTTGAGAGAGAGAGAGAGAGAGAGAGAGAGAGACAGTATGAGCTAGGGAGGGGCAGAGACGAGGGAGAGAGAATCCCAAGCAGTCTCCCTGCTGTCAGCACAGAGCCCAGTGTGGGGCTCGAGCCCACAGCCCTGGGATCACGACCTGAGCTGAAATCAAGAGTCAGACACTCAACCGACTGAGTCACCCAGGCACCCCTGGAGCTCCATTTGAATGCTACTCTGAGGGGTATCAGCAGCCAGGCTACCTTCTGATGAGAGCCTTTCAGACTTGGTAACTCATCTTCTTTGGGCAGGCCCACGTGGCCTACCTTTTACCAAATGCCGGGCAGTTCTGTGGGAAAGCTTCAGAGTATATGATTTCCGTTCTGCCGTGGTAATGATTAAGTCTCATCTGTATGTAGTGGTTTCCCTCTCTTCCTTGCTGGGGCAAAGGTATAGTGAGCCTCCGGGTGTCTGGGCTCAACGGTCGGCTCAACAGAGGCTCTGTTTCCAAGGACACAGAGGTGAGTTAGGCACGAAAGGGAATGGCCACGGCGAGGTAAGCCCTACCAGAGGCATGGGACCAGTGTTGTGGGAAGGTTGCCTGGGAAGGCTTCCTAGAGAAGGTCTCGAAGGGTGGGTAGGAGTTTACAACCCAGCTAAGTAATAAAGCCAGCTAGAATTGATAAAAACAAGAGTTTTTTCTTTCTTTTTTTCTCAGGGGAAAGAGAGTTGGGAATCTGAAGCGGGGGGGGGGGGGGGGGGGGGTGGGGCACGGTCAGAAGAAGCAGAGCTTATGTTCCACCTCTCATGCTCCATACTATGAGACATGCTGTGTGCATCCGTGTCCAACAGCTTAAAGAGAAAATAAAAGCATGCTTGTATGCCAGTGGCCACAGTAGAAAGAATTATTTTATACATGTGGGCATGAGCTCCAAACAGAAAATAAGTGATTCAAATCACATTAATAGTCATGTGGTCACAATGAGATTGGGCCAGGAGCCACGCGCAGAGATGTGACTTGCCCAAAAAGCTGACACTTGAAATAAAACGCAGACCCACAGTGGAAAGTCAGGCCAACCCACTGTGCGAATCCAGGCAGTAACAAGATATCATACCCAGGCAGGCTTGTCTTCCTCGAGGTCTGGGTCTGGCCAAACCCTCAAAAGTAGGAAACTCGTTTCTGCAATGGCTGGATCAAGGTACAGTGTGGATGTCTTCTCTAATCTTTTCTGATGACAGGCCCGGTGACCTTCGGTGGCACACAGACTTTTTAAGGGGAAAAAAAGTATAAAGTACAGAAGTCTAAACAGCCCAGTTCCCAGGATTAGCAGACCATGTCCAGCTTTCACCCTGAATTCTTCATCTTGCTCAGTTTCCCATTAACACGAGACAAGGTATTAAAAAAAGGTCGGGGTTTTGAACCAGAGACAGTGTGTTCGGTTTTCCTTATAGGTCGATCTCCGAGGCATAATTAAAAGCCTCACTTCACAAATTAATTTGCAGCTCACGAGGCCAAAAAGAAATCTGAAAGTAATTTTCAGAAGAATGTTTTGTGGCCTGGACAGGGGCACTCATGGTATTAATGTGAAGCTACCTGTACCCAATCCCCTTTCAATAGCCTGTCAGGGAGTAAAGCCTCCCTTATAAGATCTGACAAGCGTATGTTCTAGAGGAAGCGGAGGGGAAGCTCTCTGTTCATATGACTAATTAGACGGACTTCATGCTGGGTTGCTCTTTTTTGATGCAGGTCCTGGTCCTAATTGACAGTTTGCTCCTCAGGAAAGTAAGGTTGAGTTCAAATGCTTACATGCCCTGTTTTCTTTTAGCATTCCTGACCTGAAACTGATGCGGGGTGACAGGGAACAGACGGGAAAGAGACTCCTTGTTTCACTTAGAGTAAACCTTTTCAAGTTCCCCACTAGGAAGACTGGACCACTAGGAGCTCCTTCCAAAAGCTGCATTTATCAATTAACATGGCTCACTCCAGCTGGAAATTTTGTCCAGGATAGTGCCAGGATAGTGCCAGACTCTGTGATGGGAAACTAAGCCCAGGTGAAGGGACCACAGATAGTTATTAGCCAAGTCTGCTTGGATTGTTCTCCAAAGGCCAAGACAGTGATTGGCCCATATATGGCAATGTGGGGATAATGCTGGTAAATGGGGTGTGAGAGATTGATTGCAAGAATGGTTGCAATTCTTTACCCCTCCCTATAGCCGTGCCCTTTAGACTGTTCCTTCTACAGAGGTGGAGTCTGTTTTTCCATCTTAAATCTGGGCTGGCTTTTTGACTTGTGTTGACCAATTGAATGCAGCAGAAGGAAGTTGATGTTAGTTCCAACCCCAGATCTTAAGAGGCCTGAGCACTTACACCGTATCTCTTGAGAGACCGCCACGTGCACAAGAGCGAGGGTGAGAGATGACGTGAAACAAGGCTAAAGCATCCTAGTTGAAGCCATCTTAGATTGTTTCGGGCCCGGCTGACTCACCCCCTGACTGTGATGCATGAGCAAGCCCAGCGAGGTCAACCTAGCAAGACTCAGGCCAGCAATACCACCCAACCAACCTGTGGTCTTCTGAACAAAAAAGAAATGCTCATTGTTTTAAGTGATTAAACTTTGGGATGTGTGTTAGTTCATATCCTCTGAGGAGCAGATGCCAAGACGGAAATAGACATACAGGATATTTGTTAGGTGAAATGCTATTGAAGGATAAAGAGGAAAGAGACAGAGAAGGCAGGGAGATCCTTCAGACTGAGACTCAGGACTGACCTCTGTATAACAAAGAAGGAAGGAAAGAGTGAGTGGGTAGGGCCTCAAGCTGCAACAGAGGGCTCAGGAAGTTCTGGCTAGCCTGATGAGGAGTCCTTGAGTCCACTCTGGAAGGAGTGGATCTGCATTAGTGCCCCCACTGTGCTCTTCATTGGAAATGTGGCCTCACTGACTTGGGGGTGGATCCAGAAGGGCAACAACTGGGGCCATTAATCGGTTCTACTCCCCACAGCAGGAGGTCTGAGCAGCATTGGTCAGTTTGTTATGCGGCATTACTGGGACAATTACTAACTCATACGTGGGGGAAATAAATTTCTATGCCTCTGTAGATTTTTGTTGTGGCCTAACTTTGATCTAAAAAATGTCTCTTTGACTATAACTAGAGCAGAATCTTTTCCTTGAGGAACATCAAAGTTTTAAAATGTTCTTGGCCAACTGTACCACCTAGACCTAGAATGCCCGGACAAAAATGCAACAGACCCATCATTCCATCCCCAGAAGCCATTTTTTTTGTTCATTAATTTGCCCAAGACGGTGTCACATGATGTCTTCCATGCCATGCCAGGAGGAAACAGAATCCTTGGCTAAAGGCTTTAATTACTTAGATTTGAAATTGGCTTCAACCTGTGAGACAAAATTTGTGGAATATTGTTGTTGATGGCAAATTCTTTATGTATCTGTGTGGCCTAGATTAGCATGCCTCATTATTATTGTTTTTATAAAGCAATTTAATCACTAAACATTTGCAATTGCTGTCATTAATTACTTTTTTATAGATATCTGGGAAGAAGATACAACCTCAGATTCAATTAACATTTACGGAGCTCTCTTCATATGCTAGGCACTTTGCCAGGGACATATTTTATTGAATTCTCACCAAAACCATGGGAGGTGCTTATTATCTCAATTTGTCTCAGCAATTGTACTTCTGGTAAGTCGTAGAGCACAGGCTTAGAGTTGGGTCCTCTGACCTCGTAATTCATGTACTCAACAATATTCACTAAGCATCTAGAGTGTTCTAGGAGCTATACTATTTGATAGTAATACAAACACAATTCCTGTTTCAAATTGTCCATGGATGAGAGGGGAGACACATACCAAATTTGTCTCCCATACCCAATGAGATGCAGCTATGACTGAGAACCACAGGGCACTGCATAGAGAATGGCATCTGTTATGGCTGTTATGGCTTGTGTCCTCCCCAAGTTCATATGTTGAGGTCCTAACTCAGTACTCAGATGTGACAGCATCTGTAGGTAGAGCCTTTAAAGAGGTAGTTAAGGTACAAGAAGGTCAAATAGTTTGGTCCTTATCCAATATGACTGGTGTTCTTATAAGAAGAGCAGAGTGGCCACAGGCATGTGCACACAGAGAGGTAAAACCATGTAAGGGCACAGTGAGATGATGGCCGTGGGCAAGCCAAGGAGAGAGGCCTCAGAAGAGACCAAACCTGCTGATGCCTTGATCTCAGACGTCTAGCCTCAGAACCTCATCTCTGGTGTTGAAGCCACCCTCCTGGGGTATTTTGTTACATTAGCCCTAGCAAACTAATGTAGCATCTAACCATACTGGTCAGGGGGTGGAGAGAAAGCAGTTACAGGAGCATCTCAAACAGAGAGGCAGGAATTAGGAGAGGGCAGGGAGGAAACATGGCTTTTAGTTCCTGCCTGGCTAGGGAGTCCCTGCATCTCCTTCAACAAGTCACTTCCTCTTCTGGGCATCAGATTTCTCATCTGTGAAATGAGGGGATAAGCCTGGAAGACTGTTTGTCAAAATCTGTTTTATGGACCCTTGATTCCCCTGAGACACTTCTCAGGAAAAGGGCAAGGAGGGTCTCCATGGTCAGGTACTTTGGGGAACACTATGTGCTATATGCCTTTCTGTATATTCATAACACAGAGCTGCACTTGGAAATTCTGAGAAGTCTTGCAGGAAAAATAAGTCCTGTTTTATATAGAATTCACCCACCTTATTTAGCTACAAAACTCCATTTCCACATCATACTCATTACTGCCAGTAGTCCAAAGGATCCACTTTGGGCAACTCAGGCCCAACTACCTCATCTCTTTCCTTTCCAACTCCAATACCTAGTGACTTAAAAAAAGAAACAAGAAAACAAACATTAAAATCCCAAGTATAAAATCTTCAGAGATGAGTGGTTAGATGTATGACTTAAACAAACCACTGATCCAGGGAGGCAGTGCTAACTCCAGGGAGAAATGGAAAGGAGATGGCATTAACTGGGTTGATGTTCTCCTGCTTGATATTCTTCTCTTCATTTCTAATATTTAAACTTAGTTCTTTTATTTTTCTTGTCCTATTTCTTTAGCAAAAAGTCACTGTACAATGGTGAATAATAGTAGTGATAATGGGAATCCTTGGCTTGCTTTTGACTATAATGCAAACACTATAATGTTTAACCCTTAATTTCAGGTTGGCTATTGATCCAAGCAAGTTGTCTTTTACTATGTTAAGGAAATATCTTCTGTTTATTTATAGTTTTCAGAGATTATTTAATAGAAAGTGCTATTGACTCTTAAGATCCTTTTTGGCTTCTACGAAGAGAATCATGATCTTTTAGTCTTTGAATTATTAATTTAATAAGTTATGTTCATTGATAAAATTACTCTTACATTCTTATGGTAGTGGTAACTTGGCCATGATATATATAATATGATGCATTGATTGATTTGAGAATTTCAGCTGAATATAATTACTGACTTATAGCTGACTGTAATTAGATGCATATATTACAAAAACATTTAAAATAGATTTGTGCTATTGAAAACTTTTCCAAATTATATCAGGATGCTTTAGTCCCCTTACATAATCAAATTGCCCAGCTCTGTTTCAAGTTGATATCAGGCAATTGTTAATCTATTAGAAATTCAGTAATGCATGCATAGAATTTGACAGAAATATGGTCAATCTGCAGGGAGGGTATCCTAAAGAAAATTCAGTCATGTAAATCTCAGTTTATATACATTAGTTATAGGAAAAACAAATATTATAGAAAGAGTTGTTTGTTTAAGGGCAAACTGCAAAATAAGATAATGAAAATAGTATTTAAAAAAGATGTATTAGCAATTATTTTTGCAAATTATTCTTTAACAACCCCACTTAACAAAATATTGACATGTAGATTCTTTTTCTGATACTCAGTTATAGTTCTCTCTGTGAAGATACCACATTTGATCTCTAATAACAAATACACTTACCTGTTTCTTGTCATAAGATCCTAGTTGAAAAATGTAGTATTTTATCTAAATCTTTTCTCAAATTGACTTTTAGAATATTTAAACAACAGAGCTGGACTAATTGTTATGATAAAGTAAAGTGGAAAACATCATCAGGACTGATATGCTCTATCTAATCTTGATAATGTAAAACAAAATAAAGAACATAAGAAACCAAAGGAAATGATATCGGGCTGATTTATTTGGTAGTTAACCAGTTGTTTCAAATTTATTATTGACTTCAATGCTTATTCAAATCTTGACAGCAATAGTCAGATACACATCAAGGACAGATTATTAATTTAGGCCCATGTCAGCAATGTTTCTCAACCAGAGAGAAAATCAGACTTCGGAGAGCTTGAGAAAAACACACACATATTAAAGCCACTAACATCATTAGCCTCTTAATCTATCTTAGGACCGTAGCAATAACCATGTAGCTCAGCCTGTGTGAAAGAACTGCTACTGAAACCATACAGTTTTTCCAGTCCCATGGATTCTTGGACAACTTTTTTGCTAAATAAGGAGCATGACACAATGGATTATAGAACATTAGGGCTAGAAGGGTCCCTGATTTGCTGTTGATAGCTCAGTCAGCTTTATCACATGCATTCCCTTACTTTTTTGGACATTACTGAAAGTGCTAAAGACAAATGTCATATCAAGAAGTGGAAGGAAAGTCTCAGATAATAGCAGAGTGGTTAAACACCTTCTTCTCTTATGAGCAGACCATGTCTGTGAACCCAAGCTAGAGATATTCTCCTATTTGAGAACTACAGACTGCCAGAACCAAGTGTGAACTTAGAGATTCTATTGTTCCACTACCTCATTTTATGTATCTTTATAAAGTGAGTGCCAGAGAGCTTGAATGATGTGCTTCCTTACTAGGGCAGACTGCCTAGGTGCTCATCTGTCTCATTACTCTGGTTGTATTTACAATACCTGTGATTATATTAGAGAGTTATGTTGCTACACATGAGATGTGGGCACAAGTGATGTGTACCATTCTAAGCCGGGCACAATCCCCTTCTCTCACTCATTAGGTGAATGCAAAGGGTCTGGTGAGCGACTCAGGAAATCCCCAAAATGGAAGCACAACAGGATGAAAAGAACTGGCATCCCTAAAATATTACATTGAAGACTGGACACCTGATTGGACCATGACATGGGTGAGAACAATAGCATCAGACTACTAACATTTTGGGAGTTGTTACAGAAGCTGGTGAAATTATCCTAATACGCTGCTGGTGTACTTTGGTGGTGACAAAGCTGAAAACAGGACTTCTAATATCCTGTCTGTACTGTCAGTTATATATCATTGTTTAGGCAGAAATCACCTCCAGACCACAAGGAATGTTTTTCTTATTGAATACCTTCCAGGAGAAGAGAAGTTTAACTTTTGCAAAGCTGAAGTGACAGGCGTGGGTATGGTCACACTTAAGAGTTCTCAGTTTCTCTACCATTTTTATTATTTTAGATACAACTGATGGATGGTTAAGGAATTGTCCAAAGTGCAATGAGCTGTGCTGGAAACTTCTCAGGAGTCAAGGGAAATGACTAAGTCTGCTTGGGGAAAATGGTCTCATCTGCTTTTAGTGATTTCTTTTATTCTTATCATTAACTTAGAAAATGACTAAGAAGGCTATAGTTGGGGAATTTTCCACTTGATTCTCTGGCCTGTTGATTGAACATTGAAGTCATATTAAGCTGTATGGATGGCTTGTCTCCATAAATCCACAAATGAGCTCCAGATCATCTTATTTTCATGTTTTTGTGGAGGTGGACAGAATATGGTAGCTACTTCTAGCCACTATAGTAGACTCATGGATATACCCATCTGTGCCAGAAAGGGTGAATTCTGTTTCCTACTTGGGAATATTCAACTTTTTAGTGATATTTCTTGTGTGGTTTTTTTGGTCCATGTTATTTCTTTCTGATGGACTTAATTTTTTTTCAGACTGTGAGGAAGGGTACTTTACTGTTAGTCTTTTTGTATCACTTATTTTTAACTTTCTTAGAAAAATAGAAATTTTTGAAAAGAATAACATTCTTAATGAACACCTTCAACTTGTGTTGACCAACTGACATGTTGTTTAGTTCCCAGATTGGCTTCCTTTGAAGACTACAGCATAATTTTCAGGAGGGATTAGGAAGCAATTTGACCTAAACAAACATCTCTTTGAAAAAGTTAGAAAAAGAACAGCAAAATAAACTTAGATAAAGTAGGAGGAAAGAAAGAAAGTTGAGAACAAATTAATAAAATAGAAAACAAAGATACAATATAGCAGATCAACAAAACCAAGAGTTTGGTTTTTTGAAAAAGACTATTAAAATTGATCAAGAAATCAGGAGGCTCCTGGCTGGCTCAGTCGATAGAACATGTGACTCTTGATCTCAGGGTTGTGATTTCAAGCCCTACATTGGGTGTAGAGATTACTTAAATAAATACACTTTTTTAAAAAAGAAATCAATTGGCAGAACTGACCAAGAAAACAAGAGAGTCTCTCTTATTTTCTAATATATTCATTTTAAGGCTATGATTTTCCTCTTTAGAAACTCTTTTGGCTGTAACATACACATTTTTATTTTTTTTATTTTTATTAAAAAAAAATTTGTTTTAACGTTTATTTATTTTTGAGACAGAGAGAGACAGAGCATGAACAGGGGAGGGGCAGAGAGAGAGGGAGACACAGATTCTGAAACAGGCTCCAGGCTCTGAGCTGTCAGCACAGAGCCCGACGCAGGGCTCGAATTCACGGAGTGTGAGATCATGACCTGAGCCGAAGTCGGACGCCTAACCGACCAAGCCACCCAGGCGCCCCTGTAACACACACATTTTTAAATGTAGTTTTGTTGTTGTTGTTGCTGTTGTTGTTGTTGTTAGCAGCATAGTCAAACTTAATGTCTCATTCCAGTATGATTTCTTCTTTGACCCACAGATTATTGAGGAGTTTATTTTCGCATTTCCAAACATATGGGTATTTTTTAATTTTTTGGTTTATTTCATTGTTACTAGAGATCATTCTCCACATGATTTCAATCACTTGAAATTTGATGTGATATTCTTTATGACCTAGTATACATTGCCCTCCGCTTCTTGTTACGTTCCATTTGTGCTTGAAAGATGTGTGTTTGGCCATGTTCTACATTTGTCAGTTGGTTGAAGTACAAAATCATGTTGCTAATGTCTTCTCTTCCATGTTTTTCCCGATCTTTGTCTGTCACTAAGGATACAGAAGATGCTTGTAGATTTGTCTATTTCTCCTTTTAGCTCTGTCAAAATTTCTCTTTAGATGTTTTGAAGCCAAATACGATGTTGGTGAACCAAATCTTTATCATTATATAGTGGTTTTTTTAACCTATAGTAACTTTTTTGACCTGAAGTCAACCTAGTTTAATCATAATATGGTCATACCAGCTTTCATTTTGTTGTTGTTTTCATAGACTACGTAAAAATGTTATTTATGGTATATATAATTGGTTTTTACCTTCTACCCTCTTTGTTCCTTATATATTATGTGTTCATCTTGTAAGCCATATCTAGTTTTTTTTCCCTTAACTCCAGTCTGATAATCTTCATCTATTAATTGGAGTACTCCATCTATTTATGTAGTGAGAGGTATTAGAATAGAGCAATATGGCTAAATTTGTTTAAAAAAAAATTAGACCCAGTTTAGCAGCTTGGCATTGGAGTTGTAGACAGTAAGACTTGTTTGTAACTACAGACTGAGAAACTCCTTTCTGTGTCTCTGGATGGTACCCAAACAAGTCATAAGAAAAGGTCCTGTGAAGCTTTCCTTTTTCGTTTCTCAGAGTCCTGTTATCTGATGGAGCACATGGGGTGGGAGGCAGGGGCAAGCTGCGTGGCCAGCCAGTTCAGCCCCATCCATCCTGGCTCCTTACACACGACAAATGCCAGGGCTGATTGTACTGACATCCAGGATGCCCTGAGGGGTGTTCCGTTCCTTCTCTGATCCCTGGTGACTGGAAGCAAAGTGGCCATGTGCAGATTCTCAACCTTCTGGGCAGAGTTGGAGCTGTGATGTGGGTGCGGAGTATTTCTACTTTTGGTGTTTATCTCAGAAGATTGTCCTTCTGAAGGATGACATTTCCCCCACTCTGTCCCAGGTTGGAAAATCTGATGGCATGATTCTGGTGCTACCAAACTGTGAGTCTCTAGATAAGTCTTTTGTAACTGTATAGATCTTGGTTTCCCCATTTGAAAATGTAAAGGATTGGAAGGTCTAGAAGACCTCTTTCAGCTCTTACATCCACTGAATCTATAATTTCTAAGTAAAAGACATATGAATGGTCTCCCTGGATTCTAAAAAAGAAATTAAGTGTACCCCCAAACAGGAAAAAGCTAAGTCTGAGATGATTTTCCCCAAAGAAACTAAACATAGGCAGTGAATTAGAGGCATTTATGGCTTGCTTCTATTTGTATGGGGGTGGGGAATGGGAAGGAGATTAAATAAAAAGAGAGTAAAAAAGTTTCATGATTTTAAGTGAGTTTGATGAGAAATAATTTATAATGTCATTGCTTGCTTGTTTGTTTCATATTTAACTCCCCCTCCCCTCTCCCATCTTAGCTCTTCTCCAAGGGCCAGGCTTTTATCACTGGGATCATTTGATAAAAGTCCTACTTTGCTGTGTGACATTGCAAAAAGGATCTGTATACCCAGGAACATTCTCACCATATCCAAAGTATCCAATTTTTGTCTCACTTGCTCTGTAGAAATGTTTCCCCTTGGGGTGTTCTTACTCACTTGAGTGCTTTAAGTCTACATTAATACACTTATTTCAACTAGACCTTTAATCAATATTTCATGGGATGTATCGAGAAGACCCACTTAATCTCTTTTAGTCTCTGCAGGTGTAGGAGTGAGAGAAAGCACTGGCCCGAGAAGACGGGTGTCATTTACACACAAATGAAGATGTTCCTATCGATCATAGGCTTGTTGGGATAATACTTGTGATGAATCATTTATAGGAAGGGGACAAGGCATTTTATGTTTTACAGAATGGGACTTTTGGATCCTTAAATATCTATCAGAGTTCCATTACTGAAGGAGTCAAGGATTACCATTGGATTGACTTCCTAGCAGGGAAAAAAACTAATATAAAAAAGTGACTCAAATAGGCAGGACCAATTGGGGCCACAGACGATTCTATTTGTAAATTGGGATATTTGAAGAGACCTCAGAGCATTATCATCCATAGACAAATAAGATTCAAGTGGGAAGGTTGGAGTGGCTTGTGGAAAGGTAATTTCTTTCCGATGATGTTTATAGTACAGTGGTAAGTCACCTGGGTCTTAGAATCAGTGGGATTCTGTCCAGATTCTTGCTCCAGTACTTATTATCTGTATGACTGTGGCCATTTTATTTTATTTAAATGGCACTTCCTGATACATAAAATGTTTGAGTAATAGCTCACATATGTTAAGCACTTACCATGTGCAAGATATCTAAATTCTTAGCATATATAATCTTTTATAATTCTCAAAATAACTTTAATAAGGGGACACTATTGGTTACTGTAGCTATGTAGTAAGTGTATGAAGTGGAATTTCTCCTACTTTTTTCTTCTTTTCCAAAATTGTTTTAGCTGTTTTAGTTCCTTTGTATTTTCATATAAAATTTAGAATAAGTTTGTCTGTACTACAGAAATTTTGCTGGGATTTTTGGTAGGAATTGCATTAAACCTATGAATCAATTTGGGGAGAAATATCTTCACTGTATTAAGTCTTCTAATCCATGAAAATGGTATATCTATTTAGATCTTCAATTTCTTTCATCAACTTTTTGTAATTTTCAGCATGTATATCCTGTACATTGTTTTTAAAAGATTTATTTGTAAGTACTTCATTTTTGGAGTGATTGTACATGACATCGTGTTTTTAATTTTAGTTTTCATACATTCACTGCTATAGAAATATGATTGGTTTTTGTTTGTTGATCTTGTATTCTGCAACCTTGCTAATAAACTCAATTAGTTCTAGTATTTTTTTTTTTCAGAGAATCCTTGGGATTTTCAACATAAGCAATCATGTTATGAGATAGGGAAAGTTTTCTTTCTTCCTTTCCAAACTGTATGTCTTTATTTCCTTTTCTTGCCTTATGAAGCTGGCTGAGCCTTCCAGTATTATGTTGAATAAGAATGGTGAAAGTTGATATTCTGCTTTGTTTCATAGTTTTGGGAGAAAGCATTCAGTTTTTCATCACTAAGTATACTGTTAATTGCAGGATTTTTGTAGACTCTCTTTTCCAAGTTGAGGAAATTCTTTTCTATTTCTAGTTTACTGAGAGTTTTTATTATAAATGAATGTTGAATTCTGTCCAATGCTTTTTTTGGCCTCTGTTGATATGATCATGTGGTTTTTCTTATTTAATCTGTTAATATAATGAATCACACTGATTGGTTTCAAAAGTTGGTTTTCCCAGACTTGCTATTCACAGGAAGAACATCACTTGGTCGTGCTATATATCCTGTTTTTGTATTACTAGATTTGATTTGTTAATGTTTTCTTGACAATTTTTGCAACATGTTTATGGGAGATATTGGTCTTAATGTCTTTGTGTGATTCTGGTATCGAAGAAACATTTTTTAATATTACAGTTTTGAATTGGTGTGTAGGAAAGCTATTAATTTTTTCACTTTTTTCTTATATCTAGTCAGCTACTTAAAATTTTGTTTTAATTCTAATAACTTTTTAATTGGTCTTTGTATATTCTAGGTTGGCAATTGTAACTCCTGTTTAAAAAAAACTCTTTGGTCTCTTCTCTGTCCCAAATCAATACACTTTTTATTTGCTCTTACATTTGTGCATTATCTAGTGCTCTCCAATCTCCAAAAATTACAATTGTGGTAATTTATATTTTCGTAGATTTGTTTATAGTATTTACTAATAAATTTAACTACCTTCCTATTTATATTCTCTTTCTTTCTCCTTACCGATCAGACACCAGAATTTTAACTTTGTAAATTAATTATTTAAAAGTCCGATATAATTGATATATAACATTTTGTTAGTTTTAGATGTGTAACATAATGATTTGATATATGAATTTATTGCAAAATGATTACCACAAGTTCAGTTGACCTCCTTCATCATATATAATCACAATTTTGTGTTGTTGTTGTGATGGGGACTTTTAAGATTTACTCTCTTAGCAACTTTTAAATATAGAATACAGTATTATTATAATAATCACCATGCCATACATCGCATCCCCAGGACTTATATATTTTATAACTGGAAGTTTGTACTTTTTAACTACTTTCACCTATTTCACATACTGCCCCCACCCTCCACCTCTGGCAACCACGAATCTGTTCTCAGTATCTGTAAGTTTGAGGTTTTTTTAGATTCCATAGATAAGTGATTCCAAATGATAAGATAAATCATTTAGTACTTGTCTTTCTCAGAGAACTTTAACTTTCTAATTGACCTTTAAAATAACAGCCTTTGATTTTATAATTATCTACTCTCTGGTAGTTTGTTTTATAATTTATTAATTTATGTTCTTAATTTTAGTTACTCTCTTCCTTATTTAGTTTTTTTTAGCCTCATTCATTGACTGCTTGGTTTCTTTATTTTCAGGCTGTTAATTTTTCTCGGAATACTCTTTGGTCACATTTTAAAGATATCAAAGTGTACTGTTTTCATTACCATTCATTTATTTCATTACCATTTATTTAAGTAGTTTATAGTTTCAATTTTGTTTTCTTCTTCCTTCTTCCCTGGCAAACACTGGTATTTTTTTCTGTCTCCATAATTTCACCTTTTCCAAAATATTATGTAATTGGAATCATACAGTATGTAGCCTTTTCAGGTTGACTTCTTTTACTTAGTAATATACATTTAAGCTTTCTCAATGTCTTTTCATGACTTAATAGCTCATTTCTTTCTAGCACTGAATAATATTCCATTGTCTGGATGTACCACAGTTTATTTATCCTTTCACCTACTGAAAGGTATACTGGTCTCTTCTAAGTTTCGGCCATTATGAATAAAACTGCTATAAACATCTGTGTGCGTTTTTGTGCGAACACAGTTTTAACCTCATTTGGGTAAATTCCAGGAAGCATGACTACTGGATCATATAGAAGTATATTCAGGTTTTTAAGAGACCGCCAAACTGTTTTCCAAAGTGACTGTACCATTTTGCATTCCCTGCGGAGTTCCTGATGTTCCACATCCTTGCCAACATTTGGTTATGTCAGTATTTTGACTTGTGGCCATTTAAATAGGTGTGTAGTGATAGGTCGTTCTTGTTTTAATTTGCATTTTCCTAATGACATATGATATGACATCTTTTCATATGCTTGTCATCTACATAGCTTCTTTGGTGAGCATTATTCTATGACTCCAGTGATCTTAAATTTTTAATGAACATCTTTAGAAAAGTATTTATTATTTTCTTAAATTATAAAAGGAACCCAAAATTGCTGTAAAAATTCCATTAGCATGGAAGTCTAAACAGTAAAGGTGAATGTCCATTCTTACCCTTGGAAAAGTTAATAAATATTACACTTTCACATTTATTGATGCATAAATAAATACACATATGGTTTTCTATACAGATATGCTTATTTTACTTTCCTTATCTGCCACCACAAATTTCTATTTAGTTGAAATTATATCTCATTTTGGTTCAAGACTGCTCACTTTTGTTTCATATTTTGCTGCAATATTTTAAAACAATGGCATCAAGATCATAACCATAATACAATCCTTTAGCCTTGTATTTTAAATTGTTTTTACTTATCACCAAATTTTTTATTTCAAGGCTTCCTCTTTGGTAATTTTACTTTTTGTCTTGCTGAAAAAATTTCCTTGCATAATTTTTTTGAAAAATGAAAGTACATTTATTTTGTTTTACTTTACACATTAGTGATAATGCTGTTGTCTTCTAGCATTCTGTGTTGTAAAACGGAAGTGGGACATTGCTCAAATGCTAGTTTCTTTGGAAGTAATTCATTCCTTTCATTTTAAAATGAGTTAACAGATTGTCTAAGATGTCTAGATAAGCATCTTTATTAATTATTTTTGCTCAGTGGTCAATAGTGAAGTCCCAAATCTTTGTTCATGTAAATAAAATTATCCTCTGCTATTTCTTTTCTTGTTTCTCTCTTCTCCAGTATGTTTTCTCTTTCTTTTCTACTAAGTGGATGCTGGAGCTTCTAAAAATATCCCCCAAGTCTTTTGTGTCATATTTTTCATTTCTTTGTTTATTGTTCTGTTTTATGGGACATTTCTTTGCTTTATATTCCACATCTCTAATTTGGCCTTTGGGTAGTCCATTTTAATTGCTTCAATTTTTAGCGTTTCTTTTGAGTAATTGCTTCATATGTTTGACTTCTACCTTAAAAATAGCACCTAGTTCTAGTTCTTGTTTCATGAATCCTCCCGAAAGTTTTAGAGGATGCTAGTTAGAATTTTAAAATTTCTCTTCCATTTTTCCATATCTTTTATTTTCTTCAAAATCGGTCATTCTGCTTGTCTGTCTTTGCTCTCTGTCACTCCTGCCTTTCTCAAATGTTTGGTGATCTTTAACTGCTCATTTATATTTATCAATGAAATGTTGGATGATGAGTATTTAAAGTTGGTGAGATTTCCTTTTTTGTGCATATCTGTTTCTATAATAGGTTTCTCCCTAACTAAAAGGGATAACTGTAGATCGGGCCTGGTGATGGGCATGTATCTCTTTGAGGGTAGAGGGCGAAGGCACATTGGAGCCCCATAAGCTTGCCAAGGTGAGGAAGGCTTTATCCCGCTACTAGAATACTTCAGTGTTTTCATTTCTAGAAGAGCTGCCTTTATTCCATACTCATGTTTCCCTGCATGGTCATTATGTAGGACTAGAACTTAAGAGTTCTGTTCCACTTTTCTCTCTTTTCAAACTCAAAAATGTTAGGACACCCTGTCCTCCTGGCCCCCAAAGAGGGATTTGCCACCATAGGAAGTGTTCTCAAGGCCTTGTCCTGGAGGCAAACACTATAAGGAGCCTCTCTGTTCATTTGCAGGGGTGGATGGGGACAACAGACCCAGGGGCTCAGCAAGCACTTCCTTAATTGACCTGTGAATTGCACTGTGGCCGGGGTCTCCTCTAGTTCTGCATTTATATTCTCTGAGTTTGAAGATTGAAGATCTATTTGGGGAAGAACAGCTTTCTTTTCTGCAGCAGCCTTCCCCCTACCCCACCCCCCACCCCCGCCCGTTTTGTGTTATGGTTTGTTCTACTCTGGCTTCACTATCATTTGATTCTTATTAGGTTTTTTTTTTTTTTTAATATTTTTTTAAAGTTTATTTATTTATTTATCTAGAGAGGGCATCAGCAAGGAAGGGGCAGAGAGAGGGGGAGAAAGGGAATGTCAAGCAGGCTTCGCACTGTCAGTGTAGAGACTGATGTGGGCTCCGTGTCATGGTTCTTGAGATCATGACCTGAGCCAAAATCTAGAGTCAGATGCTTAACCGACGGAACCACCCAGATGCTTCAGATCTGAGCAGTTTTTTAACTTCTAGAAATTTTCCAAAACATAGTCTACTGGTAGTATCCTTTCTTGTTTTCCAGGTTGTTATAAACTTATTTTTAAATTATATACTTTGTGTCCCTTAAAACAGATTTTAGCAGAGGGAAGAGACAAATGTGTGTGCTTAGCTTGCCCTATTGAAATAGAAGTCTTCACCTGCTTTTAATTCACAGTTAAAGTTCTATAGGCTAATTAAATGGAAACTGTCACTGGTATGTAGATTCTAATTTAAATTATCTCTTAGTTTCTAAATGAAATCGCTAATCCACTCTTGACGAGATTCCAAGAGAACGAGGTAGAATAAAGCCCTTAAAAATTTTTTTTCATAGACTACTTAACATGGCAGTGGACAACTAATGAAATATAAATAAAATCTAAAACTGCACATACCATTCAAGAAAATTTATACCAGCTGATTTTTCCCTAGCATTAAAATATGACCATTTTTAACACAGAGAGACGTTGAGAGAATTGTACAGCAAACACCCATCTACTCACTTAATTTTGACAGTTATATTGAACTCTGTTTGCTTTATCTCATATCTATCCTTTCCTCTATTTACCAATAAGTTTTTCTTTTCTTTTCGATGTATTTGCAAGAGAGGTACAGTCAGCAGTGCACCTTACAGGGTACCTTTAAAATGACAATACATTTCTTTGATTTCCTTTGCTCTCATTTTCTTTCTCTCATTTTGCCATCACATTCTCATGACACTAAGAGGTGAGCTTCCCTCTGGATGGCAGGTCTGGGTCAGCTTGGTTGGCTACTTGAGTGTGTGTTTAGACATACAAACCAGATTGATTGCTTTAAGGACCAGCAGAAAGCTCACCTCTTTGGTAAAGCCTTCCTTGATTGGATGTCTTGACAACCCTTTTTCCTGTGATCTTGGAGCACTTTGGGCAGATCTCTGCTAAGCTATTTATCAGATTGGTATTGTGAGTCATTCCCTATAGGAACGTATCCCCTTCTGACTATAGAATCCTATGTACGTATGTGTGTGTGTTTGTGGGAGACAGTGGGTTAGAGATTTTGTCTTATTTATCTCTGTGTCCAAGAGCTAAAATAATTCCTAGAACGTATTAAATCAATAAATCAGTAAATGAAAAATGAATCAATGCTTGTCTGCTTTTTTAATGTTTATTTCGTTTTGATAGAGAGTATATACTCACGTGTGAGTGAGCAGGGGCAGGGCAGGGGGTGGGCAGAGGATCCAAAGCAGGCTCTGGGAAGAAGTGGGCTCTGTGCTGACAGCAGCAAGCCCCATGTGGGGCTGGAACTCAGGAATCAATCTGGAACTTCTCACAAATATGAGATCATGACCCGAGCCAAAGTCGGTTGCTCAACCCACTGAGCCACCCAGGCACCCCAATGCTTGTCCACTTTGACTAGACAAAACAGTTCAAAGTTGTTTTTATGATCATTGCTTTTTTATTAACTTAGTAGATTAAATTAGAATGGTTGTTTTGCTTAAGAGTGTTTGCAGTCTTCACAATTGGTATGGCTTTGGTGTAGTTCTTAAAGAAGAAAAGAACATGGCCAAAGTGAGGCTTCTTACGTGATCGTAGATATAATATCTCAAAGCCAAGGGTGGATATCAGAGCACAAAGATAGAATCTGTCAAGCTGTAATCTCAGATTCAAGGACAAATATCATACCATCTATACTCTACTTGCTAGTGTCATCAGAAACTTTTCAGGTTCCTTTATTAGGAATAATAGGCACCACACCATGGTGAAGAAATTACATCTGATTTTTACTTTTTCTCATTTTTAGAAATTTTCCCAAGGTTAATTTGAGTAACTGATCTAATAATAGAGATCTTGATAGCTGGAGTAAAACCTTGCATCTTGACCCAGCTTTTCGATATGTCATACCTTCCTTTCAGCATAGATGATTCATGAACCGTGCACAGTGAAGAAATGCAGGGCAGGTGTTAAATGGGAACCAACATTTATTGATGGACTATGACATGCTTGGCACTATACTATGCAATTTATATTGGTTGTTTTTTCTGAAATGGCCTTTAATTGAGGGAAAATTGGATTAGCTGGCTGAAATCACTCACTTGAACTATCCACATGGCTACTGGTCATTGGTTGCTTGCTGACTTGAGGCTAAGAAACTCCTCCTCCTCTTTCATGTTTATCTTCATGATTTAACATCATACTCAAAAGTAGTGTCAGAGAGCTTAGCCGCCAAACAAGGCCCACAGAGGATGCTGGGATCACAACCATATTTACCGTTCAAAAATGAAAGGACTTCAGAGAATTCCTTGGTGGACAAGACCTAGGGAAAACCTCTTGGGCCCAGTTTTTGCTTTTGTTCAAGTCAAAGATCTCCTGATCTTTAAGATAAAAGACACAGACAGATTCCTCGTCTGTCTCCTCACTCTCCTCAAGCAGGCTGTAGCCCTCTTGCTTCTTGTTGGTAGCTTTTTTGGTAGGAGTTCACGACCAGATGTAATAAATGTGGCCTAGGAGGGGACTGAAGTGTGATTTACTCTGGGACAACTCCATAGACTGAAAGCCTTCCTGAACCCAGTACACCTACCAGAACTGCACCAAAGCCTGCCCCTGTCTTGTGGTTTGAAGGCACTTCTCAGGCACCATTGGGTGGCTGGGTTCCCTAGGATCCTGCTTTAGGGCAGTCTGTGCTTGTGGGAGCAGATAAGAAGTGAGCTTAGAGGGGCCTTTTATCAGCTGCCATGTTCACAGAGGCCAGATGATCTTCAAGGAGTTGCTTAGAGATTTAAAGCACTGATGTGACAAGGATGCTTTGATTCCAATGTTCCAGCCATCTCCCTGCAGCCAGTGTTTATGTAAACTTGAAAAAACCTGCCACTACTGTTCATCACCCTCGTTTTTCAACCTTAATGGTAATTACATTCCATGGACCAGGAAAGATGTAGCATCCTTCAAGTCTGGGTTGTAGTCTCCCTTCCACGTGGCGGTGGAATGTTGTAGTCCAGCTTCTGGAGGCACGGGCAGAGCAGGCTGCTGGGGACAAGGGAGACTGCTCTCCAGTGGAGGTTTGAAATCAGTCTCCAGAAAGCTTTAGCGTGTTGATTGATTATTATTATATATGCAAAGTTCTGACTTAAAAGACTTGAAGTCTCTTTTTGCTTTCATGTATGAATCAAAATTCAAGAACTAGAAGTTGTGGCTTTGTACCTGCACTCTCTAAGCCTGTGATCTCTTTCTTAGGCCCTCAGTTTTCTGAGTCCCCTTCCTCCCTTTCCCTCTCAAATTCAGTTCCTGCCTTCTCTCTTCAATGGCCCTTCTTTTAATAGCAAAGATGGGGCTTTGAGAAGGAGAGAGGTCTGTTCCATCAGTTCAAAACCCCAAATCAAGACAATATGAGGGAACATTAAGAATTGAGACGCCCCCCCCCCCCCACCGCCCCCAGTCAAGGGCATATGCTTGCCCTTTGGTTTGTTTTACATACCTCTTCCTTGTCTTCCACCTCTAAGATACCTTAGATGTCCCTCCCATCATCAGTTTTCTTCCTCAATCTGTCTTCATTCCCATATCTACTGTCCTATGAAAGCAAAGGGAAAACAAATGACTTTGTATAGGGGATAGAGTTATGTATGAGAATGTTAAGTTTTCTGTCTCTTCTTCACTCCCTTTCCCTAATCAAGGCCTGAAGGATGTAATTAGTGCATGCCAGTGGACCATACCTTGGGTCTTGACCATCCCAGCCACCTCTAGGGCAATTCTCTAATCTCTGTTTGGCACTCTCGGTGCCACTGAGCCCTAGCCCCGGAATGGTGCCATGGCGAGCCCTGCCTTTAGGCTGATCACTGGAATGGTGCCAGGGACTGTAAACACAACCACCCAGATGAAAGGAATTCAGATCCTGTCCCTGGAATCCAGAGCCAGGATCTTGATGGAGCCTTTTTCTTCCTCTCAAAGGCCCAGCCACTGGCAGACTTCTTTTCCATCTGTCCAGGAAAGCCAGCTTTCAACAAATACAGTTTTCAGAGCTTTTATCCTGCTCTTGCATCCAAGAGTTGGCCCAGAGCACAGCTCTTGGCTTTTCTCAAAACCAGCTCTGCTTGATATGAACTCCATTGGGTTTAGTACATGGATACTGGCACTTTTCAACTTGCCTATCTTAAGTAGAAATACAGGCCAAATGCAGGTTTTGTGAGGCTTGAAAGCTTGTACAATTTTTAAGGGCTGTCTTTAGGAAAAAATTATATAATATTACAAAAACAAAATTAAGTACTCAACTTCCTCTTGGGCATATCCCCAAAATGACCATGATATTTCAAAACCACCAACCGGATGGGAGGTGTAATGAAGTAGAAGATGGAGTGGAAAGAGACAGCAGTCTTGCAAATTGGGTTAAAATGTCTTACTTTGGCAACTTCAAAAATAATCAAGTAACATATGACCATATGAGCACATTACTGGTGATCGTCTAAGGCATAGGAAGGAGACTGTGCAAGCGGGGAGCTCTGCGGGACGTGTTTCATTAGCTTCACTGTAAATTTACCTCTGTAGGAATGCTTTCTTCTTAAAAAAAATGAAAACACAGCCTTCCTTTTCCCCAAACCACAGATTTTATGTCTCTAAGAATGTTTTTCAAACGATCTTTGCACAATTTGATGATGACTCAAGAGCCTGAAAGCATTCATGTTTTATCCCAATAATTCTACTTCTGGCAATCTGGTCTGAGGAAAAGCATCTAGATTATGGAAGAGCTTTATGCACAAAGACATCTGCTGCAGCATTATATATAAAAATGAAAACTTGGGTAAGTTTTAATGACCAGCAACATGGGAATGACTAAGGGAAATGTGATATATTCACCTAGTAAAATACTATATCATTAACACCAATGATTTTTTTTCCAAATCCTTGTAGTAATCTGGGAAAATGCTAATATACTAATATCATCAGAAAATAGCAGCACATGAAAGTTATATAAACTATAACATATAAATAACAATTGATAACATTGCCTTTGAGTTTTTAGCCCTTTGCTAGTATTCTTGAATTATACATATCTTCTTAGGTGAGGAAAAGAAAGTTCTGAATCCCTTGGATCTTTGGAATTTCCGAAGTTGGGGACTAACATTGATCACACTAGAAGAAAGTCTCTTTTTTTTTTTTTTTTAAGTTCATTGATTTTTGAGAGAGAGAGAGACAGGGCATGAGGGGGCTGGCAGAGAGAGAGGGAGACACAGGATCTGAAGCAGGCTCCAGGCTCTGAGCTGTCAGCACAGAGCCCAACGTGAGGCTAGAACCGAGGAACTTCAAGATCATGTCCTGAGCCGAAGTGAGACACTTAACCGACTGAGCCACCCAGGCACCCCGAGAAAGACTCATTTTAAAATAGCCTCTGATTTCATATTATTTTTTAAAGATAATTCTTGATATTGATGGCAATAAGACGAAATCAACACTTTTATTTATTGTAGATAGAACAATAATAAATGAATACAACTTTTTTGGAAATCACTTTGGCAATACTAATCAAAAGCCTTAAAAATGCATTCATACGCTTTGACACAGTGATCCCAATTCTGAGCATTCTACTCCAAGGAAATTACCAGAAATATAAAGGTATTATGTACAAAAATGCCAACTGCAATAAAATATATTATAGAGAAACACTACTAACAACTTAAAGATCCAAAAATAAAGAAATTCTTTTTAAAAATCACTGCATTTCATAATGGCATATTAGCTATTGGAACGGTGAAATTAGGTGACAAAGAAGAAGGATAAAAACAAAGATAAGGGCATACAATGGAACTATTAACGAGGTTAACACAAAGCTGCATATTGAAGAATGTATTTTGTTAACAAACTATAATATATACCAGTCACTGTTCTTGGTAACAATCTTATGAGGTTTGTTTTATAATCATTTCCATTTATGGCTGAGGAAGAGCACCGCTGGTGGAGCCACAGTTCTCATTCAGCGGTCTAGTTCCAGAAGTCTCTGCTTTTATCCTCTATGCTGAGCTACCTCAAATTTAGACCTCAGCTTTCTGGTAACCAACATGAAAATGGAAACTAGATTAGTTAGTTCAACATTAGTAACAGGACAATAAAACAATTTAGCATATGCTACTCCTGAAACTAAGACCGGCAAAAAAAATTTTTTCTCTGAAATGAATGCGGTGTTGCTTAATGAACACCACCCTTGAAGGAGAGACCACACCACACTTGATGCCGATTTTGACACCCTCTCCTCATTATAGGCTGAGCCTATGACGTCGCACACCAAAGGATACTTCAGTAAGAGTGGTTCTATAGGGATTGGGGGGGGGGGGCAAGAGTGCTACATAGTAATGCTCAAATGCTTTCTTTAATGAGATGACTTAATTCAAAGATCAAGAATATTCAAAAGAATAAATACAGTGCAGATTCTTCATGGATTCGTTCTTAAAAAAGTGTTTCTCTTAGCCAACCTTTTGGATAGAGGTTAAGACACTGCTTTAGGATATCCCCACAATTCTCTGTAGTTATACAAAATAGGCGTATTAGCTAATTAAAGAAGGGAGGTAAAGAGACACAGCGGTTCAGGTGTTCCAACCCTCAGCCCAGAATTTTGCACCATAGAGTATTAGTGAAATCAGGTACGGTCTTGTGTCCCTTACCTTCTACGTCCCACGAGGGCTGTGCAAGTTTGCAAGTAAGCTGCGGGGGCAGACCAGAGGCTGTGTGACAGGCTGAGGAACTTCCTTCTCTCTCAGTCTCTGGGCATGAGAATGCATTTGTCAACGCATGAAAAATATAAGGTAAAAATTTCAATAGGATTTTTACGACAGATATTTATCCTATCTCCATACCTCTTCCCTATATATAATGGTGAAAAAGGAAAAGAAAAGAAAAAAACAAAGCCAAGGGTGATTTCACCTAATTCCTGCTAGACACAACATCAAAACCAGTTCGTCCCTCTTCTCCCGCATCCCAAGCGGTAGGAATAAGCCAAGTCAGAGCAATGGTATGCTTCTGAGTGATTGTCCAACAATGTCCTGTCTTTCTCAGCCAGTCTCCCAGGGAGTCATAGCAAAAACAAACATGCAGGAGAGAGCCGGAATCCTTGTTTATGGTTTTTATTTCTTCAAGAAAAAGGGCAGGAGAACTGATGGGCTAGCTCCAGATATGGCGCACAGCCCAAGAAGCAGTGAATGAGTAGCCATTTCCACCTCAGCAGTCTTGGGCTTTGTTCTGGGGGCTGTCAGCAAAAAAATGCCACCCTCTGTTCTGTTCATTAAGGCATCCAACACTTATTATGGATATGTGCTTATTTTTGTCTTATTTTGGGGTGCTTCCCACTCCCTGCCAAACCTCATTGTTACAGTGTCCCATCTGTGAGGTCTGAGTTACTGTCATTAACTGGGACCTAATCTGTGTTAACTTGTCGTGGAAATTTTATTGGAACCACTGAATAAATATACACATAAGGAATTATGGCTACCTGCAGGGGACTAATCTGTCTTTTCAGAGTATACTACTATACAAACTCTGCCTTTCACACTTGTGTACTAAGTGCAGCAGGGAGCAGATTTCATTCCCCTAGGGAAAGGACCTCATTCCTTTCCATAGACTTGGGTCTTTTGAGGTGTTTCCCCACAAACGCAGCCTTTTCTCTCTACACAGAAGTACACACATCCATACACTTGCTAGACACTCAGTCTTTCCTCCTGACCAGAGCTTTTCATCTTGACCCTTCACCCCCACCCCATCTCCGTTTCTCCTGATAGGAGTCTGGGCCCCTGACCACACCCCCAAACTGTCTCTTGTGACCCAAGCCACTTTTGCAGCTCTACTCCCAGCTCATTTATCTGAGAAGCAAACAGTGTTTAGCTACCAGTGGATAATGACGGTTTAAGAAAGTGCTTCTCAAATTTTATTATATACAAAGGTCACTTAGGATGTTTGTTTTAAAAAGGTAAATTTCTAGGCCTTTGTCCACAGAGATTGTGATTTTGTAAATCTATTCCCCATTTTGTTTGTTGTTGATTTAAATCAAAATAATGCAAGTGTACGGTTGAAAAATTGGATAATATAGAGGTGCTCTGCTTGTAATAATGACAATCTAGATTTAGAATGACCTTTTCACTGAGGACGTCTAGATAAAAACTAGGCAAGATTTTTTCCTTAATTTTTTTTAACGTTTATTCATTTTTGAGAGACAGAGAGAGAGAGAGAGACAGAGCATGAGTGGGGAAGGGGCAGAGAGAGGGAGACATAGAATCTGAAGCAGGCTCCAGGCTCTGAGCTGTCAGCACAGAGCCCAACGCAGGGCTCAAACTCACAAACTGCAAGATCATGACCTAAACCGAAGTCCAATGCTCAACCAACTGAGCCAGCCAGGCGCCCCTAGGCAAGATGTTTTCAAAAAATAGTTGAATGCTTCAGTGGAGAATTCCAGAGCAAGATGCTGGAGGAAGGAAACTCAGAGGTGACCAGTTCCTATGAGTATTTTGCAGATTCAGAGAGGAGCTCAAAGTTGTCAAACTTAGTAGAACTTTGACAGAGTCATAGACTATAAATACTACATATTTATATATGAATATTATAAATACTAAATTTGTATATATATAATATATATAATATATGTATATAATATATATATTATGTTATATGTTATATATATGTGTGTGTGTATGTATACGTGTGTGTGTGTATATATATATATATATATATATTTCAAAAGTTACATAGTCCTATATGACTTTATAAATAAAGATAGTTATTTTTGACAATGGTATGTTAGGGGTGGGTTTTTTCATTCATTCAATTTTGTATTTTGTAGATCTTTTCAATTTGAAATTTACTTCTATATTTAGCTTTGTAAAGTGCTGGTTTTCTTTTTTCATTAATAATTGCTTTCTCTGCATTTATTTGTTGTCTTTTATTTTGCACTTCTCTTAATGGGATGTTGGATCTCCCGGCCTGACACTCTATGTCTCTTATCTTTATTGCTCATATTTTTCATCCCTTGGCCACTTTACTTTTATGCTCTGACAGGTTTTCTAGACTTCTTCCACAATGCTTCTATTGCATTTTTGTATCACCTATCATATTTTTAATTTTTGAAACTACTTTCTTGTACCCTCATGATTCCTTTGTATAGTTTCCTATTTCTTTTTTAATTATCTTATTTAAATTCAAGTTAGCTATCATACAGCGCAATATTGGTCTCAAGAGCATAGATTCCTGTTTCTGGATTTGTGGATTAAATAGCTCCTCAAATCTCACTGAGCCTATTAATTAGATTTTTTTTTAAATCACTGAACTTGAATTATGTTCACGTTCGAGTTCTCTTGGACTTTCTCTTTCAAACTGCTGTTTTTCCTAAAGTGTCTGATACCTTATAATGTTTGTTGATATTTAAGAGTGTGGACTAAAAAAAAAAAGAGCGTGGACTAGGAAGATAAATCAGGAATTCTCTGTACATTGGTGTGGGCTTGTCCTTGGCAGCCATCTCTAACATGAGCAGGTAGAGAACTATTATTCTGAAGGCCCTCCAAAAACCAGGATGAAGACTTCTTTACTTTTAGGCATTCACACCTTCGGTAGTTGCCTTACTTCACTCCAGGTATATTGTAACTTCTTTATTTTCTTTTTCTTCCCTCCCTCTCCTTTCCTTTTCTTCTCCCTTTCCTTCTTCCCTTCCTTCTTTCCCTCCTTTATTCCCTTCCTTCCTTCCTTAAAAATGCCCATGTTTTTTTGGCTGGGGGTAAATGCTTGCCTGCTTGAGCTTTGTATAAGGATGGAGGTATTTACTATTTTGTATATAGTCTTTTCACTTATTTTTAGACCTGCTTTTTATTTCTCTCATATGTGTTCACTCTGAGTCAAGAGGTTCTATGGCTCTGCTGCTTTTGGATTCCACAGCTTCCTCAATGCTGCTGTTTCCCCTGTTTTGCTTCAAGCCACTGATGCTTCTGCATCTACCTTCTATCGTCTGGAAATTTGTTATGATCTCTTGTCTGTTGATGAGTAACTTTCTAGTCATTTGCTGTTATAGGGTTACTTGTGCCTTTTTGTTGCCTTACTGTCATCTTTCGGACAGCTCGGGAGATGGAGAGTCTAACATGTGGATTTAGTCTGTCATCTTGAAGCTGAGTCCCTTAATGTTAGAGGAGTCTTAAATTCCATGGAAGATGTTTGATTTAAGCCCAGTTTTTAAAAGTAAGTCAAATTTGTATAGAAACAGATGATTGTCGCAGATCACCTAGAGGACACACGTGAGTGGCAGAGTGGAGATGGGCATAGCCATGTTAGGTTTGAAAAATGAGTACCTTAGCCTAACAATCCTAGTGTTTCAGGGGGAGGGTCACAGGAAACAAGATGTGAAAAGTAATCTGGATTGAGAGCTTTTAGTTCTTTGTGGAAAACTTTGGCTTTTGTGAACAGAGTAGAAAAGCAATGAAATCAATATTTTACAAAGATTCATTTGGCAAGACATGAAATATGCTTCGGAGGGGAGCTAGACTGGAGGCAGAGGGCCAGTTAAGAAATAGCAGTAATCACCCATTTGTGAAATGATGGATGACGGCAGCAGGAATGGAAAAGTAGGAAGAGATGTGGGCAGATTAAGAATAAGAACCTCTAGTACTTAATGACTGATTAAATATGGAGGATCAGACACATTTCAGATCATTGTATATAGAAGATCAGTAAGTTTTTAGGACTAGATAATTATAGAGAATTATTGGATTGATGTGATTGGGAAATTCGTAGGCACCAATCACACTTCTACCTCCTCTCTCTCCCAGAGTAGGTTATTCACAGTGAAATTCTTGTTTCCCAGCCTAGGTTTTCGACAGATGGTGGCAGCAGCTATAGTGGTGATCGTGGTAGGGGGTTGTAATGTTGAAAGTGGTCATTGTGGCGGGGTAGCAGCAACGGAGGGGTGGCGATACTGATTGTTGTGGTAAGGTTTCATACCAGGAGGCACATCTTACCTATGCAACTACAGCTTTAAGTCTTGAGCTTACTCTTGTTCACACGTATCATGAATTTAGGAGAACAGGTGAAGACTTGGTTGTCCACAGAGCTAGGCAACCCTGTAGCCACAGTTCATTAGACTCGAAGTGGACATCAACTTCAGGGGAACAATTCTTAGGTTCCATTGAACTAAGAAGACTTTCAACCTCTAGAATTTAACAGACTCGGAAATAGTAGCTGTAAGAGGCAGACCTTTGAACTGAAAAGGTTTGTGGAGTCGGAGCCTGAGTCATCACCACGGCAATGAAATGCTGCATACAGTTAAGGTTAAGAGAGAGTTCATAGGTGATGCATAAGCAGAAAAGGGCAATTTGCTGAGAGAGGCAGGAAGTGAGGGACAGAGCAGCAGCCTCCTTCCTAGCTGATCAGGCCCAGGCCGCATGGGTTCCCAAAGAGACCATCCAAGTCCATTCTGATCTTAGATGGTCATGAAATTGCCGTTGTATTCTTTCCATAAACTTTCCTTTTATTGGAATTACTTTGTGTAGGCTTCTGTTTCTTGCAACCAAATAACAGGGACTAAGAACTTCGTGAAGTAAATTGCTTATTTTCCATGTTGCTTACAGACTTCTTCAAAGTCACCAGTCCCTAGATGCCACTATTAGACGCTTTTGTGTTTGGGTCACTCAGCCATCTTCTGGGAGCTTACCAGGGACAGATCATGAACCTAAGAATTACGTTTAATATCAGGTCCATTCCACACAGGCTCTAGGCTTTAGTTAATATAAGCTATTACTTAACAGTGCCCCTTAATATTTCAAAATGAGAGTTTCTCACCCTGTGGGATATCGCATCCTGTTTCTCCAAAGGCAGGAATGTCTCTAGATTCTGTCTCCTGTACTCTGTCACTGTGCTTTTGTTTCTCTGGTTTGTATTCTCTTGACTTACACTTTGAGCCTCCTTCTCTGGCTTCCCCTTTAGATCCTGAACCTGGACTCTCCATCTGACTTTGGTTTTGGCTCACTCATAAGATTCTGATTCTGGTGTTTTTCTCCCAAGGACACAAGTGCACAGCTGACTGACATGCTGTACTTAGGCATGATGCCCCACACTTCTGCCAGATTTGTAAGAGAGACATGGAGGGGAAGAATCTTGATCTGCTGAGTACCCTGCATGTGTCCAGTATTCTATCACCTGGGAGGTTAGCACTACTGCTTTCTTTTATAGGTGTTAAACCTGAAGCCCAGAGTGTCGAAAGTGACTTCCCAAGTTTATATGGTGAATGAGTGGCAGATCTAGGGAATGAACCCAAGTGTGTTTGACTTCACTTTTTTCCTTTTAAACTGTGCTGACTTGTCAAAGATGGAATAAAACCAAGACGTGTTGAGCACCATGGCAGTGACCTTTAGGGGCTACGCAACATCCATTCTCCCTTTCTTTCTAAACAGCAAAAACCATAGTTTTATTTCATATGAAAATTTTTCCCTCCCTGCCCAAGTCTCCATATTCCAGGCTTCCCGAAGCAAGATATGGCCACGTTAAAGCTGGTATGATGAAAGTGGATGGGTCTTGTGGGGCTTACAGGAACACTGCTCAAAGCTTGAAGCTGATCTCACTGGGAGGTTCTTCCTTCTTCTTGCTGCTCAGACACGAGTGGAGCTCTGATAACCACCTTGGGGGTGAGGAGATCCTGAAGACAGAATCCATATTCTAAGGTAATGGAGCCTTTGTCCCTGAAGGCCGCAGTGCTGCAGTATCAGTTCTAGAATGCCTACCTCTGGACTTTTATGCAGAAGAGATGTAAACACCTATTTTGAGTTACTTTTAATTGCAATAGAATACAATCACCTCCCCTACGTGAAACACTGTGCTGGCACTTGGACGTTTGGTTGCCCCTCTTTCAGATGAGGTCTTAAATTTCAGAAAGCTTAGGTAATTAACTAGGATCACACAGCTACTTAAGCGGCATGTCTTGACATTAGAGCATCTTGCTCTAACAAAATAAGAATCTAAATTCCTTAGCATGGCGTACAAAACACCCATGATCTAACTATTCTTATCTCTTGAGTCTTACATTTTGTTTTATATGCTTTTGAAAATGCTATACCCTCTGCCTTCAATTATCGGCCCCTACTTTTCCTTTTGAAAATACCCACCTATCCTTTAAGACCCACTGAAGATACTTTCTCCTCCGAAGTTTTCCTAAACAGCTCTCATGAAATAGGTCTTCCTTCCGTGTTCCTGTTTCTCCCTGATGTACCTTAGTAAGACATTGTGGTGCACACAGCTTGGTAATTGGTTCAAAAACGTTTTTGAGTATAGTTGACACCCGACGTTACATTAGTTTGAGGTGTGCAACAAACATAGTGAATCAACCTCTCTCTTATGTTGTGCTCTGCTTTGCACAAGCATACTGCCATCTGTCATCATACACTGCTATTATAATACTATTGACTATATTCCCTGTGCCGTGACTTTTATTCCCATGACTAGAAGCCTGTTTTGCCCAAGTCTCACCCACGCTCCCCTCTGGCAGCCATCAGTGTGTTTCTTGTATTTATAGGCCTGATTCTGCTTTTCATTTGTTCATTTGTCTTTGTTTCTTTTTAGATTCCACATTGGTTGTAAAAAATTGTAAAATACGTGGTACTTGTCTTTCTCAGTCTGACTTATTTCACTTAGCATAATATCCTCTAGGTCTCTTCATGTTGGCACAAATGGCACTATCTCATCCTTTTTATTGGCTGCGTAATATTCCTGTGTGTTTGTGTGTAGCATGTCTTCCTTCCTTATTCATCTATCAATGGCCACATAGGTTGCTTCCATATCTTGGCTATTATGAATAATGCTGCAATAAACATAGAGAGGCATATATTTTTTTTTGAGTTAGTGTTTTCATTTTCTTTGGGTAAATACCCAGTGGTGGGATTACTGGATCATGTGGTAGTTCTATTTTTAACTTTTTGAGGAACCTCTATACTGTTTTCCAGAGTAGCTGGACCAGCTTATGTTCCCACCAACAGTGCGTGAGGGTTCCTTTTTCTCCACCTTGCCAACACTTGTTATTTTTTGTCTTTTTGATTTTAGCCATTCTGACTGGCGTAAGGGGATATCTCATTGTGGTTTTGATTTGTATTTCCCGGATGATCAGTGATGTTGAGTATCTTTTCATGCATCTGCTGATCATCTGTATGTCTTCTGTGGAAAAATGTCTATTCAGGTTCTCTGCCCATGCTTTAATACATTTTTTGTTTTGTTTTGTTTTGTTTTTCAGTGTTGAGTTGTATCTGTTCCTTTTCTATTTTGGATCGAAACCCCTTGTCAGATACATCATTTGCAAATATCTCCTCCCATTCAATAGGTTGCCTTTTTGTTTTGTTGACGATTTCCTTTGCTGTGCAAAAGCTTTTCATTTTGATGTAGTCCCAAGAGTTTATTTTTGCTTTTGTTTCCCTTGTGTGAGGAGACACACCTGGAAAAATGTTGCTGTGGCCAATGTCTGAAAATTTACCGCCTGTGTTCTCTTCTAGGATTTTTGTTGTTTCAGGTCTCACATTTAGGTCTTTAGTCCATTTTGGTTTATTTTTGTGTGTGGTATTTAGCGTGGTATTTGTTTACATATCTGACTCCCCTCTAAAATATCAGCTTCCATCTCTGTATTCTCAATACTAGTTCATTGCCTGGCGCACACACACACACACACACACACACACACACAAAACCAGTATTTTTGAATGTCGGACTGCCTGAATGAATAAAAGGCAATCAAGTTGAATGGTATGTTTTAGTAAACTTCAGGGGATAAACAGCACATAATGAGGCTTATCTCTGGGTGTGTCTCCTAAGCTACCCGGGAAGCCTGTGGGAGCATGTCCCAGGAGGGTTACTTTAAACAGAGATCCAAAAGAGCCCATGTCTTCATGGAGACCCTTCAATTCACTCTTTACTCCCATTCCATAGCCCCTGCATCTAAGGAAGACTGGGGCATATTTCCAACTCAAAATATCGTTTTGTGAGGGAATGTGACTGAAAAGATGATAAAGGTAGATCTGATTCTTGCTTTAATCCTTTAATCCTTAAATTGAATCAGTTCTGACACAGCATCCTTTTTCAAGATTTTGAAAACTTTGAATCCATTTTAAACTAGATTGTGATCGACAAACCCACTGGAACATTAGCGAACAGTTAAATACTAATTAGCCAAGTCCCTGCTAATCTCTCAGCTGTCAAAGGCAGAGATAGAAACAAAAGCTTAAATTAAACCTGAGTTGGTCCCTGAGGAGGGAGAGGTCAGAGGGGAGTGTTCAGTCAACTGTGAGATTTTGTGAAGGAAGTCCCAAGTAATAATCATAAAAACATGCAAATGTCCCTTCACTCATTTAAAAAGACATTATATTGACATGAAAACTCCTTTTGTCATATTACTCTCCAATCTGCCCCATCATTTAAATATTGCCCATTATTTTTAAGACAAAGTTCAAATTTTTTCCCCTCACTTTCTGTCCCCTAAGATTTCCTGTTGTATTTGTCACTTCCTCCTCCTCGTCTTTCTGCTTACAAGCTAAACGTGCCTCTAGGAGCATAAAGCTTTGGAAGATAGTGAGTGGCAAGGTATGAGATGGGACAGAGATATCGTGGTTGTGATTGTAAATGGTGGTGGTGGGGGACGTTGTTGGAGAAAAAAGGTGGAAAAAGTTGCCTCCTGAGGACCCAGATTGGTCTACACAGAAAGACTTCACTTCCACCACTGTGGGCTAGTTCTCTGTTTACACTTCACTGCCCTGCAAAATTTCTCCTAATTGTCTTTCAAAATTTGAGCAACTGTAACCCAGTATTTTAGCTCAAGTCCCCTATCCTAGCAAAGCCCTGTGAAAACCCATCCTTTAAATAATCCTTTGCAGTGAGAGGCTTTTCTTTCACTCCTTAGTATGCAGGTGGATTGGGTGGGGGAGTGCCCATCGTTTCACATAATTCTCACAGGTATTTAAAACACCCCTAAAGATTAAGAAGCATCAAGTTGGAGGAGATTGGTATGAAAGATTAAAACAGAATTTCTTAAATTGTGGTCTGCAGACCACTGATGTTAGGATCAACTGGAGGCTTGTTTTTAATATCGATTCTTGGATCACAACCCCAAGCTCTTGAATTAGAAAATCCTGGCTGGGAACCCCAGAATCTTCATTTAAAAGTCCTCCTTGAAGATGTAGGTTAAAATTTGAGAACCACGGGCTCTAACTGGATCTAAGTTCATGTTCTGCGGTATTTTACTATTTGTGGTTCTTTTATAATTACCCATTTTCCTGACTTCTACTAGTTTGCTCCTTGGGTTTTTCTGAAAGACACTCATAACATCAGAAATAGTTGTAAGTTTTCCTCCTCCTTTCAATTTTCTTTTTTCCCTCCTTCTCTTATTGCACTGGCTATGTTGTAGAATAGGGGTTAGCAAACTATGGCCCACAGTCCTAATCTGGCCACCACCTATGACCCGCAAGTTAGGAAGGGTTTTTACATTTCAAAACGATTTTAAATAAATACCTGTATAAAATCCTCCATGTTGCTTCTGGCCAGCAAAGCCTAAAATATTTACTATTTGGCCCTCTACTAAAAAAGTTTGATGACCCCTTCTGTAGACTCTGAAACACATCATCCAGACCCCACTGCAAGGAAGTGCAGCCTCCCCAGACACACAGGGTGGGCAGCAAAGAGCCTCCAGCTTGCAGCTCCTCCAAGTCTGGTCTCAGCTGCAGGGAACCAGCTTACAAGGAGAAAAACCCTCTGGGGAAGCTCATAATAGATAGCCAATTGAGATGGGGTATAAAGGTCCATTTCAACTCATGAGCCTGGGAACTCCCTCCAGGCTAGTCTGACTCTGTTGGACTACATAACCTTGTACTTCCTCCTTTGCATGGTCCCCCTTCCTCCCTGCTCCCTTCACAGGTATTGACCCCTTTAAATATCTTGCACATGTGCTGCCTCAGCATCTGCTTCCAGAGGACTCCACCTTTAACAGGTTATAATTTTGCGTACAACGTTAGTAATATTGGTAATAATGAGCACTACTGTTTGATTTTTAACTTTGAGAGAACTGTCTCTTGTTCGTTGTTATATAAAAAGTTTGGTATAGATTTCAGTGGATATTCTTTATCTCTTTGAAGAAGTCTATTACTAGTTTTAAGAATTATATTTATTACAAGTTTTGTTAGGAAGGAGTTTTAAGTTTTATCATATATTTGGAGCATTTTCCACTTTTTTCTATTAACATAATGGACTACATTTAGAGATGAAAAAATTTAATGTGTATTTAGTTTTGAGAGAGAGGACTACATTTAGAGATTTTTGAAAATTTTTTTTAATGTTTATTTATTTTTGAGAAAGAGAGAGACTGAGCACGAGCAGGAGAGGGCAGAGAGAGAGGGAGACACAGAATCTGAAGCAGGCTCCAGGCTCTGAGCTATCAGCACAGAGCCCGACGTGGGGCTCGAACCCACAAGCCATGAGATTATGACCTGAGCTGAATTCGGATGCTTAACTGACTGAGCCACCCAAGTGCTCCAATTTAGAGATGTTTTAACACTGAAATATTCTTGTACTCTAGACTAAACATGGGTAATAATAGGTAAGTTTTATTTATTTGCATAATATTTGTTCATCTTTTAATTTTTAACACTTACAAAAATTAATAATACTATAAAATTAATTCTTTTTATGGAGTACAGTCCTCTAAATTTTAACTTACATGTAGATTTGCATAGCCATCATCACAATCAAGATACAGAATAGTTATATCATCTAAAAAAAATTTCCTCACGTTCTCCTTTGTAGCCCAACTCTAGCCACATCCCTAACCCCTGGCAATCACTGACTTTTCTAGTTCCATATAAATGAAATCATACAGTATGTAACCTTTTGAGATTGGTTTCTTTAACTCGGCATTATTCCTTTGATATTTTTCCAAGTTGTTGCATGCTCTTGTCTTTATAATTTCCTTTCCTCTACTTGGCATCTCTATTTTAATTGCTACATTATCACATCTCAAAACTTTATAAGTTAATTTTGTTGTAATTCTTAAATGGTGTAATATGTCTTCAACCAATTATTTCCAAGAAAAATAATACATATGTCATATAGTTTTTTTAACTTTTGCCTCCCTGAAAATTTCTCTCTTGGTCATACGTGAAAGCCAACTTAGCTAGGTATAAAATTCTTAGGTTCTAATATATTTTTCTTCAAAAATCTATAGATGTGGCTTCATTGTTATCTAGAATTTACATAGAGAGATGTTTGAAGCTACCCTGATTTGTGTTCTATCGTAGGAAACTGGTTTCACTGCCTGCTAGTAGAAATTTTGTAATTTATTTTTGTAATTCAAAGCTTCTGCCAAGAAGTGTAGGCAAATTTCCAATAATTTTTCCTTGGAACTTAGTGAGTGCATTTAGTCTTCAGGTCTTTCTTCAACTCATAAAAGTTGTATTAGATGATATATTTGATTATTGCTTTATGTAATATTTCTAGTTATCTAATAGTTCTAGCATCACCTTTGTAAATACTATTATCCAAATGGTGATTTGCCATTCTCTGTTCTACGTATCTATTGACTTTAAGTGGTTTTCTTTTTTTTTTTTTTCCTTTTTTTCCTACAGTCTGTAAAACCTTCTTCTTTTGTTACCTTTTTTTTTTTTTTTTTTTTTTTGTAAGTAAGCTCCATGCCCAGTGTGAAGCCCAGCATGGGGCTTGAACTCACGACCCTGAGATCAAAACCTGATCTGAGATCAAGAGTTGGCCACTTAAACAACTAAGCCACACAGGCACCCTGTTACTTTTAAATCTTATTCTCTTGATTTCAGGGTTTTTTGCTCCTATTTATTGTGATTATTCCCTCTTGCATTCTTCTAAATATACCAATTAGTTTTCTGAAATTTTATTTTGAATCTTGTAGTACATATTTCATAGGTTTATGCTTTCTTTTGAGTCTTTATTATATGGTTCTTTTTACTTTGAATTGCAGTACTTTTTAAAAAAATGTTGGTTTTCTTCTTTGTACTCAGTCATTGCCTAGAACAGGGCCTGGCATACAATAAAGGTTCAATGGACATTTGTTTCATGAACAACTCATAAGTATGGTGAAATCTTTCTAAACAATGGGTGTGTGAATTGCTCTTGGCCCTGCTTTTACTCTGTTTATGAAATGGTCTAATTTCAGATCTACAGCTGTAGGCTAATTGATGTACACAGTTTCCAATCTAATTCCCAGACTTTCAACTAATGTGTGTCTCTTCAGTTAAGTTGATATGTCTCCCTGTGTCTGATGTCCACCTGTCTAGTATTCAACTGATAAAATGCATGAACAAGCATAATTCCCATGGCTACCAACTTTCTTCCTATGTCTGTGCATATCTATAAAGATTTCTTGTGGTGGTTACCTATCTCATGGACAATGAAATGAAAGTTTCCTACCATACTTTCTACCCACGCGTTACCTAGCATTTGTTCTTTGACTATAGGAAGATGTTAGAACAGAGAGGTTTGTAGGCATTTGTAGTCCAGCTGTGTTTAGTAATTGAAGGAAAGACTCATGCCCCATTTTTTGGGTGGTATAGATGGAGTCTCTGAATCATTGGTGGTATAAAATGCAGTATGATTTTATCATTCATATCTTTTAAAGTTTAAATTAAAACAATTTAAATGCAAATTTGATTTTAATTAAAAATTTGAATTAAATTTTAATTTAATTAAATTCGTGTTTAATATATTGAGAAGTTAGGCAATATTAAATACAGAGCTAGTAGCTAACACTCTTTTGAGCTTGAACTTCATTTCTAGCATATTTTAAAGTATTAGAGGGGCGCCTGGGCAGCTCAGTCAGTTGAGTGTGTGACTTTGGCTCAGGTCATGATCTCACAGTCTGTGAGTTCAAGCCCCATGTCAGGCTCTGTGCTGACAACTCAGAGCCTGGAGCCTGCTTCGGATTCTGTGTCTTCCTCTCTCTCTCTCTGCCTCTCCCTTGCTCATGCTCTGTCTCTCTCTGTCTCTCAAAAATAAATAAACATTAAAAAAATGGGAAAAAAGTATTAGGATTTATTTTAAAACCCAGCCAAAATTTAGGGCAATTTATTTTGAATGAAGACACGTTGCTGTTCCTTCTTATCAAATACATCTCCTCCTACACATTCTTACACATAAATATGCCCAAACTAAATACCCACAGTGTATTCTCACTGCAGATGACAAAAGATTTTTAAAACAATTTATAAATATTTATTAAAGTAAAATAACTCTGTTGCCAAAAATGGCATCCTATCTAAGTATATGCATAACCGATGATCTCCAAAATCACTTTATGCTGACTCATATTTTCATTTTATTCCAATGCTGACATGTTCCTCTCTCCCAAATCACTTCAGTTATCAGCTTCTCCCTCATGAATTTCCAGTCCAATTAGCAAACCCTTATGTATCCTATTACACTATCTTTCACAGTGCAGTGCTTAGTTCCAAGTCCAGCACAAGCTATTTCTAGTCTGTGGTTCTTCCCACAGGAATTTTTTGCAATTCTTTAATGTCAAAGAATTTATTTTCAAAATAAAAACTGATAAACAAGTTGTAGAAAAATGTGTATTTTCCTCCCAAGAAAGATTACTGCAAAATGTAAAAAAAAAAAAAAAAAAAAAAAAAAAACCCTCATCGACTTATTATTTACCATCTACAATAATCCTGTTTTACACATTGACCTCCACCACTCCTGGACTTCTTCCCTTAAGGACTGAGAAAACATAGTCAGGGAAACTCTATTAGCTGCAGAACTAAAAGCAGGGAAATGCTGAATTAGAAAATTAGGAAGCCATAGACTGTATATATTGATGCATTTTTCATTTAAGGTATTTTAGCAGCCATCTTACTGATCAATTCTCTTCACCCTCTTTTGACATTTTTAAAAGCAGCTAACATGGTCTAAACCACTGCATTTACTGTTTTTGGATCTGATGTTTGTCTTTGTTTGAACAATGGCTGTAATCATGTTTTCTCAGGTCTCTAATAAGAAGTAGCAGACGGTCCGCTCCATGCATTCTAAAAGCAGATTTCTCATGTGGCAAGACAAAAAAGGAAAAAGAAATCATTTAACATAAAATAAGGCCCTCTATCTGAGACCCTGTGAGGTCATGTCTGTACAGCAGATTGGAGTCCTGCTTAAGTTTTTCTTATGGAGGCAGGAGTGATTTGGTGATGACATAAAAGGGCCCTAACAGGGGACTGTCAACTTTTTTCTTAGGTGCCAAGACTAGTTCAGAAAAACAAAAAATATTATCCAATCATCTCCTCCCATGGCTTGCCCAGGGCAGAAGTGGAGTTGAGGCTTGCCTAAGTCACCTCTGTCTGCCTCCTCTAAAAATAGGTGTTGATGTGAAAATTAGGTCCCTCTAGTTCTTACCACCAGCACTGCCCTTACCCGTGTTCACTGGCAAAAGTACAAAGTTGGCCAAATGTGTTTCTTGAAAGTTTATTTCTAAGCTAAACCCAAGGTGCTATTGTGCTTACAGAACCATCAACTGTCTTATTGAATAAGTATCAAAAAATGTACAGGTGCATGTGTGTGATTGGAAAGAAAGGTTAATTTCAGAATTGGAAGAAGACTTTGTCAGAGGCAAATGTGTCTTTGTTTTGTGAATTGCCTTGATGGGCCATTTTGTTGTATAAAGAGCTGGAGGGCTGAGTGAGACAGAGAGAAACAGGCTTCTCTCTGAAACTCCGATGTAACTGGTAGTCCTGTAGTCTGGCTGGCTACGCTAACATTCCAAGATTATTTTTGTAGTGTGTCAGTCAGGGTTCAAAAGCAGATCCACTGAGTTAGAGAAGAGATTTATTAGAGTAATTAGGCATCACACAATTGTGGAAAGAATTGGGGAAGTGAAAATTCAAGGAGGAAGTTGAAGGATCAAAGAAAGAGTCACCAACCTGTCAGTCTCAGGGGTTGAGCACTTCCAGCCACCAAAGTGAACATGGGGAGGTCTGGGGAAAGCTGTGTCTTCACGTAGCTACTGCTTCTCAGCATCTCCTGCTAAATGTCTGTGGGTTCTGGGGGCTCGTGGTGACCCTGAGTCTGCCTGGCACCACACCTCATCATGACGACCTTAAGAGAATACAGGCTGCTGCTTCCTTTCCGCTTTCAAATATTGTCTGTCTGCCTCTTTTGGTTAATTCTAACTAAGAACAATACAGGGAAGGGGATTCTGGAAAACATAGTTCCCACTTCATCAACTTGAAACAGTATAAACCACCACACTCAGGAAGTCTGGAGGAATCTAATGAAAAGTTATTTAAATTAATAATATAATTTAGTAGCTAACAGGGAAACAAGACAATAACTTTCTAATAAAACAGTGATCAAGAGTTAGAAAATATAGCAGGAAAAAATCCCATGTGGCAACCCCCAAATCTAAAACACTCAGGGATAACATGAACAAGAACTGGGTGGTGACTGTGTGTAATAAGCTTCATAATATTACTCAGGAACATAAAAGCAAATTTGGATAAATGGAAATATAAACAATGTTCTCGCACGGAAACTCAGTATTGCAGGGCTATTGGTTATTTCATTTATAAATGTGATATGATTCCAATCAAAATTCCAATAGCATTATTTTTTGGAACACATAAACTTATTTAAAATTCATTTGGAGGAATAAACGGGGGAGAATAACAGAAAATGTATTAAAGGAAGAATAATGAAGGAGGACTTGCCCTACCAAATACTGGGACACACTGTAAAGTTTAAATAGTGCAACAACATAACATAGGATTGGCACCTAAAGAGACAGACATGCCCATCACCGGAATGAATTGCTGAGATTTGATAAATATGGCATTTCAAATCACTAGATGAAGAGTATTCAGTAAATGATACTGGGGCAAATGGCTAACCAGTTGGAAAAAATGAAACTGGAGCTTAAGGAAAAATCTAACCAAAATAATTTTCAGATGACTGTAAGATGGAAAACACCAGAAAAAAGAAATATCATGAGTACAAGTATATTTCATTTTGGGGTGGTGAAGGCCTTTTTAAACATGATGTTGTAGTCAGAAATCATAAGGGAAGATTATGGTATAATCATGGTATAAAAAGTGGCATAAAAATTTTAAACCGTATAAGCAAAAAAAAAAAAAACCAAAACAAAACCCAAGAGCAAAATGATAAACTGCAAATTGCGCTTGCAATATTTTTGACAAATGGTTAATGATACTAATGTAGATCATTTTTAAACAACTAAACAATAATATAGAAAAACATTTAAAAGATATGTCAAGAAATCCCCTCCCCACAAAGTATAGCTAAGGGCAAAAAAAAAAAAAAAATCACATAAAGTCACAGTCATTAAGTAGTCAAGGAAATGAAAATTATAATGGTGTAACTTTTCCCCCATCAAATGGTCAAAGAGAAAGGGAAAGATAACATCCACTGTCGGACTGTCCTATTGGGAAAATGAGTCTGCATCTACTGTAGACAGGGACACAAACTGTAAGGTGTGTGGAGAGTTCATCAGTAAGGGATATCAAAAGCCAGGGGTAGATATCACAAGTTTTTTTTTTTTTAATGTTTATTTATTTTTGAAGGAGAGAGAGACAGAGCATGAATGGGGGAGGGGCAGAGAGACAGGGGGACACAGAATCCGAAGCAGGTTCCAGGCTCCAAGCTGTCAGCACAGAGCCCAACGCGGGGCTCGAACTCACAAACTGCAAGATCATGACCTGAGCCCAAGTCGGTCGCCCAACCAACTGAGCCACCCAGGAGCCCCATCACAAGTCTTGAAAATGTGCACACATCCTGATCCAGCCCACCTCCTTCTGGTATTTTTTTTTCCTAAGAATATTATCATGAATGTACGTCTTTAATTACAAAAATGCTCATCACAGCTTTGTTCAAAATAAGTGCCCATCGTATGAAGTTTGGTGAAGTAAAACATGATACATATATTGATAATATCATGTAATCATTAAAGGTTTGTTCTCATGCATGGGAAGTTGTCCACAATGTGCAATGTGATTAGTGAAAACTCAGTTTATGAAACAATGCCATCAGTCATTTATAGTCTGCTGAGTAGAGTGACCTCCCCCCTCCCCCAATTATCCAGAAAGGAAGGAAAATGGCACATATTTGAGTTATCAGAGACTCAACACACAGCAAACTCCTCCTGGGAGCAGCCACTTCCGTTTCACCTGCACTGCCTTTCCCTGGATCCAGCTCCCTGTGGTCCTTCCAGCCTCCAGCCTCTCCTGTGCCCTTCACACAGGTGGCTGCCTCAGCACGGGCTCTCCTCCTCACGCACCTTCAGCAGCTCTCTGCACCTACAGGATACAATCTGAGCTCCTCAGCCTGACGTTCAAGGTCCTTCATCCTGTCCCCACGCTCCCGATTATCTTCATCTCCCCTTTCAGTGCAGGCCCTCCAGACTGCTTCCTTCCCTGCTCTGTTCTGTGGTTTTGCTCAGGCTGTTGCTTTCCCTGGGACTGTCTGCCTGCTCAAAACCCACCCCATCACCCAAATCTCAGGGCTCAGATGATCCATTCTCCACAAGAGTTCTTCACAATTTTCCTGCCAGTTTTCCCCATTACAGAAAGTTTGCTCCTTGACTACAGCACATGCCAGACATTATGGTTCTTTAAATGAGCTGTGTCTTTTCTTTGTTATCTTCCTCCATGCAAGGAAGTCAGTATGCATTTGCTCTACTGCACTGAGCATGCTCACTACGAGTGCACGATTTTCAAAGGATTAGCATGTGTAAGTACACTCACCACTGGAGATAGTTCAAGTATTGCATTTTTAATTAACAGTGCTTTATATAGTGTTCTACCATTTCTTTATAAATCTTTCACATGATGAGAGCTAGTCTGAGCAAATATTTGCGTTTTCCTGGGGAAGCTGATTTATCTAATGTTACATGGATAGAAGGCAGAGTTGGGGTATGAAATCTGATTTCTTCCTTCCTAATGTTGTACCTTTTGGTGAACTAAGTGGTTCAATGTGGAGGGGATCTCAAGATCTTTTGAAATGAGGGGGCATCATTTTAATATCCATTGCCTTGATATGGGCTTACAGAATTTAGGATTACAGGAGTTTTTTGGTTGTTTAGAGTCTGAATAGATTGGAAGTATTTGGGATTAATTCATCTGGCCTAGGAGTGTTGCATGGATGTCCCAGCTGACCATCGGATATTTGTCCCTGGACTTGTGGAGTGACTCCGAGGTTTCTCCTTTCCCAGGTCAGGGGAGGACCACCCTGCTTCATGGCCGACACTGCGTGCTTGCCCGGCCTCCTTCGTGGAGGTCATTGGACCCTGTATATTCTCCTACAAACGTCTCTGGCATCTGAGAGGCAAGTAAACCCTACAGCGCCTGCTTGTTCACAGAGGGCCTTATCAGTTGTTGATGAGACCCTGTCTAGGCTCACAGACAGGCAGTTTCCTCCAGCCCCAGAGCCCGAGCCCGCTGTGGAGCCAGAAGAAGGTGATAAGCCTCCGAGAAGATTTTTTAGGAGCCTTGCCTATCTTTCACACCAAGTCGCCAGGGTACATTTTCCATGGTCGCCATTTACAGATAGGGTGACTGCTCTGGATAAGGCTGGGGGCGGCAGTGGGTGGAGGGATGTTAAAGGGGGCAAATGGTTTTTCCAATTAGCTACCCTTGGGAATCCCTCAGGACTCTACAGGCTTTGTCTTTGACAACTTAGTTTTTTTCTTTTCAGTTGTTAAAATCCCTCCCTTGCCAGCCAAACAAACCTTCTGTGGCTGGCTCCAGAGCAATTAAGCAGGGTAGGCCCAGAGCCTCCTGGTGAAAGAGTTGAGTTTTGCTGGGCCTTAACTCTGGGGAATGTTCTGCCTGCAGCTGCCAGGCAGGAAGGCTGTGGTGATAGGGGCAGTGGGGCTGCCACAGAAAAGCCCAGTGTGAAGCCCAGCGTCTCAGACTAGTCGGGTTACAGGAAATATGTTCATAGAACCTCCCACAGCCCAACCCCTTGACAGAGTCTCCTCGCCAAGTGTTCACACAAGGCCGGAAGAAAAGCACAGAGAGACTGGCCAGTGCTTGACTGGGAAGCAAAAGACAGGTTCACGTTCCTGGGAACCAGAAAACCTACTTTCTCTTTGGACACATTTTCCGAGCGGGAAATGGGTGATACAGAGCGTATATTAATGCTTTACAGCATTCATAAAAAGTTAAATGAGGGTTTCAAAAGGGATTTAGAAAAGGTATTACCTTGGTTTCTTGTTTGGACCAGTAAAGAAGTGTTCTAGACTTTGCAGAGAACTGAAGTACAATCCGTTTTTAAAGTGTGGTGTTTTGAGTTATTTGTTAAGTGCCTGTCCGTTGCATTGTCTCCTATAATTGTTCTTGTCACCCTTTTCCAATGCAGAGCTGAGGTCAAGGGAATAAAGCCAATGCCCAGTGTCACTCAGCTTGTTAGGGGCAGAGTGGGGTTTCAGTGAATTACCTCCTTCCTTCGTTTCATGCTGCTTTCGTTTTTTGAACTGTTAGTTTTGTCTTGGTCATTCTCCCAAAGAGCAGACTGGGACAGAATGGAGCCTTGGAGGGTCAATGTAGGAGTAAAACATAATAATATGACAGTGCGTATGTTGGCAGGTGGGGGGTGGGGGGCTAGCAGAGGGTGGCAGTCAAGTCAGGCTGGCTGGTCTGGAACGGGGCTTTTTATGGCCATCCAAAAGATTGCTCCCTTTCTTGATTCACGTTTTCCACGTGATAACAGCCAGACTATTAGCAACACTTTTAGACACACTGTTGTGTTTTTCCCACTGTCGACTCACAGCATAATCTCACTATCATGTCTCAGATACCATGGTGGAGAACATGCAGTTTGGGTGTAGCCTCATGTTCCTGGGTGAGGGTATGCCTGTACTGTCCATGGTACAGTGATGGGCATGTGGAAAATGGACAATAAGTGGTAGCCATAACTGTCGTAGTTTCCAGTGACAGCAATGGTGTAAAACAAACTGGGTCCTTTGCTACAAAGAAAAATGCATAAGCAGAGTACAAATGACAAATACAGATGATGGGACTTCATTTCAGGCTCCCAACCAGTCACAGAGAGAAAGTGCTCATAGGCTGTGGGACCACTCTCTAATTATGGTGGGGGGCAGCTGTCCCATTTCTCTACAGCTGGAAACTTGGAACTCTTCTTTCTGGTTTCTATTTATCCTAAGGAATGTGAGCCTTGGGGAGACAGCCATAGATGGAAATGCCTTTCTAGTCCCCACTGGAAGAAGGATCTAATTAGTGGTCTGTAGAGGAGACTCCCAACCGTAACATTGACCTTCCTGCCCAGCTTCCTTTATTTTGGAACTTGAGAACTCAAGGCGTCCCCCAGCAAAGACCACCAACCACTCACCCTCTAGGTAAGATTCCACATGAGAGCTTGGCTTTGGGAGTTTACTTTGAAGGAGCAAAGTGGGTGCCAACAGCCATGGCTCGTGCTATTAGCGCTGTTGGCCACTGGCTACTGCCCGCTCCCTGGCAGGTCTCTTCTAAAAGGACAATTTGGACCCAGCCCAAATGGTTGCAATGTTACTTAGATATCCCACGTGGCCCTCCACCTTTTGAGCTCTGGGGACAGACTCAACCTTTAAAGGTGCCTGAAGAATCATTTCATAACGTAAATGCCTTTTCTTTTTAATACAGTGCTGGGAGAATTATTATTAGGAAGTTTGTTGTTTGTGGACAGTGCCACGACCTTGGCAAGTCTGGATTGATTCAGAATAATAACAAGGCTAGGACAGGGTGGGTAGTAGGCATGTGTATGTCTATTTCATAGGTGAGGAAATAGAAGGAAGAAGGTTACACTGAGCACTGGGAATCTAAATCTTGGAAGATGCTGGATCCTGGAGAGCACACTGCCTGGGTTTGTCTGGTTGTGCATTTAACGCCGCACGATAGACCAGCAGGAGGGGCCGTATTTCCTAGCTTCGTGCACCACTCTGGATAGTATGCCTCATGGGGACACTAAGGAGCTGGTTTTAGTATTCCCAGGGCCCAACAGTCTGTGACTCAATACCCTCACTTGACCACTAACCCTGGCCACGTAGATGTCACACCTCCCTTGCTCATGGTGCAACATTACCCCAGAGGTCTCTCTCACCAGGATGGAATGTAGCAAATCGTGCCCTGGGGAATCCTCATTACTTGAGTTACTACATGTCCCAGCATTTATGAGTCTTCCTTCTCACATATTTTTACTGGTAAAATTGAAAGATAGAAATTATCCATTGGAAAAATAAATACAATGTATAATTTTATGTTTCTTGAAATGAAAGACGTCTCTTTTATTCATCCTTTAATCCATCATCTAATCAACTAGCAATTCAGTAACCCAAGATTTTCACAAAATACCAGTTGTCTTAATAAAAGACAAATAATCAAGTTAACATGTCTCCATTAGGAAAGATTTTTTTAAAGCAATTTTCAGAGAATGCAATAATAAGGATCGGTATGCCTTCCACTTAATACCCAAAGAGGTGTTAAGGTATGTGTCCTGGGACAATCAGGTATCAGAGGCCCCTTCAGGAAGGATTCCTCTTCTCTGAAATCTCAGAAACTCTGAAATTCTGAAAAAAGCCTGCCCCTCTCACATATGCGGACCTATACCAAAGCCTGGAGGCATGATTCAGATTTCTCAAAGCTCCTTCCAGATCATTTACTCTCATTCGAATGGCAACTGTAGTTTTATCACCCTTTGGTTCTGAGAATTAATTAGCTATTTGGTGCAAATGGCATAACTCAGCCAACTGTCAGCGTAACTCGTAACTCGTAAGTTCCCGGAGTTCTCCTACTTTCTCTCATTCTGGAAAAGTTGGGGGCATTTTACATGCATTAAAAAAAAAGAAAGGTGACTTCTTTTTTTTTTTTTTCCTTTTCCAAATTTGCTGAGCTGTTTTCAGTGGGTTTCAAAGATGGCCTTAATTTTGTTCACTACTCAGTTCCAGGCCACACAAATTTTTCCTTCCTCTTGCTGTCGTGATTTCAGAACTTAAAGTAAATATTTACTTTACAAAAAATCTGTATCCCGAGCAACCAAAATGTCCACCGATAGGTAAATAAAACATGGTATTCACACACAATGGAATCATATTTGGCTTTGAAAAGAAGGAGGTTCTGACACATAATACAACGTGAATGAAGCTTGAGGACATCATGCTCAGTGAAATAAACGGGATGGAAGAAGACCAATACTGCATGGTTCCACTTATCCAAGGTACCTAGAGTGGTCAGAGAGTTGGTGGGGGTCAGGACCCAAGGGACAGGGGTGGGGAGTTGTTAGCGGACACCGAGTCTCAGTTTCGCAAGATCAAAGAGTTCTGGAGGTGGATGGTGGCAATGGCCTCACAACACTGTGAATGGGCTAATGCCATGGAAATGTAGGTTGAGAAAATGGTTACATTGGTACATTTTACATTATGCATATGCTAAACGTTCTTTTTTTCATTTAAGAATCTTTAAAATGTAACTAAATTAAAAAAATATTTAAATGAAAAGCAATTGGGAAAAACCCCCCAATTTCGCGCCGTAGGCGTGTGCCGTCCTTGACCGTGGTTCGGGAATTCTGGATGGAGTCTGGAGAAAAGCTCTCCCCACAGCACTGGGGGCAGCTCCATAGCTTTCAGTTCTGTTAAGCAGATGCCAGAGTTCAGCCGCCTGCAGTCAGGATCCCTGAAGTCCAGGACATCTAACCAAGGCCTTTTCCTGTTCTTTTTGGCAAAGTGATAATGCTCCTAATTAGTGCAGAGACCTGACTCTGCTAGCCTGACAGGCCCAGATGGGAGGGAGCCAGAGGAGGGCTGTCTGCAGGCCCAGGGGAGTGGTTGGGCACCCAGCAGTTGCAGGCAGAGGCTGGAAGAAAGAGGGAGCCCCTCGGCAGAGAGGGCAAGAGGGGAATGTTGGCTGACAGAAAAGAGACATAGTTTAGGCTGATTCTAATGCAAGTAATGTTTAAATCTCATTGCCAGAGCACAGAACTCTCAGGATAACCTGAATTAATTCAGTGTTCTCCGTGCTCTTCCTCTAGTGAGGACCCAGGGAGACTACGAAAGAGTGTCTTTCTCCCTCTCCTCTCTTTCTGCTTCTCTCTCATAATCAAAGCCCATGAGGACCCTTGCTGAATGACTGAATCCAACTTGGGACCCTGACAGCAGAAGGTCATCTCCAACAAAGTGGCCCCCAGCCCTTTCTCTCAAATCCTGGAGATCATCTCCCTCACTAACCCCCCAAAAATGCAGTAGCGACTTGAATGGTGGCCCTCCAAAATGTTTGCCCACCCAGAACCTGTGAATGCCACTTTATTTGGAAAAATGGTAATTAAGGATCTTGAGATAAGATCATCCTGTATTACCCAGGTGGGTCCTCAACCTAACGACAAGTGTCCACACTGAAGAAAGGCAGAAGGAAATTTGGGACACAGAGGAGTAGGCCTTGTGAAGGCAAGAGACAGAGATTAGAGGGTAGCAGACATAAGGAAATACAGGAGCCACCAGAATCTGGGAGAGGCAAGGAAGGAAAGACGGTTCCTCTCTCTAGAGTCTTTAGACCAAGTGCAGGCCTTCTGGCCCCTTGATTCTGGGCTTTTGGTTTCCAGAGCTAGGAGAGAATAAATTCCTGTTGGTTTAAGACATGAAATGTATGGTAGTTTGTTACAGCAGCCCTATAAAACTAATACGTGCTAACACTTAAAACCAGCGTGGCAGGCTCCTTTGCTGCTGAATTGTAGCTGGTGGGACTCCAGCTTCCTTTCCTTGGAAAAGAGCCATGGCGTGGCATGTAGGAGCAGTGTTCTCACACGGTCGTGTATACACGCAGCACCGAGGGACCCTGTCACGGGTCAGTCTGTGAGACAGTTGCCGGGCTGGGGTTCAGGATTCTGCATTTCTAAGATGCTTCCTGTGATACAGATGTTGCTGTCAGTGTACCACACTTTGAACCCACAGAAACTAGTTTGGGATACAGACTTTCAAACAGAAGCATCATAAATAAACATGTTAATTGTGTCCTGTTGGGAGCCACTGGCCAGCATTCAGTCTTTATCTGGGCCTCTACAGGATCTTTACCTACATTTGTGATTTTCATCCCAATATTTGGCTTAGTCTGTTTGGTGCTGTAGATAGAATGCCATTATCCATGATCTCTGCCCAATAAACTTGGAACCAATAATTAGTTTTGCATAAAGATCTCTGTGCTGCATCTTCCTCATCTGCTAAACAAGGGACTTCAGCTAGGGTTGCTCACATTTCCTCCACCTCGAACTTTCTTTGAGTAGGGGCTGCTATGCCCACACACAGACCTAAGATTCTCTGGAGTCCTTGTCTTCAACTTGAGGCCTCTCTCCTCATTTCACCCTAAACCAAGGGCAGAGAATTGTCCTGATTCTCTGCAGCATAAGGGAGAGTGATAAATTACTCCTATGTTCATTGCTGTTGTGATTTTTCTCACTGATTAGTTGAGGTACTTCCCCTGCTCAGTGGGTTGTGAGCTTTCCTCTGAAGATCTAATTCCCATTAACCAATCATTAGTGAACCTCTCTGATATCTCTTCCATTTTAAGGTGTGTGTGTGTGTGTGTGTGTGTGTGTGTGTGTGTGTGTGTATAAACATTACTGACCAAATCCTTGTGTTCATCTTATGCACAAAACTGAGTTAAGTCTAACTATCCAAAGCATGTATGTGTTCCCTTAGCACAAACTGGAAAATACCCATCCTCTGCGTATTGCTCTGAGGGCAAAAATAACCATGGCCTTTATCTGAACGTCACTCCCTTAGTAAGTGATATTTACAAAAAGCACTTCACTCCCAGGATTGGCACTATAGAATTTTGCTAAGATGCTATATGATTTTCCAATATCCCAGCAGGACGGCCATTTTCAAGAGTCACAGTTCTGTTCCTCTGAGTTTCCATTGCCCTACCATACTTCTAGATGTAAGCACTTTAAAGATTTGGCTTAAACCACATGCACACACACAACTGATAATGCAGGAGCTGCTGTTCAATGGCCCAGGTTCTCCAGCTCATCGAAAATGCATTTACCTTCCTCGCAGGTCTAGCAGATAGCTCCTCACCGAATTTCACAGACAAGTGGAATGAGAGGGCGTCAGTGGAAATGGAGTGAGGTTACATTAATGTGTCCCCAGACGATGTATGTGGGAAATATTTATACTGGAGAGTTAACAGTGACTACTTGCCTTACTTCACTCGGATTCATTTTGTTAACTCACTCACTCGCCTCTCCCCTCTCCCTCTCAGTCGTCTGGAGATGAAAATCGAGACCCTCACAAGATACCTCATAGCTTTGGGGGTTGATAGTAGGTTGATAGATTCCTGAGCAGGCATCTGTTTGTGGAATCTGGAACAGAAGCATGTCTAGGGCTGTGGTCCTTTCCTGGGACCCCTGGTTCTGTCTCAACAACTGCGTCATGCTCTGTTCTCTACCAGTAGCTTCTCCTGCTCAGGGTTTCAGCTCCTCTGTCACTTAGTCTTATATATGGTTCTTTTCAAATGCCCTGACCTTTTTCTTGCTACATCATGCTTCACCTCTGACTGCATAGTTGCCAATTCTTGCTGTGTGTTTCAGTTCCAATTCTCAAGGGAAAGAATCTGATCATAGGGAGATATTATCTTTTCATGGGGTCACTCACTGGAAGATTGCTGGCCAGCCCTGGTGTGACCCTGGTTCATATGACTTGACTTGAGCCAATCAGCTGTGGCTTAGGTATCCCACGACATAAACCATGGCCCAGGCAGCAAAGGGCTGGGGGGTGGGCAGATTCTCTGTGAAGAGGGTTTGGGCAGGGCTTGTAATGACCCAATTTCCAGGGCACATGCTTCCCTCATCTTACTCTGAAAGGGCTTCAGATAAAAGTCCGGGGTGAAGATTCGAGGGACTTGGGGGTCATATCTGTACAGTAAGTACCAGACCCCCCCTGTTTTCAATTCTCCAAGGTGAGAAGGGATGAAGCCAAAGTCACAGAGAATTGAAACTGATCTCCTTGAAAACACCAAATAGGTGCGTTCAGGAACCCAAAGTTAGCTAGTGCCGTTGTAGAGGCAGCCCCACATATCAAAACATTGTTGGGGAGAGCAGGCTGTGGGATTGTGGGGAAGTGCTAGGTGTGACGGGGCAGGAGAGGCGAGCTCTCAGCTGTGAATGTGTTGTGTGCACTTGGATGCGAATCGGGCTGCAGCCTGCCACACGGCACGTCAAGGGTCATGGCACTGTGTGAATTCCATTTGCAGGTCCCCTTTTTAAAAGGCAGAGCTGGCCTCCCTGGCTCTAATGGAGAGGGACAGCTCTGACATTACAACTAGAGAGGAGGGGGTGCCCCCAACACTCTGGAGACTTCGGTTGTCTGGGTTGGGCATCCACTTTGCTTCTGCTGGCCTCAGCTCCCACTCTATTGCCACCTCCTTCCCATTTTCTGTACTATTCACGTTTACTAATGGTTTCTTATATTTTAACAGCCTAAGGTAGTATTGAAAATGCCCTTGCTCTTGAAATACTGTGATAAAATTTCTGGAAGAAAATAAAGAATACTTTCATACCCTCACATCTGGGGTTAGGTAAAAGATTTCTTAGACAAGATACAAAAAGCACTAACCGTAAAAAATAAATAAATTGGCCTTCATCCGAATTAAAAGTTTCTGCTCATCAACAGACACCATCAAGAAAATAAAAAGAAAGCCAAAGACTGAGAGAAATATTCACTATATATATATAACTTGCATCTAGAATATATGAAGCACACCTACAAATCAGTAATGAAAATGCCAATTTTGGGGCACCTGGGTGGCTCAGTTGGTTAAGCATCCAACTTTGGCTCAGGTCATGAGCTCACAGTTTGTGATCAAGCCCTGCATCAGGCTCTGTGCTGACAGCTCAGGGCCTGGAGCCTGCTTCAGATTCTGTGTCTCCTGCTCTCTCTGCCCCTCCCCTGCTTGTACTCTGTCTCTCTCTCTCTCTCTCTCAAAAATAAATAAACATTAAAAGAAAAGGTAACCCAATAGAAAACAAACGTCTTTAGACATGAACACTTTCCAAATATAAAAATGGTCTGTAAACATATGTAGGCTGCTCAATATCATTACTCATTAGAAAAATGCAAATTAGAAACTATAAGGTATTATCACTTCACAGCCACTTGGGTGGCTATAATTAAAAAGACTGACAATACCAAGGGTGCCTGGGTGGCTCAGTCAGTTGAGTGTCCAACTTCAGCTGAGGCCATGGTCTCACAGTTCATGAGTTCAAGCCCAGCACTGGACTCACTGCTCTCAGTGCAGAACCTGCTTTGGATCCTCTGTATCCCTCTCTCTGCCCTTCCCCTGCTCACATATTCTCTCTCAAAAATAAATAACACATTTAAAAAAAAAGACTGACAATACCAAAAGTATATCGATTGGAGGTAGAACAATGGAGCTCTCATATGTTTCTGGTAGAAGATCAACATATTATAACCACTTTGGGTCATTGTTTAGCATTTATTCTTTAACTGCTAATACACCTACCTCATGACCCATCATTTCATTTCTAAGTATTTATCTGAAAGAAAAGTAAGCATATGTCCACACACAGATGTGTTCAAGAGTGTTCATAACAGTTTCATTCTTAGTGGCAAGAAACTGAAAAAAATATCTATCAGTAAGTTAATGTAGAAACATTTGTAGTGTAATCATATAATAGAATACTACTAACAATAATAAAAATTCTGATATATACAAAAATGTGATTGAATCTATAAACCATTATGGATGCCAGACACTGCAGACTATGTTCTTTGTGATTCCACTTATAGGAACTTGTAAAACTCACAAAAAATAATCTGTGGTGATAAAAACAGAGCAATGGTTTTCTCTTGGTGGAGGTGGGAGCAAGGTGAGGGAATGGAAACTGATTGCAAAGGGTACTGTGAACTTTCTGGGGTGATGGAAATGTTTTATATTTTAAGTGGGATGATGTAGTAGAGAATATGGTGCTTCTGCCCAGATGTCCTCTTTGGGAGCGACATGCCCCAACTGTTGGGAACATCAGCCAGGATAGCCCATATCTGCATTTCTTACTGGACATTGCCATCAGGGAACTGCCTTGCCCAGTTATCTCCCTTGTAGGAGGTTGCCATAACTAATGACTGTCCAATACAAGGATTCAAAAGTCTGACCCCCTTGTCTCACTTTGGGACTCTCTAAAGGGTCATCCCTTCTCCAAAGCTCCTCATAGGATTAACCAAAGCTTCAACTGAAACAACATTGTGGGTCAGCTTCTCCATCTGCCTAGCCCTGCCTGCACACCTTTACAAGTTTGTCATCTGTGAGTATGCATCAGTAAACTTTCTGCAATAAATTTTCCACTTAAGCATCTGTTTGCAGAAAATAGAACCAGAAATGGTCCTAGGAATGGACTCTAAAATGGGATTTGGGGGCTGGAAATGTCCCACTGGCTGGCAATGAGAACTTATAACTGTTGGTAGGCAGAGCATAAAGAGTACTTAGCATGTCGTATGGTGTGATTGTTACACCTTGTACTGGTGGTGGACATGGTTGAGATATCAGTGTAATGCATTAGGTGGTAAAGTTGAATGGAATGAGGAAAGTAGTAACCACAAAGATTGTGTAATCGATTGGCTGTTGTACACGTTGATTCATTAGAGAAAGGTAATGACTGGCTTATGGTGGTTATCCAACTAAAGGCAAAATATGAAGGTCTGACGACCTCCTAGGCAGCATTGAAGGAAACTCTACCCTATAACCAAAGGAGAGAGAGCAGTGTGAATGATCAGGTACAGAACTTAATTGTAAGAGTAGTGGATTCAAAGAAAACTGACTTCACAGAATCCAGAAATCTAGTTTAGAAGGAAGGGGAACTCTGAGAATTGGGCTTGGGATACCTGAATAGACACTTCTAAGAATCCTGAACTCCTAAATAACCTTCAACCTGCCTGACTGTAAGTGGTGCACCCCTGCTTGTTAAGTAATGGTGCTCTTTCAACTTCCTTGAAGCTTATACAGAAGTGACAAGTGAAAATATCTTACAAGACAATATCCCCATGCAGGATCTTTTACCTTTCCCTTACCATCCCCCTTACTGTCAACAAGACCAATAACAAGGGTCAAAGCCCAAAGTAGTCTGACCACAGAGGTGCTAGGCTTGCAAAGTCTGAGACACTTGGCTATGTGCCAAGTATCTACTACACCAAGGAGCTGTAGGATCTAATAAGTACTAGAATATCCTGGAACATCTGCACGAGTCTGTGCCCTGAGCATGCAGGATCAAGAGAGAGGAACAAGAATTTGAATAAAGGAGAGTGTATTTATATGGGGAATTCTCCAGGATCCAACGTTAACATCATGGCAAGGATCCTGGAAATGGGGCTAATATGCTCCTGGAATAGCTATTGGATGCTTGAGAAAAAAATGATGGCCACCACTAAGTGAAGTATAAATGGCAGAACTTCCATGACAGACAGGGAGGAAATCATCTAAACACTCTGAGAAATGGGCATGTTGAAGCAGATATTTCATAAGGCCAGAAAATTCATCAACTGACAAATTTTGCAGGAGGGCCTAGAGAATGTACTGGTTGGTGAGTGTGTACTAGAATTATTGAGTAGCTCAGTGGTGGCTGTCTTCATAGACCAGAGCTTCCAGCAAAAGATGCTACTACAGAACTGGGCTTTGAAAGCAATGGGGATAATAAGATCCCAAAATAATAGAGGCCAGGTGGCATAATTATTACAACAAGCAGCAAGGTCAGAATGGAGACTGGACCAAGCATGATGGACGAGCAGAGAGATGGAGAAGGTTGATAGAATACATTGGTCCTCAGGCAGAGATATTTGGGCAACCATTAACAAAAGGCAACTATTAACAAAAGTTAATATTAACATATTGTTAATATGTACAATCAAAAGAAATCCAGGATGAATGGTCAGAGCCTGTGGACAGCAGCCACAGAAAAATGCAAGATTCCTGGCTGTTCTCAGACCTGGAACCCATTGACTCAGTATGGGTCAAGTTCCCAGGAGGAGCAATTTTGCAAGTTTACAGCATGTGTACTCAGTGGTAATTTCCCTAGTCCTTTCCTATGGCTGTTTATTCAGATAGCCATGCATTGAACAAAGGGGAATATGTATAAACTGTTGGATACCCTAGGGTCTTGATCTAGGGAGTTGACATTGATGCCTAAGAACCCAAAAGCAACTATAGTCTGCCTGTTAGAATTGGAGTATATGGAAGCCAGATAATAACTGAAGCCCTGAACCTAGTCCAGCTAACAGTGGGATCACTGGCTCATGGTACCATTCAGTATTATTCTTCCAGTCTCTGAATGTATACTTGGAATCATCATTCTTGGAAGTTGACATAACTCCTGTTTTGTTGTGTGTGTGGGGGGGGGAGGGTTTGCCATCCAAACTTCTACTTTCAAGCTTAGATCTTTGTTGCTCCATGAAGACCAGCTTAGACTCAAATCCATAGGCTCTTCCCAGTCTTAGCTGTTCTGAGTAACTGCTTAATCTATCTGGCTGTGGACCTGAGACCCCAACCCTGACTCTGGCCCACTCAGCTGGACTCACCTGCCCCAGGAGACATTATACACTTTTCAGCCCTATAGTCCAACCTTACTATACAAAGACAACCCAAACCTGGCATGGACATCTTCTGGCTTTGCTTAAAGAGATATTGGAATGTAAGAAATGATATTGTACCCTGAGATCAAGGCTGACGACATCAAGGAAACAATTCCTGGGCTCCACCCGTGAAAGTGAAAACAAAATAAACACATTCTAGACAATACACCAATAAAAAGCAGAGATAGACAGTTATTTGGAGAAGGGATGGAGAGCAAATTTACATATTATTATAAACAGCAATAAATAATGTGGGCTACAATTCATTTAACAACTACTATATGCCAAGAATGTTCACATTTGTTCTCTTATTTGATCCTAATGACAACCCTGTGAGGTGAACAGCATGCCCATTTCATCGGGAAGGAAACTGAGGCTTAGAGAGCTGAGATAAATGGCCCAGAGTCATAAACCTCATAGGCAGCAGAGTGAGAATCCCAGCCTCATCAGCTGACTGTGGTTCCAGCGCTATGCCTGTCACATCAAACTGTATCTGGGTTGCACAGGTTTGTGTCTCAAGCACCTTTGAGAAACCGCTTGGCTTCCAGCAAGTGGGCTTAAGAAAATATGCTTTTTCTTTCATGCTTTTGAAGACAGAATCAGTCATAAAGGGCATTCCTTTAAGACCTTCTGCTTTGAAGTGATAAAAGCTAGATTGAGGGAAGGCTCACAGGCCCCTGATCTGGGCTCACCCCTGCCCCTGGAGCCAGGAAATGTGATTTCTCCTGCCATCCCTTTCACTTACTGCACTTGCCCTGCTTCTTGGGTCTCCAGTGATTTTTTTTTTCCTTAAGAAAAGAAGATAGCTTGGGTTAATTTCAAATTCTCCACCATTTATCTGTGCTGAGCTGGAAGAGTGTTGAGTGGGAAAGGGTTTCATTGTCCACGAGGGCCTCACAGCTCTTCAACACCCACCACTTCTGCCTCATGTCAAAGGAAAGCAAATAGGTTTATTAAATAGCTGTCAAGCCGAATGAGCGAGTACCGAGAACACACAGAGGGGAGATTGGATTAGAGGTAGAGGACATGCCACACTAAACAAGGGCACAGATTTATGGCCTTGGCCATGCAGCCTTAGAAATGATGCCCAAGGTAGATATGTGTGAGGGGGGAGGCTGGGCAAAGGATATGAGGTACAGAGGGAATGACTGAGGCATGAGGTGCTTCCAGAAAGGCCGGGCGTTTCCTTCCCAGCACTTGGAGGACTAGGAAATGTGGTCTTTGACTTTCCAGCATCTTCAATAATGGAAGATCCAAGAAGAGGATTAGAATGATGGAGTGAGCCAGTTTGCAGCCTCTGCTCTGTTATTTGTTACTTATAAGCCAGTTTATGTGGGGGTTTCTGTTACTTGAAATTTATGCATCAAGTAGTGAATATGGATCATGTCTTGGAAATCTTAAAGAGCCTTGAATATTAGATGAAGGAGTCAGAGTGTAACTTTGAGGAATGAGGACTCTGTTTGAGTAGGAAACTGACATTAATGTCTTACGTTTCTTTTCCTTACATTTATTTTACAAAAATAATAATCTCATAAAAGCGACAAACTAAATGAACCCCAGCTCGGCAATTATCGCAAACATGAGAGGTGATATCCCGGCGGGGTAGCTAACTAAGATGGAAATAAACTCTAAGATTTAAGACATGTTACCAGATTGGAATTGGTAGGACCCTGTGGTTAGAATGCTTTTAATTCTTAGAATTCTTTTAATTGTATTAGAAATATCCAGGTGTTGATTTAGGCAAAATGGGGGCTTTATGATCAGGGTCCTGTGGTGTCTGACAGAACCCAGGGCAGGGGTCCTGGGGCTCAGAAGAGATTAGAGACAGTACTCTTTGTCCCTCCTCTTCCTTTCTTTCCTCTCATCTTCTTCACCCTCCTTTTATACCTAAAGCCTGGCTTCCTCTGCATTCGTATGTCCCAGGGAGGAAAACAAGACCACTGAAGGCTTCTGAGTGTAGATGGCCCTCTCTCTTCCCCTCCCTCTACATCCCCATGGAAGGGACTCTGTTTGGCCCAGCTGAGCCAATCAATTTGGAGGACGAGGGAAGGGCTGAGGTCCCATGTGCACCAGGTTTCCTTCTGTGGTTCCGGGAAGGGGATTGTGAAGTGCACCAGCCGAGTGGGCATCCATCCTCTCAAAACTTGGTGCCACTGAATGTGGCCAGGGGTGAGTTAGCAAGGGAGAAGGATGGTCAGTGGTGACAATGAGGCTCCGGGTCTGAGTGACCGAGAGCAGATAGCACAATTTCCTTGGATGGGAGGTTAGGGCTCCCACCCCTGATTGACTTGTGAACAGTTTGAATATCGAGTGATATGGGCTGGAGGAGAAGCAGCCGAGGACTGATATCACTGAGCCTGGCGTTGAAGGCTTTACCCACATTTGACGTGACCTGAAGAAAGACAGGGCCAATTTCAGGGCAATCGGGCACCTGTGAAATTAAGAAAATTCTGAGGCTTAGGGGACCTTCTTGGGCCTCCCTAGAGTAAAGTGACCCTTTGGTCCCAGAATATAGGGCTGAGCCCCCAGACCAGACTCAAATATGGTGAGGGCAAGGCAGGGTCTATGGCGACTCGGGCTTCTCACGTGGCTACGTGCTGGCTTTGTGCTTTGGAGAATGAGTTGCCGCTAGCTGTGGCTGGACATGAAGATCTGAGATCTGAAGAAGTGAAATGACACCTCTAAGTTCAATCAGCTGAGACCAGCTCTCCTGTTTCACCTAGAACTGGATACTCTGACCGTTGGTCAATGTGTTTTCTATTGCTCCAAAGTAGAGTTTGAGAACACATTCTTCTGCTGAGTTCCCTAGTAAAGGGGATTTTTTCCAAGATGAATATCAGGTGATCGCCCCTTGCAGTCTGGGTTCTCCAAGTCTGGTCTCAAGTCAGTAACAGCAGCCTCCACTAGGAGCTTGTCACAAGTGCAGAAACCCAGGCCCTACCCCAGACGTCCTCAGTCAGAATATGCATTTTAACAAGCTGACTCAGGTGCACAGTGAAGTTTGAGAAGCACCGTTCTCTAAGATCCTAGTCTTTTCAGTTGCCCCGCTGTGGCAGAAAAGATCTACAGGCAAATAAATTTGGGAAGCACTGAATCCTATCCTATCCTTTTTATGCATTAACATATGAAATGCTTGAGAAAGTCCTAAAGTAAATTTCATTAACTTGGCTTAACAGTGTTTTCCTAAGGTTTATGTTATTTGTATGAGTAAGAATTGTTCATATCCCATGGATTTACTGTTTAACAAAACAGTTTGAGACAGGCTGTCACAGAATAAGGATGGATAAAACCATAAATGTTTGTGTGTGTATTAAAAAATAGCTTAAAATTGCAACAAAGATTGATCTGGTAACCAATTCTTTATCAAATATCTGCAGCTGATAGAGAGCACTGCTGCTTTGAGGGCACTCAAAGAAGAAAAAAAAGAAGGTACTCAAGTAGGTACTCAAAAAAAAGAAGGTACTCAAGTAAAGGAAAACAAGCAATCTGTGAGAAATTTGGGTGGCAATTTGATGTGGGCAGGTATGTTTGACCAAGAGGAAAATGGATGATAGCATAGATATGTTTCAGGGTGCCTGGGTGGCTCAGTCAGTTAAGCGTCCAACTTTGGCTCAGATCTTGATCTCTTGGTCTGTGAGTTCAAGCCCCGTATCAAGCCTGGAGCCTGCTTCAGATTCTGTGCCTCCATCTCTCTCTGCCCCTCCCCTGCTCATTCTCTCTCTCTATCTCTCTCTCTCTCTCTCTCAAAATAAATAAACATTAAAAAAAATCTGTTTCATTAAATTGCAATTTTCTACCTCATAGCTTTTCACACAAGTGAAGCATCATGAAATGGGATCAGGGCCTATTCTGTATTTTGTGTATGATCTCATTTAATGTCTACAACAAACCTGTGAGATAGCAATTAGTATTCCTATTTTACAGACGAAGAAACTGAGGCTCAGGTCATTTGCTAAGGGTCCCACAGCTAATGAGCAGGAACGCAAAATCATAGCCGATGACTCAGAAGCCCAGGCTCTTTAACTCGTACATGGTTTTGCACAGAAAACACAGTGGGAGGCCTGGGCCTCTGGGGGGACTGTCTGATCTCAGCCTGCAGTCCTGGGGAAAAGGTACAGGGGTCAGGAGCATCTGGGACCTGTTGTTCTAGGTTGTCAATCCTTTTGTGATTGACACACCGGCACGGCTTCCTGCGTCTGTCTCTGCTCCTAAAGGGACTGCTCTGGGGTCTGGGACATCACACATCTGACCCGGCAATTTGTTTCCTGTGCTTTACCCTCCCCCTCACAGTCACCACCCACCCCCCAGATTAACAGAAAGGAGCTGTCACAGCCAGCCACTCCCACCTGAATCAAGTAAAATAGATTATTGAACAAAGAAACGAATAGAGAGAATTGGGGGGATGGGGAAGGGGTCCACCAGCAAGTTGCCTGTTTGTAAGTAGCAATTGCTGTTGCAATAATTGATTGTGGGGGAAAACCAGACCCAGTTTGGCCTAGTTTGGTGATCATTAAGTCAATTAGCTAATTTCCAAGGAAAACATTTGTCTCCAATGAGTAGAAAACAGAATAAACCACGGACTTAAATGCCTCCTTTCAGTGAACTTGGGTTGCAGGCCCAATCTGCAAACAGAAGGCAGCTGGGGAGAACCAGACCAGGCGTGCATGGGTAACAGCCAGAGTGAGAACAGTCATAACCAATATCCAGTCACGGCGCCGTGTTACTGGTCAGGTTACTGTACATGTTTTACCGCATTTTATCTGCACGTAAGCCCCATGGAGACAACCACCGTTATTACCCCCATTTTACAGATGATAACACCAAGGTCCAGAAACTTCACATGATTTATGCTTAAGGTTGCACAGCTAGCAAGTATTAAACACCCAGGAGATAAATTCTGGACCCAGACCATCCTAATTCAAGCCCTGCCCTGCCATAGTTTTCTTCCCGGGAAAACGAGAGGCTGTTATTAGATCTCTTTTTGCCAAACCTCAGCCTTTTCTTACTACTTTTGAAATTTGGGGCCAATTCTCATATAACCAACACTATTATTTTCTTAGAACTTTTTGTGAACCAACTCTCTTTTTGAAAATTTAAATAAGCATATCTAAAACAGAAACAGGTAGGTTGAAAATCAGTATCTGTTATCTTAAAAAAAGGTAATAATAAAATTAAATATCATCAGAAAAAAATACTATTACAGAGTCTGCGGCACAGATCCATTTCCTCCTTGTTAAAAAGAGGGTTAAACAAATGTTGCAGAGATGCTAGAGACCTATTAGCCCTGGTCCATAATTTTCCTCCTGTGTAAAATCACAAGTATCGAAAGAGAACAGAACAGGAAATGCCTTACTCACAATTGTGCTTCAGGAAACGCTGCGTTGCCTATTTCTCAGCTCTGTTCTCCACACCACAAAACTGAAATGAAATGGCATGATAGAATGCTGGACCTCAGAAGTTTAAAGAGCCCTAGGTGAGCACAGAGGCTTCCGTGGCTCCCGCAGACCCCTGCTCAGGTGATCTATATGCTGATCTTTAAAGGGAGAAGGTGAGTGCTCCATCTTTATCCACTCGAGAGGGATTCCCACCCCCCACCCCCCCAGCAAAGTGGCCCAAGCTCCAAAACATCCAATCTTGTGCTAGCAGTTGATGACCATATATCCAACCCACCTCTCCTTTCAGTCTCACGCGAGGACTGTACTCCACCCCTCCCACTGTGACGTAAGCCATGGCTATTCTACTTGCTTTGGCCAATGAAATGTGAGAGGAAATGATGTGTCTCTCCTCCTGGTGGAGGCACTTAAGAGCTGGTGCATGATCTCTCTTCCTCTGCTACGGTGAATCCTGGGGCCTCATGTGGAGACAGCCCATGATAGGATGATAAAGCCTCCATCAGCCTTGGTCCCTCAGTGACCCAGGGGATCCCCATCATCCCATCTCTCTACTGACCCACAAGTGCATTCGTGTTGTTTCAAGCCACTATGACTGTGCTGTCCCTTGAGATCAAAACAGAGACCAGCCTGTTCTGACTGATTAAGAGACAAAGCTCTTACAATAGCCACCAGAGCTAAAAATCCAGAGCCTGATTATCTGGCAAGCTGTTTCTCTCTGCTGAAAAGTCCCATGTTGGTCATCATCACTGACTCTACACCACCAGTGGAGCTGGAAATCCGCTAATAACTCTGGTATCATTTAGAGCCGCGGTCCTGGCAACTCTGCAGTTCATACTCTTTACTGAGACCTGGGATCCTGAGCCCCTGGTGCCACTGTTTCTGGGTATTGATTCCTGAACTTTCACCTGAATCAACAATGAGACCAATACTCCCTGTCTCTGTGTTACCTTCTGTTAAGTGTGGCCCATCAGCAAAGGTTCTTGGGCACCAAAGGATCCTAGCATTTACAGATGAAGTTCTTTGGATACACACACGCGGTCCCTTCCTCTAGATGTAAACACACCAGGCTGGCTGGGTCACATTTTCCATGCCATGTTCCAAATCCCCATGTCTTTTTTTTTTTTTAATGTTTATTTATTTTTGAGAGAGAGAGAGTGTGTGTGAGTGGGGGAGGGGCAGAGAGAGGGAGACAGAATCCACAGCAGGTTCCGCACCGTCAGTGCAAAGCCTGATGTGGAGCTCGAACCTACAAACCATGAGATCATGACCTGAGTCAAAGCCGGATGCTCAACCGACCAAGCCACCCAGGTGCGCCCCATGTCTTCAGCCTCTTGGGGCCATCCCCACTCATCAGACATGTTTATATATGTCGAACCACGATGATCTTGTCCCCTGAAGTCTCTTCAGCTGCAATAAAGAATCAGTGGACATGAATGGACACTCGGAGGGAATGTCTGAGTGCCTGCCCTGGGCCATCCAGGATACCTTGTGTGTGGTGGCCCTGTGTATAGTTTCTCTGTATGTCTACTTCTTCCTCACAGACTGTAGCCTCCCCAAAGAAAAGATGTAGGTCTTTATTGCATTTGCAACTGTCTGATTACCTTTTGGTGCATGACAAGCCACCTCAAGCTTAGTGGTGTAAAGATAATTTTATTATGCTCATGGACTCTGGAGATCTTGAATTCATATAAGGCACACAGTAGGGCATCAGGAACTCTGAAGGCGCTGAGAATTTTTACCCTCCTTGCAAGCTAACAAGCCAGTTTGGCACAGTTTCATGGATGCAGGTAGAAAATATGAAACTCCTGGGTCAGAGATGAAGAACTTTATTACTCACAGCTATACACGTAGTTTGACTAATTATTTTTGTGTGTTAGTCCCTTGAGGCCCAATTCCCACCGGGTGATAGGAAGAGGACAGGTGACACCAGCACACACAATAGGTTGCATTAGAGGAGAGGATCCCAAGTGTAGGGAACCTGAATCTTTTATAATGGGAAGTAAGCATGTGGCCATAAGACACTATCTCTATTATAAGGGATACTTCTTGTTTTTCAAGGCTGTAAGCAAACCTGTGCTTTCCTTCAGAGGATGGTACAATCTCATTTTTCTGTTGTTTTTGGCCTTTTTTTTTTCTGTATAGGTGTCTTATAAAAGATAATCTGGAACAAAGGCCATCTGTGCTTCTGCTTACAACATATGCAGAAATGCAAGAGACCCATGGAGAACTGTCTCTCCACATGGCAATGCCTTTTTTTTTCTGTTCCAAAATGTATTGAGCCTTAGCTGAGAATACTCACATGGCTGGAGGCTGGGATTATCTGGAGGCTTCTTCATTCACATGTCTGGTGGCTAGGCAGACTTAAAACCTGTGCTCACATGGGACTGTCAACTGGTACCACACTCCTTGTGGGTTAGGATTCTCACATCATGGCAGCTGGAGAGGGAGAGGAACATTCCAAGAGGGAGTATGTGAAGAACAATTGAATGAAGGGAACCCAAGGGAAATTGTATGGCCTTTCTAGCCTCAAGAGTCATGCGGCATTTCTCTGCCACCTTCTGTTGACTATAAGCAAGTCACTAAGGGCAGCCCAGACTCAAAGGCAGGGTAGTTAACTGCTTGATGTGGGGAAGTACCAAGGTCACATTAGAGAAGAAATTATGGGGTGGAATATTGTTGCAGCATCTTTGGAAAGCATACCCATGGAGTGTAGAACCAACCTGTCTGTGCTCATTGTGGAAATAAAAACACTCTGGTGTGTACAAAGAATCACCTTACATCGGTCGCTATTCATGCTGCATAGCGTAGTACAAAGAACCCAGGCTAAATGTCTGCAGCGCTGTGTTCTAGTTTCTGCTATAACCACTAAACTACTTGGCTGTGGCCTTGGGCAAGTCACTTACGTAACTGAGTCCTTGAGACCCCAGTGCCCTGGGAAAGCACCTGAAACATGAAAGGAACCTGTCCCTCTCACTTCACAGGATTGTTGTGAAAGTCACATGGAAGTCCTGTGAGGATCCTGCACTGTGCCAGGCAAATAGACGAGGAGTTCTAAGGATTATCTGATATGTGACTGTCCAGGACATAGAGTGTCTGCAGACCATCTGCATCTGAGGCTCTCCTGGATCCTTACTGGGTGAGAGGCACACAGCTTCAAAATTAATAATGTAATCAAAGCCTTTTAATTCTTATAATCAAGTTACCCATGAAGAACGAGGGGAGCACCTGGCTTTCTTCCCTTTAAGGGCTAGGAAACAACGAAAGGATTAAGTGTACCATGAAATTGCTGTGGGACGTTCCTAACCAGGGACTTCCTCCACCTAATAAAAAGAAAAAGAGAGAGGGGGGGAAAGGGAGAAAGAGAATGAAAGAGACACACACACAGAGGGAGAGAAACAGCAGATAAGATTGTGGATCAAGGCTCAAAGAAGAGGAAGAATAATTGGCTCTGAATGACAGAGACCAGTATCCTACTGCTGAATACAGTTGCCAACTACTGGGGACTCAGGAGTAGGTGCATGAAGCTTCCTGGGCACTCAAATGTCCCAATTTTGGGACTGGAGATGAGAACAGAGGGGGAAATACTTCTAGTTTAGAACATCAGAAGGTCTTGAAATGTTGCACAGTAAAGTTGTGGAACATTTGCTATGAGGCAGGAACTTCATAATTCTGGGAGCTATAATTATTAAAAGGAAGAAACCAAGGTGCAGAGAGGAGAAGGAAATTGCCCCAGATTGCATGGCTTAGAAGGGATAAAAGCAAGACTTAAACTGAAGGCTATTTTGCTCCAAAGCCCAGCCCTTTCCACTGTTTCCCTTATTTCTCTGCCTCTTGGCAGAGATGGGAGTAGGAAAGAGAAAGGGGAGGGGAGCGTGTTGGGGTGGAAACTGGAGTAAGAAGAGGCCATCCTAGCTGTGCCAGCCAAGGACTTGTTGCCATGAGGCAGTCTGCCATGTCCCAGCATCGGCCAGATATTCACAGAGGAGGAGGCAAGAGACTGGGAGAGGGAAATCTGCCTGGCCACGGGGGTAAAGGGCTGCTGTATTTTTATAGTCTGAGGATGATGCATTCTGGGCAAAGTGCTCTCTCTGGAGCACCTCTGGTCTCAGTTTACTCTTCCTGATGTATGCCACACTTCTCTGTTTACAGCTTGGATCAGAAGGTATTTGTTGAGTGCTTGTTATGTGCAAGACACTTGCTGTCCTCTGATGATATAGTGATGAATACGATTTCCTTGCCCTGAATGAGCATTCAATTTAATGGGAGAAGTGATCATTTCTGTTCAGATTGATGGACGCTCTTATAGAGGAAAGCATAAGAAAAACATCCAGGCTCACCAGGATGGAGCAACAGTCAAGGAAGGCTTCCTGGAGGATTTAAGTGCTTAGTAGAGTCTTGAAACACAATAAAGAGCAAAGGGTAGCATGAAAGAAGTCATGGTGGCATGGACAAAAAGTTCCAAGTCACCCGCTGCATTAGGTTTTCCTACTTCTTTCCTTATGTCCATTAGAACGTCTTTAGTTTCAAGTTGTATAAAACCCAACTCAGACAGTCTTAAACAAGAAATGGACAACTAAATCGCTGTAGGAATGAAAAGGGGGCCATAACTACAGAAAGAGCAAACACTTTCAAAATCTTTAAAAATCTTAAGAGAAAGTCGGAGGAAGTCCCCAACTTTCTGGAAAATATAAATTAAGGAAATTGACAATGGAATAGCAAATCGGAATATACCCTGAACCCTTAAAGAAACTAAATTAATAGGCAAAAATCTCCTTGGCCAAAAGTGCATCAGATGGTGTTACTAGAAAGTTTTATAAAACTTACAAGGGATAAGTAGCTCTTATTTTATACAAATAATACTGATAATCTTCCAATCAATGGGGCAAACCATATGATTCCTCCCATTAAGACAGGAAAAGCATATGATAAAATCCAACGGCCATGGTATGAAGCCTGTAGCAAACCATGAATTGAAGAGAACTTCCTTAACCCGTCAAAAACCAAGGACAGATATTAGACTTGATGGTGAAACATTAGACATAGTCATTGTAAAGCTGAGCACAAACAAGGAGGCCGGTTATTACCTTTCCCCGCGCACATGGTACTGAAGGTTCCAGCCATTTTTTTCTTAAAGATCTCAGAAATGAAATAAAGACACAAATTACCATTATTTGAGGAGGGTTACAAATAAACTATTAGAACGAAGCTTTTAACAAAATTACTTGATGCAGGATCAACATACTATGATCAACAATATCCCTCTGTGCCTGAAACAAATTAGAAACTATGTTAGAAAAGTGTATTGTACCAAAATAAACTATAATTTGGCTAGAATTAAATGCAATAAAGTTACAAAAATCTTCTATAAAGACATATGGGACATTATTGGATGGCATGAAAGAGAACTCCAATAAATGGAGAGGTATGGCCGTTTTATGGACAAGAAGAATCAGTATCATACAAATGTATGTTCTCTCTCAGGTTAATTTCTGAATGCAATGAAATTTCAAGTAAAATACCAGTGTGTGTGTGTGTGTGTGCACGCACACGTGTATACATCTATGTCTATATATATACACACAAATATACATATATGTTTTTTCCCCCATAACATACCAATTGAGCCTAAAAGTGATAAACACAAGGGCCTAGAATATCCAGGCATTTTCGAAATAGAAGAAAATGTGGGGATTTTCCTTACAGAGATATCAAGCCTTTATAATATAAAGCCTTCAATGTGAAATTTGTATGGATTATACTAAAAAGCCATAAACAGACCACCACAAATTCCTGGAAGCATTTTCTATTAAAGATTTACCATTTATAAGTCACTGACTTATTCTATTCTATTCAGGGAATAGAATAAGATATTCTATTCAAGGAATATTGCTGGGCCAGTGGGTTATTCACACAAAAAGAAATTAGATCCTTACCTTAAATAATACACAAAAGTAAATTCTAGGTAAATTAAAGAACCAAATGTAAATTTTTGATATAGTTATAGAAGAGAATTTAAGAAAAATTAAAAGCAGGAAAGGAAACATTTTTAAAAATTTGATAAATTTCACTGCATTAAATTTAAATCTTTTTATATGGAAAAATACACCATAAATATAATGAAAAGATATTATATTTCTGTAAGGAAATAGGGATGAGAAATGATATTTGTATATATACAACCTTCAAAGATTAGTTTTTAATGCAAACAAATCAGAAACAATTTAAAAGCATTAGTGTATTTTTATCTAACTAAATATTGGTGCATCCAAAAATGGTAAACTATTCAGTATTGATGTTTATTGCTACCAGTGCATTTTCTCTATTTTTTAAAAAGAAGCATATAAAGCAGAAATCAGGGTACTACCAGCTTGTGTACTTAAGGTGGGTGCCTGTACCTGCCTTTGTGTGTGTGTGTGTGTGTGTGTGTGTGTGTGTGTGTGTGTGTGTGTAGGACCAGGTCTTCATTAAGTTTGAGGGACTTCAGGGCAACAAACACAGAAACTTTGCTCAGCACGGTGTCGGGAGTGGCAATGTCTCCAGAAGTGGGTGGACTGCCCCTCAATCAATTGCAGAGGGAGAATGACTTCCTTGGTATGACACAGGGTCCTTTTGCCTAGCAGATGTGCCTGCACTGGAAAAAGGCTGGAGTTAACCACTTTAGTTTGGGCTAAGATGCTTATTTTTGAAAGTTTTTCAGTATATTTGAAATATTTTATAGTTGAAAAAGCTTTAAAGGAGTTATAATGGAAAAGCCCCAATTTAAAATGACTCAAAATTTCAGAGGCTAGTAATAAACTTTCTAAGAAATGTATAAGATCTCTAAGAAGAAAACCAGAACACCTACCCAGGAGCTTAAAAGAAGATGGTTAAAATGAAATCTGAGGCTAAGGCCCGATATATAGAATAGATACTAGTATTTGTTGTGCAAACAGATAACAAAATCTATTTATCAAGCACATATTTATGCCAGACACCCCACAAACACTTCATGCACATTGTCTCATTTAATCCTCTGATAACTCGCAAAGCAAGGACTATCCCAGTTCCTGTTTTACATGTGAGAACACCATGGAATGTTTTTTAAAAATTTTTTTTTAATGTTTATTTTTTTGAGAGACAGAGAGAGAGAGAGAGAGAGAGAGAGCAAGCAGGGGAGGAGCAGACAGAGGGAGACACAGAATCTGAAGCAGGCTCCAGGCTCTGAGCTGAGCTGTCAGCACAGAGCCCGATGCAGGGCTTGAACTTACAGACTGCAAAATATGACCTCAGCCGAAGTCGGAGTCTTAACAGATTGAGCCACCCAGGCGCCCCCACCATGAAACTTTGAGGTTCTCTGTTCCTGATCTGAGAACCAGGACGCCCTGGAGTCAGGTGTCTAGCCCAGGAATGCCTGGCCCCAGAACCTAGGATCTTTGTTGCACTGTAAAACCTGTCTCATTTAAGTGGAGTAGGGTCCTGGAACCCTGTCTCTTGACACCCCTTTGCTCGCTAGGAATGAGGAACTGCTTCTGCTAAGATGGAAAAACTGTACAGCTCTAGGCAAGCTTGGTTGATTCATTGTTTCTTATATACTGTTCTAGCCTTTATTTATTTATTTATTTATTTATTAAAGTTCCAGCCTGTGTCTGTGGTGCTAAGCAGCATACGGGTGGCAGGAAGAAACAGGTGAGAGGGTCTCAAGGGGGAAAATGAGACAGAGGCAAAGAGGTGGGTCCTCCTTGCAGGGAATCCTTCTGGAGTTAATCCTTGAAGCCTTTGTGATTTGGTTTTGTAAGAAAGGCGATTCCCTGTCCCAAGCAAGAGGGTAAGAAACTCTAGAAGCCAGCACACCGAGGTTCAAGTCTCATCTCTTCCACACAGTAATGTATGAGCTCAGGAAAGTTATTCAGCCTCTCTGGACCTCAGTTTCTTTATGCCCCCTAAAGGTTGTCAAGGTTAAATGACATAATGCAGAAATAGTGCACATGGTAAGCCCAAATTATGTCTCACCTATCAACACCATTGTCACTGTGGTCATGTCACCATCATTTCTCAGAACCAAGAGGCCACCCCCAGAACCTCAACTCTCCAGCCTTCCTGTCACTTTGGCCACACAGCCTCAGCTTGGCCAAGGTCCCCTCAGCAGTGGCTTCCCGATAGACCAGGGCCCTGGGAAATGCCCACTCCATCAGCCCCTTGCTCCTAAAGTGCAGGACAGAGTTGTTTGTGGAAGCCTGAATGAGAGACTGATGACTCAAGATAAGATAGGCAATCAGCTTGGGCTCGCCACTGCAGACTTCTGGTCTACTTGTAAAATGAGTCTTGTCATTTATTTGACAGTCCCCAGGATTGCACAGAGTGGGAGGGACCAATAAAGCCAAGCCCCCAGCAGAGTATTCCTGATAGCCTCAAGTGTGGAGTTTGCTGTTTCTGGGCGCCCCAGACCTAAACAAGCCCATCACTGTCCTGGCTGTCTCCAAGCTCCCCATTCATTTCCACCAATGTTTGTTGAGTGACTACTATGAAGGAAGGGATCCGAGTGGTTTTCCTTTTGAGAGGCCAGCAAAATATTTTCACTTCAAATGAATTCCAAAATTTTAACTCAAAGCAGAAATGTCCAATTGGTGTTCCTCTAGCTGCCAGCTGCCCTTTACTCTTCTGTTGACTAAGTGGTCAGGAATGCAGCCTTGGCCAGCAAGGATCTGGGTTCAGAGGCTGACTCCACAGTCTGCGTGCTGTTTCAGTTCTGAGCCCAGTTTTGTCCTCATTCTGCTTACTGGTTTCACAGGACTGGGATGGGTAAATGAGATGGTGCACAGAGCACCCAGGAATGCATGCGCCTCATTAAACTAATCCTAAGGGAAGTATCTGGTAAAGCAGAAGACCCTTCAGTCACTTTATATAGAGTGTTTTTATACATTAGGTCACCTTAGAATTCAGATACCCCAGCAACGAGGGGAGGGAGGCCCAGTCCAGTCATGGCATATGGCAGCCTGCCATGCCAGTGCATGGCTATGGCCTCTGCAGCCTGCTTTTTAGTGACTGTCTTCTCCACTCACCTATGCTTCAGGTGTGGTTCACCGAGCTCCGTATCCTGAGCACCTGGACCAGAATCTGTCACAAAGCTGGCACCTTGGTGAATATCCACTGAATGAGTGATTCAAAGAATGAATGATAAAGAACAGGAAAAAATGGGAGAGAAAAACCAGAATCCCATTGTTTATTTGTTTGCTTTTCAAATATTTTAAGTAATCTCTACACCCAATGTGGGACTCAAACTCACAACCCAGAGATCAGGAGTCCCATGCTTTCCTGACTGAGCCATTCCGGGATCTGAGGATCCCAGAATCCTATTGTTTGTAACTGCCGCCCCTTCTTCAAGAGCTGATCAGCAACACCTTCTCTTGTAGCTTTCCTGGCTCCCTCACCTTGTCCCACCCCTCCCACCTGTTCTTTCCTTCTCCCTCTCTCCCAACTCTCACTTTCCCACGACGGAATGCATTTGTCTCTTTTCTCTTGGAAAACTTACAGAGAGAACTAAAGGGGATGGCATCCACTAGGCATGGAAAACACAGCCGGGTAAATGCAGCATCCTCCCATTGCTGAGCCACAGCGGACTCGGCTGGCAACAGAGTGCTCTCCCTGATGCCGAAGAAACAGAATGGCAGGAAGAGAGCATACATCAGGGATGCAAGCCTGGGAGCAAAGGCTAGAGCCTAACTACAGAAAACACTGAAGAATGTTTAGAGAGAGAGGAGAGGTATCACTGTGGAGATCCTGCTCTGAGCACGCAGGAGGCAGAGGCCATGAGCGACACTCCTGTACTGTACGAGTACTTCTAAAATTGCAGGAGTTGTTCGGGGATCTTGTGAGAAGTCCAATTCGGCTTGGGGAGGTCTGGGGTTGGACCTGAGATACTACACCTCCAACAAGCCCCCAGGTGATGCTGCTGCTGCTAGTTCAGGAACCACACTTTGAGTAGTGTGTCCAAAGGGATCCTCTGATTACTCCTCCATGCCTCTCATCTTCTAGCCTCTGCCTCGGCACTGCCAGGCACAGGGCAGCCTCCTTCAGACAGTAGAGACTGAAGGGGGATTAGAAATACCAACAGCTCAACTTCAAACCTCCAGCATGATCCCAGAACCATGTCGGCTCCCACAGCATAGATGAGGGTAGCCATTAATACCCTTTCTGGGGGGCGCCTGGGTGGCTCAACGGGCTAAGTGTCCAACTCTTGACTTCAGCTCAGGTCATAATCTCATGGGTCATGAGCCCAAGCTCCAAGTCAGGCCCTGTGCTGACAGTGAGGAGCCTGCTTGAGATTCTCTCTCTCTCTCTCTCTCTCTCTCTCTCTCTTTCTCTCTCTTTCTCTCGCTCTCTGTCTCTCTGTCTCTCTCTACCCCACACCCCAAACATTTTGTTTTGAGCTTTCTTCAAAGAATTCTCAAGTTCTATGGAATTTAACATCACTGACTATTGTCCTTTCTTAAACCTATGATTTAAGAGTGTGTCTGTAAGTATTTCTGACTCTTTCTACCCTCCTGCACCCCCAACATACTCAAACACTAGATATTGGCTATTTGAGGAAGCTCAGTTCTTTATTCCCAAGGCTTTTAACTTGGTAAATGCTTGGTAAATGCTTGTTGAATTAATTAACAGAGTTTGACTTTTTTTTTTTTACTACTTGAACTAATCAAATTGGATTTTTCTCAAGGCAGTCAAATTTCTTTTGCATGACAGCACAGGTTTCGTGAGCTTGAATGGTTTTACTTAAGGTAAGTGGCGGGGAAGAGAAAGGAACCGAAACTGTGGTTCCTGGAACAAACTGTAATACTAGCTGCTCGCAGTATGCAGTAAGTAGGATTGGATTAGCCTATTTAAAAAAATCACAAAATTCTATTACTAGAAGATATCTTAGACCTTGCCTAAACCTAAGATGACAAATAGCTAGCATGAAGAGTTATCTCTCTCCATTCCTGTGCCCAGGGCAGACATTAGTAATCAACCACATCACTTTTCCTGCTAAATATAGATGTGGCTTCAGAATCCTAAGTTTGAATCCAACATTGATCCAAACGTTGAACTCTTCACCTGCCTGCTGGTGAACGCTTATGCTTCTGAAGATGTCCATCTGAGCACGTCCTCACCAGGTTACCACCTGCTTTGTGTTCTCTTGTAACACTGCACACCTGATGCCCCTTTGCCTGCCAGAAATCACGGCTCAGCCTAAACTGACTTAGGCATAAGGTAAAAGAGGCAGCACGCTCCATTGTGCGGAGGACCAGGAGGACAGGGAATGCATTTTGTTCCTTCATTCATTTGTTACCGGGTATTTATAAGACCAGGCCCTGGTTTGGCCTGTGTTCACCTCTCTGTCATAATCCCCTAATATGTATGTTTATCTTTCTGTGAATGATGGATGGATGAGTAGATAAATGTTTGATGATGCCTGACAGTTCTGAGCCAGGACACTCCTCTTCTGCCTCTTTCTATTCCCCAAATAGGTCATTTTTTGTTCTTCTTTCTTGCTTTTCTATACTGAGCACACTCTATACACAAGCCTCACTTGCAAGGGGTCCCCAAGAGTAGCAATCCCTTCATCTCAAGGCACTTCTAGCCAAGTCTTTTTTTTTGTAAGTTTATTTATTTATTATGGTGGGGGGGGGGGTGGAGAGAGAGAGAGAGAGAGAGAGAGAGAGAGAGAGAGAGAGAGAGAGGAGAGAGACGGGAAGGGCAGAGAGAGAATCCCAAGCAGGCTCCACACAGTCAGCACAGAGCCCGACGCGGGGCTTGAACCCACGAACCATGAGCTCATGACCTTAGCTAAATCAAGAGTTGGATGCTTAACTGACTGAGCCATCTAGGCGCCCCTAGGCGTGTCTTAATCTGTGCTTTCTAAACTCCATTCAGTCAACCTGATCATTTCTTTTTTTTTTTTAATTTTTTAAAAATATTTATTTTTGAGAGACAGAGAGAGAGAGAGAGAGAGCAAGGGAGGAGCAGAGAGAGAGGGAGACACACAGAATCCAAAACAGGCTCCAGGCTCTGAGCTATCAGCACAGAGCCCGACGCGGGCTTTAACCCAAGATGGTGAGATCATGACCTGAGCTGAAGTCGGACACTGAAACGACTGAGCCACCCAGGCGCCCCTCAACCTGATTATTTCTGTAGATGGAACTCATCTTTATGGGGACTCTTACTATTGTAATATTCTCTCATTTATTATTTATGTGAAATAGTCTTAGTCCTTTTACATAAACCGTCCTGTTTCATCTCAAGTACAGTTGGGCAGGGCAGTCATTGTGAGCCCATTTTATAGTGGAGGAAATAAGGGCTCAGAAAGGCCTTTTGATGTGCCCAAGATTACAAAGATTACACAGTTAAGTTGCAGAGTGGAGCACGCACCCAGTCCGTCTGACGCGAACGTCTATACTCTCACAAAGTGGGCTGTGGCTGGTTGGGGTGTGTTCAAGTCATAGTAAACCGTGAGGTTGCACCAAGAGGCCAGGGCTTTCTGCATTTGTGATGATCTGTTTACAGAAGGAGTCACTTCCCCAGGGCTAGTGAGGAGAGTGGTCTCTCCACAATTTCTTCTGATGCCAGGAAGGCACAGCTCCCTGGCTTTTGCTGTCCCTATTTGCCCAACATTGCTTTGGACATCTCTAAGCCTTCCAGAGAGGAAGGGCTGGGCCAGTGTGGAGTTGACAGGGTACCCCATCCCCTCCGGAAAGGGACAGGGGATTCCATTCAGGCTTCACCCAATTAGGGATTTCCCAAGGAGAGAGAGAGAGCAAGTGGGTGAGCAAGGGCATGTGAGCACACTTGGGCACTATCCTTCCTTGGCCCCACCTGCTCCACCCCTACCACCAGCACCAGAGGCAGCAGCTGCTGTGCCCCAGCAGGCTGCCCCTGGGGGCAAGTCCCAGAATGACCCAGGCACTGCGTATCACCTCACCCTGGAACAACCCCCAGGCCTCCTCCAGTCTGTGGCCACCCTGGCTCCCCTGCTAAAGCTGCTGCACTAGGAAAGCCCCACTTTGTGTAATTGTTTAATTATCATGTCAATGTGGATTCATTAGCATGGCAGCTGTCATTGCAAATTGGGGGCAGTGGGGGCTCCCAGAGCCCCTAGGGTCAGCCTAATTGATGTAGTGAACAGAATACTATATTTACTCAACAATGGTTTGAGTTTCTCTTCTGACCTGGGAAGGGCATCCGTGCTTACCAGGAATCAATAGCAGCGGGATGTTCGTCCACAGCGATGGGGCAACAGCCATGAGCTTAACCCCTCCAGGCCTGCCCAGAGACTGGGCAGGCGTCCCATTGCAGTGAGAGGCTGGACACTTGTACTTCTCCCAGGGAAGTGGGAAATGACACGTAGGACCAGAGTGCAGGAAAATATATTCCTCATTTAACACAAGTCTGTGACCAGGTTCTAGTTGATCCTAACTTCCACAGGGTCCTGACCTTGGATCACATCCACTCTGCGTCCCTCCCACCCAGTACAGGGTGCAGAACAACTCGGTGTTCAACACGTTTGTGGAATGAGTAACAACTCTCCTTTTTTGAATGCTGACTGCCAGGCACTGCCCTTAGCATTTTCCTGGCGTATCAACTCCTAATTCTCACAAGAACCCTCTGAGAGGCACTGTTCTGGTTATCTCTTGCTGTGTAGCTAACTACCCTACCCTTAGTGGTTGAAAACAGCAGTTTATTGTTATTATAGCTCGTGATTCCCTGGGTCAGGAATGTGTACAAGGCACAGCGGTGATGGCTTATCTCTGCTCCATAACGCCTGTTGGAGGTGGTACAGTTAGAGGCTGCCCAGGCCTCTTTCTCCCATACTCCATTTAGTAATTGTGCGACCCTAGAAAACCCCCCTACATGTTTTGAAACCACCTTTCTATTTGCTAAGTAGGAATCATAAGGCCTTTCTTCATAGAATTAATGGTGACTTAAATGAGACAATATGGAAAAGCCTGTCAACCCAGAGCCAGGCACACTGTCAGTGTTCAATAAAGGTTCATTGAATCTGAAACCTGAGCACCATTGGGATATACGGTGACAGACAGGAGGGCCTTTAGTTACCGAAATAAGTCTTGTCAAATGTAGTAAAACCCATATTTTAGTAGTCTATGCCATTTTAGATCAACTTTAAGGCTGTAGTTAATGCTGTAGGCATGATGGAATATGGAAAGCATAAAGTAAATGCACTTTCCTCATCTAAAAGATGGAAATGAAACCTATCTATTGTAAGATGAGTAAAAGTGGGCATTAAATGAGCTAAAATGTATAAAATGCCTAATGCGGAGCAAGGACTTGGTAATCACAGGTATGGGAGAGCTATAAGTCTTACCTCACCCAACATTACAGAATGTAGGCTGGAGAAAAAAGCCCATAGATATAATCAACATAGGAAAAGCCTTGGGTTTATCCTTTAGTCTTCACCAAAAATTGCACTTATGGGTAAGTTCCATGAATGTAAATGTGAGGTGTTTTGACTCTAAATCTGAGAACATTAGGCAAGGAAAACAGGTGATGGCCAATGGATATGCAAGGGAACATTCTTCATGGTGCCATACATCAGTAATTATAATTTAAATTCTAGTTGGATATCACATAGTGAGCACATACAGTGTGCCAGGCACTGGGCAGCTCATTTAATCCTTATAGTAAACCAGTGGGGCAAATCCTATTACTATCCCCATTTTCCAGGAAGGCACAGAGAGATTTGGAAATGCCCAAGGTCACATGGCTAGTACATGGTGGAATGAGCCTGGCGGGCCCCCAGCCTGTGCTCCCAACCTCACTGCCTCTGAGTAACAGATCTCACCATGGTGACTTCTTTTAGGGAGATGACCCAGAGTGGAAAAACTAACACTATGCTAAGCCAGGAAGGCCTCCACATTGATGGAGCCAGGCAGTCCTGGGTTTAAATCTCAGTCCCAGCTCTTATCATCCCCATGACCCTGGGTAAGAGACTGACTAATCTTCTCAAGACTCAGTCTCCTCATCAATAGAGTGGGGCTACAAGTCAGAGTAATGCCCACCTTGTTCTGCTGCCGTGAAGACCATGCCTGGCACATAGTAGTTGGTTAATTTTTGTCAGTCTCCTTTTCTTTAAAACAGGATTCCAGTGAACTTTCAACCACATTGAAATCATCATGATAGATCTGGGAACTAAGAAGCCCCAGAAGTCTGTCAGTGTGTGTCATCCACCTGAACCTCTGTTAGGTGCTTAATTACATGGAGACAGACACTTTGTACATTTCTTTTTTACAAAAATGTGACTTTTCAGCTGCAGAAAAGTGTCCCTATGCTCTGGGTTTACTGTTGAGGTGAAAAAAAAAAAATAAAGCTAAAATAATCCAGGAAGAAAAATACTAAGATTCAGACAAACACATAAATTATGCCCACAATTTCAAACTCAATATTTCTTTTCCTCACATTCTCTAGCTTTATCTGTTAGTCTCTCCAAACTGCCTTTTCTTTTCATTAGACAACACTCTCTGCAAATTATTTCTAACTTTGGGTGATTTGCTGACCCTCAGTGACCAGTGTGTCCCTTTCCCCCACCTATAACACCCACTTTGCATCATAACCAAATGCACCCTCCCCATCGTTCCCCCACCTTCCACTGGGAATGATCTCTTTATCAATAATTCGACCCCTGGAAGCCCAGCGGGTGACTCTTTAGTGCCCCCGACACCAATGCAGATGGGGGCTTCGGATCCCCAGTGTAATCCCAGCCTGAAATGTTACCAGGAGCCCCACGGCTCTTCAATTACCTCCCTTGGCCTGTCAAGACCACAGCATCTCAAATTCAGTTAGCTGGTCTTTGGGTCTCAGCCAAGGCCCAGCCTCTGCTTCTAATGACAGCCAGCTGAGGGGACACTGAGAGGGGCTAAATTCAATTTGCAGCCCTTCTAATGAGATTAGGGGAGCAGGGTTTTTTATTTTCTCCAAAGTTTGCCATGGGCAGGATGAATGATGGCCTAGGGATGAGCTGTCAACGTCAACAAAGGCCCTGAGCTGGGAGGAGGGGGATGGGAGACAAGGATGGGAGAGAGAGGGAGAGATTTTCCAGACAGAGCCAAGGAGCCCTGAGTGAGTCGCCCAGCAGGTGACTATGTCTGGTTGGCAGAGTGTCACTCTGCAGACAGGATGCAAAGTCAAGAATGATCTAGAGGAAAGGCGAATGTCAACTGCAGGCAATATTCCCAAGTAGGATCTCTTTTTTTCTCTGATTCTGAATTCTTTCCCAACTATTCTGACTTTCTAAAGTCACTAAGTAAATGGTATTTAAAAAACAAAATAAGTCAACTAAGATGCATCGTCTTAGATACAGAAGCAAGGCCCCCACCGGTCTACTGCCTGGAACAGCTCAGCCCAGCACTACTCTCAGACTTAGGGGACCTGCAAGTCTCCCAGCCAGAGAGCAATCACTGAACTAGAGTCTGGAGCCAGCAAGGACCTCAGATGCCCACACTGTTGTTGTGGCTGGTGGTGAAGAGCTGGGAGGTACTTTATCTGATGCGAGTAACTTTAGGGTGAAACATAATGCACGAAATGTGTCTAATGAGTGTTTCAGTTAGTACCTGCCTCTGAGTAGCTTCAGCTCAGATCCTAGGGTAGAAGAAATAGGGCAAGACATTCTTCTGGGTCAAAGTGAGAAAGATGGAGGTAAAGCTCTTTGGGGAATATGAAGCGGAAGAGGTCCCTGTGTTGGAAAAAAACAAGGAAACTTTGTTTCTAGGAGGTGATCTTGACCTATGCCTCGAAGGAGGATAGGATCTAAAAAGGCTGAAAGCAGAAACTAAGTTGACCGTTGTCGCTGAAGGTCTCCGTGCTTCTACTTGCAGGCCCGGCCATGCCCTGTTCCTAGCTCACTCCTGGTGGGAACTGCAACAGTCCTGCCACCCCCGGCCTAGATCTCATGCTGTGAATGTTGATTTGTTAACTGCACTTCCTTATAGTTACTCAGAGATGCTCCATACATACAACGGAGCTCCTGCCCAGCTACTTGTCCCACACACAAACCCTCCACTGATGCAGCAATCCTGCACTAGACCCTGGCTGTGGCCCTGACACCTTGAGTTGCTTGGCTTTACCAGTTCTTTCCCAGATGGCAGGAGTTGGGAATCACATATCTTGTTTCTTGTCCCCTAGCCATTGCCTCAAATTGTGTTCCTGGTAGACCAATGACCATTATGGCCCTTTCTGTACTCACCTTGAATATGGAAACCAGCCTAGACCCAGGCCTTTACTCAGCTTCAAAACAGGTCAACATGAATCAAAATGCCTTATAGGCACACATTAGTATTTATCAGCTGAATTGGGCTCGTGGGTAAGATGAAAGTTGAGTAGGCTTGAGCATGGAAGCATTTAGACACGTAGTTACCAGCAGGAAGGCATTCTCCTTAAAGAGGAAAGCTCAGAGCCAGGATCATGTTGTTTGTGTTCAGAGAATGATAGTTTCTCTCCTCTGGTGAACTCCTTGTGCCAGAGTTTTGACCTCTATTACCCAGAAGGCCCACAGCCAGCTCTTCAGGGCCTCTGGCCACTTGGGAGCCCCAGTGATGGGCTCCTTGGTTTGCCCACTCAGAGAAAGGTACTGATGATGTCCACAGACCAGGGCAGTTATTCTGCTGGTACTACAGTCTGACCTTGGCCATCAGCCAGATGAACCAGAGGAATCCTACAAATTCCAGAACCCAGGGGTGTGTCACAGCCAGAACCTCTGAGAATATCCTGCATACAAAACAAAACACAAAACCCCGTCAGGGCCTGTAAAGGATTATGTTGGATGGCTGCGCCAGGCTAAACTGGGTTATTAATCCAACCTACCACCTCACAAACCCAACACTGGTAAGAAAGACAACTTTGGATGCTGGGGTTATGAGCCCAGAAGAGCTCAGTTCTATGGTTAGCCACAGCTCCTTTATTAATGTTCTTTTTATGCCGTGAGTCATTTCTGTATTGTTTTTCTTATTCTACTTATTATTAAAATTCCTTGTGAATAGACCATTCTCTCCTAGAGGGGTTTTGTGCTATGAAATGATAGAGGCATCAGAAATTTAAGGCCAAGGTCCGGGACGTCTCCAGCTCTTCTCCACTCCACCTTGGAGGACAGCCTGCTTGGGGTCAATGAGGAAGTCTTGCTCTAAAAGGTGCTGTCTGGGAGCACTGCATGGGCTCCTGAGGAGCACCTGTGGCATTTTGATAAACTTTCAGCCTATGCCCTCCCCCCCATATCAGGGTATGATTGAGATGGAGAATCATCTGGGGGCAGTAGAAAAATATAAGGATGGCAAGGATAAACAGTGACCAGCTGTCTGTGCTTATTAATGAAAAAGAGTTACCAAAGGCCAATTCCTTAGGTGCCCAGACTCTGTTGTAAAGCACATTTCTGTTTATTTATTTATTCTGAGAGAAAAAGAGAGGGGGTGGGGAGGGGCAGAGAGAGCGGGTGGGGAGGGGCAGAGAGAGGGAGAGAGAGAGAATCCCAAGCAGGCTCCGCACTGCTAGCATGGAGCCCAATGGCTGATGTGGAGCTTGAACCCACGAACTGTGAGATCATGACCCGAGCTGAAACCAAGAGTCAGACACTTAACCAACAAAGCCACCCAGGTGCCCCGTAAAGCACATTTTTTTCAATCACAAAAGGTTTTCATGCATGTTTCCTTATGTGAGCCTTACAAGTCTGTGAGGAAGGTGTCCTGATCCCCATTTTAAAGATAAGGAAATGGAGGCACCACGAACGTCAATGAGTTGCCCAGGTTCATGCAAGGGAAGCCTAGGATGTAAGGCCGGGTCTGTCTGATGCCAGGTGTGTTGCTTTGCCCGCTCTACCACATTTCATCTTAATACACAACCTATATGCATATGATGGACTGTCCCTCTCCACATCTTCTTTGATCTTATTCCTATGGAGAGCTCCAGACTTTTCAATCCATCCTCTGATGATAGAACTGATGGCCCACCAGGAGAGAATCCTCAGGAGACAGCTCCTTTGTGCCAGCTTTGTGTTGACAGGGAAAGGATCCCACTGCCATTTGGAGCCACTGAGTACATAGGATGTGGAGCACAGAGCCCCGAGCTGGGCTCCATAGCCCTGTTGTCGCCAGCTCCCCCGGTGATCTCGGGCAAGGGACTTCCTCTCTCTGCTCTCAGTGCCCTCTGGGCTCCTTGCCAGTTCTAACGTTCTCAGATTCGAATTCCCTGCCTGCCAAATCTCTGGAATGGTCACTCCAATCTATTTCTTGCCGCCTACAAATTAAATTTTGCTTTCTTCTTCTCTTCCTTCCTAGTCTCTTCTATTTGCTGCACAGAGTTCAGTTACACTCTGGTGTGGTCATGAGAGTTTCCAATGCAAAAGCTCACCCCAGTGTCTGCTGGGTTTGCTAAAAACACCCCTTGGGCCTGCCCCTCCCGGGGCAATGCCAGACCAGGGGGATGGAGCCCTGGGTCTCTTCACTTTGCGCCACATTATCACAGAAAGGTGGATTAGAAGTTATCTCCGCTCTGCTTTCTCTCAGAGCTCCTTGGCAACACAGCCACCTCGATATAAATACACACCAGAAACGTGCACAGGCTCATACTCAGAATCGAGGCCTTCGGAGCCCAGGGGCAGATACCGCCAGGGAGCAAGGACGTCAGGAAATCCCCAGGACACGATGGAGTGCCAGCCTTGCCACTTCAAGGTCAAATATGGCACCCATCAAATAAAACGCCTATGATCCTGATAATTCTCTGGCACCCCATCCCAAATGCTGGAGATCCTTCGTCTCTCTGGAGAGCCAAATATTTCATAGTCGAAGCTTCTTTCACATTCTTTACAATTAAACTAAGGGCCGGATTATCTTTCCTGTCTTTGTTCTTCTAACACTTTTTTTTTTACCCTGGTGTTGCTAATACAGCCCATTCAGGCCAGAAAGAATTCCATCGTTTTTGATTATTAGTTGTACCAAATTCCAGTGTTTCTGATCATTGGTTGTCTGAAGATCTAAAAGGAAAGAGTGGAATCTTTCAAGGCATCAAGATTTAAATCGAACAAGATGATGTTGTGCTTTGGGGTGTAATAATGTGTAACATTTCAGGACTGAACTAATGAAAGGAAATCATAAGCCAGTCCATTTCCAGCCCATTGTTAGCTCTAGTGTCTAAAGTAACTTTAAATTTTCAGGTGACCAGGGCACACGAGTTCTCACAGCTAGCAGGGGGTCAGAAGCATACCATGCCAGTTCCTTCCACCGGCCCTGTTCTAGCTGGGACCACACGAAATTGACGGAACCACCAGAAACCTGACTCAGGCATTCGCAGCATATGCAGGAGACACACGCACCAGCTGAAAGGACAGGGAGAAGGGCCCTCTTGCTTGGAGGCCCAGGAGGAAATTTCCCCTGTGTCTCTCATGTATATGATAGTCCTCTTAAGATTTAGTTATGAGGCTCTGTCAGACATTTCAAACTACAGAGGGCCTGGAAAGAAAATACAATAAAGAGATCAGAGACCTACAATGCCAGGCCAAAGAAAAGAACCAGAAGGAGCAAGACGTGTTCATTGTAAATATTTTAAAACTGCATTCTTATCTTGGTTTGGTGGTGTGCACTGTCTTGTCTCTGATAATTGTAAATATTTAATGTGCTATAGCTCCATCTCCTTACTGATAGAGGAAAGATGAATAAATCCACATGCGCAGGACGTGTATTCTCCCTCGCGGTGCAGACTGCCAGAGAGTGAGCGCCCCAGGAGGGGCCGCTGTGGATGGCTGTGCAAGCTGTGCCTTGTACAAGGGCAGTGGGGGGCGGGTACTGAAAGACAAGCCCTGCCCACTAGCTCTGGAGTCACTGGGTCAGGTCTCATCAAAGGGCCCCTTTGCGCAACGCTGGGGGTGTTTTTCTGCAGTTCACAGTTTACTAGCGTGAGGGGGGATTAAGCAGAGCTGCTGGGAAAAGTGCTCATGTTTATTAAAAAAAAAAAATCTAGAAAGCTTTTAAGTATCAGTATGCTTTTCTCTAAAATAAAAGTAGTCATCTTCATTCTGTTTTCCCTTGTTTATTCCCTTAACATCTTAAGCCCTGTCTTGATACTTGGTTTTCCTCCCAAACTGACAAAAAGAAGCTTCCAGAAGCAACCATCTACTAAAAGGGGAAGGAAGGTGGGGCCGTGAGGAGAGGAGGTGGCTTCAGAAGCCCTGGTTCTATGGAAACCTGTCCTACCTGCCATCCTGCCCCTGACACCTGACTTGATTTGCCCCAGTGGATGACCTGATCTTCATGTGTCTTTGGCTTCTCCAGCCTTCCCACTATTCCATGCTTGCTCAGTTCTGACCTCACCTCTTGGTTGTTTCATGCCAGGGCCTATGGATGCTTCAGCTCTACCACTGGGGCTGACCTCACCTGCCTTCCCAGGTGATAGCAGAAGAGTACATGGAGGAAACCCTAGAGAGTCTAACCTTCAGGGTTACTCTGACCCCCTTGACCTTGTGAAGATGAAACCTGGGAAATATCCCTGCCAATCAGCTTGCATCTTGGGGTTGTAACAAATGAAGGAAGACATCTTGGGTAGCTCTGGGAGGCACACAGGGTGCAGAGGGGAGGTTGCAGCCATGCTTAGGAAAGCAGGCTCTGAGGCCAGGAGGTCTGAACTCCAACCCAGCTTCACAGGGACCTCTGGCTGCCTCCCTGTCCTCATCTCTAAAGAGGGAGTAGCAAGAAGTGGAAGCCTCATTGGGCTGACCTAAGGATTAATGGTTAGGCTCCCAACTCATAAAGTTGCCTAGAGCAATACTTGGAAGACTAAGTGGTCAGTGTGTGTTAACTACTATGATTATTATTTCCAAAGGCTGAGAGAGCCAGGGCACGGTAGAGCCCGGAGAAGCTTTTATTGCCCAGAAGAAGGCTGGAGGTAAATAAATGGCTTTTTAAATCTGGACATTAAGATGTTCAGTTTCCATGTCAGGGAGCCCCTGGAGCATAGTAGGCAAACACAACACACACAAGCACCACGCACACACAGGTATACACACACGGGCACACACAGGTTCATCCATGCTGCCACATGCACACGCAGATACACACTTGCATAGCACAAGGAGCAGCCTGGGGCAGAATCTCCAATCAAGTTTCTGTGGATGCCGGCAGGCTTTACTTGGCTTACCTACCATCCACCTGATGCCTGGCCTAGATGCCAAGGTGCCATGGTACAGACTGTGGGATGTGCCAGTGTCAGGTCTTCACAGATGGTTGTGATCCTGCAGAGACATCTGAGAATTCCAACATGTCTAGCCCTTCAACCTTACCCTTTCCCCCAGAAGTTTCAGGGGATTCTGCGGGTCATCATTAAAGGTTTTAGGTTGGGGGGTCTGGCTGCCAATACCCACAGATGGAGACAGGTGGTGAGGTCATTGCTGATGGCATGTTCCCCAGAGAGACCGTAGGAATGTCAGAGCACCTTGGCCTGGTACAAGTGGGTGCCTGAAAATGAGCTGCTGAATAAATGACAAAATAATAATAATAATAAATCCCACTTCAGCCATTTATTGGCTGATAGCCTTCAATAAATTGCACACCCTTTCTTTTTTTTAGCACCCTCATGAGTAAAATAGAGATAAACATACCTACCCATAGGGCCGCATGAAGATTAACTATTACACCAAACCAGAGGCTCAGTATACAATGTTGTGTTTCCAGTGGTGGTCTCAATATACAATGGACCCAGGGCAGTCCAAGCAAGGATGGTCTCTTTGGGATGGACACCTGGGGACTCTGCACTTGAACAGGGAGCCAAGAAGACTGGTGCCTGAGAAAGAGTCCTGTGCTGAAGACGTTTCTAGTTAAGAAAAGCCATTTTATCCATTTCCCTCTGTGGGGAGGACACAGTGCAATTCTCCCACCTTAGGAGGCTCCATCAGAGCGGGAAGCTGCATTTCACAGCTCAGGCCTCCTGGCTAGTAAGGCATGTGCAATCCGTCCAGGGCGCCCTTTGGGAGGTGGAAATCTCCCTGAGCTTTTGCTGTCTTTATCAGTTTTATGGCCTCTTTCTGCTTTGCTCATTGAGTTAGTCTTCAGGGAGAAGGGTCTAGGCCAGAGAGCAGAGAAAGCAAGAAGCAAATGTGTCTGGAGCCAGGTCCCAACATTAACTGAACATACCAGAGACAGGGATAAATGACAGTAAAGCCAAACAGGGTCCCTTCTTGGGCTTGTCTGGTTAAAATTCTAGGAAAGTCTCTCACAGTCTGATTTTGTAGATACTCCAAGGCATTTCAAAATATTTCAGTGGCATAAAATATTAGGATATACTGAGATCCATCTATCTATCTATCTATCTATCTGTCATCTATCTAATATACCCACCTGTCTATCTACCACAAATTCATTTAAATTCACTATAACAAACACCCATGCACACAATGTTAGTAGCATATATTTGGATCCAGGCTATGTCAGAAAATCATGATAGTGAGCTTCAGGTCCCAGAAGGGTGGAAATCATTGCACCAGACAATTATTTAATGTCCCTCTTTGGATCTGAAGATCATAAATATTCTTCCCACAATTTCCAGCTGTGTTTCTCAAGTGGATGTAGGGAATTACTCTACAGTCATTAATTTATCTTTTTTGTGTGTGGATTGGAAGGTCATTTAATATTTTTCTGACATCTCCCAACACCTTTCTTATATGAGATGGGGATTCTTCTCCTCTTTACAGTTCTTTCTCTCCTTTCATTCTGGGCCCTCTCCCCATACCTAGAGATATGCACTCATTCATTTATCACCCATTCAGCTAATATATATACTACAAGCATATTAGAAATTGTGCTGGGGTAGGGCAAGTGCCTGGGTGGCTCAGGCGGTTAAGGATCCACCTTTGGTTCAGGTCATGATCTCACAGTTCATGGGTTCTACCCTATGTCAGGCTGTGAGCTGTCAGCCTGCTTCAGATTCTCGTCTCCCTCTCTCTTTCTGCCCCTCCCCCACTGTGTGCACTCTCTCTCTCTCTCTCTCTCTCTCTCTTTCAAAAATAAATAAATAAATATTTAAAAAAAAAAAGAAATTGTGCTGGGAACTAGGCATGTACACTGAACATGATAGACACAGTTTCTGCTTTCATCAAGCTCAGCCCAGTGGAGAGACAGAAAATGTGTAAAACTTACGTGAATAAGGATATAATTATGAGGCAGATGCTGTCGTATGTTGTCCAGATCCCCCCTCAGGACAGCAGAAATCGTTCTCCAACCGCTGAGAGCTCTGCCAGAACATAGTCCTCAGCTGAACCCTTTTCCAGATTTCCTTAACTGAAGAGAACTGCCTCACCCGGGATCCTGTCCCCTTCCCAGGGTAGCCCCATATCCAGTGCCTTTGACCCATTGTCTACTCTGGACAACTCTGAAGGGCCATCCCAGCTTCTGAGCTCCCCAGATGCGCAAACTCGCCTCAACTGCATCTTCCTCTTCCCATGGAATTGTTGACCTATGAAAGAGCCAAAGTTGCATTAGCAACCCATGTTCCTTCCTCCACCAATTGTGAGAAAATAGGGCATCTGAGAGCAAAACAGTTAAGAGGACTGGCAATGGCCTGGGATACTCTGGAGGATGGCAGTCTCCAGAAATAGCGATAGCTAGGGTGACGACGGCAAGAACCTTGGAAGCATTCTTGGGGGTGTGACTTTTTCATACTCTGGTGTTTCAGAGTATTATAGAACCAGATAAAAAGAAGGCTTTGTCAGTAGGGCAATGACACATTGGTAAAGCCTGAGAAATACTGGAAGCTAGGTTGAAAGCTAGGTTGAAAGGTGAACACCAATTCACCTTTCAACCATAGAATGAAGAACAGGAACCAACCATCACTGGTGGATAAAGCACAGAACCAAGGGCAAGCCACACAGGTTCTCTGTTGGCAACACTGAGCTCAAACTGCCCTCAGCTTTTTGAAAATGAGTAATGCTTTTGAACAGCTTAGTGGTAATAGCTATTAGAATCTAAAATGAAATACATACTAAGGATTATAAAAGAAAATAAAATATATTCTTGATATGCAAGAGATGAATCACTGGGCTCTACTCCTGAAGCCAAGACTATACTGCATGTTAACTAACTTGAATTTAAATTAAAAAAAATGAAATGAAATAAAATAAAGTAAAGTAACTGAAAATGAAGGAAAAATCAACGATGTATAAAACCAGAAATCACAAAAGAGTAAGTCAGATTTAAGATGAATCAAATGATAACAATAAATGCATGTAGGTTAAGCTTATCAAATAATAGGTCAATAGGTTCATGCAGTGTGGAAAAATCCATTTAAACTTGAGAAACAAACACATAAATACAGTAAGAAAAACTTCACTGAAAAGGATAGCATATGATTACCACCAAACAGAAAGTAGTAGTCACAGTCTAATTGTGAGCAGTCAAAAGGACCAGGGGAGAAGTTCCTGGAGTCTTTCCTTCTTCTTCTGTCCATTTACTAGCTTTCTTTCCCCATCGCCACTTTCTGAAGATGGATTTGAAGGAGAAAAACTAAGTTAGAGAACTGCGTTTCACATGGAACAGGATATTGTAAGACCTCATGTGTCCAGAACATACTGTGACACATCATTTGAGGCAAGGAGGAGACAGGCACCAGGACAAAGGGAATAGGACAGCGTGGCTGAGAGAGATCCGTTAGGGAAGAAGAAAAGAGTGCTCACGGGCTCTGTTTTGTAACAGGAGATTACCATAACTCTCTTTTAAATATTTGAAAGACACAGAAGTTAAATGAATTCCAAACTTAAACTTTTTTCCCTTTTTAAAAAAAAAATGAAATACAGTTAGGGGCCAGACTTTCTTTTCAATGTCAAAAATTTCCAGAAGTTAAAACACACACGCGCATGCACGTGTGCATGCACACACACACAAACACAAAGAAACAGCTACAGGTCATACTCTTGACCACAAAGTAGTAAACCAGAAATTAAAGGCAATTATTTAAATCAAATCCCCAACTACTGACAAACTGTAAACATTTTTTTCTGAAATTCTTTTCTCAGAGAGAAAATAAAATAGTAACATAAATTATTTAGAAAACAGAACCTATAAGAATAGGCCATACATTCTGCACTGACATTGCGGAGCCTGCTTTGGATTCTCTCTCTCTCCTTCTCTCTCTGCCCCTCCTCCACTCACCTGCATCTCTCTGTAAAGAAAAAGAAAAAAAAAAGAATATGCCATACAAAACGTATGGGATTTGGCCAAAACCATAATGAGAAGAAAACTCATAGTGCCAATTTTTAAAATGTTTAAGCAGAAAGAATGAAAATAAAATAATAATGAATTTGAATCATAAAGCCAAAACATTTAAAAATATAGAAAAAGAGAAAAACATTTTACACAGATAGGAACAGAAATTAATGATTTAAAAAAAATAAAATTGAGAAATGAGCTGATTCTTTGACAAGAACAACAAACATAGCCAAATATCAAACAATGATAATTTAAGAAAAGTGACAAATATACAATATTAAGTATAAGAAAAAGAATATAATTACAGATTTTCTAGGTGCAAGCACAGACTTGATCATACTATACAACTGGTTGACCATTTGGAAAGCATAGAGCTACATTCTTAGCATACCAAACCCGAAATTAACTCCAGATGGATTAAAGTGCAAAAATAAAGTACATATAAATATTTATACTTATTTACAGTAGACAGGTACTTTATAAATATAACACCAAAAGCAGCAACCATAAAGGAAATAATTGATCAATTACATCACGTTAAAAAACCCAAAACTCTAATACAGGAAAAAAAAAAAAAAACTAAAAAGCAAATGACAAATTGGGAAAATATTTCTAATATATATGACAAAATATTAGTGACTTTAATGCATAAAACATATGAATGTGATAAAAAATAACAGGAAAATTAATTAAATAACAGTCTTAAAAGTCAAATGTATAAATTTGAAATATTTAGAGTTTTTTAGTTGTTAACAGATATGTCCATTTTAAAATGAGACGTATTTTTCAACTATTGAATTGGAAAACATTGAAAGAGTAATATTACCTTCTGATATACACTTTTTGGGATGCAATTGGGTTATGTATCAAAAAGTTTTGAAAGCGTGTACACACTTCTAGTGGAATCCCACTTCTAGGAAGCTATCCTAAGGAAATAATCTGACCAAGGTGTAACTATTTAGTTATAATGATTTTTGCTCTGTGTTTTTGAAAATCATATCCCCCAATTGGGAACAATATTAATTCTTAGCAATGGTAAGATGGGGGTGGGGGATAGAGTTAGTTATGGACCCTCTGTTGATGGACTGCTGTGTAACCCATGAAAAATAATGGGGTACATTTATATTTATTAAGCCTGAAAGATGCCATTAATATATTTGGCAAAAGAGTAAATTACAGTACAAACAGTAATATCCAATTCTTGTTTTAAAATATGTATATGTATGTATATAGAGGGAGACACGACATACAATACATGTCTATTCTTCAGACATTTCCATTACTGGTTGGTAGGACTGGGGATTACTTTGTTGTTGTTGTTTTTTTTAATTTTACACCCTACAATATGTTTTCTTATTTTAAAAAAGAGTGAGAGAAAAGAGAAAGAACATTAAATAAAGCCAATTACATGTTGTTAAAGAACAGGCATTAGCTATGGTAGAGCTTATATACTTCTTCCATTGTATTCTTCTACCCTTTTATTTTTTTTACATCTCTCAGTTTCCATATTAGTTTTATATCTCTAGCCCTTATTCCCTTGAGGACAAGCCACTTATTGTCTTTGCATGCCCAGCACTTGGCCCAGTGTCTTATATACTGTAGACATCATTAAATGTTAGTATTTCAAAGAAGGAAGAAAGAAGGGCAGGGTGGGAGAAAAGGAAGGAGGGAGAAAATGGCAGGGAAAAAGAGGGGAAGGGAGGAAGAGGAGAGGAAAGGAGGGGAGGGAGCAAGGAAAGAGGGAAGGACAAGGGGAAAGAAGGGGGAGGAGAGATGGGAAGAAAGAAGGAAAGGAAGGAAGGCTGAGGGAAGAGGGGAAGATCACGTGGCTATAGGTGTCATTTCTGCACAAATGTACTTTCACCTCCTGGAGATGGAACCAAGATCCCAACCAGAGCTGCCTCCTCTGCCCAGTCCACATGTCTGCACGTTGCTCTGTTTCAAGTGCCCTGTGGTGCTGTTGGCTCTACCAGTCTTTCAGAGCTCAAACCAGTGGGATCCAGTCTAAGAAAACCTTTTCCCAGAAGGTATGAGTGCCCTTTGCAGATGTTTGCTAACATATCAACAGCTGGAGCACTACATCACACAGTTCCTCAATCATTAGCAGACATTACCTAATTGATAAGGGTGTCCCTCTAAGCACAGCAGCCTGTTCCCAGTTCTATGTGACACACAATCAAACTCTGTTCCCTTTCCCTGTGACATCAACATTCTTGGCCGGGCCATTGGAGGAGAACTTCTTTCCATCCAAGATAAACGGAAATCTTGGGCCAGAACCATCCCCCGAGGATCCCCATAGCCACATTCTCCCACCCACTCCCATCTTCCTGGTCCACGTAGAGTTCCAATTCTAGCCATGAGGCTGCTCTTCGGGCCTCATTGACATTGACCCCAGTGCAGCTGTAGCTCTTCAACAGTTCCCTGTGACAGCGGGAAACAGATTGGAGGCACCAGGCGCTTGGTGTCAGTGGACGTACACGCATGGACCCCTGAGGCTGGGAACATCCCTGCCGCTCCCTTTCTCTGTGGTGCCTCCACACAGTTGTGCATCAACACTGAAAATGTCCATCTGGTCTTTCCTGGCAGTAGGTTCCTAATGATAACATATTTCCTTAATAGTACTTGGGAATGGCCTGTGAACCCAAGAAACGATGGGTCTTGGCCACCTATGACCAGCTCCGGCCAAGGCACAGAGAGAAACACAAAGCAGAGCCCAAATTACAGGGAAAGCCTCTGAAATGTGGCCCTAAACAAGCCCACCTTCTGCTACTTCTTATGCCTATTGAATGACCCTCTAGGTCATGTTTGGCTAGCAAAGCATATCTTGTAAGCACTATAATCCCTATCTGGGTTGCAAAAAAAAAAAAAAGTATATATATATATATATATATATATATATATGCTACTAAATTGGTCCCTGGCCCCTGAGATTAAAAGAAAGGCTTAAAATAAGTAGGAGAGAGATGAACAGAAGTTTGGTTTTGGGTTTTTTAGGGGAGGTGGTGAGGGGAGGTTTAAATAAATGAAATGTCAATTTATCTTATTTTTGGCTTTTGGCCTAATGGGGACTTTGGAGCCAAATGGACCCAAGTTCAAACGTTGGCTCTTCCACTTACTAGCTTACAACTTTGGGCAAATTGATCTCTCTCACCTTTAATTTTCACCAGTGGTTCTTGTAAGGATTCAGTAAGAAAATGTACATAAATCCCTAGCCTGGAGTAAGTGCAATTTTTTTTTTTTTTTTTTTTTCACTCAATGCGTGTGAAGAGTTTTTTAAGTCAATGCCTTGGAGGTACGTGTCTAGATTGCCAATTTTTCCTTTGGTCAGACTGGCATTGCATTATCTTCCCAGACCCTAGTAAATTGTGAGGCTATTAGCAGGGTTGTCTATAATCAAAAAGGAACTCTAGCAGAGCAAAGTCTTCAAAATCACCTCACCCAGCACAAGGCCTTTTACAGATGAGGTGCCTGAGGCCTAGGAAGGGAAAGTGGGGATGAAATTGATGCTGGGGTCCTGACCCCAGGCCCAGTCTTGTGTCATTCATCCCTGGCACAAGCTGGGGGCAGGAGGAAGTAGGGGACACAGGCCTGCAACCAACTGTTGGGATCAGGCTGTCTTGCATCCCAGCTTCTAGAGCAGTCGTACAAGCCTCTTGAGGCTCCAGAAAAATTTCTCCACGCTTCCCCAGTTTCCTGTTCTCATCAAGGTTCGGTCTCCACTGGAGCGTTCAGCCTAAGATTTTCGCTAAATTATCACTCTGTGGAAAGCTGTGTGGGTGTGGATTGAACTCCCATGTCCTTTGACTTGGAGTGGATGCCACACCCTGGCCAGCTAGGGGCCTGGGGGTGAAACCTGAGCCCCAGCTGGTCAATGGGTTCAACAGTCACGTCACCATGCTTGCTCCAGCCAGTCTCCAACCCCCTAAGTGTAGAGTGCTGGTGGGGCCCTGGGCTTATCCACCTCCTTTTGGCCTTTGCTCTGACTCTGGTCCCCATCCCTGGGAGGCCTCGGGCAGTCATGGCCCTCCCTCTGGTCTCTGTCTCCCCTTCTAGGTGGAGAGGAAGGCTGCAAGGGCCTCTTTCAGCCCCAGTGTCACGGAATGCTATCCACACTGGCCTCTCCCTCCCTCCCTGCTTTGCAGGCCTCTTCCCCAGGCCTCTGCAGCCCTGAACTGCAACCGAAGCAGACAGCACAGGGTGCCCCTCACTCCCTCACCCCCACCCTTTTAAGAATTTGCATCTCCAGAAGGAAGGGTGCGGTGCACAATTTCACTTTGATTCACCTGAGCACAGACTGCCAACTTTCCCAGTCACCGGAACATTTCAGAGACCAGACTACGTAAACTGTTATTTCCATATCTCATTCTCTTGAAGAGAACACAGCCCATAGCTCCACAGAGAGTAAACACACACAGTCTAATCTTTCTCCTCACTGGGACAGTTTGTTGAAATTGGTGAAATGATGCAGACCCCACCAAAATGGTTTGATAAGAGCTGTAAGTCTGGCTTTGTGATTATTAAACAGAGGGACCGTAGCTCGACTACACCGCTCCTAAGTTTAAAAAGAGCCCTCTCTCTTACCTGAATCTTACTTCCCCACCACGTATACATATGGCTTATACACATGTAGAGCTCCAATGTCTACCTGGGCATGTGCACATACATACATTCAACTTTCTGTTCCTTGAGGAAGGTGCCTGTGCCTCTGGAGCGAGAGAAAATGCTACCTCAATTTTATGATTGCTCATTGGGTTCTTAGCGACATTATAAAAGAGGAACCACAGGCTGAGTGATTCATCCTGTACAAGAATAATGCTGAAAAAAAATAGTTAATGCAGTTTTGGATATATGCACAGATTTCCTTTCTTAGAGCAAGGGTCAGCAAACTGCAGACCACAGGCCTCTTTTTGCATGGCTAAGATATCACATTTACATTTTGAATGGTTAGGAAAAAAATCAAAAAAGGAGTACATTTTATACACATGAAATTCAAACTGCAGTGTCCATAAATAAAGCTTTATTGGAACACACCTCAGCCATTCATTTATGTATCGGCTATGGCTGTTTTGGGGCACACATGAGCCTGAAAACTGAAAAGATTCAATATCCGGATGTTTTCAGAAAATGTTTGCTGATCCCTAAGCTAGAGAATTTTTAGGAGTCTTTTTTTTTTCTTTTCTCTTCCCAAAATTTTCTTATACCATTTCACAGATGGATGAGCTGGGAATCTGAGCGAGCATAAGACTTTAAAGAATGTTCTCAATGTGATTGAGCCCAAGAGAAGCAGACTTCTCACCCCCGTGAGGTAGGGTTCCTTTCTAATCCCTCTACCATGCACTGTTCTTCAGAAGCTGTCCCCCCACGGAAGGGCTGTTGAAATGCCCATTAAGAAAAATTGATTCTGAAGTGTGACATCATGTCCTTGAAGATACATGGTATCATGACAGGACATGATACAATGTCCTGTGCAAAAATAAATTGTATTGTCAGAGCCCCGGTTGCTTCAGGAGGCAAGATACGGCTGTGAAAACGAAATCATAATTTATGAAACTGGTGTTTGTGGAAGGAATGTTTAGCATTGAGAACTCTTCTCTTTACAGTGAACATCACAGTCTGTGTTAGATGCTCCGTGACCACTTGCTTGCCTCCTTTGTTCTTTTACTGGCAACACCTCAGAGGGACTGAGTTTCCCATGGCTATCTTATTTTAGGCTTTTGCTTTCACCCAGTGATATGTTCAAGGAGGTCACTTTCAAATTCAACTTCTTATATACCATTAAAGCAGTACCAGGTTGATAATTCCCAGAACGTCTCTCTCTCTTTTTTTTTTAAATCCATATTTAATGAAAACACTAAAGGATTATGAAATCATCTAATTCATTTAAGTGCTGTAGGAAGTTTCAGAGGAAATAATGCACAGCCATACCCTACATGCCACAGCAGAGATGGCCTAAAAATAGGCAGGGGGAGAAATGGTTTGCCCCTTCTTGGGATGAAAGGTATAAATTCTATGATGGTTCATAAGTGATGTTTGTTCCAGACCCAAATTATGTGTGCTATTTTCACAGACAACACCCTAATCTTGACCCCAGATGCCTTTTTCCAGCTCAGAATCAGCCTCAAGAAAATGGAAGGAAGAAACACATAGGCCGGTCAGAGACACACAGGTGCTTTCTCTTCTGGCTGACTTTGGGCAACTACATCAAGGCAAAGACAGAGGAACCAAGGATTATAGGGACCAGGGCCCAAAGCAGCTATGGGTCTCTGTGAGCCACAAGGAATAAGCAGATGGAAGTCGATCTATCGGGCACTGGGAGGGGGTGCCTGAGTGTCCCTGTCTGTCTCATGTCCTAAGAAAACCGCCTCCAGCCGCTGCCATCCAATGCACCTCATATCTCATTTAATATCTATTCATGTTGAACAATTAAAAAGAGATTCCAAGTTAACTGCTGTTTATTGAGTGCTTGCTCTGTGGCAGGCACTACTGTAGCAAATCCCTGGGACCTTATCTTATGTAATTCTCACAGTAGCCCTCGGTGATGGTCATCGGCATACCCACAGTGTCAAGATGAGGAAACCAAGGCCCACAGAGGTTAACTATTTTGTACCAAATGGCGCAGCTATAAACTCTAGGAACCTCAAGACTATCCCGGTCTGCTGGTTTTTGCGAACCATCCCTACCTTTTCTAATGAAATGCATCAGACTGAAACCACCATTGGAAGAGTTAGGGTTCCACATAAGGAAGAATTTCCCAAGAGCCAATGATATGAAACATTAGAACATAAGGAAGGGTCCTGTGGAATCTCATCAGAAAGACTCTGAGATGATCTATCTTGCTCGTCCATGGTGGACATCAACCTTTGAGTTGAACGAAGCTTTCTAGAAGTGAGTATTTCAAAATCCTTAACATCCTGAACCCATTTAGCAAGTTATGACCAGATTAACAATTTGGGGGCTCTCATTAGCCATCAGACCTAAGCAAAAACGCCCCCAAATATTCAGTGGGCAGTTGCACTGGACCCATCCTGTCTGGATCCGGCTGCTACACAAGAGAAGTTTAAGAGGGCTGAACTGCGGAACCCTGCCCAGCTATTACACTTCACACTTGCTTTCTCTCTCTGTCTCTGATGTTAATGGCTCCCTTTTCACCTTTTAACCACGTGTCTGTAGCCTCTGCTTGTTAATGGCTTTTGGGCATCCTGTGGCACAGTGTATCCCTATGCGGTCCCACGGAGACTCCTGCCAGCCTTTCTCCTTGGTAAGCGGTTGCTTACAACTTGTAAATCAGCACATTAGCCACAGTGAAATGTCTGCCGAAGAACTTTCCGAACAGCCTGCGAGCATGGGTTACAATGAGGGACGGTGGCAGGATGCTTCCAGGGCAGAGGCAGAATCGGCTTGTGGCCCAGAGTCGAGTCCAATCCCAAGCAACATTTGAAGAGGCCATCCTTCAAGGCGAGGCCACTCAGCACTTGGAGCATGGGGAGAAGGCACATCTATCCAGAAGAAATCAGGGAGAAAATAAAGAGATTGCTGCTAGGCATTTTCCTTCAGGACTCCTGGCTGGGTACCTACTCTTTAACGCTGAAGCCTCAAATACCAGTTTGTTTGGAAAGCTTTCTGCTCTACTTTTGAAATTTTGCCCAGAGCGTTTTGTTTTGTTGTTTTGTTTCGTTTTGAGAATAGATTGCTGCACCTTCACAGAACACCAAGCCTCACACCTCCTTGCCCTGTGGGTATAGGAAGGAGGTGAGGAAATCCTGAACTCCTCATGCCATCCTGGAAAGCGCAGACTGGTTGTGCACAGGCTTCAGTTATTGCAAGATGACTTTCCCAGGCTTTGGGGCCTGGGCCCTAGCATTAACTGGCCCCACCATTAGAGACATTCAGAATTGGACTGGGCTGCCTTGAGGGGAGGGGGGGGATGAACTTCTCACCACTGGGAAGGTATTGTGGAGACAGTGTGACTTCCCGGCAGATTTTTGAGAGAGGGAATTTCTGTATTGGGTGAGCAGCCCAATGCCCCAGATGTTTCCTGAGAGTACCATTACTCCTGTGGGCAATGGGAAGGTGGTGCGGGTGCCGCAGGCCGCTTGCTCGCGGTCATTTGACTGGTTTGTACTAAGGTTCCACGGTTAGAAGAAAGACTTAAACACCACCGTCTAGGACTGGAGGGGATGAAATTTCCATATGTTGCAGTCCTCAGCGCTGCAGTGTGATTATTGCTCCTCCCACGCACTACCATATAGTCATTGGGGGAAAATCAAAATAACATGGCCCTGCAGAGGAAAGGGTCTGTCCAAAGATGGACAAAAATCTCCTCTCTTTGACAATTAAAGAAAACTCCTGTCTAGTAGGTTTTTTTTTAACAAAGCAAATAGCCTGCTTCATAGCACCAACTTCCATTTGTAGAGACATCAAGTTATTCTCACTCGGGTTGGCAAAATTCAAGAGTCTGCCCACGAAGCCCCTGCTTGCCAGCAGCAGGGGGCACAACACATGCATTTCTATCAATGTGTATCTCAATATATTTAACAGATACTCGATAAACACTATGGAGTAAATGACATGGATTTCTCTTTCAGTAATAGATTTGACACACCAGATTCCTTTTTAACTGTTCAGAAGGGCGGGTCACAAGACACGCCGCATGGAAAGGACCCCAGCCCAGGTGACAGCTTAGGCAGTTCTGCAGATATTACTCTGAAAGTTCGGGTCCCCGGCACCTGGGGGGCTCAGTCGGTTAAGCGTCCAATTTCAGCTGAGGGCATGATCTCATGGTTTGTGAGTTGGAGCCCTGCATCAGGTTCCATGCTGACAGCTCAGAGCCTGGAACCTGCTTCGGATTTTGTGTCTCCCTCTCTGTCTTCCCCTCCCCCGTTTGTGTGCTCTCTCTCTCTCTCTCTCTCTCAAAAATAAACATTAAAAGTTCAGGTCTGTACTGTATTTTATTTGAACTGTCATTGAAACTGGGATTTTTAAAAATTTTTAAATTTATTTTTGAGAGAAAGACAGAGTGTGAGTGGGGGAGGGGCAGAGAGAGAGAGGGAGACATAGAATCCGAAGCAGGCTCCAGGCTCTGAACTGTCAGCACAGAGCCTGACGTGGGGCTCAAACTCACAAACCATGAGATCGTGACCTGAGACGAAGTCAGATGCTCAACTGACTGAGCCACCCAGGCGCCCCTAAATCAGTATGTTTTTGAGAATGAAAGGATTAATAATTACCCTGGGATGTCACGTGTAAACTGGCATTGTCCCCTGCAAAGTGGATAGTCAGTCATCTTTCTCAGAACTCACTTAACCTGTGACTGTCACACATCAATCATAAGAAAGTAAATGGTGCAAGCCAAAAACAATGTTGGAGGTCATTTGTCTTCAAGTCTCTTACTTTATAGAAGAGGGCACTTGGGCCAGAGAGCTTAAAAGACTTTGCCCAAGGCCAGAGTTTGGCGGTGGCACACTCGGGCTAGAAGCCAGGTCTGTCTGTCCCCCATTCAGGGCACACATGCTGCTTATCGTGTGTTCCTCTAAGTGCAACGCAGAACACTCACTTAAGACCTGCCCAGCAAAGGAAAGTCACCAAAGTTCTTACTTGTGTCACACCAAACAGAACATGAGTGCTCATAAGAGTGCGTGCCATCAACTTCCTAGGTGATTTTAGATAAAATACCTAATCCTTCTGCATCCTGCTTCTTGACTTGGAAAATCAGGAGAAATAACTGGCCACTATCTATCACCGCATGTAGTTAGGAGGAATAAGAGGTAAATATAAATAAAAAAGCACATGGAATCCTTGGGGGTAAGGGGATATTATACACATCCACGTAGAGCAGTAGGTATTCTCATACTGTAAAACTATACCCAATATCCTGATGGACGAGCCACTTAATAGTACTCTTGTTTCTGGAATGTGATCAAGTGATCTCAAATACCTAACTTGTGAAGCAAGAGCAATTTATTGAAGGGAAGGATGTGAGGGGAAACAGGGGGAGGGGGACAAACACAGAATAGTGAAAAGACTTATTCAATGCAATTTTGATTTCCCTAAATGAACACCAGAAGATTGCAGAAGAAATAGACAACATAGTTCATTTTGAAAAATTTGCAGAAAAATTTAACATAGCCTTTTTATCCCCCCAAATTCCACTGTGACCATTTTACCCAAATGGAAGAACTCAATGAACTAAAATATCCCTGAGATGCTATTCGTATTGATGAAAAATATTGGGCAATGGCTTTGGCTTAACGCACTTGTCTTCCACATGCCAACCTGGCAATCAGCCGCTGTGGTCCCAGAGTGATGGAGCATTATGTAAATGCCGGTGGAATTTGCTTCTCAAAGTATGGATTGCTCTGTGCCTTCCAAATCAATTTCCTCCAGTGAGGACAAGTCCTCTGTAAACTTTCCAGGTATTGCTGTGTGTGAAATGTGTACAGCTTTCAGAATAAGACTTCCATCTGGAGCGTCTCCTGGCTCCTGGCATCCCAAAGTAGGGGGTTTAAGCAAAGTGACACATCCCAAGAAAGCTAAGTGTTGGGTGCATAAAGAGCAGATTGGTGTATGGGCTTCAGGTGCTCAATGTCAGCGCCATTTTATGGGCATCTCCTCTGAACATATGGTGGTGAGTGTGTGTGAGAAGGTGACAGGGAACATGGCGGTGGGGGGGGGGGTTGTCATACGCAGGCAGCTCATTCTCATTTTGTCAAGGACAAAAACTGATGATGAATTACGAAATTGCAATTTTATACCCAAACTGGAGCCGATGGGTTGCTGTTTGTGGCTGCTTTTCTTTAAGGAAGACAGCAATCCGTTTAAAGCATGTCCTCCTTACTGAAACCCAAAAATTGAAAATGCGAGGGCAACATCTCTTGGGCTACTTATGACTTACAATAAAATCATATCGTGTGGCAAATAATGCTGTGGATTTCCTTGAACCCGGAAGTCTGACTCCACAGGTGAGAGGTTTATGGCAACCGAAAGCAAGAGGACTTTCCATTGCTAGTTCCTTAAAAATTACCAAGAGCAATGGGGCCTCTGGGTGGCTCAGTTGGTTAAGTGTCCAACTTCGGCTCAGGTCATGATCTTGCACTTTGTGGGTTTGAGGCCTACGTCGGGCTCTGTGCTGACAGCCCGGAGCCTGGAGCCTGCTATGGATTCTGTGTCTCCCTGTCTCTCTGCACCTCCCCTGCTTGCACTCTCTCTTTTCTCTCTCTGAAAAATAAATAAACATAAAAAAAAAAAATACCAAGAGGGAAGCTGTTTTCAAGCTTGTGGAAAGGAAAGTCTTGTCTTTCTTCTAATTTGAGGCTTTTCATGCAGGGGGTAGGGGTTTGGACAATAAGAATATGAAAATAAAAGTGTGCCTTGGGACCAGCATTCTCAGCTGATCAGGGTTAGAACTGTCAGTAAAGAAGGAAATGTGGTCAAATTAAGAAAATGGATTTTAAGAAAGGGGAATTCAACAGGCTTAAGGGATTCATTGAAAAGCCTCCACAGAAAGGAGATCAAGGGTCAGCTAGGGGCCTGGAGATGACCAGGTGTTCTTGCATGAAAACAATTCCCCAAAGTCCTTGCATTGTTGTCATTCACAAAAAAAAAAAAAAAAAAAAAAAAAAAAAGATGTAGAAGGTGGAAGGCAGTCCATTGAGTAAACAGGACTTTCAAGGGATGGAGATGCACACTGAAGGGGCCAAGAAATTGTAAAACAGACTTGTTCCCGGGGAGGACGACAAAGAAATCAGAAAAACGTGTTCAAGGAAGTCAGGAAATCTGAAGCAGGAGATGAGATATAAATTTTCAGGGGGCACAAGAGGAGAGTAAAGGGAAATGCTGTCCCTTTATTAGCTGGAAGAGAAAAGGAAGAGGTAACCATTGCCCCTCTCAAAAATGTTGGATCTGGAAGTCTCATTGAGCCTGTGAGGTAACCTGAGAATAAGAACTAAGAATGGGCTTTCCTTAGAAGTTTTACACTTTTCTAAGTATCCTGTGTCATCTTATTTGAGCCACCTTACAAGCCAAGGGCAAGATATGGAAGGGGAGTGACCAGATGGAGAAAAGGCATGGGCAGGTGGGATGCCAACATTCCCTTCAGTTCATCAGTGCAATTTGACTTGTGTGATCTGAGGACTTGTGACCCAGGCCACCAAGAGAACTGCCCAGGGCCCTGCCAGGTAGGAAGAAGGACAAACCATGGTGAGCTGGTGAAGTAAGCCATCTTTAAGCTCAATCAGAAAACTCCTGACAAGCCAAAAATAATGCTAAATTACCTTGCAAGCACTGAGAAGTAAACAGGGAATGGAGGAACATTCCTTACTCGTGCATTCATTCATTTATTCATTCATTCAACAAATATTTTATGAGCGCCCTACTGTGTGCCAGACGCTGTTCTGAACATGATGACAACAACATAGTGTCATGAAAGGAAGCTTTCTGTAGAACCAATCGAATTAACCTTCATATGATAGCCTTGATATTCGCATTGGAACTCATCCTTGCGATTGGTCTTGACTTTGCAAATTTTCCAATAGTGCCTCATATATCATAGCTCTCCATAAATGGAGGGAGACTGTGTGGGCTCCTGCCCAGAGAATGTCCGCACATAATGAATGCATCAACCCACACGATGAAAAGGATCAGGCCTTACATCTCATTTGCTCCTCTAACAACTCTGTTCAATAGTCAGGACAGGAGTTTAAATAAGGAGACGGGATTCAGAGAGGTCAGATACTGTGCCCATGAGCCTGCAGCTGGGGTGTAATGAAGCTGGACTTGGTACCAAGTCATGCTGTGTTATGAAGTTCTTCCAGGATGGATTTTTATTGCTGTTTCATAGGATGAAGAAGACAAACACACTAATGTACAGACCACAAAAGGCCAAATGTGAGGGTATCAGAGCCTCTGGGATTAGAGCCACTAAATCAAACACAGAATGCCCAGTAAAATTTGAATTTCAAATATGTCCCAAATATTGTCCTTTTTTGTTTTGTTTTGTGTTTTGTGGCTAAATTTGGCAACCCTTCCTGGGATCCACTGCTACACCACACACCATGTTCCTGGGGCCCTTGCCACACACTTCTTTTGGAGCAAGTATCAATCTCTCCTGAGACGGAAGGGGCTGTTTCCTTCCATTACACCTTGGGCTTGCTGCCCTCTTTAAAGGAGGGTTTTAGTCTGCTGCTGAAACAGACAAGCAGAGAAACTGGACGAGCAGAGAAACTGGAATCCTAATAAGACTAACAGCGACAGCTGCCACGTGCGGAACTCTGACTTGTGCTTCGATCCGCAGGATAGCGCTAAGGGTTACCTATCATTTTCGCCCTTTTATGCTCCAGTATTGAATTGATAAACTGAGGCCCACACAGATGAAGGGTGAGGGGCTGAGATTTAAACTCGTACAGATGACACTGTCTGTGTTCTTCTCATTATGCTCCCCAATGAAATAACATGCATTTTCCAGAAATTGGACCTGAGCTGCTTGTACAGTATTTCCTAACAACTTCCCGCCATGAGACTCCCACAACAGGCAAGGCTACCTCGTAGTAGGAGGACATGTGAAGAGCCCCAGGAGGGCTGTTAAGATTTGACAAGCAATGGAAAGGTGTCAAAATGACAAATGCTGTCTTGTCCCAGGAACCAGAATTTCCCTTTGGGGAGCAATCTAATGAAATAAAACTTCCACCTTGCTGGGCGGCGTCGCAACTGTTAACATCTCCCCAGGGAGATCTACTCTCCCACACTCCGTGGGGATACTGTCCTCCCCAGGGGGTTCTTGGTTCAGGACCTCACTCTTCTGCCCAGCTGCCTTTCCATCCATTCTCATCAGTGCCCCAGGAATCACAATGAAACACTTGGCCTGACCCATGGACGTTTGGTGAGGGAGCAAACCAACATGGTTTTCTCGAGTGCGTGTGTTAGTGGGGAGAGAAGGGAGAGGTATAGAGGTTTCGGGTCCTTTTTCATTATCTGTTGCATATGATAACACAAAGCAAAGGGTTATGTGCTTTTGATTCTCTGACTGTACATTCTGGACTATCCATCCTGCTGCTTGAAGTATCCCCTCTAGAGACAAGCCACTTGCATTGCACCTCTAGCATTCATGAAATGGAGTGAAAAAGGGGGTATATTCAAAGTCAGACTCATCACAGGCCAATCCTCCCTTCCCTGCCCACAAGTCTGTCCATCGTTCTCTCTAAAAGGCTTTCTATGATCCATACAAATTCAATTTGCAACTCACAATAGAATGCCCGCATAGAACCAATGGATAGGCTGGGATAAAAATTAAATATATGGATCACCTTCAAGTGGGGAACTTTGGTTGACAACGTTTCTCTCTTAGCCAAGGGTTGAAGGCCAAGACCAAATATTTCAAAGGTGTTCTGATCATACCTGAAAACAGTAGGTGTGTCCTAGAAGAATGAGGCAAACTCATCAGCAGCCCAGAGACGAGAATGAAATCGGGACACTGAGCCAAATATATAGATATGGAGACATGCCATCTGAAAAGGAAACAATGACAAAAATGCACCTGTGTGCTATTCCACCTAGGTGGACTCCACACATAAATTTTTATTCGAAAATATATCATTGTTCTGTATTGGGCTAGACTTTCAGTTGGGTAAATCTCACATTATCAAGAGTTGGCTCCGCATGGAGTTTTGTAGGCACGATCTCATTTAATCCTCAGAGCACCCAGAATTTGCTCTTCCCTCTGCCTGACACTTTCCCCCAGAAAACAACACGGTACATGGTGGTCCCTCCGCTTCGTGCAGGTCTCGGCCCAGGCAGCACCTGTTCAGAAAGGTCTTCCTTCCTGGGCCACCTGCGTGAACCAGCACCTCCTTTACCCTCCACCTCCTTACCCTGCTTTATTTCTCTTCTTGGCACTCATTTTATATGTGTCTTTGTCTCCCCAGCATTCACATGGGCAAGATCAGACTGAAAGCAGCATCAAGGATGACTCTGAGAGGAAAACAGCTCAACTCAAAAAGGAGGCATTCAGTTCGGTGCGTATACGTGTGTGTAAGGAGAAAACTGGGCCCTTCGCCATTTGCGTCCGTGTTAGTGCTGGTTTATGGAGCTATACTCAGGAAGCTGGTTTTGTCTGTTTTCTTGCACATGGAGAATAGTTCGCGATGTACAAGCAACACCACATTCTCCCTGGAACCTTACAATACTTTCCTCTTGCAGGTAGGCCAGCGTTGTCTGTTTTACAGATGACGAAGCCGAGGTGGGGTAGCCTGGAGGGCTTGTGAAGTGTTCTGACGTTAGGGAGAGGAGGAAGAGGGCCCAAGGGAACCACTCTGGTGCCTCACACGCGGGGAGCAGCTCTACGGTGAGGAAGGTGTGTTCCTAGGCTGGTAGCAGACCAGTGAAGACAAGAGGCAACTGGCCCAGCACACCTCTTCTCACTGCACCCCAAGGGGCAGACATGTGGGCACCGGAGGCAGTGAGAGGAATTGGACTCGCAGCCCCACAGCGTTGTTGCCGTGTGGCCCTGGGCTTGTTCTGTCACTTTGTCCCTGCGAGCCTCAGTCTACTCACCTGTAAATGGGACTGGTGATGTCTGTCTTGCAGGGGTTGTTGTGAAGATCAGAAATAAGCGATATGGCATGCCTCACATGCTGCCTGGCCTGGCGCCCAGCAAAAAATGTCACAAATCCAGAACTTGCTACTAATCATCACGAATGCAAGGTAAAATCTTGCTGGCTGAGTTTTCAGATAAGAGGTATTTTAAACGTGTAGTTTCAGTGTTCTTTGATTTTTTTTATTTTTAATTTTTTTTAATGTTTATTCATTTTTTAGAGAGAGAGAGAGAGACAGAGCATGAGCGGGAGAGGGGCAGAGAGAGAGGGAGACACAGAGTCCAAGGCAGGCTCCAGGCTCCAAGCTGTCAGCACAGAGCCCGACGTGGGGCTCAAACCCACAAACCGGGAGATTAAGACCTGAGCCAAACTCGGTTGCTCAACCGACGGAGCCACCCAGGTGCCCCACAGCGTTCTTTGATTCTTAAACTGGGAGCTACGTCCACTACTTTGTGAGCTTCCCTGCAGGGTCCTGCCTTATTTGTCACTGCTCCAGAGCCAGCATTGAGCATGGCTGAGCTTGCCACGGGGTCCGTGCTACAGAAACACCATAATAAATACGATGCTTTTCTTTGAAGGGTTGCAGCGTATGCAGGTAGTGCGAAGTGATGGAAGGATTATCTAGAGGTGGGCAGAAAGTGGTATTATGGGACGTGGATGTGTGTTTCGTCACGTGCATAGCATAGTAGGTTTGAGAGTTGTACATGTGTGTGATCGTGTGTTCCTACACAGCTCATCTCAACTGGAGGCAGTTTTCTGCTTTGCCTAGTGTTTCTCGTGGACAAAATGCTATGCTCAAATTGTTCCCCGGTATTTCAATTGCATCGGAAGAAATTTGTGCTTTCAAAACAAGTGCCACGGCAGAACTGACTGTAGCATTCAAACAGGCTGTGACCCAAATGCTTGCCCGGATCTTTTTATACAAGGACATGTCCCCCATTACGTCCACACTGTCATGGAATAGATGTTTTTCCTATTTCACCGGGATTTTGACATTGCCTTCAAAGTCCTTCCAAAAGACACGAGAAAGGATAGTTTGCTCATAGTCTACCTCTTTGAGAACCACTACTTTGTGTCCTCATTAAACTCCGCTTGATTTTCTCTACACCATCCTGGCCTTCTTTAAGGTCCACGATTTGCCTTTGCCATCTGGCCTCACCTTCTGCCAAAAAGAACTAGCTATGAATGTGAAAAATGAAAGACAAAAATTCCATATCGTCTGGAAGTTGGCCATTTCTCTTTCATAGCTCTCCTCTGCACTGTACTTAGGGTGCTCTGTTGGACGCATCTCTGCCTCCCCCCAGATAGCCCTCAGGCCAGGTGCCCTTGGGCAGAGGACGCAGCCCAGCTAGGTTTCCTGGCCACCCTGACTCTCCCTTGGGCTGAGCTGGTCACAAGTGCTCTGGTTCCACAGTATCGGGTGCTGGACCTGGGGACTCCAGCTGAGGCCCAGAGCGGTTAAATGCCTTGCTAGCGATCACATGCTAGCAAGTGACAGGGCTACTTTTGCAAACTAGAGAACCAAGCAGGGAGGAGGAGGCCGCTGGCTCTGAGCTGCACCCCTGGAAGTGAACTGAGGGGTCTAACAGCATTGTTTACCCTCTCAAACCCCACTCGTTTTATAGCAGAGCAGCGACGTACACGTGAGAGTAGAGTCCATGCCACAACAAAATCTACACAGAGCTTAAAACGCCAGGGCCTTTTCCTGAGTGAGGAAAGCATCGATTCTGTGTGAAAGCAACAAGGACCATTGCCAAAGGTGCGTAACGTGGAACCAAAACTACCTGGTTTCACTCGCCTGTTTTCAAAAGGAGGCAGAATATGACGGGGATTTGCTTCCACTCTCCAGCCCCCTTCAGTCCCAGGGAGCAGTCCCTTGGAGCTCGGTGCAGACTTGGAGCCAAGTGGGGGCCCTGATCTTGTCAGGCCTCTTCACAAGTGGGGCCATTGATACAGGTGGATCAAGTTAAGGACCTGAGGATTACTCTGCTGTTTTCTCTCAGCTGCAAATGGTGCCCGGATGAATGGCAGCCAGGTCAAGGAGCCGGGAGTCTGGGGCGGAAACGCACAGGGAGGGGGCACGTTCTTCAGCCTTCCACCAAAGTTATCTTTTTCCTTTAAGAGGAGAGAAATTGTATAACAAAACAGGAGAGAATGAGGTGGGGGAGGGAGAAGGAATATGATGGGGGTGGGGAGGAAGCCAGGAAGAGAAAGAAGAAGAAATGTCTTTTTCTAATGCATGAAGTTGAGAGAACATGAATTGGATAGTAAATATGTTAGTGTCTACCCGAAAGGCGGTTATCTTTTTAGTCTCAGGGAAAACAAAGATAGGTTTGGAATGGAAAACCCCATTGACCCTTACTTAGCCACCAATCCTATCCATCACAGCCCACGCTCCCCTCCTGTCCATGATTACTCCTCACACAAGCAGGCCAAGAGCATCTGGATGTCTCGAGGGCCATGCACAGAGCAGGGTCGCCTGGGAATGGCTGCAGCCCGCAGGTTCTTCCTTCCTTGGAGCAAAGCAAGGCGTGCTGAGGGAAGAGTGGATAGGGTTACAAGCGGGAGCCGAAGATGCCAATGTTGGCTTGAGCTCTGAGCTGTGCAGTTGTCCTCTGGGGTCGATTCCATGGCACATCTACTCTGGAAATCGCTCCCAGTGAAGGGGTGAAGTGGGGCGAGGGAAAGCCCGGGGAGTGCAGGTGGCAGCTGGTTAGCACAGTCGGACACAGTCTCTGCAGCATTCCCAGGAAAACACCCACAGACACCGGAGAGGGTAGAAAATGCCCCTCAACACCAACAAGCAAGAGAGACAGGTGTTCATTTCAGGATGTTTCTACAGAATCAAGAAAAACTCATACAGATTTAACCTAATGAAACAGACTATTTAAAAAGAAAATGATACATTATGTCTTTTCCTAGTGTCTGTTCCTAACTCAGAAAAGACAGGTCTGAACCAACCACCAAATTCCAGCGCATCCTTTCCCCTTCATCTGAGGATCTGACAGTCACCAGAGTCCACGTCCCTGGTGGCCCTGCCTTCCCCTCCCCACCACAATTCTACAGGTACAGCAGCCCCGCTGTTCAATGAAGGAGCAGAGAAGCAAAAGGGATCTTCCCATAATGCAAATCATGCGTGATACCTCTCATGTTGTCCCCAGCAGTGTTTCCTAGACCTCCCCCTTTTATTTTTTTTAAACTTTTTTTTTAATGTTCATTATTTTTGAGAGAGAGAGAGAGAGAGAGCACGCACAAGTGGGGGAGGGGCAGGGAGAGAGAGGGAGACCCAGAATCCGAAGCAGGTCCAGGCTCTGAACTGTCAGCACAGAGCCCCACGAGGGGCTGGAACTCACTAACCATGAGATCATGACCTGAGCCGAAGTTGGAGCCACCCAGGTGCCCCGTAAACTGTACCCTTTCAAAGGCAGGAAACTTCCCACTTGAAATGACTGAATGAGCCTGCATGAATATCATGAGCAAATGCATGATTTCCACTTGGACCCCCATAGTGGACTTCTATAGTGGATTCCCATTATTACTTTCAGGAATTACTAACGGAACAAGATCTGCAAATAGGAGATCCGAGCTTAGACGAGTAAGTCCACTTCCTCTATTTGACCCCATAATTTTCGCTGTATTCATCTTCTGTCCCTCATACAGGATAACAAAACTATCTCTTTTTCTGTATTTATTAAATGCCAGGGGTTTCAAAGACATTCTCTCTCATCCAAATTTCAAAACAAACATAAAAAGGCAAGTATTATTGCCACTTTAAAGGCACGGACACTGAGGTCAATGGTGCCCCCATGCCTCAAATCCCGTCCACTCTGACAACCCACTCTGCCTTCACCACCTCTGAGAGTGTAAGTCCCAAATCTCTGTTTCTTACTCCCTCGCCCCTTTGTGCGTTGTCTTTCTCCGTTTGGAGCCCCATTCCCCCTAGAGAGCCAAACATCACTCTTTCCTCATTTAGTGCTGCATTCTTGGGGGAGCCTTCCCAGACCCCTTCTCCCCAACTACTTCCTTCGTCTTCACAGCCCTTTATCTCCCCGCTAGTTTTGAACACCGTGACTGTAATGGTTTGTTTTAGCTCCTTCCGCTCCATGGTGTGTTCAGATCCGCACCCAGGATTTTTGCAGTTGTGGGTCGATAAAAACTCACTTGAAGTGGCCTTGTAAAGCACTACAAGAAAATGAGGGGCAGGGGCTTCTTTTAAGGCGCTGAGTTTGGGCTGACTTGTTTTACAGCAACAGACAACCAGAACAATGCCTGCCTCAGAGGACAGTTGTGAAGATCTAATGCTCAGAGATGGGCTGAACATAGTAACAGCTCAGTTAATATGGTGAATTAATTTATAACTATTCGTATCTTTCTAACATCGCTGTTTTCTTGGTAATATCTAACTGGAGAAGGGGTAATTGCCTATGTTTTTAGAAGTGTGCCATTTTGAATGTAGGTCACCAATCAATCAAATTAAAACAGAGGAGCTTCCTACCATCTCTAACCTCTCTCTGGAAACTTGACAGGAAGCCTCTTAATGTCTGTTATTTGGAATCAGATGAAAGTGCTCACAATGCAATCTATGTGTGTAATGCCAGCAAAATCTGAGTTTCTGATGAAGAGTCATCATCACTTGGCCATTTCGGTCCTCAAAAAAAAATTGTTTTTAAGTATAAAGAGGAGATACAGAGCCAGAACTTAAACAGAAGGGACTATCAACACCATCATATTTTAAAAATGTGTCTGAGGTCAGATATTCTGTGTTCTTTCTATTAGCTCTTTCCACACCATCCAGTCCTCCAGGATGGTAAACTCCACTCTGTGCAGGTCACAGATTGATTCAGCGGAGACACTTCAATCAAAGTCACAATCCATTGGTCAACCAAAGAAAAGCTGTGATTCTCTGTCTCATTAGTCAAATTACTTCCCCTCTCCCATACTCTTAATTGGAAATTAAATGCAGCTTTTTAAGACATTGACACAAAGTTTAGAAGTGATTAATTCCTGGCTGTATTTGCAGACCTGCACACATAAATTTAAACACACAATGAATACTGCTTAAATTGAAAAAGGCTCAATTTAATTTAACACATTTATTGAATACCCAATACGTGTTAGGTGCCGGTAATAGGGTGACAAAACATGGGCCATGAAAGTATCCCAGTTGTCCAATAAACTACATCGAAAATCTATTTAAAATTCAAAGCAACAATTTATGCTGGGTCCCAGTGCTTATGTAACTTGGGAGAAGGTTATTACGAGGGCTTTTACATTTTTCAATATTTTTAAGTATTGCAATAAATACATGTTAAATGAAGGACTGAAAGTTGTCATTCATGTTTGTTAGTTGACTGAAGTTGATTATAGCATAGATTGTGTCTCTGTTGACACATCCTTTAACAAGGCCATCGAAGTTTAACTTATGATCGTCATCTGATTTGTGGATAGTTAGTACTTCAAAATTGTGTTTGCTGATAAAACTTTGTCCCGGGACTCATTGATGGATTCTTTTTAACACCCTTTCATTTTGCTAAGAGCCCTGAATAAAGCAGCTAAGTAACTCAATCGTGAGTTTGAGAGCAGAAATATCAACACTTCCATAAGCTTTTAGCTTCTTGGTCGTGATGGACACACGGTGTCATTGGCCATTTTGGTCGTTCTATAAATAGACCCCCCTGTAAACAGAAATATATGCATGCTTCAAAGCTGCCACATAAAATAGAAATCATCTAAACTTAGCGAGTTGTTAAAACCAATGTAATAGGCTTTTTAAAATATAAGAGTGAGACATGTGCCTGGAAGTCCTGGGCTTCAAGACTTTCTGTTCTCTGCTGACAACTGAGGGGTGCTTGAAGCTCCTTTGGCCCCAGAAGCTGCCATGTGATCCATGTGTGGCTCGTGCAGGAGGATGTTTCCACACACTCTCTTCCGTGTCATCACATAGGCCCACGCTTCTGGATCAAGAGGTGCACACCACAAGGGGTGAAGTTAGCCTGTCTCCCCGTTTCTCCCTATTTGAAGGCGAAGGATTAAAAAAAAAAAAAAAACAACCTACCGAAGAAGAATGTTCTCTCTCCCTTTTTGGCAGAGCAGTTGCTCTCCAGCCAGCATCTTGAGAGTCTCGGACTCTAAGTGAATGGATCAAAAGCAAAAACGATTAAACTTCTCTGACAGGTGTTGGTATTGCCTGTGGCTTCCTAAATCTGAATCTGTCTCCCTTCCCCTTCTCATACCTCAGCATCCTTCCAGATTTCCTCAGGCTTCTCGGCTCCTTGGTGGTCTATTTTGACATCTGCTCACCCTTATCTTGAATCATTTTAGCTGATCGACATTTCCCTGGAAAAGTTGTCTAACAGATCTTTTTAAACTCCTTTAACAACTACCAAGTACTTAGGAAATTATCTTGGTGGGCCGGGAGAGTGACAGGCCCAAGACTTCCGGAAAGAGGATCACCATGGATGCATGTTCCCACACTTGACTATCTCCTGCATCAAATGGTACACGATCTTTAAACCTTTTATTTTGGCTACAAGGGGTACAGCACATAGGAGGATAGGCTCTGCTGTCCGAGAGACCTGTGTTTGAACCCATTTCCGGACCTCCGTAGTAGTGCAGCTTTTGAAAAGTCACAACTTCCTCATCTGAGAAATAGAGATAATACCGTGAACTTCTCAGGGTTGGAAAGGAGATAGAGTCCACGCTTGTGCCCTACCCGGCACCGGGCACAAGGCTGGTGGATCAGGTGCTCCATGAGCATTAAGTCCCTTCCCCCAGCTACTTCCTCCTGGGAACGGGAGGTGAGCAGAGAGTGTCAGAAATGGCCTGACACACTCAATCATGCACCTGTCAGTGCAGCTCCATGGCTCTATCTCTAAGGGACTCTTTCCCAATGTTTCCTTTCATCTTCCTCCATTTCTCCTCCTGCCACACAGCACACTGTCAGAGTGTCTTCACCCCCACACCTCAGCCCAGACGCGAACACACATCCACAACCCTGACCTCTTCCCACAGATGTCCCTACACGGGACCTTATCGAAGGAGAAAGCCAAACCAACCAATTAAGACCTCCCCTAATGCCGGCCGGAGAAGAAAAAGGTAAAACAAACATCAAGCCTCCACAGCAAATGGAAAGACTCAGTCTATGCTCGAAGATGCTAATCTAAATCAAGAAATAATCCAGCATAAGAAGGTAGAAAGGACCTTTTAATTCAGAAAAGCATTTAGAATTCTGGGAGAGTGATTTTTTTTAAAGAAATATCAGAAGCAAGAGATACTTTCCATTCTGTTAGATATGAAAAATGATGCAGACTAAAGACACAGAAAAATAAAGAACAACTTTTTTCCTCTAGAAAAAGTCATAGTAGAGCAACTGATTGTGTCTTTTCATCTTGATGCCCTTTATAAAAATTCACATCTTGAAACTGAGGTGAGCCAATTCCAGAAAATAGAAAAACCTAATTTGATGTCCTTCCAGAAAAGTAGAAATTAAGTTCTGGGGTAATGATAGCAGTAAACGTTTGTTGAATGCTTATAATGTTGGGATGCATAGGATCCTGTTCTAAGCGTTTTATGTGCATCATTTTATTACACTCTCACTAACCATATGAAGATGGTTAGTATTAGCCCAATATTACAGATGAGGAAACGGAGGCACGGAGGGGCTGAATAACTTGCTCATGGGCACGTGAGTTGTAAATAATGGAGCTAGGATTTGAAGTGAGGAGTTGGGCTCCAGAACCCACACTGAGCCAGGCTGCCATGCACAGAGACGGGGAATGCCCTCTATGCCCTCCAGAGCACCCAGTCCTTACCTCGGAGCTGGCAGTTCCCAGGGAGACAGTGTTTCTAGGCCACGCTGTAACACAACTTAAAGAAGCAAGTGTTGATGGCATCATTGGAGAGCCAGTGAGGTGAAGACATTCTTCTTTCTGCTGGGACCCACTTGTCTAGAGAAGGAAGAAAAAATGTCAAGACTTGGAGATGTCTGAATGCTTGCTTTTTGCATAGAATGCTTGTTTGAAAAGTGTGGGGTTTTTTGTTTTTGTTGTTTTAATGTTTACTTATTTTGAGAGAGAGAGAGAGAGAGAAAGACAGAAAGGGAGGGGCAGAAAGAGAAGGAGGGACAGAATCCCAAGCAGGTTCCACATTGTCAGCACAGAGCCGAATGTGGGTCTCAATCCCACAACCTAGAGATCATGGCCTGAGCTAAATCAAGAGTCATATGCTTAATCAACTGAGCCACCCAGGTGCCCAGAAAAGTGGTTTTTTTTTTTTTTTTTTTTTTTTATTGTGGCAGCTCTCTGTGGTCACAAGATCAAGATAACGCTTGGAAAGAAAAGCAGTAAAAGCTCCTGATCCAAAAACACACAGCTGGTTTCTTCATTCCTGTTTAGCTCTACTGAGGGGATCTACTAATAATTGAAAATAATAAATAATAATATAGAACATAATAATTATCTAACATATTGGATCGATAGCATAGTAGAATAATAATTAAAAATAATAATTGATCATTGAAAACCAGCTGAGGAAACATTAGGAGAGACGAGGTAGAAAAAGCATTGTATCAAACAGATAGCTGAATTCTAAAATGCTGTAGGTTAGGGGCACCTGGGTGGCTCAGTTGGTTAAGTGCCCGACTCTCGGTTTCAGCTCAGGTCCTGATCTCACAGTTTGTGAATTCAAACCCTGCACTGGGCTCAGCACTAATGGTGCGGAGTCTGCTTGGGATTCTCTGTCTCTCACTCTCTCTCTCTCTTTCTGTCCCCCTGCCCCTTCCTCTCTATCTTTCTCAAAAATAAATAAACAAGCCAAAACAAACAAACAAATAAATAAAATGTTGTAGGTTAAAAGTCTAAAACCAAATTTAAAAGTCACTTTATTATGGGGGTGCCTGGGTGACTCAGTCAGTTAAGCGTCTGACTCTTGGTTTTGGCTCAGGTCATGATCATGCGGTTTTGTGATCCAAGCCCCGAGTTGGGTTCTGCACTGGCAGCCGGAAGCCTGCTGGGGATTCTCTCTCCCTCTCTCTCTCCCCCTCCCCCACTTGTGCTGTCTCTGTCTCTCTCAAAATAAATACATAAACTTAAAGAAAGAAATTTAAAAGTCACTATATTATGCAGGATTTAACAAATTTCCCAAGCTAGCCAAATAATTTTGGAAATACTAATTCAGTTCAACAATACTTATTGATAACTCCATTGGATTGCTGTGTTTGATGCCTTGAAGATAAAGATAAAGAAGTGACACTTTCTTTCCTCAAGCATTGGTGCAGAGAGCAGTCAACACCCCAAAAATGCAAGGCACGGTGCATTTAGTTATGTGAATATAAAACAAAAGAAAAAGAAAAACACAAAAAAATAAGCAGAACTAAATCAAAAGACGGAATTAGGGGAATAAATTATTTTGTCTGTAGTCAGGAAAAGCTTGCCAGGATCCTGGCTAGATTTTGATGGATGAGTGATTTTCTGCACGGGTAAAATGGTAGGGATTGGGTGGGGGAAGAGTAGTGTGGAGAAACAGAGCAAGGTGAGCAAAGCCTGGTGCAGAAGGAAAACAATTCATGTTCTGGATTTGCTAGAAGGAAGAGTGTGGAAGGGAGATGGTGGTAGGGATATGAGAAAACGTTTGAGGGGGTGACAGTGAGGAGGAGAAGTTGGCTGGGGGTTACTGTACTAGTTCTAATGGAAGATAAGGAACAGTTAGACTAAGCTGGTCTCAGTAGCAATGAAGAGAAAAGAGAGCAGATTTATTGGAGAGACAATTAGGAATTGATAGTGACAGGACTTGGAAGTAACTGTGAGACTGAGGGAGAAAGGGAGACACTTGAAGGCTGCATCAGAGGTCTTGGGTGCAGGTGACTGGAAGGAAGATGGCGGCTGAGACGGTCTGTGGATGACCTTGAGCCTGAGGACCAGGTCTTGCAGAAGAGAGGCCAGGAATAGGTGAGGAGTCCATCTAGAAGGGGCTAGGTTTGATGCAGTGGCTGAGAGCTTACAGCTGTTCTCTGCCATTAAAATACTTCCTGAAAAATGAAAAAAGGGAGTCCACAGTGGTGGCAGACTTTAAGGTGGCTCCCACGACCTCCAACCCGCAGTGTTCGTACCTGTATAATCCCTTCCCTTTGAGCGGGGGCAGGACCTGTGACTTGCTTCCAACCAGTAGAATATGGCAGAGGTGATGGATATCACTCCCATGACTATGTTATTTTATAAAAGACCGTCTTGCTAATGGAGTCTATGGCTGGAGATTCTCCTTGCTGGCCCAATGGAGTAAGTGGCCATGTGGAGGGATCGCAGGCATCCTTGTCTAGGAGTTGAGAATGCCCTCCCTCTGACAGCCAGCAAGAACCCGGGTCCCTCAGTTCTACGGCTGCAACGAAATGAATTCTGCCCCAACAACTTGAATGAACTTAGAAGTGGATTCTTTCCTAGTCAAGCATTCAGATGAAAATATAGCCCAGTCAGTGTCCTGATTGCAGGGTTGTGAGACCCCAAGCAGAAAGCCCAATTCGGCCATGCCCAGCTTCCTTCACAAATTTACGTGTCACCCTTGCACAGGGACCATGCTAATCTTCTGTGTATCGTTCCAATTTTAGTACATGTGCTGCCGAAGCAAGCATAGCCATGCCAGCCTCTTGACCCATGGAAACTGTGAACTAGAATATGTGTGCCGTTTTAATCCACTGACTTGGGGGTAATCTGCTATGGTAGCCATGGGAAACTAATATAGTCACACTGTGGGAAGGACCCAGAGGGGTTTTGAGGACTTGGAGGAAACAAGGGAAAAGGGAAAAAATAGAAGCAGGTCAAGGAGGCCACTGCTGAGCTGACAGAAGAAGGTTGGCTCAGGGCACTGCCCAGTTTGGGGCCCATGGGGAGCCACACACAGGCTCACATTTCAGCTGGTCTACCTCTGGGGACCTTGAGCTTCTCACAAAATGAAGACCATCTCATATTGTCCCTCAAATTTGTGCAGGTGGGGAAGGGGTCCCAAATGCCGACATGCCCTGTGGGGTGGCATGTCTGCCTCCCAGAGGAGATGCTATCCCACGGCAGAGACGAAAACCAGGCCCTGGGGCAGCATAAACCACTCAGCCGGAGGCAGGCCACACCTGCTTCTGTTCTGCATAGCAGACACAGGCCACTGGCTCTCCTCTGCTTCCAGGAAGCCCTCCCTGTTGTCTTACAGAGCTGTGTCGTTCATGGGTCTACAAGGAGAGAAAACTTTTCTATTCCTCCCTTGTCTTTCCCCCTTCTTGTACTCAGAACTCATACTACTTTCAACTATTCAGATATAATTCAGTGCTATTTTAGGTAAAATTTTAAGGGGAACCGAATCATATTTATACCCAGAAATACACCCTCCACACACCCCCACACGCACCGACAGAGAATGCGAATGTGCATTACAGAATAACTGGGTCCTGTCTGTAAGTTCTTGTGTGAAAGATAATCATTACTTAAGGTAATTTGCTTAAAACCCTGCTTTGATTGCCTGTTATTACGTGAAAGCCTGGTAAGGAACCCAAGATTTGCTCAGAAATGTAAAATGCAGAAGGCCCAAATCTTAGTGACTGACAGCCACTAGCAACCCTTACGGAAGCAAAAGAGCTCTGTTTCAGTAGCAATGAAGAGAAAAGCTCCTGAGAGCTTACATAAGAGGTTAAATAAGAGTAAAAGCTCCTGTTTCAGGGGAGGAAATAAGGAGGAACTTATAATACGTATAATATGGCAGGCCCTCTGCCAAGCACCCAGTGCACTTTATCTCATGCAATCCTCACAATGACAACATGATAGAATAAATATTATCATCTGCAGTTGAAGGAGAGAAGGAGAAACTTGGGCTTGGGCAGGTCAGAGTGAGTGCCCAGCTGGACAGCTCCAAACCGAAGCCTCTCTCCACCACACTGGAAGACAGCAGGGCCAACAAGACTCCGACTGTGTTCATTCTTCTCTTTCCCAACTTCAATACACAAATCCTGAAGATAGAGTCAAAACCCCCATGGCCACAAGAAAACTTTCCTTGGTTTTTGAAAGATCAGAGACTGTGCAGCAAGCAGTGTGCACGCACACTGAGAACCAGCTATGCCTGCAGCCCAGCACCTTCAGGAGTACCCACCAATACAGAACCTCCCCCAAAAGACACGGGCCCTGTGCTAGTGGAGATGGAGGCCGAAGTTGGGTCTGTCTCGTTCACCACGGCAAACTCAGTGCTGAGCACAGGCAATGTTTGTTAAACAACTGAATGAGTAAATGGATGGATAGATACATAAATGGATGGATAGATAGACAGACAGGTGGACAGAAGGAAAGGAATTGATTAATGGATGGAATGGATGTAAAAAAAAACCCAACTCGAGAGGGAGACAAACAAGTTTAGCTCATTCACTCATTCATTCATTCTGAGAGAGAGAGAGAAGGCATAAGTGGGGGAAAAGAGAGAGAGAGAGAGAGAGAAAATCCCAAGCAGGCTCTGCACTGTCATTGCAGAGCCTGATATGGGGCTCGAACTCACGAACTGCGAGATCATGACCTGAGCTGACCTCAGATGCTTAACTGACTAAGCCACCCAGGCACCCCAAGGTCAGCTCCTTTTAAATCACACTCTTCCTTTCTGGTCAGAGACCCCTGGGCATCCTAGACTTAAAAAGCAATGTCAGTAAGGAATGGTTTCCCCCGTTATTGTTACCACCTCTAGCCAAGATGAATTTTAAAAGTGAAAGTAGGGGTGCCTGGGTAGCTCAATCAGTTGAGCTTTCGACTCTTGATCTTGGCTCAAGTGATGACCTCGAGGTTTGTGGGATCAGGCCCTGAGTCGCTGTCAGCACAGAGCCTGTTTAGAATTTTCTCTCTCCCACTTTCTCTGCCCCTCCTCTGCTCACACATGCTCTGTCTCTCTCCCTCTCGCTCTCTCTCTCTCTCTCAAAATAAATAAATAAACTTAAAAAAAATAAAAGTGAAAGTAGACAAAGGATGTTTATTTTATTAAGCATTAGTCAAAGGGTTTTTTAAAAAAACTGCCCAACTGAAAGACAGACATCATTCCTGTCATGTTGAATTCCTCAGACAGGGAGGGCCTCACATACTTAGCCCCTGAATGCACATGTAGGGAGCTTGAGAAAAAGGCACATTTCAAGAGGTAAGCACAGAACCTTGCCATGGTCCTGCCTGAATACTAACAAATTAATAAATTAAGCCAAGCCAGGCCTGCAAAATGCCTAGCTAGACATCCAAATACCATGGCTCCGAGCCTCTCAGCCTTATCTGCATTCTTGAAGTTTAACCCAGGCCACTGGCAAGCTGGCTCCCAACAACTGATCTCGATACTGAGATAGCAAATGGGGTAATAACCCCAAGCCTGCCCCATGGATACGGAGTGTGCAGAGTGTGCAGTTCCAAGCATGAACATTTTCCTGCCCTCTTGCATGGAGCTGTGACCACGTCCTGCCACGTCTCCTGTCTACCAAATGCATCCCTCCGAGGCCAAAGAAGCTGGAAAACAGGGAAGCAGGGGACATCATTAGCGAAAAAGGTTTCTTTGTTGCGAAGTCCCTTTGGGTAGGGACGTCTGCCAAACTGGCCACATGAAGCTGGGGATCAGCCATGGTGCTCAAGAGGGAAGCAAACAACGATATACAAAATTTTTTCCACTAGTCTTGATCCTTAGAGAAATCTCTTTCCAGATGTGGTTTTTCATCAGCTTCCTACTGAGAGACCTCAAGGCGCCTAAGCCACCTTCTGTACCATATGGATCATCTAATACAAACAGTGTCTAATGATAGCAACTCTCAGTTATCCAGAAGCTATTAATTTAGTGTGTGGGTTAGCCAGAACCTCAGCTTCCTCTTCCCCTCCGCGGCTTGCCTGGTTTGCACTGCCCTCCAGCTGCTCCCCAGAGGTGCCCCACGCAAGGCTCAGTAGGCTGACTTTCTGTTGGCATCTGTGGGATTCTAAAAACTCAATGTCAGAACAGATCTTATCCCATTATCCATTCAAATCCTTTCATTTTCCAGATGAGGAAAATGAGGCACAGACAAGGGAAGTTAGTGGCTGAACTGGATCTCTTAATTTTTTAGTGTTTCTTTATTTATTTTGAGAGGGAGGGAGGGAGGAAGGAAAGGGGAGAGAGAGAGAGAGGGAGAGGGAGAGGGAGAGGGAGAGAGAGAGAGAGAGAGAGAGAGAGAGAGAGAGAGAGAACAATCAGGGGAGGGGCAGAGAGAGAGGGAAAGAGAGAATCCCAAGCAGGCTCCATGATGCCAGCACAGAGCCCACCTCAGGGCTCGATCCCACAAACCTTGAGGTCGTGACCTGAGCTGAAATTAAGAGTCACACACTCAACTGACTGAGCCATCCAGGTGCCCCTGAACTAGATTTATAGTTCCCCATCATGCCTAGCTCCAGCTGAAAACATAATTGGGGTAAGAAAGGTGAAAACAGTGGTAACCAGGAAGTTTGGGGACTCATGTCTTCTTCATTCATCTATTCTTCACCCATTATCTCCCCACTTCCTATGTCAAGTTGAAAGATACAGGCCTGGGATGAGAATAGAAAATAGATTTCGTCTTGCAGAGCAAAGCTGATCAGTTGTCAGTGACTGCCTGGAGAGCTATATGGAGAAGGACATGGAGTGGTCAGTGATGTCCTTCTTGGACAAAGGAGTGGAGAAGTACCAATAGCCACTAACTTGGACATGAAGACCACCGTAATCTGGTCTCATTTTACTCATCTAACCTCATTTCTCCCATCTCCCAAACAAGGTCCTCTCCTGGGGTCAGAATCTGGCTCCACCTTCCCACTGAACCACATCTGTGTCTTCCCTGTGTCTGTTTTTTTTTTTTTTCTTTTGTGTTCTCCTGCTCATGATTCTCTCCATTCATCGAATCAAATCACAACACCCATTTCTCTGCAGAGACTTCCCGACTACCACAGCCCACACAGAAATCATCCGCATTGTGACAGACCACCCAACTTAGCGTTTAATTACAGTCTTGCTCTGGGTTAGTTCCTTTGTGCCAGTCTTTTCTCCCCAACTAGGTACCCCCAAGAATAGGGGGGGATGCAGTAAGTTTTCAATCATTGACATTAGAATCAATGTGAATAGCATGTATAGTTTTAATTTTCAAATGTACGTGTGTATCTTATGACAGTGAGACAAAAAGCAGGATTTGGGGACCTCCTCTCCGTTTCTTCTTTCCTTCTCATTCATTCAACCATGACCTCCTTCTAAACTCAATCATAGTGACATTCAAACAAAAGCAACATTTTCTAAAACTCAAACCCAGTGCACGCCTAAGCAAATTAGTTTGATATAAATTCTTGGCATTTTAATAAGTCAAGGGGAGAGATTATTAAGCCTTCCAAGTACAGTCTTTACTCAAGCTAAGCAGATGTTAACTGTCATTTATTCTAGGATTTAGTCCTCAGAACTTAGCAAGGAAGTCAGATATAGATAATATCCCTAAAACATTTTTGCTTTAGGTCTTTATCCAAAAATGTTGATAATTTCTTCCCCTTAGCAAAACCCACACATTTTTCTTAACAAAAAAAGAAAACACGACAATTATCACCATATTATTTTGCATAAAAATAATACTAAATTGATGGATCATTTATATAGTGGCCATCTCTAAGAAACTCAGGAATTTGTGTGAGAGGTTTGGGACAGGAAAAATAAAAATTCAGGATCTTTTACTATCTATTAAGGCCTTCTCATGTATTTTTCTAATTTCTTTTCAGGTTAAAACATTCATGTTTCCCACTAGAACTGGTTGGTAGATAACTGAAGTCCCTTCCTCTCCACTGCCCACCAACATTCCTTCATTTTCCATTTTGAGTGAAAATGTCAACAGAACCTTTAAGCTGTTTTCCTGGACATGACCTATGCTCCTCGAAATAAGTAGGAAGCTCCCTTCAAACAAACCATGGTAAATCACCCAGCATCTCCACTGCCCTGGGCTTGGGTAGGTTTCTCATGTAAACTCAGCTTTTTAGGGTTCAAAAATCTTAGCTTATTTTAGAGAGAGAGAGCAAATGGGGGAGAGGGATTATCCGAGAGGGAGAGAGAGAATTTTTTAAGTTTATTTATTTATTTTGAGAGTGAGCGAGCATGTGCAAGTGAGCGGGGGAGGGGCAGGGAGAGAGAATCCCAGGCAGGCTCTGCACTGTCAACAGAGTCCAGTGAGATACTCGAACTCATGAACCATGAGATTATGACCTGAGCTGAAGTCGTATGTGTAACCACCTGAGCCACACAGGCACCCCAGAGAGAGAAACTTAAGCAGGCTCCACGCTTACCACGGAGCCCAGTGTGGGTTCGATCCCACGACCCTGGGATCATGACCTGGGCCGAAATCAAGAGTCGGACACTGAATTGCCTGACCCACCCAGGTGTCCCTCAAAATCTTAGTTTTGAGTGATGGGCCGGTTCAGCCTGTCCACATCATGAACAGCCGGGGAGAACAAAGGAAGGCCTCTCACACTGGGCCAGAACTGAGGAGCCTGCTGGAGGACTTGTCTGCACACACCCACCACCCACAGCCCAGGGACACACGAGGGACCCAGGCTCCCTGGAGCTGGTGGGGGCAGGGCATTTGAGGAAAAGGCCAAGAAGTCAGGACTCTGATCCCACCTTGCCCCAAAGGCAGAGCTCCCGTGCTTTAGTCTACACTGTGGTACACGCCCAAGTTCTGAGTGACTGGATTACATTAAAAGGTCCTTCTGCTTTTAAAGATGGGGCAACTACTGACCTAATGAATGCCTCATTGCCTTAGAATTCCAGGGTACCCAAGGTACTGAAAGCACCTTTTAACCTTGGGAGCAGTAAGATATGGAAGATATAGAAACTAGGAACAAAGATTATCTGTGTCACTTTTTCTCCAAAAGATTAAAAACAAAAAAAGTACGAGGGTAAAACTTTAACGAACATTTGCTGAGAAGTCTGTTTAACAACATAGTCTTACAGATTTTTGTTTTCCAGAGTCTGATAATTTCAGAGACATTTTTGGAATCAATGGAAACTTCTTATCATACCAGGTAAGAGCATTGAAAACAAATAAAAGTCAAAGCACAAAAACCTTTCCTAGCCACCATCACCATCATCTCACTTCTAAAAAGGGAATATTTAGCACCAAAGACATGAGGAGGACGTAAAATCAGAAAAGAGGACAGTCCTTGAAATGAAAGAGATTTAGTTCCCTGAAAAGTGCAGCACATGGCCCCTTTCTTGCCATGGTCAGGTGGAAATGCCATCAGGGCCCGGTCCCTGGAACCTATCCTTCTAGGGTGGTGGGAGATTCACAGAGGAGGGAGAAGACCTGGGTCACAGAGGCCCACGTGTGTTTCCCAGACCCTTCTCCCTCTCCTGTGACTGGCTGGAGGGTCTCTGAGTGTCTGAATGTCTGGAGCCTTGCTCGCTCATTCTGTCAAGTCTGGCCGGAGTCTGGGAGCCAGCGTGGCAGTGTTTGTGGAGCCAAAGTGGAGATTAAGTCATGTTTTAGAGGTGACCTCTGTCCACCCTTTCTGCAGTCATGCCCTCCCCTCTGGGCCTCACTCCCCAGTAACTCCCCACCTAGATGCTTTTGTCCTAGATGAGCCCCTCCCTGCTAACACAAGACCCAACACGGTCTGGTCCGCACACCCACCATCACCTTCCGACCCCCCACCCACCCCCACGGTTGCCTTCTCCTCAAATGGACCTGGTCTTTGTTGTTGTAATTAGGTTATCTCTGCCTTAGGGACCTAAGGGACAGTCCCCAGCAGCTCTGGCTGGAAAGGCAGGTCGCATAATCCCTGTTATCAAGAGGCTTGTCATTTAGCATGTAGATCAACTAATTCTTTCGATACCAGGGGAGCAATTGTGCATCTTAATATTGATTTTTTTTGAGATACAATCGCCTACATTCCTGAGTCAGACTCACTTACTGAAGCTAAAAGGTTCCACTTACTATATTATGAAACTACCCCCACCCCCATCACACACTCCATCCCAATTTAATGTTACAAAATTGGACAAATCTGAAGGGCTTTGTGTTTTTCCACTTGGTCCAATTTCAGAATGAGCATCCAATCAGAAAAAATAATCCTGGCTCTTCTAAGACAGCACGTGTTTGTCTTTGGGGTGGGGGGGGGCATATTCTGCCATTCCTCGCTGCCCACCCAACTGGCACACACTTCCTGTGCTTCCCAAACTTTGCAGTGCAGTGATGTTGGGCCCTTAATTTAATGAAGCCAGCTTATCAGATTTCTATGTTTCATGATGAATTGGGAAGCTGGGCTTTCAAATTAAGCTGGGGGCATTTTCTTATTAAATACCCTTCCAGGGCAGTGAGAGGCAGAGAAAGAAAAATCTGAGATACCGCCTCAAGAAAAAGTGCTACCTCCTCAAAGGCCAAAGATGCACTCAGATTTGGGACAGGCAGAGTTGTAGATTCCATATTATGAAAGAGTATGAGGCAAAGCAAGTAGCAGCCAAGAGCAATATAAAATTTGTTCTATCCAGAAAGTTTTAATGTCCCTGAACACAAGGGTGCCTGCTGCAATAGAGCACATCATCACCATTGGAATCCCAATCAACGACGACTCTTTCCACCACTTACTAAGGATCAGCCATGGGTTTGGCACTGTGTTGCAGAGTGTGCTGTATCTTTTACGCATATGGTCCCGCTTCATCCTCACAGCAAGCTTGTGAGGTGTGTTCTATTAATCATTCCCATCTTACAGATAAAACTACCGAGGCCAGGAAAGTTTATGCGAGTTGCTCAAATTCCTGAAACCAACAAGTAGCAGAGGCAGTTTCCAACCCAAGGCTGCCCAACTCCTAAACTTGTAGGCCTACTACAAAACTGCTCTTCATGTTCTGCGAGTTACTAAGGGGTGCCTTCATTTATTCCACTAGCTGTGCGTTCATTTGGAGATGATTGCTCATCTTCCAGGTCCTAGGCGCCAAGGAGAGAAAAGAACATACAGTGCAGGACAGGAGACAGAGAAAAGTAAACAAATACTGTACCATCAAATAAAGTGATGCCTTTCTTCCATTGGGAGGGACTTTGGAGAGGGTCTTAAAGATTTCATAGGAGATTTTAGAGTATATGTTGTTTTCTTTTGAAATTCCATGTAAATGATTAGATGCTTAAGAGAGAATGGGGAAAGAACTGAGCTAAGAGAGTCTCATAAGTCCGTTCAGTACACAAGCGAATGTGGTCATGTTACTTCCCTTTGTATTTATGTGAAATCTTCTATCTCGTGGGCTCTATGTGCATATTGATGTTTTACTGACTGTGAAGTGAAATTAAATCTTCAACCAGGAGAGCAAATGTAGCAGACTTCAAAAAAATTCTCAGCAGAGATCTGCATTGTACTGGGGACAAGATATTAACATATGACTTCTTTGTAGTTACTCTGTGCTTAAGGAAGGAAGAGTTATATTTACTTTTTTAAAGTGTATTTATTTTGAGAGAGGTTGAGAGAGAGAGAGACAGACAGACAGACAGAGTCAGAGAGAGGGAGGGAGAGAATCTGTCAGTGCAGAGCCCAACGCAGGGCTCAATCTCACAAACTGAGATATCACGACCTGAGCCGAAATCAAGAGTCAAAGGCTTAATCCATTGAGCCACCCAGACACCCAAGTTATTTACTTTTTGTTGTGTAATCATAATGGAGGTGCTCAAGAAATGTTTGTTATAATAGAAAATTGAATGCATGAATTAATTTTAATGCCTGTACAACTTCTCCTAGAAACAGATGATATACCCATTGTAGTGTGGGTACATACTATGACCATATCATACTTTCTGGAACACTCCTGATTTGAAATATTCTCTTGTCCTCACCAGCCATCAAAATGGCCATTTTAATATTTGAGCATCATCTATCAGCTTACTTCTTGTGCCCCAAAACAATTACCAAGATTATTTGTCAGAATCATGTGTCTCATTGCTCTTTTTGGGAAACAAGGTTGCCACAATAACAGATAAACTATGTTCTTGAATGAGAAGGTAGACACCATTAGGAGGTGTGAAAATGAAGAGCCATAAGTACAATCCATCAATTTGGGTTCTAAGAGTTTTTGGTGTTCTCATTAAGTAAAAAGAATACATGATAAAATTTATTCATTTATTAGCAAACACGATCAAATGTTCTGAGAATACTGAACATGTGTTATGTAAAGCTTTGGTGAGAATCTGATGGAAAATACTTGACTTGTCAGCCTTGTTGATCACTACATTTATATTTGTCAAACATGAATTCTGTTATTTTAGAGGCTTAGATGTTAAAGCACAATATAGTAGTACTAAGGGAGAACTCCAGGCCTATACCAGACATTTGTCATATTCTTACCGGCCCATCAACTTTGAAATGACCTCCCATTACTAACTGAAATACCTATGTTTCCCGGTATAGAAGTTAGAACTGAAGTGACTTAGCCTTTTTGCAGCTAGAATACAGCATGTGACCCAAGTGCCCACCAATCAGGGACATTTGGGAGAGACTTCCTTCCAAAAGATCCTGTTGCAGAAATGGCTTCAAAATAGGTGGAAGAAGCTGGTGCAGTAAAAGTGAATCTCAGGCGCTTAGTGCTCAGCAGTGGCAGAGTCAGTGACTTCCTGGCAGGCCATTCTGTCTGCAGGGTTTGGGTATTGCTTCTGGAAGGTGGGTTTCCAGCTCCTTCCTCTAGCCTTCCCCCCCAGGTTCTGTGAGTTTCCTCATATCCTTCAATAAATCCTTCTTCTGCTGAAACGTGTTCAATGAACACATTGCTTCGCAAGTAGGACCAGGGACTGTTACAAAAGATGACATCTGATCATGAAAATAATCTTGACATTCACAGTGAGTACATCATCTGGGAAGTCCAGGCTGATCTCTGAGTGTGTCTGTGTGTGCCTGAACAATGGAGTGGGAAGTCAAACTAGTTTAATCAGACAGAAATCCTAGCATCTGTTTGTTGGAATATGATTATGGGGGTTTTTGTTGTTGTTGTTGTTGTTGCTGTTGTTGAATATATTACTATTACTTACTCAAACTGCTTGGAAGATAGTCCTGAGTTTCCTGTTAATTACAAAAACATTGATTTGGAATAAGCAAATGGTTATACATCTGTAAAACCTTTGTATGAGTTTGCTTGGGCTGCTATAACAATATACCCCAGTCGGGGTGGCTTAGACAACAGACATTTATTTTCTCACAGTTTTGGAGGCCAGAAGTCCAAGATCAAGCCCAAGATTAGGAGTCACCAGGTTTAGTTTCTTCTGAGGCTTCTCTCATCAGCTTGAAGACGGCCTCCATCTCTGTGTCCTCTCATGGTGTGTCCCCTGTGCACATGTGTGCTAATCTCTTGCAATAAGGACAGCAGCCATATTGGATCAGCGCCCATACATATGAACTCATTTTACGTTAATTACCTCTTTAATGGCCCTATCTCCAAATACAGTCACATCCTGAAGCCCTGGTTGTTAGGATTTAAGCATACGAATTTGTGGGGGAAGAGGACACATTTCAGCTCATCACACTTATGTTCATCTAAATTGTTTAAATCTAAGGCTGATTTGGGGAAGCTAATTCAAAAAGGTACCACTACTTCTGTTTAGTTTAACATATATATTTATAGTAGAATAATACGTTGGTTATTACATAAAAACTCCATTTTAGAAAGCAAGGTTAGACCCCTGTTTCCCCAAACCCTCCCCCCTCCATCCTTCAAAGTTTACTTTTTAAGAAATTAAAGTAAAAATGTCTAAACAGCATTTAAAATCTGATCTTTTCCACAGAGTTGTCCTCACTCTTCAATCCCCCGCTAAAATCCTACTTTTACACAAGGTCTCCCCTGATCTTCCCCAGCTGGAGGAGCTCTCTTCAGGACTCTGAGAGTACCAATTAAAAGGCAGAGATTGGTGGAATGGACAAAAATTATAATGTAATTAGGTGCTGTCTTATAAGAGAGATACTCTCGATTCAAAGACACAGATAGTTTGAATGTGAAAGATGGAAAAAATTTAAGCAAAAGAGAACTGGAGTGGATATCCTAATATCAGACAAAATGGACTTTAATACAAAATTGTCACCAGAGACAAAGAAGGACATTTCGCAATGATAAAAGGATAAATCCATCAAGAAGACAGTTACAAACATTTAGGCACTTAACCATGGAAGCCAAATTATATGAAGTAAAAACTATCAAAACTGAAGAAGAAATAGACAATTCAACAATAATAGTTGAAGACTTTGATACCCTGCTTTCAATTAAGAATAGAAAAACTACTCAGGAGACCAATAACAAACAGAAGAGTTGAACAACATTACAAACCAAATGGACTTAATGGACATCTATAGAACCCTCAAACCATTAACCACAGACTATACATTTCTTCTCAATGTAAATAGAAAATTCTCCATGAGACATCATATATTAGGCCATAAAGTAAGTCTCAATAAATTTTAAATGACTGAACCACACAAACTATGTTTTCTCATCTAATGGAATGAAAATATAAAGGAATAACAGGAGGACTTTGGGGAATTAAAAAATATGTGGAAATTAACACACTCCTCAATAACCAATGAGTCAAAGAAGAAAGTGCAACAGAAATTGGAAGATATTTCAGTTAGTAGTGTATTTAGGGCTGCTCTTCCAAAACTAAGCTATTGTGCTAGAAAACTGCCCATTGTATTCATCAAAAGAAAAATCCAGTAGAATGTTACTTGCCGATTGTCTGGCAATATGCGAAAATCATGAATGAATCAGAATTTCTGTCCTAACAAATCCCTCTGGTTCTGCTTTGAATCATCCTGTCTCCATTTCTTTCATTAATGGATGGGGAAGAAATGCCATGAATGAGAAGTGGCAGCTTGCACTTTGAGAATGATTATAACACCCTTAATATTTACTCCCTAGAAGCTGTCAAAAAAAAAAAAAAAAAAAAAAAAGCTTGGCATTAAATACAACCTAATATTCACAATGAAGAAGAGCAATTACCTATAATCCTATTTTCGTATCTATTATAAAGGCTACCTTTGTGTCTTCTCCAAGACAATCTGCATTTATTAATGCTGTGACCAGACACGTGTAAGCAACAGTATGAGTTTACTTTACAGTAAACTCATTTTACTTTACTTTACAGTTTACTTGACAGGAGGGTTTGGCCTTCACAGTTGCATTCTACGAAAGGAATCCAGTCTCCTCCAGCTCTAGTAAGAGCTGGATAAATTCTGGGCCTTTCCTAAAATAACAATGATTACTCTTCACAAAAGAATCACCAACAAAGACTACCCTTGAGAAGATTTAGATTGTCTTCCCCACGGTGCACATATAGCAATGCTCCACTTTTTAGAGCTGATATAGCGACACTACAGATGAATATTTTGGTTAATTAGTACAGGTTTATCAAATTCTTTGATAATCTTGGATGGAAAAGTAAAGCAACTCAAAGATTCAGTCCAGACTAAATAGTGTAGCCTAATAGATCAAAAGCCTGCAAGAAACCAAGCTGTGGAAAAGTAATAATGTAAATAAAAATGTGATTTCAATCCCTGCTTGGCGACTGTCCTCGCTCTGGCCACGAAGGCTCAGTGCCATCAGATGCATTAATGCTGAGACACTGGTCACTCTGCGGGGAGGGGGAGATGGTGAAAGCTTTTTTGCCTGTAGATTGAGGGGAACTGCTTATAAGCCTGAAATGCATTTGGCTTATGCATCAGACATCAGTTACTGAAGAAGCAGAGGCGATGAACTTCCTTTAGCATTGACCTGACCTGAGGGGATAAAGGCATGCCAACGTGCTGAGTTACTTCAACAATGCAGAGACATCCAATGTCAAAATGCCACAGGGCTGTGTGGTGTTCCAAAGCTGGAACCGGGTTTCCATGAGACTATTTTAAGGTGGTGGGATTTCTGAAGTGTGTACAGAGGTGCAGCCCTCCCCTCCCCTGCACCCCCACCACTCTCATTGTTGGAAGAGCAGAGTAACCTTTGTCCTAGGAAACAATGACGGACGGACGATCCCCAAAGCCCAATGCATATAAACAGTGCTAGCTTCACATGGTGGTCTGGAGACCGAGCAAGGTATAGGAGGTAATGAAGAAGACATTTGCAAGGAATTTCTGTTCTCCTGTTCTCTCTTTCTATCCTCCTGCTAAGCCATTTTCAACTGCTGACCCCCCAGCAGGGTTTAGGACTTTGGCTGGAGAACAGCATAGGAATGAGCATCTGAAATCTAGGATTCGAAGCCCTTTGTTCAGAGTTGGAAATCTTCCTGGAGCAGGGAACCTTAATAGCATAGATTAAGAGCTAGGGCATTGGAGTCTGACATCCTGGTTTCAGATTCTCATCTGTCACTTAATAGCTGTGCAAACTTGTGAAAGGTGCTTACCTTCTCTGAGTCTCGTTCCCTCATCTGTCTACGAAGGGGACTTAATAGTAATATCCACCAGAATAAATTAGGACCTGCAAGTACCGGGAAACCTGAGATAACAGTGGTTTTAACGAGATAGAAGTCTATCTCTCTCATGTAACACGGCAGTCCAGGCCTGCTGTGGAGACTCCACACAATGAAGAAATTGGGTCTTCCATTGAGTTGCTCCACGATCTTCATGGTGGCTTCCATTCTAGTCCAAGATGGATGCTGCAGCCCCAGCCCTCACACTCATATTCCACGCAGAGCAAGCAGACAAAGAGAAAAGAAGGGAATGGTCTTCCCCTCTAGGGACATGACCCTTAACTTTTTTTTGTCCTGAACTTAATCACAGGACCACACCTGGCTGCAAGAGAGCCTGGGAAATGTGGTCTTTATTCTGGATGGTCATGTGCCCCACTGCAATTGGGAAAGTCTGTTCCTGAGAGGAAAGAATAATAGTGGGGGATGCATAGGATTCTCTGCTCCCCAACCTATCAAGCTATTGTGAGGATTCAGATAATGCTGGTAAAGTGCTTTGCACAGAGACCAGGCCAAAGGAAGTGCCCCATGAATGGCTGGGACTGCTGCCATCCCTCATCCACTCAGAACACCAGCGTTTGGTCCTAGGTTGCCAGGAGGGAGCTGCAGCTGTGGGAAGGTGGGCAGAAGCGGAACATGTACAGATGCTATTTGCGGAGCATGGAAGGTGCACCGGGCTCTCGGGCAGCAGGGCCAGGAATGGGGTGAGGTGAGAGTGAGTGCCTTACCACGGGGGCAAAATTTAGGGGTGCCAAAGAATCAGCATTCAAGAAAAGTAATGTTTTAATGCAGTGTTTTAAAACTAACATGAATGCAAAAAATCCACAATAAATATCAAACATTTAAGGAAATAGGGGGTCCAACACCATGCTTGTACAACTCCCCTCACCTGCTTTACCCTGATCAGAGCCTGTCCCTCCTGACAGCCTCTCTTCAGGTGTGAGAGAATTCCAGAGTTTAAGGGGGATCACTTTCAAACCTTGGAGATATATCTGCAAAATAATAGGATCTGACAAAATATAAAATCCCTAAGGCATATGGATATCTTTACTCCATACATTAGTTTTAAAGAAAAACAATACTCTTTTTTAAATTGAAAAAAATCCATACCGATTTTTTTAGTTAAACAATTTTTTAGTTAAACAAATCCTTGAGTGTTTAACTCTTGGTTTCGTCTCAGGTCATGATCTCACTGTTCCTGGGATCGAATCCTGAATCTGGCTCCTTGCTGTCAGCGTGGAGCCTGCCTGGGATTCTCTCTCTCTCTCTCTCTCTCTCTCTCTCTCTCTGCCTCTCTCCCACTTGTGTGCTCTCAAAATAAATAAAGAAGCTTTAAAAAAATATCTCTGTAATAAATATCCTGATAGTTAAGTTGTTTTCACAGTTATCTGTTTATTTGCTTGGTAAAAATTCCTAGAAGAGAAACTCCTCTTGAAGGAAGGTAATCCTTCTCAAGGTTGCCAAATGGCCTTCCAGAAAGTTTCTACCCCTTCATACTCCTCCCAGAAGCACATAAGAGTACATGTGTCCCATACTCTCAACAACATTGAATATAACCAATTTTTTAACATCTCTACCATTGAAAGAGTGAATAGTTAAAATAAAATATTTTATTCACATTTCTTTAATTGCTAATGGAAGTCAAGACTTTTTTCAGTTCGTATTAGTATTTGCATTTTCTAAGATAAATTACTTGAGGAGGTAAGGTCTGTCACAGCAGGGATTTTTGTGTATGCCCCCAAGGATCTACACCAGTTCCTGACAAAGAATAAGTCCTCAGTTAATATTTGTTGAATGAAGGGAAGTGCCTAACAATTTGCAAGAGTTCTTTACCTATCAAAGGAATGAATACTTAGGATGGGTTTCAAATATTTTTCTTAATTTATCATGCACCTGTCAGTTTTATTTATTGTGTTCTCTGCAAGTTTTTTAAAAATCAAATTAATTGATGTTTTTCCTCATGTTTTCTCTCTGTGTCAGGATATTACACCAAGAACATGTGTGCTGGCATATTTGATTTTTCTTAGTTTTTCCAGGCAGGCTATTATCTTCTGCAAAGTATATAAAATATATATATACATATATTATATAATATATATATATTATATATGTATATATATAATATATATATATATATCTTTTACTCTTTACCAATGTTTATGCCTCATTTGTTTTTCTCATCTTATTGCCTTTAAGTTCCAGAAAGCTGCTTAATAATAAAGTGACAGTAAGTATCTTTGTCTTATTTTTTGATGTGAAAGTAAATGCTTCTTTATTTGTATGCTATTAACATCAAGATACTAATTTCATAATGCCTACTTCAGTTGAATTTTTTTTGTTTCCCTTTAAGAGAATTTTTTTTTTCAACGTTTTTTATTTATTTTTGGGACAGAGAGAGACAGAGCATGAACGGGGGAGGGGCAGAGAGAGAGGGAGACACAGAATCGGAAACAGGCTCCAGGCTCCGAGCCATCAGCCCAGAGCCCGACGCGGGGCTCCAACTCACAGACCGCGAGATCGTGACCTGGCTGAAGTCGGACGCTCAACCGACTGCGCCACCCAGGCGCCCCGAGAATTTTTTAAATCAGGAATAAATTTTAGGTTTTTTCAAATGTTTTTGACACCAATATTTTTTTCTATTTTGCTATTTGAGCACTAAAATTTTTCCTTGTTCTGGTAATATGATTAACCATATTAATAAATATCCCAAAATTATATCCATCTTATATTTCAAGAGTAAGCTCACTTGGACATAGTGTATTTAAAAAAAAAAACAGCTCCAGTTTTGACTTGCTAGTATTTCATATAGGATTATTACATTTATACAGTTATACATTTAGTCGATTATCTCTTTTTGAGGTTCTGGTATGTCAAGTCTGGTATCAGGGTTATACTAATTTTCTAAAATAAATTGTGGAACTTTCATTTCCCTCTCTTTTAATAGTTTTAATAGCATAGGAACTATGTGCTCCTTGAAAATATGAAGGAACTTGCCAATAAATTTTCCTGGATACAGTACTTTAACGGTGGGTCTTCAACGATGCCTTTTCTTTTTTTTATCTTTTCTATGCTTTTTGTTCTATGTAGACTTTCAACTTCTTTTACACAAACGTGACCATCTGTTTTCAGTTTTAAAAATGGATTGAATCAGGATTTTGAAATTTATCAACGTAGAGATACACATTGTATTTTCTTAAAACTTTTCATAATCTCTTTTCTAGCTTTGCCCAAATCCACTTCTTGTGATTAATATTGTATATTGGATTTTTTATTTTAGGGGTTCTCTTTTTTCTCTCCTTTTGTTTTCCTTATACTTGTGAGGAGTTTGCCGACTTAACTGGTCCTATTGAAGGAATGGATTTTGAATTTATTATCATTTCTCTACTTTTCTTTTTTTTTTTTTTTTTAAATTTTTTTCAACATTTTTTATTTATTTTTGGGACAGAGAGAGACAGAGCATGAACGGGGGATGGGCAGAGAGAGAGGGAGACACAGATCATTTCTCTACTTTTCTAATTAATTAATTTTGCATTAAACTTTATGCTACCTTTCTCCTGCTTCCCCTATATTTCTCTCTCTTTCTGGATTGAGCTAAATGCTTAGATTATTTTTGGTGCTGTTTTTAATAAACACACTTGGGACTACTTGAATGTAGCTGCATTAGTCAGTTTTTGCTAGGGTATGCTGCAGGGAGAAATAATCCCCAAATCTCATCAGTTTAAACATCTAGGGTTTATTCTCTTTCATATTACATGTCCTTTGCATGCTGGCTGCAGCTTTAGTCTTTTTCGTTCTGAGATGCAAGCCAAAGAAGCCACCTCATATGTGGGACATGCTTTTCTTACCGTAAAAGAAAAAGAGCAGTGGCTGAGGCACACCTGGGGTCCTAAAGTTTCTGCTTGAACCAGACACAGGTTACTCCCATTCACATTCTAATGGCCTAGCAAAGTCAAATGGTGCTGGTGGGGGTAGGTAAGGTGGCAAATCCCTATCACAGGGAGATCAGCAAATAATTGTCCTAGACTTTGAGAGGTAATACTCTTATTGTTATTTTTTAAAGTAGTCTACAACTATGGTTTTTGCTTTTTTTCCAGAGTGTTTCATACTGTGTTATGAGAAAACAAGTGTTTGTTGTGACCGCACAGAACAAAGACAACTAGTCCAATCTAAAGGTTAGAGACAGGGTGCCTGGGTGGCTCAGTCAGTTAAGCATCTGACTCCAGCTCAGGTCATGATCTCATGGTTCATGGGTTCGAGCCCTGTGTCAGGCTCTGTGCTGACAGCTCAGAGCCTGGAGCCCGCTTCAGATTCTGTATCTCCCTCTGTCTCTGTCCCTCCCTTGCTCGCACTCTATCTCTCTCAAAAATAAATAAACATTTTTTAAAAAAAGAAAAACATTATAAATAAGTAAATAAATAAATAAATAAATAAATAAATAAATAAAGGTTAGAGAGCTTCCTGATAGAGCAATGGTAGCTGTTGGCCTAATAGAGAAGAACCACGGGAGTTTCAGGACTAAAGGGAGGTTGGGTGTACAGTGGGGGGAATCTCTTTCAATTATCTGATCAGATGCCAGTGTACAATTTTTGATTGTGAACCTGAACTGTGTCTGTCCACACTGCTAAAATATTATCTTCAAAAACTTAAAAACATGACTTCTATGCAAATATAAAAGGAATATGTGTTAAAGATTTTGTTTGACCCCTTAATGGGAGAATCTGTAAGATGTTAAGACTATTTCTCTTTTCTTAAGACTTTTTTAAAATGTTTTATTTATTTTTAAGAGACAGAGAGAGTGTGAGTGGGGGCAGGGGGCAGAGAGAGAGAAAAACAGAGGATCCAAAGTGGGCTCTGTGCTGACAGCCGTAAGCCCGACGCGGGGCTCACGAACCATGAGATCATGACCTGAACCCAAGTCAGAGGCTCAACCGACTGAGCCACCCAGGCGCCCCTTAAGACTATTTAAATGGAGAATCTGAAGAACAGAGATATCTATAGGCAGTCAAGAATGCCTACATAAATTTGCTAATAGATGCAAACTGGTTAATACCTGAAAGAGCAATAAAATGCACATCATATATCGTGCATTTTGTATATGCAGTGTTTGGGGTTATCTTTTCTTTTCTTTTTTTTTTTTTAACGTTTATTTATTTTTGAGACAGAGAGAGACAGAGCATGAACGGGGGAGGGTCAGAGAGGGAGACACAGAATCTGAAACAGGCTCCAGGCTCTGAGCTGTCAGCACAGAGCCCGACGCGGGGCTCGAACTCACGGACCACGAGATCATGACCTGAGCCGAAGTCGGATGCTTAACCGACCGAGCCACCCAGGCGCCCCGAGGTGGGGGTTATCTTTTCTATATCTACTGGATAAAATTCATTTGCTTTGCTGTGAACAAGAACCATTTGCATTACTATCAAGTTTTCTACATGTTAACTGTTACCCTGTGGTTGGAAAGTAGCCTAATCAATAGAAAGCCAGTAAAAAGTGCACACCTTATAGGACATGTTAGCTAATGCCCAGTAAGCCACTAAAAGCACACTCAGTCGTCGCTTTGCTCATCTTGAAGTTTGAACAAGTTTTCTTGATAATACCTTTATAAATTGTGAAAAAAAATTAACATTGTTTTCCAACAAAGTAATTAACTCTGCTGAGTGGATCAGATATGTGTGAACCCACTACACGGTCTTGAAACATGTATCTCCACCTCCCTGCCTAGGTCCAGGTCCGGCCTATATGTTAATAATCTCTACTATGTGTCCTGGGAAGGTCATTCGGGTTTACTCTCACTATCAAGGGTAACACATTCAGCAAATTCTTAAGCTCTTGTCATCTCCCCAGCAGCCTTTTGTGGTCCTTTAACAGTCTGCTGGGCTGAGCAGGAAGAGACAGGTTGCTCTGGGCAGTGTTCGACAGCACAGCTCTTTGTCTCTCGTTGTCAGCCAGCCCTGTCACTACATTGTTCTCTGGGCGGCATGCCTTTGATGGACTATCTGCCCCTCATGACTCAACACTCTGAGCAGCATTTGGAGAAACAGCAGTCCTACGTTGTTCCTTCTGGTACAGAATAATCCCATTATAATATGATGCACTATCAACTCAGTTCCACATATTTGTTGAGAACACAGTGAGGGAGTCACAAAGATGTAAAGCCATGCTCCCGTTCTCAAAGAGTTGTCTGTCTGCTGGGGAGACGCCACACACAAGAACAAATGCTAGAACATCCCCATAAGGAGGCCACAACCAAACCCCTACTCTGCTGCTTGTGCAATCTTGGACAAGGATTTTTTTTTTTAAACATCATTCCTGAAGTATAATTTATATACCATTACCCATTGTGAGTATAGAGTTTGATAAAATTATTTTTAGTAACTTTACAGAGCATGCAAACATCACTTCGGTCCAATCTTAGAACATTTCCATCATCCCCAGAAGTTTACCTATGATCACTTTCAGTCAGTCCTCATTCTCAGCCCAGACCCAGGCAACCACTGATCTGTTTTCTGTTTCTACAGATTTGCCCTTTCTAGAAATTTCTTAAGTGGAATCATACAATATGTGCTCATTGGTGCATGACTTCTTTTACTTGGCATCATATTTTTGAGCTCCATCCATGTTGTAGCACATATTAGTGTGTATTCATTCCTTTTGATTGCTGAATTGTATTCCATTTTATGGATTTCCACATTTGGTTATCCATTCACCAGCGGATGGATATTTGGATTGGGCTTATTATGTATTGTGCTTCTATGAACATTCACATATAAATCTTTATGTAGATATAGGATCCTTGGAGTAGATTTTGGGGGTTTACGTATCTGTTTAACTTCTTGAGAAACTACCAAACTCATATACCAAGTGGTTGCACTATTTTGCATTCCCACCAGCAATGCATGAGGCTTCTACTTTCTTCGCATCCCCATAAGTACTTGCTATCATCTGTCTTTTCAATTATAACCATCCGAATGGGTGGGGATGGCATCTCGTTGTGGTTTTGATTTGCATTCTCCTAATGGCTAATGATGCTAAGGGTATCTCCATGTGCTGAATAGCCATTCACATATCTTCTTGGGCAAAATGTCTATTCAAATCTGGCCTATTTTTAATTGAGTTATTTATCTTCTTACTGTTGAGTTGTAAGAGTTGTTTACATACTCTGGATACAAATTCCATGTCAGATATATGATGTGCAAATATTTTCTCCCAGTCTGTGGCTTGTCTTCTCATTTTCTTAATGGACAAATTATTTAAGCTACTGTAATCTAGCTTCAATTTTTGCATATGTTTGTGGGGAATATTAACAATATCTATTCTCGGGATTGTTGAAAGGATTACAAGAGGTAAAATATGTAAAAGATGCTTAGCCTAGACTTTGGAAATTATTAGGAGGCTTGCTGAATGTTCATTGAATAATCTGAATATAAGAAAGTGTGTGAAAAGTGCCAAACTGCAGGTAGCTGAGTGCTTCACTTGTTCAGGGAGCAAAGAAATCAAGCAACAGCTGAAGGCCACGGTCCCACAGTGGGAGTAACACCTTGAGATATGTGTTGCGGGATGAGAAAATCGGGACACAGGAAGGTAGTCCAGGATAGGGAAATGGCCAAGAGCAGCACAGAGGCATGAGTAAGCAAAGCCGGTGAAGATGGCAGAAGGGAAACCAATTTGCTGCAGATTGTGATCCTCAGACAGAACCAAGTATTGTTAAAGCCTGGTGTTATCAAGTTACTATGTAAAGTAGGCATTTCATCCAGTTCTCTAACACTCGAGTTAAAAGAAAAATGTGATTGCTCCGTTTTGAAAGGGGGAAATCAAAGAAAGAGCAAAAATATTTTAGCCAATGTAAAATTATGTCACCAATCCTGGAGAAGACTGAAAATATATTACTTGAGGTGGGGACACTGTGAGGCCTGACAAGGCTGGGGAGGAGACGGGGCCCATGAGAGAGCACCCAGGCCAGCTGTCCCAGCTGTGGACTCCTGGGGGCATGGGCCACCACACCATCTTGAAACCTGGGCCAGTTTCAAACTGACATCAAATTATCTTGGAGTCAGCAACCAAACAGATTCGAGAGCCAGGGCCACCAAACCCAGGAAATCGTGTCTATCATGAGAAGAGGGTAAACCCAAAATGTCAGGAAATAAGAAGAGCTTATATTTATTTGAGCTCACTATATACTAGGGACTAGGTCGACTTTTTGCATAAATTCTCTCATTAAATTTTTGCTATTCCCCATGCAGCAGGTAGTATTACTGTCCCCATTTTATAGATGAGGAAACCAAGACTCGATGAGGTTAAGAAACTTGATGGAGCTGGACGCCTAACTTGGGCAATCTGACCCCAGCCCTTGCTCGTAAACACGGTCTATGCTGTGCCTTCAGTGGGGCTCACATCAATGCCTGTTTCTCTGAGTATTGTAAGCCAGCACAGGGCCTACTATATATGTGAGTACCTAAGAGGTGTGTATGGCAGGGACCAAAGCCAAAGTAACCCCTAGCATCACAGAATGAAGCCGATCACTGTACACATGAGGCATGATGAAGAAAACCCACAGGTATCGATGATTAAACATGAGGTGGTGGGGGCGCCTGGGTGGCGCAGTTGGTTAAGCCTCCGACTTCAGCCAGGTCACGATCTCGCGGTCCGTGAGTTCGAGCCCCGCGTCAGGCTCTGGGCCGATGGCTCGGAGCCTGGAGCCTGTTTCCGATTCTGTGTCTCCCTCTCTCTCTGCCCCTCCCCCGTTCATGCTCTGTCTCTCTCTGTCCCAAAAATAAATTAAAAAACGTTGAAAAAAAAAAAAACAAAAAAAAACAAAAAACATGAGGTGGAATGCAGGGCCTAATAGGAGTTAAGTGTGCTTTTTAAAAAAATTTTTTTTTTCAGTTTATTTATTTTGAGAGAGAGAGTGCACAAGCAGAGGAGGGGCAGAAAAAGAGGGAGACAATCAGAAGTAGGCTCTGCACGCTCAGCACAGAGTCCGATGTGGGGCTCGAACCCACAAACCATGAGATCATGACCTGAGCCGAAATCAAGAGTCGGACGCTTAACTGACTGAGCCACCCAGGGGCCCCTAGGAGTTACATATGTTAAATGATTTATTGAATATATTTATTTAATGATTTATTTGATATATTTAAATGATTTGCAAATCATCTACTCTTACCCATCAATTAGAGCAGTTCCAAGTTTTTCCCTCTGTAATAATAACTTCACTCCATCCTACTTCATTTCACTTGACCTTGTGGAGCCAGTCCCATAACTGGCCCTCTGAGGCTTGTGCATGATCCAGTGTCCACCACAGGAGTGGGTTCGACAAGAGAACCATCACACATGCAGCTGCCCAGGATGGGTGGAAAACTGCTTCTCCAACCTGCATCGGCCCCCACAGCATGGCAGCGGAGGGTCAGACTACATCAGCCTCTTGCTGGCTGCATCGTGGGCGACGGGCTTAACCGTTCCGACCTCAATTTCATCCTCTTTAAAATGTAAATAATAACAGTTTCTACCCAAAGAAAGCCATAGTGCTGCAGGGACATTTAAATAAAATATGGCCTGTAATGTCATAAGCATAGGAATAAGCCAGTCAGAGAAAGACAAATACCATACGATTTCACTCACATGTGGAATTTAAGAAACAAAACAGATGAACAAATGGAAAGGAGGGGAAAAAGACAGGAGAGGGAAACAAACCACAAGAGATTCTTAATGATAGAGAACAAACTGAGGATTGACAAACTGGAGGTGAGTGGGAGATGGGCTAGATGGGTGATGGGTACTAAGGAGGGCACTTGTGATGAGCACTGGGTGTTGTATGTAAGTGATGAACCACTGAATTCCACTCCTGAAGCCAATATTGCACTGTATGTTAACCAACTACAATCTAAATTAAAGAAAAATAAAATAAAATACATATTTTATAAGAAAGAAAGAAAGAAAGAAAGAAAGAAAGAAAGAAAGAAAGAAAAAAAAGAAAGAAAGTCCTCAAAAAAATGTTGGTCTTATCATTTGACTTTCCCAGGTGCTAGTTCCAAAGCCCATATCAGGTGGGGGTGTCTCTTCTCCAAATGTGTCACATCCTTCCTGTGCAATCCCAGGCTGGATACGCAGGATACCAATAGGGCCGTTTTGCCAGTCTTATCCTATGCTGAGAAAGAATGGATGAACTTTCTGAAGATAAGGCATCCCTAATTCCCTTCCTTCCTCTGTAATTCTCCACCCCCCTCTTTTTTTCCCTTTCAGCCTAGTAGACAAAAAAAATGAGTGTCCTGGCGTCTTGCCAAATGTAGCAGGAAGTTATGAATGAGGATTGCACAGGACAGTTGACTCTCTCCAGAGATAGGCTCCAAATTAATCCTGAAGGCTGGGCAGTAACCACAGGAAACTTGGAGCCATGAGGCCACCACTTAACACTTACATATCTCTGTCTATCCTGGAGTCTTGGGCAAACAATAGCTTAATCCACTAAAGGACCGGGGGAAGTATTATTAGTCATGGACTATCTGAGATCAACCTTTGGGAACATACACTTGGGACCAGAATCTGGAATCAGGGCCTCTGGTGGGAGTAGGATCCTTATGTGAGTCTTTGAGGAATGTCACACAAATTTCCAACAACTGGTTAATGTCTACCAGTGCTTAGCAAATTAGGCCTATGTTGAAGTGTCAATGCCCAAGGGACTGATTTATTGAACTACCCTAATTAGGATTTTGTATCACGTCAAAGGAGCATTAAAGAAAAAAGTGTTGGCTTCTGAGACTAAGGAGTACACATACACATGGTCTGTCTCTGCCAGGCTTGACAAATGCCATTCTGACACTGCAGTGGGCCCTAGTGGAACAGCAGCCATCAATTAAATGAAAACATTAACCCAACTCCTGGAGCAACCACATTGTAACCTCGTCCCCCATGCCGACTTTCTCCTCTGCTAGTCTTTTGCCTCTTTTAGAGGCTCAAAACTAGCTCAGAGTCAAGGCTGGGAAAGCCTCTGGATCAAAGAACTACCCAAGACAACCTGCCATTAAGGATTTGGAAATAAGCTGAGACAATTAATCAGCTCCCGGAATTATTGCCGTCCTCTCTCTACCGCTACTACTGTGTCTCAAATATGCATCTTTCATTTGAAATCTCCTTAACCACAAATGAAACCAGCTTTCCCCATAGTCACATCTTGCCAAGCAAGCCAGTTTTGCTGTTAAGAGTATAGTGCCATATTATTTCTTCCCAAGCTTAAACCCCACCACTGTTAATTCACTCTCTGTAATCTTGAATAACATACTCAATCTTTCTGCTTTGGTTTCTTCATCTATAGAGGAAAAATGACTGAAAATACATACCCTATGGGGTTGCATGGAGGATTAGAAACCTATGTCAAGTGTCTGGTACATAATTAGAACTTCATGAGCACAGTGATTGTTATTACCCTCATATGATTAGGATAAAAGGAGACCCAGATGACTGAGAGTACCTAAGAAATATTGACAAACAAGTCTTTACAGAAGGGCCTTCTCATAATCAAGACAAAGAATGCCTCAGGGGGCCTGGGTGCCTTAGTTGAGGGTCCAACTTCAGCTCAGGTCATGATCTCATAGTTGGTGGGTTTGAGCCCCACATCAGGCTCTGTGATGACAGCTCAGAGCCTGGAGCCTGCTTCAGATCTTCAGATTCTGTATCTCTCTCTCTCTCTCTCTCTCTCTCTCTCTCTCTCTCTTCCTTACCCCTGCTTGCACTCTCTCTGTCTCTCTCTCAAAAAAATTAAACATTGAAAATAATTTTTTAAAAGACAGAGAATGCCTCTCATAATAATAAGATGCCTATGTCAAGGTATACTTAGGTCTCCCCAGATGCAAAACATTCCACAACCCCAGTAGGATTCTACGCTTAGCTAATTGTCTGAGTTTCCCTTTTGGTCGACATTGAAGAATATAATGCAAGAAAGAGAAGCAGTCACCTACTACAAGTAACAGAATTCAGGTCTGGAGCAGGAAATATGTGGGATACACCTGGAGCTTTTTACCATATGAGACAGCAACAAAGCTATCAGAGTCTATTGGGATCAAGACAAAAGGACTCAGGGGCTGTCTCATCAGAGAGGTTCCCATTGGCCAAAGATGGGGCAAACTGAGCAGCAAATAGGATAATAACTGCTGCAATGGATTGAAATAGATTAAATGTGTTCTAGGGAATGAATTCATTATTTTTTTAAATTGGCAAATAAAAGGAAAGACTCAAACACTTATTTTACCTTTCCAACACGAACTCTATTTGAGAGTAATCAAATCATTGATGAGTGGTTTCTCTTTATAGAGTTTCCAGCTAATAAATGAGGAGGGGTAATAGAAAATCACCATTTTGCAACACTAATGAATTAATTTACTTGGCAATGATCATCACAATATCATAAAAAGAGAGGCAATCAAACATTTTATGCCTCCTGATGAAAGTACATAGCACCATCTCTAAAGTGGTCTTGCCAAAAATACCACATTTTAATCTGATCAAACTCTAGATCTAAATACTAATTTTTCTGGCAATTCAGAGCCAGAAAAACATGCTAAATGACACTGTGGGGGTTATAATCAGCAAAGTCTAGACTATGAGAACTTCTACAGGACAAATGGTTGGTTTCGTCAACAAACAAAGTGAAAGGTAAAGAGAGAGATGAAGGAGAAACCTATAAATTAAAAAGCAACACACGCCGAAAACACCAGATGGTGGTGAAGATGGGGAGCAACAGGAACTCTCATTCATTGCTGGTGGGAATGCAAAATAGAAAGTGCTTGGCATTTTCTCATTAAACCAAACAGACCCTTACCATTGCAGTCTAGCAATCATACTCCTCAGTATTTACCCAGATGAATCTAAAACTTCTGTCCACACAAAAAACTGCAGATAGATATTTACTGCCAAGTTATTCATACTTGCCAAAACTTAGAAGCAACCAAGATGTCCTTCAGTATGCAAATGAATAAATTGTTGTACATCCAAATGATAGAATACTATTCGAGACTAAAAAGAAATGAGCTAACAAGCCATGAAAAGAATCCTAAATGCATATTACTAAGTGAAAGAAGCCAGTCTGTAAAGGCTACATACTACAGGATTCCAACTATGAGATATTCTAGAAAAGACAAAAGTATGGAGACAGTACAAAAGGTAAGTGGTTGACAGGCATTAGTGGGGAAGGAAAGTAGAATAGACAGAACACAGAGGATTTTCAAGGCAGTAAAATTGTATCTGTATGATATTATAATGTACTTATAACTGTATGATACTAAGAGGGATACTCGCCATTATGTATTTGCCAAGACCCATAGAAGGCACAACACCAAGAGTGAAACTAATGTAAACTCTGTTCTTTGGGTGATAATGATGTATCAATGCAGGTTCATCAATTGTTACAAATGTACCACTCCGGTGCAGGAGGTTGACAGAGGGGGAGTTTGTTGAGTGTGTGAGGACAGAGGGTATATGGGAAGTCTACTTTCCATTCAATTTTGATGTGAACCCCAAACTGCTCTAAAAAATGAAGTGTATTTTTTTTAAGAAAGCAACACAGGGGCGCCTGGGTGGCTCAGTCGGTTAAGCGTCCGACTTCAGCTCAGGTCACGATCTCGCAGTCCGTGAGTTCGAGCCCCGCGTCGGGCTCTGGGCTGATGGCCCAGAGCCTGGAGCCTGCTTCCGATTCTGTGTCTCCCTCTCTCTCTGCCCCTCCCCCGTTCATGCTCTGTCTCTCTCTCTGTCTCAAAAAATAAATAAACGTTAAAAAAAAAATTAAAAAAGAAAAAAAAAGAAAGCAACACATGCGAAAAGTCAACCAACTGCAATGTATAAACCTTATTTGGATCTTGATATGAACAAACTACATATGGCAGAGTATGGGGTGGAGAGGAGAGGAGAGGAGAAGTAAGTAGATATTGAAAGATATTAAGGAATTATTGTAATAATTTTTAGAGGTGATAATGTAGTGTGATTATGTTTGAAAAATAGTTCTTCTCCATATACTAAATACTGAAATGTATATATAATAATGTGAAGTCTGGGATTTGCTTTAAAATATTCTAGTAGGACAGCAAGTGAGTAAGAATATGCATAAAACAGGATTGGATAGGTGATGGGTAGATATGGTTTGTTATACTATTCTTTTGACTGCTGTTTATACTTGAAATTTTCCATAATAAAAAGAAAAAGGACAGTACCAATTGGGATACCAGGCACAGCCCCATGACAACACATTTGCTGTGATATGAACACACGGACAAAGCTCTTAAACTTTTATCACCAAAGAGGAGATCCACACAGTAAGCCAGTTAAGTCATTGCAATCTGGGAACGTCTAAAAAATTAAAGTAAACCTGATTAATTATCCCACATTACTGGCTCCTGGACCCATTAGGTCCTCTGTGGTTGACATGTTTAATGGGAATTTTAAAAGTTAAATAATAAAAATAAATAAATAAATAATAAAAATTCTCTGCAAGGGCTATTTAAAAATCAAGTATCATGGAGATATCTCCCGATATTGGTCTCCCAAAGGGAAAGAAAAATGAATATTTGCTGAGTCTCTTCTGTGTGCCAGGCACTAGGCTTGCTTCATCTCCTTTATTACATAGAAGATCCTGGGAAGGTAGGAATTAATAGTTCCCATTTTGAGGTGGGGAACTGAAGCTCAGAGAAGTGAAAGAGGCCCTTCGACACTAGAAAGGTGGTAAGTGGCTGAGCCAGGATTTGAACCTTGGCCATCTGGGTACATACTGTTAATCTCCACTCTGTATTTTCTTAGTGGATTCAACCTAGGTTGACTTTTAGCCATCACTTAGGGATACGACAAACCTTTCTGATTTTAGGTGCCAAATACAACCTTTTCTTTTTTCTTTTCTTTTCTCCTTCCTTCCTTCCTTCCTTCCTTCCTTCCTTCCTTCCTTCCTTCTTCAAAGTCTGTCCACAGTCAAGTATCAAAGTCTGGGTTGTTGAGTAAAAGGCTAGGGATGTATGGGGTGGGGAGTGTGGAGGGGTAGGATGCTGAGATTGGCCTGAGAAGCAGATTCAGGGATATACAGAGAGTTGCATCAATGACCAGGGATCAAATGAAAGCCTCACACCGGACACCCATCCGAACAAGAGGCCTCTATGAAGAGCTGGGCAGGACCAAGGTATGGGCTAGAGGATAGAGCCAAGGCCATCAGCTAGAAGAAGAGAACTGCAAGAAGGAGAGTTGGGGAGGAATCTGAGCTGATTCCCTGAGCCAACTGGCACAGAATCATGGGTGCCTCTTGGATCTTGACCTGGGGCTTTGGAGGCCTGCTCAGATAAGCCCTGTTTTTCATGGCATTGCCCACTCACGTTTCTCCCTTAATATGATGCCCACCGTGTCACGATTTTTCTGAAATACACACTTCTCTCTAGGTCATTTGGTGCTTTGTTCCCATAGAACTGGACATATTTAAGTGTTGGGAGAAGCCTCAAGCAGTGTGTAGTTTAGAGGTTTTAAACTTTTCTCAGTCATCTATGCAGCCACTTCAAATCATCCTACAGATCATGGGCCCAAGAGGTGGTCTTCTCTTTTTGTGCCCCATTAATGTAAGCATTAATGCTTTAGATTTCATCCAAGTCAACAGTTATGAAATGTCTACCTTGTGTTTTAAACCTCTGAGCCCAGCATGATTAGAATTTCAGACTGAGCCAGAATACATAGCTAGAAATGTGTTTTCCCTCTCTCCTAAAGCATAGACTTCTCGCAATTTGAATATAAGCTGGCTCTGCAAGAATGCTTTATGCATCCTCTCCCAAAAGTTCTAAAAGAGTTTATGAAAGCTGCCAGTGCCAATGTTACACACAATGGCTTGTACAGCATATCATTTTCTAGGTTGGATGAACCAGACCTTCTGATTCTATTAGAGCAAATTTGGGTGAAACAGTAATACTATTACTAATAGTAAAACTCCAAAGCTGCTATATTATAAATACTGTTTGTGATTTATTGCACGTACTTGCTATTTTAGGGGACTTGGTACTCAGTAGGAACACAATTAGAGCAAATACCTTCAGGATGCATTGTTTCGTAAAGGATGAAAATAGCATACAGATTTGGGTTTTTCTTTCGAAAGTGATATAGGTAGCAAAACATCTTCTTCCAGGGTTCTGATTGTGGTCTGAGCTTCTCTGGGGTCTGTCTGCTAGGAGCCCCATCTAAACCAGCCACCAAGAGGGAAACAGTTTGATATCTACCCTCTAGCAACTTGAGTCTATGCTTGCAGGTGACAAGGGGTTTCAGCGAAGATTGGGAGACTCCAATGCAGAATGCATGCTCTTAAGCAGTAAGACTAAGAAGGTACGAGAACCCACCTTGCCTCTTTCCCCATCGTCTTTTGCCTCCTCACTGACACTCCATGGAGACAAAAGCTTCACAAGGAACTTACCTGCAATAGTTGATCTCTCGCAAGTGAACGTTTAGCAGGTTTAGCAGAACAGTCATTGGCTATCAATGCCTTACCCTAGGGACTCGCCACAGCCACCATAAGTTAGTCTGTGAATCAGCCCTTTTGAAGTTCACAGGCCCTTTGTGGAGGAGAGAGAGCTCTTTTCAGGCACTTGACCCTATCGTCTCAACCTACAGTCAGAACTTGCTCAGGCAATAGGAGCAAACAAAGTCAGGACGGATTTTAGCAACAATACTGAAATCCTATAATCCTATTTCACAGCTTCAAAATGTCACCATCATGGACCCGGAGCAAGTGATCAATATGTTAACATTCATGACCCTAAATTAATCTTCTAAGGACTTCCTACCACTGCTCAGACCTCACAGAATCACCCTCTCCTTGCCCTCAGAGTCTACAGCTGGAAGAAGAAACACAGAGGATGCAGACTTCCACTACTGTAGTCAGGACGCCACCCAACTAACATGCCATCACCTCTGTCCCTTGTAATTCCTTTGGGAGCAGGCAGAAAGATTCTGTATTCCCCATCATACAGACAAAGAAACTGAGGCACGGAGAGGTAATATTATTTGTCCACATTCCTACAGCTAATAGAGCTGAGACCACCTCCCTGGTCTCTGACACTTAGACCTTTGTTCTTTCCATTATCCATTAAAGCAACATAGATGCAAGTCCTTATTGTTGCCTGTCGTTATTATGCTTTGGTCTTCCGAAAGGGATCTCTACTAAAACCTTGCCAAGTAGTGGCAGTACAAGGTCATTCCCCCATCAGAAGGTCATCTGCTAATCATTTCCCTTCTTTCCTCCCAAGTTCCTGTTTACTGTGCCCCTGTCCTTCCCCTACTTCCCATCTTTCACCACGACCTGCCTCGGGCTACCTTTCCCTGGCAGACATGCAGTGTCCCCTCTCCTGCCAGGGTGCTCAGGAGGGAGGAGGCATCCTTGGAGAGTCTCACCTCTGGTAGATCTGTCAAAGTAAGAGAAATTGGGAAATCACAGGAGAGGGGAACTTTGGGGAACAGCAGCTATCTTATCTCTCCCATCCTTGGAAGAGAGAAGGAGATTTCCGGCTTCTACAAACAACCAAGCTCTAGGAGGAGGCTTCTTTTACATACACTTTGCAGGGATGACTTAAGTAAGTCTTGACGACTCTCTTTCCCTGGAGACTAGACTAAAAGTATTGTTTAGAAATCTAATATATGGTTTATTTACTCAATTTGTGCTGAGCTCCACAGTTCCTTCAGGCCAGCCTCACCAGCCCATTACTCTATTAATGCTCCATTACTGAAATTAGTGCTGTAATTGGAGGGGGAAGGGGTGAGGAAGGGGGCACTCCTTAAAGGCACAGGTCTCATTTAATCACATCACAGACAGAGGCACGGAACTGGGGTGGGGGCCACATGAGCCACTGGGCCAAAGTGACGCCTTACCAGCGAGGCAGCAGGCAATGGACATTGGCACCACACCTGCCAGTCAGCACACAGCACCTGTGTGAGGCCCGGTGGGGGTGGAGGGAGCTAAGACCATTGCTCTTGCAGCAACTCCATCATCATCTTGCAGCAACATCCATCAACGGGCTTTGATGCTTTAGTCTCAGTTCATCCTCAAACCCGCAGACCCGAACACACCACTCAGTCCCAACTCCACCCCTGGTCCCCCACTCTTAGCAGGGGCTGTGAAGGCCATCTTTCTTGAGCTTCCTTCCATTGCTTCCCACCTCTTTACTTCAACACACCTGCCTACTCTCCCTCCTTTTTGCTTCTCCTTGCCTAAATGAACCCCCTCCCAACCACCTCCCACTCACCGCCACTGTACCTTCAGTCCGGGCCATGCTCACTTCCTCTAAGAACCATACCAGAAACCCTACACTCTTGCACTCCCTTTCAATGAATGAATTCATTTCTCTCCTTGCCTCTTAGCCCTCACCTCCTACTCACTTCTCCGCACTCTGGGATCTGAACTGCACCCTCTCACATCACACTGAGGTGGCTTTATTTAAAGGTCACTGGCCGTCTAATCGGAAAGCCATTCCTCAATTCTTATCCTCTGTGGGACAGATGTCCCACAGATGTGTAGCTTCATCTGAAATTTGCCAAACATCCACTTTCTGGAATGAACTTCCCCTCTGGCACCTGTGAATAATGGTTCCTCCAAATTCTTCTGTTCTTTCTGACAGAACACTCTCTTTCTACAGTTGTAGTTCTTGACATTTTTTAAAGAGTCACAGGTTGTTTTGAGAATCTAATAAACACACACACACACACATCCATTTGTGGGTCCTATAAAAGTCTGGAAATGCCAGGTTAACTACCTCTGCTCCTTACTTTCTTTCTTGGTGATCTTGACAATTCTTATTTTTAAAATTACACAATTTGGACAATTTTCACATCTAAGCCTCCAACCTTGGTCTCTTTACCAATTTCATACCTGCATTTTGAGCTGCTTGATAGATACCCCACAGGGACCTCAAACACACCTTCCTTCCATATCCTGATTTACTCTTGCCTATTTCTGTTGGTGGCTGGGTGACATCTCTGTGGTTGTGCAGACTAGAAAACTTGCGGTCATCATTAAGCCTTCTGATTTTCCTAAACCCATCCCCAGGCCCATCAGACACCAAGTCCTGCTGATTTTTCCTCTACCTCACGGCCATTCCTCTCTCCTCACCCCTCTGGCACCACCTCAGTTTGGCTTCATCGTCACAACTGACCTCCATACCTCCAGGCTGCCCCATCCACCCATACCACACCACCGCTGTGACACAGAGACTTAGAACTCACAGAGTCCTGGTCTGGGACGTGGCAGGGATCCTGTAGGGGTGGTCCAGTCCAGCCCACTGTCTCCTTGTCGGTCTCTGTGACATCTGGAGAGTGGCTGTACAGCATTTACTTGAATATCTCTGATGAAGAGAAATTGACTTCATCATTAAACAGATCATTTACCTCTGGTCAATTCCAGTCACAGAAGGTTTCATCCTTACATTAAGCTAAAATCTACCTCCCTCGCGTCACTTTCAGCTCTTTAGTGACTCTCTCCGCCTACAGAAGTTCCCATCTCTTTACCTTAGCACATAAACCCATTCACAATGAGGCCCAAATCTCCCCAGTGACAAAGATTGGCTGCAAAGCGGCCTGCACAGCTAGTGACTACATTTCCCAGCCTATCCTGCAGCCAGCCGTGGCCAGTGACTAAATTCTTGCTAACTGACAGTAAGCAAAAATGATCACACTTCCCAGTGTGAGCCATTCAAACATCCAGCACACATTTCTCTAGCCTGTCATCCTCTCCCCCAAAGCTGGAACATGGAGCCTGCCCCAATCATGAAGACAGGGCAACACCCCCGGGGAGGACAGAGCGATCAGGCAAGGAACCCGAGTCCCCAAACCACCACCCAGAGCACCACTCCCCTGGCCACTTGGACCACTCCCCCCATGACTATTACCTGAGAGAGAAGTAAGCTTGCACATCCTCCAAGCCACTGAATTTTGTTAAAGAAACCTAGCCTTGACTCTGAATAAACTCATCACTTCCTCCTCAAAATCTGTGTCGCAACCACACTGAACTTCTCACCATGTCCAAATATAGCATGTCTTTCTGCACACATGTTTCACTGTTCATACCTATGCCGGGAATTCTCTTCCCCACTTTTTGTACTAGGTGAGCCCCACTCATCCTTCAAGACCCAGCTCAAGTGTCATCTCATCTATGCAACCTCCAATGTGTAGCCTCTGTCCCCCAAGAATTTAGTAGCGTATATCTTAGTAAAGCCCTTCCCTCATTTTTAACATTTAGGAATGCTTTGGCTACTAGTAACAAAAGATTTAACTACCTCTGGCTCAAACTCCTATTTCCTTAATAGGAAGTCAGGTGACAGATGGTCCCAGGTTTGCTTTTAATGGTTCAATGATGCCATCCAAGACTCAGTTACCAATATCTCTACTTTGTCATCCACAGTTGTCTACAGCTCTCCAAGTCTTCCTCTGAAGCCTTACTGGCCAGAACTGAGTCCCATATCCACCCCTAGGGCTGGTCACTGAAAAAGGGCATCGGACTTGCAGTGACTGATTCGGACCCACCCTAACTGATCCACCACGGCACAGCAGGTTAAATGGGAATACAATTGGAGTTCTATTAGCAAGAAAGAAGGGAGAATGGCTATTCGTTAAGCACGTAAGCAACTAATTATACTGCCATGATACAGAATTATACTCTATCAGTTTATTTGTCTGACTAGGAGTTCCTTAAAAAAAAGAGAGATTGTGTCTGTTCACCTTGAAGTCATCTGTATCTCTCACAATAAAGATGTTTAAAGATGTTTTCAAAGCATACATGAAGAAGCCCAAATCTTCTGATTCTTTCCCTGATTTCCCAGGTGCTTAGCATTCTTGTCAGAGCAAAAAGTTGGCTTGATAGCCTCTGTCAGAAAAGGAGAAAGCTGAGGAGATTCATCGGCACTTCACCTTCATGTGAAACTCAGACAACTGACATGGACCATTCCCAAGAAGCCTAGATTATTTTAAGGGTGTGTGGGTGAAAGACTATTAGTGTCTCACATCTCTGTACCCTTATTTGCTGCTGTTGAAGCCAGAGACAAAAGTGCTAAAATATAGCTGCAAAGGCAGGTCTCAGGGCATTTGTGGCCAAGTCAAAGTTGGAAGGATAAGAAATCCCACAAGATTGTTCTTGTAAAGCGTAAGGCTACGTCTTGGACAGTCTCAAGGTTTGTGGAGACGTGGTTGCCCTTCAGGGTCCTCTCTGGGTCAGGGGAGAGCTCAGAGCCACACCTTCTCTGGGCAGAGCGACATCTTCCACTGCCCGGGAGAAACTACTGCTAATGATTTTCCAAACACGGCACTTCTTTTTTTTTTTTTTTTTTTTTTTTTAATTTTTTTTTTTTTTACATTTATTTATTTTTGAGAGACAGAGTAAGACAGAGCACAGAATCCAAAGCAGACTCCAGGCCTCGAACAAGCGCTCAGCATAGAGCCTGATGCGGGGCCTGAACCCACGAACAGTGAGGTCATGACCTGAGCCGAAGTCGGACGCCCAACCAACTGAGCCACCCAGGCGCCCCCCAAACATGGCACTTCTAAGTGCTCTGTGCTGTTCTCTGGTGGGAGCACAGCTCGTAGGAAGGTGGTGGGGAGTTGTGAGGACCAGACGGGATCAAGCATGTTGAAAGTGCTACATAAGGTGAGATTTGCGAAATGAGTCCCTAGAACAGTGTCAGCCCTGCAGATGTTAATAAATGTTAAGGATTCATTGCTATAGGATCAGACAGTCCTTAATATTCCAACCCTGGGAATCAAGATAGTGGATAGGCAGTCCACCATAAATACAGTTCAAATGTTTGATCTTAACTTATATATTCACCAAGGTGTAAGATGCAAGTTTTAGAGCTTTCTTCTATCCCCCTGATGAGAGTGGATGTCCAACTGAAATAACTGCAAAGTATGAGAGGAAGAGCATGAGTTTTGTGATTTTTCTCTGCAATCAACAGGTCAATTAATCAAGAAAATAGGAGTATTCTGTTCCAACCGTTGATTGGTGGCTGGCTTAAACAATTGAATAGAATTTACCTGATTAATATAATGCACAGTTTTGGATCTATGACATTATTTAATTCAATTCTTTTGTTTACTACATGAAGAAACTGAGACCCCCAAGGAATTAAAAGACTGACCCAAAGACACCAGTCTTTCAAAGTAAAGGATTAGGTGTCCTGATTCTCAGATCTGTGATCTTTCCTGTCCCTAGACTGTCCCACTATTCTCTCTGTTGTGGATCTAAAGACCTCCAGCTCTGCAGGTACTGTTAGCTATTAGTTATACTAGAGGCTTTGGCCATTCTAACAGGAGCCATTGGTGGTCTACAATCAGATCCAGGTGGCACTTTAAGGCTGTTTCTTGCATCAAGATCTTCCCATGTGTTCCAATGAAAGCAACAAATTCGTGTAAACCTGATGGCATGTGGTGCAACCAAATCTGAAGATTTTAGGAGGCGGGCAGATTGTCCTAAGCTTCCACAAGCTCATGATATTCATGATTCCAGAGGGCTCAAACATGCTCACTAGAGTCCCACCCCCTGATTTGCCCTATTGAGAGAGAAACGAAACCTGGTCAGCACTAGGCACCAAGAATGTGCAAAATAGAGTTCCCTGGTGGGGCTTGAATACTTACCTTCTCCTCAAGCTGGACCTCTCCAACCAGGAGTTTTAGAGTCTTCCATTCTATATCCATTCTTTATTCATTCATCAAACTGATATTTACTGGGACCTAATTGTAGCAAGTACAGTGTAAGGATACAGAAGCAGTTAAGCCATGGTCTCTTTCCTGGAGAAACATGTTCTGTAGTTTGGAAATAGGCCTGGGAACAGCTTGTTCTGGCTCCAAGGGGTAAGTGCTGTGGTTTTCACGTGTGCACAGGGAAGGATGCCCCTCCTTCTGCCAGAGAATTATTTGCATTGGTGTTTATCTGGTGGACCAGAGCAGGGTAAGCATTCCAGACAGCATTCCAGGCAGCAGGAACAGCATGTGCAAAGGCACAGAAGCATGCAAGAAGGATATTTGTTGGATTAGGCGTATCCAGCTCTTTAGCTATTCAATCCATGTCTCATAAATTGAGAGAGTCACTGGAAAATGGGAGGGCTGACATCAGATCCTACAGTGAGCTTCAGAAGTCCCATGTCTGTATGGTCAAGACTTTAGCACTTTGCTGTGCCCACCTCTGCTATCCATTCCATCACCATCAACCCATGAGGACAGAAGATAGTGACAGAGTCAACTTTGATAAGATTATGAAATGGGTAATGTTTGATTTTTTTCTTTGTTCTGTCTCTTCTGCTCCTTTCCCCAGCCACCAGGTGTCCTGGAATCTCCTTTTTCCTCCTATCTCCCCCTCCTCTGATGCCCAATGTTGGCAAATTCAATTCGACTCAAGTCCTCTGTTCCCCCACTCAGGTATTTGAATGGAAGCCCTGTATTCCATTGGAATAAATGTATGCATCTCCTTCTATGAGAGTTTGAAAACTAAATTCTAACCTAGGAACTAGGGTAAAAAAAAATGCAGGGGATAAAATATGTGTATATGTAACCACAAAATCTGACTGGACTTAAAGCCTAAGAGTCGTGATTTAGTCAAACATTTCTAAGTATATATTGAAATGATCGTATTGTTTTTTATTTTTGATGCATCGATTATGAAATTACTCCATTGATTATGAAATGTGTGATAATATGAAACTATTTTACACGTCGAAAATTAGACTCATGTTTGTATGATGGCAAAGCCTTTTGATAATTTGTCAAATCCAATTGGTTAGCATCTTATTTGGGATGTTTATACCTCTTGTCCTGGGGTGGAAGCCCTAATCTGAAGGTAGGCTATATTGAATATTTGGTTTTGGTTTCTTCTTCTGAGGCACATATAATTCTCAGTTTGCAGTACACTCCTAAGTCTCGAGATCTGCTGCTTACCACCATTTTGATCTTTTCACCATTTTCCTCTCTGTTAAGGAAGTTTCTCAAGTTGGTCTCCCACGTTACTGGTATCATCTTCTGCAAGATCTCTTTTACTCTCCATCGTCAGTTGAGTTTTCATTCTGCTACTACCTTTGGAATTTCCCTGCATTCTTATTTCGGCCAACTACTTTTAGCTGATCCTGTTTCATAGAAGAAGACCGCAAGAAGGTTTGCTCTATGATTCTCTTCTTTTGATAATAGGACAGTCTTTTTAGAACCACGAATCATCAGGTAAAGTCTCCCATACTTTGCAAAACCTTCCCAGAGGCCCCTTAGCGATCTTTTCTCTTCATTCATCCATGAAAGGAGAAATTGCTGTCTAAGCCTGGAGTGTCCAGCAGCCCCCATCACTGCACATTCTGGTGCTTTAGCGGCCCTGCTAAGGTACGGAGCTAAGAACCAGCCACTAGGTCAATGCACCTGTGGGCCTTTGCTGTGAGCAAAGGCTGCTAGGCTGAAGTTAGATCTTCCTTGTGCAACCAGCAGGTTCTCTAAATAAATATAGGTTTAATTTCTGTTGTATACAGCTTAGAACATGGAAGATGACACTCCATCCTTACCCAGAACTGTGTCCAGGGCTCTTGTGACTCTCCCCTGCTTCCGGTGCTTCTCTTCAGGCATCTGAGAGAGCCACTATGTACTGTGCTTCCTCTAGCTCTCCTGTGCCTTGTGGCAAAGTGTGGCTTTTGAACGGATGCAGGTAGAGATCATCTGAAGACAGTCGTGAGGGGCAGGGAGTGGTGGGGGCATCCTGGGGAGAGACAGGACTCCTGCAGCTCTTGCCAGCTATGAAAGTAGTGGAGGAAAGCCTGATTCTCTAATCGTTGTCCCTGTGGCTTGATGACCTAGGCATCAGTAGGAAGCTCCTTAGACTATTCCATCTTCTGCCTTTGGATTTGGGTTGTTTTTAAAAAAAAATTTTTTTTAATGTTTATTTATTTTTGACAGAGACAGAATGCAAGTGGGTTAGGGGCAGAGAGAGAGGGAGACACAGAATCTGAAACAGGCTCCAGGCTCTGAGCTGTCAGCATAGAGCCCGGTGCGGGGCTCGAACTCACCAGCTGTGAGATCATGACCTGAGCCGAAGTCAGACACTCAACCGACTGAGCCACCCAGGTGCCCCGGATTTGGGTTGTTTTAATCAGAGAATGTGTGCTCCAAAATTATTTCTCAATTCTCTCCTATTGGTGAGGTCATCAATAACAATTATCCCCAGAATTTAACATATGACCTGTCTTATATTTTTGTTAAAGAAGCATTATATTCTTGTTTGTTTGCATTTTCATGAGTTTTACACCGCCATTTGCCAGGAGGGGGTGGGGGTGGAATATATCAGGCAGCATACACCTTGTTAAATCAGAAATCCTTACTTCTGATTTCTACATTTTACTGGGTTTTCTTAATTTTCTCCCTAACCATGTAGCCATCATAAATATTAAAAATTGTACAGAGCTTTAACAGAGTGATCATTTTAGACTATGAAAGTATGTAAGATAGTGCCCCCACACTAAATGACCCTAATCTGTTGCGCTTTTAAAAATCCTTTTGTTTTCTTTCTCTTTTCTCCCTAATCTTTGAGTAAGGCTGTCTTTTCTTCTCAGTTCTCTCTCTAGGACCACCCTGCCCTTCCCAAAGTGAAGCCTCTAAAGTATTCTGTCTGGAAAGGACTATGCTTACTGAAGAGTCATAAAATCTCAAATTGGAAGAACATTTTTAAAAGGTCCAAACCAGTCACTGATGCTAATCTGGAGACCCCTCTAACTCTCTTCCCACCTGCCACCCACCCCTACATACTCATCAAGGGGCCATCTGTCCTCTGCTCGAACACCAAGCAGTGGTCAGAAACACCACCAGTTCCCTGAACACCACCAGTGGTCAGGAACTCATGACCCCTCTTGGTGCACTCAGTTCCCTCTCTGGGCAGCTCACATTGTTAGAAAGTCATTTCTTATGTTGAGCTGCAATGTAATGTTTCTCCTTTGCTCCCCTGCCGTGATCCTGGTTCTCCCACATAAGGACTCAGAGCACAAGTCTGCCATCATTCCCACATGCGTGCCTGTTGGGGAACTGAATGCAGATTCCTCGCCACTCCCCCACCCGAGCTCTCTCTTCTCTGAGATAAACACGTTCAGTTCCTTCAACCCTGCCTGTGATTCTTTGGAAATACTTAGTGGTATCCATGGACTCACGTGGCGTTCTCAGTTCCTTTAATGAGAAGCACGAGCACCAAGTTCTCATAAGCACCAAAGGTGGAGGTGCCAGGGAGAGAATACCCATCGACTGGAGAATACCCATCACTGTCAAAGGGCAAGACAGGCCTCCCCAGAGAAGGTGGGCCAGAAGTGTTCATTCAGAGCTGGAGCTGCCATGGTCAGTAAGATGAGATGGTCATCCAGTTGGAAAACTAGAGAAAAGGCTAATGAAGAAGTGAGTTCCAAAGCTGTAGACACAGTAAAGGGAAACCACGGGGAAGGTGCCATCCCAGGAGCTGTTAGCAGGGGGACAGGTCACCATCCCTAGGCCTGAAGGAGGAAGAAGAGGGAGTGGTGACTGTAGAACACAGTGCAGAATCTATTCGTGGTAAAAGTGGTCTATTACTTAGTTTAAAAAATAGGAACACTGATAAAAATTCTATCGCTTGTATTTTAACCCCCCACTTTTAGGTATGAATTGGCCTCTATTAAACTGCTAAGAACTCCATTAGCTTTAATTAAGCATCACGCAAGGAACGAACTAAGTAATCAGGATGGCCGAAGTGGAAGCATGAAGAGAAGTGCATTCTGAGACTTTTCTTAAAGGGGCCCGTGAGCAAGTGCCAAACCCTTTCAAACATGGGACCTCACCGCCCCCCTCCCTGCTCCCGGAGGTGGCAATTCTATGTCCCTGTTTGGCTCAGGTCTAAAGCACACTCTGGCTGGGAGGCAGCTGGCACCGGCCCAGGCATGAATCCGTGCCTACCCCTCGGGGCCCCACTTCTAACAGGTCACCCGGGTCTGTGTTGTCACCTTGAAACATTCAAGAGAGTTGTGAGCTTCAGAAGGTGAGACGTGTGGGGCTGGGGGCAGGGAAGGCCAGCCCTGGAGGGTGGCTGGAGAGCTTTTGACAGCCCAGAGCAGAGCCCAGGGTCCTATTCCTGACGACGTGAGCCCCCAGGCAGGCGCCGAGTGGATAAGAGTGTAGACAGTGAGGCCGGCCGTGATGCTTGCCAGCACCTGCAGATAGCAGGCAAATAATTGGCACATGTTTAAAAAAAAAATTAAAAAGCTATTGGATGTGAGTATTTTCTAACAGTGTCTGGCGGGAGTGCCCGGGAGGAATTTAATCAGCAAGAGTTGTTTAAACGGGGCTCCGCACACGGGCCCTGGCGAGGCTCGTAATGAACTCCGTATCATGTGCCACTCCTGTCTGCTGGGGACATTCAATTTGTTAATTCTGCAGCTGGTGAGAGAGGTCAGATAGGAAAGTGACGATTGTTTTCTGACGTTCCAGCCCCTGCTCACATCTTTCTAATTAATCCTTTTAGGAGCCACGGGTAGATTAAGAAGGAGAAAAAGTGCAGGGAGCAAGCGTGAGAGAAATTGATGGAAAGACAGCCGCTGCCCTTCTCTCCCCAAATGGGATGGGATGTGAGGGCGGGGGATGAGGAGAGAAAAGGCAGGGCTTGGCCAGCCGCCCTGGTGCTCTTCTCACTCAAAGGGAAATCAGATGCTAGGAAGAGATGGAGCCCACAAGGGCCATCAGGTGGTCTCCTGTGGTGACTGTTTGAAACAAGGGTCACAGAAGGAAGGGCCCTTGGCCTCCATCACTGGGTCTTGGACTGACCACAGCCATCAGGGGCCACGGAGGTGTGAGGCTTCCCAAGCAGAGTGGACCGCCAGGCAGGGTGGGAGTGTGACTCGCGGTTAAAGTCCCATGGTCACTGGGATTTTGTAAGAATGTCCCCTGGGTGCCACGAGGCCTTGTTTGGTGTCTCCAGGTTGTTCTTGCCTGCCTGCGTCGAGATGCTGCTGGTGTGCATTTGTCTTCTGTTTGCCCTTCCAGACCAGTCCCCTTCTCTCCACCCTGCTCTCTGTCTCAGAAGCAGAGCCCCCTGGACCCATCCATGGGCACTATGGTCCCTGGCAGGAGGAGCACAGGAGGTTGCCTTAGGCTGGCCAGGTTGGGGCAGGGAGGCCTGTGCCTCACCAGCTCTCCTTGCAAGCTTCTGCACCCTCTCTCCTGCTGCTGACGGCTATGCTACTCCCAGCCTGGGTTCATGCACTTTCCCCTCTACTTCCCCTGAACCCACCCATAGCTTTGTAATTCATGTCTCTGTAAATACACACCCCTCAAATTATCCTAAGAGGATCCTTTGTTCCCAATGGGACATTGACACTAGTGCCTGATGGGTAAGGCAAACCTGAGCAAGCATCTGACCTCTTCCTCAGGTAAGAACATGAGAAAGTTACTTCCCTCCCTAAGCCTGGATTAACATCTGTAAAATGGGAACAGTGATACCAACCCACAGCGTTGTGAAATAACCAGAATTAAACACCTACTAGTTGGGGTGCCTGGGTGGCGCAGTCGGTTAAGCGTCCGACTTCAGCCAGGTCACGATCTCGCAGTCTGTGAGTTCGAGCCCCGCGTCAGGCTCTGGGCTGATGGCTCGAGCCAATGGAGCCTGTTTCCGATTCTGTGCCTCCCTCTCTCTCTGCCCCTCCCCCGTTCATGCTCTGTCTCTCTCTGTCCCAAAAATAAATAAAAAACGTTGAAAAAAAAATTAAAAAAAAAAACACCTACTAGTTGCTATGTTAATGCCCATTTCTTTGCTTACAAAAGTCTCCAGTTTAGAAGACCACAAAACAGTAAAGGGTGTGAAATAAAAGAATACAAGAAACAGTTGAGTCATTATCAAACCCAAAATATTTACCTACTTCTCCTATCAGAGTGACTCCAGCCAGGTGGTGCTGTTTGACATAGGATTCCCCTCTCCTGGTTGACGGAGAGCCCTGCATAGAGCTGTCCATCCACAGCAGGCTTCAGCCATGAAGCATGGATGTCCCCTCATCCCATAGGCTCCTCGAATCCTCAGTTCTTCCACTCATGCTGATACATTCATTCTTCAGACATGTGCTGGGTCATCTTCTATGTGCCAGGCTCTATGCTAGGTCCTAGGGAATCAGAGGTGAATCAGACACAGCACCAGACTTCAAGATGCTCACAACTAACTGGTAGACAGGTTCTAAATCATTCATTTTGATCAAATGCCATCAGGTATCAAAGTGAAAATGATTAATTCTGCTGTGTGTGAGTGTGAGTGAGTGTGAGTGTGTGTGTGTGTGTGTGTGTGTGTGTGTGTGTGTGTGTATTTGTTAAGAGAGAAGGGTCTATGAAGATTCCTCTAGGGCCTTGAAAGATGAGTTTCCCAGAAAATAAAGAGGAGCTCTGCAGGCAGGGGGAACAGCATGTGCGAAGGCCTGGAAGTAGGAGAGTACACAGGGCTCCACAGTGGCTGGAGCACAGGATCTGAAGTCCTGAGAGCAGAGGGTTTCAGCTGAAAATGAAGACTGGCTTGGAAGCAGGAAGGAGCTGAAAACCACCCTCAGAAATCTGGCTTCGATTTAGGAGACAAAGCAGGAGTAGCAAAAATTCTTTATTCTAAGCAGTTTGGAAAGAAAACTCTGGCATGAACTCTGTGTGCATTTTTTGTAATCAGCTGCATTCTGACAGCAAGGTCCTATTCCACTGGACAGGCAGAAAAAGGGTTCATAGCCATCATGGAGACTTCCTCTTTCCCTGGCTGCCCCCAGGACGATGCCCTGTTCCCAGAGACTTGCACTAAGACAACTCTAGGGGACCCCACAAAGCCATCCCCTTGAAGTCTGTCCACCTCCCCCGGGACTGCCATAATGGGAGTGGATCCCACATCACTTGTGCAAACTCACTAGCCGGAGACCACTCCCCAGGCTCATGGGGGAGGGGGGGGTGGGGGGGGTGGGGAGCAACTTTCTTTTGTCCATCTCTGGCCCTCAGAATCTTTTCCTCTCTCCTATCAACCTCCTCCCAGATACATAGCCTAATATGCCATAAATGTTTACAAAATATAGGAGGAATCATAGACTTTGAGCAGCTTTTGTTTATACTGTCCTGCAAAAATTCCCTAAGGCAAGGAAATGATAAGGGCCTGACAACTTGCTTGAAATGTAGAAGCGAAATCCATGGAAAGCAAACACAAATGAGTATGTCCATGAAGCAGATGTTTTTGAAAGGACTTGGACACTCATTACTAAGTAGAACACTCCACATTCTGAGGTTATGTGTATTGAAGTAATTATCCAAATAATTTGGTTCCCCAAGTGCTTTTGGCAAAATCATTCAGATAACTGAGACAATGGCAGGAATATTTAATTTGAAATTTAGAGCGAATTCATAATCATCACACCTAAAATAGTCTCTACTAGACAGTGAACTTCTTCGGGGCAGAACTACTAACTGTAATGGTCCTGAACTTCAGAGTTGGGTTTTCCTCTCTGAACTACAGAACTGTGAGCAAACTATTTTAATCCCTTGAGCCCCTTCTCTCATCAGTAAAATAGGGCTCACCTTACAGCATTATGAGGACACAGGCAGAGAGTAGGCATCCAATAAGTGCTGACTGGAGAGTTGGATGGATGGAAGGACTTATGGACAGGAAGACAGATGGACATCTACACCCTTTGATGCATGTTTTCAATCATGACCCCAGCGCAAACTTTGCATCTTGGAATAACATCTAAGCATTTTGTGAGCTCTTAGTTAAGAATTTTTTTTTAATGTTTATTTATTTTTGAAAGAGAGAGAGAGTGTGATCAGGGGAGGGGAAGAGAGAGAGGGAGATAGAGTCCGAAGCAGGCTCCAGGCTCTGAGCTGTCAGCACAGAGCCCGACGTGGGGCTCGAACCCACGAGCTGTGAGATCATGACCTGAGCCAAAGTCGGAGGCTTAACCGACTGAGCCACCCAGGCGGCCCAGTTAAGTGTAACTTCTAAAGTAGGATCTAAACTGAGGTCTCTGACTTGCCTATGCAGATTATTGCACATAAAAAGAAATACTGAGGGTGGAGAGAGAGGAGGTGGGGGTCAATTACCTCTTTATCAGGTGTAAGGACAGCACATTCTTCCATTCATTAGCACCCACTTGTGCCTGCCAAGAGAAAGCCAATCAGCTGCCATTTGCCTGGGGCACAAATAGAAGAGGTGACCCAGAGACAGAAGATTGGGTGCAGCAGTAGAGAGAGCCAAGGAAGAAAGTTTAGACCTGCTGACCTCCAGGCAGGGGCTGGTTGTCCTGGTCTCAGAGATACAAACATGCGACCCCCGCTGGCCCTTGCAGGGTAGTCTGAAGAAGCTGGCAAATCATTCGGGTTATTACTAATTATAATAAAGTTGCTTTGCAGGCAATGAAGTACTTCTCTGAAGTGGCAGAGAAGCAAATCTACCCAATGTACTGGCCAGGTAAGCATTGTGATTGTTCTAAGCAAGGAGTAGCCGCCTCCAGGGCTCACAGGTGAATGAGTGAAGCGAAAGAGAAATAAGACGATGAGGGGCCCACTGTGATAAACAGTACAGCCTAAACACACAGGCTCCAGGTTATCCAGTTTCCCCCCCTTTTTTCTTCAAGTAAGCCTGAAATTTGGGTATATATGTGAAACGTCCCAATTTTAAATGTTGATTATGAATTCAAAATCCATCAAGACCCTGTGTAGGTCAAATGAAAACATGTCTGAAGGCCTTCAACGGCCCTCAGACTTCCAGTGTCTCCATCAGATCCTAAATCTAGGCATGAGACGGAGTAGCGGTGTTAAGGGTCAAAGCCAGAATCAATATCAAGAATCATAGTGGAAGATGGCAGGCACCTGGTAAAAAGAACACCACAGCAAGGAGCCAAGTTTGGAATTAGCAACGCACATGAGATAATAAGGGATGAGGTCTTGAGGCGAGGTTTTGTGAGGGATGATTTAATTCTGGCAGATTGTACCTGGTTGGCAAGAAGCTGTGCCCACATTGCACATTTCCAGTTACCCTGCAGACAGAGTCAAATTCATTGCACCGTGTAGAAGAGGGCAATGAATTTCCACTTTGTAAATGGTAGTAATTATGTGGAGGTTACATCATTAGAAACAATGTAATGATGATCGTTTTTATGTATTTAGATTTTATCATTTTTCTATTTCCTGAGAGTACATATTCAGAAGTGAAATTATTGTTGCATTTGACTTATACTGTAAATTGATTTCCAAAAGGGCAGTATTCACTAAATATTTCTTATGATCCCTTGTAATTAATTTGGGGTCATGTGACTAGCTCTGGCCAATGGGCTTTGAGCAGAAATGGCGCTCATCCAAGATACCTAAGGGAGACCATGCTTTCCATACCTCCTTTCCATCTGCCAAGGTGATGCTAAAAGCCATCCATTGATATAGTACTATGGACCTCTGAGTCACCAGATGGAGAAAAGCCACAATAAATAGTCACTGGGCTTTGCATACATGAGAAATAAGCTTTTGTGTTAAGCCACTGAGATTTTCAAGTTACTTGTTCAAGCAGTGTGGTCTAATCATCCTGATTAATATATACCACTTTCTAATGTCATCAGCAACAAGTATAAATATCATTTCTACTGTATCTCTAACATTTGGCATCACCATTAAAAACATTCATTTTAGCTTATGTAAGGGATGAAGTATGATTTCTCACTTTCTTTTAATTTTGCATTTCTGAGATCATTTGTAAGGTAGAATACTTTTCATGTTTATTCATTTGCTATAATTCCTATTCTATAAATTGTCAATTGCCATTTGATGTCACCTAATTCTGTTGATTTTAATGCTTTTATTACTTTTTAAACTTTAGATGAGCCCTTTATATGAAAAAGAGATAATCCTTTGTCAATAAAATTGATTGAACATACTTTCCAGTGTGTTTTGTCTTTTTATTTTATCATTCTAATGGCAGTTAAAATTGTTGCAGTTAAATCAGTTATACTTTTTACTTGTGAACTTTTTCTATTACTTTTATTTTATGTTATTTTATTTTTTTAAGTAGGCTTAACATCCAGCATGGAGCCTAAGCAGGACTTGAACTCATGACACTGAGGTCAAGACCAGGGCTAATATCAGGAGTCAGGCGCTTAACCAACTGAGCCACCCAGGTGCCCCTCTATTACTTCTAAACTTAAAAATTCTTCCTCCACAGAGGTCTAATAAATATGTAACTCAAAATTTTAACTCTTTATATTTTAAAATAAGTCCATCTTGAATTTATTTTGGTTCATAATATAAATGATGATCTAAATAGTACTTTATTACAAAATGCCAGTCAATTATCCCACACATTTATATGTAATGTTGGTCCTTTTTCCAAATTCATTTATATTTTTAATTTTTTTTAATGTTTATTTATTTTTGAGACAGAGAGAGACACAGAGTGCAAGTGTGGGAGGGGCAGAAAGAGAGGGAGACAGAGAATCTGAACCAGGCTCCAGGCTCAAAGCTGTAGGCCCAGAGCCCGACATGGAGCTCAAACCCATGGACCGTGAGATCATGACCTGATCCAAAGTCGGACGCTTAACCAACTGAGCCACCCAGGCACCCCACAAATTAATTTATGATGCCTATTTTATCAAATACTTAATGTAAACATAAAAGACTATTTCTCTGTTATCCTATTCCATTGATGTATTTACTGTTGAATCAGTGCCACCAAGTTTAAATTGTTATAACTTTATAGTGTGATTTAATGCCAAGAACAGCTAACTGGTATCATCCTCTGCTCTCATAGTCACCATTGTCAGAAGCATCTTTCATAGTCCTGGTTTAGCTCTTTCGTCACATGAGATTCTGCATTATTTTTTGTCATATTCCCTACACGACGTCCTGTATATACACTTCATTGGAATTGCATCCTGGCAATCTATTAATGGGGAAAGATGAAATATTCATGATACTTGATCTCTCATTTAAGAATGTAGTACGTGTTGCCATTCGCGTAAGACTTCTTTTATACCTCTTCATATCATTTTGTAATTGAATTTATATAGACTGAAGTCTAAACAAATATACATTTAAATAATGATAGAACTAAAACTACATGCATGTGAAGGAGAGAGAATCTTAACTGTGTGGGTGACCCTGCCCATCATCTGCTCACTGAGCACATTCTGGAGAACAATGGAGGATCAGCTTCGGTTTCTGGCACTTTCCCTGATGTCATCCTCTCAAGGTGCTGGGAATTATGCGAGGTTTATGTTGACTGTACAGGATTTTAGCTGAGAGCTCACTTTGTGGTCTCACTCCCATGTAAAATGTGGTTCCACTGAGCTCACAAGCCCTTACAATTAAGTTTACTATGTAGTTTGATTATTATTATGATTATTATTATGTAGTTTGATTATTATGTAGTTTATATCTCTTTTGCTATTGCAAGATTGCTCATGAGATCTCATCTCTTTCTTAATAATCCTTACCTTTTCTTATTATTAAATAAACAGTTGTTCTTTGTATAAAAGTTGCAAATACAGGTTATGAACAAGAAAATTAAAATCAGTAGAAAAATGGCATACTAGGAAATTCCAGGCTCTCATTCCTTCATAGAAACTTTTTTTAAAAACAACTAGTGATGAGCTAAAGTAACTTTGTAGACGTTCTGGAAGACCGTTAAAGATTGACGGCGACCAAACAAATCTCCCATCAAGAAAATCTGTATGCAAAATGGTACATTTAGTGACATGTTTACTGATCCTTTTCCCATCCCCTCCCCAGCATGGAACATTCTTGGTCTGAAGGAGGTAGTGACCCAGCTCGCAATTCGCTCACTTGAACCAGAGGGAGCAGAGCAGACTTGATTTGCAGTTACCAGCTGTCTGGGAGCTTCCTGAAGCACTGTTCTTGGTTCTGCCTGACTTGCAGGTTAGTGGGGAAAAGTGGCATAGCTTCCATCTCAGACTGGGAAAAATGGCAAAAAGCAGTGACTGTAGTTCACAAAAACTGCAGCCACCTGAGCAAGCGATTACAAATGGAGGCACACAGGTTCCCTGGGGGGCTCAGTCGGTTAACCATCCAACTCTCGATTTTGGCTCAGGTCATGATCTCACAGTTGTGAGATTGAACCCTTGTCCAGGCTCCATGCTGAGCATGGAACCTACTTCAAATTCTCTCTCTGCCTCTTCTCTCTCTCTCTCTCTCTCTCTCTCTCTCTCTCTCTCTCTCTCGCAAAATAAATAAATAAACTTTTTTTTAAAAACAAATGGAGGCATACAATAAAACATCTATGGCTTTGAGGAGAAGCTGAGGTGAAGCTCTTTGGGAAATTAAAACATTCAACAATATTCAATTCCCTGTGTAGATACGGGAATTCAAAAAGCCACATAGAGGTCCAGATAAGACACGTGTTCAGAAAAGATTGGTAAAAATCTTAAGCCTTCACCTTGCGTTGATTCCAAGACTCAAAGTATGTTCTGCTAGTAAGTAGAGGAACGTCCCAGCACATAGCCAATCTGCAAAGACTAGGAGAAGTGACTATTTTTTTTTAATTTTTGTAAAGATTTGTTTTTTAAATAATCTCTATACCTAATGTGGGGCTCAAACTCACAACCGCGAGATCAAGCGTCACATGCTTTACCCGCTGAGCCAGGCAGGCACCCCAGTGACTATTTTCAAATACCCAATTTCCAACAAAAAAATAAATTAAATGAAAATAATATAAGGTATACAAAGAAATAGAAAACCATGTCCCATTCAAAGGAACAAAAATACATCTCCAGAAACTATCCCTGAGGAAACATAGACATCAGACTTCTAGACAAAGACTTTTTTTAAAAAAACTGTCTTTAAGTATCCTCAAAGAGCTACAGCAAAGCACCAAGAACCAAAGGAAATTTTAAATATGATACTTGAATAAAATAAGAATTTCAACAAATAAATCAACAGCAGAAGGAAGACTGGAAAATTCACAAATGTATGAAAACTAAAAAATACACTCCTAAACAACAAATGAGTCAAAGAAGAAATCATAAGGGAAATTAGAAAATACCTTGAGGCAAATTAAAATGAAACATCACATACTGAAACATGGAATGTGGCAAAAACTGGGAGGGGTGGGGAATTTATATCTGCAAACACACAAGAAAAGAAGAAAAATCTCAGATCTACAGTCTCACCTTACATAAGGAACTAGGAAAAAAAAAAGAGAACAAACTAAACCAAAAGCTAGCAGAAGAAAAGAAATAGTAAAGATTAGAGCAGTGATAAATAAAATAGAAAATAGAGAAGCAAAAGAGAAAATCCACAAAACCAAAAGTTGTCTCTTTCAGAATATCAGTAAAATTGACAAACCATTAGCTACAGTGACTAAGAAGAAAGAGAGAAGACTCAAATTACTAAAATCAGAATGAAATACAGGACATACTACTGATGTTACAGAAATAAAAAAGACTATAAGCAAAATATGAACAACTGTATGCCAACAAGTTGGATAAACTAGATGAAATGGACAAATCCCTACCAAGAATGAATCCTGAACAAAGTATTAGCAATCCCACCACTCATTACCATTCTGATGTCTACATCACCAGACGGATGAATGAATAGATGGGAGCAAAAACTGAGTCTTCCACACTGAAGTGCTTTTTATCAAACCTCTCCCATTAGCAACATTTTATGAATATATACTGTTTACCATTTACTATCTACAACTGCACTATCCAACATGGTAGCCACTAGCCAAATGTGGCTCTTTTTTTTTTTTAATTTTTTGTTTAACGTTTATTTATTTTTGAGACAGAGAGAGACAGAGCATGAACGGGGGAGGGGCAGAGAGAGAGAGGGAGACACAGAATTGGAAGCAGGCTCCAGGCTCTGAGCCATCAGCCCAGAGCCCGACGCGGGGCTCGAACTCACGGACCATGAGATCGTGACCTGAGCTGAAGTCTGACGCTTAACCAACTGAGCCACCCAGGCGCCCCAAATGTGGCTCTTTACATGTTAACTTAAACTAAGTGAAGTTAAACAAAATTAAAAATTCAGTTCATCAGTATATTGGCTTCCTATTGTAACAAGTTACTACAAATTTAGTAGCTTAAAACCACATAAGTTTATTATCTCACAGTTCTGGGAACAAAAGCTCAAAATGGGTCACACTGGACTAAACTCAAGGTATTAGCAGGGCTGCATTCCTTCTGAAGGCTCCAAGGGAGAATTCATTTCCTTTCCTTTTCCAGTTTTTAGGGGATGCCTACATTCTTTGACTCATGGTCCCTTCCTCCATCCTCAAAGCTAGCAGTGTAACACCTTCAGATCTCTCTCTCTCTCTCTCTCTCTCTGGCTCTGACCCCTCTTGTCTTCTTCTTACAAGGACTCCTGGGACTACATTGGGTTTGCCCAGATAATCCAGGATAAGCTCCCCATCTCAAAATCCTTAATTTAATCATGTCTACAAATCCCTTTTGTCCTGCAATGAAACATAATCACAGCATCTGGGGACTAGGATGTGGACATCTTTGGTGGGGGCATTCTGAGGACAGACTGCCTACAACACTCTCAAGTTTTCAATAGCCACGTATATTGGACGGCACAGGTCATAGAACGTTTCCACCATCTCAGAAAGTTCTATTGGACAACACCGATGGAGAGTCAAGAATCTTTAACCAGTTACTTAACTTTTTGCACCTAGTTTCCTCCTCTGCAGAAGGTATGGAGTGACAGAACTAAGTGCAGGGCTGCTTTAACAGTAGAGGAATTTTATGCTGAGTCTTGTGAGGTACTTACAATGTGCCAGGCACTCCTCCGAGCACTTTACATATTTTACTTTATTTAATCTTCACTACAACATGATGAAGCAGATGAATGATTAGTATTTCCATGTTATAGATAAGGAAACTGAGACACAAGAGGTCAAGTGCATTGCACAAGACCATGCAGCAAGCGCGAGGTGGTGCTTTGCACTATATTGTATGCTCCCCATTACTCAGCGTTCTACATCTAATCCACCCAGCAACTCTGCGCGGTAAGCCCCGTTACAGACATCTCAGTACTCAGGAGTACTGAGACTTGGTTGAATAACTGAATAGGCTACATAACTTGCTCAAGGTCACGCACAGAGTGTGCACTGGTGGTAAGATGCAAACTCATTGTTCTTTCTCCCTCTGGACTGGCAGAGATATTGGGAGTAAGGGCAGTAGAAGTTCTGTATCTCACAGAAGAAACTAAAACTGGGTCACGACAAGATAGAAAAGCCATCTTGGCTCTCCACGTGGGCTTCCTGCCCTTGTGGAGGCCCTGACGGTGAGGTGGTGGTGAGTACCAAGACCAGGGGGCCCTGCTGCCCACCCAGGGGGCTGTGGGCGACCACCCATAGCTCATATTTCTGAGCCCAGAGTGGGGAGCACAGCTTAGCCTCCTCACTAGGATGATAAAGGACAACGGGAAGAGACCATAGTTGGAGGGCGAAAATGATTTTAGAGGCTTTAATAAAAACATGGGCTTTGACAAAAGTTAAGAAAGAAAACAGCTCCATAACAGCCAAATCAAGACCCACAGACTGAATACTGGGCAAGAGTGATCGAAGGAGCCCTAATTAAAAAGCAACTTGGCTGTCTGCTGGAGGCTTCGTGTGAGGCCCGCCGTCCCTCTGGCTCTCCCCCATGACACCCTCCCCCGGCATTCACGGACATGCTCTCACCATGATGGATGGTTCAAACAGGCCTGGAAAGAGAGCTCTGCACTAAAGCAGAGCTCAGGCAGTCCACAGAACAAAATGTCCATTTGTCTTGCAAAACAATAGCAATAATGTACGTTCTCATGCAGAAAGCATTTATGTAGCACCTATTCTGTGCCAAGCATCTCCTGAGCCCTTCCTGACCTATCTCTTCCTAACTTAACTCTTGCCTCCATTCTCCATGCTTCTCCTATGCATCCTGATCTCTGGCCACCTCAAATTCCATCAGGCCCATGCTTTCCCTTCATACCTGAAATGCCTTCCCCTACCTTGTCTGGAAAACTCCTATCTAGACTTCAAAACCTCAGCTCACAATCACCTCCTCTAGAGAGCCATTTCTGAGCCACGAGATTTCCTCGGTGTCTTCTGCATCTTTCTATTTTTTATACTTAGGTTGTATTGTACAATATCTGCCTGTCCCTGCCAGACCAGTAGCTCCTTGACTCCGAAGGCTGTATCCTTTTCATCTTTGGATTCTCAGGGCTGAACAAAGGGCCTGGCTCTGTGCATTGGTAAGTGAACGGGGAATACAAAGGTAAGATGTGGTTTTAGTCTCGCAGAGGAGGTATGCGATGCATACAAGTAACCATACCATAAGGCAAATTTTGCTGAAAATACATGAACGAGTTACCTAGAGAACCAGAGGATGAGCCAATTATCCTTAGCCTGCAGGATAAGCAAAGGATACTCATGAATGAAGTCATAGAGGTGGAGCAGAATTTCCTCATGTATTTCAGTTTTCTAGAACTTTGTGGGTTGTTAGAATCTCTGTTTACCCTCATAGAGTACCAGGAGGGGAATGGATTTGACAGCCAGGATATACACATCCTTTCACAAAATCTGGTCATGTTGGAGTTTGGTGAGGAAGAAAGACTGATGCTAGAAAGAGAAGGAAGGGATGACATTTAAGGCCTTCTTTCTCTTTCTACCCCGGCATTTTTTTTCCTCCCCACTCTTTTCTGTTCAGGTGACGCAAAGCAATGTAGTGTTAAAAACCAAGCCTCTGGAAACTGAATTCAAAGCCATATTCTGTCACATATGGCCCATGTCTGTATCCTATTTGGCACACATCTGGAAGCAAGATATAAATGCCTACCTCCGAGATACTGGAGGAATGAAATGGAACAGACATACCGTATCCGTGAGGGCTCCAAGCAGGAAGCAGAAACCACTCTAGCCAGAAAGATTGAAAACAAGGCATTATGTGAGGACAAAAGCATCAGGGGGTCTGGAAGAGTCACGTGGAGGCCAGGCCTTGAGGAGTTTCTCCCAGAACAGACAAAACTGGCCCACCAATCATGCAGTCAAGAATGTGAGGAATCAGGAGCCCCACCACCAGAACGACGAAGTTCAAACACACTAGCAGCTTCAAGGCTACAGGCCAACCCAGGGCCTCTCCTGAGGTGAATTCATCTACACAAGGGTAAGAGTGGCCCCGGTTGAAGTTGGGGCATCCCACGATGGCAGGGCTTGGGGCAGGCGACAGTGAGGGCCCACAGAACTGTGTGTGAGCCCTGTGAATGCAGGCCCTTCAGGTAGGGACCAGGTGAGATAAGGGGCCACAACCAGCTTTAGTCAGTAACAAAGTGTGGCTCCATGTAGGGGACCAGGGCAATCTTCCCACACCAGTCCAGAACCCAGGGAAGACTCCAGGGCACACAACTCAATTATGGCACCTTGAGGGGGGCAGCTTTTTGAGTCTAAGGAAAGAGGGCCTGTGCACAAACACTACTGTCCATAATTATAGGAGTTCCTGCAGCAGCCACAGAGACATGGTCCCACTCTCTCTGGCTTTGTGAGCAGTGGGCATCATGAGGGCACATGGAACAGGACAGGAGAGAAGACGAACTGCCTCTGGCACTCCCAAGGTCAAAGCCAGATGAAGATCCTTGGAGGCCTCTGCTCTGACACGGTCATAGCATTCTCACCTATGGAAATTAAGCTAAAGGCAACACAAAACAATACATGCCCACATGTCCAGCGATGCTCATTTTTCCATCAATGACCCATTGGAGACTTTTACTTCAACATTAAAATCTCTCCCTACCTTCCCACCCCTCCACCATAAAAACGCAGGAGCGGTAGCAATTGGTCACTCCAAGAGCATGCTTGGTTGTCTAGACACTGCCCTGAAATTCTGAGAACGAACTGGACAAGACTTTGAGCAGGTGCAGAGGACCTGTGTACAGCAAGAGCAAAGGGCCAAGGAGATCTGGGCTTATTACAATGATAGAAAATATAAAAGCCCACAGAAGAGGACTTGGGGAGTCAGTCCCTGGATTAAACAGCATTGAAATGTTATCTGTGATAGTCCAGAGTTTTTCAGAGGCAATATGTTCGCACCCTGTGAAGCAAAGGAGAAGAAATTCAAGACTCTGAACTGGAATTGTCTCCTGTCCTGTGAACTTCCCCAGATTCCCCCCACCCAAATTCCTCAGAAGTCAAGTCATAAGATGAGGCTTTGCTGTAAGAGGCATATGGCACAGGGCAGCAGGAAATGGGCCCCTGGGCCAATGCCAACCTGCCTTGCTCCCAACCTTCCCAGCACTGCTCTGCACGTTCCGTTAAGATCTGGATTCTGGGGACAGCCTTCAGCAAGGAGCCACGTAGATGAAGATCCTTTTCCCTTCAGTGATGTGACACCAGGCGATGCCTGAAAAGACACAAAATCTCCAGCAGGAAAATCAACCCTTCCTTCTGTTCTGCCACCTTTTTTCCCTCCTTCCTTTTTCCTCTTCCCTTCCTTTCCCTTCTCCTATCCCTCTCCGCCTTCTCCTTCTTTCTTTTTCTTCTTTCCTTCTATTCTTCCTTCCATCATCCATCCATTTATTATTCCCCAAGTATTTGTTATGCACCCAATGTGCCCCAGAAATGTTCTAGGCCCCGGCCATACAACAGTGAACGAGACAGAATTTAAACCCTCACCAAGCTTGCATTCTCGTCAGGGAGACAGAGCAGAAAAAACAATGGGTGAAATCACGGTGGGTAGTGACGAATGATGTAAAGAAAAATAAAGCAAGGTCATATGGATGAAGACAAGTGCAGGGGGATTCTTTCAGATGAGGTGATCAGGAGAAGCGTCTCTAAGGAGAAGACAGGGCAGGGCAGCAAGGGCAAAGTCTCTGAGGCAGGGGAGTTCTTGCCACGATCGCGGAGCAGAAAGGTGGTTGCTATGGCTGGAGCCAAGTGAGCCAGAAGGAATGAGGAATTGGATGCTGCGGGACCTTATACTCTACGGCAAGGGTTGAGCTTTTATTCCAAGGGTTCTGAAAGCCCTGGGGATTATGAGCAGGAGAATGAGATGACCTGCCTCTCATTTAAAAAAAAAAAATCTATTCTGTACACATGTAACATATTTAGAGGGAAGAGTACTGATGTCTCCAACTACTCACCTTACTATGAAGTGCATCACAAAATAAGATGGACTAAAGGATGGATAGAGGGACAGGTAGGTGGATAGATCTGTGATAAAGTAAGTGTAGTAACATGTTCATGGCTGAATCTAGGGGTGGTGTACAGATGCTCACTGTAAAATTCATTTGTTCTTTTTTTTAAAAAAATGCTTATTTATTTTTGAGAAAGAGAGAGCAAGAGCAGGGGAGGGGCGGGCGGGGGTGGGAAACAAAGGATCCTAAGTGAGCTCTGTACTGACAGCAGATGTGGGGCCCGAACTCACAAACCATGAGATCATGACCTGAGCCAAAGTCAGACACTTAACCAACTGAGCCACTCAGGCACCCCTAGAATTCATGTCTTGTACATATGATATTTTTCATAATAAAAATGTTTAAAAGAGGCTCACTCTGGCTGCTGGGTGAGGAATATACTGGAGGAAGGGCAAAGGACGAAGCTGGGAGATGAGGGAGGGGCCTATTGCCAGACCCCGGCTCTAGGTAGTAAAGCCCTGGACCAGGGTAGTGGCATGAAAGGAGAGAGAGCGCTCACAATTAGTGAGTGGCAGGAATTTTGTTGGAAAGGGCAGTGAGAGGACAGCTGGGCATCAAGGAATGAGCAGAATCAGTTGTGAACAGGGATGCAGTGAGTCTATGTTGGAATCCTGCCTCTTCCACTTGCTGCGTGGCCTTGAGCAAGTTACCTGATCTCTCTGAGCCTCTGTTTCTTTGAGAGGAAAACGAAAGGAACAAAATTTACCATACAGTGTGCTTTTCAACAGCATGACTCCCATAAATTTCCAAGCAGCGGGGCAGAAACATAGTAGATGCTTAATAAATATCAGTTCTCCTGAAAGGGAACGCGAAGAGCACTTGAACGTCATTGGTGGCATGAATAACCACTTGAAACACAAACTCTGCTACTTTAAAACAGTAGATGCAAAATGTCCACTCACACTGTACTAAAATATGGAATGAGATCTGAAGCTGCCACGCAAAGCATTTTTATAATTAAAAAGTCCTCAGAGCAACAGCACAGGAGACCTTAGGGAAGAAATAAAGAGAGTGAAGTTCCTCTTAACGAAAGGAGGGCCGCTGCACATTTTCAGGCAGAAAGGACCAGTCTGCAACCTTTAAGTTGACTCCCAGTCCATATGAACAAACTTAGCCTCCACTAGTGTATCTATCTGATGATGACATTAAAAAAAAAAAAAAATAGGTGGGAGAAGATTTGAACCCAGAGCTTGATGTCACGGACTCAACCCCTTGTGATCTCCCTACTTTCCTATATCTTTAAACCTTTAAATCTGGGCTAAACCCAGGAATAAAAAAAGCCAAAATGCTACGGACAAGACATTCTTTTATAAAGGTACAGGAAAGTCCATACACGATGTCCAGTAAATTGACATTTCGGTGCCAAAATGGCTGAATCAATTGATTACTCCCAGCGAAAACATTCTGTCCGATTCTTTCTCTCTTCCTCTCACTCCCTAACTCTTCCCCCTCCCCCAAGTCCCCCTAGAATTGCCTCACTCTCCTGGAACCTCTGACTCAGCTGTATAAATAACAGGAAAAATAATTAGAAGTCAGAAGGTCAAATGCTCCAAATGCCCATTGGACAATTTGCTCTTTTCCCACCAGGACTTGGCGTCTTCATTTCCTTGTGGGAGCAGTTTTTGTGAGTCCAAGTCTTTCAGGTGGTGAAAAAAAAAATGGTCCAAGAGTGGGTTTCAGGCCTGGTAGGAAGCCTGGTTCTAATTCACACCAGAGGAATGCTGGGGGTCAGTGCTGCTCGTCTGCAATGTCACTGAACAGCCAGAAAGTCCTGGAGTCCTCTGTGGGTTACTAATTGAGATGTTTGCTTTACCTGGCCTGGGCAACTTCATATTTAGTGAGTTAGGTAGTGTTTGATGACTTCAAAACTCAGAACTAAGAGCAAAAATGTGTATAATATGCCAGACCCGTATATTGATTCATGTAAGTCATGATCATGACACTAAGCCCAGAGAGTAGATGCTATTGTCTTCCCTCATTTGTAAAGGAAGAATCTGAGGCACAGAAAGGGTGACGTGACTAGCCCAAGGCCGCACAGGTGGTAAGCGAGAGGGCCACAATTTGGACATGGGCGGGGAAGACTTCCGAGCACTACCTTACGATTCTCCTCAAACCCAATCACCCAATATCCTCCTTCAATGCTGGTGACCTCATGTTATTTCCATCAGTGTCCCCATGGCCTGGCCTCATGGGATCATGATGTTCCCACTGATGTGGCAGGTGATCTATTCCATGGGTTAGTTACATCTCTGACTCACACAAGTGCTGAACACCTCCTTGAAGAACATAAAAATGGAAAATAAAATAGCAAATGTGAACCTTGTCAGAATTATGGTGTAAATGCCTATGGACATGTCTGAAAGGCTAGGGTTGCCCCCGTGGAAGGCAGACCGTGGCAGGGATAACAAAGTCGCTGGAGCAGAAATTCCACCACAAGGGACAAAGGAATCAGATCCTGTGGCCCAGCCCAAGCTGTGAGGCCCCCACATGAGGAGAGAGATTCTGGGTACAGAAGGATACCAACCCCCCTGCTGTCCAGGTCACTTATTTGGCAGGTATGTGTTCTGGGGACAAAGAGCCGTGTGTAGGAGCTAAAAGAGGAGTCTCACCAACATGGATGGACCTAGAAAGTATTACGTGAAGAGAAATAAGTCAGACTAAGAAAGACAAACACCATATGATTTCACTCATAAGTAGAATCTAAAAACAAAACCAGAATAAAACACAAGAACAAACGAATAAGCAAACCAAAAGCAGAATCAGACCTATAAAAGCAGGGAACAAACTGATGGTTGCCAGAGGGAAGGGGGAGACGGGCGAAACAGGGGAAGGAGAGTGGGAGATACAGGCTTCCAGTTATGGAATGAATAAGTCACGGGAATAAAAGGCACCGCATAGGAATATAGTCAATGATATTGTCATAGTGATGTATTGGGACAGATGTTACCACACTTGCAGTGAAGGTAGCATGATGTGCAAACTTGTTGAGTTTACAACGCTGTGTGTCAACTATACTCAAATAAAAAATAAATGAATAATAAAAGAGCAGTCTCGCTTGGGGCTCAAGCAGCCTTGTTCTGACCTTAGCTGGTTTTAACAGTAAGGAAGGGTTCGAGTGGGTGGTGCCCTCACTTCCAGGAGAGCAACTTGGATTCCAAGTGCATCAGCCCAAAGACAGACTAGAGTGTGGGCCACCCAGATGCAGCAGCCCCCAGCATGATTATGCTCCCTTGGCAATGAGTCTCAGAGAGGCCCAGCTCCCCAGCACCAGAGGTGCAGAGGGTCTCCGGCAACCTGCCCCCAGGCAGCAGCTTGGGCAACTGGCTAAAGATCATCCCAGAGGGACACCTATGACCAGAACAGAGTCTCAGAATACATGCAGCACCCCTTGAGATTTCCAAGAAATAATGGGGCATCAGGGAGGGAAAGTCTGCCAAAGATTAGAACATTTGCAGATAAGCTGGTTGGAACTTATAGCTTCAAAGGGCCAGCATAATGCAACCACCTCTGTACTCCCTGGCTTGTGAAGCCTGAGTAGTCAGGACATGCATGTTTTAAAACTGGAGAATTCTGATTCTGGTATCAAGCACATGCTGAAAACACAGACAGCAAAAGTATCCATGTCTCTGGATTATATCACTGGAGAGTTTCAACCCCCATAATTGCCTACAAGATACAACATAAGAATGGCATTAAAAAGCACTATGAGGGGCGCCTGGGTGGCTCAGTCGGTTTAGCATCTGACTCTTGATTTCAGCTCAGGTCATGATCTCCCGGTTCATGGGATCAAGACCTGTGTCAGGCCGCTCACAAACAGCATGAAGCCAGCTTGGGATTCTATCTTCCTTTCTCTCTGCCTCTCCCCCACTGGTGCTTTTTCTCTCTCAGTCTCTCTCTCTCTCTCTCTCTCTCTCTCTCTCTCTCTCTCACACACACACACACACACACACACACTAAATAAACATTAAAAAAAACACTATGAAAAAGAAAACGTCACAAACACCTTCTTCTAGGGACTGCTCCCAGCATCTCTCCATGTAGTGCTCCTAAGTTCCACAGCATTTTTGGTCCCATTTAATCCTGCCTTTGGTTCTTGTTCTTTGTCTTCCCTCTCTGGATGAATGATCCAGTTTGGAACGGTGTCCCCAGCTCCTTACTCTGCATCTGGTATATGCACAACAACTGTGGGCAAGGCCCTCCCAGCCTATACTGCAGCCCAGTGGGCCCTCCACATGCCTAGGTCCCCATCCTACAGGGAAGGAGAATGTAATACAAGGACCTAGATCTCCATTCAGCATTTTGGAGCTAGTCACGTGCACTGACCTTGCAAATGCCAAAGCCTGCCCTACCAATCACATCCTATCCCAGGCAACTGGCTGGTGAAGCTGCCCGAAGACTGTGGAAGAAGTCTGTGTTGGGTTCTAGCTAAGAGAGTGAAATAAGGGAGTGGACCTGTTTTCATGTGCTGCTTTTCCACTTGCCCAAACACTAGCTCATACAAGGCTTCTTTAAGGATTCGATTTAATGCCTCTGCTTACAACAGAGAAAACTGAAATTCACAGTCTGCCTAGCAGGTCAGAGACAGAGCCACAGGAATTAGAACTCAAGTCTCTTCACCACTCTTAACAGCCACGTTTCCTTCTCATTCCCTTCCCCTGGGATTTGGCTAATGGGCCTTAACCAGGCTGGGCAGATAACCAGCTGGAAGGGTGTTTACTACGACAAAGGCTGCCAGGGGAGGTGGAACACGTAGATCAGTGTGCAATCTGCCCACCTGGCAACCTGCAGGTTTCGTCTCCTGTAGGAGCGCTGGGGCCGGGCAAGACCACTTCATTCTGGTCCCTTGATCTCCCACTGAGCTTTGAAATCAACCACCAGTCTGTATTCTGAAGCATCTGTATCTCCTACGTAATGCAATCACCTTGTAACAGAGGATCCTAGAATAGGATCTTGTGCTGAGTTACAAGTAGGACATTATTTTTTAAATCTCTGTTTTTAAGTTTATTTATTTATTTTAAGAGAGAGAGGGAGCACGAACAGGCGAAGTGCAGAGAGAGAGGGAGAGAGAAAATCCCCTCACTGTCAGTGCAGAGCCTGACACAGGGCTCAGTCTCTCGAACCTCGAGATCATGACCTGAGCCGAAATCAAGAGTCAAGTGCTTAACTGACTGAGCGACCCAGGGGCCCCTGTTATTTTAAATCCTTATACACAGCATCACAAATAGTTAATGCTTTTACCAGATGAAGTAAATTGATATCAACTTTTATCATAGCATGATGAATGCTAAATAATGTATAGTCAAATGAAGTCTATTCCTTCCCAAGGTCCAATAGCGACATAGTAAAATTGACTGTCAGACCCCGATATCTACAAACATGGGAAAATCAGTTGCCAGCACTTTCCAGGAAGGGAAATCATCCTTCCAGGACACCCAAAGCTAGCTATGCTTGATGAGGGGTTTTCTCCATTAAGGAAGAAGATGACAAGGTGAGATGGGACCCAAATAGATGATCTTCCTCGCTGTGCAGAATGGCCTGTGCAATTTTCTCCCTCCTGGAGACCAGAAAACATCCACAAAGTAAACACAAAGCCTTGACATGTTTTATAAATAGTTGTTTTGCCTGTACAAATCCAATTTGCTGCCCATCCCCTGAAGTCTAACGAGTATCTTCTTACCTTGACCTCATACCTCTTCCCCAGGGCAGCCAGCAGCTTTCAGGGTGCAACCCCTGATAAAAGGATGCCCCAGCTCCCTCCCCTGCCATGCTACATTAGCACTTCACGCCAGGAAGCTCAGGCAGCCAGCGCCCACAGGGTTGCGTGAAAACCCTGCACCCACCACCCCTCGGCATCCGGGCACGGATGCCAAACAGCTTGCATGCACAGCAGGTCTTTGGGGACAAGTGTGGTGCTGCTAGTGACTTTGAGAGAGCTGGGCCTTCAACCTGCTCCTGGGAGGTGAGGCCCCAGAGTGCATTATCTCACATTAGCGGAGTCTTCCTGCTGGCTCAGCTATCCTAGAGTCTTCCCTTGCAGCCCAGGTTACAGGGCCTGACTCAGAATCTTCCAGTATTTGAATCACAGCCCAGCCGCAGTACTGAACCACGTGGCTGAGAGAAAATATACTGAAAGTCTCTGTTAGAAATTATATACGTATCTCTCAGGTCTCTGGCTCTAAACTCTGATCATCATCATCATCATCATCATCCTTAAAAACTGTCATGTGACTGTGCATTAGAAAGGACAGGCATCTGCACAATAGATCTGACTTTGAACTCCAATTTTTTTTTCCATTACACTAATTTAATTTTCTTTAAAGGACTAAGGGGCTCTGTTAAATCTAGATTAAAAGGAATTCCTATCTCACCATCTGTAATAGCTGTGTTACTTAGCCCACAGTTCATTTTGTACTTTTTTCTGTGTTTCTAGACAATTAATTGGTGAAAATATCTTATTTTCCTATAAAACTGCCTTATAATGAATGATCGGTTTAGATTTTTTTTTTTTGACAACTATCTTTTGAGTTGTGAGACATTTCATTTGTAATTTTGCTACAGGTCAAAAAGCTAGATGCTCCTTCCTGACACCTCATCTTAAGGCAAAATATATTTCTTTATCTGTAAAAGAGGGATAATCAAACTGACCTCAGCTGGAACTTGGAAGAACTCAATGAGATTATATACATGCATCACCTCCCAAAGACTTAGTTAGGCACATAATAGCTTCTCCTGCCTCAAGTAATTTCCATCATAAGGGCATATTACACAGCCCCCTTCAATTTCTCCTGAATCATGTGGGGATACAGGAGAAGGTGAGGACTAACAGTCTTACCAAAATCTAACGCTGACAGTGGCCAAGCCCTCTTGAATCTGGGATTTGGACTGCTAAGAGTGTACGTCAGCTGCCCACTGGGTGTAGATGAGGTAAGGAGACTCCACATTACCTCCAGGCAAATGCATGCCTCATGTTTGATGTGAAACACGGAGTCTGGCTAGATGTTCCTGTGACTAAGGGTGAGTACATGTGAACGTAGAGTATGGGAAACATTAATTGGGAAAAAGTAGTTGAGACCAAGGAAAAGGAAAGGTCATATAGAACACAAAGAGGAGGAGCGTGCCTCTAAAAAGAATCTGCTACCTGAACAAGAGGAAGTTTTTCAGTGAGTGCTTGATCTGAGTACAGTATCCATCTGTAAGAAACAGAATGCTAAATGAGGAAGACATAGGCTGAGATAAAGAGACAATAAGATGTGAACTAAACAGAAAGATAATGGAGAAGAGAATGGGGACCCAGACTGCGACGACAGAATTAAAATCCTCATTGTAGGTAGCTGGGAGTGAAATCGGTACCACAGACAACAGGATCGCTATGTGAACAGCGAACCTGAGAGACTCCCCCAGAGCCAATGAGGACCAGGACAGAAAGGTGAAAAGGGAAAAACACATGAGAAATACGGAGGACAGAAAATGGATAATCAACACTGTCATCGACGTCGAAGGCAGAACAAGATTACGGCAACGCTTTCATTAAGGTACAGCTTTTAAAGACTCCTTGGGAGAAAATAGCAGCTTGATTGTTCATAATGAAAGGGTCACCACATTCTAGTCTAATATCAATGAAAATAGGAGCATATCTATATATTTTGGGGGAAATGCTTTAATTTCAACAATAGAGACGATTTCAAAAAAAAAATAAGAAGGTAAAGAAAAAAGTCCTATGAGCATGCTACATGCAAAGGAATAAAGACCAGGTTGGCCTCAGGCAGCTCAGCAATACTGGAGGCCAGAATATAAAATTTCCCTGCAAAGATCTGAGGAGGGAAAAGTGCTGAGTCAAGAAGGTAAAACCCACACCAGCTATCTTCAACGTGAGAAGCCAGACCAAAGGCATTCCAGTCATATGGTATCTATGGATCCTTACTGAGTACAATGATTGGAGACTTACCATACACTAACAAAGAGATTAACTGAATTAACTTCATTTTCTTCTATTTAGTTTGGCTACCAAACCCAGGCAGCCATTTGGATGATGCATCATAGGTAGATTCTGAAAATGAGCATGAACCTGGCCCTGCTAAAGGTCCCTCTTCTTTCCATTAACAGGAATTGTGTTTCTGGCACCACAATCCTTCACTTTGTTCGGAATGTTTATTGCATCTGATGACCGTGGGTGCCGTTCCATTCTAGCACTTGCTAACAACACTAAAGCATTTTACACACTTGGAACACTTTGTCAGGAGAACTGTTCAAATAAACGCTTAAAAGCAGCTTTGTGTAGCATGACAGATGAGCTGATGCTTATTGGCTGAGAACTGAAGTCATTTTGCATCTTTAAAAGTTGTTTGTTTAATTAACCAAATCATTGGTCTTCCTCATAGATAAATATCAAGAGCAGATATCCTCTTCCTTCTGGAACCTATGAATTGCCTGTTTTGAGTATGCTTAAAAATCAAATAGGCAAAATGATCTCGATTACATTGTAAAATGCATAGGAAAAAACAGGCTGTCAGAACATGCCAATAAATTAACAGAGATTATCCACAGGTGGTAAGATGTTGGAAATCTTTTTCTTTTTTACTTAAAAAAAATTTAATGTTTATTTTTGAGGGAGGGGGCGGAGAGAGAGAGAGAGAGAGACAGAGAGAGACAGAGAGCAAGAGTGGGGAAAGGGCAGAGAGCGAGGGAGACACAGAGTCTGAAGCAGGCTCCAGGCTCTGAGCTGTCAGCACAGAGCCTGACACAGGGCTTGAACTCACGAACTGTGATATCATGACCTGAGCCGATGTCGGATGCTTAACCGACTGAGCCACCCAGGTGCCCCTTCTTTTTTTACTTTTAATTCATTTTCTAAACTGTATATACAATATGCCTTCACCTTTATAATCAGGGGTGGGAAACAGGCTTTTGACAACTATTATGTGCAATTTTGTATTTACTATCTGATTACAACTATGTAAAAAATAATATATAATTCAAAAGGATTAGAAGTATACTAATGCATTAACAGTGACCGTCCCTAGGTGGTAGCAAAGGGTTAAATTGTTTTTTTCTATATTTTCAAAACTTTTCCGAATTAGCATATATTATTATCACTAACAACAATAAATAAGAGAGATTTAATGCATATGTTTCCCTCCCCTCTCCTGGTTGAGAACATCAAGAATGAAGATGATGTGGGACGCCTGGATGGCTCAGTCAGTTTAGCGTCTTACTCTCGATTTCAGCCCAGGTGGTGGTCTCACAGTTAGTGGGGTTGAGCCCCACATCAGGCTCTGTGCTGACAGTGCAGAGAATGTTTGGGATTCTCTCTCTCCTCTCTCTGCCCCAGCTCTTTCTCTCTCAATTTCTCTCTCTCTCAACAAATAAATAAATAAACATTATTTTTTTAAAAAACAAGAATGAAGAAGATGTGAGGGAGCTGCACTTTCAAGGGTCCCATACAGATCCTGCACAAGGGGCCAGAAAACCTCGAGCTGCCTTCCTCCACTGAGCCTGGGCTGTCAGTTATTCAATCCAGGGGCCCTGTGTTCTCCTTTAATGTCAGGATAGAGTCCTGGAGTCTCAAGACGACCAGTGCTACTAAGCAACCTTGAAGAATTCACGGACCACGAGTTCCTTCCTCTGAGACCCCCAGAAGGAGCCCTGCTTGGCTCCAAGTGGGAGCCTCTCCCCTCCACCGAGGTCACGGGGGCCTGTGCCGGTGGCTGCAGTGTGTTTTCCTAAGCTGGGAAAAGCACCTCACAGACAGAAAGGTGAAATGTGAACTAAAAATAGAGCGGCGCTAGCCCAGGCCACTGGGGCTGAGGCGGCAAACAGAGGCAGACACAACAGAAGGGCTGAATGAGCTGAGGACAGACGGCCCCGGCAGCCTCTCACATCTGCTCTAAATCAGACCCTGGTTTCTGTGGCTTCCACTGCTGCTTGAGGCCAAGATCCCCGACGCCGACATCTTTTGCCCCATATTTTGGAATGCTGCTCGTGTCCCAAGACCCTTCCAGAGCGTTTGTGCAGAAAAGAGAGGCTGTCCTCTTCCATGCCTCTTGGTGGTCTCAGAGAAAATTCATTCTTACCTGAAGAATTTAAGAAGCGCTTGCCAGAGCAGAATGTTACATGGCCAGAAATGTCCAGTGGAGTTCAAGAAAAATACGTTCCGCCACTGAAGCACCAAATCTGCTTCCTCTGGCTCGACTGGCCTTTCAACAAAGAAGTCCTATTGGGTTTTCTTTCTGTTCATGAACTATAATATAAGCAACAGATGGAATGCCACCTTGACCTGTCTGCCAGAGACGAGGAGCCAACCTGGGACAGGACAGGTGGCTTTTTAAAGCTTCACTGTCCTCATCTATAAAATGGGCATGTTGCTGCCTCAGTCTTGTACTGTGCACACTGCAAATGCCCTCTCCCTTCTTCCTCTGTGAATAACAAAACACAATTACTAAAATTTCAAGTTAACTCAGCAGGACCCAACTTACCCTTCCAGTGGTTCTTTCCCTTCTTAAAAGCCTGCCACAAACTGATATAGATAAGCTCTTGATGTATGTCGATGCTCTTAAAAGAACTGCTTGCAGGAATGTCAGTCAGGGCCCTGGCAGCAGAGACAATTCCATGTGGGAGGGTTTGACTGAAGAGGTGTGGGCAGGGCAAAGGGTCCCCAAATGGATTCTGAGGCAGCCAGGGACGAGCAATGGCAGGACGCCATGTTTAGTCCTGGTCTGGAGGGACAAGGAAGGAAAACATTACTGACAGCTGGTGAGAAGGGGCTTCCCAGACAGGAGTTGAGGTCCGTAGCCACAGAACTGTGACAGCAAAGCAAGGTAGCAGCAGAAAGAAACACCCCAACCTCACTCTTTTCCACTCTCCTGTCTCCTAGTGGTCCCTGCCATTGGCCAAACCCAACCAGAAGCTAGAGGGTGGGGGGAGCCCAAGGGACGAGGGTGCTGAGCAAACCAGAGGAGAGTGGGGGATGGGGGATGGGGGATGAATAAAGTCCCATCGGCCCCATACACCTTCCAAGTACACACGATGAGCAATTGCTTTGCCGATTACCAGTCCTCTTTATCCATCTATCCCCCCCTTCAGAAAGCCTTTATCGAGCATATGCTATGTTCTTGGCTCAAAATAGGAATCTAGGGTGCAAAGATGAATGGGATACCACCACTCTGCCCATGAGGATCTCATGCCCTAGTAGGGTGACTGAGCAGTAACAATGGCCGGGCTTATCCAGTTTCTGCACTGTATATGGTTGGATAACTCAATCTCTACGGTCACCACCAAACATCAGACTAATTAGGTGTCTCTCCCAAAGCCTCAACTTTAATAAGCAGTGAGCAGGAGTCAAACTATCTGAACATCTCCCAAACTCATGGTTGTAACCATCGCTCTGTCACATGGGAAAGGTGACACAGGTTGCCCTGGGAGCACCCAAATCCCATCAACTCATCAGTGGCCAAGACTTCGGCTGTCTAGTTCTGTATTGAAGTCTTTGAAGGGAGCCAGTCTACATGTCCCGCAAAATCCTACATCACCCCAATATAAATTAAACATTCCCTATTTCTGGACACACTGATTTTTAACCTTGACCATATGTTAGGACCAACTTCCTAGCCTAGTGACCACTTCTGGGCCCCTTTGGACAAGGGTTTGTAGTCTTAGATTAATGTCAGAAAACCTAGGAACCTAGTTTTGGACAGGAACCTAGTCCCTGTCCTGCTTCTCACTCCTCCTCATCTTTAAGTTCCCAACCAGATATAAAACAAAAGACTGCTTTTTGAGTAGCTGGGCAACATCTTGATATCCCCTAATGTAGTCTTTTTGGTGGAAGCTGAAATCAGAACTTGGTGCTGAGGCTCAAGTTCCTTCCTTGGGTTTCCAATCTCTGTCCTCTGACTCTAGGGTGAGTGGGCTGCAGAGAGGACCCAGGATGCCTTTCCTTCCAAGTTACATGATCAGCAGAAGAGGAAGACTAGAAGCAGAAGTGGCTGGACCTGACCCAGAGAATGCAAGTGAGTTTACTACATGGCAGCAAGACCTAGGACATGGGGGAGCATGGTGATGGGGTGCTGGTCTTTAAAGCTACTAACCCCACCTGGTAGCCAATCAGGGCCCAGCAAGAACAGCCTCCTACAAATCAGGATTGACACTCCCCCAGGAGAAGATGGAGTTAGTGTGGGGGGTGGACACAGGGGTGAAATCTTGGTGAGATGAAACAGAACTTCCCTCCTTAACAGTTCCCTCCAGGGACACTTGCTTTGAGAACCGTGCTGTTTAAAGGACACATTCAATTTCTTTGGCAGAAAATAAATCAATTAGGAGAAAATAAAATCCATGATCAGTGCTGGATTAAACATTTTCCCAAGCCACCAAAGGTGATGCCAGCTTCACCATATAAAAATATAAATGTCTTCACATCAAATGGATCTTTACAACTTATTTTAAGTGTTATTTTACTGTGGTAAGAATGCCTAACATGAGATCTCCTTCCTTACACGTTTAAGGACACAAGACAGTACTGTCATCTGTAGGTACAATGTTGTAAGCAGAACTCCAGGGCTTATTCTTTGTGCTTCGCTGGAACTTTATGCTGGAAGACTATCAACTCCTCATTTCCCGTCCTCCTTGCCCCTGACGACCACCATTCCACTCGTGGATTCTAGGAATCTGATTGCTCTGGATACCTTTCATAAGGTAAGAGGAATCCTGCAGTATTTGTCCTTCTGTGATTGGTTTATTTCACTTAACATGATGTCTTCAAAACTCATCCATGTTGTTGAAAATTGCAAGATTCCCTTCCTTTTTATGAAAAGTACCTCCGGGGAAGTGATTTCCCACTGTGCCTCTCATCACCTGCTGTGAATGGGGTAAGGGCTTACAGTTTCTGAAATCAGTGGAGAGTTCCAGAGAGGGGGGCAAAGACCTGATTTCCAGTCCCTCATCTCTGCTAACCAGATGGTTGACCTTTGATCACCATTTACAGTCTCTGGGCGTCAGTTTCTTCAGTAAAATTAAGCTATTGTATTAAATACCACTAAGCTCTCTTCCGCCTTGGAGTGGTTACAGTTCTGTGTGGATTAGATAATGCAATGAACATGTGTCTAGGGGCATGTGTCTACAGACATCCACACATGAAGTTTTAAATTAACATGTTTCCTCCCCGAGGTCCTTGCCATTTGGGAAAAGAAGCTCGTGTAATGGTGGTTCCAACACTGAATTCCTAAAGAATAAAAGCATTATTTTCAGTGTCTCCCACTAGTATGCTTTTTTTGCTTCCCTTTTTTATTTTCTTAGAAAATGCCATAATATAAATGTTAAGATCATTATAGAAAAGAAATCCTTCCTGATGAGCTTGGGATCCTATAGTAATCATATTAAACGAGGCCTTTTATTGCTGGTTAATGAAATTCTTTTAAAATTGAACCAGCTTCAAGTAACCTGATTTGCATTGATTTGGTGATGTATAGAGCTCAAGCCACTCTATGTATAAGCAAATTAAAAGCCCTAAGCCTGTATAGCCAAGCTGTATAGTCCCTGGCTGAAAAATTGATCCCATGGTTCCCTCCAGGGGCACCTTGCTCTGGGGTTGGTGCTGCTTAAAGGGACACAGTCAATTTCTTTGGCAGAAAATAAATTAATTAGGAGAAAAGAAAAATCATGTTCGGTGCTGGACTAAACCTTTTTCCAAGTCACCAAAGACAATCTTTGTAATGAAAAAATCATCCCGGATGCCTTCTAAGTCCATTTCACACACCCTTTAAATGACAACAGGGGGGAAGCCTCACGTCCCTCCCAAGCTACCCTTGCTGAGCATCCCACAGTGTCCTAAGATCTCTAGGGCCACAAGAAGGCCGGCCCTCCTGTCCATCTCCCTGCCACAGTGCAGCCCAGTACTCCTTCTCTCTGTCACTTCCAAGGTGTCTCTCCTCCTGCCAAAGAGAATAGATGGGGGACCATGCAGAGGACCCCCCAGGATCCAGGTTCAGAACCAAGGAGGAACATTTTTAGGAGGGTTAGAGTGTCAGTCCCACCACTTGTTAGCCATGTGAACTTAAGGTCTCTATGCCTCAGTGATTTCACCTATAAAATGGAGTTAGTAACGGTACCCACATCGCTTCTCTGCCTTTTGGCTAAGGTCAAGTGTAGTAACAGTACCTACGTGATAGAGTTATGGAGAGGATGAAAGCTCTGAGCGTGGAGCCAAGTGTTCAAAACTTACCAGGTGCTATTATCAGTGTTGTTGGTAATGTCATTATTATGTAGCATAAATGGCTTTGCCTCTGGCCTGCTGCCCCAGAACTGCCCCTCCCAGGAGAGAGGTAGTCCTTCAGACTCGTACAGAAAAATCCTCACAGTTCTGGACTCTGCAACTACTTGCTCAAATGTTGGCATGTGCTAAGCCTTGGGCCTGACTCTGAGGCTACAGCAGTGAGTAAGGCATCTTTAGCCTCTGTTCTCCATGGTAGGAAGATATCAGGCAATATTTGCACAGATAATCACTCAAATCACAATGAGAATAAGCCTCTGAATAAGAAGTAGAAAACACTTACTGAGTAGGTCAGAGGAAGCCAGGTGGGGGTAAGGGTAAGGGCAGGCCTCCCCCAGGCTTCCCACGGGGAGTAGCATGAAGTAGAGCCAGCCAGGCGAAGAGGTCACCAAGAGGAGTGTGCAAGAGAAGGCCTGGAGATGGGCAGCTTCACGGAAAGGATTGTGATATTGTCCCAAGAGCTCAGGCAGCCATTGGTGGCTTTCAGGCCAGAGGTGGCATCATCAAGTTTGCATTTTAAGATCTATAGAACTATAAAAATCAGTCCATGAATCAGACAGGACAGACCAAGCTATACTTTGGTAATAACCAACCCCAAAAGCTCAAGGACTTAACACAATAGCTTATTTCAAAGTCAGCCTGGCCCATGGCTCTGGCAGCTTCCTTTAAGCACAGTCTCAAAGATCCTGGTGGTTCCCATCTTATGGTTCCATCATCCCAAAACACAACGTCCACAGTCTCAGTGGCAGGGGGGAGAAAAGAGCTAGGGGGTCTCTCTGGAGCTTTTTTTCCACCTCAGCTTGGAAGTGATGCACACACCATTCCACTCAGTCAACTGGCTAGAACTTGTCATGTGGCCCTGCCCACTCTCAGGAGAGGCTGAGAAGTATGGAGTATTTAGCAAGCGTTAAATGTCTCTGTCACAGGCCTCTTCCAGCTCTGCCAGGAAAAGCTCTACATTAACTCTGCATGTTTAAACAAACAAACAAACAAACAAAAGCCCTCATCTTCTCCCTACAAATGCCCAGAGGGCTCCCCTGCTTGGGTTTATGCCCAGCCAACTTTCTTTTTTGCCTTAAGCACATTGCCATATATACTCATATGATTAAGTATTAAAATATTTAGTAAATCATTATTTGATTATTGACTTTATGATACAGCATTAATGGTATCGTACTATGATATATATGCATGATGATAGGGTCACGATAGATATGATAGTTATTAACATCAACAACAAATGGATACTCTTCAACTACTACTATAAAAATCGAGGTATGCCATCCTTCTAAAAACCGTCCATCCCCATCATAAATGATTGCACTACATATACATGGTTAAGGTTCAGAGTAGAATCACAGAATTGGACCTAAAATTAAACTAGTGAAACCCTGTAACTAATGAATTAATCAATGCGATCCCTTTTTAACACTTCTACTGACAAGCAATTCGGTAGCTCACACAGCAAAGCGGGGATGTTAGACTCTTAGAGAAACTTTTGAACACAAGCTCACTTTTTGGATGAGAAAAACCAATGAGCGAGCCTAAATGGCGTGTGCGGGCTCCACAGAGGCTGGCTGGAGCCCTCACCTCCTGCTCTCAGGCCTGCACTGTTCATCCTCTGCGTTCACAAACCCTGTCATCACGGCACCCTGAATGGAGAAGGACAGCATCCATTCTACGTGCAAGGACTTCCTTTGAATTCCTGTCTGTTATCTCAAAGAGTCATTTGATTTTCATATTCCACTCCATAACGCACCCATTGTCTTTTAATAGAAAAATACATCGGATTCATTTAATCGATGAACTAAGAAGAGCTGCATGATTATTTATTCTGTGGCTGCTGGGTTCCCTCGCCTGCTACTATGCACTTCCAATAGCATCCATGACCCACTTTGAGAAGCAAATGTTAAGGCTAAGGATGAAAACATCCCTTATATTAATCCCACAAATAATACTTTATGCACTCAATAAATACTACAGTTGGCCTGCCTGGGTCACATACCTACCCCCAAGGCTGGAACGAGGGTGAGATGGAGGTAGTTACAGTAATTAGCAGCCTCATGCATTGCAGAGCCATGCAACCAGGCCAAATGAAAGGATTCTTGGCAGACAAAATGCAGTAATGTCCTTTCCAACCACCCTGAGACGTGAAATGGTCTAAAAAGGTAACACGCATAATAAAAATCCAATGTATTGGTCTCAAAGCCCTTTCACTGCCCTGTGGTAGAAACAGGAGACATTATGTAGCATATAGCCATGCCCCCCATTTTACAATCATAGTTTTGAAAGATTCCCAGACCATGGAGAAGGGCAGGGAGGAAGGTGGGCAGTCCATGGTTAGTTGGCACAATCAGCTGGGGCCAATGACTCACCTGAGGGAGCTAATCGCTGAAACTCCTGACGAATGCTTTCTGCAGGAAGACGGAGAGAAAGACTGTTTGATCTCCATAATCTCTCCCAAAAAGTGCCATTGCTCCGGTAGCTGTGCCTCCTCTTGACGCCCCCACTATCCAGCTGTCCCTCTGTAGGGGGCTCGACCTGACTCCTGAATGTGCAGACAAAATGCAGGTAGCAGCTTGGCACCACTGGAGTCTGGGTTTCCAGGCCCAACTCCACACTTGCCAATAACCATTTGCATTACAGAAGCAAAGCACAAAGCCCTGGGCCTCACTGGAGCAGAGCAGCTGAGAAACAGGGCCTTAATGAGCCCTGAGAATCCTGCCTGCCCAGCCAAACAAGTGTGGCTCAAGGTTAATATCATCAGAATTCAGGGAGAATACCTTGTTTTGACTGAAAGATCAAAGGAAGGGGCGTTTTGTGATCAGAATTGTCCAGACAAATATTTTAGCCTCCAATTTATTCTGATTATGCAGAACTGGCCTGAGAGGGTCACAGCCAGTTAGAGAGGCGGTCACTCAGCCCAGCCGGGCTGGAGGGACAGCAACTCCTGTTTGGGAGTTCAGAAATTGTGAAACATTCTACTGGTACCAGTTGTGGAAAGTTAGAGAGAACGCTCTGGCCTCGCTTGCTGAGCTTGCTGCACTTAGATGAAAAAGGAGGTTAGATCTGGAAGGGGCCTCTGGGACCTCCTTCAGGTCACAGCCATGATCCACTGGTTGGCCACACAGCCAGTTGATGGCCGACTTGGGAAGAGAATCGGGCCACCCTCTCCTAACCCTGCCACCTGTACTTGTCCCCACTGCTTCTGGCTGGAAATACAGTGAAACAAAACCCAACTGCAAACTGTGGGCCCTGGGGAGGCATGCACAAGAAACCGTGGGGCTGTTCCTGAGAAGCTGGGGTGAGCCTGCCTAGTCACAGCTGCAGCTCTGAGGGGCCACCACAGGGACTTGAGCAGCCCAGGGAGGAAGCCCTGCCCTCAGAGCAGCAAACACATCAGGAGCAAAGTCCCCACAAAGGAGGCACATGGAATATTCCAGAGGCTGACTCTGCCGATGAGCTGAGTCTGTGCTCGGTCAGCTAAGATCCCCACGGGCGCCCAGGCCTGGAACTTTATTGTATTGCAGACATTTGATGAGAGCTTTCTGCAGCAGGCGCGGTGCTTCTACACAATTCATTTACTGAATTCTTGTAACAACCCTACAAGGCTGTCTCCGTTTTAAAAGAAGGAACCTGAAGATCAAAGATGTGCAGTAATTTGCTCAAGGGAAAGTAGCCACTACACAGCAGATGCAGGATTAGAACCCAAACCTGTCTGTCTTCAAAGCCTTTTCAGAACTGAGCAGCTACTCGGACTTTCCTGGATGAGGCGTACCTTGGATCAACCAAAGACAAATGGTTCTCGCCTAATAGACGAGAAAGGAATAATAGATGCAGAATAACCACCACTCTGCAACCACTAATGAAGAAATAGCCTTGTGATAACCATCAATGACTGAGAAAATCACCAGATAAAACATCTGAGGGGGAATTCATTATACATTGGGGGGATCACCCTAATACTACAAAAGAAGAGACAACCAGTCATAAGGTGCCTCCCAAATTACCCCAAATGTAGCAGCTCAAAGCAGTGCTCTTTTGTTACCTCGCAATTCTGTAGGTCAGAAGTTGGGGTACGGTGTGGCTCAGCTGGTCTGCTGAGAGCCTCACAAGGCAAAAAGCAACGCACAACCAGGGTTGTGTTCTTTTCTGAAGGCTCGGAGGAAAACAGGGTTGCAAGCGATTCCAGTTGTTGGCTGAATCCAGTTTCTGGTGGCTGGGGGATTGACATCCCCGTTTCCTGGCTGGCTGTCAGCCAGAGGCCATCCTTGGCTCTTCTGGCCCTCTTCCCATCCTTGTTCATGAGCTCTCCATCTCAGAGCCAGCGGCCACTCATCCTGCTCCCCTCACATGCGGAGTCTCTTGAAACTCCCCTTTCTCTTTGGCCATCTTCCTCCTCTTCCTGCCGGTGACAGTTGTCTGCTTTTAAGGGCTCATGAGACCATTTGGGCCCACCGAAATAATCCAGAAGAGTCTCTCTATCTTTGGGTCCCTTACCTTAATTACATCTGTCAAGTCCCTTATGCCAGCTACCCAGTTTCTGGGGATTAGGCTGTGGACACCTCGGGGGTTTGGGGGATTATTCTGCCTACCACAAGAAGGAATTCGGGATTTATCAGGAGTGGCAATGCTGTGGTGATTATGACATAAAATAAAATAGTCCTTATCCTTTAGATTTCATTAAGAAACATTTGTAGATGAAATGTTATAATAACAGACTTTCTTGGATTAAACAATCCAAGGGGGTGTGGAGAAAGTGGGGGAGGTTGTGGGTGAAGCATAATTAGCCTGTTTCGATCATTGTTAAATCAGAATGGCAGGTTCATGAAGATACATTATTTTATTCCCTCTGCTTTCAAATATGTATGAAAATCTTCATAATACAAAAGGTAGAGGAGCCCCTTCCACCACACAGTGATCCTCAAAATCAGGCAGTGGCGTGGAATCACTAGAAAGCTCATTAAACATGCATATTCCTGAGTCCCTACAGCTCCTGTGCCAATAGGTTTTGAATGGATCCTGGGGGTTCTAATATGAGTGACACATAACGCACCTTAAGAAGCACTATACTATCATGGGAAGTTTCATAAGAAACTTTAGTAAGAAATTGATCAAATATAACTACTACGCCAAAAAAAGTTAGAGAGAATCAAAGGATTGACAGATTGGATCCACTGGAGAAAACTGGGAAGCCTTCCTGAGAGAAGTGATACCTGGGATAAGGACATGGAAAAAGAAAGTTTTAATAGGAAAAAGAAAGTTTTAATAGCAGGCAGGTTGAAATTTTCTTCCAAACAAGGGAGACAGGAAAGGGTAGGGCATAGTTGGGAGATCCCAATTTGTCCAGCTTGGTTGAAAAATGTCAGCGAAGGAGAGGTGTAAAAAATGAAATAGGAATTGGGGGTTGCGTGCTGTGCGTGGTCCCCGAATGGTAAGATTTGTATACAAATTAGCAAGCAAGGGAACTACCGATGGCGTTCACAAAGAGAAATGATGGGTTCAGAGTTATTCATTCCAGCCCAAATTCCCATTTCAGAATAACCACCACGTACCATCTTTTTTAACCTTGGTCAGAAATACCAGATTTGGACATGCTGTGATTAACAACGTATTTGCCAAAAGCAAGACTGCCACTCAGAAAACCATGTGCTTCTTTCCCTGGCAGGGGGTGCAGGGGGAGCATTGTGAGGGTAGCCAAGCTTCAGATGGGCCCTTTCTCCCCTCTGCTTTTGCAAACACACAGTGCAGAATTATATGCTTGTCTCAGAAGAGAAACAACCAAAGTGGCAAATGTATAACATCGTCAGAGCTGCTATTTGAAATCCTAGCTGAATATTTTTCTTAAGTATTAACTAAGTGTGCTGAGATTCAGGCCACTGTTTGGAAAGGTGAAAGTGACTTCACATTTTTCTTTGTATATTTTGAAATTCCTGAGGCATACACAATGGAGTTGAGAAGGTTGGATCTGTGTTATCCCTTTGGGAAATGGAGAATGTTAATTATTACTCTTTCTCCTCTTCTAAAAGTACCTCTCCTGTGTCCAAGCAGAATCTTAAAGGCACAGAATATCACACAGAATTTTTTCCCCTGTGAACCCAGAGTTTAGTGTTAGTGTTTGCTATGTTTTTTATAAATAAATACAAAAGGGCAGTGGACACGCGCACACGCACACACACACACACACACACACACGTTTACCCACACTCAGTTTTGTCCAAATGGAAAGGACCACACATTTTCTACTGAATTTCATTGCATCTAAGACACTATTGATTATAAAACACATCATTAAACTATGACATGCTATTGATTATAAAATGCATCCTAATTTCAGAAATGTTAAAATGTCAATCAATGAAAAAACAATACTTTGTTTAATTCTTCCTCTAGAACAGAGATCAAATTCCACCTTCCATAAATACTATTATTAGTCATCAGCAGCATTCATAGGAACATATAAGTCATCGCGGAGGCCACAGCAAGGTCTGTCACCAAATAGCCCAACAAGAATTCAATAAGTAAAGAGCACGAAACTTGGGTTTAAGAAGCCTTGGCTCAGATAACAGCCCTGCCATTTACTACCTGTGTGAGCTTGAGCCCTGTGTGAACTTCCTGGGTTTCACTTTCCTCATCTATTAAATGGGAGTAATGAGATCTACTATCTTAATTCAGGCTGCCAGAACAGAATACCATCAACTGGGTGGTTTATAAACAACAAATTTGTTGAGAAATCTGTTTCTCACAGTTCTGAGGGCTGGAAGTCTGAAATCAGGTTCTGGTGAGACCCTCTTCCTGGTTTCAGACTGTCAACTTCTCACTGTATCCTCATAAAGCAGAAAGCAGGCAGGAGAGCTGTCTGGGGCCTCTTTTATAAGGTCACTAATCCCATTCATAACGGATCCAACTTCATGGCCTAATGACCTCCCAGAGGCCCCACCTCCTAATACCATCATCTTGGGGTTAGGATTTCAATATATAATTCTGGGGAGACACATTTGGTCTATTACATGCACCAAACAGGATTGTTGTAAGAATAAAATTATACAGGGCATGTGGGTGGCTCCGTCGGTTGAGCATCTGACTCAATTTCATCTCAGGTCATGACTCCAGAGCTGTGGGATGGAGTCTGGCATCGGGCTCTGTGCTGAGCATGGAACCTGCTTAAGATTCTCTCTCTCTCTCCTCTCTCTCTCTCTCTCTCTCTCCCTCTGTCCCTCCCCCACTCACACTCTATCTAAAAACAAAATTAAAAAAAAAGAATAAAATTATAAACCCACAGGAATGTTCCTAGCCCCAAATTTGAGATACAGCAAGTGATTACTAAATGTTTGTTGAGTCCAAATCTAAGAGTCCGTGATACATATCAGTAATGCCATGCACATCGAGGGCAGAGAGACAGAATAAACATTTAATCAGCAAGGCAAGTTTTTTAAAAAAAATTTTTTTTTCAACGTTTTTTATTTATTTTTGGGACAGAGAGAGACAGAGCATGAACGGGGGAGGGGCAGAGAGAGAGGGAGACACAGAATCGGAAACAGGCTCCAGGCTCCGAGCCATCAGCCCAGAGCCTGATGCGGGGCTCGAACTCACGGACCGCGAGATCGTGACCTGGCTGAAGTCGGACGCTTAACCGACTGCGCCACCCAGGTGCCCCAAGGCAAGTTTTTATTGAGATCCCACCGGAGAGACTTTCACTCAGTCTCCCCAGGTTATGTAATGAGTTGGTTCTCAAAATAGAGTGAGCATCGGAATCACCTAAAGGCTGGTTGTTTAAATACATATTGCTGGGCCCCACACCCAGAGTTTCTGATTCAATATGTCTGGGATGAGGCCTGAGAATTTGCATTTCTAAGTTCCTAGGTGATTCTGAACCTGTTGTTTCAAGTACCACATTCTGACACCCACCAGTGGCAAGTGTGATCTCTGCCCCAAGGAGCTCTTAGTCTAGTTGAGGAAATAAAGAAAAGCTCACATGAAGCTCTGGTGAACAGCAAAGCCCTCTGAGTAATAGTATGCTGGCAGGTATGACTCAGACAATGGCTGCAGGTGAAGTCTAGAGGAGGGAGAGAACAATGACGGCTGGAGAAGCCAGCATGGATCCACTTCACTGATAAGATTATTGGTGGGGCGGGGGAGGGGGGGGGGACCTTGAAGGCCAAGGAGATTTTGTCCAGGAAGCAGCAAAGCTGACACTGGGCAGCGCCCATTGTTTATGGCTGATGTCTGCTCCATGCGCCATCCTGACACATTGGTGTCCATTGAGTGGCCAGGGGCCACACTCATCAAATAGCTGAATTTGCCAGGATGGAGGGTTGTGACAGGGGAGTCCAGATAAAGGAAGGAAACCCAGAGAAGGGAATGAGGGTTCTGGTTGGCAGGAAAAACCAGTCTGACTGGGTGAAAGGCCCACCAGGGAGAAAGGAAAAAGAGGCTGAAAGGGAGGTGGGGAAGGGAGGCATCTGGGAAGGGGGTCCTTTAAAGCAGCCTGGAGACAAGAGCTCAAGTCGGAATGGTGCATTTTCCAGGCACAAAGATTGAACACCTGGAGCAGGATCAGGGCAGTAAGACCTGAGAAGTAGGGAAGGCAAAAGTGAAATTTAAAGGGGGAAATCAAGATTAGTGTGTGGCTGGGCACAGGTTTAAATAAGGGAGCTGCTAAAGATGGGAATAAATGGCTCCAAGAGGGTACAGCTTTGGGAGCAAAATGGTTGTGCAGGATAAGGGTGTGCAGTCTGGTGTGGGTTGGTGGGGGGGTTGCTGACTAGCAAGTAGGATTGGCTGTCCAAGCCTCTGCGATGTGCTACCGAGCTCAGAGAGAGGACAGGATTCAAGGCATGGACATAGGAAGTCATCCATCTGACAGCATGAGGGGAAGCCAGGGAATAGTGAGGGCTTTGGGTGAGGGATGCTCAGTAAGCTGGACTAAACTTTCACAAGTACTCAAAGTAAGGCAAAGGGAATAGCTTTCTGTTGAGTTCGACTACATTTATGGAGTGCGAGCTGCATGCCAGACCAGGAGCGTGGGAAAAGAGATCCCTCACATTCTCAGTGCCACCTGTTCACCTGGACGGCAGGTACATTCACAAGACAGGTGAATTGGCAGCATTGAGAATGTGAGGGATCTCAGATAATGGGCTGCACGTGAAGTCAGAAAGGACACAGGAAAGCCTTCTAATCAGTGGGGTCACCGTGATGGATGGGAGGTATTCATGGATGGTTTCCTGGAGGAGGTGATGCGTACACTAAGAATTGAAGGATGAGTAGATGAAGAAGTTAGCAAAGAACAGTGAGGGGGTGGTATTTTATTCAGAGGGAGCAGATTTTCAAAGGAAATAGAAACAATTTGGTCTCATTTTAAATGACAGCATTTGTTATTTTTGTTATCACCTTCCATATTTCTTTCCTAAAATAGAAAAGCCTAGGGCATCTGGGTGGCTCAGTCGGTTGAGTGTCTGACTTCAGCTCAGGTCATGACCTCACAGTCTGTGAGTTCGAGCCCCACATCGGGCTCTATGCTGACAGCTCAGAGACTGGAGCCTGCTTTGGATTCTGTGTCTCCCTCTCTCTCTCTGCCCCTCTCCCACTCATTTTCTCTCTCCCTCTCTCTCTCTCTCTCAAAAATAAATAAACATTAAGAAAAAAAATTTTTAAATGAAAGAAAAAAAGAAAACCTAAAAAGAAAACCAGAAGAACATAATAATAGTGACCAAGGGAGATTGGAATTTCATGAAGCACAAATCAGCAGGTCCAGAAGCTGCCAACCCCAAAGGAGAAGATGCACCTGGGAAAGTGGGTGTGTTGCACAATGAAGAAGTCAATGGCATCTTAAGGCAAAAGTCATCAAGGATAAAAGAGGCCACTACATAATGATAAAAGGAACAGTTCTGCCGGGAAGATGTACGATTGTAACAACATAGTCTCAGATCATGCAAAGGAAAAATGTGCAATTACAGAAAGAAAATAGTAAGCCCGCTGTAATAGTAAAAGGTTTTTAAGACGGCTGTCACAGAAACAAATAGAACAAGCAGACAAAAACTCAGCAAATAAACACAATTTAACATCCTAATGAACGAACAGGATGGATATTAACTATGCTCAACAATTAGAGAATATATATTGTTTTCAAGTGTGCATAAAAACATACATAGCAGGCACCAGGTACTAGGCAAGTCTCTCAAGGAATTTACAGTCTACTAGACAAATGACTGATGGTCACCAGGCTTTGGGATCTGTTTCCTGATGAAATCTCCAGAACAAGAAGCTGAACTAAATGAGATTGATTCCCTCACTTGTCCTTTGTCCCAGAAACGACTCTCCGGCCCCCATACTGGCCAGCTCTGGTTCCTCTGGGTCACCTCTAGCCAAGGCTGGGGGACTGTCCCCAGGTGGAGTTCTGAACAGAGACTGCCTCTGGGGAGGGTCCCTGCAGTACAATAAATGCTGGGCATATGGGACAAACTGCAGGAGCAAGAAAGTCACTGGCCCAATAAAGAAGAATAAAATTCTCCGCTCCACCCTGGTAATTTCTCCTTCCTGACTTGACCTTGTGCAACAAGTTTGCTGACTGCAAGTGTGGCAGGTATGGCGTGAAATGTTCCCCAAACTTTCAAATCACTTTTGTGTGGTGCTTCTGGTAATACCTTGCAGAGCTGCTTTCCTGCACAACACAGTTTGGGAAATGGCAGGCTGGAGAAAAGTGTCTCCCAAACTGCTTTCCTTCTGCTTTCTGCAAGCAGGCCTCACCACGATAGCCCCATCACAAATAATGAAACCAGCAGGTCCCCCAACATCTTAGATGCCTGTGTGACCCTCCTCCAGACGGCCTCCTCCAGGGCCAGTTTCCCTGTGGGCAAGCGGGTCAAACACACAGAAAGAAGGCATCTGGGGCTGATGTTGCACCCAGAAGCAGTGTTTATTTTCCTTTCTCTGGTGAAGTTGACCTTGGCTTCGTCACTTCACACTCTAAATGGTTGGATTCTATTGTGTTATTGTTGTAACCATCCACATTTTCTTTTCTTGGAGAAAATGCTAAAAATAAGTGAGCCTTAATACAATGACGGGGATCACAGGGATCCCTGTGAGCGTCTCTTCTCTTTGAGAACGTGCTGGCAACATATGCACTGCCAGGTCACCCCCTGGCATTGTCCATAATCTGTCAGCATGTCCCCTCACCACTGTGGCAGTGGAGCAGAATAAGGCACTGTCAGGCAGATGGCTCCCAAATCCCACCCAGAAGCCTGTTGTGTAGACCTAATGAAAACGCATTTCACCAGATTGTATGTCAACACAGTCCTGAGGTCAGCGTTCGGCTTTCCTTTGGAAACCAAGCCAGGGAAGGGACCTTAGACGCACCCCTTGATGTGTCCATACCTGCCAAGGAGATATGCTAATTCCTCATGACAGTGACACTGACCAGTGGTGATTGAGGAGATGGTGGCCGGGTGAATGATAGGGGACCCGGTGACATACTGTAACATAGCTCCCATCATGTTCAATCAGCTGAGAGTGCCTTGGGTCTGAGAGGCTGTACCTCTGGGGCCTTTAGGAAGTCTCCGGATTTCAGCACCCTTGTGAATGACTCATGGTGTGCTCGAGCCAGCTGAAGTGTTAAAGATGATTTAGAATGAGTGGGATCCGTTTGTGGTTACATGAACCTCCTTAAGAGTCTAATTGCCAGCTTTTCTAGGGCTTCAAAATCTATTGAGTTTGGAACAAAGCCAGGCCCAGGCAAAACTCTGGCCCCTTCCAATGCTTCATTTCTCCTTCTGGGTGCCCCTACCCTCAGGCCCTCAGTATATTTGTGGGGAGCCCCTAAAAGCTCCAACCAGGATAACATAACAAAATGGTTGTTACCTTTAAGTGAGCATGGTTCCAGGAGCTACACACACAGTTTCAAATCCTCACAAAAGTTCTGCATTTTAAAGATATGGAAATTAAAGTTACTTGCCCCCAAGCCCTGGTAATAGTGAGAGAGATGACGTTGGAATCCAGACTGAACAGATTCCATCTTTATCCCCCTTCCCCCCCTGGATGTGCACTGTGCACATCCATCACCCTCCCTATCAGCTTTTCCTCCCCACCTATGTTTCATTCCTTCTCAGCTAGAAACTGAGTTGCCAAAGCAGTTGTTCTTAAAGTGTGGTCCCAAACTGACATCAGCATCACCTGGAGATACAAATTCTTGGACACCAACTTACAGAATCAGAATCTGAAACTCTGGGGGTAGAGCCCAGCAATCTGTGTTTTAACAAAACTCTTCAGATAAGCTTGATGCATACCCAAGTGTGAGGACCACCAGGCTGAAGTGTTCAAAGAGCCATGTGGCCGAGATTACCAAACTGTGGCACGGCTCTCTGCCTCGTACGGGAGAATACCTGAGGCTCTAGAAGGCTGCAATCATCTGGAGCTTCTGGGAGTGTGTACAATTATTTCCTTCAGTGTGTTGTCTTCCACATCGTACTCATCCTCCACTCAAGTTCAACTTGGGCAGTGATGCAGACCTTTCCGCCCTCCACAATTGTCAGCCACTGGGAGTATCTTATATCCACCCAGTGAGTAATATTATTTCATTTTCACTGGCTTTCCCAGAGGTAAATTGTTCAAAACAGTAACAGCAGCAGCAGCAGCAACAAAAACCTTGACTAGAGACCAAGTGAAAGGGGGAGAAAGTGAAGGGGCCGGGGGACGCAACGGAAGGCTGGCTTTCATAGGGAAGTTATAGGATGGGTTCCTTTTTATTGTGGAAAAAAATTATACATAAATCTTACCATCTTAACCATTTTTAAGCGTACAGTTCAGTGGCATTGAGTACCTTCACGCTATCGTGCAACCATTGCTACCAGCCATCTCTAGAACTTTCTCATCACCCGAAACTAAAACCCTGTGCCCGTTCAACACTAACTCCCCATTCCTCCTTCCCCCAGCCCTGGCAACCTCTATTCTACTTTCAGTCTTACGAATTTGACTACTCTAGGTCCCTCATGTAAACAGAATCATACAGTATTTTCCCTTTTGTGACTGGCTTATTCCACACAGCACAATGTCCTCAAGGTTCATCCATGTTGTAGCATCTGTCAGAATTTTTTACCTTTTTAAGGCTGCATAATATTTCATTGTGTGCATAGACCACATTTTCTTTACCCATTCACTCATCAATGGTCATGTGGGTGGCTTCTACATTTTGTCTGTTATGAATAATGCTGCTATGAACTTTGGGCTACAAATACCTATTGGACTCCCTGCTTTGAATTCTTTTGATTATATACCCAGAAGTGAACCTGCTGGATCATAGGATAATTCTATATTTAACTTTTTGATGGACCATCATACTGTTTTCCACAGTGGCTGTACCAGTTTACATTCCCACCAGCAATGTGCAAGGGCTCCAATTTCTGCACATCCTCACCAACACTTATAGTCTTCTGTTTGTCTTTTTAAATAAAAGCCATTCTAATGTGTGTGATGTAGGATGGGATTTTAGGATATTTCTCCCCACCTTTCTTCACCTAAAAGAAAAAAAAATGTTTGCTAATGCCCCACTGTGTTTCTTAGCATTTTATACCTGAAGGTACCTAAGAGATTGCCTAGTCCAGTAGCATTCAAACTTTTAACAGCAGAACACTTATTTTCCCTCCCAATTGTCTTACTTGGAACCCTAAAATAAAAAAGAAATAAAAAATAGGTCTGATTAGGGGTGCCTGGGTGGCTCAGTCGGTTAAGCGTCTGACTTCGGCTCGGGTCATGATATCACTGTCCGTGAGTTCGAGCCCTGCATCAGGCTCTGTGCTGACAGCTCAGAGCCTGGAGCCTGCTTCAGATTCTGTGCCTCCCTCTCTCTCTGATCCTCCCCCATTCATACTCTGTCTCTCTCTGTCTCAAAAATAAATAAACATTAAAAAAAAATTTTTTTAAATAGGTCTGATTAATCCAAAGATGGAGACAGAGCCCCATCCCTTAGCCTCCTTCTCTATCTCCTACCCCTGTGGGGCTCCACACTGCTCCTCGGGAGCCCTGCGACTCTGCAGAACTCAGTGTGAAAACCAACACTAGGAATAGGTGCAGGGGATAAAGCTGGGGTCTCTGTCTCTATCCCTCACTGGACTACACGCTCTGTGAGAGCAAGACACTGTCTGGGCCAGCTCTTCATCATTAGCAACTAGCAAAGTGTTTGCTACATATAAATGCTTCATAAATCAGCCCATTAAATGTCTGTCTGAATGGATGAATGAACCAGACCAAGTTTTAACCACAGTCTAATGCCAAAGCTGAAGCAAAGACCCAGGATTGTTGAGCCTCATTCAGGGATCTCTCTATACAAGTGATTCTCAAACTTGGGCCTGGATAAGAATCAGTTGGACAGCTTGTTAAAACACATATTTCTAAGTACCTCCTTTTCCCTGCACCAAGATTCTGTATTAGTAGATCTGGGGCCTGAGAATTTGCATTTCTTATAAGTTCCAATTGATGCCAGAACTTTGGGGTAGACATGCTACCTGTATGTCCCTTAACGAACCTGAGACCTGCATGCCTCTATATTCCTATTTTTTTAAGATACAAATTTTTGAATAAAATCTCCAAATCTTACAATGAAAGATCAATTTATTTTCAAACTGTGCAGGCCAAATGGAACATTCTGAGAGCTGAATGCCATTCCAAAGTCACCAGTTTTCAATCTTTAGTCTAGGAGAATAGCTCACTCAAAGCAAATATTTAATAATTCCCACAAAATAAAACCCCATGCAACTAAAGGCAAAACACAGGAAAAGATCCTAGGGGCGAGGACCAAGATGGTTTAGGGAAGAAAAATATTGGAGATTGACTATTTGGTTGAGAACCAGACAAATTATCAGCATGGCCTGTCTATGTTAATCAAATAATTACTCACCTCCCTATTTCATGAAGCCTGCTGAGTACTCGTTTTCACAGTTGCATCCTAAATTTAGCTCTGACTCCTGATAACCAGGACTGTGCTTTGGGTCTATTCTCTGACCTGGTCCTGGCTAACATCCAAGGCTCCAACACCCTAGGCAAGTTTAGGAGAGATGGCCTGAGTTGTGTTGCCCCAAGACTGGGCCTTCAGGCCTAAGCTTCAGGGCCCCAGGGAGAATGTAAGCAGCCACTTCTTGCCTGTGGCTGGTGGGGACAGCTAGAATGGGCTCAAGTGAGGATGCAAACATTCTAGAGCATCTGTTATGTACTTGGTCCATACCCTGAGTTCTAATTTAGTTCTCCACAAGTTATTATTTTAGGGAAGAAGTAATTGGAGCTCAAAGAGGCTAAATAACTTGCCCAAAGTCCACACAGCCAGGATGTGATAATGCTGGAATTTTTACTTGGGTCTCCTGATTTACCCAACATCTACATCTACATTCACCTCTACATCTTAATTGTAGTTAAATCCATCCGATTTAACTACATCCATCCGATTGTTGAAGTTAAATCCATCCGAATTACCTCCTCACGAAAATGCTCTCAATAGTTCCCTGGGATAGTGTACTAAAAACCCAACAAAACACAAAGCGAAGACATTCAAAGCCAATAGGTTTAAATCTCGGTTGTGCTACTTGCTACCATGCGAACTCAAGCAAGCGCCGCTGCCCCTCTGTTCATCAGTTGCTCACCTATGGCGTGAAAATTCTACCTACTCAGAAAATGCCATGAAGAATACATTAGTTATGCATATAAGGGATCTAGATAAAGCACCTATGAATGGGATTGTCCTTTTCCTGATTCTCGGGAGGACTGGGCACCTTCCACAATATGTGTTGTGCAGTTCACACACACACACACACACACACACACACCCCTCCATAGCATCGGGCTGCTTGGCACAGTTGCCGAAGATGAAAGTCTCTGCTGCACCTTCCTGCTGCCCCAGAAAAGTTGCAGTGGCCCCAGCTCCTTGCCCCACCCTTTGAAATATTGTAGATGTCACTTCCAAAAGGGCATTCCAACAGGACACAGTTCTTCTTGGTATTAGTAGGTCTTGACTTCGTAAAATCTTGAGTTAAGCAAAGTTAAACTGAATTTTTTTATGCAGAACATTTCAGAGCTTTTAAAATACAAAGGTGCTTTATGACACTCCAAAGAGAACAGTATAAACTTCACCCAAATTTAACCACATTGTCTCATTTTTTCACTGAGAATCTTGCTAAATTCATGTCTTGAAAAACGCATGTTGGGAAATACTGGTCCGACACTCAGGACCTGGGTCTGATCCACTGCCATCACCAGGATGAAGTATGGCCACAGCTTTGCTGAGACTAGACGGGGCTACCCACCAGCGGACTTTTCCAGTGCTCTCTCATTTAAATGTCTAATGGTTTTCAGGGCGCCTGGGTGGCTCAGTTGGTTGAGTGTCTGACTTCAGCTCAGGTCATGATCGCACAGCTCGTGAGTTCAAGCCCCTGCGGACAGCTCAGAGCCCGGAGCCTGCTTCAGATTCAGATTCTGTGTCTCCCTCTGTCTCTGCCCCTACCCCACTCACGGCTCTGTCTCTCTCTGTCAAAAATAAATAAACATTTTAAAAATTTTAAAAAATAAATGTCTAATGGTTTTCTCTTCTGTACAAACAGCATCCACTAATATACAGGCCCATGTGGTTTGGATTTACATTTCAGAGCACCTTGCTCAAGCTCCAAGAGCATTTTGTCAGGAGCTTAAAGAATTGTGGCCATTTCCCGGCAGGAGAGAATAGGAAGGTAGAGCCACCTACAGGAGACTTGTGTTACTGCACAGCAAGAACGCTAGGAGCTTGCCGTCTGGACTGGAGAATTCAACACAGCACTGAGTAGAAAATTGCACTACCCTCTCTTTACTTACAATGGAGATTTAACAATGAGAGCAGAGGTTTTCACAGGTGGACCTTTTTGTTTGAGGGAGTGGATGGAGAGACATGATTTGGACCGTGATTTATGTAATGACAAAATATGTGTGTTGGGGAGGCCGGGCTTTGAAATAGATGTTTCCTCTGCAGGGTTGAATATTCGTTAAAGTATTCACAAAAGTGGACTCATGTTCAATGTCTCCATCCCAGCCACAATTTGATTTAACTGCAAGATTGTTTTTACCCTGATGACAAGGTGTGCCCAGTGGTTTACAGGACGTTCACATAAAAAGATTGAGGGCTTTTCATTATAGCTACTAAACCTCATAGTGATTTCCTAGATGCGTTTTTAGCATTTTGAAAAATAGACTTCGTTTCCACAAAAATTAAGGCAACAAAATTTATGTCATCAGAACTGTGATGTACTACATTTTGTGATAAAAGCAAAATGTGAAACATTTTAATGCACTTAGTAACAAATGTGTTCAGGCTGATGGGAAAGCTCTTATCAGACCTCAGGGAAAGCGAGGGAGGAGAGCCATGTGCCAGGACAGATCATTCCCAGCTCCTCTTATGCGCAAGGAGTGGGGATCATTCCTTCCTCCAATGTCCCACAGTGTTTCCTGAGGCCTGTAACACACCAGACACTACAGTAGGTGTGGTCAATAGCCTGGAGAGGATGACAGACATAGCCCCCTGTCCCTTGTGATCCTGTTCCCACCAACCAACAAGGCTGAGAGCAACATTTCCAAGTAGGAAGAATCTCAAAAATCACCCTATGAGAAATTCTACTTAGGAGATACTTCCAGATTTAAAGCAGATTTTGCCAACAAGGAGTGAAAAGAGGTCCACTGGCATTTTCTTAGGCAAGATAATTGTGCCCAAAGTAGATATCAATTTGTCTTTTCCAACAACTCATTGGAAGGTGGGATCAATGCCCTTGTGAATACTTTCCATTTCAGAATCTTTATAGAGAAACTTAGGCCTACTTCTATAAGAGCATTTTATCTAAGCAATCTTTCCATTTAAGACAAGCTTCAATTATCCAGACGATTGATAGTTTATAATTAAATAAGCTAGTGAAATCAACTTTGTAATTTGAAAATCTAAATATCAAGAACCCCAAAATGATGCTTATCATTTTGAATACTCTTGGCCCACTCTCTGCCCTGCTTTTCTTTCTTTCTTTCTTTCTTTCTCTTTCTTTCTTTCTTTCTTTCTTTCTTTCTTTCTTTCTTTCTTCTTGTACAAATATCCTTTTTGTTTTCACTATTATATGTTTTATTTTTCTTCATAAGTTATCTTAAATCCTTTAAGGAATAAATAAACAAATAAGTTCTAATACTAAAACCTATTATGGAAAAGAGGGGCTTACTTACATTATTTTCAACTTGGAATATCTAGTTGAATAATCTACATAAAAACCTTGGATGCTAGCATTCCCATGAGACCAGATAAACTATAACTCAAACATAATCAAATGAAATCTGGAAAGAACACTCAAACACTCAAACACTCAAAACCTCAAAACACCACTTATTCCTACAGTTGTGAAAAGGCAACGTGGTTCCTTTTTTTTAATGTTTGTTTATTTTGAGAGAAAGAGCACATGCTTGTGCTTGGGGGAGGGGCAGAGGGAGGGGGAAAGAAAGAATCCCAAGAAGGTCTCATGCTCAATGCATGGAGCCCGAGGACATGGGGCTCAGCTCCATCCCACCACTGTGAGATCATGACCTGAGGGGAAATCAAGGTGGGATACTCAACAGACTGAGCCACCCAGGTGCCTGGCAATGTGGTTCTTAATAACAAAGGCCAGAAAACCACAAGATGTATTTCTGGCTCTAAAACAAGACAATTGCAGAGAATGAGAGCCTTTCTGGAGAAAAACATGTTCAAGTCTATAAATAGTGTATACCATCTATAAATGGGGGTTGGGGGGAGATAGTGGGAAGAGGCAGGGAAAACTTCTGGAATTCTAGGGTATCTCCATCTGGGTGTAAGTGACTACTTACATTAAAATTATCAAGGTGTACACATCAGATTGGTATACTTAACATACTTTACCATGTTATACTTTAATTAAATTTACAGTAATTAAATATATTCATTATACCTAAATTGAATTAAACATGCTTTAGTATGTTAGAGCTTAATATGTATTCAATTAATGCATACGTGTGTAGGATTTTTATTTCAGAAATCTCGTTGAATCTTAAGATGACCCAAAGTGAAATTTTAAAGGGGTTACATTCTATTCACTATCTCCATTACCTCTTTTGCCAAAGTAAGGAAATGGGTGTATATTTTTTCAAAGTGTCCACATAGAATAAGGATTAAAACCAAAATGTGTTCTACTTAGAATTAGCATATCTTGCCCCAAAATGAGAGGGTCTGGGTCCCCCTGGCTTCCTCACAGACAAGCAAGAACTCTGCTCTCAGATGAGCCCATCAAGCTGGACGCTAAACCCTCAGGGCTTTGAGGGCTGTTCCTCAGGAAGCAGGCATCTTGATGGACCCAGGTCCGAGCAGCGTGTTGAGGAACCCAGTCCTTACTCAGCTGCTTGGACGTGGGAATTCCAGAGGGCCAGGGGGTTGACGGGGAGAGGAAAGCTGCTTCCCAAGGCTCATCAAGAGGCACAGCTGGCTGGGGCGCCTGGGTGGCGCAATCGGTTAAGCGTCCGACTTCAGCCAGGTCACGATCTCGCGGCCCGTGAGTTCGAGCCCCGTGTCAGGCTCTGGGCTGATGGCTCGGAGCCTGGAGCCTGTTTCCGATTCTGTGTCTCCCTCTCTCTCTGCCCCTCCCCCATTCATGCTCTGTCTCTCTCTGTCCCAAAAATAAATAAAAAACGTTGAAAAAAATTAAAAAGAGGCACAGCTGGCTGTGCGTTTTCTGCGGCTGTCCTGCCCTCCCTACACGATCACCACAACGAACAGCCTGACTTCCTATGGATGTATGGGAGAGTGTGTATTTCCTAAAATATGCACACATTAAATAGAAGAATACCAAAGCCTGGGGATGCAGTGTCTCAGTGACTCTTATCAAGAGAGGCTTCGACTCAAGTCAAACAAACCAGCACTGGCAGAGCACACACTCGATGCCACGTGCTGGGCAGAGTCCTGGGGGAACAGAGCCCCACAGGAACGTGAATTCTGGGTACTGTCCAATGTGGAGGGCAGGCAGGCAAACAAATCATCACTTGCCATGCTGGCTATGTCGCAGGTAGGTACAAAGTACGAACCGAGGTATAAGGTAGGGGAGACTTAATTTTGTCCAGGAGTTAGGGAGGCTCTAGAGAGGAAATCATTTCCAACTGTTTCCCGATGAGACCTGCAGGTCATAGGAAATCCCAACATATTCTAACATAAGATATGATGAAGGAAGTATAAAAGTCCCCCAGAGTCCCACCACCCAGGACAGCCACTATTAACATCTTGCTTACCTGCTTCCAGATGTCTCTGCCCACCCAGTGTTAATCCGTCATTAACTCCATGTGTGGCACTTTGCCAGGGGTTTTTTGCCATCTCATTTTATTCTCATGACAAACCTGTACAGCAAGTAGAATTAGTTATAAATATGGAGATTGGCATGCGTGTCAATCTCGTTTTACAAGCAAGGAGATAGGGAGATTTAAGGAAGGAAATGACTTGCCCAGGCTGCCCAAGTTGGTAAGTGGTAGGACTTACTGTGGAGCCTGGGCTTCTAACCTCCCAGGAGGATGGGGCCTATTCCCAGCTCCAGCCTGGAGTCCAGAGTGACCTAGAGGGAGGGGGTGGAGAGAAACAGGGTTATGAGTGGTAGGAAGTGAAGCTGGGTGGGGAGAACACTGAGTGCTTTGCTGAGAAGTTTGGACTTCAGCCTGAATGCAATGTGTGTCTTCCAGCATTCTTAAGCATGAAAGTGACAACACCCGTTTTGTGTTTTAGAAGGATTCTGCTGGCAGTTTTATGGGGTAGGGCATAACCTGCAGCAGCGTGAGTGGTTACAAGGCAGTCCAAGAGACCCTCAGCCAGAATAGCAGGTGTGGGGAAAGAGAGCCAAGATACCTGTCTGGGTGGAATCACCGTGCTTCCAGGCTGAGTGAAAGGCTGTGAGGGACAAAGGAGAAAGAGGGAATAAGGAGGATTCTGAGCCAGGGTCCTAGTTTCAGTAACCAAGAGGATTCTTTTCATGATGAGCTCTTTCCTGTGCTGAGCACTGTGCTAGATATTAAGGCACAAAGCTGAGTTAAAACTGACCATGACTTTGAGACAACAGTAATTTGCACTTTTGAATGAGTCCATGACAGGGCCACCTACCTTATGCTAGATTCTACTTGATGGAGAAGACTGGGCTCTTGAAGCCCCATATGTGCCATTTGGCCATTTTAGCCATTAAAGTCATTAAAAATGCCACAGGTAGAAACAGGCCACAGATTTTTCAAGAGCAGCCTTTCTGGTGGTCTGAAGCCAGAGGGGTTGGACTTAGGTTGGTTTTTAATCATTTACAAAAATACCTAGATGCTGTGATGCATTGTGGGGGAAAAAGCAAGACATCATTTCATTTCCTTAATGCCATCAACATGAACTTTGAGTTTTCATGTCCCAGACCTTGGTGCCATGAAGGGACACATTCAATCAGATTCTCTTAAAGGGTTATTATTTTAAACTCATCCAGACCTGAGCTCTTTGTGTTATTAGGGGAAAAAAAAAAATCTTAGACATACCTTTGGCAGAATTGAATAGTGGTATTAATGGAATTAAATCTAACTGAATAAGATTTAATAAATTCTGATATTTTATATAGAGTGACTTAGCCCCCTTGGAGTAGAACTTCTATAATTGGAGCAGCTTTCAGCTTTTGGATATCTCTTGGTATCATCAGTCTTTGCAGTGGGAATTTTGAACTACAAATTCAGGTGAGCAAGAATGTTCTTTGCTTTATTTCCTACCACTTGCCTTGATTTCTGACTCTCAGCCCCATTCCAATGGGGCAATGAGACATTGCGCATCAATCTTTCTGGGCGTTTCTCACTCCCTCTCCTTGCTCTCCTCACTGGGCACATGCCACAGGAATCCCAGTGGGACAAGGTTCCCATGCATCCCTTGACCACTGTCCACAGGGCTTGTCCATCCTGCCCGTCAGCCTTGTCCATGTGGCATTTGGGCATGGAACTTCCTGCCTTTGGCCCCGTCTTCCTGGACGCGAGGCCACAAACTAAAAGCCAACAGATGCAAATGTGGCCTACAGGGGTGCTTTTCTTATTTCTTTTGGCCCACACACTGATTTTTTTTTTTAATTAGAACTTTTCACATTTTTAAAAACTTAAATTTCCAGCTTCTCTTAAAACCTGTACGATGCAGGAACTCTGGACCCACATGTTCTCTGGCACAGATGGGCTGGGGCTGAGCTCATCCTTCAGAGAGGACTGAGTCCTCTAGCCCATCCTGTTCATAAGACACCCCATCCCCCCCATATCATCGCCCTGTGCTTTTGTTTTTCTCATAGGAGAGAAAGATGAACAGAGATTAACATGCAAGAAGGGGCACATGCTCTTGGGCTCAGCACCCGTGAAAGGAGCGAGGATGCTACAAAATTGGGCAGAGGGAGAAGCTGGGCTACCACGCAGCCTCGACGGTGGCCTCAGCCAACTTCACGGGTAACTCTGTAGCTGTGATGGTCCTTTTCTTGTGGGGAAAGGCCCCAGGTCTTTATATTCCTGCACCCACCAGGCATTGAGTGTCACTGCCCCTGGAGAGGAGCATGATCTTGGCCCAGGTGGGTCTCTTCAGCTGAGGGAAGTTCCTTGCAGCTAGGGAACTGGTCCCTCATTCTGATGGGGCCTCTGGGTGATATGTCACAGCATCAACTGTAGGGCCTGTTGTGGGCAGGGTAGGGACAGATCCGCAGACCAAAGGGATGCTGCAGGCACCTCGACTCATTTATACTACTTTCCAGGTCCCCGTGGACACCTGGGCCAAGTACTCCTCTCTGGGGGCTCTGTTAGAGGTCCAGGAGAGCTACCTGAGGAGCCGGACATTGGCCCTTTGCTCAGGCTCCTCCCTCCTCTCTGAGTCTGCCCCCAACCCACCACCACCAGAAACCTTTTCCAGTCTGGGGAAATCTGACTACTATTCCATGTCTCCCTCAGATGTCCTCACCGCTGCCTCTCAGGCCCTCTGCAAGGCCCTAAACAGAGGCTCTGAGAACACAAAGGTCAGAAAGAACTGCTGGTTATTTCTGCCTCCCTCCCTGCCACAAATCTCCCTGAGACAATGAACACAGAGACAGCTACTTGTTGGACTAGGAGGAAAGGAAATGAGAAACTACAGAGAGATAAGAAAAGCATAAGCGAGTGCTGCTGGCTCTCTGCTTACCCAAACTCTGGCCAGGAATCAGACCAAGCAGCAAGCCCAGTCAGGATGCCGCCCAGCCCACCAGGAAGACTGTCTCCAGTGGCCATTCCATAGCCAGAGGCCGGTGGCACGAATGGTTTGCACTTCACTGGCTCTGAGAACCCTGACTGAAGGCAGCTTCCCTCCTCTTCACTGCTCCACAGTACTGCCTCCTCCATCCTCAGGTCCCATCTCGTTTGGCTATTTTCTTTCTTTTTTTTTTTAACTTTGCTGTTCTCTTTTAGGCCTTCCTAGCATCATATTATAATTAGGGGTCATTCAGAGTCTTCATCTGCGAGGAGACAGGGGATCAAAAATGCCAAGTCATGGGGACCCCAACTGATGCAGCACTGTGGAAACAGTATGGAGGTTCCTCAAGAAATGAAAAATGGCAATACTACATGATCCAGAAATTTCACTTCTGGTTATTCACCCAAAGACAATGAAAACACTAACTTGAAAAGAGAGGCGCCCCTCCATGTTCATTTATACGTGCATCGTTTATAGCAGCCAAGACATGGAAGCAAGCCAAGTGTCCATTGACAGATGAACGGATGAGGAAAATGTGGTATGTATGTATACACACACACACACACACACACACACACACACACACACACACAGAATATTATTCAGCCACAAAAAAGAAGGAAATTCTGCCATGTGGGACAAACACAGATGGACCTCGAGGGCATTGTGCTAAGTGAAATAAGTCCAACAAAGACAAAATACCATGTGCCCTCACTTATATGTGGACCCCCCCCCCAAAAAAAAAGATCAAACGAACAAAAAACAAAAAACTGAACATCTAGATACAGACAACAGATTGGTGGGGGTGTGGATGAAATGAGTGAAGACAGTCAAATGTACAAACTTCTAGTTATAAGGTAAGTCCTGGGGATGTAATGAGCGGCATAGTGACTCTAGTTAATAATACTTTGTTGTATATTTGAAGGTTGCTAAGAAAGCGGATCTTAAAATTCTTATCACAAGAAAAAAAAATGTGTGTTGTACATCTGAACCTAATATAATAGTATATGTTAATTATATCTCAATAAAAAATAATTAAAAATAACAGAATGCCCAGTCAGGTCTCTGAAGACGTCTGGCCAGCTCCCCAGCCTGGAGCTCTGTGGTGCAGCTTGCTGATATTGTGCTACTGCACCCACAGCAGCCAGAGGCTGGTCACTCCTTCCCATCCTTAACCCACTTCCTGATGTGCAGGTTTGCCCAGCTAGTTCACAATTCTCTTTATATTATCTACCCTAGAGTATCTATACAGAAGAAATACATGCCTATAACTTACAGAAGGATATGAATTCTATAAAATAAACATAGGAGGCGGATAGCCAACTCAGGAAATATATGTTCACATTTTCCAGCCACGTCTAGATAACGATGTGGAGATGAGGGTCAGTGATCGGCCCGGTGCTCTGCGTGGGGAGAGAGGAGTGCCCTTCTGTAAACTGGATTCCACAGATTGTTGTCCTGAGTCAGAAACTCTTTGGAATGGATTCCAACTCAAAGTGCTTATGACATTTCTGTGGACTAGTTTGTGTGAAATGAGCAAAAGCACAGGAAAATGCCAAGCCCGAGAATGGACTTGAGGAAGGAGAAGATGAGCAGTCGGATGCAGCTGGGGTAGGGAAGGCCTTCCAGCAAGTACCCACTCTAGGGATCCAAGGTGCCTGGGATTCAGACAGGCTAGACACAGGACATTAAGGAAAGTGGACAGGTAGTAGGACCACATTTACGCCAAGAGCAAAGATGTCTTCCCTGCCCTCAAGAAGCTCTGACTAGAACAAGGAGCATAGACAACAAGCACTGATCCCAAACAGACCAGGAAGGTTGGGCACAAAGGTGGAAGAGTCGTAGATTGGGTTTGGGGGATGCAGGGAAGGGATTAGAGGCTGATTGTCAGAGAAGGTGACACCTGCAATGGGCTTTGGAGGATGAAAATTATTGCACCAAGCAGAGAGCATTTCTTCATGGCTAGGGGCAGATGGGAACCATTATGTCAAGGACCAGTCTCAGAACAGCATCCCTCATCTCCCCCATGCTGGACAGAAGAAGGAATGGAAAGAGGTGGAATATGGAGGAGTGTCCCTCACAGGGTTCTCAATTCTTCCCTCTTTCCTAATAAAATACAAACACGAGACCAGCTCTGAAAGAAGGTCTACAAACCCAATTTCCACTTGCCTTTGGTGTTCTGATGGAGACTGTACCTGCCAGGAGGGGAGCTGCCTGCCAGTTTCCCTTAGAAAATGAAGGCACAGACAGCTCATGAGAAAGACAAAATTGTATTGACTTAGTCAATTTTTGTTTCTCTTCAGCTCACCAAATTTATATTCACTGTTACTGGGTGACCCAATTAACTTCTCTGCTCCCTGAATCGATTAGCCATATCACGTGGCTCATTATGAGCGATGGAGAGTCCATTTAAGAAATACAGTTTGACTACCTACTATGTTGCAGGCATTTTCAGAGAGCTGGAGAGTCAAAGATGAAAAATATACTCATCAGAGAACCAAAGTTGCAAGGAAGAGACCCGCACAGACCATCTTCCGTGATGGAAATGTGTTGCATGAATCATAAAAACATGAATGTATAGGAGTTGCTCTAATACACATACAGTCACCAGAGCCCAGAATTCCTGACATGGGACACAAACTAGGCACCATGGAGAAGCACCACATGCACCCCCTCCAGGGGGGTTCCTCAGAACTCTGGCCTCTAGAGAAGCTGGACTGTGACTACAATAATTGTTTTGGGGTATCTACTGTAAAATGTTTTCAGATCTGCTCGACATTTGAAATGTTTCATTTAAAAAAAAATCGTGAGAGTGAAAAATGTTCTTTTATACTAGTGCCTCTTGGGTTTTAATATTCATGAAAAAAAAAAAAAACACTGATAAGACACTGATTCTGATTCAAGAGGTGAGGACAGGGTAGCATTTCTAACCAGCTTCCAGGTAGATGCTGGTGCTGCTGATGCAGGAATTACCGTTTGAGCAGCAAGGCTTTAAAAAGCCTAAAATGTAACATTACAAAGGTGTGGGCATGTTCCCACAGGTCAGATCAACTCAGTATAATAAATTCACAAGGTGGAGCTTTCCAGAAGTGGTGAGAAAGGGTGAAGTGTCCTTTCCAGGAGACATGGGCAGCAGGGGGAATCTGACATTCAATATACACTATTTGAAAGGGGAAAAAGAGAGAGGCAAACCAAGAAACAGACTCTTAGCTACAGAGAACAAACTGATGGTCACGTAACCAGAGGGGAGGTAGGTGGGGGGATGGGTTAAATAGGTGATGGGGACAAAGGAGGGCACTTGTCATGATGAGCACCGGGTATTCTATGGAAGTGCTGAATTACTATATTGTACATCTGAAACTAATATTATACTGTATGTTAACTAACTGGAACTTACATTAAAAACTTAAAAAAAAACACATGCTGTTTGCAAAAAGGAAAGCGACTCCACCCAGGATCTCAATGCTGGCTGCTCATTAGAATCACTGGGATATATCATAAAACTATGATACCTGGATCCTACCCTCAGAGATTATAATTTAACAGATCTGCAGTATCTAGGCATTGATATTTTTAAAAAGCTTTCTAGAGAACTCTAGTGTGCACCATCTAATGGGATAATCAGTGCTCCCCAATGTGGTATCACCCACGGGTTTGGAGCTGTGAGCTGAGAAGCAGGTAGCTCTTGTAGTGCACAATTTTGCCTGTGACACCCCCTGTTTTATGTAAATTGCCTGTGAAGACTACAGCACAGCAGGAGCTTGAGTTATTTTATTTTCCCAGGAGGGAGGCTTCTCTGCGCCAAGCCATCCCCTTGTAACATCATGCATCGTGGGGCAGTGATTCCTTCCACCATTAGATTCTTAGAGCTGGCAAGGAACTTGAGAACCATGAACTTACTAAGTAGCAGGTAGCCAAAACCAAGGCTCAGAGTGGTTCTGTGACCTCCCCACCATCATCCAACCAGGGAAAGAATATGCCAGGAATGGGGTGAAGGTCCTGTGGCTCTTGACCTAGGTCTCTCTCCATTAAACCTGGAGGCGGGTTCCCTTTTGACCCTCATGTACAGATCTAGCCAGGCACTCTCCAGGGGGAAGAAACTATCCTGCAGTGCCCTAGCTCAGAGAGCAGGGCAAAGAGAAGACAAGACAGTGAGTCTGCTAGATTAGCTCTTCTGGGCCACACACCAGGCTAGGAGGGCTCACAAGCCTGTCTCTTCCAACCCTCCCAGCCAAGGTCTTAAACGGTAGGTGTGGTCAAACTCCAGAACTATCCAGCTGAGGCTTCAAGGGGACTGTCTAGTGTAAAGGTAAAGAGCCCAGATGAGGAGCTGAGATCCCCATCTCTTACCAGAGACACCCACTCTGCCACCCCATGCAGCCCACCCAAGACTGAGAACCCACCCAGTCAGGGGCTTTCCTCCAACCCCTACACAACTAGGGGCAGGTTTTATTTGGCCAACTGAGGACTTCTCTGGTCCAAATCCACATTCTCTTGCGGACAGCAGATTCCACTGGCAGGTCAAGATGAATTATCAGTTACTACTTGCAGTTCTGAAACCAACCGGGCTAAAAATCGGCCATCTGTCATTGAACAAACTCAAAGAGTTAGGTCTCAACAATTTGAAAACTCTGGCCTGCCTTTTTGACTTGGAATATTACCACCTGCCTGCTAACAGGCTTTGGAAAACAGAACAAAACTTCTGGCCAACAGGAGTACTCAGTGCGTACATGGCCCAAATACACAACTGAGATCAAAGGAAAAGCAGTATCCACAGCAAGAAAGTCCCCCTTATGGCCAAGCCTGACACGACTTTGAGCAATTAAGGCCACAGCAGCATCTTACATGAAACCCAAATCATGGAGAAAGAAACAGAGATCATGTCTCCAGTGAGGTATCAGAACTTCACAGGGCACTAAAGGCAAGTCTAGTGGGATAGCACCTTCCCTCCACACCCCCAAGGGAGAGTGGGAATAGCTCAAAATCTGGCATGAATTGAATGGGTGAGTGGGTGAGTGAGTGAATGCATAACATTTATTGACCACGGCTCTAGCCCAAGCACTGAGAAGAGCCTTTTCAAATATGTTACCTCAGTAAATCCTCAGGGCTAAGTAGATGTACTAATACCCCAAATAAGGCTCAGGGAGGCTAAACAGCCTGCCCAAGGTCACAAAGTCACCCGGATGAAGAGCACGCAACAGCTGAGAACTGCAGGATGTGCTAAGGGCACTGGATCAAATAGACACTCAGAAGCCCGAGGTCATGCCCTCAGGCCACCCACCTTCTGAATTGGAGCGCTGAGCCACACCAGAAAACAGGCAAAACTCACAAACACAACTGGAACCCAAAGGAACAGGAGGTCTGGGATTGCAGGGCTGTTTCCAAGATTGCCCTGACTGACTCTGAGCCAGTGACAGAGCAGCAGAACACGGGCACCCACTGCCCAAGGACAGATGTACTTTCAGAGATGAGTTGTGACGCTGTCCTGATGCTGCCCTGACACTGCCCAGGCCGCAGGGGTGGGGCACATCAGAAGCATGTGAAGGATGTGGGGGGAATGTGGGGGGCCTCATGAGGACAGGTCAGGACCAGGGGTTGTGTCGGGGAGCATGGAGGAGTGATGAGAAGTGGGGAGGGGCGTGGGGGTGCTGTGGCTCATCAGGCAGCAGTGGGGGGTGTACAGGAAGCATATGGAGGAGTAGGGGACGCGGGAACCTATGGGGGAGGTGTGGAAACGTGTCGCAGCAGACAGAAGGCACACATTGTCAATGTTTTCCCACTAAGGGATTCAGCCCCAGCACTTGTTGCCCCGTGAGGAGTGTCCAAACGCAGATCAGCTAGACACTGAGGCCATCTAGTGTTGGAAGCATCTTAATGGCCACTTTACCAAAACTTGCACCTGTAGTCCCCAACTTTTACCAAGGAGCCCTGGAGCCCTGGAGCTCAAAGGAGATTTGTCCGAGGGCAGGTCAGAAGTGCACCAAGAACTCCGTATCCTAGTCCCCAGTCCTAAGGGCCAGCTGGAGCCACTTGGCTGTCAGCTGTGTGGGGGCCACAACACAAAAGACAGCCACATTCCCTAGCAGACCGGTCTGCTCCCTCCCTTGGTCACCAGCCATGCTCACCTTCTCCCTCACCAAAAACTTATCCACGGGTTACAGTGTGAAAGTAAGTAGAATTTAAAAGAAGATAAAACTCCATACATCACAACTTACAGACGCTAACTGCAATGAGCACAACTAATGCTTCAGCGGTCGGATTGCTTCTGCAGACTCAGGAAACTTAAATGTCTGCAAATGGTGTACAATTCCTGGAAGTCCTACTCCCACCCCCTTCACTTCGTATTCTGGGCAGATGACAGGGAAACAGGTGTGTAAGGGTGCACATGTGCCCATTTATAAAGCAAGTAAACCACCCATCAGCTTTGGTCCTTTAGCACTCACTAAGGACGGATCGCTAGTGGCCCAGCTCATGGCTGAGTGCAGCCTAGAGGTGAAGCTCCCTGCTCCGTGCCCTGTGGCTCTCTCCTATAACAAGGAGTTTCAAAAAACAGGTTCTGGGGACTTGTCTCGGAAGCAGTGGCCTGACAGTCATCCTTTCTTAGGAAAGTAAATTGTAATTCCCGCTTGGTCAGCACACCACTTCCCTCTGTGGGAAGGAACAGCTTGAACCCAGGCAAAGAAACAAGGCTTTGCGGGGCGCCTGGGTGGTTCGGTCGGTTAAGCGTCCGACTTCGGCTCAGGTCATGATCTCATGGTCTGTGGGTTCGAGCCCCGCGTCGGGCTCTGTGCTGACAGCTCAGAGCCTGGAGCCTGTTTCAGATTCTGTGTCTCCCTCTCTCTTTGACCCTCCCCCGTTCATGCTCTATCTCTCTCTGTCTCAAAAATAAATAAACGTTAAAAAAAAAAAAAAAAAAGAAAAAAAGAAACAAGGCTTTGCCACCATGATCTGCTGTTCAGGCTGGAGAGACTGAGGAACTCTCTCCCCAGGCTTGCCTCCTGGGCTGCTCACTGTCTACCTGACTCACATCCCACCAGGGCCCCTGTTCACCCATAGCGTCTCCCCATAACATTCAATCAAAACCGAACCCTCCATTTAAACCATTGCTTGGCTTTCCATTGCTTTTGGGATAAAAACATCGACAAGGTCCTGCCTGGTCTGGCCCTTGCTCACCTCTCAGCATTTCCCACATACCACACCTCCCTTGCTTTCTGCTCGCCAGCTTTACCCCACCTTCTCTCAACCCTTGGCTCTTGCCTTTCCAGGGTCATCACACACTCCACACCCTCTGTCTGGAATGCTCTTCCCTTCTCTCTCCTCCTAGTCACATATCTCCTCTTGAGGAAGCCCTCTCTGACCTCTTTGTCCAGATCTCCCTATCAGAGTTTTTTTGGGTACCTTTGTGGCACATATTCTAATTTGACCATTGTCTCTCTCCCTGGCGAGACTGAAAGCTCCATGTTGGATTTTGCTCATCCTCTACCTCACAGGTACTATGGCACCCCATAATAATAATGGTGGCAACTACCATTTATTAGGCATCTACTTGAGCTGGCCATTGTGGAAATAAGCTTTAATCTCTTCATCTTGGAGCATACTAGCATCACTAGAGATGAGAGATACTAGCCTCACTACGCAGATCAGGATAGTGAGGCTTGGATAGGGTAAGCAAGTTGCCTCATAGTTGTTAAGTAGAGGAGCTGGGATTCAGGGACTTCTGATGGTAAAGCCCATACTCAACCACCACTCCATACACCTATTCATCTGTTATATCACCTTCCCCCTCACCATATACCACTCTTCTGCCATCTCTTCACCCTCTTTGTTCCATCCCCACCCACTCTGTATAACTCATGGCTGACCCAGAGTAGGGATTCAGTAAATGCCTGCTTGTTGAAACCTGGCCTGGTAATCTGATACCAAGTTTCCTTCTTCTATGCAGGCACAGTCAAGTACAGCATTGCCATCAAAAATCATCTGAAGGACACATTCAGTCGGCATCAATCAGATCCCCCTTCCTGAGCATCTCCTCATGAGCAGGTATTACGTGAAAGGACTGAAATACCCAAGACATTATTTGCCAGAGGTGTGCTGGGGCACAGTATCCCTTAGGATGTCAATAAGCACAAAAACTGGACTCTGTCATCAAAGTTGGGAAGGCATGGATTGAACCGAGTTGCACAGGGTCCCTTGTGGTGCACTTTCTTAGTCTTTCATGAGCTAATGTGTACTGACCATCCACACAAGGGGTTGGGATGGGCATCTCTTCCTCAAACAACTCCCAGAACCTTCTTTTCTAGGACCCAAACACTTGACTAGAGTTCCATGGAAATGCTTTGAATGTCACCTAACCCATGGTATAACTCTCCTCTTGGCTTTGTTGGTGAAGTCAAGATGGCTCTGACATCTTCAGCACAGCACTGGTCCCTTGTGCTTCGCAGTGGAAAATCTGACAAATAATTCAGTATTCAATAATTCTCAGCTACAGGGACTCTATCAATATTTTTCAGCTTTAAAGTCTAATATCTTTCAGCCAGAAACTCACATGGCAACTGTTTCTATTGCCACCCTTCTTGGAGGTGGCTCTCAACGTTCTTGGTGCATGTATTATCCACATTAGGTGCAAAAGTCCCACAGGCTTCCTTTCCCAGGTACCAGGGCCATCAACAGCTCGGTGAAAGGTAATGAGAACAGGTAGGCTGCTTAAATGAAGCATGGGAAGGAAATGGTAAGACTGTATCCAATTTTTAGGACATAGAGAACAGATCTGCCAAATGACATGGTAGAAAGAAGCCTACCTACTAGTTAACTGAGGGTCTCAGAGGCTCCTCTGACCTTCAACCTATCGAGGGAAGAATTCAAGACAAGACTCTGACAGCACCATCCATTCATTCAACACATACTTAGTTAGAGAATGACTATTTTTACATTGTTAGCATTCACATCCTACCTGTCTATCTTTCAACAGATAATTTTAAGAACTCTGTGTGCAAAGGGCTGGTGAGTTGATTGTTTTCCATACGTGGGTTTTTAGATCTTGAAAGAATTCAATACAATTTGGGGAATAAAGAGAACATCTAGCCAACAAATAGACTCTACTTCCAAAGAAGGTTTGTGAATTAATTGTTTGGAGTTCAGGATGTACTTTCTAGAGGAAATCTCAGGCTGCTACTGATAATAATAATAATAGATACTAGAAATAGTAATACAGGGTTTATTATGTGCCTGGCCCTTTACTAAGCACTTAGTATTCATTTTTTTCACTCAACCCCTGCAATACTGCTATGAGTTCTATGATGGTCATCTCTATTTTCCAGAGGAAGAAACTGAGGCTTAAAGAGATAGGGTAACTTATTTCAGGTCCCACATTTTGTAAATGGCAGAACTTAGACTCCAACCCAGACCTGTCTGTCCAGAGACATGCCAGCAAAAGGCTGTGCAACTCCAAAGCTGTGTTGACATATGGCAGAAAATTGCACAGTGATAACTGCAGCATCCATCACAAGGAAATAATAGCATCTAATAAGCAGGCTTATTTTCTATATTGAACATTAAGGATTTAAGAAAAGAAGACATGCTTTAAGAATTTGATTTTCTACCAAAGATGTCTTAACACATGGTTTACATTTCCCAATTCCTGATTCCTACCACCCTATGCAACCTTCATTCTGGTACATCATGGTTTATCTCGGGAACCTTGAGAACAAGCCAGATGCAAGCAGACTGACCAAAGGAGCAGAGGTTAGTTAGCTCTGTTCTCCACACTCACAGCCAGGTTCATGCAGCCAAAATGGGAGGAAAGGACATCATCTCTGTCTGCACAACCTAAGCTAACCAGGGATATTAATCAATTAATGGATTCAAATTAATTGGTAATCAAATTGATCAATCCACATTCTTCAAGGAAGAACACTCCAACAGAAAAATAAGCAGGGAACGTGAAAGAGTAATCCACAGAAAAATATAAACAGGGCTATAAACATATAAAAAGACTGCTAAATTCTCTAGGAATCACTGAGATACCAGTAACAATAAAATACACTGGGCCATTACATTTACAACATTTGGATTGGTCTTGTTTTGTTTTTTAAAGATGACAGTATTTCTGAGGATCCATGCGGAAAGGCACTCCCATTTTCTGTGGGTGAACAGCAGTACAGCTTTTCTGTACAGCAATTGGAAAAGCACACCAAACACCCTTACAAAGTGCACGCCCTTTGCTTAGCAACTTCATTTCAAGGAGTTTGTCTTAAGGAACTAAATAGGGATGTACCAGAAGTTTAGCTACAAGTAGTGTGTCCTGTATGACCCCATTTTTTTGTTAAAAAAACAACACACACACGTGGGGTGCCTGGGTGACTCAGTCGGTTGGGTGTCTGACTTCAGCTCAGGTTATGATTTCGTGGTTCATGGGTTCAAGCCCCACATCAGGCTCTGTGCTGACAGCTCAGAGCCTGGAGCCTGCTTCAGATTCTGTGTCTCCCTTTCTCTCTTCCCCTTCCCCGCTCACACTGTCTGTCTCTCTCAAAAATAAATAAACATTAAAAAAAAATTAAACACACACAGACACACACACACACACACACACACACACATCTTTAAGACAAAGTCTAGGAGAATACAAACTAAAAAATAAATTGTAGTTACCACTAGATTACAGAACAAGGACTAATTTTATATTTTCTATTTTTTTGCTCAATGAATAGGTACTAATGCTGTAATTTTTTAAGTTGCATATATAAAAGCTGTACGTGTGTGTGTATATATATATTTGTGTGTGTGTGTGTGTATATATATATATATATATATATATACATATATATATATATATACATATATATATTTAGGTTACATGTGTGTGTTTGTGTGTATATATATATATATATTTTAGGCTATATATATGTGTGTTTATATATCTGTGTGTGTGTGTGTATATATATATATATATATATATAGCCTAAAATATACATATATATATGATTCAAGCCAATGAACCCATTCCAGATTATTTGCAGGGTTGTGGGGGTACCCTTTGTCTTGAGTAGTGGTCTCCAAAGTAGATTATGTGCATGCCAGGATGTGCAGAAGAAGATCCATTGAGATGTGGGGAGAAAATATTAGAACTTCTATTTATATTTATTCTTCATCAAAAAATAAGAAAGATGTTTAGTGTTAGCAACATTTAATAAAGTAGCTGACACTGGCACCTCGCTGGATCCCCTGGTGAGCCAGGCACAAGTCACATGAGACCTGATGGTTCCCAAAGGAGGAGGGGTTCCCAGGACAGAGGCTTCACCTTCTTTCTTGCTTGCTTTCAGTGTCTCATGCTGTGCCGCACTTGACATGTGCCCAGTTACATCAATTTATGACTCTGGTGTTCAGATGTAACTAAACCAGCCCTCAGGAAATAGACAAGTGGCTTTAAAAGAGTCCTGCCAAGAAATGGCAGATTGCAGATGATAATGATAATATTGCAAGCCCAGCAAACAGCAAGCGAAAGCTCACTGTGACACTTCTGCTCCCCGTGACAGCAAGTCCTCAGCCACATGATTAGATAAAAGTAATGACAATCTAATCAGATCTGACAAGAAGTGAGCCAGAAAGAGCCAGAAAGTACGGAGTTAGAGGTGATGTTTTAACAATACCAAGGATCAGTAAGACAGAAACCGGGTTCCAGCTTTAAAGAAATTATATTGTTGAGTGAGAAAGCAAAGTGCAGAACAGGGAGTAATAATCATCAACCACCATAAAAGGGGAGGGAAATACTGTCTGTACTGGCTTGTACGTGCACTTAAAAACAACAGTGGAAGGATAAACCAGACATGAACAGTAGTGGTAACTTGCTTAGAAAAGCAAGACCTGAGGAGACTGACAAGTAGGCAAGGAGACATTTCAGGCTTTTACTTACAGCTTTTGAAGTTTGCACTGTATGGATGTATTACCTCCTCAAAAAAAAGTAAAAGTAATATTTTAATTACTTTTTTTCTTAGGCTGTTTCTGAACATTTCTGAACCATATTCTATAAAAGTCTTGTACTCTTGGAGTCTGACCTACTGGTTTATCAGATCCAATTTTAAACCTGTGAGTGGTTCAGCTGGTGAGGCATCTGACTTCAGCTCAGGTCATGGTCAGTGAAGAGCCCACTTCAGATCCTCTGTCCCCTTCTCTCTCTGCCCCTCTCCTGCCCATTCTCTCCCCCCCCTTCTCTCTCAAAAATAAATAAACAATAAAAAAAATTTAGATAAATAAAAGCTGTGAGAGCTATTAAATATGCCTTATTCCGAACACTTGTCTATCTATCTCCAAAAATCTATTCCTCAGAACATTTCTGAATGTGGCAATGGAAAGAAAGAGAGGCAGAGAGGAAGGAGCCCATTCCAGCCCTCCTGGGAATATCTGACTGACCGAATACACAAGCCTCAACCATCCACTTGGACAACATTTTTAACACTGTCCTAGGAAGTTATTTAAAATATATATATATATATATATATATATATATATATATATATATATATTTCCATATATATATATATATGGAAATATATATATATATATGGAAATATATATATATGGAAACTAAATATATATATTTAAATATATATAATTATATATATAATATATATAATTTTATATATATATATATGAACTAAAAGTCTTACCAAATTCCCAGGCAACTTCTGGTTTCAGGTCCAGCATGTAAGGAGCTTGAAAATCTTGTCATCACTCGCCAAAGTAGGATCTAACCTCCACAAAGTGGCCCCTCACCTCCAAAGGATTTCCCAGGGTCCTCAGGAAATTCTGAAGAGGTCAACAAATCCAGAACTAATGGAACTTGTGTCCAGTATTCTAAAAGTTACAAATCAAAACTCAAAAGAGAACCTCAGTACATCATCCTCTTTGTCCTTCTAAAGTGAATACTATGACTCTATTCACTTTGAATGTACACCCAAATCTCTTTCCCATATCTATTTTGCCATTTTTATTGTGTCTCACGGTATTCTTTAAAAGGTATATCTAAATTCCTTTTCAAACAGAATGTTTTTACAAGGCCCTCCTTTTCTTGTGGATTCCAAAGCAGTCCCCGGAAGGAAGAAAATCCCCCAGGTTGACATGTTAAGAGCTGAGGAATGTGCTCAACATCATTAGTCACTAGGGAAATGCAAATAAAAACCACAGTGAGATACCACTTCATACCCACTAGGATGGTCATAATCAAATATATGGATAGTAGGGGTGCCTGGGTGGCTCAGTCGGCTAAGCGTCTGACTTCAGCTCAGGTCATGATCTCACAGTTCGTGGGTTCGAGCCCCACATCAGGCTCTGTGCTGAGAGCTCGGAACCTGTTTCCTGCTTCAGATTCTGTGTCTCTTTCTCTCTCTGCCCCTCCCCCACTTGTGCTCTGTCTCTATCAAAAATAAATAAATGTAAAAAATAAAAAACAAATACATATATGGACAGTAATACATGTTGGTGAAGATGTGGAAAAATTGAAACCTTGTACATGACAGGTAGGAATGCAAAATGGTGTCGCCACTGTGGAAAACAGTCTGGCAGTTCCTCAAAAAGCTAAACATCATATCACCATATGACTCTGCAATTCTACTCCTAGGTATATATCCAAAAGAATTAAAAACAGGTATTCAAACAAAAGCTTGTACTTACAAGTTCATTCGGCACTACTCACAATCACCAAAAAGCAGAAATAACCCAGACGTCCATCAACTGATGATGTAGTATATACCAAGTGTGGTATGGCCATGCAATGGAATATTATTCAGGCATGAAAAGGAATGAGGTACTGACACATGCTACATCATGGATGAACTCTGAAAACTTAAGGCACATATGTGATTCCATGTGTATGAAATAGAATTGGTAAATCTATAAAGATAGATCAGTGGCCACAGGGGCTGGGTACATGAGTGAAGGGGAAGTGATTTGCTTAATGGGTATGGGGTTTCTCTTTGAGGTGATAAAGAAGTTTTGGAAACTATCTAGCGGTATGGTTGTACAACATTGGAAATATACTGAATGCCACGGAACTGTACACTTTAAGATGATTAATTTTATATTACATGAATTTTATTTTGGTCAAAAAAAAAAAAACCTAGGAGAGGGAGGTGCCTGGGTGGCTCTGTCAGCTAAGCATCTGACTCTTGGTTTTGGTTCAGGTCATGATCTCATGGTTTGTGGGATCAAGCCCCATATCAGCCTCTGCACTAACAGCGTGGAGCACGCTTGGGATTTTCCCTCTCTCCTCTCTCTCTGCCTCTCTCTTCACCCTCTCTCTCTCTTTCTCTCAAAATAAATAAATAAACATTAAAAAATAACAAAAAATAAAAAACCTAAGGGCTGGTTATCCCCATCCTATGGTTTGTGGTCTCCTCATTTCTTCTCCGTGTAGATCTTGGGTAAATGACAAATCAAACTGCAAAAGCTTGAGTCCATGGGTTTGTTCCCACGCCAGTTCTCGCTCGTGCCCAGGAGTAAGCCCGGTCCATTACTCTGCCATATCTGAACTTTACCCTCTTCCTGTTCTGGTCCTTCACAGACACTGCTGATACTTCTGCTAGGTAACAGTGATTTACACTGAGCACCTCCTGCTTCCAGAGTCACTAAGCTAAGCACTTAGCATGCATTACCTCATGTAATGCTCCCAACAATGCCATAAAGTGGGATTATCACTGTCTCCACTTTACACTTGATGGAACAGAGAAGGACTTTCCCAAGACACCTGGGCAGTGGCAAAACTGGGCTGGGAAGGTGGATGGCAATGACTCCAAAGCCATGACACAAATCTATTCTCTGAGATGTTAATGGTGTTCCCTGCAAAATAAAGTGGGAATTCATATTAGTTTAAAAAAGACTCTGATAAAAATCCTGCAAGAAAGGAACTTTGGATTTCTTTTTCCCAGTGTTCTCCAAAATTAGTTAACCACAGAACACTCTCTCCCTCTCTCTTTCCCCTCTGGCCCCTCCTGCATCTCTTCGTCTCTTTCAGAGAACTTCCCTTAACATCTTAGGGGACACTCATGTTTCTGGGACCACAGGGTGGAAAGTGCTGCGTCAACAAGGTGAACTGTCGGGCCAGAGAGGCCTCTCCAGCTAAGCAGTGTCAAAGAGACTAGTCATAACACTAAAACGGAAAGGCGGACTTTAGAGACCACTGAGCTGGGTGTAGGGACCCCGGCAACGGGGTCTGGCACTACAGGAGATAGGACTCAACTGCAAACCCGACAAGGGAAAGTGAGGATGTACAGCCAAAGAGCCAGGTGGGGGTGAGTGGATGGAAAATTCCTAAGAGGAAAGGGGCACTCTGGCTAAACCCACCTACCAGGGTGATCAGACACCATCTGCAGGACAATGGAAGATAAGGAACCAGATCAGCTATCGAGGGTGACACTCTGGCTAAACCACCTTCGCAGGATTCTTGCTAAAACTGGATAATGCAAGATGGACACAGAAGCCCAAAAGCCAAGTCCTAGCTGGGAAGAGGGCTCAAAGGAGCCTGGCTGAAGTTTGGTCAAGGAGAGGCTCTGCCAACAAACCACCAGCTGACCCCCTGCGTCAGACTCTGAAGAAGTACCAGAGGGACCTGCAGGAAAACAGAGCAGGAAGTTAGGAAGCGGCAGGACGAATCGAGGAAGATGGCAGAGCCAGGGCTTCCAGCCGGGATTCTCAGCCCTGAAGCCCATCGCAATCCCTGCAGAACTGAAAAACAAAAGCAAAGAACCCACCTCCGCCCTCGGAGGCTCTGAGTAGAGCTAGAGCTCACACATGCACACACTTGTCCGTCTTCCCAGGTGAGTCTGGTGCGCAGCAGCCGGGTGGGACCGCGCCGTGCCGGGCTGGGCATCTCCCTCACGCGGCTCCCAGTCACGGCCAGAGAGGTTCCCCCAAGAAGACACACCAACGGGCTTCAGGTTTCTTGAAGAAAGGCTGTCCTTGGCAGCTCTAACCTCAAGAAGCTAAGACTGACAAGGCCAGGATGAGGGAGAGAGGCAGGAAGCAGCATCCTCCCCATCTTCACTGGAGCCAGGGCCATTAGGCAGAAATGGCTTCCTCTCCCCCGGAATCCCCACGCTTGCCATCGAAAGCCAGAAACAGGATGAGTGATTACAGTTCCTGACAATCAATCCGTTTCATAGGATCTCCCTCTCAGTTATTTCCTAAATAAATGCATTTTTGGAGGGAAGGATTTATTGCCAATCAACCCTGTCAGCTCTCTATATCATCAACATGTATTTTCTTTTACAAAGTATTTGTTGTATTCTGGTTTTTTTAATTTTTGTTTGTTTGTTTGTTTGTTTGTTTTTAAATGTGGCCTGAGATAGACGCATCCTGGAGAATTTAAGAAATTCCATTTTATTTTGTTGTTTTCCTTCAGGCTTTCCGGGTGCCCATTTCCCTGGCCTCTCAGCCTTTATGTTAACGGTTTTCAAAGCACGGCCCCAGGACCACCACCACCAGGACCTGCACCAGCAACAGCAAGGAGCATGTTAGAAATGCAAAGTCTTGGACTTCAACACCCCCCCCCCCCCATCTACTAAATCAGAAACAGAAAGGCTGAGGGTGGAGCCACAACCTGTTATCTTAACAAGCCTTCAGGTCACACTCAGCTGCACAGTCAGACTTCTTTCAATTCTTTTGCTTGAGACCCTAAAAGTCCACACTTTGCGGAAATAGTCTGTGTCTTTAAGCACCTCCCTTAGATTTCTAGGCTTTTTGTTTGTTTGTTTTATTTTGAGAGAGAGAGAGAGAGAGCATGAGCAGGGGAGGGACAGAGAGAGGGAGAGAGAGAGAGAATCCCAAGCAGGCCCCTCACTGTCGGTACAGAGCCTGATGTGGGGTTCAAACTCACCAACTGTGAGATCACGACCTGAGCCCAAATCAGAAGTTGGACGCTTAACCGACTGGGCCACCCAGGCGCCCCTTTTTAAAAAATTTGTGTTGTCAAACTCTTCTTTGGTAGTCATTGCTCGGAGCAGGCCCCGATGTTCTTTCTTAGTCATGGGTTGTCTATGGAAAGGACGCTGGGAGCAGGGGTCACTATGCGGTGGCTGATCGCCTGGGCCACAGGATGAAATATAGGGAATTAAACAGGAGCAAAATCCAGAACCAGTGATCAAAGGAAAGACAAACGTGGGCTTCCCCGGCACCAGCCCCCAGTGGGGAGGGAAGCCGCAGGACTGAGATCCCACAGCAGAGCGCCAGGAGGGCTGACCTCAGCCCACACAGTCCTGGTTGATGCCCCTGCCCCCTGCCTTCCTTTCTAAAACTTACTGGCCAATTTGCATAAAGTCCCAGCTCATTAGGCACTGGGGATTGGAAGTCTAGTATTAGGCAATGTCTAATTAGGCTAGAATTCTTTTTACTGAGAATTTGCAGTCTCCTGAGCAAGGGAGAAGGGCCCAAGGGAGCTTGCCCTGCTAAAAAGGGCTAGCCGCCTCCCTACAGGGACCGCCAACTGGACAGCCTTGAAGGACACCCAGAATCTCTCTGATTTGGGGGCACACCCAAAAATTCCTCATCTCAGAACCGCTGTCTCTACTGAGGCAATGTGGTTCCAGAAAACATTTTTTTATTTTTTTTTCCAGAAAACATTTTTTAAGTTAATCCTTCCTTTGGAGTCATCAAACCAGAGAGGGACCTGGCATCAGTTTAGCACCTACTGTATACCAGATTCCATGCCAAGCACACTACACACATTGTCTCCTTTATTCCTCATCAGCCTGTGGGGCAGACACTATTACCACCCCCACTCCATCGTAGAGATGAGGAAACTGAGGTCCAGGGAGTGTGTGACAGTTGCTCTAGATCATAAGACTAGTGAGGGGCAGGTCAGAGGCAAACCCAGGTATGAGCACTTCCCCTGCACCGCCTCCTACCTTTAACCCATCCGCTCATGTTTGCCTTTCAAAACTTAGAAACAGATTCCCTAGAAACAAAACCAGATTCCTTAAACACAGGAGTAGAAAAGGGGCAGAAAAGGGCCAGATATTATTTTGAGTGAGATAGGGTCTTTGTAGCGAACAAGACTGGTGAAGTCCGGTGGTCCTGGAGGGCTAGGGTGAAAGTACATTCATAGCCTGCAAAGCAAGAAGGGGATTCAAAGCCATAGGTAAGAAGGCCTTTGCCTCACCCTGGCCCATGGATTCCCCAGGAACGGGATTGTGAAAACAGGAGAGTTTCTGAGGGCTTCTAGTGGGAACCGATGCTCAAGTAATCCCTGCCTGCAGAAGGGGACTTTTCCTACCCCACTCCCCTCCTGGCCCCAGAGACCTGAACAACAAACACTGCTAACAGAGGTCACTTGCCCCCATCACACAACATAAGCCACCTGACCCTCCTTCTGGGAAAAGGCCCTTTCTGTCCAGCAGGCCTAGAGACCAGGCAATCTGAGTCCCACCCCTCCCACCACCCCAACTTCGGGGTTCACAGCCCGAGCGGATCGCCTCCCGCGGCAAGGAAAGCCCAGAAAGATCTTAAAACCATCCCCAGAGGGGCAGTGAAGGCTAAGGGGCACACACTTTTTAAGGACTAGAACACAATCTATCTTTGGCAGATTTTGTTCCACTTTTGGGGATGGCAGTTACGGAGTGCCCTGAGTATGTAATTTTTAACTGATGTAAATTCAGCTTTCCCTGCTTCATTCCAGGAGACACATAATACAATGTTAGAGGTGTGGAAGTGTGTGCGTTATGATTAGATTCACAAACCTAGTGCTTGAACGGATGCCAGGAGACCAGCCCCCCAGGAGGGCAAGACAAATCTTAGGCAGAAGCTTTGGGTTTCAGTCTCAGGCTTTTGTTACGGGATAGATTTCTCTGGGTCCACCGTGCTATTGGCATCATCAGACCCCTTCCTTCATTTGCTCCTTAGTGGATTCTAATCAGGACTGGAAGGCAAAGGCCAGGAGCCTGTTCTAGGACATCTGTGGAAGGGAAAGTTGGGTGGATCTGGTGGCGACAGACTCAAATGTCATGGTGGAGATAAGGCTGCCAGGCCGCTACCACAGCAGCAGAAGAGATCTGGGTGGGGCACAGATGAGGCCTCCTGGGTACTTGCTGGAGTTTTACATGTTGCCCTGGGTGCGGTTATACAAGCATCGAGTGTCACTTCACAAAAGTTCATTAAGCTGTATATTTATGTTTCATGCTGTGGAATGTTTGTTGCATTTCATCATTTTTTTTGAAGCATGGCTTTTAAAAAACAGGCATCCTGAGCATTTCCAGTTTAATCCCAATATTGCCTCCAAGGCCTCCTGAGAGAGATGGCGTGCATGAGTCAGGAAATGTCTGTGAAAGGGCAATGTCATTCTCTAAGCAGCAAGGGAGGAATCTGATTTCATTCTGTGGGGGGTGGCGGACAGGAGATTTTCCCTTTCTGGAGTGCAGGAACCCTTGCCTCCGTGCCCAGAGGGATGCAGAGCTGCAGACAGCCTGGAGGAGGGGCCTGAGGGCGCCCCACTGGGAGTGGGAGCGAGTGTTGGCATGGGCTGTGAGAGGCCGAGCAGCCATGCTGGCAACTGCTGAAAGAAGGAGCCGCCAGGGGCCTCCACAGGAACCCGCCTCCCTGATCTCTGCTACCATCGCAGCAGATTACGAGGTAAAATGTGTTTTTATAAAGCCACTCCCAACTTTTCATTAGCTTGCTTTTTCCTTAACGAGAAAACTGATCAGGAGAAACCACAAGAGAGCCCCAGCTGGATTTGAGCTCTTTGCAGGGTGGCCAAATGTGGCTGAACTCAGACCAAATAAAGATGTTTACTGACAGCCTAATAAACAAATGGACCCCTTTGGATGTAACCTTGATGAATGGAGCATCCAGGTGTTTTCAATAATGGCAATAAGCACTACAACTCAAAGTATTTCTGATTCAAGTATAATGCATTATTAGGCCATTAGAGGCTGAGCACGGAGGACCATTTGGACACGGCCCTATCAATAATGCTGCTTCCCAGCCTGCATTTAGGCCCAGGGAATTAGTCATCCTGATATTCTATTTAATAAAAACCTCAAGAAGAAGCATCAAAAATCACATTACATTTTAACAGGGTTACAGCAGCCCAGGAGAACCACAAGTTTAATTTTCATAAGAGCATTCATTCCTCAATTATGTCAGACATGAAAATGTAAATGGCAAATTTAATGCTCACAATATCCCTCAAAGCACATTGGCAGGTAAAGGCACATTATGTTGAGTAGATGCTGGCTGCATATCAAGCAGCCCCCAGAGTGAGACTTGGGGGTGCAGAGAGGAGGAGGGATTCAGGCTACTTAGCTGGAAGAGCTCCAGCGCCTTGGGTAGGGGGAGGGGAGGAAACACTTGTGCGTCCCAGAGACACAGGCTTCCTGGCGCCCGCTCACGGCATTTCTAACAGGTGCCAAAAGCCCATTTTGTTCAATTTGCTCCGCAGTCAAAAGATGCCAATGAAGGCATTCCAGGGTCTAAAAGTGAACAGGACTTCCAAGGGATTACCAGGAATTGTATGCAGTATGTGAGATGGGAATGTGTATTTTAAACAAAATTCCAGGTTAGAAACTACTCCTCCTTCAGAGGACTAGACCATTTTCTGGTCAAGAGTGTGATAGAACAAGGAGAGTATCATTTCTATTTTGTTAACTTTTTTAAAGTTTATTTATTTATTTTGAGAGAGAGAGAGAGAGAAAGAGAGAGCACAAAGGAGGGGCAGAGAAGGAGGGAGGGAGAGAGAATCCCAAGCAGTCTCCACACTGTCAGCACAGAGCCCGATGCGGAGCTTGAACTCACAAACCATGAGTTCATGACCTGAAACAAAATCAAGAGTCGGACTCTTAACCAACTGAGCCACCCAGGCACCTCTTATTTCTATTTTTAATGGGGAGCCACTGAAATCAACCACCAAAGAATTCCACTGCCTTTTTTTCCATAAAGAAAATGGCTTCTGCAAGATGTTCATGATATACTGGTAGATTGAAAAAATGGAATAATCTGTAGCAAGAAAATACCAGATATTAATTGGGTAGGTATACGTATAGGAAATCGTCTGAAAGATTATATACCAAACTAAGGGTATCTATTGAGTGTGCATTACTTTTGTAAACAAAAATAATAATGATAAAGCTTTTTTTCGAGATAGAAACCCTGTTAGAGAATGTCCATTCATGGGTACAGCCATCTCTCCAACAACAGTTATACCATTCCTTCTGAGTTTCTCTGTGTCTGTAATTAAACCAGAATCATAAGACATGGGAGAAGAAAGGAGGCTCAGATGCACTCTGGTCTTACCCCTCCCTTCACTCTGGAGGAAACTAAGACCCAGAGAGATTCATTCATTCAGCAAGGATTTGCCAGAGTCCAAATGCGCCAGGCAGGACTCGAAGTTCTGTGTTTCCCTCCACAGCTTGATCCAAACCTCACTCTGAAGATCTTGGAGCAGATACATCACTGATAACTGGGTTCTATGGAACCTAATCTATGACAGCAAATTTTGCCATTCTTTCCTTTTGGTAAATTTTTTTGGAGGTTCACCTTTAAAAGATCTACTCAAATGTTTTTTATTTCAAACAAGGTCATGAGTCATTGTTTTAAATATTCTTTGCTCTTTTCATGTGAGAAAGCATTTATAAAGATTTTTTCAGAGGAAAATGTTCAAACCATATTATTTTATATGTGAAAGATCCTATAGGGAAAACATAAGAAGCCACAAACATTGAGCTGATGTCAAGGAACTTTAAATGGCCCAGGTAAGAAGAGACGAGGGTCCACACCAGGGCTATAACTGAAAGGTCAGATGGGAGGGAACAAATGAGATACTTAGGAGGTAAAACCTTTAGAATGTCCCAACTGAGTGGATGTGGGGATGAGAAGAAGAAGAACCAAGGATGCATGTGGGAAGACACGGCTTTAGAAGCTAGAGAATGTCGATGTCTCCAAGTACCTAGGAAAGACAAGAGAGACATTTGGTAGGATGGGGTAGGGAATTAATTTATCTTTTGGCAGGTTGAGTTTGAGGAGCTTTTGGGATATTCAAGGAAAGATTTTGATGGACTTGGAGTCTAGAGCTCCAGAGAAAATTCTGTTGGAAGACAGAGAGTTGGAATACAACTTCACCATATGACATTGGTTAAAACTGTGACAGGGAATGAGGTTTTTGGCCCAGGCAGAACATGAACGAAAAGGGAAAGTGGTTGCCATTGTCTGCTAAGCAACAAAAACGTTAAAGCCTTAGGCAGAACAAGAACTGATGAAGGCAACAGGGAAAGAACAGAGAAGTAGTAAAACACCAGGACAGCGGCCAGATCACAAATGCACAGGGCAGAAGGCCACACAGATCACGAGAAGCTAGGAATCAAAGATGGGGGATTTGCTAGCACTACTGAGTCAGCATGACCCTTTGGGCTTTCTCGAGTAAGTTAGACTATGACAACACTCACAAAATCATAACAAAATTTTATTGATGCCTGATTTCTGGCTGGACCCCAGGGAAGCTGAGGCAAGATATGTAAAGCCCAAGCTCCCAGGCATTTCGAACAAGGCTTAAATTTTTTTTGAAGTGTTTCATAAGAAAACACTCTTCTCCCATGACAACATTTCATGGGTCCTCAGCTCCTCCCCAACACTTAACAACCCACACCCTATGAAGGGGTAGGGAAAACCTTGTCGGGAGAAATGGAAGACACCTGCCAGCCACAAGCAAGACTTCACCTTGCCTTGGCCATGTCTACCTTCTCTCTGTCAGCGCTGAGCGTCTGTCACATGCGGAGTAGCTTGACTCTTGGGTCCCTTCTCTGTGCCCAGCAGCAAAAGAACAGAGGAGGTTGAAATCACATAGATCCTACATGTCCGCTGCGGAGAGGGTAAAATATGAATATTCTAAGACAACGTTGTCTCCATACGGTGGAGCAGAAGACAACATAGGCAGGATGGGGCAAGAATCTTACTCATGCCAGTAAATCAGTGGGGACACTAATGAGAGGTTTGACTCTGGGTTCTTGTCACATAATCGGGATCTACAAGCACTTCCTCCTTCCTCCTAGAGCCATTATTACCTTCCCTATGTGACTACTGAAGAGCATGGTGAGGGAAGAGAGGGGTGAAGAACCAGGAAATGACGCATTATAACAGCTGAGTTCAACAATGGCAAACCCCTGGTATTGGGCTGGGAAGGTAACCTCCTTCCCTCTGGCTTCGTGTTCCACCTGAGGGATATGACTGACTCTCCTGGCCACTCCTTCCCCCTGCAGAAGAGAAGTGATCTATCAGATTGTCTGATTGAAAGCAAATGCTTATCCAAGGATGCACCTGTGTCCCCAAGAGCCTTTAGAAATCCCCACCAACAGAAGGCATCTCTGCTTTTCTGGGTTCCCTGCAGAAACGTGTGGACAGATTGTCCTGGGTGGCAATTGCTGTGAAGCAGCTGGAAGGGCTCCACTTTGCACAAAATAAATAAATCTACAATGTAATGTTAAATAAATCTACGATGTAATGTAAGTCGTGACATGCACCGAGAATACCTTCCACCGGCAAATACGCTGATGTGTCTGGGACACTGGTTTTGTCCAGAAGAGTCTGACAAAAACAACAAACACACATTAACTGAATGAGAATTGGAACGACAAAGGAGAGAAAGAAAGTATGTGTTCAAGCCTCCTCTGTGCTGAGCCCTGCCTTTTATATACACTATAACCATCTAATCTGCACAATAATTCCACTAGACAAGGAAACAGCATCAGAGAGCCCGGGCAACTTGCCTGAGATCACACATGGAAAGAGCAGAGCCTGCATTTGAAGGCCTCAGGTCTGTCTAATTCCAAAGCTCCTGGTCTTTTCATTCATATGTACTGACAGGTGGCAAGCAATTTGTTTTCCTCATTTTCTCTTTGCTTGCAGTTTCAGCCCCACACCAGAGCAGAAAGCCCACTGTCTGGGAATAACAGAAGTGTTGGAGTTTGTACCTGGGGTTCAGAAAATTCCTAGGATCTGGTAAGGGACATACCCGCTGTTGCGAGGGAGGTGGCAGGAATACACGATAGTACACCTGCACACTATAGTACACCCACACATTGCAGTATACTCACACCTGGTTGTACACATGCACGCTGCAGAGCCTCTGCATTCTGTAGTACCACTGCATGCTGCAATATATTTGCGCTCTAAAGTTTACCTCAAGGTTGTAGTAGGCTGTAGTCTGTCCTCATAAATGTTAGTTCCCTTTCTCAGTTTGAGAAAATGATAGGAACCAATCGCAGTGACAGGGACCGCATCTTGACAACAGTAAAGAGAGGACACCAGCAATTTAAAACTGTTCAGAAGAACTAAAGCTAGGCTTTTTTCAAGGAGGCTCATATCCTGGTGAGAATCAGTTCGTCATCAACTAATCAGGAAAAATCTGTCGAACCCAAACCTCGTGGGAAGTGCCATGCATAGTAGACCACCTTCTAGGATGATCCCCAATGATGCCTGTCTCCTGGTGCTCATACCCTTGGGTAATTCTCACCCCTCAAGGGTAGACTAAATTTGGTACTTGCTTATAACAAGTAGAATACAGCAAAAGTAAAATAACTTCATTTCTGAGATTTGGTTATAAAAGACCGTACCTTCCTTCTTGCTGGCTCGCTCGACCATTCTCCACCCTCCACCACTCACTTAGGTAAAGCCAGCTGCCATGTTGTGCTGCCCTATGGAGAGGCCCCTGTGGGAGAAATTGAGGGTGACTGTCAGCCAAGGTGGAGACGCCCTAGCTGCAACCTCATGAGAGACTCTGAGCCCAAAGACCCAGGTAAGCCATGCCCAAATTCCTGACTCACAGACACTGTGGCATGACAAATGTGTGTTACTTTAAGCTAAGTTTTAGAGTAATTTGTCACACAGCAATAGATAGCTAAAGCACCAAGTGAACTAGACTCTGCACAATTTTTCATTTGAATAAACATAGTCCAGAAACCACAAATAATTAAAATTGATCCCAAGCTTCACTGGAATTTTGTAAAGAAAGTCAAAGCAAATAAAACTTTAAACCCACTACCACACCGAAAACCTTCTTTGGCCATTTCAGCACGCCAGTTATCGCTCACGTCCAGTGGCTACCCCACAGCCCCTCTCTCTTTATGCCTCAATCTGAATTGTTTACTGAAAACTCACCACCAGATTTGGGCTCTCATGGCCCTTCTCTTGACTTCCACTCTCCCTTTCCTTCAATGTCTATTTCTTCTTTTCTTTTGAAAGTATATCTGGACCATGGCAGACCCAAATCACCAGTAACCATCCCTCAGTTTTGCCTCTTCTGGCCCTAAAGCAACCAGTGAGCCGAGCAAGTGAATACAGCATTTGCCTTAGTCAATGGGGTGGTGGAAAGACAGGGAACACACACTTGGGTGAATATTTGCCCCTGTCATACCTAGTGATGGGCTTGAGCTGTTCCATGAACAAGTACAAACCCCATGGCACGTGGACTTCAGCTTTAAAAAAAAAAAATAAGAGTATCAGGTCCTTAGAGAAGTAGTAGCTGCCAGGGGATGACTTGGGTGCCGACCACCATTCCTAAAAAATTGGGCCTTCTGGAATGAAATTTTCCTCTAAGACAATTTTACAGTTTCTCTTTCCATTTGTGATTACATTGGGAAGGGTAGATTACAGATATTTTTCAGCTAGAGATGTCTTACATACTCATGAATTAGGTAAGGGTTTTATCCTACAGCCAAATTATGAAAAATAAGAATGACTTAAAAATAAAAAGTAAAATAATAATAATAATACTAATAAAGAAGAAGAAGATCTCAGGAAGAATGCCAAGTTCCACCAAGACTGAATTTCTCAAGGTCCTGCAACCTAGCCAGTGTCTGGTTGAAAATTTGCTACAGCCTCATCTCAGGCGTTCAGATAACTCTGAGTATACCCTGATAGGCTGTGCAGGGTCATTATCTCCCCTAAGTAGATCCAGTTCCAAGAGCAGGAAATTAAATAGCTTATTTTAGCCAAGACGACTGCCGTAAATTAGCTAACTCCATTACCTTCATTGCAGTGCTCCTCTTGCCCTAAAGGACAGCCCTGGGGCTGCACAGGAAGCTCTCAACCACTGAGAGCGGGCGTGGCTCAGGCTGCATGAAGGCTGAGCCTCAGAGTGTCTGTGTAGAGAGAAAAAGTGCCATTCGATGCCCCAAATGCCACCACCTTGGGTTCAAACAAGAGTGTCTCAGGTTATGTTCAACAGGACAGTGAGCTCTGGGAGGACAAGGATGGCATCCTTTATCTCTGAATATATTGTAAGGTGCTCTGTGTTTAGGTAAGCCAAAATGTTTTACTCTCTAAAATGGGAGTGTGTCTTCCTCTCTCTCTGCTTCTTACCGCACTCACTCACTCTCTCTCTCTCTCTCTCTCAAAAATAAACATTAAAAAAAAAAAAAAAAAAACAGGGCACCTGGATGGCTCAGTCGGTTAAGTGTCTGACTTCAGCTGAGTTCACAATCTCACGGTTCATGGGTTCGAGCCCTGCTGAGCTGTCAGCACAGAGCCTGGAGCCTGCTTCAGATTCTGTGTCTCCTCTCTCTCTGCTCCTTCCCCCACTCACGCTCTGTCTCTCTCTCTCTTTCAAAAATAAATAAACATTTAAAAATTTAAATAAACAAATAAAATGGGAGTAATATGCGCATATGCTCGGAGCTGTAGAGAACATTACAAATTGTGTACATTGAGCTTCTAACAGTTTATAGACACAGATATATATCTATAGATATAGACTGGCATATAGTAGCTACTCAATATTAATGAAAGGGGAAGAGAGTATCACAGAAGAGATAATGGAAAGAAAATTAACCATAAAAACATATATTTATTATTGTGTATGCTATTTGTCAGACACCATTTTCAATGGACAGAGAGCATCAAAATATATAACAGAGAAAAACAGCATTTTTATAATCTACAAATTTAATATAGTGAAAATAACTAGTATGTATAGCTAACTGTTAACCATTTGTTATCATGACCATTTCATGGTGAGAAAACTGAATATTTCAGAGATTAAGTAATTTGCTGAAGCTATCCACAAGTATATAATAAGGTTTTTAGAATGACAATAGTATCTTTGGAGTACATCATATTTACCAGACGCTTTGCATACATTAGCTCTTTTAATGTTTTCAGCAACCTCATCATTAATTTTTTTGAGAGAGAGAGAGAGCAAGCAGGGGAAGAGCAGAGGGAAAGGGAGGGAGAGAATCTTAAGCACACTCCATGCTCAGCACAGAATCCAATGTGAGGCTCAATCCCACAACTACTAGATCATGACCTAAGCCGAAGTCAAGAGTCAGACGCCTGACCAAATGAACCACCCAGACACCTCAACAACCTCATCATTAAGCTAGAGGCTATTACCCTACTTAACAGAGGGGGAAACAGAAGCCCAGAGAAGTGTCAATGACCATTAAGGGGCAGAGCCCATGTGCTTCCTCCTGACGATATCCTTGATAAATATATATACAAAATCCTCAACAAAATTCTGAATTGAACTGCACATTAAAAGGATCATACACTCTGATCATGTGGGATTCATCCCTGGGATACAAAGTTGTTTCAAACATATGCAAATCAAAAATACCATACACCACATTAATAGAATAACAGATGAAAGTCCTATGATCCTCTCAGTTGATGCAAAGAAAGCATTTGACAAAATATGACACCGTTTCATGACAAAAGCTCTCAATAAAATGGGTACAGAATGAACATACCTCAACATAATCAAGGCCATATATGACAAACTCCAAGCTAGCATCATATTCAGTAGAAAAGCTGAGAGCTTTTCCTCCAAAATTAAGAACAAGACAAGAATACCCACTTTCCAGTCTTACTCAACATAAAAAAAAAAAAAGCCGGGGAGAGCCTGGGTGGCTCAGTCAGTTGAGTGCCCAACTCTTGATTTCAGGTCAGGTCATGGTCCCAGCATCATAGTATCAGATCCTGCATCAAGCTCTGGGCTGAGCATGGAGCCTGCTTAAGAGTTTCTTCGTATCTCTCTCTCTCAAATAAAAAAAAAAGGAGGAGGAGGAAATAGTCTACCTGAACTGACATTTAACAATAGGTCTAACGGGGGATAAATGTGCACTATGAAGAAAGGTGCCATGGGTGGAAAAAACAAACAGAACTAAAATGTCAGTCTTAGGTCAAAAGTCACAAGGGCAGGTGTTCTGAGGATACATATTTGCAGCTGAACTTCTTCCCCTTAGGCCACCCTGAACAGTAGCTGTTCATGAACAGTAGCATGAAGTCAGTCCCTTAACAGGGATAGAAGATTCTCCTTAACAACATACGAAGCCAACTACAATAAGAAGAAACAATTCCAGGTGATAGATACAACAAAGAAGGAATGAAGGCAGAAAAGGGGATAAGCAGACCAATCTCTTTTCAAGTCTGTGAATCAAAAAACAAACAATCATTTTTACAGTTCTTGCCCCCCACAATTAAATCTGTGTGTGTGTGTGTGTGTGTGTGTGTGTGTGTGTGTGTGTGTGTGTGTGTGTAACAATTCTGAGGAATAGAATAACGCTTGTTAGAGGTAAGACAAAGAAAGGTTGTCTTTCTCAGATGATAGAAGGCTTGCAATAAGAAATATTGTGCATACAGGCACAATTAAAGCACATTTTTGAAATAATTTAATGTTAATATTGAATTTTACATAGTTTGCCAGAGGAATCTATCGCTTGGGCTAGATGTGAACTTTTCTGCAAGCTGGTATATATTGCTTAATACAGTTCAGCCTGTTCCCTCCTGATGGGACAGTGTATTGTCCCCATCAAGGAGTTCTGGCAACAGGGTTATGACCAGAAGCTGAAGTAAAGACTGATCAAGGATCTAGAATTCAGAGACAAATACCAATCAGTAAGATGCTTCGGGTGACTACTGTCTCCTAGTTGTATCAATTACATGATAAGTGACCAAAGGCATGACGAGTCTGTGAGTTCAGAGCAAAGTTCTGAAGGGCATAGCAGAAGCAATTCAGTTTGAGAGGGGTCCGAACGGCAGCGGAGGGAGAGTAAGAACACTAGCAATTACTGAGCCCCTGCCATACACTTGACACCATGTGCTGGTTTTCATGCCATGCTTTTCCTTCCCACCAGGCACTTACTTCAATTTGTGGTTTCTCCAAATTGTTGCATCTTTGGCCTTCCCAAGAATAATCATCTCAAGGAAATTGAGGTAACACAATGGCAATTAAATAGCCATGAGGAAATGAGTTCCTGTCATCATGGGACAAAGACCCCAAAGACACTGGTTTGGTTGCTGGAAAATACGCAGCTCAATTCAAGCCTAATGTGAGAAAAAGCAGTATCAGAATGCTGGAAAAGTCAAGTTCTTTCCACAGTGGATGCTGCTGTGGTTGGCATGCCAACTATTAACTCCAATTCAGTAAAAAGAGATAAGGAAGGGACAGTCAGTGCAAACCCATAAATCTCTCTGCCATACAACCTTTTATCTGAATATATAAAAAAAAGAATCTAGACAGGAAGTATGTAACCCTAAAGCAGTAACCCGATACATTTATTAGCTATAACTGGGTTTTCCAAAGATGCAGCATAAGTTAATTGAGAGCTTCAAGGGGGGCCTTAAACTACTGGCCTCTTCTACCCATTTAAAATGTAGAAAATCACAATGTTCCTGATGAGAATCAAGACAGCTGTATTGTCTGCAGAAACCAGGAACCCCTGGACACGAAATGTCTACCTGTAGACCCCAACAGCTGATCCCTGCTCAGGTACCATTTTGTAAATGGTGAGTTAAATAAATACGACTAGTATGTGCAAAGGCACTAAATGTGCAATTCTCATTATTCAGTGACCAAGTAAGACCTCAAAGCGTGAGCCTGGACTTATAACTTGTCTGCCAGTTCAGATCTCTCCTCTAGAGAGTTTCTTTTAATTTGATTAAGAAATTTCAAATACACACTACACAACTATATACACATGTCTATCTATCTTTCTATCTTTTTATCTATGTTATTGAAGGTTAACTTAGGCATAAACACCTACATTTACAAATTCAAATACTATACAAGTCTGACATTATGCTCCTGGAATTATCTACCAGTCCTTCTCACTAGGGAATTTTGCCAGGTGTGATTAGGTTAAACTAATTCTCAACCAATGCCTCTTAGAGGACCTTGGGCAATATTTGGAGACATTTTTTTTTGAAGTTTATTTACTTAGGGGCATCTAGGTGGCTCAGTCAGTTGAGAGTCTGACTTTGGCTCAGGTCATGATCTCGTAGTTCATGAGTTCAAACCCTACATTGGGCTCTGTGCTCTGTGCTCAGAACCTGGAGTCTGCTTTGGATTGTGTCTCCCTCTCTCTCTTCCCCTCCCCTGCTCGCACTCTCTCTCTTTCTTAAAAATAAATAAACATTTAAAAAATCTTAAGTTTGTTATTTATTTTGAGAGAGAGTGTGTGAGCAGGGGAGGGGAGGCTGACAGAGGGAGAGAGAATCCCCTTGGGATTCTGTCTCTGCCCCTCCCCCTCCCCCCCATCTGTCTCTCTCAAAAATAAATAAACATTAAAAAAATATATAAAAAATATATATATAGTTTTCTTAGAAAACACCACATTTAATTAATTATGTGTAAATATATATATTAAGTAAAGTGTCTTTAAACAGAAACACACATAAAACAAGATTATGGATTGATCAGTTGACGAAAATGTTGTGCGTAGAGGCATGCAGGAGTCCCATCCTGTATTTCCTCTAGGAGCAATGATTCCATATTTGCTAATTCAGTATTTGTGGCAACTTAACAGGACATAACTGCTGCAGATAATGAGAGAATCGACTGCATCTTAGGAAGGGACCTCTCAGAATCAACATCACATGGAAGTATAAATTCCTGATGTTGTGTACCTTCCTGAGGGCACATTTGAAAGGCTTCTGCAGCACCCGGTGGGAGGTTTACTATAGAGAAAGAGAGGCAGACCCGAAGAAAGAACAAGAGGGACGAAAAGACAAACTCCGCCTACTTCCCCATAAGGCTATGGTTCTGCCAAAGCTCCAATGACTCAGCAGCTCCTGGAGTGAAAACCCAGTGAAATTAAAGTGATTTGCCAAAGACCAGCTAGCTCGGGGATCATGGCGCTAGTACTTGGAGTCTGGTTCTGTCTTTTCTGCACTTACCCCAGGGAGTTACAGAAAGATATCCTCATAGCCATGCATGGAGCCATCAACACAGCATATACTCATGCCTGTGGGCACACCAGCCATGTCAGGACTGCCCATCAGCAGCTAGCCACCAGGGGACTAGCTAGTCTAGGGCCTAAGACCCTTACAGACTCACTCAACAAAGAACGACATTTCTCAGTCTCAGAGAACACACCCAAAAGTATACACCTGGCAATATTGACATCAACAAAAATGATAACAGCAATATTTATCAAGCACTTCCTCTGTGACAAGCATTGCATTCAGTGCTTAACTTGTTACAAATTGTAGAGCTAAGCGTACATCAAAGTCAAGCCAACTGGAGTAGCATTTTGAAGAAATGGCTTCTATGGACACGGAAGTTTCTTTCATGTTGATGTAAATTTAGGCAGTTGTCATTTCTGAAAATCTCACCTTAGAGATGTGTGTCCTGGCAGTAGGTGATCACTGAGAACTTAGCAACGGTCATACTACATTATATTTGTTTATGGAAAATTAGTTCTGAAGCCCCAGTGTGAGAAAGTGAGCAGGCTGGGTGCTAAGCACACCCAGCAGAACAGGATATCTGCCTGCAGGAATCAGAGCTGGCAGAGCACAGGAGTCAGGAACTGAAATAACAGGAAAGGAAGCGATATGATTAGAAGAAGTGACCTGTGGACGTGTCACCAGAGAGGTTCAGAGGATGGAGTAACGTCTCCTGCATAGGAGACACTGGGAAGGCTCTTGGAGGAGGGGATGTTTGCACTGTATGTGAAGAGAGGGCAGCAGGCATGCGGTAGGAGAGAGGGACTGGGGTTCAGAGGCAGGCAAAAGCTAGACAGCATCCGTCTCTGGGTAGCACCACACCGCACATATAAATAAGGGTGGCCAGGGGTGTCTGGGTGGCTCAGTTGGTTAAGCGTCCAACTCTGCATTTCGACCCAGGTCGTGATCTCACGGTTCATGGGTTCAAGCCCCATGTTGGGATCTGCGCTGACCGTGCCGAACCTGCTAAGGATTCTCTCCCTCTCTCTCTGCCCCTCCCCTGCTCGCTCGCTCTCTCTCTCTCTCTCAGAATAAATAAACTTTAAAAAAAAAACAAAGAAGAGTATCCAGAATCTATCATGTTCCAGGCCCCATGATAGAACTAGGACCCAAAGATGGTTAGGGTGAGGCTCCAGTCCCAGAGCGGCTCCTGAGCAGCCCAGAGGCCCTCCTAGAGCAGTGCTGCTCAAATGCAGCCTTTGGTGAGATAAGGAGCACTCGCCAGAATGAAAAACAACCTGCCGATTCTTTTATTAAGTCAGTCTTGTGAGGAAACATGTGAGCTGACCCAGTGACAGACTTGACTTACAGGTGGGCCCAAGGACACTATCGGGACTGGCAGCTGGTGTGCCATACTTGGAGTTGCACTTCTCTAGAGCAACCGTCCCCAGAACAGGGCATGTGCAAGAAGACGTATTGGGGCACTATTGGGTGCAAGAAGACGTATTGGGTAAACACTAAAATTTCTCCTCATAGAGGGCCACGAGCTCTGAGCTGAAATCTTTGGGGACAGATGTGCTTTGCATTTTCTTCTGGGTGTTAGAAAAGGCAAAATGTGCACACACCCCACAGGAGGTAGGGCGACACCAATTAATCAGACACACGGACACTTCTGCGGCAAAATTTGTGACTGATTCTCCAACAGCGTGTTTAATACTGATTCCAAATAGTCTTTGATCACTGCAGGTCAGACTTTGCTGATCTTGGGAGACCCATCTTCCCCAGAATTCCTGTCATTTCTACACAGTCTCGTTCCTCTGCACAGCAGCACTGGCAAGCTCTGCTTAGAAATGACTAAACCGCAAACGTGTCTTAGAAGCGAGAGAGAGCATATGACAAAGATAGAGAATGTCTCCCTCCCCGAAGACATTCCAGGACTGTAAAGCTTAGAGATGCCTCCTTCCTCAGAGACGTCCCAGGGGAGTAAAGATAATGTCTTGTCTTCCTCAGAGGCAACCAAAAGTAGCAGGCACCATTATCACTCCACCCCCGCACCCCTTCCCTGGAGCTTGGACTCAGCAGTTAATCCAGCAAGGTCACACAACCAACGAGCAGTGGAGCTGGGTTGGAACACGATTCTATAGGGTTCTGTCCGATGCCTAGCTCTGCTCTTACCCACTGAACTCAGATGAGGATGTGCCAAGAGCACCGGGAAAATTGCCTGCTATGAAACCTTATTTAAGGCATACCTCTTAACTTCTCAGTTTCCTTACCTGTAAAATGGGGCTAATACTTTCCTACCTCTGAAAATTGTGACGATGTGGTAAGATGATCATGGGATGGTGTTGGGTGGGATATTCTGGAAATTAAAAGGCAATGTAAAATGTAAGGGATTATAACTGATGTTACTGCAATCATTATGGTCCTAAAATACACAAAAGGGAAATGAGTAAAGTGACTTAGTAGCCTTGCCACTGCCTCCCATTGCAGCGTAGAAAGGCCCAGCAAGGCTCAAAGGCCCATCGACACTCAAAGGCCAGCCTTGGTGAGTGGACAGGCTTTGGCTCACAAGACTCCCTGAGCATGACCAAGCAAAGAAGAGAAGGGAGCTTGGGCTCTGAAGAAACAGAATTGTCCTGCTTTCCATTTCTTTCATTCCAGAAATAGTGAGGCCTTCTCAGCAGGTTACGGGGAACTGCTATGTTTTGATTTTACCCAGAAGTTGTCCAAGGAAAAGAGCAGTTCCAGAGCCCCTCTGAGCAGGAATGAGGATCACACACTTAATTCCTACTTAGCTAAACACTCTTCCTTGGCTGGTCTGACTGAGTTTAGAAAGAGTAAATATTTTTTGTAGGATCAAGTAAGTGATTTTGTTTTCTAAATACATGCTGACATAGGGTCTGGGTAGAAGAAATACAGGTTCAGACTAGGTCTAGAGATCAGGAATTCACATTTGAGCCCCAAGTGTATATCAGACACAGAGCTGGACATGTGCACAGTCCTCTCTTTACTCTTCATAGCAGCCCCTGAAGGAATGACTGCCACCCTCACTTTATTACAGATGAGAGAGAAGCTTGGAGAGGCTAACTGGTCTACCACAGACACACAGGCGGCAAGCACCAGAACTGAGGTCTAAGCCCAGCTTGCCTGTCTAGAACACCTATGCCGTTTCCAGAATGGTCTGCCCGGCTGACTTATTTTTGATTCCTCTTCTTTGCCAGGTGACCAAAGGACAGACATTGTCATACCGGTGTCTCTTCATCTGTCCAAAACCCTAACCATATTATTCCCTGGCAGATTAGAAAAGTAGTTCTTTAAGACAATAAAATGGTGCTGTTGACTTTTGCATCTTACCTTAGAATAATAACAAGCATTACCTCTAGAAGTTGACATAGATGGCTTGCTCTCTCTGGTTTCATTTAGCACTCAGTTGCTAGATTGGATCTATACCTATGATGTCGCCGAAAGGTGGAGGTTGGAGATATCAGAGCAAATCAGCCAGTTACCAGAGGTGATGCCCCTGAGACAGGGTCTAGCCTGGTGAGAGGCCACATCCCCCAGAAGGAAGCCAGGCTCCTTCAACAACAGTGATGGCTTACTGGCCCTTATTCCTGTAGCTCTGGAAACAACAGCATTTCTCCTGCTCATGATCACACACTTCTGTTTATTGACACCCCCCCCCCTCAATTTTCCTTACTATGACTTATATTGTAACCCAGCACTAGACGTTCTGGGTCCAGCATAAGCTTGAAATGGAAGGTGAGATTTTAAAAAAGTTCTGGACGAAAGTATTAAACACTGTTAAAGAGTTCAAAAATCAAAGAGATGGAGAAAGAGAGAGATGGAGAAAGGGGGAGAAAAACAGAGAGAGAAAGAGAGGGAGGGAGAGAATTACCGCTTTGCCTAGAGAAGGCAGTGCAAACACAGTCAGCTCTTTATCTGGGGGGTGCATCATTTTTGTTGCAGAAAACCCAAGGAGATATCATCTTAGCTGTGTCATTGAGCATCTAGTACACAGTGGGCACTGGTCTGGCACACTACCCACATTACCTGGAAGGGGGTGCTCTTTCCAGCATACTTGGGCATGATGCCTTTAGAGAGAAAACAGGAATGGAAATGAGGAGGAAGAGGAGGGAAGGGAAAAGGAGGAATAGGGCCAGGTAAGGAGGGGAAGGAAAAGAAACAGCTATTTATTATAAACATGCATGATCCGGTACTGTGCTAAGCTTATGACAGGCAACGCAGCATTTCTCCCCACATCCACTCTGCAAACTGCAAAGTAGGCATGAATAGTGCCATTTGACAGATTAGGAAACTGCAGCTCACACATCGGCACATGTGTGATCAGCTAGCTGTCACTGAACTACTGCACTAATTTGAGTCAGCGCTGATGAGTGGACCAAAAATAATTCTTCTAGGACAAAGAGGAGAATAAAATTCCTTTGCTCCTAAAATAGTCAAATCACTATGGAAAAAAAAAAAGAGTTTTATTAGATTATCGGGATTCTTGCCTTCATTATAAATTTTATATCCGTACTCTATATAGACAGTCCTGTGTTTTGATTTCAGTGCCATAGGGGACAGTTATATCCAAAGCTGCAGTACCAAGTCTAGTCACTTCACACCAATAAATGTTTTTTGTAGTTTTTACTGAAGCAGAACAAATTTGAATCATATACTATCAGTGGAAGCTGCAACCAATCCTCAAGTCCAATGAGGCCTTGACCAGAGTTGAACGGTTTGGAGGGTGAACATCAAAATGCTTCTTGGAGGAGGGTCTAAGGCCAAAACCAAGTCCATGCTGGGGGTCAGAGAAGGCCAGGAACCAAGGTCTAGAGCCGAAAGCAGGGAGAGGAGCAGAGAAATAGGCAAATGAAGAGCTGGCTGGAGATAGTCTCAGATCAATAGACTGAAGATAAGTCTGCATCCTCGTAACATGTATTTTATCTGTTCCAAGTGCACAGTGGATGAATAGACCAGAATTAGGTAAAGAAGTCCACCCTGGATACACTCTAGCCTGTTGAAAGTCATATTTTTCATCCCATATCACCAACTTACCATTCTGGTTTCTATCCAATTCTCAGTGCTATGCCCACCATATGGTAAGCCGTCAATAAATATTCGTTGAAGTATATGAATCAACACATTTTTTAATGTACCCAGAGAGTGAGGGAGGTTTCTATATTTAGAAGCCTTGACCCCATCTGAGAAGAGACACACCTGAGGGGCCAGTTGGCATCTCACAATGATACCTCTGCCTCTTTGTTAACCACCAAGACCCCCAGTTTGAACAACACAGCCTTCCTCTAGCTAGGAAACTATTTTTGCATCAGCACAAGAAATTTGGGCTCATCTCTCAGAGAAGAGGCTTGAAACCCTGTGACCGCCACTTGTCCTCCAGACACACAGTCGTCAAGTAGTGGTTCTGTGTTTTCATAGTAATGGGTGATGGGTCTTCCCTAAGTGCTTGATTACTCCTGCTGAACTCTCACAGCGCAGAGACTTCTATATACGTGGAAGATAACACTCAAATCTAATGTCCAGGTCTGACTTCTCTCCACTTAAGATAATAAGAAAGACCAGTAAAAGAGACTTCACACAATGCGAGAAGAGCACATATATCACTGATAATACCTCCCTTTCACAGTACTTAGGAGTTGCTTGCATGGATCAGGTTATATTCCAAAGGCTTTGGTTTGTCACAGCCGGAAATAATTCACAGGCTAGTACAGTGCAAGATCATGTAATAGTACTCAAATGTAGTCAACTAATGATGGGTGTTACTATTAACTCATTTCAGAACAGCATTATGAAATATTTGTTATCTCCATTTTATAGACGAGGAAACCAAAGCTGGGAGAATAAAGCTATCAAAAAGCATAATAAATTACCCCAGAACTTAGCTTAAAATAACAAACATTGGGGCACCTGGGTAGCTCAGTCAGTTGAGCATCCTACTTCAGCTCAGGTCATGATCTCATGGTTTGCGAGTTCAACCCCCATGTCAGGCTTGCTACTGTCAGTGCACAGCCAGTTTCAGGTCCTCTGTCCCCCTCTCTCTCTTCCCCTCCTTCGTTTTCTTTATCTCTCTCTCTCTCTCTCTCTTTGTCTCTTAAAAATAAAATAAATAAATAAACCTTAAAAAAAAAAGCATGAACATTTACTATCTCACACAGTTTCTGTGGGTCAAGAACTGGGAGGTAGTTGGGATGAGGGCTTCTGGCTTAGGATTTCTCCTGAGATTTCAGTCAGTCTGTTTACTGGGACTATAGTCTTTGGAAGGCTTGACTGGGACATGGCTGGAAGTCTGATGCTGGCTGTGGGTGTTAGTTCTTCCCCAAGCCAGCCCCTCAACAGGCTGCTTGAGTGTCCTTATAACGTGGCTCCAGCTTCCTCAGAGTGAACAATCCAAAATATAGACAGCCAAGTGGAAGTTATCCATTTGGCTAGCCATAACATCACTTTGACCACATTCTATTTATTAGAAGTAAATCACCAAGACTAGCCCACATTCAATAGAAGGGAAAATAGATTCCACTTTTTTAGGACAAGTGTGTCAAACATTTTACAACATACTTCAAAATCACCACAGAAGCAGAACTGGAATTCTCATTTACCCCTTTCTAATTTTACATCTTCATATCTGTCCTTGATACCCAAGGTAGGGAAAATACGGCATAAATATTTCCCCAGTTCATCTCCATTATGTGTAGCAGACATCATAAGCAATCTAGGACTCATTCTGCTGAAGCTAGACTTGGCCTCAGAATCTCTCTCACTGTGCTTGAGGAAATCACCACCAGTCATTTGGAGTTGGTACACAAGTAGACATGTACTCCATCACTGCCTATACCATACCTGTGTAGAAGAACCTCAAAGGTATGGCAGGTTTGGACTTAGACTCCCTAATCTATGGATCACCTCTTGAACCCTCTGTAAAACAAGATTTGTACTAGTAAACCCCTCACAAAAGTTCACTAAGAAGGAAAAGGCTTTAGAAAGCCTCATTTGTCCTATCTTTTAGAAGACCCTCCAAATCTAGAACTCCACTATAACTGTGCACCCCATACTCCAGTGATGTTGTTTATACTCTAGTGACAGGAGGACGGGACTGTATCTAACACCCACATTCCTTTACTTGGTACAGGGGCGCTCACTCATGTGTGCACATTGGAGTCACCAGTACTGGGGACTGGCTCCCACCTCAGGGATTCTGAGGTCTTTGATCTGGGATGCAGCCTGAAGCCCGGAGCCTTTTCAGAGCTCCCCACATGATGCTAATGTTTAGCCATGTCAGAAAAACTGACTTAGCACTTTGTTTTCATGGTCAATAAGCCGTGTATGCATTAAAGTATGTCACTGTGTCACTAGTTAAATGAATATATTAATAGAATTTAGAGAGTGATTAATCTGCAGGCAATATTTAAAATTTGCTACTCTTTTCAAAATGCCAATCTTGTTTTGACTATAGATTGCCTTCCTCCTATAGTTTTTACCATCTTTTTTAAATGGACCAACTCATATGATTCAATAAAGATCAAATTACTTGGCATATGTAAGTGGCTTGAACACACATTTTTCATAGGCACCTCCAAAACCCCCACAAATGTTCACTTCCCTCTATAATTCATCTGAATTTCATAAAAATATGAGATCGCTTTGGAGTAAATATAAAATACTGTTGATCTGGAATTTAATGATGGTTTTTAGTAAATACTTTTCTCATACCACATAGTCCATGTTTACTGTCATAAATTAATGAGAAGTTAGTTAGGTCATCCAAAAATAAAGAGGGAGATTAGAAAGAGAATTTAAAGAATCTGAAAATTTTCTTTCAATTATCACATCTATCCTAAAAGGACATATTTTTATCTCAGACATTTTTGTCTTTACTCATTAGCCAAGGCAAGGATAGACCATCACCACAAGATATTGAAGGTTTCTGGAGACACAGGGAAGGCTGCAGTTCCCTTAACACAGTTCCTAAACTTTATTTTTCGTTAAAATCACCTTTAAAAGTCCTCATAATCAGTTGCGCCCCAAATATTTACATCAAAATCACTGGCAGTGAAAGTTAGGCATTTGTAAAATTTGTAAAAATGCCCTAGGTAGTAGCTATGTGCAAAAAAGTTTGAGAACTATTGCCTTAACATTTTACTGCTAATTTTTTTAGACAAAGAGAGAGAGACCACGCAAGTGGGGCAGAGGGACAGAGGAAGAGAGAGAGAAAATCTTAGAGAGAACCCAGATGCAGGGTTAGACCCAATGACCCTGGGATCATGACCTGAGCCAAAATCAAGAGTTGGACACTCAACCGACTGAGCCACCCAGGCATCCCCTTACTGCTAAATTTGTATGGATCTATGAACAGAATAAATTTTCTATATCCTCAAACTATTTCAAGAAAAAAAATAGCACCTACTTAGATGGGACAGATTTGAATAAAAAGTTCATAACTGAGCTAGACTGTTACACAGTTAAGAACTTGAAAAATACATGTTTCTTCGCTTACCAAGATTTAACATTAAAGCAGAACATATTATTTTAAATACAGTATTACCCTTTGGATTTGAAAGCTAAGCAAAAATGTAGTTTATCAATGTGTTCTTTTTTCTCTCTTTGCTATAGCTGACTTGTCTAGTTATGTCACATATGTCTCACAACCAAAGACCAAATTAAAACTGATATCAAGAATCGCATTTTTTAATCATAAAAATAAATTATTTATATTTCTATTGTAAGGGACTTATTAGCTTAACTCACAAGACTTATCCATACCACTTTTTCAGTTCTTAATCATCTACTACTGCCTTACAACTTCATTTATTTAACTGATTTACATCATTAATTCTTAGTGTTTTTATTTTCAGTGTGTGCCTCACATGGATTGTAAGAGAAGAGATCACGTACATCAACTAATACTTACTGAAAATATGTTATGTGTCTAGAGCTATATTGGCCCATCAAAAATGTTGTGTTGCCTATAGCTATGTTATTCAATTTACAGTTTACAATCAGTAACTAAATCAACTTAGTGGCCTGACCACCTTTTTAATGACATAGTATAAAACAAAAGAGACTAGAAAAGAATAGCAGATTACAGCATGCTTCCCACATATTAAGGGTAAGTTTAATTAAATGAAATTTTGTTTCGGTGTGTGTGTGTGTATGTGTGTGTGTGTGTGTGTGTGTGTGTGCGCATGCACACCCATACGTGTATGTGCACACAGAGTTGGTGGAGCCTTGGAAATCAAAAGAAAACTATATGACAATGATTGATATCCTAAACTAATTTTTTAAATGCATATTAGTTATTTGTAGGACTAAAACTCACACACAATCTGTGATAACTCAGGCAATTTATAACTCACTAATAGCCACTAATTGTGCTCCACACCTGCATCCCTATGACCCTGATTGTGATTAATGAGGTCATTCATTCTTGCTGTTATCCATATAGCATATACAACCTATTTATGCTTTGAACTAACTGAAATGAGGGGAATATGGTCACACTCAATGTCTGCCAAGAATTCTACATAGTGGTTCAGTAAAATGAAGCGTCGTATTTCACTACAATGCACACAGTTTGAATGCGGAGAAGACATGTATAAATTGATTCAACTAATCAATATCTGGGTGCCTACCATATGCTAAGCATGAGAAAATTAAATATGATTATTTATACTGTGGAATTATAATAAAGTTCTACCTGCATTAGTGGTAAGTCAAAGGAGGCCACTAATTGCTATATGGGTTCAGAATGGTGAAATTCAGAGCAGACATCAAGATAATTTGAACACATTTTAAAATATTGAAAACACAGAATGTCACAAAATGTGAGAAACCATTGAGGACAAAATTTCATAAGCCACCAACATACTGGCCTCACAGCAAGACGACAGACTTCAGAAGAGGTTATATGGGTTACCACTTGTATGAATATGTATTGATGAATAGAATTTATAGAAATGTATAATGTATGTTTGTATCTATTCTGTTCAATCCTCAAAATGTTTAGAAGTGGAGGGCATACTTGCTTCTTTACCAAGTCATTACAACACCTTCATATACTTTCCAAATCGATAATTGCATGAGTTATAATAAAATAATCTGTGTCCTCCATGGTTTAATTGCAGTGTGGATGTTCGGTGGCTTTCCTCTAGGTAACAGGCAATAGCTGGACAACAGACTTTTCTCACTGCAAAGGGACAAATATTTGTGGAATGTGTTTCTCCTCCATCCTCCTCCTCTCTGCAAACTAACATTTGATAAACCCTTAGACACAGTGTGATAAGCAGGAGTGCTGTAATCAGAAATAGGCTCAGCAACACTGAAAAACAGCTTTCTTATGGGGGAATATCATCTTGCGTTTAAAGAGCTGATGAAGAGTTAGAAGAAATACCTGATCATCACTGTCTAGGCTAGTTGAATTCTGCCTGGAGAAACCAACTTTGCTTTAGAGCTTTGGTCCTCAAAAGACGGGAGGTTTTATTCTTGCCCAGTATAATCATGGTCCTTCCATCTTTGAGCTCCTTTCCAGGGATAAGTAGGATACCAAGATACTAAGTATACCTTGGGCTATTTTATCAATATTTATTTGCTGATGTGAGTGAAGCTTTCTGTTTCTTCTAGAGTTTTTATTGCTTGTAGCTATTGTTTTTCTGTTATAATTATAATAATTGTAAAATTTTCAAGAACAATTTGTAATTATAGTTCAACTCAAGATCAATAAAAACTATATTCCACATTCAGCACGTTGGTTTGTTGTCCTTGAGAAAAGACCATGGGTGGGAAACCAAGGGACCTGAGTTCTAGTTCAGCTCTGTCATGCTGCTGTGTGATCCCGAGCAAGCCCTTGGCCTCTCTGGACCGGAGTTGTCTCATATACAAAATATAGAGCTTCAAGAAGATGTTCTCTCCTCCTTTAGACAATTAGATCTCCTTTAGTGCTAAAACTATACAACTTGGGCTTAGAACTGTCTCACCTGCAAGACCTCTGTGCTAGACTTTGTGCACTGGCTATTCACATGCTATCCACAGCCCCCTTCTCTCTTACCTTCCTTGGTCATGGGCTGGAAAGCTAACATTCTTAATTCTCAGACCCCTTGTGCTTACATGGGATAGCCATGTAAGCAAGTTCTGGCCAGTGATGTTACTTGAAGCCTCTGAGAGGAAATTCCAGAATAGCTTTAAAAAAAAAAAGACTCAGCTATAACATCCCTTCATCCTTTCATTCCTCTTCTATCTTCCTCCTTGGATGTGGCTATAAGCATAAAGCCACAGCATGTAACCATGAGGCACAAACATGAAGACTATGGCCATAAGCTAATGCTAGCAAAAATATGAAAGGAACCTGATCTGCAAATCCATCCCCAAACCAGCATCCCAGACCTGGCTGTTCCACATCACACTCTTGTTGCTTGAAACAAATAAATCCTTGACCAATTAAAGCACTACTAATTGGGCTTTCTATGAGCTGCAGATAAATGGAGCCATAATAAACATTAAAAATTATCTTTCCCAAGGGACACCCGTGTGGCTCAGTTAGTTGGTAATAGGGAACTCCCATGAGTTTCCCATGACTCTTGATCTCGGCTCAGGTCATGATCTCACGTAGGATCGAGCCTCACATTAGGCTCTGCGCAGACAACACGTAGCCTGCTTGGGATTCTCTCCCTCCCTCTCTCCCTGCCCCTCCCTTGCTCTCTCTCTCTCGCTCTCAAAATAAATAAACATTAAAAAAATTATCTTTCCTGAATAGTAATGATTTAGAACATACTTCAGTACACTTTAGAATTAATCCTCTTCCTAGGAATCAGTTTCCACTTTGAGATGACTTCCTTCACCTTGTTTAGAGCTTCTATGATTCCTCCTCAGCATTCAATCCCCCTCCTCCTCTAGAAGTACTGTCAGACCCCTCCAAGTAGAGCCAATCACAGCCTCCTCTATGCCACCACCATACTTGGCACTCTCTTCTGTCTTTGCCCCACCTCATTGTATTGGGATTTACTGAGTCCAGCTTTCCTCCTTACCATGAGTCTCCAGAGGACAGTCAGCATGTCTTACACAGCTTTGTTTACTTCAAGTATAGCTTTGAACCTGGTATACACAGAGGATCAATAAATGGTAGTTTAGTTATTTAATTTTGAATGAGTGCATTAATTCATTAATGTCATTATCATTTGGCAACCTCCTTATGGAAGTGGTTGCAGACAACTGGACTTCATGTGGATTTTTCTATACAGAGATTGCATATTCTGTCTAGACTGTGTGTATATATATGTGTATATATATATATATATATAGTTATATAGATATATATATAGTTATATATAGTCATATATATAGATACATATAGTTGTATGTATATATATATAGTGTGTATATATATATATATATATATATATATATGCAATTGACACTGTCATTCACCTCTGCATGCATTACAAACTTACTTTCAAGAGGAATTTCTTTCCAGCATCAAATCTATGACTAACTCAGCCAATCCCCCACCTTTTCTGATGCAACAATAAGATTGGTCTTAAATTTATTAGTTTACAGGAAATAAAAGATGTTATTTAAGGTCCTGAAACTTATGGGAATGAAAAATGTGAAGCTTTTCACAAGCAATAAGTAAACATTTATAGTGTTACATTTATAATGCCTGGGAGGCATGCATTATGCCTTTCCTGGGACAGCATTATAACAAATGAAGGAGATGGCAAGATATTCATTCTTTCTGATCTATTGATTTGCTTGGCATAGCACATGGAGGAGACATTCAGAACTACGGATTGTGTGTGTTTTTAAGGCAAGGACTACCTTAAAAAGGTCAAAAAAGTAATTGAGGTGTAATAGGATTGTGTGAGATTACATTAAAGCCTACAGTTATTCAGTTTATTACATTTTGCTATGAACCACTAAAATGTCTATCTACCTAAGCAAATTGAAGCTGATTCAGTTATGCTAAGAATGCTCCGATAATTGATATTTCAGTGGACCTCATTCCCTGAAGCTATGGATAAAACATGTTTTCTTAAGGGAAGTGATTTGTCTAGTGAAAAGCACCATGGTTGAGAAAAGCATTCTGAAACTTCAAGTAATCCACATACCAAATTCACATTTGGGGCTACAACCTTTGCCTGTACTAAGAGATAACTAGTATACTGGTTGTTTTACTTCGAGAAATTTACTCTTTTTCCTTTTCTACTTAAATAAGTTTATTTTAAAAGGAATTGCATAAATTTAAATAAATATGTATGCATACACAGATACACACACACACACACACACACACACACACACACAGCCTTCAAAAGTGTCCCAGCCTTGTACAGTATATATGTATATATTAAGGATACTGTTGTCTGAGGCTCTGAGCCTGAGGTCTGATCTTTATTAAGAAGTCAAGGCACCTGGGTGGCTCAGTCAGTTAAGTGTCAGACTCTTGATTTCAGCTCAGGTCATGATCTCATGGTTCATGAGTTTAAGACCCACATCAGGCTTCGCGTGGACAGTGTGGAGCCTGCTTGGGATTCTCTCCCCCCCCCCCCTCTCTCTCTCTCTGCCCCTCCTCTGCTCACTCTGTCTCTGTCTCTCTCTCTCTCTCAAAAAATAAATAAGTAAAGCTTTTTTTAAAATTCAAAAAAATAACTGAGATAAGAACACAGTAGAAAGGTGAACAGCATTAGAAACACACTGGGACTAACCTGAGACTTCTTCACTGACATATTAATGAAAACAATTAAAAAGAGAATAACTTTCTGTGAAAATGTGATTTAGTATTGTATCCACATTCCACATCAAGTTCTCTTAAATACCGTCAGATACACACATTCTACAGCTTGGCAAATAAGAGTATAGTAGAAAGAGCACAGATTTTGGAGCCAGAGAGACTTGGATATAAACTCCAGCCCCATCACTTCCTATGTGATTTAGACAACTTCCATTATCTCTCTGTACTTTTCTTTCCTCACCTGCAAAATGGGCATAACAAAATATCACAATGGCATATAGTTATAGAATAGAATGTCATAATTTGAAAAAACATACTGATGTCTCAAGATATCTATAGTTTATTTTGAAATGTTTTAAAACATTTCAACTCGGCTAGGCTGAACTGTGCCTCGCAGAATTCTCAGAAATATTCCTGGTTAGGGTGCAAAGGACGTGTGAGATTTGGAGGGTGAAAATGAAGCATCTGCCATTTTTATTTTTATGCTCAGAGTAATATGAGAGGAAAATCCAAGTAGAAGCGAACAGAACTGCTGCTAGCCTCCTCTCTTTCTGGGAGGGATTGTAGAGATCAGTGCCACCATAGCGCATGCGAAAGATGTAGAGGTAGTGATTCCTACCGCATTGCCATTCAACTTGCTGATTTGGTGGATTTGGCCTGTGCAGGAGACAGAAGGACCATGGAATACCATCAACTTAATCACATGGTCACTCTGGCTGCAGGTGCTATTCCAAAAACAGCATCATTGCCAAAGCAAATCAACAAATCCCTTAACTCCTGATATGCCGTTATTGATCTGGAAAGTGCTTTTTTCTATTTACCTGTTCATAAAGGCCATCAAGAGTAGTTTGCTTTCAGCTGAAAAGGCCAGTAATTTTCCTTCCCTATCCTATTTCAAGGGTATAATAACTCCCAAACCCTAGTCTGTAGGAATCTCAATCATCTTTTCCACTCTGCAGAACATCATCCTGGTTCATTAGGCTGATGGTATGTTGACTGGATCTGGTGAGAAGTAGTGACTATTCTAGACCTGTTATTAAGATACTTACATGCCAGAAGGTAGAAAATAAATCCCACTAAAATGCATGGGTTTCCTACCTTGATCAAAAATTGAGGGATGCAATGGTCTAGGGCATGTGGACATATCTCTTCCAAGGTGAAGGGCACGTTGTTGCATCTGGCCCCTCCTACCACTAAGGAAAGACACAATCCTCTAATGAGCCTCTTTGTACTTTGGAGACGATTTATACCTCATCTGGGGACATTAACTCCATCACATTTACCCAGTGATACAAAAAGTTCCCAGTGTTGAGTGAAGGCCCAGACAAGAGGAGGGTCCCCAGTAAGTCCAGGCTGCCATGCAGGCTGCTCACTTACGGCACAGTACCGATAAGCATGGACAGTGCTTGAAGTGTCAGCAAATAGGGATTCTGTGTGGAGCGTTTGGCAAATCTCCATAGATAATCATAGTGCAGACCCCAAGGATTTTGGAGCAAAGCCACAGATTCTCTGCAAGTAACTACTCTCCTTTGCAGAAACAGCTTATAGACATCTATTGGGCCTTTACAGAGATGGTTGATCAGGGGCCACCAAGTCACCATGTGTCCTGAGCTGCCTATCGTGTCCTTGGTCCTGTCTGACCCACAAACCATCAAGTTGAGAATGCACTACAGCACCCCATCATCAGATGGAAGAGGTATATTTATTTGAGATCGAACTCCTAAAGTAACTAGTATGTTCCATGGGGAAGTACAGTCCCTACTCCTGCTACATTGCCTTCTCTCACTCAGCCCACCTATGTGGCCTCATGGGAGTTCTCTATGACCAGCTAACTGACATGGTTGAAAGTCAGGATGGTTTTGCAGGTGGCTCAGCATGACATCTAGGTACCACCTAGAAGTGGACTGCAGCACTCCAGCCCCACTTTGAGATAGCCCTGGAAGACAATGCAAAGGGAAATCTTTCCAGTAGGCAGAAAGATGAGCAGTGCACCTGTTCATCTTGCCTTGGATTGATGGCCAGAGGCAGTGGTCTACAACAATCAATGGGTCTTCTTCAACTCAGTATGGCTTTCCTGCATATGGCTCCTGGCAGCTAATTCTGGAGGCTGGTACTCCGTAGAGGGGACTCAATGTTCCCACGCTCCCTTTTGTCAGAGCTGATGTTGTCAATGGGTTTAGATTTTTCCTGAATCAATGGGGCAAATTTTGTGCCAGCAAAATTCTGTCTCCTGCTTAACATAAAGTCAGCTTTTAGCTGAATAGAAATTTCTGAATGATTTACAAATAAAAGCAATATTTCTGAATGATTTCCAAATAAAAGCAATAAAAGATGTATGAAAAATCTGACCATGGCTGCACATGACACTGACTCCCCGAGATTTGCAGGAAGTCAGAGTCTGGCCTCAGGTCACCAGATATCATAATCATCTCCCCGTTTACCTTACTGAGGACAGCCTCCAAAGAGAGACTCACAGAGGGTCATGGCCCCACATAGCTCTCAATCCCAGCCTCAAGAGCTCCCCTATAGCCAAGGTTCCACCAGGCCACATCCCAGAACACACCACAGAGCTTTCCCCACTGTTTTGCCTGGAGCCCAAACCAGCACCTGAGAATGAATGCAGAACTTTGGGGCACAGGAAGAGGGGAGAATAAGTCAAAAAAGAAATCACACACAATGTTTATTAAAAAAAATTTTTTTGTCAAACATCACCAAAGTAAATACCCATGTACCTATTTCTTATATTCAATAATGTTATTGTTTTGCCATTTTGTCATTCTCCTTTCTCTCTCTCTGCCTCTGTCTCTCTCAATCTGTGTGTGTGTGTGTGTGTGTGTGTGTGTGTGTGTGTGTGTGTGTGTTTAGAAATTCATGATGGAATAGAAAAGAGAAAGAGCTTTTGGGAGAACAATAAATTTTGCAAAACTCTGTCCTTAACCTTTCCAGTCTTATAAATCCAACTGCTGACTCAGCTCTCCACTGGTTGTCTTACAAGCATTCCAAATGTAACAGAAATCGTGATTCATCATTTCCTACCCCAGACCTGCTCCACCCCTATCTTCCTCATCCTAGGAAATGACACCACCATCCACTCATTGTTCAGCATGAAAACTCTGGAATCAACCTTGATTCCCTCTATAATGGGACCCTTTACAAAAAGAAGGTTTAGAGGGAAGACTCAAAACAGAAGGGGCCATGATAGCATGACAGTTATGAATATGGAGGATCCTGGGTTCACTGCTGGCTAGCCAGCTCATGAGGTTTGTGAATGTGGGCAAGACACCAACTGCTCCAACCTTCAGGTTTAAAATATCAAGATCACAACAGTGTCTACGACTCCACAGTTGCTGTGAGAATTAATGACCTCAGTGTGGCGGCTGTCCAAGGCCAGCTCACCTAGGGCACTAGAGAGTAAGCCTGTTTCTGGTTCATGGTCTCCTCCATGCAGTGATGGTGGAAAGACAGAATGAGCTACATGACTTTTCACCTACAATCAGCTGAGCAGCATCAGCGGGAGAAGACTCCTACCATAATTACACTTGGATTTACATGCTTTTACCAAACCAAATCCTTTTCCTTGTCTATTCCCTCTTCTAACTGTACACATTTGAAACCAGAGCCCCTCTGGGGGTGGGGTACATGGTGCTGCCTCCTTCTATGCTCACACTAGGCTTTGATACCCACCTCTCTGTGTCATGCAGCCACTATGATATGGACCCACTATGATATGATTGCCCATCTTACTTGGAGCCTGTGATGTCTCCTCAGTGGATGTGACTTAATAGTTTGCTTAATAAAATGAGTATTTTCAGATGATAAATCCAAAATTATAATAACTTCTGGCATTAGTAAGAAGTTTTCCACCATGCTAGAAATATGCGTTCTAATTAAGTATCAGAAGCAGACGTATTATCATTTCAGGACCAAGTGTTTCATGCTATTTCACTCACTGATGAAGCATATGAATGATATGAAATGAATGGTGAATGATAGGAAAAATTTTTAAGATAAACCCAATATAACATATACATTGTGGAGTGCCTGGGTGGCTCAGTCGGTTAAGCATCCGACTTTGGCTCAGGTCATGATCTTGTGGTCCGTGAGTTCAAGCCCCATGTCAGGCTCTGTGCTGACAGCTCGGAGCCTGGAGCCTGTTTCGGATTCTGTGTCTCCCTCTCTCTCTCTGCACTGCTCCTGCTCACTCTCTCTCTCTCCCTCCCTCTCTAAAATAAATGAAACATTTTTTTTAATTAAAAATATACACATTGTTTTAAAATACATCAATAGGGTAATTATATTTTAAAGCACTGTTAAAAATATATTTATCATTTATATATATATATATATAAATACAATCACGAAGGGTTATTAATACACTGTAAAATGTTATATGAATAATTTATAAAATGAGTAAAACTAGAAGTAGGTTTTTATTATTCAATAAGGTCCGTGCCCCTTACAATATTACTTTTATGTACATATTATCTCTACTATGAAAGACCAAGAAACCTTGTTAAGTTTCCTAGCTAAGGGGGAATTTATGCTAAGGTAAATGCCCCTTAATTTACCAACAATTGGTACAACAATTTAAATACAATTGGAGAAATAGAAAGGTCTATAATTAGACTAAAAAAAAAGAAGCATGACTTGGATCCCTAGAGCAGACCCACCTGGACTTTGGGGCATGTTTTCCTAGCCTGGGATTAGTCATCTGGCCCTGACTTTACAGCTTATTACAAAGACTAATTTTGTCTTTCATAATTGCCTGTATCCCACTTGACTGGCGCATTCTGTACAGAGTCAAAAATGCACCCTGTCAGGTCAGATCATTCAGCAATGAATCCTGCGATAAAAGGAACAAGAGGTACTAATTTGTCTAAGTACAAATAATGTTTTCCGGACAATCTCTCAACAAGCAGAATCTAAATAATGGTGAAAATCTCAGTATTGTGAATTAATGTCCTATGGCCTCATTTTATCCACCCTTGACCAGAATGAGAATTTCGAAAAATAAATCTCTGAAAGTCTACAGCCGGCACTAACAGAAAGACCATAAGGTCCTACTGAAGATAAACGATTTCACAGAACGCCACCATCAGATGAGGTCATGCTGGGATCATGTCAGTGAGATAAAAGTGAGACTCCTTTGAAATTTTTTCTGAGTGCAGACAAAAACAAGGATACTGGCAAACCCATGAAAATAATCAAATATCTCCCTCCCTCAGCTACCATGAGTGACCACTGCCTTTTTGCCAATTTCATCTATAGCTTCACTCCATTTCTCCCACCTCCTAGATAAAAAGCATTAAGTTACCCAAGCATAGATTTAATTGTACTTCCTTACAGTATCCAATCCAGAAGAGAACTTGGCTTCTTTAAACACTCCACAAAATCACCTAACACAGGCTTACATCCTGACTCGCTTCCTGGTGTGGTCTGCTTTGCTGAAGCAAGTAACAGACAAATCTGTTCCACTACAGATGTGTTCTCAGGGAACTCTGGCTCTGAACAGCATTAACATCAAGAGCTACACTGAGTCCTCCGACCCAAAAATAATCCAAAGACGGGGGAAACAGAAGAAATTAGAAACAGAAAGAGCAATGATCACTCACTAGATACGTGTCAGAAGGAATTTGCACAAGGTTGTCTTTATTTGACACACCAACTCCGTGAGTTTTTTCCTTCCCTGACAGCCTCTGAGCAATCCCTCAGCAGGCCTTGTTAGCTGCACCTCACAGGACGTCCCAAACCTGACCCTTCCTCATCTCCACTGCATATACCAAGCCCAGCCATCCTCAGGCACCACCTGCTCTATTGCCCCAGCCCGTGGACCTCAGCTGTGGCCCCCAGCCCCCTCCCACAGTCCCTTTGTCTCACCACAGCCAGGGGGCACTTTACAAACAGGAAATATGTATGTACACATAATACTGAGTTTATGAAAAAGTGTTCAGTATCAACAAGCAACTCCACATTTTCAAATTAAAGTAACATGTTGCTCACAGGGTAGTGCTTGGCACAGAGTGACTCCGCAATGAATATTTATTATATACATGAGAAGCGATTTTTCATCTAACAATTGGCAAAGATTTAAAAATAGAAATTCACAGTACTGGCAAGGGCTCACAGAAGTAGCACTCCACACACTTCTGGAGAGATTGTGCATTTTATTAGAACAATTGTCTCAAAAGTCTCAAATGTCCATACACTTTGAGAAAGGACTTTCATATTTAGACTTTTGAGTTACGGATTTAATTAAGGACGTGCACAAAGCTGTATTTATATTCAGTAGTCCAGGCATTTTAACTGGCATTTTTTAACCTTACGTGGCCAAGAACGGATATTTTTTAGGTTATAAAAATTCATAATGAAATTAAAAGATGTTTTTCTGTATTCATTCCCTATTGCTGCCATAATGTTTACCACAAACTGTGGCCTAAAACACACAAACTTATGATCTTAAGTAAATGGAGGATAGAAGTCAGAAGTGGATCTCACTGGACCAAAATCAAGATGTCAGCAGGGCTGTGTTCCATCTTGAGACTCTAGGAAAAAAATCCACTTCCTTGTCTTTTCTAGCTTCTACAGAGTCCAACATGTAAGATACCTACATTTCTACATTTCTTGACTCATGGCCTCTCCCCCCATCGTCAAAGCCAATAGCTCATCATTTTCAAATCTCTCTCCGGTTCCCACCTCCTTCTCTTCCTCCCTCTTCCCTTTAAGAGTGTATCAAGCTCACTTCCGTAACCCAGAATAACATCCTAATTTTAAGGTCAGCTGATTGGCAACTTAATTCTTTCTGCAACCTTAATTCTCCCTTGCTAGGTAACATAACATAGTCAGAGGTTCTGGCGATTCAGCAGTGGACATTTTTGGAGAGCCACTATTCTGCCTACCACAGGGGGTAAGAAAATTTTGATCTCACTTCTAAGCAAATGATGACCTTTCCAACCTACAGGTTGGTTTTCAAACTTCAAAAGAAGTCTGGAATCTGCAGCCTCAGACTGCAGACAAGGAAGAAGACTTCTCAGCATGCAGTGTATCTTCTTGATGACCATAGTCATGGTGGCTGGGAATCAGCATTGCTCTTATTGCTTGAAATCTAAATATTCAGGCAACTAAGGTGGCCTGACCAGAGACCTGGTGGGTATTTGACCCTCAGCCTGTAGGTTCAGTCTACTCGAAGCAATCAGGAGAGGAAGAAGTTCAGAAGTTGAGTTCCTAGGCCATCTGAGAGTCAAAACTGAGGAAACAAAATTCAAACACAAAATCCATGCAGCAAAAGTAGGGTTGATGCCGTGAGGACAAGCCAGTGGCAGGAGCCAAGTATAACTGGGATGGAACTGGAATTTAGTATCCAAAAAATGGGCACATTCAGCCCACTGTGCGCCTACTTGCCAACTGCTATCATGGTGTTTTGGCAGGTCAGCCTGGCTTAACCTTTTTTTTTTTTTTATAGTATTTTTTTTTAATTTTTTTTAACGTTTTTTATTTATTTTTGAGACAGAGAGAGACAGAGCATGAACGGGGGAGGGGCAGAGAGAGAGGGAGACACAGAATCGGAAGCAGGCTCCAGGCTCTGAGCCATCAGCCCAGAACCCGACGCGGGGCCCGAACCCACGGACTGCGAGATCGTGACCTGAGCTGAAGTCGGACGCTCAACCAACTGAGCCACCCAGGCGCCCCAGCCTGGCTTAACCTTTAGTGCAAGTTTGGCTGACATCGTTTTTCTCAGGGCAGAAATGAAAACTGCACCATTGTTTTGGTTAATTTTCCTTTTTCTCCCACAGATTAAAGAACCTCAGAGTTAGAAGATGGAACTTTGGCCCCATGCCTCATAGTAATCCTAAAGTGAAAGTAGCATTTAGAGCCCCTGGCAGAGTCCTCCTCCCCCAGCACTTCTGCAAGTGACTCACTTTCAGTGCATACACACAAAGGGGACATGAGATGGAAACCAGCATCTAATGCACACCACTCACACATTTCCAAAGAATCCATATCGCACTGATCCCCTTTCCATCCAGGTATCACCATGCATTTTCTTTCTGGCAATAATGGAATGACATTGGTGAAGGAAACAAGCATGAAACTTCTAGCTTATTCTGTCGTGGTTCAGAGAAAAGAGATTTTGTGTTCAGCCCTCTGACTATCTGAGTAATGTGTTCCCTTGATTTGAATGAATAAAGAAGGGGGGAGAAAAAACTACAGCTAACTTCATACTAAAACACGGAAAGTGGGAAGGATTGTATGGGGTAGAGATGAAGGAAGAAAGGCAGCTCAGCTAATTCGATTTTTCCCAAACAAAGGATCAAGAAAACAAAAGCCCAAATCTTTACTGTAAACTACTGGGTACCAGAATCCTAAAATTCTTAGGACTTTTGCAGTAAGTTACTGATAAGCGAAAAGAAACCAGGTCAGTGTAGAACAGTCTTGAGACTCCATCACAAACACTGGTCTCCCTTCCCGTACTGTCTGTTGTGACTGGCTGGTGGGAAAACAAATTCTCTCCTTTTGGCTGTGAACTAAGCTGACAAAAGAAACATTTCCTTCTATCCCGGCCTCTGCTTTGTCCCAGTGCTCAGGCTCAGGGCCCTGGGGCCAAGCTCAGGGGTGAGACTTCTCTTCACCGCATGAAGGAAGCAGTGTTGAAAGCAAAGTATTTGATTTCAAGAGAGGAAGGCCTGTTCTCAAGGCCCAAACATTTAACTGTAAAATGTGTAAATGGTGCCATGGAATTCTGGCTGTGGTATGTGTCAAGCTAAGAAGGCAACATGCCATCTTGCCACTCTATGTGACACAGAGGTACAGAGAGGCTGAGATAGATAAACACATACACAAGGTTGTTCGTTGTGATATTAAAATAAGGGAGCCGCTCAGAGAATTTCCCTGCTGTTGAAAAATTAGAACCACCATTGTATAAAAGCCATGGACATTTTGGCTTGATATCATCATCAACTAAGCAGCAGTTATAATAATTTGTTGCTGGAAATGCATAAAGATAAGGGAATATCTTGGTTTTCCATTTAACAGGTTTCTGAAAATGCGGAAGGAAGGGTTTTGTACGTGAAATCATATTAGGCATGGCCCTACTTAATTTTTTCTGTAGCACATATGACCTTCTAGTATTTAATCCACTTATTTGTTGCATTTATTGTTTATTGATTCTTTCCCTCCTATTGCAACAGGAAGATCTTTGCATCTGGCGGCTACAGCCACTGCTGTGGTTGTCGGCCCAGGACCCAGCTAACACCTCGACCCCAGGGCTTCCTACTCCACATCTACATATTTACCACTCTACCCCCAAAAGCCTGGGGTGCTCAACTCTAACACTTCATTATCCTAAAGGTGTTACAGGGATATTTAGTCCCCAAACAAGGAGAAGGTTATTCCTTTTACCAACCCTTCTCTGCAACTGTGATCCTTCATTGACATGACGTTACCCACACAGACATGCCCTGATTTACTATTTCGACCTCAGAATTTTTCAACAACTGATGCTTATTGAGCACCTACTATGTGCAAGATACTGTCCTGGGTGCTGGGGATATAAATAGACAAAACAGACAAAAACTTCTGAATTCATTCAACTTATATTTCTTAAGTACCCATTGAAATTGATCCCATATGCAATACCCCTCTATCAATTTACCCTATATGTCTAACTCCATGCTTACAATCAATCCCACATTAAAGTCTCAACCTGACACTAAGTTCTCATGTTTGCCTTTAACATAAGCAGACAACAGGACCTATAATACTCCAGATCTCTAGGGTTTTTGTTAAAGTATCTTACTTCACACTTAGCGTAAATGAACAGGTGCTCGCCTCCCATAAAGCCCTGGGGAAGGAATCATTGAATGTGAATATCACAGATTGCACAAACCTCATTTTTACTTCAGGGAGACTCCTCACACTCCCAAAGTAACCACCAAAAAGCCAAATTGAACTATTATGGAATTCTGGAATAAGTTTCCTAATCCTTTGAGAAATCTCTGTCAATCTGCTTCCATCTGACCATACTGGTCCATGATCCAACCAGGCAAACCACTGGAGGTTTTTAGTTGGAGTGTCATTTATATGCCAAGTCATAGTAACTATCTCGAAAATATTAGGAAAAGTCAATACAATGAAAAGCTTTCCCTTGTCTCATTCTTGAAATTCTTCTCCAGCTTAACCCAATTGCATAAGTCACTTAGAGGCCTTTAAACAAAATGAAATCCTAATGACGTCTCTGCCATGAATAATTAATTGTTCATGTACAATCTTCTCAATAAAATCCATTCTCATTAGATTAGAGGTTTCCTCAAGATGTGTGGGTTCATTATGGACATTTTTACCTCCTTCTTGTATCTTTCTTTCTTTGTCCATCTGGCAGCCTTCCAAAGAGGAAGAATTGGAAGGCATTTGAAGACCTTTGAGAAGTGGTCAAATGTCTTACTATTTCAGAACATAGTGGCTTAACTGACAGAGTAAACAACAGATAGTGAAGGACTAAACTTACCACAGTACTGAAGGGTAGTTTGGTCTTTGGGTGGGAAAAGGGGGAGTAGGGAAGGCATGCTTAGCCGTCTTCTTAGAAACTGACTTTTTCGTCCATGAGTCTTCTGCCTTCATGAGAAAACCTTAGCGACCAGAAAGCCTTGGGAAGAAAGAAACATAATAAGATCTTGTAATTTCTTTTCAGATTATGGAATGTAAGGTCATAAACACAATGGGAGAAACATTAGAGGTCGTCTTCCACTCATTTGACAAACTGCTGAATGCTGTCATCTGTTACAGTTCTAACCCCTGGACAATAGTGAACCTTGTCTCTATCCCCTTCACAACCCTGCCTTTCCATTCTTCCCTCCTTCAGCCTCACACACAGATGTGTTCAATTCTGCCAACTGTATTGCCGAATTAAGTCAGACTTATTAAATCTATGTTTGAATTTTTAAAACTACTCTAGGGGCGCCTGGGTAGCTCCGTCAGTTAAGCATCCAACACTTGATTTCGACTCAGGTCATAATCTCGTGATTCATGAGATCGAGCCCTGCATCTGTGCATTCAGCACAGAGCCTGCTTGGGATTGTCTCTCTCCCTCTCTCTCTGCCCCTCCCCCACTCACACATGCATGCACACATGGTGCTCTCTCTGAAAATAAATATTTAAATAAATACAAGTAAAACTACTCTAGAAGAAGAAAGGATCTCATCTCTAACTTGAAACACACTTTCTATTTTTCTCCTAAACATTGGATGAGGCCTAATTATCATTCCTGCTCATAGTCATGGTCTAAAAGAACACTTAGGCATAAAACAGACTTGGCAGATACTAGACACAGATTTTTCTTTCACAACTTTTTTACATAATTATATTCATCCGATAGACAAGATTTTGTATTCTGTTCTGTCTTCTCTAGCATGTCATATGCCATTTTTGAGGGTAACAACCACCGTTCAGAAAAGCTGCATAATATTCTGCTGGGCGGACACACTCTAACAAACCATTCTCTTTTCTTTCCATTTTTCATTACTATCAATTATACTTCAATGAGCAACGTCTTTCTGTATAAAACTTTCCCACTATTTAGTATTATTTCTATAGGTCCAACTCTTAGAAGTATAACTACTGAATTAAAGGATAACATTTAGGTTGTTGAGATATATTGTGAAAAACTTTCCCAAAACACTACTCCAATTTATCCTCCTACATTTCCTATTCAAATTAACTTTCAATTTAAGGTGTGTCAACAGAAGAGGCAGACTTTAAATGTTTATTGTGAAAGGTATCTTACATACAGAAAAATATATAACATACACAGTTTAAGGAATAATACTAAACACTTGTGTACCCATCACCCAGTGTAATAGAATATTTTGAAAACCTTCGAAGCCCCCTTTGTATATTGTAGCACCTACAGACATATCTCATAATCTCATTAGCTTAAAATACGTATACAGACACATACATTTATATTCCATTCACATCACAGCCTATGCAGCCTAAGAAACACTCTTTGATATAATTTTGGGGCATTTCCATCTTACAATTTTACCATCTGAGATCTTTTTTTCTGCCTGTAGTCAAGTGTGACAAATAAGAGAGAGGGCACAGAGAACTGACATCCACTTTTAACTGCCTTTCTCAAGAAGTGACACATCTCTGCTTTCTTTGTGAGAACTGCCACATGCCCTCAACTTCACCATAAAGGAGGCTGGCCGACATGGTCTTTCTTTATACCCAAACGGTGCTGTCTGCTGCCTCTGGCTTCTGCAACAGCACCTTTCCCCAAGACAGAACCCCTTCCTGACTTTTGTTAATCACTCCCTTGCCTTTCTTTAGTGTTAAAAAAAAAATTGCCTAGGAAGCACAAACCTAATTGTGTGAGGGAAACACAGAAAATCATATTCATTCCAGACAAACAGCTATTGTTGATGGAATTCTCAGATGCATTCCTTCTGTCATCATTTTTTAAATTACTGCCTTCTATATGCAAAATCTATAAGGAAAGATGCAATTAATTTTCATGATGCCACATAATACTTGGCTCCATCGGTCCATCAGCAAAATTCCCTCATGAGAAAATTCTAACTGCAATCAAGGAAGCAAATATCTCCCAAGAGCTCCTGGGAGAAATAGCTGATTCTAGGGCTGGGGCAGGACATATACAAGATGAGCCTGGAACACCTTGTTTTGCCAGGAAGGCATAAGGAAATGTTCAAAGGGAAAATCTCAGTGATGAGAGTATGTCAAAGGGACACCGGAGCCAACTAAACGCATTCCCAATGGCCAAAGCTGGAATAATATGAGCAACAAAATAAAGTAGTATTGGATTAAAACCCAATGTATAAGATAGGTAAAGATCCATGAGTCCAACTGATGTAAGTAAATGATTGGAAAAATAAATGGGAAAGAGAGACAAATATTTCATGTAGAAGAACTCTAAATAATTTATGTAGATACTCATCTATAAAATGGTAGAGCAGACCCTACTATTTAAGTACAGGATGTACATGGTGACTTCCTTCCAAAGAGCAGAGTATGGAAAGGGAGTAACTCTACAGTGGAGAAATCTGACAAACACTACCTCAAGCAGGTGATCATGGTTAACATCAAGAGCCATAAGTCGTGTTGATAGTGTGTACTCTTGATGTGATGTGAGGAAAAGGGCAATTTACCTCTGTGCTCATCCCCCTAAACACACACAACCCTACTATAATGAGAAAAACATCAGACAAGTCCTAAATGAGGGACATCCTATAAAACACCTGACCAGTACTCCTCCGACTGTCAAGGTCATCAAAAAGAAGCAAAGTCGGAGACACTGTCACAGCCTAGAGTAGTAGGTAGACATGAATAGAAAAGGGACATTAAATAACTATTAAGGAAATTTGAATCAAGTATGGACTTAGTTGATAACGACGTGTCAGTATCGGCTTCTTAACTGCAATAAATGTACCACACTAGTGTCAGCTGTTAATAACGGGGGAAACTGGGTACAAGCTGTATGGGAACTCTCTGAACTATTGTTGCAATTTTTTTCTATAAATCTAAAATTTCTAAAATTACAAGTTTATTTTTTCAAGTTAAAGAAGTTCAACAAAAAGATCAACAGAAACATCGAGCAATTGAGGCCGCTTTTATCTATATGTTTGAGCTTTAGACGGTAATAATTAAACCCCTGTAATAAAAGATGAGGACTAAAGAAATATTTCTCCCAAGACAGCTGCTAAATAAGTCATGCAGCATAGATTGTTATCTCATTACCAAAAACGGTGGTCTTATTGGTGGATTTTCTGTGAATTTACCCAAAGTAGAGGCTGTCAGATTCAACCACCAAGAGCCAACTCTGAACATAGAAAGTGGGACACCAGCGCTTACTGAACTCCTTTGGGAACCACTCCTCTCTCTGGCGCCACCTAGTGCACATTAGAGTCACCTGCACAAGTGGTTATTACTCTTGGAAATTTTCTGTATGTTTGAAATGTTCCGTAATAATATTAGGTCGTGTTTTGCTAAAATTTTTTCCACTAAACTTTCAATTTTGAAATAATTGCAGACAACAAGTTGCAAAAACCGTGCACCCTTCACCCAGCTTCCCAAAACGTTAACATTTTACGTAGCCATAGGACAATGATCAAAACCAAGAAACTAACTTTGAAGCAATGCTATTAACTAATCTACAGACTATCTTCAAATGTCACCAGCTGTCCCACTAGTGTCCTTTCTCTGGTCCAGGACCACACACTGCATTTTTACCATGTCTCCAATCTGGGGCAATTCCTCAGTCTTTGTCTTTCAAATCCTTAACAGTTTTGAACGGTCAAAGTAAAACAGGTAAACTATGGAGTTTATGGCAATCTCCCCAAAACAGTTTTATTGAAGGTAGCCCTTCAGATAACTGCCAGCGAATCAGGGAAGAGCCGTGATATGGGTTCTTAGCCGAGCAATAGGAGGATAGGGAAGTGGCCGACAGGGGCAGGACTGTACCACACCAGGATTACAGAAAAACCAAGCTTTTATTTATTTATTTTTTTAATGTTTATTTATCTTTGAGAGAGACAGGGCACGAGTCAGGGAGCGGCAGAGAGAGAGAGAGGGAGAGACACACAATCCGAAGCAGCCTCCAGGTTCTGAGCTGTCAGCACAGAACCCGATGAGGGGGCTCAAACTCGTGGACTGCGAGATCATGACCTGAGCCAAAGTTGATGCTTAACCAACTGAGCCACCCAGGCACCCCAGACAAACCAAGTTTTTAAATCTAAGGTCCTCTAACCATCTACCATAGTACCAAGTTCCTAGAAACCAGGAAACCTCACCTCATTTGCAGGAACTTCTGAGGTAAGGGGCCCCAGTGTTGATAAGTCCACTCAGCCGAGCTTGGTGAAGGAGTTCAACACCAAGCTGTGAGACAGACCCAGGCCGTCAGTACAGTGCACCCTGGAGCTGGCAGGGGTCCCAGTCTGCAGCCTTCCCAGAGTTTAGCATCAAAGACTCTCTGGGCCAGGAGAGGGGTTCCTCTCTTGCATGCTTCCACATGCTACTGTAAAGTAGCATCCTGCCCTCCCCTGGGGCACCCAAGCTCTGACGAACCTAACTCCAGGACGCACCGCCATAGAGATATGTGGTGTCACAGCACCATCTAGTGCTGATGTAAGAAAGTGCACTAATGCTGCCCCTGCCTCTCTAGTCACCGTTACTGGGGGGACATAACACAAGGTATTTAGCAGAGGTTGACAACCTTGAAGAAGCAACATGACAAGATTTCATGAGTTTACTAATTTCATACTATGACAAGCCAGTGAGGTTTGTTAGGAAGAGAGACTTTGGATCAGATGGACCAGGAGAGAATCCCTTCTCTGTTCTTATTCAATGTGACTTGTTCAGTCTCTGAACATCCCTGAACTTCCTTTCCCTCATATTTAAAATGAGGCTAATAATAGTTACATTTAAGATTGTTATAACATACCTGGGTGAGCACTGGGTTCACATTAGCCCCCAATAGACACGTATTCCCTCTCACACTCCTCTAGCTCCTTGTGCATAATCTCCATGGCAACCAAGGTTGTCATTGAAATGGAAGAGGCAGTTCACGAGAGGTATGATAACATTTATCCAACAAGTCAGACACACTGTGAAATCCAGCAGCCACACTGCGGAGTGCTTAGAGCAGAGACTCTGGCACCCCCTCTTTCACAGCAGCTCTGCCAACTGCTGGGCTTTCCAGCTGTAAAACAGAAATGGTAATAAACACAACTGCGTCCTAGGCTTGTTGTGAGAATTAAATAAATGAATACCTGCAAGGCACTTAGGAGAGTAAACATTCGATGAGCGTGGTGAATTATTGATCACAGTTCTTAATGTTGTGGACTCAAAAATGCAGCGGTGCGGGTGGGGAGACTCAGGGCCAGCATTTATTTGATTTATGAAAAGAAAATGTTACATGTTAGGTTTCTTGTCCTTTTGAATGCTGCTACTCCATCCAGACTTGTGTTTTTCCCTAAACACACACACACACACACACACACACACACACACACACACACGCGCGCGCGCGCGCGCGTATGCGCGTGCACACTGTCTTCAAATAGTCTGAGTCTAGAGCCTCTTGACTGTTGGCTTCCTGGGCCATGACCAAAGCGTGGGGGGGGGGGGGGCCTGGGCAGCCAACCTGGGCTTCATAAAGAGCCCAAATCCATCAGCAAGGTGCGTATTCCTGGTAAAGGGGATCTTTTATCATTATGAAATATCCCTCTTATTCCAGCTACGCTTCTTACCTGAAAGTCCACTTTGGATACTAGATACACCAGCTTCCTGTTGGTTCAAAATTGCATGGAAAGACTCTTTACGCCCTTTTACTTTTCAACCTTCCCATATCCTTACACTTAAAGTATGTTGTTTTTAAATCTCACAGAATTGGGCTTCATTTTTTATCCAGGCTGGCAATATTGTCTTTAATTGTGATATTTAGTCCATTTATTATTGACACAGATAGTGATGCATTCAGGTTTAAATCTATCTCCTTACTGTTTTCTCTATTTGTTCCCATGCTATGCTCCTTTTTTCTCCTTTCTTGCCTTCTTTTGAATTTTTGAATTTCATATTCCCCTTCTATTCTCATGTTTAACATTTTTATTATTCTTTTAGCAAATACTGTACAAATGTAATGTGCACCCTGCTTTATTTCTAATATAAATTAGTGCCTTCACCATTTCCATTTCTAAGACACTTTAAGGACCTCAAAATATTCAATTCCATCTACCTCCCGTCAGACTATAGGCTACTTACTCTGTCATGTATTTTAGTTCATTATACATGTACGACCCCATAAAGCATCAAATTACTGTTTTATGGCATTACCTTTTTAGATTTATACATATATGTATCTTTCCATTGCTTTTCAATTCCTTTCTGCACCTCCAAGTGATCTGTGATCATTTCCCTTATGTTCAAACACCCATTGGTAATTTTGGTACTTTCAAATGGTGACAAAGTCTGTTTTCATTTGCCTGAAAATGTCTCCTGAGGGATATTTTTGGCGCATATAGGCTCCCAGGTTGGCTATTGTTTTTTTTTTAAGTTCTTTGAAAATATCATCTATTAGGCTTACTTACTATTGCTTCTTTGAAAGTTTTCCTCTGGCTACTTTTAAAACTGGTCTGTTTTTCAGCTGTTTTACTAGGAAGTAATTGGTGTGATTTTCTTTACATTTATCTTGCTTGGAGGTCAACAGCATTTCTTACATCTGTGGCTGAATATCTTTCATCAATTTTGGAAAATTCTTAGCCACTGTCCCTTCAAATATTGTGTCTGCTCTATTCTTCCCTTGTTCTCTCTCCATCAGTCACGATATTTGCTTACCTTTCAGTTCACCAATTCTCTCTTAAACTGTGACCATCAAAGCCATCTCCTGGTTTTTAAATTTCAGCTATATTAAGTTTCAGTTCTAGAATTTCCTTTTTATTTTTACTTTTTTTTAATGTTTATTTATTTTTGAGACACAGAGAGAGACAGAAACAGAGCGTGAGTCGAGGAGGGGCAGAGAGAAGAAGACAGAACTTGAAGCAGGCTCCAAGCTCTGAGCTGTCAGCACAAGAACCCACATGGGGCTCGAACTCACGAACTGCGAGATCATGACCTGAGCCGAAGTCAGATGCTTAACCGACTGAGCCACCCAGGTGCCCCTAGAATTTCCTTTTTATATGATTTCCAGGTCTCTGCTGAAATATCTCCATCTTGTCATTTAAACCCTTGAACATTTTTTAATTTATTTTTAAATGTTTTTAGTTGAGTTTAGTTGGCACACGATGTTACATCAGTTTCAGGTGTACAAAATAGTGATTCAACCGCTCTATACGTTATGCTCTGCTCACCTCATCTCAGGTGGAGCTACCATCTGTCACCATACACTGCTATTGCGATATCAGTGACTATATTCCCTATGCTGTACCTTTCATCCTCATGATGTATTCATTCCATAAGTGGAAGCCTGTAACTCCCACTCCCCTTCATCCATTTTGCCCATGCCTGCCCCCTCCACTCTGGCAACCATCAGTTTGTCCTCTGTATTTATAGGTCTGATTCTGCTCTTTGTTTGTTTATTCATGGTTTTTTTTAGATTCCACATATGAGGGAAACATATGACTTATTTCACTTAGCATAATACCCTCCAGGTCCATCCATGTTGTCACAAATGGCAAGATCTCATCCTTTTTATGGCTGTGTAATATTCCTGTAGGGTGTGTGTGTGTGTGTGTGTGTGTGTGTGTGTTCCATATTCTTTTGTCTATCAAAGGACACTTAGGTTGCTTCCATATCTTGGCTATTATAAATAATGCTGTGTATAGGGGTGCATATATATTTTCAAATTAGTGTTCCTATTTTCTTTGCATAAATACTCAATAGTGAAATTATTGGATCATTTGGTATTTCTTCTTTAATTTTTTAAGGAAGGCTCCACAGTCTTCCACAGTAGCTGCACCAATTTGCATTCCCCACCAATAGTGTACCAGAGTTCCTTTTTCTCCACATCCTCACCAACAGTTGGTGTTTCTTGTGTTTTTCTATTTTAGCCATCCTGACAGGTGTGAGGTGATATTTCAGTGTCGTTTTGATTTGCATTTCCCTGAGGATGAGTGATGTTGAACATCTTTTCGTGTGTCTGTTTGCCATCTGGATGTCTTCTTTGGAAATATGTCTATTCGAGTCCTCTACCCATTTTTTAACTGGATTGTTTTTTTCATGTTGAATTGTATAAGTTCTTTATATATTTAAGATATTAACCCCTTATCAGATATATCATTTGCACATATCTTCTCCACTTTAATAGATTTTCTTTTGTTTTATTGATGGTTTCCTTCCTAGGTTAAGGAAGTTTTCAGCTGTTATTCCTTCAAATAGGTTTTCTGCCCTTTTTTCTTTCTTCTACTCCTGGGACCTCCATAATGTGAACACTTGTTCACTTGATGTTGTCTAAGAGATCTCTTAACCTATCCCCATGTTTTTATTCTTTTTTTTTCTTTTTGATGTTTAGCCTGAGTGATTTTCATTACTGTGTCTTCCAGATTGCTGATATGTTCTTCCACATCTGCTAATCTGCTATTGATTTCCTCCAGAGTATTTTTTATTTCAGTTTTGTATTCTTCAACTTTGGTTCTTTTTTACATTTTGTATCTCTCTAGGGAAAGTCTCACTGAGTTCTTCCACTCTTCTCTCCAGCCCAGTAAGCATCTTTACAATCAGTACTTTAAATTCTTTATCAGGCATATTGCTTATCTCTGTTTCATTTAGTTCTTTTTTCTGAGGTTTTGTCTTGTTCTTTCTTTTGGAGCATATTCTTATGTCTCCCCATTTTGCTTGACTTTCCGTGCTCGTTTCTGTGGATAAGGCAGAACAGCTACTTCTCCTAAACTTGAAGGAACGGTGTTGGGTGTGGTCATCCCCTATGTAGACTGTGTGTGCTTGGTGACTTTTGTTGGCTGGCTGGAGCCATGGCTGGCACGGGCTAGGGGCCCCAGGGCTTTCCACATACCAGGTGCCCTGGAAGAGCAGCTAAGGCTAAAGTGGGTACAAGCCAGGGTGTCCTGAAGCTGTACACACAGAGGGCACCTTGGCAGGATAACTGAAACTGAAGTGGGTGTTATCAGGGGTGCCCTGGCAGGATGGCTGGAACAGAGCCAGGGTATTCGGGAGGTCCCAGGGCTTTCTACACAGTGGGAACCCTGCCTGGAAAAACAGCTAAAGCTGAAGTGGGTGCAGGCAGGGGAGGGGGTCCTGGAGTTCTAAGTGCTGAGGGCACCCTGGTGGGAGAGCTGAAGCTAAAGCAGGTGCAAGCCGGGTGCTCTGGGGCACTCTGTGCAGGGGGCACCCTGGTGGGGCAGCTGGAGCTGAGGCAGTGTGCAGACTGGGAGATCCCTGGGCCTTCTGCACAGAGGGTGCCTCAGGAAAATAGCTAAAACTGAAGTGGGTACAAGCCAGGGGGATCCAGGGCTCTATGCACAGTGGGCACTCTGGCAGAATAGCTGAAGCTGATATGAGGGTAAACTGGGGAATTCCAGGACTCTTCACACACAGGTGGCCTGGAGGGGTTGACTGGAGCCAAGGCAGGGCCCAGGCCAGAGGGTCACGGGGCACTCCGCTCAGGGGAAGCCCTGACAGGACAGCTAAGGCTACAGTGGGCACAGGCCAACGTGCCTGTGTTTGCACAGGCTCTCTGTGCAAATTGTGCCCTGGCAAGACAGCCGAAGTGGTTACAAAGGGGGTGTTCCACTGCTCTCCACACTGAGGTGACCTGATGAGACAGCTAATGCCGAATTAGGTGCAAGCAGGATGTCCCAGGGTGTCCCAGGGTGCTCAGCTCAGGGGGTACCCTGGTCTGATGACTGGAGCCAAGGCCAGTGAAGGTGGGGGTGTTCTGGGGTGCTCTGCACAGGGGGCACCCAGGCGAGGTGGCTGGAATTGACATGGGTGTGAGCTGGGAGGGAGGTTCTCGCCGCTAGGGGGCACCCTGGCAGGGTGGCTGGATCTGAAGGGTCCCGGACGCTCTACACAGGGGGTGCTCTAACAAGCCATCTGAAGTCGAAGTGGTGTGCGGTGGGGTATTCTGGGGTGGCCAGCACCTCTGTTATCTCGGCAAGGAGGCTGGGGCTGTGGTGGGCGCTACTCAGGGGCGCCCCGGTGCGCAGCGCCCTGGGGCCACCTTGGAGGAAGGCTGAGGCTGGTGTGGGCTGGGGCCCGGGGCTCACGGAGGCGGCAGGCCCATCAGGGCGCCCAGCCTGTGCGCACCGGGCTGCATTTTCAAGGTGGGGGAGGGAAGGCTGACCCAGAGGACAGCCCCTCCCATCCGAGCACTCCAGCGGCTCCCCCCACCGGTTGGCGGCATTCAACGACTGACTTTTTTATACTAGTCGCTTTTTTTTTTTTTTTTCCAATATAATTTATCGTCAAGTTAGCTAACTTACAGTGTATACAGTGTGCTCTTGGCTTCGGGAGTAAATTCCCATGATTCATGGCTTACATACCGCATCCAGTGCTCATCCCAACAAGTGCCCGTCACCCCATCAGCTAGTTGCTCTTTTGAAACCAGGCTTTTTTCCCCGTGAGGAAGGACAGAGGGCTCTGCTCCCAGTCGGTCAGTACTAGCCCTCCCCACCGTGGTTCCAGGCGTGGGCCTGGGGTCTCCCGCGTTACCTTGTCTCCATCTCTCCTGCTGTTCTCTTTGGCCTTATATCTTTTGCTGTGCAGGGGCTGTTCAGGTGGTCCTCGGTTCTTCCTCTGGAGGAATTGCTTACTAAATAGGTGTCATTTGGCATGTTCCCCGGAGCGCTTGGCGAGTTCAGGGTCCTTGCACGTCGCCATCTTGGGAGGGAAGCTGTGATCCCTTGAGCAATTTTATTTGGAGAGAGGGGGGTGGGCAGAGACAGAGAATCCCAGGCAGGCAGGGCGCTGTTAGCACAGAACTGGGCGCCAGGCTCAATCTCTCCAAAACAGAGATCATGGCCCGAGCCCAAAATCAGAAGTGGGATGCTTAACCCACTAAGCCACCCAGGCGCCTTAAATTTCTTGGGCATTTTAACCATAGCTATTGTAAGTTCGGATAATGCTAAATATCTGAATTTTCTGAGGGTCTGTTTCTATTTACTTTCTCACTTTAGTCAAATCCTAAGTTTTTCTATTCCTAGTTGTTTTTTATTAATTCCTACTTACTTTTTATTGTATTCCTAGTTTATATTGTATTCTACTTTAAAGTATCCTACTTTTTATTGTATTCCTAGTTATTTTTTATTAATGAACAGATTTCAAAGACAACTATAAAGAAATTTGGGAAACCGCATAATGTTATCCTCCTTGGGTGAGGATTTATTTTAGTTTCTGGCTGTTACTAGGTTTGGTGCAAATTGCCTCATTCATTTAGGGGCTGAAGTGATTTGAGACTAGGCTTCAGTCCCTGTGAGAACAGGCCCATTTCCATTTTGTGTACTCAAGGGGTAGGTAGCCCTTTTGGGTCCTGACAGAAAGCTGGGGTATTTAAAAAGCGTTTCCACTCAGATCATCCTGGACTCTAATTTTTGTTACCTATGGGTCTTCCAAAAATTCTGCACAGCTTCCCAGTTACTACCCTTGAATGAACAAGTGCTTTGAGGTGGGGAAAAATGGCACCCAATTTAGATCACGTGTGTCTGCTTTCTTGGTAGTTCTCTGATGTCTTAATAGATAACACATGTTCTGACTTTTCTAGTTTTCTCAGCAGAAGGGTGGTGCAAAACAAGCTAATCACCTATTGCTGGAAGCTGAACTCTCCACATGCCTTGCTTGAATAATTAACTTTAAAGAGTTCATGTTCTAGGGGCACCTGGGTGGCTCAGTCGGTTGGGCGTCCGACTTCACCTCAGGTCATGATCTCGCAGTTGGGAGTTCGAGCCCCGCGTCAGGCTCTGTGCTGACAGAGCCTGGAGCCTGCTTTGGATTCTGTGCCTCCTTCTCACTCTACCCCTCCCCGACTTGTGCTCTGTCTCTGTCAAAAATAAATAAATGTAAAAAAAAAAAATTCTTTTTTAAGAGTTCATGTTCTAAAGTAAAATAAACAAGTTCAAATCTTGATTCTGCCACTTACTAGCTCTACGTGACCTTACGTGAGCAATTCAGCCTCTTTGACTCTTAGTGTCCTCATCTGGAAAACAGAAGTAACAGTAGCACCTACCTTGAGTTGTTTTAAGGATTGGTTTTTTAGATGCAGATAGAGCACTTAGCACAGAGTCAGGAATATATTCAGGTATTAGTATTACCATTTTTACCATTAATTACCATTATTACCATAATTACCATAATACCATAATTACCATTAACACCAGATATTAGTAATACCCATTTTTAAAGCACTATAATAATTTTGTTATTAATTAATTAAAACAAAACACCAGCCTCTCTCCTATGCACCCTCTTTGAGGAGTGGTAACTGGTAAAGACCCTACACAAATCTTAATTTTTCCAACTTTCCTATGGCTTTGGAACCATTGGAAAGAATGGCTTATTGCACCACATGAAATAGTTTACGCAGGCATTGGTATGGTCATTTTGGAAAGTAGATCAATTGGAGTAAGAAAGTCAGAATTTAGCAGCAGGAACAAGAAAGTAAGCTTTAGCAAGAAGACTCATGAAACTAGCCCCCCTAGACTATGGCCCCAAGGGTGAATCCAAGTAACTTCAAGACAGTAACCACTGAGGTTTGCTCCAGAAAAGGGAGACAGATCTTTCGCTGCCCTCCCCATATTAGGGCTGAGCCCTCATTGTGCTGGGAAAAGCTTACTACTTACTATGACTCCTGGATGATAGAGAAGTTCCAGATGCTTTGGAACAAGAACCCTAACTAATAATTCTGGGCTCTCTTTGTAAGAAAACCCTTTATTTCAAAGATTTCATAGTATCTTAATAAAAGGATTACATTGCTTCACAACACTTAAGTTTAAGAAGCATCATTATTTGTCTTTCAACTGTCTTAAATGTTTTGAAATGCTACTGTATTATGCACTTAAATCTGTGGAGACAGTGGATCTCATGTTAAATGTTCCTACGGCATAAAAAAATTTCAAAACTTTTTTTCAACTTTTTAAATTGTTGAAGTGTTAAAACATCCAAAATTAAATTTATGTAAGATACAGAATACAGTAAGCATGCTTTGTACTCACCATGCAGCCAGTTTATTTCACTTTCTCAGGTGGCAGTTAGGGCACATGATACCACATGGCGAGGTGAGTCCAGCCAGTTCGGGGCTCCCAGGGAGACTCCATAGTTGGGAACACCACATTCCAGAGCCTCATGTGGTTTTGCAGACCCAGCAACACAATTCCAGATACAACAGGCCTCCTGGCCTGATTTATATCAGACTTACAGAGAGTGGGTATATAAATTGGCACACCTTAGTCTTTTCACAGTGAAGCAAAAACTGCCACTGGGACTGTACAAATGAGGATCCAAACACAGTCTTTTCTCCCCCAACTTGAAAAGCCAAATTTCAATAGTGATGATGGAACCAGAGAAACCAGTTAGAATAATGATGGGTGCTGACATTGAACAATGCCACCAAACTATGGAGAAAATGTTTCCAACTCTCCAGCCCTCAGGATCACCTTTTCCTTTTACCCACCTAACATAATCTGACTCTCTCACCCATACTGTTTGGCTGTGGAAAGTCTAGTCTTTTTTGTGATGTGTAAGGAAAAGGAGTCGTAGGAAGTGTTTATATCCCAGAAATCCATCCTGGCATTGCTAGTCAGCATATGGCCTAGAGACCAGTGTCTGGGCTTCTGTGCTGGTCTTTTGCCATCCAGAAACCATCTCCAAGCTACCACTGCCCCCTAGGCGCCATCTGGCCACAGCAGGGACACAGTTCTTCCCTTAATCATCCAAAATACAGCTGTCACTGGGCTGTAGTTTTTGATGAAGACTTACTAAAAGTGAGACTAACATGAGGAAATTAGTAACGTAGGAAAAAGAATTAAAATCCAGCAACACGTTCCAGGGTTCTTAGAACTCTCAGCACTCCCCTTCACAGGAGGAGTCTATGACCAGCATTTTTCTCCTTAGGGCCCAATCTGTGGCTGGGATACAGAGACCTGCTCATGGGTGTCCCCCGCAAAGCTGTTCCTCTCTATGAATTCTACGGCTTCCATTCTCCCATCGCAGGCTCCCAACAGAAGAAAAAAGACTAATCTGTCTCATAATTATCTCTGCATTCTTACCCTACCCACCCACTCTGTTTTAGGATCTGACCCATTGAAGCATTTCTTCCAGCTTCGACAGTTTATTTATTTAGCTCCCAGGTTAAAATCCAGACCCTCCTTCTGGATGCACTGATTCCATCAGCCTTGAAACAAGCCATCCCTAGTGGTGATCTAAACAGTATACAAATGTACCATAGCTCACTCTGTTGAACATCTGTCGTTCTAATTCTTTCCTGTTAAAAGAACACAATATCTTACAAGCTAAATCTCACACATGCACCATACCCTTTCAACTTTTGCTGATTCAAAGGGTATGCACACTCTCAATCACTCATTCAGTATTGAACTAACTACTGGGCACTCTTCTAGGACTAGGGATGTAATAATAAGCATAAATACATCCCCAACTTCATAGCCCTCATATCTTGTAGGAGAGACAAATAAGGAAATAAATGTAAACTGCAACAGTGTTAACTGCAAAGAACACTGGGGAAAAGCTTCTCAAAGCAACTGGCCATTAGCTGAGCTCTCATGAATGATTAGCAAATGTTAATGAGGCAAAAAAAAAAAAAAAAGAGAGAGAGAGAGAGAGAATAAGAGACTGTGTTGCAAGCCAAAAGAACACCAATTTTAGAAGTCCCTGGACTGGATGGAGAGAGTGCTAGAACTGGAAGACCAGCCCAGCTCAAACAGAGGCATAAATTGAGGAACACAGATTAAGAGGGTGCAAGGACCCAACCTTTCAGAATTTTGTAAACAGGTTAAGGAGTCTGATCTTTATTCCAGGAACAATAAGATGACACCGAATGATTCTGTACACATTTTGAAATTTTGATACAAGCTGGAAAGGCTATATTCCCCTCTAGTTTCACGGAGTATTCTCTTAAAATTTGATAGTTTTAGCTTGGGAGTCATTACATTTGTTTTCACATTTATTGCCCATGTTTGTATCTGCTACAGATATAATGTTAGTGTCCCCTTTCCTGCAAAATTCATGTTGAAATCCCAACCCTCAATGTGATGGTGTTAGTAGGTGGAGTCTTTGGGAGGTAATTGGGGCACGAGGACAGAGCTCTCATGAATAGAATCAGTGCCCTTGTAAGAAGAGATGGGAGAGAGTTTGCTGCTCTGCTTTCTGCCGCATGAGAACGCAGCAAGACGGCCACCTACAAGCCGGGAAAAGGGCCTTCACCAGAAACCGTATCTACCAGCACCTTGACATTGGACTTCCCAGCCTCAAAAACTGTGAGAAATAAATGTGTAAGCCAACCGGTCTATGGTAACTTGTTACAGCAGCCCCAGCTGACTAAAGAGTATCCTTGCCCATTACCTACTGGGATATTGTCTTTGTTTCTTTTTAACTAAATTTAAGACTTACTTAACGTTTTTATCTTTTTTCCCTATTTGCCTTTTAATTATGTTTGTCAAAATATTATATATATACATTGCAACCTTTTCTTTTAGAGATTCTACCATAAAGGCATTTTGTCCCCCAGTATTATATATGTATTCATCTATATTTTCTATTAGTATTTGCATGTTCAGTTGCTCATATTGAATCATGACGTGTTGACTGACATCTATAAATAGAAACCTAATTTTATTTTTCTTAATTTTTTTAATATGCATCCAAATTAGTTACCATATACTGCAACAATGATTTCAGGAGTAGATTCCTTAGTGCCCCTTACCCATTTAGCCCATCCCCCCTCCCACAACCCCTCCAGCAACCCTCTGTTTGTTCTTAGTATTTATGAGTCTCTTCTGTTTTTTCCCCCTCCCTGTTTTTATATTACTTTTATTTCCCTTCCCTTATGTTCATCTGTTTTGTCTCTTAAAGTTCTCATATGAGTGAAGTCATAAGATTTTTGTCTTTCTCTAATTTCACTTAGCATAATACCCTCCAGTTCCATCCACGTCATTGCAAATGGCAAGATTTCGTTCTTTTTGATTGCCGAGTAATACTCCATTGTGTATATATACCACACCTTCTTTATCCATTCATCCATCGATGGACATTTGGGTTCTTTCCATACTTTGGCTATTGTTGATAGTGCTGCTATAAACATTGGGGTGCATATGTCCCTTTGAAACAGCACACCTGTATCCCTTGGATAAATACCTAGTAGTGCAATTGCTGGGTCATAGACTAGTTCTATTTTTAATTTTTTAAGGAACCTCCATACTGTTTTCCAGAGTGGCTGCGCCAGCTTGCATTCCCACCAACAATGCAAAAGAGATCCTCTTTCTCCACATCCTTGCCAACATCTGTTATTGCTTGAATTGTTAATGTTAGCCATTCTGACAGGTGTGAGGTGGTATCTCATTGTGGTTTTGATTTGTATTTCCCTGATGATGATTGATGTTGAGGATTTTTTCATGTGTCGGTTAGCCATCTGGATGTCTTCTGTGGAGAAGGGTCTATTCACATCTTTTGCCCATTTCTTCACTGGATTTGTTTTTTGGGTGTTGAGTTTGGTAAGTTCCTTATAGATTTTGGATACTAACCCTTTATCTGATATGTCACTTGCAAATATCTTCTCCCATTCTGTCAGTTGCCTTTTAGTTTTGCTGATTGTTTCCTTTGCTGTGCAGAAGCTTTTTATTTTGATGAGGTCCCAATAGTTCATTTTTGCTTGTTTCCCTTGCCTCCAGAGATGTGTTGAGTAAGAAGCTGCTGCAGCCAAGATCAGAGAGGTTTTTGCCTGCTTCCTCCTCGAGGATTTTGATGGCTTCCTGTCTTACATTACGTCTTTCATCCATTTTGAGTTTATTTTTGTATATGGTGTAAGAAAGTGGTCCAGGTTCATTCTTCTGCATGTCGCTGTCCAGTTTTCCCAGCACCACTTGCTGAAGAGACTGTCTTGGATATTCTTGGCTGCTTTGTCAAAGATTAGTTGGCCATATGTTTGTAGGTCCATTTCTGGGTTCTCTATTCTGTTCCATTGATCTGAGTGTGTCTGTTCTTGAGCCGGTACCATACTATCTTGATGATTACAGTTTTGTAGTATAGCTTGAAGTCTCGGATTGTGATGTCTCCTCCTTTGGTTTTCTTTTTCAAGATTACTTTGGCTATTCGGGGTCTTTTCTGGTTCCATACAAATTTTAGGATTATTTGTTCTAGCTCTGTGAAGAATGCTGGTATTATTTTGATAGGGATTGCATTGAATATGTAGATTGCTTTGGATAGTATCGACATTTTAACAATATTTGTTCTTCCTATCCAGGAGCATGGAATCTTTTTCCATTTTTTGGTGTCTTCTTCAATTTCTTTCATAAGCTTTCTATAGTTTTCAGTGTATAGATTTTTCACCTCTTTGGTTAGATTTATTCCTAGGCATTTTACGGTTTTTGGTGCAATTGTAAATGGAATCGATTCCTTGATTTCTCTTTCTGTTGCTTCATTGTTGGTGAATAGGAATGCAACTGATTTCTGTGCATTGATTTTATATCCTACAACTTTGCTGAATTCATGAACCAGTTCTAGCAGTTTTTTGGTGGAATCTTTTGGGTTTTCCATAGAGAGTATCAAGTCATCTGTGAAGAGTGAAAGTTTGACCTCCTCCTGGCCGATTTGGATGCCTTTTATTTCTTTGCGTTGTCTGATTGCAGAGGCTAAGATTTCCAATACTATGTTGAATAACAGTGGCGAGAGTAGACATCCCTGTCTTGTTCCTGACCTTAGGGGGAAAGCTCTCAGATTTTCCCCACTGAGGATGATATTAGCGTTGGGTCACTCATATATGGCTTCTTTGATCTTGAGATATGATCCCTACTTTTTTGAGGGCTTTTATCAAGAAAGGATGCTGTATTTTGTCAAATGCTTTCTCTGCATCTATTGAAAGGATCATGTGGTTCTTGTCCTTTTTTATTGATTTGATGAATCATGTTGTTTTGCAGTTATTGAACCAGCCCTGCATTCCAGGTATAAATCCCACTCGGTCGTGGTAAATAATTTTTTTAATATATTGTTGGAGCCAGTTGGCTTATATCTTGTTGAGGATTTTTGCATCCGTGTTCATCAAGGAAATTGGTCTATAGTTCTTTTTAGTGAGGACTCTCTCTGGTTTTGGAATCAATATAATGCTGGCCTCATAGAGTTTGGAAGTTTTCCTTCCATTTCTATTTTTTGGAACAGTTTCAAGAGAATAGGTGTTAACTCTTCCTTTAATGTTTGGTAGAATTCCCCTGGAAAGCCATCTGGCCCTGGACTCTTGTTTTTTGGGAGATTTTTGATTACTAATTCGATTTCCTTACCTGGTTATGGGTCTGGTCAAATTTTCTATTTCTTCCTGTTTCAGTTTTGCTAGTGTACATGTTTCTAGGAATTTGTCTTTCTTCCAGATTGCCCATTTTATTAGCATATAATTGTTCATAATATTCTCTTATTATTGTTTTTATTTCTGCTGTATTGGTTGTGATCTCTCCTCTTTCATTCTTGATTTTGTTTCTTTGGGTCCTTTCCTTTTTCTTTTTGACCAAACTGGCTAGTGGTTTATCAATTTTGTTAATTCTTTCAAAGAAGCAGCTTCTGGTTTCATTGATCTGTTCTACTGTCTGGTTTGGTTTGGTTTGGTTTGGTTTCGATAGCATTGATTTCTGCTCTAATATTTATTACTTCCTGTCTTCTGCTGGTTTGGGGTTTTGTTTGCTGTTCTTTTTCCAGCTCTTTAAGGCATAAGGTTAGGTTGTGTATCTGTAATTTTACTTTTCAATTTTACTTTACTTTTCAATTTATCCCTTGAAATGTCACTTTTATCGCTTTAAGTAAACAACTTAGAGAAGCATTCATGAATGTTTTCTTACTCTTCTATTTTGTTGTATTATCTAATCATATATTACTGGACCAGTACCTCATACAACTTTATAATACATTTCATGTCAGATAAAGTTCTTGCATAGTAAGTTCTCCTATCCTCATTTGTTAATTTTAATTAGCTACCCTATGAGAAACTTACACCCTTCTTATAAAACACTGAATTGGCCTTCACAGGGATTTTTAAAAAGACCAGCAAGGTTTCAGACTGAGAATGAAGAGACACCCATCTGGAACATAAAGAGATGAAAATGAACTTGAAGACTTCAGCAACTTTTCCCAACAACTACTGAAATGTATATAGATTTTGGCATGTAATGGGTACATTATTAAAGAATCTGAACAAATATCCCATAAGACAGTTTACCATAATTGACCTTTTATTTAAAAAAATTACAGGGAGCAATTTCCAGCATATTTTATAAAAGTACTGCCTGTATCAAACATTTATATCACTATTAATTCCATTGAAGAGCTGCCGTTTTTTTTTTTTAAGGTACTAATTCCAATTGATGGGATACATGCCCTTAAAATAGAAAGTTTCCATTATTTATCCAAATGTCAAAATTAAGATTATTGAGAAGTTTATTGCTTTATGGTTGGGCAAGATGCTGCTAGCACATTTTAGGTAAATAGTATTCTTTATTAAAAACTATGAGGTCATTCTGTTTAAAACTTTCAGGATAATTCACAGAAAATAGATATATTTATTCAAATTACACACTGAAGGGCTGGGCTATTAGCTATAGACACTTATATGTGAAGCAGCTCTTTAAAGAAATAAGACACACAAATAGATCTGCCTTGACAGAATATACATAATTGAAATTAATAAAATCTGGAAGACCAATATTGTTATACTATGTTCTGTTAGGATCTTGAAAAAAAAAAATCACACATTTAGTAGTCCATTTGTGCTTAAAATATTCATATGCATGAGAAGCTTAAAGAAAAAAACACCCCTGTACATGATGATGAAAAGAAAGTAATAAATTTTTTTGAAATTGCACTGTTATTTAAAACACTTTCCTAAAGTCAGACCCTCCTTCGGAGCTGGCACAGTTTTTCAGGTCTAATTGGCAACCTGGGGAGGCCCCTCTGGTATCAGTGAAGTAAAGAAGGTGGTGATAAAAGACCAAGCTGACGCCATTAAACCAGGCCTTTGAATTGCACTGGCATCTTCACCTGCATCTTCTCCACTCTCATCTTCAAGCCCATCATCCATAAGACGCTCCTTTCAAACAAAACAAGAAACATACTCCTAAGGGATATGAACAGCTAGCATTAACTCATGACAGAAAGAGAGAGGATTCTTCCCTACAGAGAGAAGGAACAGGAGCAATGTCATAAGGAAGTAGTATATACCCGGCCGTCAGAAATCTTTGTCAAATCCAAAACTGATAAATTCCTCAGTGCTCAAGTTCAAAAGGAACTTTGAGATGAATGTAACTGCCAATGTAAAACAATAAATTCTCACTGTGTGCATAATTTTCTTTCTAGGCTATATTTAGGAAGAATAATGTTAGTTCTTCCTGACCGTACTATAGTCTGTATTATAGTCTAAGTTCTCCCAGATAAAATCACACAATTTCTATGTTAACTTTTCTTCATGTGCCATTCCACAAAAACTTGTGGAACACCCCAAGATTCTTTAATCACGTTGGTCTCTTCTGCTGAGGAAATATCTATGTTTGAAGTATACAAAAACCTCGTTAGCATACCATTTCTTCAAGTTCTAGGTTGTTGGCATTTTGCCCATCATTGTTAACTTCGGCATTATTGTTGGGAGCCTGCTGCTGACCTCCTTCTTGCCTAAAAGGAAACCATCCAGCTTGGTGTCTGTTCAGTAAAATAAAGAGAAAAGAAAATAAGTCGCAACTGTTTTTATTTGCAATGCTATAAAACATTAGTGCCCTACAACAGAAAAATGATTTCAACTATAATAAATGAAAAGACCAAATCTCCTACTTCGGGCCAAGGACTACCCCTCTCAAAGCAATGACAGCAAAACAAGAATCAACTTAAGTCTAAAAATCTACCATGGGCTTAACTGGCTCTATGCCAGATATCTTAATATCTAACCTATCTATCTTAATGTCTCAATGTACTGGGAATCATAACATCTTTTCTGATATTTTTCAAAATGAAATTCAACTACACATTGCTTTGCCTCTTAGGGGAAAGGGAGGCAAGAAAAAGCCTACTTACAAAAAGAAGTCTGGCCTATACCTATAGGATTTACTATTGATAACTATAATTAAAAAGAACAATCCTTATACAATAATACCTCAGACCCTTCAAGCTCTAAATAATTAACAGAGCATGTCTAACTGAATTAATAATTTTTATGAAAGATGGTAAAGGAAAAATCTGCTTGTACAGTTCTGATAAACATTCTTACTCAACATAACCTGCTTTGATTTCGGTGCTAGATATATGGAATCCAAAACTCATATTCCTTCACTCAACATTCAGGACAGACCACCATATGCCAAATTCTGTGCTATTCTAGAAAGTAATTAAAAGTAACCACAAAAAGGTAATGAACACCACTCACAAATAAACCAGCAGCATGGCTCCCATTACCATGATAAAACGACTAAAAGAAGAATAGAAGTATACAATGCTAAGGAGAATTGCAGCTCGGGAGAACGTGTACATCCAGTCCAGCCAGTCTCGATTGAAGTCTTCTTCATTTAGCACTGGACCTCCCTGTGCATTCATTTGAACATTCTCATTCATGGGTCGATTTTCTTGGGCCACTAGGTTTGGAGCTGGTGGAGCTTCTTCTCCAGGAACATGTGCCAAATTTAGAGGCTGTGAAGCAGCAGGCTGGGCTGGGTTGGCATTTGATGTAGCCTGAGCTGAAACTGCAGCTTGACTGAAATATTCAACAAAAGAAGTATTAAAAAGAAAAAGAAAACTTTATCATACTATATTATATTTTGTAAAACTTCCTTGGGGAGCCACACGTTATTTTTCATAAACCTAGCACAAAGTATCACAACTCCTGTACCACATTTCTTAGGCAAGCACACACCCCAGTGGAAAAGTAGAGCCAAGAGTGATGGTAGGAGTGAGTAGTTCAGGAAAAGATATTCTCTTAGCCTCACAAAGATGGTAGGGGAGAGGTGGAAGAGATGAGAAGGCCATGGCAATCACTGTCTTTTCTCTCTTTCATTAAATTACTTTCTAAGGTAATGACCAAATCTTTTTCCAAACCTGTTCACTAACGGCCACTTTTGTTTTTCCAAATGGGATGACTACCACTGTACCCACCACCTCTCCCTTAGAGCCATGTTTTGAAACATAGGTCTAAAAATGTACATTAATCATTTACCCTGTGTGTCCATTGTCAGTGATAAATAATTTGTATTTTAAGATATTAACTAGATCTCAGATAACAACCCCCAATCCTGACTTTTGGGAAATCCATCTGGGAACCACTGGAATAGGTACTTGTAAACCTATGAATAACTGTGGTCCTGAAGTTTGCTTATAATTTGATTGCTTGAAAGAATAAATTTTCCTATAAGAGGCTCAAGTACAATAACAATGTATCTGGGATTTGCTTTAAATTATCCAGCACAGAAAGGAAAAGTTACAGAACTGATGAATATTGAAGCTGGGTGGTGAGTGCACAGGGATTCATTTTACTATTCTATACTCTCACATGCTGAAATGTTTCTACGATAAAATGTTTAAAAATCAAGATAGCAAATAAAATAAAACAGAAGTTTCCCAGGCTACAAAAGTCTATTTAACATGCTAATATCTTGTATCTGTATAGGGCTTTTTAGTTTCCAAAACACTCCCTACTTCATAGATATTCTGATTCATAGGTGAGTTACTTCACTAGAGGAGAGAACCTAAGGCTCAGAAGGTAAACAATGTACGTAAGATTGTATGATTTAGAAAGCTACAATAAGCCCCACTTACCCTACACAGTTCTCAGGAGGTTATAAATGAGACTAGGGGTGGAAAGCATCTAGAATCTAGCACAGTACTAAGCACAAAGCAGTCACTCAAATGATAACTATTACCACAGCAATAGGTAAGGTACAAATAGCCTGTCTGCAGCCAAGGGATTATGCAAGAGAACATTAGGATATGAGGACCATGAAGCAGATCAGCTTAATGGGGTAAGGTCTGGAGTAAGGATAAGGATACAGACTTCACACTGTAGGTAAGGGAGTCATCAGACATTTGGGAGGATGGGGAATGACTGGCTCAATTTTGTGTGAAGTACATTAGCCTGGGATGAAATATGGTAGAGAGTCTAAAGAGAGAGAGAACAGTTGCAGTAAAGTAGGTCCAAAATGAGAAAATATCTAGGCAAAATATTGAAAGTAAGATATAGGGGAAGAACAAAAGTTAGAAACAACATATTGTTAACTCATCTTGGTAAGTTATTGGGTTCAGGGATAAGTGAAAGCAGAGTCAAAGCTGATGAAGGTTAAGAGCCTGGAGATGAATAAAAAGAGACTCTGTCACTGACAAGTCAGGAAGGAGAAGACACTTAAGAGGATGGTGGTGTCTGAAATTTACCATTACCCCCACCTGTGCCTTGCAAGGAACAGGTAGTTAATGTATTTTGCTCCTGACTGCAGAGTGCATGTATCTTTTTTCTCTCCTCCATGTTTTCAAAACTTACACTAAAAGAACTCATCAAGTCATCTTGCTCAGATGGCTAAGGATTGTATTTCTTTCGCTTATGCTGTACTCTTGGATTCTATGGTATTTCTATAATTATGTAAGAAAAATAGTGTTGCACTATAATCTATCATATAGAGCTATATGTATGGGAAATTTTGATCAGTTTTTTAAGAAATGTATCCTGTTTGCAAAGGCACAATAAAGTCGCATCTTAGAGACTATAGGCAATAAAGCTAACAATAAACCTTCTTGAACACACACACACACACACACACACACACACAAAGAAGATGGTGGTGTCAAATTTTAGACATCCTGAATTTAAAGGAAAGGCAAATTTCCCTATGGAAATCTTCCAGCAACCAGGATGAAGCATAGGGGTCATCCACAGAGAGCTAACAACTAAGGCCACAGATGAAAGAAATCCAAGAGGACTGGTCCAGGACTGAATCCTGTCTTCTTTACGAGACTGAGTGTCCTAAGGTACATGGCAAGTACACAAATATCTGTCTAACTGAACAAGGAATGTTACCATTTAGAAGGGAAAAAATGGGCCCTCAAGGACACAACACGAGTGATCAGAAAGACAAAAAGAATGAAGAGGGTAACAAAATCACAGAAACAAGGAGAGGAGAACATCAAAGAGGAGCTAGAAATGTTAAATGAATGCACAGAAGTCCAGAAGAATGAAGGCTGAGAAACCGTACTCAGATCTAAGTAAGATCTATGCTGACCAGAAGCAAAACTTACTGAAGTACTAACAGTCTGGAAGCATACAAGCCTCCACTGAGCCCCACATCAACATGAACCTCCGTGACATATGATTCCCTTTTGCATTCAACTTCCTATCTCTTCATGTAGATTTGCTGCCTTCCAGTAAAACTTTCCTAAGTTTTCTCCTCTTAAATAGATAAAATGTTATATTAAAGAAAGCATCTCAGTACTGCTATAAATGTAGGGGAGAGAGGGAGGAGAGAATAGGTTTAGCTAATGCGAACTGGATGTGAACCCTTTTCTCTGTAGCCTATTTATGTATGTATGTATGTATGTATGTATGTATGTAATTTATTGTCAAATTGGTTTCCATACAACACCCAGTGCTCATCCCAACAGGTACCCTCCTCAATGCCCATCACCCACCCTCCCCTCCCTCCCACCTCCATCAACCCTCAGTTTATTCTCAGTTTTTAAGAGTCTCTTATGTTTTGGCTCCCTCCCTCTCTAACCTTTTTTTCTTTCCTCCCCCTCCCCCAGAAGTGTCTTCTGGTAAGTTTCTCAGGATCCACATAGGAGTGAAAACATATGGTATCTGTCTTTCTCTGTATGACTTATTTCACTTAGCAAAACACTCTCCAGTTCCATCCACATTGCTACAAAAGGCCAGATTTCATGCTTTCTCATTGCCAAGTAGTATTCCATTGTATATATAAAAACCACATCTTCTTGATCCATTCATCATTTGATGGACATTTAGGCTCTTTCCATAATTTGGCTATTGTTGAGAGTGCTGCTATAAACATTGGGGTACAGGTGCCCCTATGCATCAGTACTCCTGTATCCCTTGGGTAAATTCCTAGCAGTGCTACTGCTGGGTCATAGGGTAGGTCTATTTTTCATTTTTTGAGGAACCTCCACACTGTTTTCCAGAGTGACTGCACCAATTCGCATTCCCACCAACAATGTGAGAGGGTTCCCGTTTCTCCACATCCTCTCCAGCATCTATAGTCTCCTGATTTGTTCATTTTAGCCACTCTGACTGGTGTGAGGTGGTATCTGAGTGTGGTTTTGATTTGTATTTCCCTGATGAGGAGCGACATTGAGCATCTTTTCATGTGCCTGTTGGCCATCTGGATGTCTTCTTTAGAGAAGTGTCCATTCATGTCTTCTGCCCATTTCTTCACTGGATTATTTGTTTTTCGGGTGTTCTTTAGCCAAATAATTTAAAAGAAAGTATCTGCTAAAATGTTGGCAAACTCATTCTCATAATAATTTTTAAAAACCAGTGAAATATATCAGTAAATGAAATCCCAAATCAACTTACTCAGGATGAAAAACGAAAAAAGGAAGTGACACACTGAGCAAAAAACTGAACTCAAATTAACTTACTATTGCATATAATACTGATGAGCATACATCTGTTGCCACCACAGCATCTGCAGCGGGCTGAAAGCAGGATACACTGGGAATCCAGCTGGAATAGCTTGCCCAGGAAGCTGGTTGTCCACATTTCTGCAATAAAGAGATAAAGAAATGTCTTTTTAAGCTCTGAAAGTTGAAGGCATATCTCTGAATTTTCATTTCTTAAGTATAAGCCACCCATTGACAAAATACATTAAATCTTACTGAAAAGAAAAATATTTTCAACATTGTTCAAATAAGACATATTTAATGTCTTACATAAAATTGCTTATATAAAATGACCCTGACTCCAAGTGTATAGAATGACTAACATTTCAGCCCAATTTTAAGAAGAAAGTAAAGCAAATCATCCACAAAATGTGTGACAAGACTAAACATTTGCTATCTTCTCATTTCAGCAGAAAAGGACAAAAATACTTTCATTATATCTTAAGTACATTCTCCTTAATTAAAATAAACTTCATGACCAAATGTTTTGAGGAATGGGGGTCCTACCCAAATGATATTTTTTCCCCAAATGATATTTTATATTAGTAATATTATTAAAAATATAGCAGCTGTTAGCTATAAAATAAAAATAAACATTATACAATCTGTAAAAAAAAAATCTAAGTTAAAAAACCAAGATTAGCAGTAAATACTTATACACGCATTCTAAAAGTATGTTAAGTGCCTATTAACTTGGTAAAATTTGTGGAAGTCATATTTAATTTCTCTCTGTGTGTTTCCTTATCTCTAAAATGGAGCTAATAACAGAATCTCCCTCACAGGGTTGTTAGTCTGTACTCAATAAATGTTAGCTATTTTTATTTTTACTCTCCCCTACCCCTAAATCTGAATACAACTCCAAAATACATAAATATTTGTGGAAATTCACATATATCAAGACAACCACAGGGATAAGCATATGGAGTAAATGCAGAATTTGTTAATTTTCTAACTCTCCTTTTCTTCATATCACTTGAACCTTATCTTTAGCTGATATAAGTAGGGGCTAACCAGAGTGAGACAAAAATCATTAACAAATTGATAAATTTTTAATATTATATTCAAAAGACTGTTCATGTACAATTGGCAATAACTGATTATAGAAACCTAATTCAAAAGAGCTTGAGAGGCTTATCTGTTCTTAAGGCAACTTGGTGCTAGGTAAGCCACCAACCTCCCTACATATTAACTGAACTTTTCTCATCCTTGGAGCAGTAGTGGGAGCCATACAGCGCTCTTATCCTCAGAAAAATCCTCCTACTTCCTGAATAGAGCCCTGCTCCCCCTACTTTCCAAGCTTTCCAACAAACTGAATTAAGAGGGAAAAGCAGAGAAGCCTCCATGAGAGTTCCTCCCAGCTCTTGATAAACAAGTCCCATATAAGAAAAGGAAAAGAAATTTAACTCAGCTATTCCTTTACAAAGATACCAATCACTGATTAAACCTGGAGAGAAAGCCATGCCACTGGAACAGAGAAGCATTATAAAATACTTGTATAAAGATCTTAGAATCTCCATCAGTAAGCTGATACATCTAAGCAAATCTGAAAGGCACCTAAATCAAGTCTTAGCAACAAGGGGAGTCTATATCTAGGTGTACACTTTAAATGTTCTTAGTTTTCCCGACTAAGAAAAAAGAAAAAAACCCATCCCCCTGAAAGTACAGATCTACCAATCCCTACAGCTAAGAAATAGAACCTCACACAAGTCCATTACTTCAATTGTAAAACAGAAGTCTGGGCTTTGTCACTGTTTTTAAAGATCAAGGGAAGAAAGAGCCACTAACAATCATTTGGAAAAAAGTTATTATAGCTTTCTACCTCACCCTACAGTGGTTGAGAACAGATGGTGATTATCAAAAATATGTTGCCAAAAAAAAAAAAAAAAAAAACTACTAAACTCCCCTAGATGATTCCAAAATGCTTCCTCCCTTACTCTGCAGTAAGTTAAAAACTACTGGACTATATACTTGCTAAGACACATTCCAGACCCAAGCTGGCATACTACAACTTTAAGTTGTGCTGATTATCCTCAGACAAGATGTTATGTATTTATTTGGTACTCTCCAGAAAACAAGAAATAAAGGATTTACATGACACTAAATTACTAAATAATTTATTATTACTATAATTATTTTATTAAATATTTATTATTTATTTATTATTATATTTATAATATACTATTATAATTAATCTATTATTACTATAATATTGTTACTTATTAAATTCATATTTACTCAATAATAAGTTATTAAAATATATAGTTATAGATCAATTAAACATATTATATAAGAATTTAATATATTCCAGAGGATGCATCATTAAACAACATGATAGAGAATTATTTCATGCTGGGAAAAGTGATTACCAAATAAGTGGTGAAGAGAAAGGAGTTTAAAGCTTCATCTCATTCCAAATGCTCAAGTAAGTTTCAAATGAACTAAAATAAAAGTATTAAAAGTTAAACCACAGAAAATCTAGAAGAAACTGGAATTGATTATTTATCAAGACTTTGGAGGGAAGAAGATTCTCCTAACTTATAAGCAATATTAGAAAGCATAAAAAAGGAATCCACATTATTTGATGACATAAAATTTAAGGAGACAGAGCTTACAAAAAAATGTTTTCAGTAAATAAGTTAATATATTTCCTATATAAAGAATTCATAAAACTGGAAATAATCATTAGGACACCAAATAAAGGCAAGTTAAAATAAAGACTTTTGTTTTCGTCTGCCAATATTTGGTATTGGCTCTCAAGGGTATAAGTGAAACCCAACTCTTTTGCTAACAGGATGAACTGGAATAGACTTTAAAAAACAATTTTACAAAATTAAACACCTTTAAAAATATTCACTTTTACCCAGATGCCCAAGTAATTCTGCTTCTCAAAATTAACTTAAATACGAAACACAGAAAAAATTTTCACATCTCTGCTCTAACCAAGTGACATTTTATATTAGTAATATTATGAAAAGCATAGCAACTATTAGCTATAAAATAAAAAATAAACATTATAAAAATCTTTTGAAAAAAGTGGGGGCAGGAGGGATTTAGGGATTAGAAGAGTTTTAAAAAACATCAGCTAAATGCAATATGTCAACTTCTCTGAACACTGACTCAATCAAGACAACTGTAAGACATTTGAGACAATCAAGGAAAACTGAACATGAACTGGGTAGTTGATGATATTAAAGAATTTTTGAGTATTCTAATGGTATTCTGATTAAGATTTTCTTATAGTCTATATCTGTCTTATCTGTTACAGATACCCAGTATTTACACATGAAATGATAAGATGTCTAGGTTTTGCTTTAGAAATAATCCAGCCCAAGAACAAAGGAGGAACAAGGGGAAACAGATGAAGAATGGTATGGTCTGTTGTTAACAGTTGTTGAAGCTGGGTGTTAGGTAAATGGGGGTTCATTATATTTTCTCTACTGTGAATATTTAAAAAGTATAATCAAATTTTTAAAAATTAAAAAAGCAGTGACTAAAAATATTAACTATTTAGGGGCACCTGGGTGGCTCAGTCAGTTAAGTGTCCAACTCTTGATTTTGGCTCTAGTCACAATCTCACGGTTCGTGAAATTGAGCCCCACATCAGGCTGCATTCTGACAGTGTGGAGCCTACTAGAGATTTTCTGTCTCCTCTCTCTCTGTCCCTTCCCAGCTCATATACACACATGTACTCTCTTTCTAAATAAATAAATAAACATTAAAAAAAAACAAACTAGAAGGTTTAAAAAAAACCTTCTTTAAAAACATATAGTAATCTATATAATGGAAAATTGCGTACTTCATAAAGAATGGGACAGGTCTTGTGTATTAATAGGGAATGATGTTAATATACTTAGTGAAAAAAACAAAATGTAGGCCAGTATAGGATGTACGCTACTATTTGTGTTAAATACACACACTCATGTGTGCACACACATATACCCACATATACACAGGCACACACACACACACACAGTTTATCATGGATAGCTTGTGTCATAGGAGACACAAGAAGGAAACTTTTGCATACTTCATTCACTTTAAAAATGGTACCATTCACAGGTACCACCTCTTAGAAAATAACTTAAAAAATGAATTACCTGTTTACTTTCCTGTCTCTCTGACCAGACTCTGTGCTCCTAAGAAAAGGGAATAGGCTCTACCCTTTATAATATGTCCAGGATTTAGCACAATAAATATGTGTCTAACAACAACATATAAATAGCAAGAAAACTCTGAAATAAAGTACTGTTTATAAGCAACTAACCTAGAAACTTATAAATTTCATTTAATTTTCAACATTAAATGAAAATGTAATGTTAACAAGGTAAAAATCACAACTATATTAAAGAAAACCATTTGCAAAGAAAAGAATACTAGAAGGAAACATTAAATGTTAACAAATAGCTGTCTTTAGATGATTAAACAGGGATACTTTTTCCCCCTCCTTGTTTTTTTCCCCGAACTCTTTAATATATACATATGCTTTTATAATATAATATTTAATATATATATACTTTTATAATATAATATAATATATATTATACTTATATAATGTATATACATATACTTTTATAACTCAAAATAATTAAGTATTGCTTTTTTTGCAAAGAGCCAAATAAAATAGCAGGAACACAGGGAAAATGTAACTATTTGGAATCTGAAATATGCCTGTCTCCATACAAAATGTCATATTCTTTATTCAAGGAAAGTAAATGGATAACCTGGCCTCTCCCTCTGGCCTTGGCAAAGTCAGTGAGGAAACTGCTGATATACACATGTGGGAGGAAATCATTTGATAACACAAATTCTAGTAGCTTTTTTTTTCCTTTTCAGACAGACTATACTAGCTAGTACTATTCGATAAAAACACAGGAAAAAAAGGGGTCAGGGAAATTCACAGAAACACATGGAAATGGAGCACAACAGAGAAGACGACAAAAACAAAGAACTTGAAAGACTGTCATTCACAAATACATACTTGAAAAGCTATACCAAAAGACATTCATTAGTATGTTTATTTTATTTAATGTTTATTTTTGAGAGAGAGAGAGAGAGAGAGAGAGAGAGAGAGACAAAGCGTGAGCGGGGGAGCAGCAGAGAGAGAGGGAGAAACAGAATCTGAGGCAGGCTCCAGGCTCCGAGGTGTCAGCACAGAGCCCAACGCGAGGCTCGAACTCACGAACCATGAGATCATGACCTGAGCCAAAGTTAGACGCTTCATCAACTGAGCCACCCAGTCGTCCCTGTACTTTTTTTTTAAAGTTAAGAATTACAAAGGAGAGAAGATAAAAGGAACTGCAAACTTCAATAATCAGGAACAAATTCTTTCCAAAAAACCTGTTAAGTCAGCCCCATTTCCCTTACTACTCCACACAAAGATGCAGCAACTGCATGGAATACCCACCTTGTTCCCAGAATATGCCTTTTCAAGACTCCCCACACTTGCTTTGTTCTACCTGCTGAACGTCCCCTAAAATCAGCTCCAATTACCCCCAAGAAGCCCTCCCCACTCTTTCACTCAGAGACCGTCATTTCCTCAACCAGGCTCCTGCAGAACTTTTTACAAGACCATGAGAGCACATCAGCAGATGGTAATTTATTTGCCTATCTGACCTACTTCTATTGAGGGCAAGTACATAATTCATTTTCCTGTCTTCAATGCCTAGTATACAGCAAATTCTAAAGTAAACTTATACTGAAGAAAGTTACAAGATCCTCATACAGATTTGCTTACTCGGTCACCAATACTTAAAATCTGACCAGGAGATCTGACTAGAAAAAGGTTTTGCATGGGAGGGCGGAGAGGAGAGGGGCATTATAAATGAAGTCAAAATACAAATGGCAATCTAGGAAAAAATACTAAAACTAATGATAGACAAAACAGAGAGTCACTTCCAAAAGACTGTTAACACAGACTTTCCATAAGAGACTCTTAAAAGAACAAACTAAGGGTTGATGGGGGATGGGAGGGAGGAGAGGGTGGGTGATGGGTATTGAAGAGGGCACATTTTGGGATGAGCACTGGGTGTTGTATGGAAACCAATTTAACAATAAGTTTCATATTAAAAAAAAAGAATACAGACTTTCAGGTCAGATATGGATTTGAATTCTAGTTCCACTGCTGACCCCTTCTGTGAACTTAGGCAAGCTACATAGCTATCTTTTAAGCCTCATTCTCCTCACCTGTAAAATGGGAGAAAATAGTACCTAGACCACAGAGTTGATATAAAATTCAATGTCTAGCACTGAATTATAGCATGTATAAGTGCTTAATACAATGCCTAGCTTGTACTAAGTGCTCCATAAGAATTATTAATATTCTTTTACATGAAGAACTGTCACAAATCAATTTTCAAAAATAACAACACACCAACAAGTATTTCACAAACCAAAACAAAAAGAATGTCTCTTTATCATGTCTTAAAACAGGAACATTCCAATTTGTCAGACTGGCAAGTACATATCTGTAAAGGGATGGACAGCTGTTATTAGAATAAACTGGTACAAATTCACTGCACTTCTACAATAGTCTTTAAGAGTCTCAAAAAGTCTTAAGAACACTTTGACCCAGGAATTCTCTTTTTCACAACTTACCCTAAAAGAAAAACTGATAATATGTAAGTATCTAAGAATACTGATTATAGTGAGGTTTAGTGGGAAGCAATTAACCCAAAAATTTCTGATAGAATATTGTCCCAATTTGGGGTGCTTGGGTGGCTCAGTAGGCTAAGCATTCGACTTAGGCTCAGGTCATGATCTCACGGTTTATGAGTTCAAGCCCTGCGTCGGGCTCTGTGCTGACAGCTCAGAGCCTGGAACCTGCTTCAGATTCTGTGTCTCCCCCTCTCTCTGCCCCTCCCCGACTCGTGCTCGGTCTCTGTCTCTCAATAACAAATAAACGTTAAAAAAAAATTAAAAAAAAAAAAAAAAAGAATATTGCCCCAATTCTTCACTCTTCTATAACAGGATTATACATGCACACTGTCTGACACACGGTGGCAAAGCTGGCCCATGCCAGCTAATACTGACTCACAAAGCTAATTGTTCAAGTTCAAGAATTTTGTAAGCCAACCCTTGGTATCTTGAATCTGCCATAATGAAAGTATTCAAGACCAGAGAAATCAGCAAATGCTACAAATTAGCTTAATATCCCCCCTGGAAAAGCCAGTTACTAAGCACTTGCCAGCACGGCATTGGTAACTTGGCAATACCTCTCCAATCCCAATGCTACTGAGCGGGGCCATGTGATTCGTTTTGGCTAATGAAATGTTAGTGAACATGACACATGCTGAGGTTTTAAATGTGCTCAGTGGTTAGCTTCCCCTCTTGCAGTCCCGTCATTTGTCATAAGAAGAACATGTCTTGGGGAGTTTCTAGTCCAGAGAATGAGAAACATGAAACAAACCAGAACTCAACCTACAGCCTGAGGCAGAGATGTCCCAAGTGACTAACAAGACTCGTGAACAAGAAAAATGAGTATGTTGTCGTAAGCCTCTGAGTTTTAAGGTTATTTTGCAGTAAAAGCAACTGAAGACATTCTTCATCAACAGAGGAGTGGGCAAACTGGCACATCCACATAATTAAAAATCATAGATTTTTTCTTTTAATAAATGGGACACCAGATGCTGAAATATGCAGACATAAAGCTGGAAAGATAAAAAGTTCTGGGTACATCAAAGTAGTCTCCCTGGAAAGAATGAGCTTTGAATTGGGTGGTGCATAATAGAATATGATTTGGCAAAGTGCTGAACAAAGGCTGTTTCAAACAAGACGTGGGTACAGAGGAGGATCACAGGGTGGCAGCCAGGATGTTAAACTAAGGCATTACTAGAATATAAACAACTGGAGAAACTTGTACTTTTTGGATCTCCTCTCAGGAGAACTACACATATGTGGAAGGACTATTTCGATAAACTGCTTGGGGTAGTGGGAAGGGGATTAAGGGCCTAGTATGCATGTTCACATTCAAATAACAATATTTGGTCTTTGAACTTCCTGGTTAGCTACAGGGCTTTCATTTTGCCGTTTGGGCACAGCCTTCTCGTCCCTCTTTTTTCCCACCCCCAAGTCTACTCCAGAGCTAAATCACCCTAAATGAATGTGGAACAAAAATCTAAAAAATATTAGTGTGTATGTAAGAACTCATCCAGAATGCCACACATGTCTCAAGACTTTAAATGTGGTAGATTTATATTTGATCTGGAAATACGTCCAGGCTAAATTATGTTTTTAAAAAAAGTTTACAAAGTAAAATAGCATAATGTTTTATTTCAAAGTTTACTTAGAGGGGCGCCTGGGTGGCTCAGTTGGTTAAGCGTCCAACTTCAGCTCAGGTCACAATCTCATGGTTCGTGAGTTCCAGCCCCATGTCAGGCTCTGTGCTGATAGCTCAGAGCCTGGAGCCTGCTTTGGATTCAGTGTCTCCCTCTCTCTGCCCCTCCCCAGCTTTGCTCTGTCTTTCTGTCTCTCTCAAAAGTAAATAAACATTAAAAAAAATTTTTTTTTAAATAATGAAAATTTTTAAAAGTTTACTTAGAAAAGTAAAAGGATATTACAAAAATGTTAGTAATAGTTATTTCTGGGTGGTGAACTAAAGCAATTTTTACTTTAAAAAAAAAATCAAGCAATATAGAAAGGTACAATGAGTAGGCTTTCAGTTTTATTAACTATAAAACAAAGCTGTTAGTATCTCAGGGGGGAAAAGTGATGTACAAAGAGTGGGTATTCTATAACCCAACCAGCAATTTTTGGAGTTAAAGTAAACGAATGTGACAGCACAACAGACTGAGTCCAAAACAGTTAGGATTGATAAATGTGACATCATAAATGGACAGCCAATACAATGATGTACATGTACCGCTCTGGTCTTCTCATGTTTCTTCAAGAGCTAGATATGGGTGAATAATCACCTGTATTACGATTTCTCAAAGCAAGGTTCCCAAAGTCTTGTTAAGTTGGCAAATTCCTGAGTACCACCACAAACCTAGTGATTCAAAATCTCAGGGAATAGACACCAGGATTTAGCAGTTTTAACAAGCTCAATAAAGATTGAGAATACTAACCTATGTGGTGAAAAACATGTGACTAGTTATACGTAAGCTGTAGTGAATTTTGAAAAAGGAATGCAGAGCTTCTATTTTGTTGGTGAATTCATCAAGGTCACTAAATCACTGACTACTCTTGCACATTTAAGGCTAAGGCCTATGTTAAACAATATCTACTTAAAGAGAGATTTAAAGTCTTCATTAGTAAAAAATTACAACTATGAGATTAAGTTAAATTATATTCGTTATTAAACTAAACAACCTATTTACTAAACTTTCAATAAATTGCATTGTATATCACAAAGTGCTCTTCTCAAACATATTTATTTTCCAGCACCCAACACAGGCATTCATTCATTCAAATCTGTTTGCTGAATGTTTGTACAACATTCACTTGTAAATATGAATGCATTTGTAAGTAACTACTAACACATCACTAAAAACTTCACATACAAGAACTCTTTTAATCCACACAGAAATCCTGTATGATAAGCACTCTTATCTCCAGATAATGAGCAAACTGAAGCAAAGTAGGGAAAAGACTTGCCTAAGCTAGTCAGTAGATACATTCAAACCAAGGCAGGCTGGCTCCAGAATCTGGAGCCACTAGACTATATTGCTTTCCTGATGTAAAACCAAACGTTATTCATCTAGTAATAGATTCCTTAAATAAAGCTGTAACATCTTTAAAGTTTTATTGTTCATCATTTTAATACTTATATTTGGCAAAAAAAAAGAGCACAATTATTTCAGATTTTTCTAATCTGCTTAATACACTGCTAAGAGCTGAATGCTTTTGTCTCTAGTTGATTTCCTCAACAGCTTAGCTTAGAGAAATTAATCTTTTCCCACAATATCTATGGTTTTCTTCTAAAGACTTGCAACCTTATAGGCCTTGTTTTGTTTATTACAAAATACATTCACTATAAGTATGAGAGTTAAAAATCTTATTATCCAGGGGCGACTGGGTGGCTCAGCTGGTTGAGTGTCCAACTTCGGCTCAGGTCATGATCTCACGGTTCACGAGTTCAAGCCCCATGTCAGGCTCTGTGCTGACAGCTCAGAGCCTGGAGCTTGCTTCAGATTCTGTGTCTCCTTCTCTCTCTGCCCCTCCTCAGCTCGTGCCCTGTCTCTCTGTCTCTGTCCCTCTCTCTCTCTGACTCTCTCTCTCAAAAATAAACATTAAAAAAAAATTTTAAATCTTATTATCCAGAGATAACTATTATTAACATGTCATCATATATTCTTCCAGATTTATTATATGCATAATACTCTCACTTTCCACCAATACCACCAAATAAAGTAAGTAAAATCACTGTATAAATTGAGAGGAACTGAAACTGTTTTACTCTGCAAAAAAAGACAGGAAATGAATTACTATCATAAGACAGAAAATATTCTAAGCTACCATTCCATAACGTAAACCCTGAGAACATTGCTTTCTACAAGTAACTAAGTTTTGTTTTGCAGTAATCGTTTTCTAAAAACAAAAATAGTTTCATCGGTGCTTCATAAAAGTCTATAATTAGACTTATCTAAAAACACTTACTTTCAGAGAAAAAGCTTCACATTCAAGAAATGTGACACAATGCGTTGGGATGAGCACTGGGTGTTGTATGGAAACCAATTTGATAATAAATTATATTTTAAAAAAAAGAAATGTGACACAATCAGTTTCTTACATTTTGCTATATACTCAGCTTTGATTTTCAACATTAAGAATTAAGTTTTGCTATACACCTTAAGTTCATATAATGTTTTACATCAAATATAACTCAATATAAAAGAAAAAGAATGGAATTAAGTCTAAAGTTCTAAGTAAAAAGTACTCCTTGGTTATGTCATTTATACTACCATTCTGAGGTCCCAGCCATTTCCCTATTTCTTCTAGCTTCACAATCGTGGATCTGGAGCACTGCCACACACTACATCCCACAGCATGATATGCAACACAAAACGATCTCAATAACCTATTACTCACGTTTCCTTTACTTCAAGAGCACCCCAGTAAAGTACCCTGGTTTCATATATAAGCCAGGTCCAAACCACATTCTCCGTGATCCTACTCTCTGAGCTGTCTGAAGGATGTGCTGTGGCTGTTGGCTGCATTTCCCCCTAGAACTGCCTAACCAAGAGGCCTGCTAAATATATATTGCTAAATATAAGGTAGCCATACGCAAGCTTCTTGCATAAACTCTAACAAAGACTCTAGATAACAGACAATGGTTAGTATGTCTTTATTAACACATCACAGTTTTACCCTACCTCAGATGTTACCAAGCCTAGCTGATCAGAAACACCTGTGGAACTTTTTTAAGAACAGATTACCGGGCCTTCTACTCTTCCAAGAACATCCTCACTCACCCATCTGCTTCCCAGAAGGCTAATTTGAGTAGCTCTACAGTGACATTGGGTTAAAAAAAAAAAAAAAGTTAAGAAACTGTTTTAGTTACCTAGATCCTTGCTATTCAAAGCATGAGAAGCATCAATATCACCTGGGAGCTTGTTGGAAATACAGAATCTCAGGCCCATCAGACCTACTGAATCAGACCTGCAGCTTAACAAGATCCCCAGGTGATTAGCACAAAAATTAAAGTCTGAAAAGCACTGCCCTAGATGATTCTGATGTATTGCCAGCTTTCAAAAGCACCACTCTATTTAACTCCCTAATTCTCAAAATGTTGAAGGAAGACTATGAATAAATTTCCAGTGTACTTTGGTTATTGCAAAGGGGCTACCAAGAAAGTCAGGAGTAACAGATTTTTAAGAGCCCCACCGCTACGATTTCACTCACCCTTGCATTACATATGGGAACTGATGAGTCTGTGCTGGGTCGGTTTGTGCTTGTGGAAGGGTACGTTGCCTCAATCCTTCCGAGGAAGAACTGGCAGATAAAGACAAGGTTTCTTGACTGGATGATGGAGTTGTTGATCCTGACTGATCTGAATTCTACAACAAAAATGTAATTATTTTTCCAAGGAGATTTAATTCATTGCAATCATGAGATTTGAGACACATTGCTAAATATGTATTTATGAAATACCTCTGCAAAAAGTGAATTTTAGAAATATGCTGACTTGAATCATGTGCCCATAATAGGTCGATATTTTAATTCTGATGAGATTAAGAGTTCAGAAAATCAACAAACACGTTTTTTCAAAGAATGAACAAGATACCAATTAAGATTTTAAAATTCTCATGTTCTGATGATGTTATTAACTCCCAAATTCAATAACTTTAAAAAATATGACCCCTTGAAGATGACCCCAATTTACCTTTTGAAAAGTGTGTCACAAGTTTTACATAAATGTAAAACACAATTACATTTGATATAAATTGTAGTTCTCCCACTTTAAATAGCTGGAGACAATATAATTTTAACATCCTTCCAAGCTCATTAAAATTGTATTTTACCTGTACTGCCTTCCTACTGAATGTCTTTTTATATGTCTACCTTTCTAAGTCCTGCCACGTAAAAGGTCCTAAGGACACTGGTCTTTTTGCAAAACTAACAAAGCTTTCCTTAAGAGGTTATTCCACATAAAGCAGCGTCAAATATCTTACGAGAGAGTGTGATTCTTAGGGGCATAAACTGGTAAAGGCTTCCTGTTTGTCAAGATTGCTCACTAAATGGACCAGCGTCATATGATACTCAGTTTAAAAAAATCATAGGAGAAAGGCATAGCCATTTGGCAGCACAGCCTAATTTTGCTAGAACTAATGATTTCTGACCTTATTAACTCTTTCATGACTAGATTTTTAAGACATTCTCAAATCCCACTGAAATTTCTCAGCCATAAAAAAAAGGAGAATTCAACTTAAGTTTCCCTTGATACTTTTCAGATTTTCCTAACACACCTTGAAAAAACTGAATATACATACTCATGACATGAAATCATGGTTGAGGAACCACATGACAAGTTGAAAGGGGTCTTTCTGAACAAAAACTGAAGCAACACAACTGCGTCCAAAGACTCTGTGCCAATGCCAATGTTTTGTCCCTTCTCATGAAAGGTAGGAAAAGACCCCTTGGCCTTTGTTGACAAACCATATCTCAGTTTAATGTAAGCTAAATTCCCACAGCTAGTACTAGAAAATACTCACCACTAAGGCCATGCTTAAGGATCTATTTTCTTAAAGAGGCAGTTAACTAGTAATTACTGAAAGATCCTCCAACTAGTTACCACCTCTGCGATCCATCCCCTCCTTAAAGTTTTGGCTAAACTCTTAACAAGAAGAAAAGTATACTTGGCAGAGTATGTAAGTTCCCTGCCCGTGAAATTTAAAGCAAACTTCCACTCATCCAATCATTTTCTCTCATCATCAAAGGTGTCATATAAAATAATGGGAAACCAAAAATAATTTAACATAAAGGATTTGTCTTTCAACTGGTAGAGTATGACTAGGTTGAAAAGTTCAACTATTAAAAAAAAATTCCAAAACAATTTTAGTCAGATGAAAAATAAGAAGGGAAAAATGAATACCCAAGTCTGAAAGAATTGAATAAGAAATTTTTTTTCCTGACATTGAAATGCATGCCCAAATCCAGTCATTTTAAAAAACAAAATCCTTGAGCCATCTACTTGAAGATGATTTAGCATACTTAAAATTTAAATAATTTAATGAACCTTGAATATAATACAGTATATCAAGTACCTTTAGTATTTTTGAAACTGTACTGGTCCTACATTTTAAATTATATAACCATATCATCACTCTGTTTTCTGAGTATTTTAGTAATTAAAACCTTGAAGATTGGATCTTCAGTCTATACACAAATTATAACTCATGGAGAACAAGCTTCAAGGGGTAATACTCTACACTGGATCTCTAAAAACAAAGTTTAGATGCCTAACTCAAGCTGTTCAAAACACAGTCTCACAATGCACAAGCTCCAATCGTTCTGTTTTTCACTTAAAAGGATAATCAGAAAATTTCAACATTTACTCCTCCCAAAACAACTCACAGAATTGCTGCTGGATGCCAATGCTTCATGACTTTCTCTAGTGGTGCTGGATTTTGGAGAACTGGGAGGAGTCCGAGAAGTACACACTAGATGAACCATATGATACTCATCTTGCTAAAATTAAAGAAGATTACATTTAAAGGGTAGTATTGGAAAATGTTTAGTTCAAAAAGTCAATAGCTAAGCTGAAATATTTAACTCAAATTTTAAGTTCCTTTCTAGCACAGCCATTTTATTAGTACTAAATTTTTGCCACTTGAAGGTACATTTACCATTTCAGTATTTGGTACTAACACCCTTCTGAATTCAATATATTCTCCATGCTTAGAAAATGGTCTAACTACTCAGTACCTGCTATATGAAAAAATGATTACTTTGTATATCACGGAATCTTGAAGCAAGAAGTGCTGTAAAGTTGCATCAATGCAATCTATTACTTCAACATAAAAACACCTAGCACCTTAGTACCAAAACTATGTAATAGTCACATTGAAGCTGAGGCCTACAAACTTTTGAGTATTGAAAATATTTCCATTACAAGAAACTCAATTTCACCATGCTCTCATATGCCTTAATCCTAGCAAGGTAATGTATAGTTTGTTTTTTTTAATTCAAAAACTAGTTTTACCTATAACAATTATACACAGTTTGAAAGAATATATTTGAACTATATTCCTTACATATTCCATGTGTTTCCATAAACCTACAACTATGACTAAAGGAAAATATTCTAATATTGATTAGGATTGGCATTTAAGCTTAGTGATTTCATGAGTATATTTATAGTCAGACATAAAGCTAGGATAGAAGATAGAGAAAGGAAAGAAAATAAAGGAGGGCAGAGCAAAGGATGGCTCAGCAATTTAAAGACAGAAAAGAAAACCAGAGAATGATAAATAAAGAAAAGGGGGCAGGAAGAAAAGAAAGATGCCCAGTTGTGAGAAAGAGAAACAAAGCTACCAGAAACTAAAAATTTATCAACTATCTCACATAAACCCAGAATTGGGCTTAATTCTGAGGTGAATCCAAAAAAGGGTAAGAGTCAGCCCCTCCCCTAAAGAGGCTCACAAACTGTTAAGAGATCAGACTAGCATATCAGAGCACAATTAGGGAATATATAAAACAGTCTTTGGCACAAAACTGAGAAGCACAAATTGCAATTGCTTGAGGAGTTTAGAGAAAGGAGTTAACGGGATTGGAATGCTAGGGAAAAGGCATCCCCAGAGACAGCATGACATGAGATGTGCCTAGCAAAGTAGGTAGGAAGCACGCCTGATTTACAATGTCTTCTTAGCTTTGGAATACAGAATACTAAAAGGCATCCAAGTATAAGATGTTTATCCTTAAAAAAAAAAAAAAAAAAGATGTTTATCCTTAGAAACCTAGTTTCAAAGGTCATATAAATCACAAGTAACTAACAGTTTTCATTCACCTTTGGGAGAAATACTTCTGCAAAACATTTTATAACTAAACAAGTAAAACTAATGGCAGGACCTATCTGAATAAAAGCAAATACACCGACTTTAACAAAAACGCTTTAAAGATCTATTCAAAATATAAACATACTGTTCAAAATATTTTCTATGGGGGTACAACAGTCCTTGAACTGAAGCATTTTTATTTGAACTCTTCTGGTCAGAAATCATTTCTGGAAGCAAAATCCTTCTAAAAGGTATTCACATGCCAAGTCTAGCCATCCTTGGGTTAAAAATAATAAATAAATTTGTATTTTTTTTAGTTTATTTATTTTGAGAAGAGAGGGTGTGCACGCACATGGATGGGCACACTAACAGGGGAGGAGCAGAAAAAGAGGAAGAGAGAGAATCCCAAGCAGGCTCCATTCCACCAGTGCAGAACCCAACGTGGGGTTCAATCTCACAAACCATGAGATCAAGACCTGAGCCGAAATCAAGAGTCGGACACTTAACCAACTTAGCTACCTATTCTTTAGGATACTATAATGATGGATACATGTCACTACACATTTGTAAAAACCCACAGATTGTATGCACACCACCAAGAGTGAACCCTAATGTAAACTATGGACTTTTGATGATAATGCTTCATCAGTGTAAGATACTGTGCACAATGTCAATTGTAACAAATATACCACTCTGATGCAGAATTTTGTTAGTGGGGTAGGCTCTGCATGTGGAAAGACAGGAGGCATATGGGAAGTCTCTATGCCTTCTGCTCAACTGTGCTATGAACCTAAAACTGCTCCAAAAATTCAAGTCTAGGGCACCTGGCTGGCTCAGTAGGTAGAGCATGTGACTCTTGATCTCAGAATGATGAATGCAAGCCCCAGATTGGGGCATAGAGCTTAATATTAAAAAAAAAAAAAAAAATCAAATCTATCAGAGAGCAAGAGAGGCAAAAAATCTGCCACAAATTCCACTATTTTTGAGGGGGGCCAGGGAGGAGAGGTTGTTAAACCACTTTGCCAACCTGAAACTACATGATTAAAATGAAAATTACAGCAAGAAGTCACACTGGCAAAGCTAAAATTTCAACTATCTAAACAAAAGGAACATACCAGTATAAGATTTTTTAAAGTTTCCCACAGGTGATCATAAACATACAGGAGAGGACACAGACCTTCTAAATCAGATTAGGGTTATCCAAAAGAACATTAAGAGTTAAGTCAAAAAGTTAAGTTTGTGAAACACAAAAGCTATGTATCTGATTCTGCTCAAATCACAAACAAAAAGCAGCATCTCAAATGCAGAAAAGTTATGAAAGCATAAATTCCACAAATGAACATGAGCTAAGACGAGCTGCCATTAAAATTACTAGCATTCAGGGGTGCCTGAGTGGCTTAGTAGGTTGAGTATCTGACTTCAGCTCAGGTCATGATCTCGTGTTCATGGGTTCGAGCCCCCATTGGGCTCTGTGCTGACAGCTCAGAGCCTGGAGCCTGCTTTAGATTCTTTGTCTCCCTCTCTCTCTGCCCCTGCCCTGTTTGTGCTCTCTCAAAAAATAAAATAATAATAATAATAATAATAATAATAATAAAGTTAAAAAATTACTAGCATTTAAGCTGATTGTCAAAAAATTACTTTGAAATATATTTTAGCTCTGAGCACTAGCATTCAAAGTTTGCTAATCGATGGGCCAATTGTACTTCCTTTCATCTCCGGCCCTGAAATTAAATCCCTACCTCAAGCAACTTGTATTAAAATATCATGCAGTTTGGTCAAAAGGGGATTTAAGAGAGAAGAGATTATCAATGAAAATCCTTCACCACTACTTGAACACTACTCCCGCACTACTGATAAGTCAATACTGCTTTCTTATATGACAAATACCTGAACACAAACATATAATCCTATTTTAGATTTAGCCATCAGATGGATATACAAAACTGTTTACCTAAACTAATTAGAATCTATCATTATGTTCTTTACTTTCTAGTTCAAGTTTACCTGTTATGCTCCCCAAAAGGGTTGATTTTAAGTATCTAAAAACTGAACCAGTTAAATATCAGTAAAGCTTCAGAACATATCTCCTCTCACTCTGAATGTATCTGGTATCGAATAGTTGTAGAAAAGCTTACTTTTCTGAGAATGTCTTTCAGCTGCAGATGATCGGGAAGCAGTCTGCCCGAATACACCAATCTTTGATCCTTCGTCAACTAAGAAATGGGACAAAGAAAAGATTTCAACTTTTTCTAATTATACAAATTGGAAATTGGGAATAACATGCCTAAATATGAGTAAAGTAAAACTCCCTTTAGGCACAGATAAGCAGAAAACTGACATAACTTAAAATTATTTTTTCCAAATTCGACATAAGACATTAAGAGCTCAGCAAATGGTAGTCTACCTATTGTAGGTACAATAAAATACAGGTAATTAACAATGTTTTAAAAGATAAGGAAAAAAAGGTAAATTGGAAGTTTGCCTTTCAGCCATAATGCAATGCATGTGTGACTATCATTAAAGGCCTTCAAGACTGTAAATAAGAAGGTGGTTGGCCTTCTAGCAGTAATAGCTAACAATGGGATATACCTTCAAGGTCACCACTATTAGTCTGTATTGTTTTGTCAGTATTTTTAATCTAAAAGGATACATAAGATTTATTTTCTTATTTACTAACATCATACAGAACAATTTATTGGTTTTAATTCAAGAGCCATTTGGATTTACAGTTTTACATGATAACTATTCTAGTTTTTATTATTCCTGCCACTCTCACAAATACCTCTATATATTTTTCAAAAACACAAGACTAAAGAAAAACTAACTCAAGTGCATGGAAATTCAGCTGCCATCTCCATATGCAACCAAGAATAGGAAATAAGTTCTGGTTGTCTCTGCCTTATTTTGTATGTATGATAAATCTGCTAAGTGCTCGCAATGCTAGCATTAAAGTATTTAAAATCAAAGCATTTATGTACAGTCCCCATAAGACCTCCCCAGAAAACAGGCAGAGGTTCCATAAATTCTATTAAAACAATTAAATATTAGCCATATCAACAATTGGTAAATATGCCGAATCCAAACAACTATAACAATTTTCAAACAAAACATATGTATTCAACATGGCTACTAAAAAAGGGTCTTATAATAAAAATAACCATAATAGAACCTGTCATACTAAATAAGTAAGATCTGTGGTTCAGGGGTTCTTAGGTACCAAAGATGAAGGGAAAGGTATAACTGTCTTTCCAAGATATTTAGCTGTTAGACATAATCTAGCTTCTCCTGTATTTTTGAGTGTGCCATTCCTAAAAGGCACAAGTTCAAATTCCTGTATATCAACAACCAAACAGAATACAGAAGGTTTAAAAAAAAATACATATCACAAATCTTGAAACTTCAATCAATACATTTAAATACTGAGTGAGGAATAAATAGTAAATTATATAAATAACATAAGTTAAAAGCTAAGTAGATAATAATTGATTTAACCCTTGAACTAAATGAATTCTATAATACAAGTTTCCATAATGCATTTATTAATTCAGCTGGAAGCTAAAGTTTCTTTGACAAAGACTACAGCCATCATAAGCTATCATTTTTCCACCAGTCCAAACATTTAATAGATACTTCTATGTCATATCATCATTCTGCACAAAGGACATCAGTCTTATGAATTTTTTACTTCACTATGAAAATTCTCAAACACACACAAGGTAGAGAGAACAAAATGAACCCCCGGTTATCATCATCAAAACTTCCCAAATATTCAACTCCAATAATTATCAATACTTTCCTATTCTTGTTTCATCTATCCCCCTCTGCCTTTTTGAGGGAAAAGAGTTTCAAAGCAAATATCACACATCATTTCTTTCCACCCGTAAAAACAATATGTTTCTGGAACAGATTTTTGTTTTTGTTTTTGTTTTTTTTCAAATAACCACAATGTTACCACAATCAACAAAATAAATATTAATTTGGTCAACTTCAAATAAACTTTTATCTTTTCACAGCAAGGGAATATCAATTTTCAAAAAGGCAGAATACATAAAATAACAAAATTACACAGTACCCTCCCAGAAAGTACACTGAAGCAAAAACAAGCATGGATGAGGATGTAGAGAAACTTTGGAGAACTCTCACACACTGCTGATAGGAATGTAAAATGCAACAGCCTCTGTGAAAAAGTTTGGCACTTCCTCAGAGTTAAACAAAGAGTTGCCTGATGATTCAGGATATACCCCGTTCCATTCCGAGGTATATACCAAAGAGAACTGAAAACATGTCCACATGCCTAAGAATATCCATAACAGCATTAGTCATAATAGCCAAAAACTGGAAACAACTCAAATGCCCATCAATTGATAAATGAATAAACAAAACATGAAATATACATATAATAAATATTAGTTGGCCACTAAAAGTAATGAAGAATTGATACATGCTATATAATGTGAGTGAACCTTGTAAACATTAGGCTAAGTGAAAGGAGCCAGACAAAAAAAGGCCACATATACTATGATTCCATTTATATGAAATATCCAGAATAGGCAAATCTTACAGAGACAGAAAGTAGATCAGTAGTTACAAGGAATGAGGGAACAGAGAACGGAGGGTGGCTACTAGGGGGTGTAAGTTTCCTTTTTTGAGGTAACGAAAATGTTCTGGAATTAGATAGTGGTAACAACTGCACAACTTTGTGAATTACTAAAAATCACTGAGTTGTACATGTTACAGAGCAATTTTTATACTATGTGAATTATATCTCAATTAAAAAATTGTTGCTTGAAATTATTCAAATGCCTTCAAAAAATCAGAAATTTTAAAAAGAGCAAGGAATTCTTTAATTTTACTGGGATTGAAAACAGAAAAAAAGGAATTTTCATGTGCCTAACTTAGGTGAGATGCTCTGAAAAAAAATTTTTTTTTTATTTTTTATTTTTTTTCAACGTTTATTTATTTTTGAGACAGAGAGAGACAGAGCATGAACAGGGGAGGGGCAGAGACAGAGGGAGACACAGAATCTGAAACAGGCTGCAGGCTCTGAGCGGTCAGCACAGAGCCCGACGCGGGGCTCGAACTCACGGGCCGTGAGATCATGACCTGAGCCGAAGTCCCAAAGTCGGACGCTTAACCGACCAAGCCACCCAGGCGCCCCTGAAAATTTTTTCTATGTCACTAAAAAAAATTGCCTCTTCACTTTAAATATTAATGAATTAATTTAGATATCTGGAAAACCAGTGGTTAGACATAGTAACAACCCAATAATCAACTGAGCTTTCAACTAGCCATTCTGGATTACAGACTACAGTATCAGGAAAAATAGAAATTTTGAGATCTCAATTCAAATTCAATTTCACTTATAAAAGTGATACAATTTTTGTTCTCCAGACCTGCTAATAACAGTACCTTTTACCTTGATTAAAAATCCATTTCTGTATTATTTAGGGTAAGTAATGCTAGCTGCTATAACAAACCCCATAATCTCAGTAGCTTGACACAATAGAAGTTCATTTTTCTCTCAATTAAAAATATTACATGGTACCCTTTCAATATAAAAACCCATAAGACTCAAGATTGGTAAATCTAAAACAAAGTACTGATTAAATTGTCAATTAAAAGTCTACTGTTAACATACTGGCTACACAGATACATCTAAATATACTTGACCATTTATGTTAACACTACCATCATTCTTCCCATTGCTCATATGCTACATCCAATAATAGGCAGCAATCCCTATCAGATATGCTATTTTCACTGCCTCCACTGTTCAATAGCAGACGAAGTCCAGGGAAATATGTATGGTACCTGGTGTTATATGGTAGAGCAGAAACAGCTAAATTACCAAGTTGGAAACATCCTGATGGTACTCTGAGGAGCCCAAAGGCAGAACTATGCCACGCCAAATAAATACCTGCTTAACTAGCTAGCCCAAAAAATTCTGCCATCCACTTAACAGACATTACTAAAAAAACAAGGTGAGGAAAGCTCACCTACTAGTATAATATGTAAAAATCATAAACTGGGGATATTTGTTTTCTACAGGGCTTACATATACTATCTAAAGTATCTGACTTTTTAATGTTCAATCAGATATCAGAAAGAGATAAAATTCTATGTATCCCTGGGGCAACTGGGTGGCTCAGTCAGTTAAGTGTCCACCTTTGGCTCAGGTTGTGATCTTGCAGTATGTGGGTTCAAGCCCCACATCCGGCTCCTGTGCTGACAGCTCAGAGCCTGGAGCCTGCTTCAGATTCTGTGTCCCCCTTTCTCTCTCCTCCCTCCCCACTCATGCTGTCTCTCTTTCTCTCTCAAAAATAAACATTAAAAAACTTTAATTCTATGTATCCCTAATCCCTAAAATATTCACAAGAGTCTGATAGATGAGCTAAAAGGCCAACAACAGTTTCATATTTCTAGAAAATCACCTAGTTGGTATCAAAAGACTAAATTTTTTACATGAATAGGTCTCTCAATATGCATGGCTTAAAAAAAATCATGTTAGTATATCTAACATCAACATAATCAAATAGCTTAGTAAAAAATCTTCATCTGATATGTTAGTTCAAAGAACTATAACCCAAGTCCTTTGAAAGTGGTCATAATTAGTATTTCAGTACTTACATATAATATAGTTCAGTCACAAGTGTCCAATAGCTTTAAAGAGGTGGTTCCCAGAGGTGGGACCTTCACATTTGTGGAAAATGAATTCTCTGAATTTGTACTGCGACATATCTTCCTCCCAACTGCCACTGAATTCACCCAATTTATAGCTCCAGAGAATTCAGAAATACTGTAAAATGGAAGCTTGGTTTACCCAAACTGCCTCCACCCTTTATCTCTGTGCAACAACAGTATACAAAACCAGCATTCAGGAGCTTAAAAAGTAACTTTCTCTGGAACTCCAAAGGGACATTCCCTGCTTAGCTGTTTCCAGTTATAGGCCACTTGCAAATCAGAATGCCACAATACCTGACTGCTATGGTTCAAACAGACAAGCAAGAATGTGAAAAGATAAAGCAAAACAATGTGCTTTGAAGTCTTTTAAGATGCCAAGTTCCCGTATCTTCCCTAAAATGTATCAAAATAAACAGAGAATCACACACTAAGATGACATACATCAGAACAGAATTAAGGCTGTGTTATTATCCATTCATTTATAGCCTTTAAATGACACACCATCTAAACGCATACACCTTTTACAGTTCACTTACTTCTTTTCAATTTGCAAGTATATAAAAACTAAGATGGCCAGATCCTTAAAAGCCTTTCTTCATCTTATTACACATAACCATCATATACAATGTAAATTATAACAGTTAAGCGCTGAGGCTTGAAAGTCAGACCAACCTGGGTTCAAATTCCAGTTCTACCACTTAAGGAATTCTATGACCTTGGGAAAAAAAATCACCAAGCCTCAGTTTCCTTATCTATAAAATAGAGCTAATAATAAAACTTACCTCATAAGGGGTCTATGAAGAATAAATGTGATAAAACATATAAAGTGCCTAGCAGAATGCCTAGTACACATGGCAACCACTTAGTAAATGGAAGTTTAAAATTTCAGCACCAAATATGACGGTTAAATAAACGCATTTGAGACCATCAAATCACTATCTGTTATATAAAGGAGAAAAACTGAAACTAAAAGTTCTAGAAAAATTCTATTTTAAAAAGACTTATGCATGAGGGGCATCTGGGTGGCCCAGTCGGTTAAGCATCTGACTCTTGGTTTCAGCTCAGGTCATGATCTCACGGTTCATGACATGGAGCACCCCATCGGACTCTGCACTGACAGCACAGATTTTTGATAAATTTTAGGGAAGATATGGGACTCTCTCCCTCTCTCTCTGCCCCTCCCCTGCTCATGCTCTCTATCTCAAAATAAATAAATTAATTTTAAAAAACTATTAAAACAAAAGACTGATGCATGACTAAACAAAACACAGTACTGTTATTTCCCCAAAAATACATGAGGAAAAAGGCTACAAAGGAGTTAAATAAGTTAGCACTCATTCAAAACTTTTAACTTTTCATCAATCTTCACATTCAATTTATTATCTTTTGTTTGAAGTGTTTTAAAAATATGAACTATATTGCTAGGTGACATGAAACCCTCTTAAACACATGCAGTAAGATTTTAAAGACAAGTCTTATAAAACAAAAATTATTTATGTATATGGATTAAAGCTCCTTTAAGTCAACAGTTCTGAGATGGTTAAGTCTTAAAAATGACCTGAGGAAGGTAATAAAGAATCACAAAACTGAAACAGATATAAACCTCAAATTATATTACATAAGCTATTTCCACTGCTAATGAAAGTAATACTTCCATCTGAACTATAGCAGTTTGGTTACAGAATGTCATAGTCTCAGAGCAGATCTTATACAACTGGTTCTGTTCCTATTTCTTTAATTCCAACAGAATCGCAGAGCAGAGTAAGTTTGAAAAAAGCACAACAAACCTCCCCACCTGAGCAGGAGAGCTAGAAGACCTAAGCAACGAAACTGACTGCCTTAGTTTAACAGTATAAAGCAGCAAGATAAAGGAAATCTACACGTTCAACAGGTATTTGCCCTCAAGACTGAAAAAAGGAGAGCCACGGCGTACAAGCCCCAGAAAGGTTTGCCTTAAAACTGAACTCAGGGTGAATCAGGTCCATCTTAGTTATTGTTTGTATGTGAGAGGAGAGAAAGAAAGAGATAATGAGAAGGTTGCCTAATCAGACTTAGAGATTCTTACTTCTTAAGTTTTCTCTAGAATAGTCCATTCTCTGAATAACATTAAGTCCAACGATTTTGATATTTACATCTCTAGAAAATAAGTCTAAACTAGATCAAAGTCTGAAACTACTCAAGTAAAAGTGGCCTTCTTGACAGGCATCTTCACACCCCAATGGCAGTTACCTAAATTACAGAATAATTTCACACTACAGGCCAATTTCAGGATCTGATAATCTAAAGTCATAAAGAGAAATGTCACATTAGAACATGATTCACAATTATCTATATACACTATCAGCGTGAACCGATGGTATTTTCCAGTTCCTAAACCAGGTCCTAAACCAATTATCAATACCATTCAAAGTTAAACAAAACTCCAAAAGCCTTCAATTCCACATTTGAGGTTTTTAGTGATGACACTGTAAAGTTGTACATAAACATGGCAACTGCCTTACTTCCTAACTGGAAAACACCTTCCCCTTTTTAGCCCATTATGAATCTGTAATCTTCATACATAGTACTATATTACATTTAGAATCATCAGTGCAATGTTACCTCTGAAATAACAGGGTTTAAAAAAAAAAAACAGGTATCATCTTGTCTGCTTAAAACTGTTATCAACTCTTGAGGTGCGTGGGTGGCTCAGTCAGTTAAGCGGCCTTCTACTCAGGTCATGATCTCGTGGTTTGTGGGTTCGAGCCCTGCATTGGGCTCTGGGCTGACAGCTTCGAGCCTGCTTCAGATTCTGTGTCTCCCTCTCTCTCTGCCCCTCCCTCACTCGCCCTGTCTCTCTCTGTCCTGCCAAAAATGAATAAAAACGTTAAAAAAAAAAAAAAAAAACTGTTTTAAACTGTTATCAACTCTTTGCAAAAAATGTCCCTGTGAACCTTTTCTTAAAAAGCTACACATTCCCGGGGCACCTGGGTGGCTCAGTCGGTTAAGCGGCCAACTTCGGCTCAGGTCATGATCTCGCGGTCCGTGAGTTCAAACCCCGCGTCGGGCTCTGTGCTGACAGCCCAGACCCTGGAGCCTGTTTCAGATTCTGTGTCTCCCTCTCTCTGACCCTCCCCCATTCATTCTCTGTCTCAAAAATAAAATAAATGTTAAAAAAAAAATTTTTTTTAATAAAAAATAAAAAAAAGCTACACATTCCCTTACCTACACTTCAGAGTTGACCACTCCCTCCCTCTGCTCCTACACCATTCAGTACCTCCCGCTTGTGTAACACTAGTCACATAATATTACGGTTTTTTACTTACATATCTGTATACCCCACTAGACTTGAGCTTCATAACAGCAAAGGAACCATCACCACCTTCATGCTTAGCATATAGACATCCAAATGCCAGGTCAATAAAATCCTAACTAAATAAATAAATGAAGCCCAAGAAAGTATGCTTTGGTGGGAAGGAGTATGTTTGCTCTGAGCTTACTGAGGAACAGAGAATTGAATTAAAATATCCAGGTGGAGATTATCTGTGATTAAGTCAAGTCAATATCTGACCATAAAGCTAGAATCTTAAGACTTAACACACTACTGCAGTTTGGCCAGAATTCTATTAACAGCAGTAGACATGTGACCTATCCTTTTAGACATCCTAAAAGGACAAATTCAAATCTCCATTCCTCTCACTCTAGTAGCTCCTATTTATTTTCCTAGAAGCCAGTGCCCACAGGGACCAAGGCCCTCCACCTACCCTTGGCTCATCAGATCAGAGCCATCAACTTTTCTACTTCTTACCAGGGAACACCTGCTTCTACAAGACACTGGAATCCTACTTGGATTCCAAGTCACCCACCACCACCAGGCAGATCAGATGTACAAAGAAATCAGGCATAAGAAATAATCTCTGTTAAACACCAAATAGCGCTTAAGATTCTGTGTTTCGGTAAACACAGAATCAGTGTTAAGTAGTCATTGTGGGTGGTCATGAGAACCCAAACTTCCCCCATAATATTTTAATAATAATATTGTCTCTGTTACAAAATGTCCTCTGTCCTTTGTAACCGTCTTACAAAGTTAACTTTTAGTCCCCAATCCTATGTTGAGGACTACCTAGGGGGTATCATTAAACAGTTGGGTCATTAAACAGATGCTTCAAATCAGTCTTCATGTGATCAATAAATTAGAATGTAAGCCTGTCAAATCTAATAACCACAGGAAGTTTTCAGTGACATTCTAAGACAACAAACACATGGTCCTCACCCCCAGCTCCACCCACTCTCATTAACATAGAAATAAACTCCAGTTTTTACAGTTCTCTTAAGAGATGACTTTCTGGAAGAGTAGAAAAGTCAGGTTTGCCACAGGTAAGTAATTGGCTGCATGTCATTTTGTACAGGCTCTGGAAGTGTGTGCACAAGAAGCAGGTGGGTTAGGGGCAGGGGGGGTGTAGGAAAGTTTGCAACTGATCTGTCCTCCAGCAGCCAAATGATCCATGTGGGCACTGGAGATTAGTACTAGGAGGGCAGAACTCCTGCCAAAAGCTGGCTTCTCCTGTGTGCAGGTAAGGCAAATGGGTTTCACGCTCTTAGATACCTTTTGAAAAGTGATACCTCTTGGTCTATCACCGTGCAAACCAAGCCCCTTTTGGTTTAATCATACAATATAAAGATCTCACATAAACACAAATTTCAGCATATATATTTAGGAATGGTATTCATGCTATGTTATGAACAACACTATGGAAGTCTATGACTTTCAATTCTGACTATTCTGAAAAGCTATTTTCCACTTTGAAAATGTGTAAAATGAATCATATGCAATAGGAAATCTTCTGTAATGCAGAACAATTTAAAACAAATTGTCACCCCCTATATAAATCTTAATTTTCAAACAAAAGATCTGAATAAATGAGAGTTCCAACTAGCTTGTTCCAAGTACTTAAATACCTCAGGGTTTTCATTTCCCCTACTAAAAATATTTGTATCAAAAAGTACTGACAAACATAGATAACGCCAACTGACTTGTTTTTCTAAGCCTCCTGTTTTTGCAGTAACTGCCCTATTTCTGTACTTCTAGAAGCCTAAACGCCTAAGGAAAGCAATAAAAGCTTTTATATGGGTTGCAGTGTTTATCTTTTCTTTTTAGGGTCCATCTGTCACTCCTATACTAGGCCGATGACTTATGTCCAATGAAAATGGTCCTTTTTTATGCCTGTCAATTCTTATGTCCTTTGATATTTTTGTACACAGTACTCTCACTAATTAACTGAACCTCAGGAGGAAGATATTAATGATGGTTGGGAAACACTCAAGGGACACACATACACTTCCGAACGCAAAATACTTCGTAGTCTAGCAAGAGACCTACTTGATTCAAGAGGGCAGGGAATGAACAGAGAGACTGGAGTGCATGGCACGAAAAGTTGCTGGCCAGAGCAGCTGCGCCCAGCTTTTAGACACTTACTGGTTTGCTAGGGTACACGTTAGACAGATGCGTTTTTAGTTTCCCCACGGTCCAGTTCAAGAAGCAGCTAATAGTCTGATCACTGTATTTCTGATTCGGTGCTTTAATGATGAGGGTCACAGGAATCTCCATCCCACTTTGGTCCATGGTGCCCCCAAAGTTGAACAGAGTCAAGAGGAGCAGTACTTAAGCCCAAATGAGCCGAGGTGGTAACTGCCGGCGCGACTGGTATGGGGAGGGCGGCAAGTAGGTTCTTAATACTCCGTGTCCAAGTCAGTCACAAGTGCATCGGGTGATACAAAGGCCATTGCCGGTACCAAGGATGATGGACAGTGGCGGCGGTGGCGGCGGTGGCGGCGGCGGGGTCTGGGGGGCCCGGCCGTGGGTGCAGCTTTCCCCGCCAGGTCCGGGCTCCGCCGGGCTCCGGACTGCGAAGGGAGGCCGGGAGGAAGAGAGAAAAATTGATGATAACGGAGAGAGTCACCGCCCCGCCCCCGCCGCGACCCCCAAGCTGAAACGCAACAAGGCCCCTAAGCGACGGCTCTGCCACGCGGGCCGGAGAAGGGGCCGAGCCGCTCAGTGCGACCAGCCGGGGCAGGAGTACCTGAAAGAAGGCCGCGGGGCCCGCCACCGTCGCCCTTCGAGCCCGGGCAGGGCCGCCGGCAGCACAGTCCTGCCGGGCGTCCTCCGCAGCGGCCGCTCCCTTCCTGCTGCTCGACGGCGGCCACGACACGGCCCAGGGTCTCGCGAGGTGGCGCGGTGGCCGCTGGAGAAGTTGGCCAAAGGGCGCGGCCCGCTCTCAGCCTGACCCCTCGGGCAGGACACAGCTGCGCGGCGGCGCAGGGCCGGGCGCGGTCAAGGCGGCTGCAGGTGGCGGGAGGGCGGGGACGAGAAACCGCGGCGCCCGGCGCGAGCGCGCTGGTTTTGTTGTTATGAGGAAGGTCTAGCTCCCCTTTAAGCCGGAAGACGCAGGACGGAAGTGCGTCACGCGCGGCCCGCCCCGGCGCTTGGCCCTCTCTGTCCAGCAGCCACCGCCCGCCGCGCCCCCGCCGCCCCGGGTACCGCGGGTCGAGTTCCGGGTTGCCCCGAAGCCGCTAGTTGTTGGAGTCCACCTGGCCTGATCAGTCGCTGGGTCCCGTCCCGCAGCGCACTCGCGCCTCGCCACTAGCCGAGCTGGCGCTAGCACATCCTGTTTTGACCACACCCTGAAGATTTGAGAAGCGTTCTTCCATCCTAGGAGTTGTCTGCAAAAGTTAGTGCCCTTCCAGATGTCGAATCAAACTTCTGCTCAAATTTTCTGGTGTCTCCTGTCTGAAAAGCAGGGTACCAGGAGCTATGGCGGAGGAGAGACCATTAGGAGCATTGACTAGAAGCACTGCATCAGGAGCAGGGGCTTTCAGTTAAACCTGAAGTCTACCTCTACTTTCCGTGTGACCCTGGCTATCCTTTCTGAGCCTCGGTTTAGTTGTCTACATAGTAAAAACTATCTAACTGCGTGTTGATGAGCAAATGAGCTATGTATGTAAACCATCTAATACTGTTCAGGCATATGACAGTCTCTCAAATCTCAATTTCCATCTTTTTCCTCTTAGTCTTAACAGAAGTTGGCAAGTGTTTACGGAGCCCCTACTGTGTGTTTAGTACAGTGGGGGGGTGTTTTACCGTTTAGGGGTAGAACGCAAAGGTTATGTCCACTGCCCAAAGCTGACTTCCTCTCCGTTTTCTGCATGGGTTTAGGAGTCAGGACAGCAAGTTAGTTAGATGTGCATTTTCATGGGCTTCCACTTACATGAGAATGCAAACACATAGAGAGCAAGTCTTCTTTCCTCTCGGCTTCAGAAGGTTAGTGAAGGTTAACTACCATTGAGTTATTGACCATGGGGAAATTCTTCCCCTCTATAGCTAATGCAGCAGGATCCCTTATACCCGCTCTTCTTTCACCTCCTTCTTTGTGGTAGGACATCGACCATATCTTAGCCATGCCCTCTGGATGCTCTTTGGAAGTAAGAGTGAGGTTCCCTTTATTTTTTGTCATGTGCTGAGGACAGCTTGCTATAATTCAGGTTTTCTGCAGCAGACCCTGGTCTTTTTCTAGTCATGCTAATAGAACCTTCACTTAATTCTAGCTAAAAATACTTTTTCAGACCCCTTTACATCTAGGGGCAGCTGTTTGACACAGTTGTAGTCAATAAGACAAAAGCTGAGGGGCGTCCAGGAGGCTCAGTCTGTTGAGAGTCTGACTTCAGCTCAGGTCATGATCTCTCAGTTCATGAGTTCGAGCCCCAAGTCTGGTTCTGTGCTGACACCTCAGGGCCTGGAGCCTGCTTCAGATTCTGTGTGTCCCTTTCTCTCTGCCCCTCCCCTGCTCATGCTCTGTCTCTCTCTCTCTCTCAAAAATAAATAAACATAAAAATATATATATGAAAGCTGAAGTTGCTACTGGCCTTTTCAGGAAAACTTTTAGAGGGGCATGTTCTACAGGCCAGAGTTCACCCTGTTCTGCACCTGTTTTTCTTGCTTAAGGAATGTGATGCCGGAGGTGCAACAGCCATAGTTCAGTCATGAAGCAATGAACAGAATAGAGGCCTGCATTCCCAGGATGGCAGAGCAGAACAATTAAAAGAGGCTAGATCCTTTATAGCATCATTGTGCAACCACAGAAGTCCTAAGCTGTCTGCCCTAAGACTTCTGTTTTGTCCAATTCCTGTTTAAGCCAGGAAGTTTCCACAACCACCACCACCTAACCCTGCAGCTTTTGTCACTTAGGCTTGTGACTCAGACTTCCAAGAATCCTTTAGAGTAATGTCATCTCACTTGGTACTGTGAAATGTACATTTTTAAAGAGATATACATTAATAATTATTAATATTAAGGCAGAATGTGCATTCCACTATTTAAAGCAGAATCCATCAAAGGTTCGCCAGTGTGGACAAAAACAATTAAACGTGTAATGAACATTCCAGAGATTGAAATATATGGGTATAAAGACAAAAATTATTTTTTTTTATTTCACAGCCCCCTGAATTAAGTGCCTAGAAATGCTTTTGATGCTGTTGAATTTGGCCATAATAAATGATACAGGAATGTGATCCAATTTTTAGTAAGTTATACGTGTATAGAACAATGTTATGAAAAGGTGGTCCCCAAAATATTGATAGTGTTGACCTTGGAATTTGGGGTAGGAAAAATCGTTAGCATTGAGGAGATGGAAAATTGCAGTTATTTAAAGGCTGCTATGAGCATTAAGCTGCCTATTTAGATCACTGTACGTTTTGCAAATAAATGGAAATACGAAAGAGCAATTGCACCTCTCAGTTACCATGGATTGCTTATAGACAGCCTCTAATGAGAATGCATAAGGGTATGATGCTAATAGATAGTAAAGGATTTGTGGTATTAAAGCTAAATCTACTTTAACAATATTAACTATCCAGTACACATAATCCTAGTAGCTAATTCGGTAGTTCAGGGTGATTTCTGCCCATGAGATAGCTTTGTTAACAAAGTAAAACACATCTAAAGAAAATCATTTGTAAATAATAAAAGTTGATTTCCAGTACCTGTGGAATATTTATTTACTTCCAGGCCTTTTCATCTTTGGAGTGGGAAGGAGGATAGCTAGAAAAGCATATATTGACTCATTTTGTGAAATTCCAGTTTATTCTAAAAATTTAAGCAAAATAAAGTGCTTGTTACTGAGTTTTTCTTACTGAAACTTGGAACACCTTACAGGAAGGTAAAATATTTTATGATGTTGAATAATATAGTTTGTGGTGTTTTGGCTTTTGGGGCATTTTTTATATATATAATCTTGAGAGGAAAGACATTAGTCAAGTGATGATCTTGCAGTTGCAAATTTCAAAGATGATGTTGGCCATCTGGTTTCTGATTCCTTCTATTTCTACTTACACCAAACTTGTCTTTTTTAGTTTTTTTAGGATTCTGTGCTACAAAGCATCTAATCAAATCTTAATCAAGTTCATTGTTTAAAAACAATGAAATCCTATACTTGAAGCCTGGGAAAATTAGCTCATTTCAACACTGCACTTCCAAAATCTTAATTGGTCCCAGATGTTTGATTATAAATCATATCATAGAAAATGGAAGGAAGAAAACCACATATGCATTAAATGCCAAATGGGTGATTTGAGGGATGTGTCATCTAATGAGTTCTCAGAACAGCCCTGAGAGGTAGTAAGGACAGTGAAACTCGGAAGTCCTAAGTGTCTTACCCAAAGTCACACAGCTAGTAACCTCCAAACAGAGTTCTAACTCTTCTATAATGCAGACCCTTCCCACTACACTGACCTTTCTTATTTAAGGATATTCACACGTACCAAGACACATTCAGGAGAAGGCTTTGAGGAACAGCATCTTAGAGGTTATCTAGATAAGTGTTCCAAGTGCTGCCAGAATCACCACATCTCTGAAAGGCAATCAGCCAACTTTGGCTTAAATCCTTCTAAGGAGAAGGAGCATGACAGCATGACCCATTGTTAAACAGCCATGGTTATTATAAGTGAAATAAAATCTGCCTTCCTATAATCTGTCATTAGGCAACTTCTCCTCCTCCACCAGAGTCAAGGTGGGAGGAGACTACATATAAGCATGAAGACCAGGAGGGAAGGACCATCCATCTCATATTGGAAGCCAGCTACCATAATGTACTTTGCCAAAGCATAGCAGGTCATGATAGACACCCCATTCCTTCTATATACAACCATCCAAGTCCAAATCCCAGTAACAGTCTTGTGATTGTTTTACAACTGCCTGCCTTTCCTCTGACATTCTTTCTCTCTCTCCCCAGAGATCTTTCACCACTTACCTACCCCCCAAAATTAGACCTATGGTTAACACTATTGGCTATATTTCTCAAATGTTTACAAATGTTTATCTTTGTGGGGCGCCTGCGTAGCTCAGTTGGCTAAGCATCTATCTTTGGCTCAGGTCAAGGTCTCATGGTTTGTGGGTTCAAGCCCCGCATCCGGCTCTGCGCTGACAGCTCAGAGCCTGTAACCTGCTTCGGATTCAGATTCTGTGTCTCCCTCTCTCTCTGCCCCTCCCCCACTCAGGCTCTGTCTCTCTCTCTCTCTCTCTCTAAATAAATGTTTATCTTTGTTACTAAAAGCAAATATAGTTGAGTTTGGGGATATTACATTTGCTATTCTACATTCAAATAAAGTTAAGAATAATCACTAAATTGAACCTGGAGAATAGTCCTTAGGCCGTACTCGTGGCCTAACCTCTCAATCTGAGTTCAGAAATATACCCTGAATCATCTACAGAACTGTGCACATATGTACACATGTGCATTTATCCAGAGGGAGAGTCCATGGTTTTTATCAGCTCCTCAAAGGGGCCATTTGTAGGGGCCCCCATAAAATCCAGTCCTCTTTGTAAGGTTTTAGTTAAAGGTTAGTTAAGGTTTCAGTCAAAGGAAATGGATTATTGAGCCAATTACCAAGTTTTTGCCTCAAAAGTCCAAAAATCTCTTCACTGGCTGTTTTGTGGTAATAGACCCTATAAATATTTCTCCTTCTCTAGCTGTCATGAAATTAAGCTTTGTCAGTAGAGGGCACTGGAGGGACACCGGAGGAAGAAGAAATATCTGTACCTGTGTAGTGTCCTATCTTCCTTTAGGTAGGTTCTTACAGTACACATGGCTTCTGCAGCTCCATGTTTGGGTGGTGCCTGGAGGCCGGTGCTGTGGGGGACCCCCGTGAGCAACTTCTCCAGGAGCCGTCTCAGGGCAACTTTGCAGGCAACTCCCATGAGCAGCTTCACAAGTGGTTTCACAGTGGAACACCACCAGTACAACACCCTCGAGGAAAAGTTGCCCCTCACACTCTTTAGGCAACCTTGCACCCTCAGCGAACTCTTCTGACCTCAAATGAACCATATTCACTGGATTTCTTTTTTTTTTTTTAATTTTTTTTTATAATTTACATCCAAATTAGTTAGCATAGACTGCAATAATGATTTCAGGAGTAGATTCCTTTGGATTTCTTTAATGAGGGTCAGTCTTAGGCCTAAGAGCAGTTAGATGATCCCTGTATCTGATTCTCCTATGTTCTTTGCTCCTATTAACCATCTTTCTATCATTCCAATTCCCTGTTATAAGGAATAATTCTTTATATTTAACCTTCCGTGTTCAAAACATTGTTTGACTTATCTCTTGATTGCACCCTGATATACAGAATTGGCATCAATAGTGGTCCCAGGAGATAAATATACAAAGAATTTAAGAATTGCTTTGGTCATGCCCTTTGGCTGAGCTCCTCCCAATAGGAAATGAGATAAGGGCATTACAATAAACTATCATGTGTGGTCGGTTGTGATGACATACCAACTGAAGCAAGGGATTGCCCAAGTGTTGCTGCACTTGACCCTTATGGCGGTTAAGATACCTATCAGGACAATGGTATGGGACAGATTCTTCTGAGTCCACTATAGCACTTACAGAAAGAAAATGACAAGCTCATGTCTTTCAACTCAGCTCAAGTCAGTCTAAGACCAGAATGCTTCCATGACAGCTATAGAAGAATCTTTTAGATCTTGCAGACACAGGGATGATATTGATGTAAATTAAGCACAAAAGAGTTGCTAATTTATAGCAATAATTGAATTCACAGTCCAATCAAATTTTTCACTTGAAAGGGTATTAAATGGGAAAGAATGGGATCCTGAAAATTAGAATGGGGACATCTGCTTGGACCCAGATGAAACTGACATTCTTGAAACTACAAGTCACTCTAAGGCTCCTTGGTTAGTAAAGTAGTTGCCCTCTAGAGACTAGCCTTCCTTTGCTTAAAAAATCTGTGATAACCTCATCTAGGGCAGATTCCTTTAAGAGGAATATTTATTCTCCTCAAGATGCACCATAACCATCCCCTATCACCACTATACCTACAATGAGGGTCAAATCTCAGCATTTTTCATGGGGACAGGTACACATTATGACCCAGGAAGAAATGGCTTACCCACTAAAATAATAGCAAGACTTTGCTAACCTATTATCAACAGAAGGTGGGAACATGCATGGCAATATATTCTAAGAGTGTTAGACCAAGGAGGGTGAAATATAACACTAGACTGAGACAAATTATTCAATATGAGTGTACTTACTAGAGATTCCAGAGTAAACGTGCTAGTTCATAAAACTGAAGGTGGCTCTCACAGTTTATTGATTGATTGACTGAAACCTAGACTCAACTATGACCTACATTTAAAACAACTGAGATATCAGAGCTTTCCTGGCATGATATAGATAAAGGAATCCAAGGGCCTAGGGAGATAGGAATGTTAAACTGTTTCGTGTGTTACCTACACACCACCCACCCTCTCCAAGATTCCATGAGAAGGCCCAGAAAACACTCACTTCACTAAAGCATTGAGAAATACATTAGTGAGGGGAGCACCCACATCCTTGGAAAGCTCTGTGGTTGCTCTCATTTGTAGACCAAGTATGCCTGAAAAGAATGCTACCGCTGGAGTCGATTATAGTGCCAGATGGGAGATGGCACCCTGAATGGAGGGCGTGTGGATGCAGTATGTTTTGAATCAGAGGCCATTATATGCAGAGAGCCATGTGGATTCTTAGCTCAACTGCAAAAACACTTAATATCCACCATTTACATAATAATAGTGCTAGTCACTATTGTTGAGGACACATAGAATAGTAAGATGCATTTGCCTTCAAGGAGTTTACAATTTAATAGGAAAAAATAAGAAGCACACAAGGCAAAAAATAGAGTAAGGGGAGTGCCCCAGGCCCTTCTGCACACACCCCAGTTTATGCCTCAGCCAAAAGCAGAAGAGGAAAGTGAAGTAAAGTATGTGATCTGCTATATCAAAGTGGGCTGGGGGCAGTTTGCAAAAGGCAAACAATAATTGACATGATTTTTCCTTCCCTCGGCCTTTTCCAAATTTCCTCACATTTCCCCTAGATGATATGTTTGTTTAAAACCCCATCCACTGCCCTTCCTCAGGTCCAGCTGAGACTCTTGCAGTTCAGCCACTAGGGAGCTCAGAAGTTGGACCCCACACTACCAGGCCTGCAGGTCTGCTTCCCCCTTATTAATGCCTATTTTTCACTGTGCCATTCTTTTTTTTTTTTTTAACGTTTACTTATTTTTGAGACAGAGACAGAGCATGAACGGGGGAGGGTCAGAGAGAGGGAGACACAGAATCTGAAACAGGCTCCAGGCTCTGAGCGGTGAGCACAGAGCCCAACTCGAGGCTCGAACTCACGGACCGCGAGATCATGACCTGAGCCGAAGTTGGACACTTAACCGACTGAGCCCCTTCACTGTGCCATTCTTAAGGACAACCTCAACCGTTTTCATCACCCTCTCCACCATCCCTCCCATTTCACTTCCAGTAAGTACAGCAATCGTATTCCTAGTGGCTTCCTAGTTCATTGTGTTAATATTCTAAGACCGAATAATTAACTGGTTTGGCTGACAAAAGTAACAAAAAAAGGGAATGTCAGCTAAGTCAAGTATTTCAAATACTTTACACTAGAAACCCATTTCATTCGCTCATTCATTCATTCTATGCGTTTTCACACCCCAAAGATTTTTTACTTTTTATCTTACCTTGAAAAGTATTTCCAAAATCATGTATAACAGTTTTTTAAAGCAGTTATAAAAGCAATGAGGAGAAAGGCTACAGTTCCTAAGAAAAATCTTGGCAGAGTTCATTTTTCCTCCCCCTTCTTAGTTTCTTTGTGTATTTCTCTTCATGACTCCCTATGGTTTGTCAACTAGGTGGAGTCTTTGAAACAGCAAGCTAGCTTTAACTGAGAAAATTTGTTACATTCCAGGCTTTAGAGAGTAATAGGACAGCTTCTTGAGTGTAGTCTTTGTAACACTCCTTCTCAAAGAACGCAGGATTTTTATCTCCCTGAAGGGATTTATGTTTCACAACTTTGATATTGCCCAGTGCAAAATGCTCAGTTCCTTTGCAAGAGTTTGTAACTAAAATCACTTAAGAATGAAGATAAAGCAAGTTAACATTAGCACAGTGCCTATTACAAATGTGGAGTGTGTTAAGGGATTTTATTTGGCAATCTCTTTGAATCCTCTCAAGATAAACCCTGAGCCCCATTTTCCAACTTACCTTGCCCCATTCTTAAATGCTTTCTCTATGCTTCTATGTGAAATCTACTATTGCATTTACCATGTGGTAATTATCTCTTGATAAGTGTGTCTCTTTCCCTAGACTGTGAGCTCCCTGAGGCTAGATATTATGCTGTAACCATTTATTTGTATTGCCCAGCACAATCCCTATTGCATAGTAACAATAAATGTTATCAACTACATGATAATACTCATTTTACAGAGAAAGGAGAAGAGCTGTAGAGAAGCTAAGTGATTTGCCCAGAGTCACCCAATTAATAATTGATAGAGCTGTTGACACAAAAATCCATTAACTTTATGGCATTTCCTATTTGTTCCTATTTAATACCGCTTCTAGTTTCCGATTCTATAGGATTTTTGTTAACTATACATGTACTGTTTCATGTGTGCAATAATAGACAGTAGAGTATCCAGTAGAACTACCAGATATCTGGGCCATATTGAGGAGATGTATCATGAGATTAGCAAAAAGACTACAGAATTGTCACAGAATTCAAAAGTGATGCGGTGATGTCACTCTTCACACATCTGCTAAGAATCTCAGGTAGCTAAATGCAGCCTCCCTGATTAGCCATAAATTTTGTTTGTGATCTACCCAGAGAAACAGAGAAAACAACCCCAGGAATTTCAGCATTATACCTAATTCTCCTCTTATACACTTTCTTCTATCATGTAATGATTGGCCAGACCACAGGCATTTTTCTGCAAACTCCCCTGCCAAACTCAACATTTTAATGTGTTAGTTGTTATTGTACATGTAACTGGAATCTCCTGTAATCATTATATGCTTGTAGCCTTTTCATTTTGTGTCTATGAAAGTCATTCTTTGTTTAACACAACCATCTTTTATTCACTTTTACCCCAAAGTGCAGCTTATAGAGTAACACTTCAGGAAGGGAAAAGTTTGAGGCACTCCTTATAAACCACCCACATTTGTGAGGATTTCAAGGAACCAATGAAAATAAATAAGCTTAAAGAAGGAAAAAGGCACTCTGAATAATTTCATACTTTTTCTCAGATTCATGTGAGACACAATGTTTGTTCCCCACCAGTTATGTATTGGTTCTCCAGTTTTTTCAATATTCCCTTAGAAACCTCAGTTTGGGTACATTGTTTCATTTTGACTTACTTTTTTAAATTTTTTTAACGTTTATTTTTGAGAGAGAGAGAGAGAGTGGGGGAGGGTAGAGAGAGAGGGAGACACAGAATTCAAAGCAGGCTCGGCCCTGTCATCGCAAAGTCCAACGTGAAGGGACTTGAACCCACAAACCTTGAGATCATGACCTGAGCTGAAGTCGGATGCTCAACCAACCACCCAGGCAAAACATCATTTTGACTTCTCGCTAACCGAAACTATTTTTAGATTGCTATTTCATAGAAACGTCATAGAAAAATACCAGCTATGATTTTCTTTTATTTAAAACATTTTTTGACTTCATAATAAATTTTAGTCTAATTTTTTATAATCTCACTGTTAGCAACTATCATTATTTTTTATGTCTTCCAATTTTCATTGTACATGTATGCATATGTATAACGAATTTATGCGTATATATAGTTTTATACAGTTGAACTAATAGTATACATACACAATTTTAGAAATGCCTTTTTTCACTTAAAAGAGTTTCTGTAGAATCTGTGCGGACAGCGCAGAGCCCGATGTGGGGCTCAGTCTCACAAACCATGGGATCATGATCTGACCTGAAATCAAGAGTTGGATACTTTACCGATTGAGCCACGCAGGCACCCCTCACCTCTTAAATATTTAGAGAGTACTTTCTTGCTCTTAACAAAAAGTGCTGTATTGAAATACAAAGTAGTTGTAAACCCACATATTTTTTGATTCGTCTTTTATGGTAGTTTTAGGGGCTCTTATTGCTGCACCAGCTAAAATCTTTAAGGATAAAATAAAACCCTTTAATTTAAAAAATGAAAATAAAATAAAAGCATTTCTATAAATTCTCTTTATTTCTATTTGAGTACTTTTTTATTTTATAAAATCGTATTTATCAGTGCTGGAGTTTCAAAATATAACACTGCATTAATATGCCATAATTTTATTTAGTTATTTCTCAGTGTTAGGTGAGTTCACAATTTTTTATTATTAAAAATGATGCTTCTATAAATATCTTGATATGCTTAGCCCATATTCTTGAAACACATTCCCAGGAGAATAATTACTAAGTCAAAAGTAATTATTTTGTCACTCTTGATATACATTGGCCATTATATTTTAAAATCAGTTGAAATTAAGCTTGACATGAAAGTAAGAATTTGGCATTATTTAAAACTTGCTTTAGTTCAGCTAGTAGTCATCAACGTTTTGAAATTTTCTGAAAATATGCCATTTGGTCTATTTTCTTGCAAGTGGTGCTAGCTAACTATCAAAAAGTCATCACTGGATTCAGTTCTCTTTCCCATTCGTTACTACCCAATGACGTATTGGTATCATTCCTTAGTGGGCTTTCTCAGAGTAGAAAAATGGCCACTGGAGATCTCAAGCCTTCATCTTTAAGACCTATGACTTCCACATATCGGATGTCATTGAAAGATTCTGATTATCCTTGCTTCGCTCTGATGCCTACCCTGGACCAATCATTATGTCCATGAAGATGTAACACTCTCATTGGCCCATCTAGGTCACATGTTGATGGGGATGCGGGAGAGGCTACCGCCCAGCTGTCAGGCCGTGACTGACAGCCCTACTAGGAGGGCTTGGATTTGGACAGACGTGATTTTCTTAGAGGAGTTTTTGACAGATGTGTGTATTCCCTTTCTTACTTTTAAACTTCTTTAAATTAATAAATGTAAATGTAGACTTGACCCTATTTAAGACTGTGAAGTAAGAAGTTTTATTTTCTCACTTTCTTATCTCCCCTTTACTGTATCCTTCTTCCTCCTTTCTCCCAGACCTACCCACCACTGTCCAGTGACCTAATGTTCTTTCTAACCTGTTTCCTATCAAAGCCTACTTTCAGTTAGCAGGAGTTGAAAACAAGCTGAAAAATCTAATTAAGACCCGGGATTCAAATTACCACCTTCCTTAAAGTTGGTTTGTTTTCAATTGAGGATAGTCAGAAAGGAATAAGACAAGAATTCTCAGGAGAGTGGGGACATCTGAGCACCTCCCCTTCTATTAGAAATTCATTTTCCCCCTTCTTTTTATTATTTTTTTAAGTTTATTTATTTAGTTTGAGAGAGAAAGAGACAGTGCGAGTGAGGGAGGGGCAGACAGAGATGGAGAGACAGAAAATCCCCAGCAGGCTCCAAACTCTCAGCGTGGAGCCCAACGCAGGGTTCAGACTCATGAAACCATGAGATCATGACCTTAGCCAAAATCAAGGGTCAGATGACTGAGCCACCCAGGAGCCCCCATTTTTTCTTTAGATTACTAGTCATATCTTTTGTGAAAAGGATATAAGAGCTGCCTGGGACCCAGGATCTCAAACCCTTGAATTCTGTCCATTCAGCTAGATCCTCAGAGAAAATACACATGTAGAAGTCAAGGCTAGTCAATACATCCTCTCTATTACCATGACACTATCGTACAACAAAGTAAAAGTAGTTAAGAACTTAGGCTCTGGAGTCAGACCAACCTGTGCTCAAATGTAGCTCTATCACATATTACCTATATGATCTTGGGCACATAAATTAACCTCTGGGAGTGTTAGTACCTTTGAATATAGCATAGGGATAGTAATTTCTACTTCATGGGGTACTGTGAGTATTAAAAGAGATAAAGCGTACAGACTGCTTAGTTCAGTGACTGGCACATAGCAAGCCCTCAATAAATGAGAGTCATTTAATAATGATGATGGTGATGACGATGATGATGACGAAGATGAAGAAGAGGGAAGAGGAAGGAGGAACACAAGAAGAAGAAAGAGGGGAAAGAGGAGAGGAAAAGGGAGGGGAAGGGGAAATAGGAAGAAAAGACAAAGGAGAAGGAAGAGGGCATCATCTTCTGAGTTGAAAGGCCAAATCACATAGAAACCCCCTTTTAACTTGGCTACCGGTCCTAGGGCCTAAAATAGTAGTCTTCAAAAATGGTTGTTCTTGTAGCTCCAGAACGGTTTTTTTTAACTGTGAAACCCCTCATGCATTTTTAAGTTAACATCTAAAGTTTTCATTGTGAGTTTAGTTACAAAAAGATATTATTCCTGGAATTTTACAAATAGTGGCATTTTCAAATAAAACTTTTATGTCACTTTTAGCTACCCAGTTGTTAAAGTCATTCACTTATCACTATCACAGAGTAATCCCCCCAAAAGCCTATACCAAGACATCAAATAATTAATTACACTCATGTTTCCTTCTCTTGGAAGCAGCTTGTTTAATCTACCAGATTCAGAAAGGGAAATTGAAAATGTGTTAACTTCAATACACAATTGTCAGTGTATTGAGAGAGAGAGAGAGAGAGAGAGCATAAGTGTGAACAGGGGAGGGGCAGATACAGAGGGAGACAGGGAATCCCAAGCAGACTCCACGCTGTCAGCACAGAGCCAGACATGGAGCTCGATCTCATGAACCGAGCTTAATCTCATGAACCATGAGGTCATGACCTGAGCTGAAACCAAGAGTCAGTGGTTCAACAGACTGAGCCCCCAGGCCCCAAATGATATGGGTTTTTTTTTTCGAAGTTGCTTACTCACAAATTCTTCAATTTTGTATATGAAGACCTAATTTGTGAGTGATATTCAAGTTATGGATTTCATATTCACTATCACATTATTAAATTTCTTCTTAAAGGTACTTGGTGCCATATCTTCAAGAGGAAATATACTTATTTGTGAAACAGGAAACAGACAAAATGAACCATGAAATGCACTGTTGCTGTGGTTAACCACATTAGCCACTGGGTGGCTCTACTATTCCACTCCATTCGCTATCTCTGACCATGGAAGTTTCCTATAAAACCAAAGATGAAGAGTAAGGCTTTATTTACAGAATGCTTAATTAGGAACTGATGCAGCATTTACATTCTCGACATTTTATTTAGAAACAGTTATGCTCGTGTATGCAGTATTTGCTTGAGTTCTTTGATAACTGGGCATTTGATTTGCCAAGGAAAGGAGGGAGAAAGCCTAATTTTTTTCCCCTTAACATTGCATCATTTCCTGTTCCAATTTTTAAATCAGAACTCAAAAACTTTAATTTGTGACATCTTAGCTACTTTCATAACTATTGTTTTCAATGTCCTATAATAAAATAATTCAAGTAAAAACAAGAAAAATTACCACTAGATAGGAATTTAGTATCTACTTTTGGAAAGGTAGAAAGCTACATTGCTGCTAGCTTCCACCTCTAGGAGATGTCACTGTGTTCTGTTAAGGGCTAGTGAATAGAAGAAGACAGAAATCACAAAGATGTAGAATTAGTCTCTGATTAAGGGATCTGTAAGGCTAAATCTCCCTGGAATCACAGATCCACACCTTGGATCTAATCACAATTTAGAAACTTGACCTCAATTTTTGTTTCTAGATGCCATTACATTTGCATTTCATGCATTTATCATAAGCTTTTCCTCCATCCTGCCTTTTTTTAGTCTAATTTTTTAACCCCAAACTTATCACTTTCTTGTTCTCCGTTCATTTTCAATCTCCTGTCCCCTCTTTACCTTTTTTTTTTTTTTTTTTTTTTTTTTTGCTGTCCCTTTTCATTTTCTAGGTTGAGTATATACTTTCTGAATGAAAGTCATTGTTTTAAAAATTCTTCTTTGGCTCTGAATAATTCCTTCAGAGGAAAGGAATTCTGGAAATCCAATATAAATGGTTCAGAATTTCAGATGCCCCTAAACGTGAATACAATTAAATGAATACTCGAGCTAGTAATCATGTTATTTAATAAATCAGTTGTATAACTGATTTACTAATTTGCTTGGGGAAACTAATGAATGTTGGAATCAGATTTTTATTTTATTTTTTTATTATATGAAATTTATTGTCAAATTAGTTTCCATACAACACCCAGTGCTCATCCCAAAAGATGCCCTCTTCAATGCCCATCACCTATGGGAATCAGATTTTTAAAAAACATCTGCGTTCAAACAGCAGTGAAACTAGAAAAAGAACACATTTAAAAAAAATTTTTTTAACGTGTTTATTTTTTATTTTTGAGAGACAGAGAAAGACAGAACATGAGCGGCATAGGGGCAGAGACAGAGGGAGACACAGAGTCCGAAGCAGGCTCCAGGCTCTGAGCTGTCAGCACAGAGCCTGAGTGGGGCTCGAACTCACAAACCCTGAGATCATGACCTGAGCCAAAGTCGGATACTTAACCGACTGAGCCACCCAGGCGCCCCAAAAGAGAACATATTTTTGATTCTACACACTATAAATAGAGTAACTAAAAACATAATTTGGTGTAGATGACAGGACTCCAAGGGAGAAAGTAGAAATTAAATAACAAGTTCACCTTACCAGGAGAAAAAAATACAGTCATAACTTAGAGAATACATCATTTTAAGCATATTCAAATAGACAAGGAAGAAGTAATGTAGGATCTTGGATCCTATGTTTGGGAATGATTTAATATCGTGTAATTCACAGAGTTCTCTGAAGAAAGGGAAAGGAGCAAGGAACCTGATTGTTGATCAGGGAGAGAGAGTGAATCAGTTACCATCCTACCCCGAGAAGATAAATCTACACGAAACTCTGGAAGCCCAGTCATACCATATATCTATCTTAAGGGTGGGTCAAATCCCTATGCTGGCTGTCACATATGTCAATAGTACTATCTCCCCAGTCACAAGCAAGCATATTTCTACAGCGTGGGAGCCAAATGGCAGCAACCACACCCACGCCAGAGCCTTCATTATTTCCCGTCTTCTGAGATTAGACTTATGTTTTTTTTGAATGAGACTCTGCAGTGGCTGGATCTCATAACACACCAGTTTACATATAAATCACAACTCTTGAATGGGGCTAAATCTATAATGCTCTTCATCCATAAATAGACTTGTGTTAACAAAGTTTTAGACCAAAAATGTATTTAAATATTCCTAAATGTCTAATGTGTTTGTGCAAACACTCAATTTCCTTTTGCTTAAACTTGAATTATTCTTTCTTTCCTTTTGTGTGAATAGTGAGGTGCATCCAGAATATAAAAAAATTATGAGGAACCATAGAATGAACTTCCAGGTGCCCATTATACAGCCAAGTCAAATTTTAACATTTTCCTTATTTGCCTGAGCACTTTCGTTAGAATTTTTTTACACAATTAAAATATTTCAGATGCAGATGAAATTCCTGGCACTACCTCCCCCAATCCCACTGTCCATCATCCTTCCCTTCAAGTAACCACTACCATGAATTTGGTGTTTATCATCCCATGCATGTTTTTATCGCTTGAGAATATATGTATGCATTCCTAAACAAAATATACATAAACGAACATTTTAACCTTTTATAAAAAGTAGCACCATATTGCATATCGCCTTCTGCAATTTGCTTTTTTTACTTAACAATGTGTTTTTAAGATTTTGAGAATGTTACTGAGCCATAAAAAAGAATGAAATCTTGCCATTTGCAACAACACGGATGGATCTAAAGGGTATAATGCTAAGTGAAAGAAGTCAAAGAAAACAAATACCATATGATTTCATTCATACCTGGAATTTAAGAAACAAAACAAGCAAGCGAAGAAAAAAAGACAAACTTAAAAACAAACTCTTAACTACAGAGAACAAACTGATGGTAACAGAGGGGACATGGGTGAAATAGGTGAAGGGGATTAAGAGTACACTTACCATGATGAACACTGAGTAATGTACAGAATTGCTGAATCACTATATTGTACACCTGAAACTAATGTAATACTATATGTTAATTATGCTGGAATTAAAAATAGATAAATAGGCGATAGATAGATAGATAAATGATTTACCCATTTTTGCTACATTCACCATCAATCTTCGTTTGTTTTAATTTAGACCCGGAGCTCAGTTTTCTCTGATTTTGTTTTCACTGGGCTATTTGGCCATACAGAAGTTTACTATTTAGTGGAGAGAATGAGAGATTGCCAACAATTTTTGAAACAGCAATGATTTCAATCCTATCTGCTTACCATGGAAAAATGGATTAAGAAAAATAGTCTGTTTTCAGACTTTCTCATATAGTTTCTAAAGATGACCTGGGCTATTCAAGTAATTAATATCCCCAAAGTTTTTCGATATGTTATGAACACCAGTAAGCCATCACTGAGCTGCTGGGCTGCAAAATAAAGTAGAGAGGTCTTGTCCTAGGAGTTAGTGGTCTTACAGTCTTGTCCTGACTCTACTAACTTTGGCAATTTATCTAACTCCTCTGGGGTCTCATTCTTCTCATCTATAAAGTGAATCTGTTGGATCAGGTCCTCTTGCTAATTTCAACGATCTCTGAAAGAGTTAAATAAAAATTACGAAGACTTAACATGTATTTTAAATCATATGCTTTCATAGAATTTTATTTTCTGTCTGAAATAAAATTTTATTATAGCACTTCGAGAAGGAAACTGCATAATGTATGAATACCCATTTTTTAGGACATAGAGTAAATTTAGCTATTTAAATTAGTATGTAGGTGTATGGTTATAGCTTTGCCTTCATTGCACACCTTGTTCACGTCTATAATGTATTTAGTCCTGAGTCCTTGATGATAGGACCCCAATTATTGACACTGCTGTTGTGGAGAGATAGGATCCGCTTCCAGGATCCATTTCCTGATGCAAATCCAGGAGCACATTGTCAGCAAATTGTAAGGACTGCAGATGGGAATGTATGGTATTAGAGTCACCTGCGGATTATTTGGGAGTTTCAGTTACTATTCCTGGACCCTTGAAATACAAGAGTAAGGCTCTTCTATTAAAGCCGCAACCTGCAGAATCCTCCTTCAATTCTTTATTAGAAAAATAGAATAAGTCATTTTAGAGGGTTTTTGAATTCCTAATTGCAGATATAAATAGCTATCAGGCTGGAAAATACCTGAGCATAATCAAAAATATAATCTCACTTACAACACTGGAAGCTTTATAATAACACAAAAGTGCCACTCCTTCAATCTCCCTCATCCTCCCACTTTTACCAACTTCTGTCCACAATTTCAAGAGAGATATTAGAAAATCCTTTTAAATCACCCAGGTGCCTGGGTGGCTCTGTTGGTTGAGCATCTGACTCTTTATTTCGGCTCAGGTCATGATCCCAGGGGTGTGGGATCGAGCCCTGTAGCCAACTCTACGCTGAGTGGACCCTATTCAAGATATTCTCTCTCTCTCTCTCTCTCTCTCTCTCTCTCTCTCTCTGCCCCTCTCCCCAGCATGCACACACTCTCTCTCTAAAATAAATAAAACGAAAGAAAAAAATTAAACCACCACTTACCTTGAAGTAAATTTAAAAGTGTGATCAAGGATAGAGACGACATAGGTGTTAAAGTGTGAAAACAAATCTTGATGATTGCCCAAGTATCTAATAACTTGTTCACCAATACTCTATTTAAAAAATATAAACTTTCGGGGCGCCTGGGTGGCTCAGTCGGTTGAGCATCTGACTTCGGCTCAGGTCATGATCTGGCAGTTCACAGATTCAAACCCCACATCGGGCTCACTGCTGTCAGTGCAGGGCCTGCTTTGGATCCTCTGTCCCCTTCCCTCTGCCCCTGCCTGCTTGCTCTCTCTCTCTCTCTCTCTCTCAAAATAAACATTAAAAAATTTTTAAATATAAATTTTCATGACTAATGGATTATTATCATGACATATGCCTTTGAGCAGCCTGTTTCCCACTCCTTTTTAGCATAATTTTAGCATTATCCCTAATTTATTGCTATGGGGAATTACCTTATTTTGCCTTGTTTCACACACACACACAAAAACCATCTTATTTTGAGGAAACCCATCCTCCTCATGTAACATTGTAGTCCACGGTTTCCCAAGATTTTTGCACTCAGACACCAATTATATTATCTCTTGGGGATATGATAAGATGTTAAAAGTCACATTAAAGCTGTGGATTTCCTTTACTGCCCTACAAATTCACAAATTATATTTAAGGAATTAGGGAACTTCCTTTCTTATTTTATTCTCATTAAATCCTCTGGGACATTTGTTCATTAAAGAGAATTGGTTCAATAAACTATGTCCATTAAGTGTGTAGGGCATGCTACCAGTCAAATGCCAGGGCTCTGAGTGGGTAGGATTTCATGGTCAAGTACAGCTCTCTTTATATTCACAATCACTTTCTCATGTCCCCCTCACTCCCACCGTCTTGCACCACTGTTATTCACTCTTACTCCTGCTAATAACTCCACTTAGATTCTCTCATCCCACCTCCTTTCCCATAACCCCTTCCCCCCACTGTTTCACTTTTCCCACTTACATTTAGCTGTATCTGCTCTGATCTGTGGGCTTCTTTTGCCTTAAATCCTAGGCAGGCGAACAGAGGCAACACCATCAACCTGTCCAAAAAGCAGTGCAATGGCGGAGGGTATATAAGCAGGTGGTAGCAAGAGCATCCAAGTGAATGTGGGCCAGGCCTGGGGACCTGCTGGGCTGGCCCACTCACGGGCTTTCCCGAGAAGGCAACATAAAGCAGGAGGCATCACCGTTACTGTGGGGTGTGAGAGCAGGAAGGAGGAGGCAGCAAGGGGGGAAGAATTCTCAAACAAAAAGTAGAAAGCCATGATTATAATCCCCGTCAGATCTAGTGCCAGTGTCGTGTCCAATGAGTTGGGGGGAAGACCAAAGTCAGTGTGGTAGAGCCGAGTTTACCTTGTGCTTTGGCTTTAGCAGTACGTGGGCCCATGCAAGCACCAGCAGCTGAGCTGATTGCGGCCAACACTGGCAGAAATCAAGAGTGTCAGAGAAAATGTGATGGCAGAAGAGGCCACCACGGGAGTGGTTGAGGCATGGGTTAGGAAGCAGACAGCAAAACTGGCACAGGCTGCTGGTCTGATCAGGCACCAGGAATGACAGAGAGGCTGGCACTGGTAAGTGGAAGCTGTTAGGCAGGACAGACCAGCTCGGCCAGTACCACAACTGAGGCCACGTTGGGCTTTGATCAGGGAGGTTGAGGCACATACGAGAAAGTAGAAGAGACCTAATAGGTGAGCCAAGGTAGTGAGCGGTCAGGAGGAACAGACACAGGGCAGGCCAGATGGCTGTTACTATGTGTCCAATTTTCCAGCTGTGATCAAATAACCCAATTAAAATGTAAGTCAATTTAGGCCAAGGTCAATTTGAATTCTATGCTTTGCTGGTGATATAGGATCATTAATTGTATCAATACTGCCCATGCTAAACCCATTCTGAAATGGGAGCAGTCGTATCCCTTATTATTGGTCTGGATGTGTTCGGCAAAAGGAAATGATGAAGGCAAAACCATGTAACTATTTTTAAAACTGATGCTCATTAATAAGGTCTAGGGAATCTTGAGGAGATTTAACTTGACAATGTTGAGATTCATATAACTTTATGTTGAGAATTCATTTTCCAGGAATAATTTATTTCAATTAGTCACATTTTTATCTTCTACTGGAGTGTAAATTTAATCTAGCATGAATATCTACCACTTGAGTACTAACATAATCTTTTTCTTTACACAAAAAAATAAAATAACGTGTATGTATGTGTACATGTATGTGTCAAGACTAAAAATTAAACATAGGTTGAAGTCGTGACTAAGAACAAATGATTGGCAAATTCACAGTTAGAACTTAAAATTCCATTGTGAAGTTGACTAACTTCTTAGTGCAAGTAAGATTGCCAGCATATAGGGGTGCCTGGGTGGCTCAGTCAGTTAAGTGTCTGACTCTTGATTTCGGCTCAGTTCATGATCTCATGGTTCTCATGGTGAGTTTGAGCCTTGTGTGGGGCTCTGCACTGTCAGTGGGATTCTCTCTCTCTCTCTCTCCGCCCTCTCTCTCTCTCTCTCTCTCAAAAATAAATAAATAAACTTAAAAAAAGATTGCCAACATATGAAAAAAGTAATCTTGTCTCAATTGTAGCTACAGATTGCAAATCTTGCATCAGTTCAAATTTTTGCCAACAGATGCCAAAGACTTTACTGAAAGCAGAAGATATTTAGAATGGAAATGGAAGTGTAATCACAACCTGGTTGATTAACATGCTCATTGTGCTTCATTATTATGATACTAACAAACATTCAGCTTTTGAGTTGATGAGTGATACATTCAACATATCACAGGAGCATAATTTTTTAAATGATTTGTCCAGAGTTTCTATCAATCCATCCTAGAAACAGAGCCAAGTGTTAGAGTTATTGCCGCCTGAGTTACAACAGCTGCCCTGGGAATCTTGCCCAAACAGCAAGTTAACTGCTATTCACAGTACTATCTGGTCTTTCCCACCCCCAAACATACACAAAAGATTTTTGTCATTCTTGGCATCGGGCAGTAGAAGTAGCAAGACATGCCAGTAGAACTCTAAAGGCAGAATGTCCTTCCACCTGTTTTATGCTGTAAGACAGACTTCCAAGTGCGAGGCGGTGTGGAGGGCTGTTTCCTTGAATGGCAGCTGAATGCACCAGCAGGATCCCTGGCAGCAATGCCCAGGCACTGAAGCTGGGCATTCAGGAGAACTAAATGGAGAAAAGAAACTTGAGCAAACCACTTCCTGGAACACTGAGAACCTAAATGGGAAATTAAGAAGTACCAGATTCTCTGTACTCTCATACCAGCCAAGGTCAGATTTCTAAGCTCCTATCTCTTCTAATCTTCCCCCCCCCCCCCCCAGAAAGTGCTATGACAATTTGTGAAGGTAATAAAAGTTATCTTTTTTTTTTTCCTTTTAGAAAATAGTGTTGCTTACTGCTTTATTATGCTCTTACTTGAGAACTTTTCCCGCATGCCAAACAACTTTGTACCACAAAAGACTTTGACCTAGGGAGACGAGTGGCTTATTCTACATCTCAAAGGGACAGCTCCTTAGGTAAAAGGCGTTGGATATTCCAGTTTGCTTGTTGAACATTCTCCCAAGATAATCACATTAACAGAAAGCTGGGGGCGAAAGTCTGGCCTCTGCCTGCTCATCAGACAAAAATCTTACCACTCAGCAGGACACCTACACAGGGAGAATTTGGGGCAGGAATAGCTGCCACAGTTGAGTACTCATTAGCAGTCATGAGGATAAATTGATAGCAAAAGACCTAGAACTCACAGGCTTGTGTTAATTTGGTGCTATCTGCCTGCCATCCGAAACGCTACTTTCAAACTTAGAAGCCTAGCAGTTTCAGAAAGTAATAACCGCAGTCCCAGGGAACAGGGAAAAATTCCTCCAGCTACTTTCAGTTTTTCAGGAAGCTTGAAAGTAATTGTTTACTGAAAATAAAGCCTCAGGGATGACTTTTAGTTAGGGGGGAAAAAAAATCTTGATTCCTTGATTTCCTTTTGGGAAGATAAATTCATTGTGCTTGCAAAATCTTTCAAAGCAGGGATTGTGCAGGGGAAATCATATTAAAAGGGGTTTTCAGTGGGGAAGAGTTTAGCAAACACTGTCCAACAGAAAACTGTTTTAGGGAGGTAACTTTTCAAATTGTTTCCATAAACATTTCACCAACAGTGGCTTACTTCCCATTCTGCTGTGCATCTAATTCAATCAAAGTACTGAAGACTTACAAAGCTTGTTGGAGGAGTGGCTGTGGGAAATTCCAGAGCTGCCACCGCCTGTGGAGACTTCCTTTGCTGAGTGTCTCAGATCTCAGACACTCAGATCCAGATCCCACGGCCTTACTTGCCAGAGCTGCAAAGAAATGATAGAAATTCTGTAGAAGTAGACCTTGCTGCAGCCAGGGAGCCTTCTCACAAAGTTAGGGATTCTTCAAAGAGGTTTTACCAAAGCAGAGGCACAGCATGCATACCGACTTCCGCAGATTCAAGAAATGCAGGCAACGACGTTTCTTATTTGCTCTCCTCTCATTTCATCAGCAAGAACAAAATCAGTTGTTTTCAATTGGCACAAAAGTGTATTTATTCATTAACTCATCAGGCGGTGCTCACGTACCTATCATGTGCCGGGCTCTGTGCTAAGTGCTGGGGATACAAAGATGAATGAGACTCGTGGTGCCACAAGCAGGGTTGTCAAAAACCGACCTCATTCTGGGTTGCTTGGACAGGCCAGCTGGGACCTGGGCTTCTCATTTCGCACAGAAGGGATTGCACCCAAATTTCTCACAGGACCGGTTTCTGCTTTCCATAAAACCAAGGTCTTCAGGTGCTGGATAACTGATTCTCCTACTATCTAGTTAGACCTAGTATCTAACCGCAAACTGGATGATATCCAAGAAGTTCGATTATTCCCCCCCCATGTAGGTCATTCCCACTCTTGCCCTAAATGCAGCAAGGGGACAAATTCCCTTCCTTGGAATGTCCACCCATGATGTGTCCAGCAGAGAATCTTGGCCCATCTCTTCTGTTTTCTTGTTCATTTTTGCTTTGTAAATTTCCCCAGTAAAGCCTAGAAGATTTCAGGGAATTCATTGCAAACCTTGTTGCATGACAGGTGATGAGCATGAAAGCATCTGTCTTATAGAACAATGCTTCCCAGCTTCTGTAATACTACTCAGCACAATGCTGAAATCACCTGTTCCAGAACAAATCCTGTCCTTTGACATGAAGGATTTAATTTTCAGTTCTGGTGGGATCTGGCCAAGGGACGGAGTTGGGAAACACTTCAGGGCGTCAGCACTCCTTCCCGGCAGAGGACTGAGGAGTTTGTGCCATGGAACTCCAGGGTTCCTTCTCTAACAGTTCAGCTCCCATGGACCATGCCTGTGGGACTAAGCCTCCCACAACCACTGATCACATACATGTTTTTTTCATGTGTTCATTAGTTTACACACTTAATCAGAGCTGTTTTAAGACTTAAGAAAGATGATGGACTGGAAAGGGACTTGAAAGACTATAAAGCTCTATCCAAGTAACATTATTTGAATATCAAAGGCATAATTACCATAAGTTATCAGTTCCATTTTTTTGTTGTTTGTTTTTAAGCTAAGAACTTATTTCCCCGTGAAGGCTTGTTATAAAGCTCAGAATATAAAATACATGTATGTTAACCTGCTTCAGCTGAAGTGAGTTGGAGGGGTGAGACTCCAAGGATTCAGAGGAACACTGAAAAATACTGTAGGAGTGGCACCGCGCTGGGCTCTGCACTGACAGTGTAGAGCCTGTTTGGGATTTCTCGCTTCCTCTCTCTCTGCCCCTCCCGGCTTGCTCTCTCTCCCTCTCTGTCAAAATACATACATACATACATAAACAAACAAACAAACAAAAAAGAAACTCCCTGTGATTTCTGCCAAAAGGGTAAAAGAATTTAGAAGTTTCTTTAAAAAAATAAATCTCAGCTGTTCTGCAGCTTGGCCATGATGGTGAATACACAAGCCTACACATGAGATAAAATTGCATAAAAAAAATATGCTCACACACAAAGGAGTACGTGTAAAACTGGTGAAATCTGAATAAGATCCATGGAATGTATCAATGCCAGTTTTCTGGTTGTGATATTGTATTATAGCTTTGTAAGATGTTGCAACTGGAGAAAACTGGCTGAGGGGTACACCAGGGCTCCCTGTATCAGTTCTTCCAACTGCAGGTGGCTCTACAATTATCTGAAAATAAAAAATTTTATCATAAATAAATAAATAAGTCCATGGCACGAATTTCTCATCCTGTCATTTCCCTCCTTCTGAAATCACAGAATGGTCAGACAACATGGTCAAACAAAAACTTACGTCTGACCTGCAGCTGAGCCTCTTTGGTGTTCATACTGCTCGGCATAGGCAGGTGTATCAGGGAACCTTCAGGTTTAAGTAATAGAAAATGATAACCCAACTGACTTAAGCAACAAGGAATATGCGGTACGTTACGTAATACGTCTTGAGTAGGGTAGTCCCAAGGTCACTTGGATTCAGTAGCTCACCATCATCAATCAGAGACCTACATTCTTTCCATCTTTCTACCCTACCATCTGTAACATGTTAATTTAGTCCTTAGGCAAGCTTCGTTAGCAAATGGCTGCAATCCTACCATGCCGTATCATTTTCATAAGTTTCAATTTAAGAGCAAGGAAACGTTTGTGGATCTTTCTGCCACTTGCTACCCACTTATTTTTTTTTTTTATTTTTTAAAATTTTTTTTTCAACGTTTTTTATTTATTTTTGGGACAGAGAGAGACAGAGCATGAACGGGGGAGGGGCAGAGAGAGAGGGAGACAGAGAATCGGAAACAGGCTCCAGGCTCCGAGCCATCAGCCCAGAGCCTGACGCGGGGCTCGAACTCACAGACCGTGAGATCGTGACCTGGCTGAAGTCGGACGCTTAACCGACTGCGCCACCCAGGCGCCCCAACTACCCACTTATTTTTATTTTTATTGGCCAGGATCAAGTCACAAGCACTTCCCTACATGAATCACTGGTGAAGGGGATAGTTTTACCATTATCCTTAGACAGAGTCCCTGGGGGTGGGAGATGCTTATATCTAACAAAAATCCACACATCCGCACTCCTCCAGTAAGAGACAGGGGTGGACAGGAGATGGATGGGCAACCCATTACCATGGAGCCACAATGATGTGGGGTGAGAGTTATTCTAGAAGATTTCCAGGCATTTCTTTCAATAGTGCAGCCCCTAGAAAATTTTGAGTCAAGCTCAGAAGATGATGAAGATGAAGCAGGTACCAGAGCACCTAGAACAACTGGAAGGAACATAATTTTACTGCCAATTCCTGATCCCACACCAAGGAGAACAATGAGTCCAGCTTCCCATGGAAGCCTGGGGAACTCAGAACTAGGAGGTAAGCAAGGGAAAGAGGCTGCCTTAACAGAAACCCAGAGAAGGAAGCTCCTCCCAGGAACTGGCAGGGCTGACCTTGCTGTTAAAGATCCTGTCCTGGGTTTAAAGGTGCACAATTTTTTTTTTTTTTTTTTTGCTTTGTTTTGTTTTGCTTGAGTGAGGGTAGATTTAAAGTAAAATGATGTAGGGGCGCCTGGGTGGCTCAGTCGGTTGAGCGTCTGGCTTCCGCTCAGGTCATGATCTCACGGTCCGTGAGTTCGAGCCCCGCATCGGGCTCTGTGCTGACAGCTCAGAGCCTGGAGTCTGCTTCAGATTCTGTGTCTCCCTCTCTCTCCGCCCCACCCTTGCTTGTGCTCTGCCTCTCTCTCTTTCAAAAAAAAAAAAATGAATAAACATAAAAAAAAATTTAAGTAAAATGATGTGGAAAGGTTATTTTTTTAATAAAACAATTAAAAAAAAATTTTTTAGGGGCGCCTGGGTGGCTCAGTCGGTTAAGCGTCTGACTTCAGCTCAGGTCACGATCTCGCGGTCCGTGAGTTCGAGCCCCGCGTCGGGCTCTGGGCTGACGGCTCAGAGCCTGGAGCCTGCTTCCAATTCTGTGTCTCCCTCTCTCTCTGCCCCTCCCCCGTTCATGCTCTCTCTCTGTCTCAAAAATAAATAAACGTTAAAAAAAATTAAAAAAAATTTTTTTTAATGTTTATTCACTTTTTGAGAGAGACAGAGTGTGAGCAGGGCAGGGGCAGAGAGAGAGAGAGGGAGACACAGAATCCTAAGCAGGGTCCAGGCTCTGTGCTAATAGCAGAGAGCCCAACGCGGGGCTTGAACTCACAAACTGTGAGATCATGACCTGAGCTGAAGTTGGACACTTAACCGACTGAGCCACCCAGGCGCCCCACATAATAAAACAATTTTAAAAGTGAGGAAATGCAACAGTTGCCTTTCAGATTATTTATTTCCCAGTCATCAGAGATTTCTTTTTTATTTACCCCAAATTTCTGACCTATAAGCATAGCACCTAGTGCAGTATTTGTCATTGATTCCTTGCTTGATTGTGTAAGATAAAACGCCTTGGAACTAGAGGCAAGATTTGAGGGATTTGAAGACCAATTGGGGATAAAGAAAGCCTCTTGCTTTCTGGAGTTGGTGCCAGAAGGAGAGTCTGGGAGGGAACGGGAGTCAGAGCATATATTTAAACATATGAACATATTTAGTGGGATTGGAGGGGTATAAAATATGGTACAAATGATGGACTTTTCCTGCCTCCCCCATTCCAATGTCAACCTCAAGGATCCAGAAACTCAGGCATCTGTACCCAGTGCCTATCTGTATGCCCAATACCTATCACATAATACACACACACACACACACACACACACACACATGCGTATTGATTTCATTAATCAAAATTTTCCTTCTCTACTTTCTAATTATAAAAGGCTAGAAGGGTATATTCTTTCTGGACCACAGCCTTAAGAAGAAAGGAAGGGAGCTGAAGACAGCTGTCTCCGTCACTCTCCACCATAATCCCCGCGTTTGCGGTTCTCTATCAGGACCCACACTTGCAGTACCCCAGTCCTAGAACAGGAAATGGTGGGTAAGGTGGAGTCACCCAGCTCAGGGAAGACCTTCTACCAGGCGCTTGAGTAAAGAGTGGCGGTGACAGACTGTTTCTTACAGGTCTAAGTCTTACTGCTGGAATTAGACCTCAGTGCTACATCTCCAGACTTGGAGGGCCTGCTGTCCTGCAGGCCAAAGGCTGCTCTTCCCAAGTTCTGGGCCGTTGAAGCTGTGTGAACTGGAGAGTTAGCTCATGTAAACTTTAAAAGGATGGGGAAGACTGTTGTTGACTCTCTCCTTCTGGAGAAACTTTACAAATGACCTTGACAAATAGCCCCTCAAAACCTACATACAGAACCAAATTTTTCACAATCCTCTTTATTCCTCCACTTCTATTTTCTCTTTTCCCTCCTTTTCCTTCCTTCTACATTTCTTTCCTCCTTTTCCCTTCCTCTATTTATTCTTGTCATTCCCTCTTTCTCTCCTGTTTCCCCAACTATTCTTCCTCCACCCCAGTAGAGGTGATACTTTGGAACCCAAAGTATATTTCTGTATTTATTGAAAGCAGTTGTCTCTTTTCCAGAGGATTCTCTGACCCTTCATAGAAATGATTCTTCTATCCCAAGTTTGCTTTCATAATAATTACTGAAGACTAAAGAACTATAATATATGTAAATTTAGTACATTAAAAGGGAAAAATAATTTAAATACTAGCACTTAAGCATTCTGGCCTCTATTATTTCAAAATTAGAATTTGGGGCACCTGGGTGGCTCAGTCAGTTGAGTGTCCAACTTCAACTCAGGTCATGATCTCGAGGTTCGTGGGTTTGAGCCCCGGGTTGGACTTTGCCCTAACAGCACAGAGACTTCTTCAGATTCTGTGTCTCCTTCTCTTTCTGCCCCTCCCCTGCTCACGCGCACACGTGCGCACACACACATACTCTCTCTCTCTCTCTCAAAAATAAGTAAACATTGAAAATTTTTAAATTTAAAATTAAAGTTTGACTTGATGCCATTCATACTGGAATTCCTAAAACTACAACCATCATCTATGGTCTACAGCCTTCTTTTATCTATAACAGACACTTTTTTTCCATTTTCTCTTTCCCCAGAGACCCATAACAATCTACTTATCGTTGATTTGAGAGGTTGTGTTTGGGACGGCAAGTGGAGAGAAGCCATTTTAGACTAACATGAAGCCAAACTTTTGAGGAAAGGTGGAGGAAAGCGTGAGATGTCAGCCCTCACCTAGGCTGGCAGTTTTACTTTTGCCTGACCGAGTTCACTTCAGAATAAAAATGTCTTCCCACTTAATTTAGAATTAGTTTCTTGAATCTGTTTTGCAGAACTCGGCCTGCCCATGGACCCTCGGGTATGCCACATTTGTGTACAACTTCACCAGTTCTCAAGACCCGAGTCCACAGTCCTGGGGTCAGCAATGCCCGCTAACCCTCACACAGAGCTTCCGGTGCCAGGCACTGTGTAGAGTTCTTCATATGTATCAGCTCATTTAATCCTTCAACAGCCTTAGAGTATAGGTGTCTTCATCTGCTGGAACTGCCATCACAGAATACCATAAACTGCTGGCTTACACAATAGACGTTTATTTTCTCACAGTTGTAGAGACTAGAAGCCCAAAGATCAAGGTGCCAGCAGCAGGGCTGGTGTCTGGGGAGAGTTCTCACGTTGGGTGGCAGACAGGGGACTGCCTTCTTGCTGTGCTCACGTGGCCTTTCCCCTGTGCTCCTGCAGAGGGAGAAAGTGAGCAAGCGTTCTCCTGTCTCTTCTTACAAGGACACCAATCTTGTTGGCTCAGGGCCTCACTCTTAGGACCTCATTTAACCTTAATTACTTCCCTAGAGGCCTCGGGCCTAAATAGAGCCACTTGGGAGGATTAGGACTTCAGCATGAATTTGGGGAGAACACATTGAATCCGTAACAGTAGGTAATGTTATTCCCCTTATTTTTCAGATTAGGAAACTGAGATCTAGCCAGGTTGGGTAATTTGCCCAAGATCACAGTGCTAGTGAGTGACAACACAGGGATCTGACCTTGAGCATCATGCTCTTAAGCTCTGTGCTGTGCTGTGTCTCCTCACCCAGCATGAGTCCTAATATCACAACTAACAGCCCCTGTCCCGGGCAGACGTATAACACCTGTCCTAACCATCAGAATCAGAGTATTGCCATGCCTTTTTTTTTTTTATATAGTTTTTCTTACAGGAACACAGTCTCTCACTATTATTATTATTTTATTAGAAATAGATTCTTATGGGGCGCCTGGGTGGCTCAGTCGGTTAAGCAGCCGACTTCGGCTCAGGTCATGATCTCACGGTCCATGAGTTCGAGCCCCGTGTCGGGCTCTGTGCTGATGGCTCAGAGCCTGGCGCCTGTTTCGGATTCTATGTCTCCTTCTCTCTGACCCTCCCCCGTTCATGCTCTGTCTCTCTCTGTCTCAAAAATAAATAAACGTTAAAAAAAATTTTTTTTTTTTAAATAGATTCTTACATTATCAAATTTAGGGAAATAATGTGTAGTTACCAGAATCTCACTCTTGAAATGCTTGTACGTGTTAGTTTATCACCTAGTGAAAACTTCCTCTAAGTTTCAATATTTATATTCTAATGGCTATAAGTATAACCAGTGGTACTATTTTAAAGGCTCTATTACTTTTTAAGGATTTAAAGCTTTCTTTTTTAACAGAGGCAGAGAGACAGAGCATGAGCAGGGGAGGGGAAGAAGTAGAGAGAGAGGGAGACACAGAATCCGAAATAGGCTCCAGGGTCTGAGTTGCCAGCAGAGAGCCCGACGTGGGGCTCGAACTCACAAACTGTGAGATCATGAACTGAGCCAAAGCCTGACGCTTAACCCACTGAGCCACCCAGGCGCCCCAGGATTTAAAGCTTTTTAATCCAAATTTCTGCTCAGAAAACGAGCATTGAAATTCAGTGAGGCTATTAGAATTCTTACCAGTCAGTGAACAAAATATTTATCCCAACTTACAGACTTTACTATGTTCAAATCAAGTATGTACTAAGGGGAATCTGATGGCCGGATTGGCGACAGTTCTAGGATTTTTAACATTTATTTATTTTTGAAACAGAGAGAGACAGAGCGTGAACGGGGGAGGGGCAGAGAGAGAGGGAGACACAGAATCGGAAGCAGGCTCCAGGCTCCGAGCCATCAGCCCAGAGCCTGACGCGGGGCTCGAACTCACGGACCACGAGATCGTGACCTGAGCCGAAGTCGGACGCTCAACCGACTGAGCCACCCAGGCGCCCCACAGTTCTAGGATTTTTAATGAAAGTGTTCAGGGGTAGGGAAGGTAGGGTGGAATGAGGCACTGGATAAGAGCAAAGACTCTGGAATCCGGCTCATCCAGGTCTGAATCCCAACTCTGCTGTGTCCTGGAGTAAGTCACTCAACATCTCCAAGTTTCCGTTTCCTCATTAGTAACATAAAGCCACCAGTAGCTTTTACCTTGTGTAAAGATTAAGTGAGAGAATCCTCAAGTGTAAACTAAATAGTGCCTGACTCACTAAAAGGTTAAATTTTTTCCTGTTTTATGGATGTATAATTGTCATATAGCACCGTGTAAGAGTAAAGTATACAACATGATGACTTTTATGTATTTATTTACATATAGGGTTAGTTAGCACATCGCCTGACCCAGTTACAATTTTGTATGTATATTGTGAGAACTTTTAAAATCTACTCTCTTAGCTACTATTAAATATCCAATACAGTGTGATTAACTTATAGCCATCATGCTATACAATACATTCCCAGAACTTATTCACCTTAAAACTGAAAGTTTGTGCCTTTTGACCACTTTCTTCCATTTCCCCCACCCCTCTCACTTCCCATTCCTGGCAACCACCAATCTGCTCTCGGTTTCTAGGAGTTTATTTTTTAGACTCCAAGTATAAGTGAACTTGTACTGTCTTTGTCTCTGTCAGACTTATTTCACTTAGCACAACGCCCTCAAAAACTCAATTCTTTAAAATGTTAAACTTCTAAAGAGTGTGTTTTATACTTTTTAAAAAATTTCCAGGGCACCTGGGTGGCTCAGTCTGTTGAACGTTCCCCTCTTGATTTCCACTCGGGTCATGATCCCAGGGTCATGGGCTTGAGCCCTGTGTTGGGCTCCGCACTGAGTGTGGACCCTACTTGGCATTCTCTCTCGCGCCCTCTGTCCCTCCCCCATTTGCACGTGTATGTGTGCTCTCTCTCTTTAAAAAAAAAATTTCTTTTTCTAACATCCCCAACAGGAAGGGGTGCAGTGAGTGTTAAAAGAAAGAACAATAAATGTCTTGAGAAGTCAATGTCCCCCACTGACCCGTTCTCAATTTTATTAGTTTCATCAGGAAATAGGAGAAGCTCCGTCTTGAGGTAAAGCAGGGCCTCATACATGCAAGAGCATTGCTAGACCACAAGCCTTGCTCTTAAACCACAGCTCCACTCCCCAGCACACATGAGATTGGGGCAGAGCTCTGGCTTCATTCCTACGATAAACAGGTTCTCCCCTTTGCGGTTCTTGGGAATTCTCTTACATAAATGTGTACTGTGTTCAGTCCTTTTTGGTGATGACATTGTAATATGGGGTATTTCTCTTCAGAATCTATTCAATTTTTTTAGTGTTTATTCCTTTAGTTTTGAGAGACAGAGTGCAAGCAGGGGAGGAGCAGAGAAAGAGAGAGAGACACACACACAGAATCGGAAGCAGGCTTCAGGCTCTGAGCTGTCAGCACAGAGCCCAACGCGGGGCTCGAACCCATGAACCACGAGATCATGATCTGAGCCCAAGTCAGGCGCTCAACTGACTGAGCCACCCAGGTCTCCTTCTTTTCAGAATCTATTTAAAACTAAGTGTTTCAGTTGTTAAAGTGTATTATAATTATTAAGTACTACATAAAATATCTTTTGGTCAGCTGAGCCTGATTTTAGACTGTGAACACAGACCCTCATCGGCACAACGATCACCCCCACAGACACTGTAGCACCTGCTTGCCTTTACTGACATGAGGAATTTTGTCGGGTGACTTGGAGAGTAGACCCAAGTGTAGTCGCTGGGATGGCTAAGAACTAAAAAGGTGTGAGGGATGGCACGGATTCTCTTCCCACAGAGCTTTTTGGGCTTGGTTTTTTTTTTTTTAATTTTTTTTTTTAATGTTTATTTATTTTTGAGACAGAGAGAGACAGAGCATGAACGGGGGAGGGTCGGAGAGAGGGAGACACAGAATCTGAAACAGGCTCCAGGCTCTGAGCTGTCAGCACAGAACCCGACGCGGGGCTTGAACTCACGGACCGCGAGATCATGACCTGAGCCGAAGTCGGCTGCTTAACCGACTGAGCCACCCAGGCGCCCCTTGGGCTTGGTTTTAAGCAGCAGTGTTACACAGGTGAGGGCTGGGAAGTGGGGAAGCCATTCATATGATTCTCAGTCTCAAATATCACTGCTTCAGATCCCAGGTGATGAAGTCTATATAGCGCAGAGCTGGAAAGCCGGGAGACCATGTTCCCTGCTCCTTTGTGGACCCTCACTCTGCTCTGACAAGCCAGGGCCTGGTGGGCTTGGCAGCACTGGGAAAGAGTGTGGGCCTGGCACCGGCAGCACAGCCTTCATAATGGGCAATGACAGTGCTGACTCTTTCCAAGGGGCCCTGAAGGAAGCAGACCAGGGGGAGCCAGAGCAGGATGGAAAGGGCCAGGTGGATCTGCGTGGTTGCAGCAGCTGGTGTGTAAGCACGAATGACACATCCTGTTGGGGACGCCCCGACATAGCTGGAGGACACTGAGGCCAAGCTCAGATCCTGTTGTTACCTTTGTAATTTGGACATCAAAAGGAAACATAGTCTGACTTTACATAGTCTGCGAGAACTGGACATGCTGTAATTAAACTATAATTGCATTTAATGGGCTGCTTTATAAGTAACCTAATTGCACAGAATAATTGGTGGCTTACAATAAAATGACATTGGTGACTTACAGGAAAATAAGGAGGTTATAGCCATTGCCAAAAATGTCTATGAATTGGAAAGACTAACACACATGCAAAATATTTGAATTAAGGTATTCAAAAAGAGGAAAGTACAGAGCTTGGAAAGAAGGAGACTTGCCCCATGGATAGCCATTACCACAAGTTCCAGCATTTCTTTTCTAGAAGAGCTTAGGAGTGGAAATCTGGATGGAAGATAGATAGAGGACTTGCCTTGGCATTGACATGCCACTCTACTTAAGACTGAGAAAATGTCAGGTTTTTAAAAAAAAGTTTATGTATTTATTTTGAGAGAAAGAGAGCACGTACATGCAGAGGAGGGGCAGAAAGAGAGAAACCCAAGCAGGCTCTGCACTGTCAGTGCAGAGCACGACCAGGGCTCGATCCCAGGAACAGCAAGATCATGACCTGAGCCAAAATCACGAGTCAGACACTCAACTGACTGAGCCACCCAGGTGCCCCCATGTTGGTTGTTTTTTTTTTTTTTTTTCCAACGTTTTTTATTTATTTTTGGGACAGAGAGAGACAGAGCATGAACGGGGGAGGGGCAGAGAGAGAGGGAGACACAGAATCGGAAACAGGCTCCAGGCTCCGAGCCATCAGCCCAGAGCCTGATGCGGGGCTCGAACTCACGGACCGCGAGATCGTGACCTGGCTGAAGTCGGACGCCCAACCGACTGCGCCACCCAGGCGCCCCTGTTGGTTGTTTTTTATCAAAGGATGGGATGCTGGTGAACATGGGTACCTTTGGTACCACGGTGGACCCCAAGGTATCCTGAGCTTTTGAGCCACTTCCAAACCAGCCTTGTCAACTACCACAGGACTTACGGCATCGGCTTCCTTTCCTCCCAATGAGAGCCACCTGGGGTGCAGAAAATGGGCCCAACATTGGGGAAGGCATGGCCACAGCACTAGGAGACCACTTCCACACGATCTCTGCCCACTTCCAGTCGACTGACATCCCACTGTGGATTCCAATGAGAAACATCTTCTAGCAAACTCTATTGCTAGAGCAGTTTCCCTAAGCACAGGAACCAGGGGAGCCCTCAGGGGCAGCCCAGCTTACCATCCCATTCGTCTGTCCATCTCCCTCCAGCAAGGAAGCTTTCTCTCCTCATCCTTCTCACAGCTTTCAGCTGGTAAGTCACTTCCTCGGGGAAACCTTCCCTGACTAGGTGAGGCCTTTCAGTGCCCTCTTTACTTCCTCATAATTAATTAATACTGACATGATTGTGTATTTAATTACTGCAGGTGATATGGGCAAGGATTTGCCCATATCGTACACTGATGAACACTCATTGCCTGGCACATAGCAAGTAAAAAGCACCTGTTGCATGAGTGAACGGTTGTGTCATCTACAGAGCACTCCGCGCATGGCTTAAGGCTTCAGCTACAGCGCTGGCTGTTTTGCCTCCCGCGACTAATATTTTTAAATCATTTTTAAATATATAAGTAATATGCAAATATATGCTCATTGTAAAATAATTCAAAGAACACATATATATCCATATGGAAGTCATGGTCTTATATATGTAAATTACGCCACAATAAAGCTACTTTTAAAAAGCTACAATTCTCCTCCACAATTCCACACCAGCCAGGTCCCATTCCTTTTCCCAGTCATAAATCCACTGAACGGTCTCACGTGTAAACTTCCAGACCTTCTCTGGTGTGTTTTCATACATATATGTATCTTCATGCATGCGTAGTCACATAAATATCCATACGTTCATGCATATACGTTGTGTACACATACATTCAGCGTGTTTTAGTCAGAGTCCAATCAGAAGGCAGGAGCTAGAAACTGCAGAGGGAGTTTAACACAGGTGAGAGAAGAATTAAGAGGCCAGAGAATAGGAGGGAGACACCCTCAATCCTGAGGCCAGAGGAACGAGGGAAAAAGCAGTTACCCAGGTTCTGGGGCCATCTGGAAGAATCCAGAACCACTGTAGCACTTCCAGGCTAAAGCTGGAACTATGGAGAAAGGGTTGTACAGCAGGGGCTGGAGAATCGATAGGATGATGCCAGACACCATCTGAAGCAGAGAGAAGGGGGGAGATCACCTGGCTTCTCCCTTCCTCTCACTCTCCAGAGTTCCATCACTGGCCCTCTTTGGCTGGGTCTGTAAGGTAGTCTGGGGAAAGCGGTTCCCAGGGATGTTAAGCCCAGGATAGAGTATGGTAGAGAATAGATCTGAGAGCAAACAGACAAAAGCCCAGCATATGTGGTTTAAAATAAAGTACATAAATAGCATCATGGGATATGCAGTGTTCTAAATTTATCCTATCATTTTTGTAGGGATGAAATCTGCTTAAAATGGCCATTGAGAGCAGGCTGGATCCACAGAATCAAGGTTACAGCAGTAGAACACAGAGGTGGGCGGCAGAAGGCAGAGGTGTTACGGGAGAAATGCACTCCCAGCAAAAGGGAAGGCATGTCACAAAGTGCAAGGTCAAAGGACTGGTGTGGGTGCAGGCCTGTTCTGGGGTAACCAGGCCTGACCTCTGCAGAGAGCAGGGAGCAGAGCAGAGTGATGGGCCACTTATCACCCATGAGTAGGCTCAACAGTTCAGAGTTTTTAGAATCAGAAGGGCACATAAGTCTCTCATTTCAACTCACGGTTCTTATACAATAAGGAACTGAAACACAGTGATGGGATGGGCCCCAAAGCCAAGGGACCTCAAGACTATTTTTCATCATTTTTTATTTGGGGGGGGGACACGGGCAGAGGCGTTGGGGACAGTGTAGCACCAATGCCTCTTCTTCCTGCTGTGACTCACAGAGCAGGCAAGCAGAGGTCTAACAAGAAATGGAAGCTCTAGAAGCCCTCACTCCAATATGACCTGTTTTGTAAGCAACACGGAGCACCTGGCGTGTCTTATGAAGGAATTCACCCAAAAATATCTTTTCCTTAGAAACTCCGTTAGCCTCCAGAGTCTGGTTTTAATTGTCATTGGCAAAATGTCAGCACTCTCGGAGTGTTCCAGGAGCTGTGCTGGATACGAAGATGCACAAGGTACAATAAGGAATAAGCCATGTACTTCCAGGAGTCCTGACTCTCACAGGGGATCCGAGGTGAATCAAAGGATTATGATGCAACGCGGTACCATCGTGACATCTGTGGCACAGGAGAGGGAGTAAGGAATTGCTGGGGGAAGGGAGCTCAGGAAAGCGACCGAGAAGGTGTCACAAAGGTCCCATGACAGAAGGAGAAGAAGGAAAAACCTCCAAGTCTGATTTTATTTTATTTTTTTAAGTTTATTTATTTATTCATTCATTCATTCATTCATTCATTTATAGAGAATGAGCAGGAGAGGGACAGAGAAAGAGGGAGAGAAAGAATCCAAAGCAGGCTCCATGCTGTCAGCACAGAGCCCAATGGGGGGCTCGAACCCAACTGTGACACCATGACCTGAGCTGAAATTGAGTCAGCTCCTTAAACGACTGAGCCACCGAGGTACCCCTATGATTTTAAAATAACAGCGTGGAACCAAACTTCCCTGAAACACCACTATTATTCCTCAAGAATTTGCAAAACAACTGTACTGCCCTCATTAATTTCTCATTATGTAATGGAAACCACACACACGTAACATTTTCCAAAGTAAATGATAGATAAAATGAGCCCACTGACCCCATCAGTTAGGATCAGCGGGGCCAGACTGACCTTCAGAGACTGTGCACTGAAAAGTTAATGATACTTTTCATATGTAATTTAATATTGAAACAATGCCATCAGTCATGCGCTCTCAGGAAGTCCTGCAAAGTTCTGTCTTTCCCCACAGTAACACCTTTCATATGTTTTCGAAAATATCAAATAGTCAACTATTACCTGTACGATGCTGTCGTCATTTTTTTTGTGTCCTCGCTTTGCTAGTGCCCCAAGCACCTGTTTGGCTTGCCTGCAGGTGACCTTGCTCTGAACAGGCAGCCCCTTTCCACTCCAAGACACCCCAGATGACGTTAGCATCAACAAGTTCATAAGCCTATTCTTTTTTGAATGTTTATGTATTTTTTTATTCTTTATTTTTTTTTTAATTTACATCCAAGTTAGTTAGCATATGGTACAATGAGTTCAGGAGTAGAATCCAGTGATTCATTCCCTACATATAACACCCAGTGCTCATTCCAGCAAGTGCCCTCCTTAATGCCTCTTGCCCATTTAGCCCATCCCCCCCAACAACCCATCCAGCAATCCTCAGTGTGTTCTCTATATTTAAGATTCTCTTATGTTTTGCCCCCCTCCCTGTTTTTACATGATTTTTGCTTCCCTTCCCTTATGTTCATCTGTTTTGTATCTTAAATTCCACAGATGAGTGAAGTCATACAATATTTGTCTTTCTCTGACTAAGTTTGCTTAGCATAATGTGCTCTAGTGCCATCCACGTTGTTGCAGATGGCAAGATTTCATTCTTCTTGATTGCCAAGTGATACTTCATTGTTGAGATGATGAGTGGGGCCGGGGCGGAGGGAGAGGGAGACAGAGAATCCTGAGCAGGCTCTGCCCTGTCAGCGTGGAGCCTGATGTGGGGCTCAAACTCAAGAGCCATGAGATCATGACCTGAGCCAGTCAGATGCTTAACCAACGGAGTCAGCCAGGTGCCCCTCATATTCCTATTCTTAACCAAATGGACGTAAAGCTGTTCTTTCACTTCCCCACGTAGCCTATGCATTATGACTTTGTTCTTTATCCCTTTTTGTCATCTCTTGCAACTCAGGAAGGCCACCTGAAGGCCTTGTGGTCTGGTTAACCATAAAGAAAGGCTGATGTGAGAAACTAGTTCCTTACACTGAGCTCAACAGCTCATAGTAAGAGGAAGACTGTATTACAGTGAAGCATTTATGAGCACAGTCATTTGAAACAGACATGTCTGAGTTTAACACTTGTTCTTTCACTTCACCACGTGATCTTGGGCAAGTTACGCTGGTGAGCCCAAGTTTTATCTTCTATAAGATGTGCTTAATAATAGCACCTACCTTGTGAGGTCATTCTTTCAACACATACTTAAAATGGTCCTACTGTGTGCCAGGCACTATTCTTGAAGAAAGGGATTCAGCAGTGGACAAACAAAAATCCCTGTCCTAGAGCTTACATTCTACATTCTAGTGGAAGATGATAAACGACAGAAATAAATAGAATACATATTATGTTAGAAAGAAAAGGGGCTAGGGAGCATTGGGAGAGATGCCGTTTTCGGTGGAATGATCAGGAAAGACTGAGTGAATAGGTAACTTGGTAGATGCAAGATAGGGGCAGGAGGGCCTCTGCGGGCCAGTCTTCCAGGCAGAGGGAACTGCCTGAGCAGAGGCCCCCAGACAGCTGCTTCTGTCTAGTATGTTTGAAGAACACCGAGTCTGGCCGAAACCCACTGAGGGTGGGGACAGAAGGGAGGGAAATGAGGTCAGAGAGTAGGAGAGCAGAGGAGTGGCAGGTTCCAACTTGCATTTGAACAGGATCACTCCCGGGAAACCGGTTAGGAAACAAGTGCAGTGATGGGGGAGAGATGAAGCACACTGTGCCCTTCCCTTGGTCCCTGGCATGAACCAACTCTGGCTAAGAGTGGCCACTGACCTGAATCCATGCATGCATATCTGGCAAGGGAAGACCTCAGCTTTGTTCTCTTTTCTGCCTCTTTCTCAGCCATCCAGCTACTGCCTGTGCCATTGGCTACCTTAATCACCCTGCTTGTAATCTTCTTCCCCTTTCTTCTCTCTCTGCTTCCTGCTCACTCTGCTGTCTGCCTTTACTTTCTCCTATGAACAGTCTGTTCTCCAGGGCACAGTTTTGGGGAGACTGTTTGCATTTTGGGGAGAGAGCGGCGCACCTCTTGGCCTGTCAGGTCCACAGGGCACATCAGAGGAACAAGGGAACCGAGGTGGGGCAACAGGCACAGAAAGTGTCTAGAGTGATGTCTCTGCCATGCAGGTTGTACTGAAGCCACAGGGAGGGCTTTGTAGCCTGGTCACAGTTCAGCCATGAGAAGAGAAGCCCCTCTCGGTGCTTCAGGCAATTGCTAAAAGGACACCAATGCAGGGAGTTAGAAGCTGACACCACCAGGGCTGGACCAGGAGAGCAAAGATCAAAAGGCCATTTGCAGGAAACCAACAAGTATAGGGACTGTAGGGAAACCACCACCAATAACCCCACAGTCTGCAGCACCAAAGCAAGTGATTCTCAGAGGGAACCTCATTGATACTAGCCACTACCTTGGTGTCACAACACCAGGCGAATTGTCACCATAGGTAACAGGGGTATTCCCAGAAGTCATTCTAACAGTGGGAACACCAGCCATGACATAATCAAGCATCGTGAAATAACTAGACATGACGTAACACAGAAATGTCTGACGATCACATGAATATATTCCACTAAACCAGACCCAACATGTCCCCAGCCCAACTTTCCCTTATCCAGAACCCCAGGATATCCACGGCCACTCTAATCCCCCTGACAAGGTGACAGAAGGGAATTCAGAGTGGAGAGACACAGGACCTTAACTAACTGTGATTTAAAATATCTCACTTTTGCTAATTTTACCAAACCATCTGGCCCTGTGCATACACACTAGGACCCCTCCCAGGGCTCTCGAGTATGTGCTGTGAGTGAGGGCTCCTGAAGCTTTAGTTTCTCATGGAAAGTCTGCCTCTGCCTGGAACTGAAGCAATTGACCTTCACTGGCCAGAGGGCTGATTCCATCACAGGAAGGGGCTTGGGCCAGTGTGAAGTTTCCTCGGGAAACTGTTTGCAGCTGTAATGTTTTACTCAGCTCAGAAGTTACTAATGACACTGCTAGATGATTTGTGAAATTAATACAAATTTGAAATAGTAGAAAATGAGCCACTGTATGTAGCCTTTACTCTCAGACTTCTGAATTACCCCCCTTCAAGTCACTAGGCCCCGAAGTTGTCTATTCAACAAAAATTTATCGAGGGCATACACTGTGTGGGTACTGTGCTAAGTTCACAACGGGGAGGAAAGTAACCATGAACTCTGACTTTAAGGGGCCTTCAGGGAAGAGACAAATAATCAAATAATCAGTCAAGTCAGGGACTAGAGGGGGTCCCACTGAGAATGTGGACAAGCAGTCCTAATCTACCTAGTGCACTAACAGGAAAGACTGAAGGATTCATTCTTTCAGCAAGTGGGGGTGGGGGTGCCTACTCTTTACCCACACAGTGCTCAGGGCCAGGATAAGGGTGAGCAAAAGCTGTAGCATCCCTGCCTTTCCAGAACTGTCTCCTGGAGGAAACATTATCACAGAAGCAGATTGCATCCATCTGTCCTGACGACCCAGTGATGGCCTCCATGAAGGGGCAATGCAGGGGCGCAAGTGAGCAGTGTTGAGGAGGGCTGGTGCAGCTAGGACAGACTGTCAGGAGGGGCCAGAGAGCACGGAGAACCAGAGGCAGAGCTAACAGATGAGTGGGGAGGCGGCAGAGCTTGTGGGAGTCTCCTAACGAAAGGAGCTGCTGGAACAAAGGCCCAGGGGAAACAAATGTAGGAGGGAGAAAAAGACAAAAAGAGGCCGGCGTGGCTGAGGCAGCTCCAGCGGAGGACGGGAGAGAGTAGGGACACATGCGGCTGGAAAAATGGGAATGGGCTGGTATGCCTAAAACCAATGGGAGCCCCAGAAGTTTCTGAGTGGAGAGACACTGCCCGGTTGGCCTTAAACGGATGGCTCCGGCTGCAGCGAGAATATTGGATTACCAGGGTTGCTTTGGCAGTAGCTGCATCCTAATTGCTTCCCCCTTTCTCACTTTCCTTTCCGGTAGCCACAGAGATTTAAATAAATGCATGCCAGATACTCAGCTAGAAGCACCCGACAATGAAGGGCTGTGTGGCTTGGAGAATAGCACACTGCCTTCAGTCAGGCAGACACGGATTAGATCTCCCGTCCACCTCCAGTAGACTGGTGGCTCCCACTAGGCACTCGCCCTCCCTAAAACCCACTTGCCACCCACTCTGCAAGACGGGAGAACAAATCGACCCCACGGAGTTAACGAGCATCAGAAAGGGTGTGTGCAAATTACCTGGCGTTTGGCAGAAGTCTGGACACACCAGCTGCCGTTGGAAGTAATTGTAATGGATCCACGATCGTCAGAGGAAGATTTCTAACCAAAAGTAATGCTAGCAAAAGCACTGGGAATAGAGTGCAAGCCCTCCTGTTAAAAAAATACGTAAATACATGCAATATTATATATTTATGTAAATAGTACATTTTCACGGACAGCTGTCTGATGGAATCTCCCTAACAGCAGTGTTGGGAAACAAGTCTATGTTATTTATGCAATGAAAATATACACACATGTACAATCAAGTTTAAAAGTTTTCTCAACACGTTATATTGGGCCTGACATGCCTTCTCTTTGGACTTTTCCTGTTTGCAGTCGTCCTGTGGAGACACTGAACTCCTTTGTTAGACTGTGCATCCCCCAGACTGAACAACATTAGCTTCTCAAGAATGATGTTGTTTATTTCTGTTTCTCCAGAGCCTGCTGGAGATCCTGGCACTCAGTAGTAGGAGCTCAGTAACTCCTTGCACAACGGAAAAATAGGTAAAAAACAAATGGATACCTTTATGAATCTGGCCACTAGATTTTATGAACCAAAATCAAGACACATTGTCTCTTCCACAGAATATGAATGTCTTAGAACTTCGCATAGGATTTTTGAACTCCACACCATCCTGGAACATTGAGGATACGTGATGGGCACATACCTCAAATAGCTGAATCGGTTTTAAAAGAGTTATGACAAGTTCCACTGTGGACTGTGTTATACTTATTTTTCAGTATAAAAATTGTTCCAAGTCCTTTGTTCATAGTAGAAGGAACAATCTAGAAGATTTAAAGGTTTTCTGTTTAACTGTTGACACAAGGACTCAGGATCAGCTTTTCTCTTATCTCACTCACTGTAATTAATTAGCTGCCCGGAGGAGACCTTTACTGGCACAAAAAGAGCGAGTGAGACAGCCATACATTTTGTTTGTTAAGCACAGCTGAGCCTAGCTCAACAGAGTGTCGATTCAAAAGAGGGAGATAAAATATGCAGCAAAGTTGGGGACAGGGAACAAAGAATCCAGTATGACAATTGAAAGGAGAGCTAAACAAGCATTCAGAGTACCATCAGGAAGGTAAAAAGCCTTGAGAGTCTAGAAAAAAGATAAACTGGAGGGGCAAGGCTGAGAGGCGCTGGAAGGACCAATTTAAAATCAATGAAGAAATGTAAGATTTTGTGTTTAAAGGAATATTATTCCGAGTCAGGTTTATTGAAGTATAATTTACATACTACAAAATTTACCCTCTCAACGTAGAGTTCTATGAGTTTTAAACATCACACACAGTGTGTAGTTACCATCAAGATATAGAATAATTCACCATCCCCAAATTCCCACTTGGCCCTTTGTCATCGACCCCTCCCTCACCCTTAGCTCCTGGCAACCACTGTTCCATTTTCCCGCTTTAAAGGAATTTAATTTATCTTTATTTTTTTAATGTTTATTTATTTTTGCGAGGGGGAGGGGCAGAGAACGAGGGAGACAGAGGATCTGAAGTGGGCTAACAGCAGAAAGCCTGATGTGGGGCTTGAACCTGCGAACCGAGAGATCACGAGCTGAGCCAAAATTAGATGCTTAACCAACTGAGCCACCCAGGTGCCCCCTGCTTTGAAGGAATTTAACAACAGGACTTAAAATGGGGGAGAAAAGGAACTGGGATTTTTTTCCCTGTCACCCACTCACTTCCTACACCTTTCAGTAGCATCATTTTTAATAGCTTGTTTGGGAAGGAAGTTTATTATCCCTATTTCCCAGATGGAAGATGACACTCAAAAAAAAAAAAAAAAATGTCAAGCTGATAAAAGAGCAAAAGTTCAAAATCAGAGTTGACCAAAACCATCAGCATCGTTTATCTCTCCGTGTTAGATTATAGATGATTTGTCCTTTCTTTCTTGTATGTTATTTGTATTACCAAAGTTTTTCACAATAAGCTTATGCTACTTTTAAAACCAGAAAAAAAATACTTTTACAAATAAATATATAAATATATACTATATGCAAGGTCTGATTCCAAAGCCTATTCTCTTAACTAAACAAAGCAGGGAAAGTAGGGGAAATAGTTCGGAAGGGAATAAAGGAAAGGCTCCTCTGGGCCCCAGGTGCCCGTTCAGAAAGGGGGAGACAGAATCGACTTGACCCCCAAATACCAGAGCACAGCTTTGCTCTGTCTCTAGATCTCACCACAGTCTAACATCTCCACCATCGAAAAGTTCTCCAGCACAAATGCCCTTCCAAAGTGCTGAAGAGCAGTCCTGGAAGCCAATAAAAATCCACTGAGACCACTCCAGACCCAGCAGACAATCCTAAGCATCTTCCTGCCTCATCTTCGAAGACCAGGTAAGAACGAGTAACCATCATGGGCAAGTGGGTGTAAGCAGGAGCCCTTTCACCACTTTAGGGGAGGTAGGAAGGTAAATACCAAGACCAGGCTAAAGGGAGCACAGGGCACCTTTTATTGGAGACATAGGGGACATATTTAAATATGACTATGTTGGGGGAATATTACCCATCACAGTGCCACACGGGACTCATGAAGGCTTTCTCTGATCTTTATGCAGAAACTTTTATTGCTTGTTCCAAAAAATATTTAAATTTTTTAGTGTTTATTTATTTTGAGAGAGAGAGAGAGAGAGAGAGAGAGAGAATGTGTAAGCAGAGGAGGGGCAGAGAGAGAGAGAGAGAGAGAATGTGCAAGCAGAGGAGGGGCAGAGAGAGAGAGAGTCCCAAGCAGGCTCCATGCTGTCAGTGCAGAGCCTGATGCAAGACTCCATCTCACAAGCCATGTGATCATGACCTGTGCTGAAATCATGAGTCAGATGCTTCACCAACTGAGCCACCCAGGTGCCCCCCAAAATATGTAATGGGGTCTTTCAAAGGTGTACATAATACAAAAAAAATTCATGTTAACTATACAGGAATTAACATTAAATTGAACTAAATTAAATTAAATTATTAAAAGAAAATAAAAATAAAATAAAATAAAATAAAATAAAAAATATAACAAGAAAAAAATAGTTTACATACAGAACTGGGTACCCAAACAGAAACACAATGAACCTTGACTCCTTACATGATTCACAATTAATTCAAGAGGGATCACAGAGCTAAATGTAAGAGTGAAAACTAAAACTTTTGGAAGAAAAAAGAGGAGAATATCTTCACAAGTTGTGATAAGCATAGGTTTCTTAGACAAGATATGAAAAGCAATAACTATTTAAAAATCGGTAAGTCAGATTATACCAAAATTTAAAACTTTTGCTCTTAAATAGTGTTAATTAAAGTGTTAATTAAAGTAGCAACCCACATGTTGATGTAAAATATTTATAAAAACATATATCTGACAAGTGTACCTGGGTGACTCCGTTGGTTGAGGGCCCGACTTCAGCTCAGGTCGTGATCCCGAGGTTTGTAAGTTTGAGGCCCGAGTTGGGCTCTGTGCTGGCGGTGCAGAGCCTGCTTGGAATTCTCTCTCTTCCCCACTGTGCTCTTCTTTCTCAAAATAAATAAATAAACTTAAAAAAAAAAAAAAACCATGTATCTATCTGACAAAGAATTAGTACTGGACTATGTAAAGAACTATACCTCAAAAATAAAATTAAATAAATAAATAAATAAATAAACAAACAAGCAACTCAATTTGGATTGACTTGAACAGACACTTCACAAGGGAAGATACATTAATGGCTCAAAGGCAGTTTAAAAGATTCTCAATATCATTACTCACCATGGAAATTAAATTAAAGAAATTAAACAACTTAAAGACACAGTGAAATACCACTACTCACGTGAATGGCTAAAATAAAAATGACTGACAACACTGAATATTGGGAGAACATAAAACAACCCCAATTCTCAAATGCTGTTGATGATACAACCACTTTAGGAAATGGTCTGACTGTTTACTTATGAAACTAAATATGCATCTACCCTTTGACCCAGCAATTCCATTCCTAGGTATGTGGCGAAGAGTTATAAAAGCATTTCTACAAAGAGACTTGTACAAAAACATTCATAGGAGCTTTAATTGCCAACCGGACTGAGGTATATTCACACAATGGAATATCAATCAGCAAGATAAAGAAACAAATTCTGATACACATAATAGTGCGGATGAATCTTTGAAACATTGTGCTGAGTAGACGAAGACTTATATAAGAGCACCTACTGTGTGATCCCACTTATATGAAGTTGTAAAACAGGTAAAACTAACCTAGGGTGGGAAAAATCTTAGAACAGTAGCTGCCTCTGAGGTTGTGGGATGAAAGAAGGGACATAGTGAACTTGATGGCCTGATGGGAATATTCTGTATCTTGATAAGAATTTGTATTATACAAGTATGCATGGTGGACTTGAGGTGAGTGCACTTTGTTTTATGTAAATTTTAACTTAATAAAAACAAAAAGAAGCACAACCAAATATTGAGCTTTAGTGAATGATATGCATACTAAAATATTTGGGAGTAAAGTGCATAGTTGTTTGCAATTTACTTTGAAAAAATGTAAGAGGGATGGCTACGTGGGTGATATGTGATAAGGCAAGGACAATAAAAAGTCCATTGTGGAATCCAGACGGTGTGTATATGGATTTTAATGATAACATTCTTTCATCTCTCCTAGATATTTGAAAATTTTTATAATAAAGTTTTGGAAAAAAAATAGATTAGCATTTGGGAGCAAGGAAAACTGAGGGTCAGACAAAAAGGGTGAAACTCAAGTTAAAACCTCGTAAAGAACCAGAGATCTGTCTTTGACCTTCCTAAGAACGAAGGCAAAAGAAAGAGGGGGAGGACAGAGAGAAAGAGGAAGAGGGAAAAGGAAGGAGGGAAGGGACAGAGAGAGAGAGAGAGAGAAAACACTCAGTTACATCATTAGTAACGCCCATATGATTTTTTTAATCCATTTTAGTACAGCACCACTTTTCCTGAAGCAAGTTTTCATATGCAATGTGTTTACTGAGGTAATTAGGTAGTATAAGGATGTGACTCAGAGACTTCTTAAAGAAGCAAAAAGCTCATTTCCTTCCCATATAATAGTCTATAGGTAGTGTTCTGGGACACTGCTCAAGGCGGAACAGGTGATTGGAGCACCGAAATTCTGTAACATAGAAAATGGCCGCAATGATTTTATCCAGGAAAAAAAAAAAAAAGTGTATCCAAAGATGTCAAAACACTTGAAAATCTCTAAGAAATATTCTAACACTTACCTCATTGATCTACTTCAATGTATCCTGCTAAATCCATTTTTCTCTGAACATGTACCATATGCTACATACCATAGGGAATGATAATAATAACTTCCCTGTGCCATGTTTCAACAATTCTAAGATGCATAAATTTTCCCACATTTTGGCATCTCTGAAATCAGGATGGGTTGTAATCAATGTCATGTTGTAATTGGTGGGATTTTTTTCTTTCTTAATGGAACCCAAAATAATAGTGTTTCTTCAATCAGTGGTGTATGTTAGATTTAACAAAACACAACGTCTGGTGCTTCATGGTTCAAAATACTTTCATCTTATTTTGGTGAGATGGGTAGTCATTTCTATTCCAAATATGGAAGTTGAGATTCAGAAAGTTTAAATGACCTATCCAAGGTCCTCGGCTGGACTATGATGAAGCCTTACCTCTAATCTGAGATCTCTAACTTTGAAATATTCTGTTTTCTCCCAATATCATGCAAAATATTTAGAGAATAAAACTCCATGGAAACAGGGAATTTGTTTTATTCGCTACTCTAGCATCAGAGTACAAAACATTGTTTGGCACATAGTATTTAATAAGTGTTTGTTGAATAAGTTAATATTCAATCAACGAAGGGGATGAATGGTCACAAGGGAAAGAGCCTGTGGGCTGTATGTAATGGGCTGCGAAGTTTATAGGGAGGGTCACTACCCTGCCACCTTTCCTCCACTTTGATGTACTTCTCATCCATCATTCAAATAGTACTCACTTCATGATGCCTTCCTCAGGTTAAGCTAAGTATATTTGGTCCCCAATAACCTGAGAAGCAACCCAGTATTGGGCAAACTGTATGGATTTTTGCATGAGAAAATCTGGTTTTAAATTCCTTCTGATTTTTAACCACCCTTTAGCATTAAATCTCGGGAGAAATTACTTAACTTTTTTGAGCTTCAGTTTTCTTATCTGCAAAATTGGGAATAATAGAACCTTCCAGACTGCCTCACTGTGAGGCTGCAATGACCCCAGATATATGAATGCACCTTACATGTAATAGGGGCTCAATCATATTGATTCTCTTTCCTAAAACATGCTCCATCTGAACTTGGTAAGCACTTCCATTTTTGCACTTCACATTTTTTCCCCACAAGATTGTAGGTTACTAAAAGAACCCCATTTGGCTCATACCCACCTCTTTGGAGCCCTAGGAGGTGACAGACACATGCTAAATACCCTCAAATATTTTCAAAGTTCCTTAGTTCACTTATTTAGTCTATAAATATTTATTGTGTGCCTGTTATGTGCCAGTCTTTGCTCTAGTTGCTGAAGCTACAACAATGAACAAAACTAACAAAAATCCCTACCGCTGTGGGGGCAGATGGACAATACATGAATGAATAATGTACGGTAGTAGGGGCGCCTGGGTGGCTCAGTCGGTTGAGCGTCCGACTTCGGCTCAGGTCATGATCTCGCGGTCCGTGAGTTCAAGCCCCACATCGGGCTCTGTGCTGACAGCTCGGAGCCTGGAGCCTGTTTCAGATTCTGTGTCTCCCTCTCTCTCTGACCCTCCCCTGTTCATGCTCTGTCTCTCTCTGTCTCAAAAATAAATAAATGTTAAAAAAAAATTTTTTTTTAAAAATAATGTACGGTAGTAAGTGCTATAGAGAAAAAGAAAGCAGGGATTGGGAATTGGACTTCGGGGGGGAGGGGTTGACTCATAATATTAACTTGAGTGTTAAGAAAAGCCTTACGTGTGGTGACGCTGGAATAAAGACTTCAGGAAAACGAGGGGGAAATCACAGAGATTTCTGGCTTGAATTTGAAGAGCAATATAAATATATACAGGAAAAATAAATAGGAAGAAGTAGACAACACATTCTAGAATGTGGGAACATTTAACCCAAAACTTAATAGAATCAAGTAGAAGACTTCCTTGAACAATATCAAATTGATTAGTCTAACCAGACTATCAGGAAAAGAATTTGTATTTTATGTTACAATGGTGAACTACTGAAGGCTTTTTAAACAATGTTTATTTATTTTTGAGAGAGAGAGAGAAGGAGAGAGAGCATGTGCAGGGGAAGGGCAGAGAGAGAGGGAAACACAGAATCTGAAGCAGGGTCCAGGCTCTGAGCTGTCAGCATAGAGCCTGTCATGGGGCTCAAACCCCAAAACCACAAGACCATGACCTGAGCCGAAGTTGGACACTCAACCAACTGAGCCACCCAGGCACCCCCCACCAAAGGCTTTTGAGCAAGTAAGTGTGAAAGGATCAAAATAGCACCACAGGAAGCTTCATCAGGTAGACAACCCATGCAGCAAATATTAAAGGGAAGAGATAGCAGTTCCGTCTCTGACATCTTGAGTTTGACTTTACAGTGGGTTTTCAAACAGAATATGCTCAGTGAAGAGTTGGAAATGTAGGTCTGGAGTTAAGAGTGAGGTGAGGGCTTGAGATTTGAGACATGGAGCCGTCTAAACCACGACAGCTGATTGTCATCATCTCCCAAGAGTCCCGGACTCCGTCTGTAAGCAACAAACAGATCTTGTTAGAATTTTACTCCTGGCCTGAAAATGAGTAGAACATTCCTCTTTGGAATTTTCCAAGTTTGGCCAAGGCTAGACAATCAGAGTCAGCGGTAATGAGAATGATATGCAGGACCTGACGGGGAGACATGCCAGCAAATTAAGTAGGAAAAAAAACCCTGAAAGGTGGGGCACAACATGCCTTAGGGAGCTCAGACTCTCGAGAAATCTGGAAGAACATATATCATGCCAGATGCTTCGGCCTTATGGGAGGGCTTTTGTTTAAAGTCGTGTGATGTGAAATGATTTAGACACCCTTCAATAAAGCAACATGCCTATGATTCATCCTGTCTGAAAAACATACGGGCCTTCACATTGGACTTTTCAATACAACACCAATTGGAAATAACAAAAGTGACCTCTTTGCCATTTGGAATAATGCACCTACCAGTGAACCGGAGGGAGGGTCTGTGGAACCCGAGGAGTGGGGTTTGTAAACTGCAGGGAGAAAAGTTGCAAGAAGCAGTTGCAGCTTTATATGATTCTTGAGTCCTCCTGATGTGCTCATGGCTGTGTGACAGTGGAAATCTACCACGGAGAAAAGAGAAAAGAAAACATTATCAAAATAAGCTTGGTTCTCACCGAAGAAAGCAGAGGGCTGCCATCGAGCATGGAATCCTGCTCAAGTGCACTGCATGCCTGTCATTAGCCATTGGCTTCCAAGAAGAAAAGAGACCAAAGAGATGCAAAGAGAGGGCCTTCTTTTCTTGAAATGCATTATCTTAGCCCAGGAATCTGTAAGTATGTTGCTTACATAACCCCCAAAAGAATTGTTTAAAACTGTGTAGCTTCCTGCATATTTTCAGTTGTCATCCAAAATTTTTTTCATAATACGATGATGATAGATTGTAACTGGGAGAAAGATTTCATGACACTATTTGATAAAATAGGTTTTACTCCCCAATGAACGAAATACCCCAACTCTTAAAGAAATCATGTAAAAATTTTATAAATCAGTTTCCTCCAACGTGTCTCTAAAAATTTGCTTGTCTTATAAGGACATTTTAGCTAACTTCAGGAGACTCGGTGTCATTAGCACACACTGTTCCAAATCCAAATCCAACACTGGATTTGGAAGCTGTTCCAAATCCAGAGCTTCCCCACAAAGGCCAGTTATTCCACTTCCAATACCCAACTTCACCCTTAACAGAAATATGTATAAGACAGGCAAAGATGGAAAGCCCTGTGCATATAGAAAACTTGATTAATAATGAAGATATCTTGAGGTACCTGGGTGGCTCAGTTGGTTAAGTGACCAACTCTTGATTTTGGCTCAGGTCATGATTTCACAGTTTGTGAGATCTAGCCCCATGTCAGGCTCTGCACTGACAGCACAGAGCCTGCTTGGGATTCTCTCTCTCCCTCTCTCTCCCCTCATGCACTCTCTCTCTCAGAATAAATAAATAGACATTAAAAAATAATAAAGATATGTTCACCAAGCCAATATTTCTTTCCTGTTTTTTACTTTTATATGCATCTACAAAAAATAAGACCATTTTCCTGCACAGGCAAAGTAACACCATTAACACCTAACGAGAGTGTTTAGTCCATATTAAAATTTCTCACGTGCCTCCCAAATGTCCTTCGCGGCTTATTTATCCAACCCAGGATTAAATTCTGGACTATGTATTGCATCTGATTGTTACATCCCTTGTCTCTTTTATTTTTTTTCCAAATTTTTATTTATTTATTTTATGAGAGGTGAGGGGGTAGAGGCAGAGAGAGAGGGAGGGAATCCCAAGCAGGCTCCACGCTAACAGAGCCCAATGTGGGGCTCGATCTCATGAACGGTGAGATCATGACTGAGCTGAAATCAAGAATTGGATACTTAGGAGGCACCTGGGTGGCTCAGTCAGTTAAGCAACCGGCTTCAGTTCAGGTCATGATCTTGCGGTTCATGAGTTCAAGCCCCCATCAGGCTCTGTGCTACAGCTCAGAGTCTGGAGCCTGCTTCAGATTCTGTGTCTCCCTCTCTCTCTGCCCCTTCCCTGCTCGCGTTCTCTCTCTCTCTATCATAAATAAACAAACAAACAAACATTTAGAAAAAAAAGAATTGGATACTTAACCAACAAAGCCAGTCTTGTGTCTTTTAATAGAGCATGCATTTTAATGGGGGGATATTTTCCCCAAGGGAATGAAAATTGATTCTTGGAGGATGAAAAAAATCTTAGTCTTTTTATATACAAAGTACAGATATACATATAGTACATAAACATATACACAGTATACCTATGATGTTAACTTTTCATGGTGGGGGGGACAATTAAGAAAAAAGTCTAAAAAGCTTGGGGTGGAAGAGGAGATGAGTGATAAAAAAAAAAAAAAAAAAGGTTGAGAAATGCTGATCTAGAACAATCCCTATTGCGTTGCACTGACAGATTGATGAGGTCCCCAAGCCAATATTTCCGTGTACTCCCTTGTTTGGTTCATAAGGGAGGTTTTTACAGCCCAAGGGAACGCCCCATTGTAAGATTTGGGATGTGTGATGTGGCAGGTCTGAAAATGTGCTGCTTGGACACCCCCTTCAAGAAAGAACTCACTGTCCAACTGGGAGGAATGTGGTCAGCTGAGACTCCGCAGAGTCTCCCTCAACTTTCCAGAGGAGGTCACACCCTTCTCCAGACAAATCGCAGCCAATGAAGGAACAAGGCTGTTGTACAAAGGCTCTGCCATTTTCATCCAATACAAGAACTTCTAAGAGCCAGTCTTGGCTCTGAAGCTCCCCCGTTGATCTAACAGAGACATTGCGGGATCTATATTACCGTCCGGCAACTCCAGCTGCCCAACCCTGCTTTCTCCCTTTTTCTTTCACTAATATCACACCCCCAATAAAACATTTGTATTCATGACTCTCAGCATCTTCTCCCTGGAAAACCAAACTGGCTTAAAACCTACTTTGCAGGATTCTGTGAGGGTTATAGTATGATAGCATACACAAAGCCCGCATATACAGAGCCAGCATACCATGTCTAATAAATGGCAGCTATTCTTTCAAAGATGTCTTAGATCTTCCAGATTAATAATAGCACGTTGACACTTTAGGTCTGTTGACTCTTTGGAAGATCACAAAAACCTAAATCTCCTTGAGCCAGGGTTAGAATTCACAGAATTATCAGTTTATTTCTCCTAAAACTAGAGTGCTCATGTCCTTGAGTTGCAAGAGTACGAGAGAAAAACCAGATCATCCCGATCAGTCAGTGTCCTATTGAAGAATGCCATCAATAGCTGCAGGCAAAGGCAGGAGTCAATAGGAAACCGTGTTCCATGTTGCTGTTGCAATTCAATATTTCCTGAAGGCATATCCCTCCTTCATGCCTCAGAGAGTTGAAGTCAACCCGGGAATCATGGAGGCAAGGAAAATTGTGAACGGTGGGAAAAGGTTACTCTGTCCTGCCACAATTTGATTCTCTCCACCCACTCCTCTCTTGCAGCGATATATGACTTAAGGATCACAAACACACTTCCTGGTCAAAGTGTACTTAGTCCTGAATTAGTCAATACTGTGTGGTTGCAAGAAACCCAAAACTCAAGTCAAACTAGCTATAAACAAACAAACAAACAAGTAAATAAGGATAAAAAAAAAAAAAAGAAGGCAGGGTGGAAGGAAGGAGTAGGTTGGTTGCTTATTGGTTTACTATTTATTTGCTTCTTGCAGTGGGAAGCCCAGTCCTTGGGAGATATCAGGGACCTAGCAATACGGTCAGATCTCTCTCTCTCTCTCTCTTCTCTTTTCATCTCTCTGCTCTGTTTCCTTTCTCTGCCACTGCACATGAGTTTGCTCTACCTTGCTGCAGAGAGGAAATGGAGTGTGGTTCAGGCAGTTTTTGGTTATATCATCTCAGTCTAGGGACCCCAGCTCCCTCTTGCAAAGCCTGATTAAAGGCGCCAGGGAGAGACTCACTGGCTCAGCCCAACGCACGAACACATTTCTAGCCAATCACTATGGCCACGTAGATGAAGACTACGGTTGGCCACGTCTGGATCTCATGTTCATCTCTGTAGACTGAAGACTGGTTTGGCAGCCCGTTAAAACTACAAGAAGGGGTGGATCACCTTACCCCAAATGAGATAAGGCATTGTACCGAAAGAAGATGGGGGAAGGGATGCTAACAGGCACAGGGGACAGGTGTTCATTACAGATCTTTTATGTCTCAAGGTCTTGTTCTGTCTTTCAACAAATGTCTCTGAAAACAGAGAAGACTTTTATAATTGCAAAGCAAAAATTTTGTTGGCCGAAAGAGGAGAATATGTGCAGAAGACAAGAAATGGGTGAGTAAGGCTATCACTAAAACTCTTGGGAAGAGTGTGTCATCTCTTTGTGACTTCAGGTATTTGCTCTCTGGGAGTGACTGTCATGTCTACTTCTACCAGCCTCCAATTCCAGTCTCTAACCCTCAGGGGATAAAAGCAGCCTTGGTCTTACAGGGCTTCTGTGAGAATTATAGGAGCTGATGCCAGCAAAACATCCAGCTCAAAGTCTGAGGCATACACATCTATCTTATAAGTAAAAATACAATTTGGGGGTGCCTGGGTAGCTCAATCAGTTAAGCATCTCACTCTTGATTTGGGGTCAGGTCATGATCTCACAGTTTCTGAGTTTGAGCCCTGGGTCGGGCTCCGTGCTGAGAGTGCTGACAGTGTGGAACCTGCTTGGGATTCTCTCTCTCCCTCTCTCTCTGACCCTCCCCTACTCTCTCTCTCTCTCTCTCAAAATAAATAAGTAAACATTTTAAAATATTTTTAAAAGTACAGTCTGTGTATATTCATGTAGCACCCATATTCCCCCTACATACTGAGAGGGCTTTTTGCTGCAAATACCTGCAACTCTCTGTTTAGGCCCAGAAAGACCCATTCAGAGAGTTAATGCCCCCAAATCAACTCTCAACTGACAAGAATTAGTGGACAAATGCTCTAGCTTCCTTATCCCTCTGTGGGACAGCTCTGACTTACCCAGCATGACTGCATTCCAGCAGGCTCCTTTGAGAACATGCCCTTTTTTTGGCTTCCATCCCTTCCCTGCCTTACTACTTCTGCTCCCCTGTCAGTGTTTCCTGAAATCACCTCCTTGCACGTGAATCCTTGTCCCAAGACCTGCCTCTGGGGAACCAAAACTGGGACAATAAATTTGAAAAAAAAAAAAAAAAAAAAAAAAAAAAATATATATATATATATATATATATATATATATGAAAGAAAATGCATTGGAATGTTCACCATCATTATCCCATGACGGGCAGGATAGTAATGATTTTCCTGTTTATTGTCTATATTGAAAACATGTTTCACAAACATGAACATGGATAGCAACTAAATGTTATCGAAACAGTCTAAAGTCTTAAGCCTGGTTTTCAGTGTATGTGTGCACTTCTTCCTATTTAATTGACATCATCAGTTCTTTCCATCCCCCGTTATTTTAAAGATACACATAAACGGCTTCTTTGGTATGGGTCTCTCCACTTTCCAGAAAATTTGCATCAGCAGTAAAACTATTTCCAACACAAAAACAGTGCTGGACCAATTTGAGATAAAATACTCCCTCCCCACCACCCCCCCCCCCCCAATTATTTAAGATAATATCTGAGCTGCATCTGCTGTTTCAGTCTTTAACAAAGTGTCTTTTTTACGGGACAGCGGCAATGGGGGGAGTAAAGGGAAGAAACAGAAGCTGGCTCTCATGCACTCATTCCACCACCCATAAATGATCTTTTCATGAGGACACGGCCGATAAGGAGAGAAGGAAAGACAAAAAGCATTCTTGACTTAGGAATGGAATAGCAGCTCCCCCTCTGTGTCTGATTCAGTTACTCAGAATGGCTTTCTTATGGCTGTGCCTCTTGTGAATTATGAGTCTCTCTCTCTCTCTTTCTCCTCCCCCCCCCCCCCCCCCACCCCACGGTTCATATTAAAGACAAGACGCAGCTGCCAGGGACTCTGGAGATTTCTCAGCAGTCTACTATGGTGAAATGAAATACCATGTTATGCTGGAAAACTCACCAGTGCTTTCTTCACATGGGCTGTGCTATCTCATGGCCAGGATAAAGGATCCCAGGCCTGGACAGTTACTGCTTCTCCTGAGATCTGTCATGTCGTCTTCTAGACAGCCCTCAATCTTTTTGCATTCCAGCTTCCCAGAATGCTACTGATAATTATTTTCTAAAGCAATTGTATATGTTTGTACGACACATGTATACTCCACCCTGTTGAAATACTGTCCTGAAGGTGGGCATTTGGTTACCATTAGAACAACTATTTTACTTCCAAGGAGAAGAGAGGCTCCGTGGCCCTGTTGCCACAGATGATGTGGGACATTGGCAGGCTGGGGATCTTCTCTATTTGCATCTTTTGTGTCGTTACTACCAGAAGGATTGCATTACATAAATGGGCTGAGGTTTACGCATAATGATTGGTTGAACTGCTTCTGATGTTGCAATCTCAGCTTTATCTGCCCCAGAGGAAAATGGAGCCAGCTAAACTAGGTCTGTAACCCTGAGTGGAGATTTGGAGGATACTAGTGAAACGTTGGGAAAGTATCACATTGGAGACTATCTCTAGTGAAACAGTTTAAACCTTATTAGAGACTGAGGCTAAAAGTAAACACGATGCCTCATCCTCATATCCTGATTTCAATCTTGAAATAACAGGATAGGCTACAAATCCCAGCAAAAGCTTGAATGAGCCTATAGTAAAAAAAGAAGAAAGAATGTGAGACATTACTGAATTCTGGCTGATAACAGTAGCTCTCCAAGGGTCAACACACTGCCTTCTCTACACACTCCTTTCTTCCTCTCCCATTTCGCTCCAGTTACTGGCTAGCAAATAGGAACAATGAAGATCCCCCTTTCTGTTGGATATACCTTGTATTCAGAAATCTTCACTAGACTAAAGTCAGATACTAATAACTGAATTTCTTTCTGGGGCGCCTAGGTGGATCAGTCGATTAAGCATCCAACTCTTGATTTCAGCTCAGGTCGTGATCTCGTAGTTCATGGGATTGAGCCCCATGTCAGGCTCTAAGCTGTCAGCATGGGGATTCTCTCTCTCTCTCCCTCTCTATCTGTCCCTGCTCTCTCTCTCTTTCACAGTTAATAAATATATATTTTTTAAGTTTTGAATTTCTTTCTGACCTCTCTGTGGGGTGTACCTAGGAGAATAGGTAAGGATCCAATTCATGATAAGAATGTCCATTTATATATTCAATCAGACAAACAGGTCCCTTTGGGAGCACACAAATACAATCTGAAAGTAGTTTAATTTACCAACTGAGGGGCAGAGGTGAAGTCTTCACTGTTGTTGTTTTTTTATCTTTTTTTGTAATAGGTGATCCATAGATACAGTTGAGTTGAATCATTAAATTGAAAACATCTATGCCCATTTGGAAGAACATAATCTGAAAGGAAATGATCAAATGTAATGAATATCTGAACTATACTTTGAATCCCTTCTCTGCTTTTCAATTGTGAGATGAAAATGCTTTCCAATTATAATTCCAAGTATAAGTTGTTAATTTTTACCAGTCATAACAGTCACTGCCGGAAAGGAGTAACAATCAGTGTCCTTCCATTTTACGGATGTGAGAACTGAAGAAGAAGGCATGAGTCAATGAGTCAGAGTCAGAATAGCATGATGTGAAATTAGAACAGAGACAGGAATGCAGCCCAGAATCTACTTTGGGACTCCCAAAGAGAGGAGGCAGATCCCTGGAGTTGGTCAGAACAAGGACTCTCTTTAGTTCCCCCACTACGTGCCCCGCCCCCATCCCGCAGGCTCCAGTGCCTACCTTACTCAGGGCTCATCTTGACCCTAGTGAATCTGGTTGAATGAAAAGAATGAATGAATGCCAACTTGTGACTTCCATTTTGATGTTTGAACTATTAGTTCAGTATTTCTTCAAATGGTGTGGCCGACCCCTTTAGAAGAGAAAAAAAGTCCCCTGCATCACTTACTTGCAATTGTTCTTGAAAAAACAGCAGTAAGAATCTCTCCAGGTTGACGGGAGACTATATGTGTTTGGTTCTAGTGGTATCCTTTTCTAAATAAACAAATACCTGAGCAAATAAATAAACACAAGCGCCGTATCTGAGGAGGGGTCTTCAATATGTTATAAAGTAAGAAAGCTATAAAACAGTACATCCCCAGACTACCTGCATTAAATGCATTAAATGATCATCTTAAACGCATTATCTTGGGGGCGCCTGGGTGGCTCAGTCGATTAAGCGTCCAACTCTTGGTTTTGGCTCAGATCATGATCTCACAGCTTTGTGAGTTTGAGCCCCTCTCGGGATTCTCTCTCTCTCTGCCCCTCCCCTACTTGCGCCGTCTTTGTCTCTCTCAAAATAAACAAATAAACTTTTAAAAAATTGCATTATTTTGTCTGATCCTCGTAGAAACCTTCTGAGGTAGGTGGTCTTTTTTTGTTCCTTTTTATAAATAAGAAAATTGAAAGAAGTTAGGTAACTTGCCCAGAATCACACAGCTTGCAAAGGAGGATTTAAAACCAATTCTGTTTGAATGCACAGCCTGGCATCTTCCTACTTCTCTCTGGTTCTTGCTCCTACTTTGACTACTTGACTCCTCTCCTCCTTCTCTTTCTTCTCTTTTCTTTCTCTCCCTCTCCCTCTCTCCCCCTCTGTCTCTGTCTCTGTTTCTGTACGTCTCTTTTCTAGCACATACGTTTGTCTATGCATAGCTTTCTTCACACTCTCCAAGAAGCCCGTAATTCAGGGACGTGTCATTGCCAGAGTGCCTTGCCAGTCCGCAATTTAAAGGCCAAGCAGGATGTCTGATATTCCATCCACCAGGCCACTGCCTAAGGTCACTGCCCAGCTGCTGAACACATCCCAGACTCACAGACTCCACCTGGCCTGGGGCTGTCCATACATTTTGTACTTGGATTTGAAAGTGACAATTATTCATTTTAGAAGCGGTGTTTAGAAGTGGCTGTCACTTCAACTTTGTCGACACGTTTGTATAAACATGTGCTAGCCATATAAATAATTTGCATCAGAGATTTTCTTGGGTTCTTCTGTAGAAATACTCTTCATGCTCCAGAAATTGTGAAGATCAAAAGATTATCCAAGCAGTGATGATACTTCTTCTTTTGATTCAACACATATATACATATTTCTAATAGCTTGCATTTTGAGCAAAGACTCTGTACAAAAAATGCATGCTAGGTGGTTTACATACATTATCTTATTTCACCAAGGTTTATAGGGGTTAAACAATAGCTCAATTGTCACTTAGTAGTATGTGGCAGAGACAGCTTTCCGACAGACGTGGGCCTCATGTCAGGGCCTGAACTTTCAGCCTCTCTGCTCCCGGGGACAAGCGCTGGGCCATCTCTCCAGAAGACAAAGATCGAAAACAGGCTAGCGAGAAACTTGGAGTCCAGCAGCAAAGATTTCTCAAGCTTCACAAATATAATAATTAAAAGCAGAACACAACCTCCTATCATCTTCTTGGTCCAACAGGTAAGGAGTAGTTCGTTTGTGTGCAATGGTTTTTTAAAGAGCTTGGAGAAAAGAGGAAACCACAGATCATCTCTGAGACGGGCTGCCTTCCAAACACCACAGTTACTTCTGTGGAAAAGCAGAGCTAAGACTGAGGGGGTAAAAGTCCAGAAAGCCAGTGGCCGGGGTGGGTTTAAAACTTATGTGCATCTGGAGATAAAGGAGTCAGAAGGGTCAGGAAAGATTGGAGTTAATGACCCACAGGCAATCACCCCCTGATACTGGTGTGGTGGCTGTTACTGTCAGGATAGCACAGACACTGAGGATTTAAGAATTAGCCATTAACACTGGAAGGTCTTTGAAGGCCAAGACTTTCTCTTGGTTTATTTTACTTTGCTATAAACCATTTACTTAATATACTGTAATGCTAGGGATAGTACACACTGCACTAGCTTGTGACCATTATCACGTTGAGAGAAAACACAAAGTTTGTATACAAAAGAAAAAAAAATCCCCAAATTGTTTTCTTTAGATGCATGGTTGTACGTGGAGAAATCAATGCCAGACTCATTTTTGAAAGCTTGTCTAAACTCCGAAAGTTTTAAAATGATTCCAAACCCCAGTCAAATTGGCAATGGAGTGGTCTCCCCACTGAAATTCCACTTCTCCTAATGTCCACCCATTTTGACTCTAAAACATGTTTAGAAGTTTCGGAAGACTGCAGAGGTACGCAGTTCAGAAGTTTGATGGGAAAATCACAATAATGTGACCCTCTTCACTGCATGTTCATTAAGGACCCTGTTTTTTCAATATGAGGACATCTCTTCTAGAATTCATTTTCTGCCTGCGATTATATCTCATTGTTGGGGTGCTGCATGGAATGGTAAAGAAGCTGTAATGCAACTATTTCTCAGAAAAAAAAAAAAAAAAAGGTTTGTTTATACTACATTTGCCCTTTCAGGGTTATCTGATTGCAATTATCTTTCTCCAAAAAAGAAAAAAGAAAATCTTGCTGGAACTTGTAAAATTCTAACAGAAATTGGAATGAAGCAGTCAGGCAATGGCAAGTCCAGGAGGGGGGGGGAAAAGCGAGTTCGGACTTTGAAAAGTATTTACATACATTCCAGCACATTCCAAGCACATAAAGAATAAACTTAACAGGGAAAGGCATTCCATGCCCCAAACTGAATCTTCAAAGAAACACTTTATGTTACTACTACATGTAGAGAAACAGAGCAGAAATTGTAGGCCCAAAGGAAGTGTTTGTGGAAGATTCGTGAGGGAGAAGGGCAAACATACAGCAAGGAGATGCTTCTCATAAGGACATACTTTGCAATTTGAGCATTTTTGAGCTTGCAATGGAATTTTAAAGCCATCCAGAAACAACAGATGTTTGAACCCAAATGATCCAACTACTTGATGCCAAAATTAGGGCTCTGAAGAGCAACTTAGAATTGTAACACATGAAGAGCGTCTCCCGGCAACAGTTGAAAGAGATTTATTCTGTGGCTCGCTGACCCTACCCTTTTATCTGTGCCCATTTATATTCTCAGCGATAAAAATTGCTGTCAAATGGAAATATTAATAACTGAAATACAAGCCTCTTTTCTAGGTCTGACTTGGATCTCCTCTCTCCTTTGAGCACTCTGTCTCTAAATTGAATTATGACACCCGGAGGCGGACCCTTCTGAACATGACTTCTCCCTAAACTTGCGCATATGAGAACCAGTAACCCGTTATGGTTGAAGCCACACAGCACAGAATTTTCTAGCTAATGTCGTCTTTGTGAGCAGCCAAGTCAGATATTTCGAGCAAGCAAACAAAAAACCCAATCAGCACCAACTCCCACTGACAAAAAATAAGCACGCTGCACGTTCCAAGCTACTTTTTTTTCCGGATTAAATAGGTAACAGATAAATGCCAAATCTCTCTTTACTGGGTTTAGAGGATATATCAGGGTTGCTCAATTTGAAAACAAGTTTCTTTTTTCACTAGCTTGAAAGATTAAGTCCACCCCACCCCCTCCCCTGTCTTGCTGCTAAACTAATGAACACAAACAACTTAGAGGTCAAATCACTTTATTCAGCTTTCAAAGAAACTTCTTGTACATCTCGTTTACGAAGAAAATTTCCCAGCAAGGTAGCAAGGTTTATTGGTTTCCAGAAGGATGTGAGCATAAAGATGTTTCTTATTTCAGCCACATAAATACTGTAAAATAGCGCCTGTGAGAAGAAAATGGCAGTATAGTCATGGTTCTAAAAGGGAGCCAGGAACTCAAACTGTAACTGCATTTTAAAAATAGCACAGCAGCGATGATTATAATTTAGCTCCACAGCACATAAGCGTGGTATGAACAGGAAATGGGAGTACATCTTCTGAGCCTGATAAGATTCTCTAATGTAAGACATATGCTCTGTCTCTTAGCTGGAGAGCTAGGCCTCGGCAGAAAGAAGAAAAACCATATATGTTTACCTTCAACCCAGAGATCAAACTTCTCAACCTCGGAAGATTTTTTTTTTTTTTAATTCCCGTTGAATTAAGTGCTGAAGTCAAGAAATGTGCAGCGTGGATTTAAATGAGAAAAAATACCTTTATTAGAAAAATGAAATTTTGAAGCAACTTCCAGAGGAAAATTAAGTGAGCTACGCATTTCAAACCTGTATGATCTCAGGACAGCGTCTGCAGGGTAGAGCCTCTCCTCGGAGAAGTCTGTGCTGATCAAAGGACCTTCCTGATAAAAGAATCTCCATTATCTATAAAAGGTCAAAGTTGAATTCACTAAGGATGGTACGTTTTGAGAACATTCTAGAATATTAATAATTATTCATAATTCGACTTAGGTCAAATAGAAATGTGGCAAAATGCCCCTGAGATTACTTTTATGTTCTAGGAGGGAACTGATGATTCATGTGTTTCCAGATTAGTGTTTTAGAGAAAGGATCAGACGGTGTGACCTGGCTGAGCACTGGATACATGACAGTACATAAAAGTCCAGACGGACTAATCACGTCTCCTAATTTTACAGTCCGCATCAGGGACAATGCATAGGAGCTGACATCAGTGCCTATCATCAAAACACAAATTGGATTTATTACCCCTTGACACAGATCATTGTAAGGAAAACTTGTAACATCTGGAAAAGAAATCAAAAAAGTAGTTTAGTTTCTAGGCTCTATTCCTTTACAAACAGAAAGCAAGAGAGATGTTTCTTGTTACTCGGAATAAGTTCACTCACTCAACAAATATTTATTGAGTGCCTCTTATGTATGAGGTACTGTTGTAATTGCCAGGGGGTACAGCACTGGGAAGGACAGGGGGCTAATGTTCTAGTAGAAAATGTAAGTCAGTAAATACATAAATGGGAGAATTTCAAGGGTAATTAATGCTACTAAAGGAACGAAAGGGTGATTCGTAGAGAAAAACAGGATAGGTGGGGTGGGAACCACTTTAAATAAGATGGTCAAGGAAAAGTTTGCTTGAGCTGAGACCCAAATAATGAGAAGAAGCCACATGTGTGGATATACAGGAGAATGTTCTAAGGGCAGAGGTGAGAACTGGTGCAAAGGTCCTGAGGTTGGGACAAGCTTGACTCCTTTAAGGAACAGAAAAAAAGCCAACGAGGTCAGAACATGGTGATGGATAGGGAGAGGGAAAGAGATGAGGTTAGAGAGGTTGTAAGGGCCAGGTTACATAGGACCTGTTATACCTTGGTAAGAGGCTTGGATGTCTTTTAAAGAATGACAAGAAGTCACTGGAGAATTTTATGTGACTTTGATCTGATTTTTATGTGTTTTTTTAAATTATAAAATATTTCAGGCATCCAAGAATGTATAGATAACAATAAAATGAATACTCAAGAACTTGGGTTCTTAAAATTCCTGTTACCCTTCTCTACCCTATTCCCTTTCGTCTTTAAAGGTAACCCCTATTCTGAATTTTATAACTCCCACACATGTTTTTATGCTTCTCACACACACACACGCACACACACACACACACACACACACACACACACTCATGGATATCCATAAACAATATATTTAACGCTGCCTTACATTTTTTTATTGAAATATAATTGACATTGCATATTTTTAAACTTGATATGAATGGTACCATACTGTCCATATTCTTCTGCAGTTTGCTTTCTTTCCCCTCTATAACAGTTTTTGAGGTTTATGCTGATATGGAAAGTAATCATTAATTTTTTAACAACTGTTTAGTAGTTTCTTACATTAAAATACCACAGGTTATGCATTCTTTGGTTAATAGGCATTTCTGTTGTTTTTGATGCTTTTACTCATATGTCCCTGGGCAGGCAATATAGTGAGACAAGAGTGGAAATACAGGGGTGCCTGGGTGGCTCAGTCAGTTAAGCATCTGGCTCTTGATTTTGGTTCAGGTCATGATCTCACGGTTCATGAGCCTGAGCCCCGTGTGGGGCTCTGCACTGACAGCACAGAGCCTGCTTGGGATTCCCTCTCTCTCTCTCTCTCTCTCTCTCTCTCTCTCTCTGCCTCTCCCCCACTCACCCAGACTGTCTTAACTTCTTCTCCAGGCTACCTTCCCCCCATGCCTTATACTGCTACCACCCATATCATTGTTTACTTGCTACTTCTTTAAAATTGACCCCATTTATTTTAAACTTAAAAAACGATGATTAAACAAAATAACAAGCTATGCTCTAAGGTCCTTAGGACAGGGGTTTTTGTTTGATGCAGTGATGTACCACAAGTTCATTGAAGAGTGCCTGGCACACCGAAGGCGCTCAAGAAGCATTTATTGAATGAATAAATTAACACCTTTCCATCACAACTGTAAGTGGAAAGCCAGCATCCTTTGCCAGGAATAGAAAGTAATTTTCAAAATAAACACAATCCAAATAGTACGTGTTATTAAATTCTGTCGCTTCCTGAATGCTCTGAGCCTGAGGCCCAATATCTCTACATTTTAAAAGTAATGCAAGTGTTAGAAGACACAAAAGAAGGTACCGGTCACAAAAAGCCCTTTCCACTAATTTATTTATTTATTTATTTATTTTTAAATTTTTTTTTTAACGTTTATTTATTTTTGAGACAGAGACACAGCATGAACAGGGGAGGGACAGAGAGAGAGGGAGACACAGAATCGGAAGCAGGCTCCACGCTCTGAGCCATCAGCCCAGAGCCCGATGCGGGGCTCGAACTCGCGGACAGCGAGATCGTGACCTGAGCTGAAGTCGGACGCTCAACCGACTGAGCCACCCAGGCGCCCCACCCACTAATTTAATCAAAAGGATTCATAGAGAATAATTTGTAAATCAATTTTATTTCAAGGCGTATCTGTATGCCATGTAAAATCATCACGCAAATGACCAAGATAAAGTACCATTCTCTGGGGAATATGGCCCTATTCTAAAACAACCAATTGAGTCAGGGCTCATGTAGAATTAGATAGCTCAGTCTCTCTCAATTTTCTCACTCCTCAAATGTCCTCTTTTCTCTTCCGTAATCTTTAATGTCCTCTTACGTACCTCTCACTCCCATCTCCAGCTTCCTATAGAATTATTTGTCATCTCTGTAATGCTCCTTTTGCATACCTCTTGTAACACTTAAAACATAAATTCATAATTATTTTTTTTTCACGTCTATCTCCCTCATTTAAATTATAAGTATAGAAGACATCAGGGACTGTGTCATGGCATGTTTATATTCCCAGAGCCCCTACCAGGATCTAACAAGACGGTAGGCCCATAAGAAATTGTTGAATGATTAAATTAAAGACATTATGGAAGTTCGAGGAAAAGAAAGAACGGTGTGATTTTCTCCCATCCTTGAAGGCGTGATTTTGTCATCACCTGTGGTTGAAAAGCTTATTCTTGAGATCATTTATAAGATCTTCCCAAACACACACGAGGGTTCTCTATGGAAATGAAAAGTAGATAGCAATCCTTTCCATCAAAATCTTTCAGAATTAGTTTCCTGCAGAAATTGTAATGTATCACTCTTCATTTGCAGAATAAATGTGAAAACATGGAGGATGCCTCCAATGTAGACATTACAGCTGCATTTTTGTGGCTTGCTGGTAAAGGAGGGGTAGTGGTGAGGTCAGTTTTCTATACCTGGGTGATAATCTCTGCTTCCCACAGAAAAGATTATGGACCAATAGAGCTCCTCGCTGCCAATAAAAAAGGTTACAGGATGGCAAAGAAATGTAACCTTCCTTGGACAACTCTTGAGATGGCTAGCAGCAGTTTCTTAGGAGTACGTAACGCTGTCTGAAAAGAAACCAACCCGCTGACAACTATTGCATTTGAGAAAAGGATTCAATACATGCATAGAGCTAACGTGGAAGCAAATGCCAAGCATCCCTGAGATACTGAGCCGAACTTATCTTTACCTTATGAAAGTATTCTACGGAGATCAATAGCTTTTATATATATGAGAAAAATGCTTAGCAAATACAATGAAAGCAAAGAACCTATTTATAATAAGCAATAATACACACACAATTCATCATCCTCATTCATGATACACATTATTACAACTTTGGAACAGCCTGGTACCAATTTCTTCTCTCAGACAGGCAAAATCTCAGTTTTACAACACACTATGTTGGCAAAGCTGTCAGGAAATAGGCACTCTCATATATATAGTATACACGGACAAAATCCTCGTGGAAGGCAATTTGCCAATAGTGTCAAGATTACGAATACGTTTCCTCTTTAACCTGCCAATGCCACTTCTAGGAATTTATCTTTTATACCAGCACCAACACCATGTAAAATGGCTGATGTACACCATTACTCATCGCAGCATTGTTTGTCATGGCAAATGTTTGGGGAGGGAGAGGAATCAGGTATTCATCAAAAGACTTTTTGGTACAGGGGTGCCTGAGTGGCTCAGTCAGTTAAGTGTCAGGCTTTGGTTCAGGTCATGATCTCACAACTTGTGAAGTTCGAGCCCCATGTCAGGCTCTGTGCTGACAGCTCAGAGCCTGCTTTGGATTCTGTGTCTCCCTCTTCTCTCTGCCCCTCCCCTGCTCACACACTGTCTCTTTCTTTCTCTCAAATATAAATAAACATTTAAAAAAAAAGATTTTTTGGTACAAAACATATTTGCACAAAAATAAATTACATAAATCTCAGTTAAAAACATTTTGCAAAATACCTAACCAATGCTCCTCAAAACCGTAGAGGTCAACAAAACCGAGGGAAGTCTAAGAAACTGTCATAGCCAAGAGGGCTTAAGGAGACGTGATGACCAAATGTAATATGATCTCCTGAAACAGAAGCAGTAAAACTAAAGAAATCTGACCAAGTATAGACTTTAATTAATAATGTATCAGTATTGGTTCAATAACTGTAACAAGTGTACCACACTGAAGTAGAATGTTAATAATATACCGACTTCTGGGAATTCTCTGTACCATCTTCATAATTTTTAAAAAATATATATAAGAATGTTGTTAAGAAATGAAAGTTGTTAATAAAAATAAATTATAAGATAGCCATACAATGGAGTAATTCTATGCAACATTCAAGAAAGAATAAAGAAACTCTCTCTGAGCTGATAAGGAAAGATCTCCAAGGCTGTTAAATGAAAAAAAAAAAAAAAAAAATCAGTTGTATAAGAACTTGTATTTGCCTAAACAAACCCAGCATGTACATGCAAGTACCCAATAACAGTGGTCATCTGTCATGAGCAAAGTGGATGGAGAATAAGGTGGAAAGAAAAAATACACACACACACACACATACACTAATTATGTGTGTTGAAATACCTATGTAACTAATTTTGTCAGCTGCTGCCCATAGGACCTTGTATGAATAAACAATGAGGTCGACTCCTGGGTAAACTATAATTATTATCGAGAAACCATCTCCCCTCCCGAATGATGAATCTATCTATACCCTGCATTTCTGTGGATTCATTTTTTAAAAAATCAGTATGGGGAGCCTGGGTGGCTCAGTCGGTTGAGTGTCCAACTCTTGACTTTCACTGAGGTCATGAGCTCAGAGTTCATGAATTCGAGCCCCACATCAGGCTCTGTGCTGATAGTGCAGGGCCTGCTTGGGATTCTCTCTCTCTCCCTGTCTCTGTTCCTCCCCCATTTGTGCTCGCTCTCTCTCAAAATAAATAAATAAACTTAAAAAATTAATATAAAATGAAAACCCAACTGATTTGAGATTGCCAAACTTCTATGAACCAAAACTCCTGAATGACTTTGCCTAAGAGATCATGTTACCCTTCTGTAGTCTCTTCAGTTTCTTTTTCTGTAAAGTGAGAATAGGCCTAAATAAAAGTTTCTGTTTTGAAAAACTCATATTATTGATGGAAACAGAGTTAATTTATGGATAGGAAAACAAGAAGGGTGAGCGCACAATGGCAGATTCATAAAAAACTGCTTGAAGTGAAGGGTGAGCTATGAAAGTTTGTTATTTTTTTAAATTTTTTAAAAGTTTATTTTTGAGAGAGAGAGAGAGCACGCGCTAGTGGGGAAAGGGCAGAGAGAGAGGGAGACACAGAATCCGAAACAAGCTCCAGGCTCCGAGCTGTCAGCACCGAGCCTGATGTAGGGCTTGAACTCAGGAACCGTGAGATCATGACCTGAGCCGAAGTTGGATGTTTAACACACTGATCCACCCAGGGGCCCCGAAAGTTTGTTATTTTCTAAGGAGATTAGCAAAGTGAAGTTCTGGTCTACCTCTAATAAGGTATTACTTCACTGAATATTCCAACAATAGCAGAATAATTTGAAATTGGAAGTTATTCATTTAAAAAATAGTGAGTTGAAAGGTAAGATTCATTTTGCATTTATTTCAAAAGGTCATTAGAAACACAATCCAAATGGAAAAACATTAGTTATATGAGCTTCACAATGACATTTTCCTCAAATCAAGTCTGTTTTCTGACATATGAAGGCATCCAGGGCAAAAAAAGTACATATTGAAGTTAACATCTATATACCTAAATATGTTAAAGTTATAAATCAAGCTAACAAATTGTTAAATAGACATTTAAATCCTCTGACCTTGACATCTTCATAACAACCTAAAAGATTAGGTTTGAATTTACATTTCTCAGACTGTTCAGAGTTCTATACCAGAAAATAGCCGGAGAGAGGAGGAGAGCCCGTATGTAGCCCCAACCTGTGGCCTACCCATCCCTGTGAGGATAGAGATGGGGAAGAACCACAGATGTTCTTTGGACATCCTCCATCCAGGCTACCCCAAAATAGGGTCTAATAGAGGGCATCTAGGCAGTGAGAAGGCATGGCCCCTTGGCAACACAGACCCCTCACCACATGGGGAGTGGCATGGCCAAAGGAAAGCAAGAATAAGAACCTCAAAATTTAGGGCCCAGAGTCAGGGACTTTTCTCATCCTAAGGGTGAAGGGTGAAACCTTTTCAGGTATTTCTAAGGGTGAAACCATTTCAGGTATTTCTTAGTGATTAATCAACAGATAAGGGAATAAGGAGTAAAGCTTTCATTCTTCTGGGTCCTTCAAAATATCATTTTGAAGTGGAGATTTTTTGTTATGATGATATTGACAAATAAAAGAAAAAAATCAAAAGATGTAATGTTTTGTCCTTGGGCAACGTGCAACATTGGGATTGTCTTTCTTTTTTTCTTTTTCTTTTTTTTAAACATTCATTTATTTTTGAGAGACAGAGAGACAGAGAGACAGACTGTGAGCAGAGGAGGGGCAGAGAGAGGGAGACACAGAATCAGAAGCAGGTTCCAGCCTCTGAGCTGTCAGCACAGAGCCCATCGCGGAGCTCAAACCCATGAACCCACGAGATCATGACCTGAACCCAAGCCCGGACATTCAACCGGCTGAGCCACCCAGGCACCTCGACATTGGGATTTTCTGAAATCCAGGGCCAAATATAAAATAAAGTGGAGTTGGTTGCTTTGTATTATTTAGTGCAGTTTTTACATAGTAGGTCATTCAAAACATCATCTCTAGTGGTGAAATGGGGGAGAGGGAGAATGGAGTAGACTTTTACTCTTCAGTTGATAGCATTCTTAACTGTTGAGTTTTTTTTATTTTTATCATGTAGATATATTGCATTTACATTTAAACAACATAAAAATAAAGATCTTCTAATGGTCTCTTAAGCAAATATAGAAGTTTGAAGGTTTGAATTTAATTATCAGGCATAAGTCTTTTGGTCCCCAGATGAAGCATTGCCAACACAACATATTAGGTAATGTGATAAATACAGAAACTCTATTTTTTCTTAATGGCAACATTCACATTTGAAGCAAGCTGTCAGTAGCAAACAGCTTTGCTTGAGTTGCCTGGTTTAGCAGATGTCTTTGTTAGGAATGTGACAATTATCACCATTATTTATTTCACTGAATATCGAGTGGTACAGAGGGAAGCCAAGTCCTCATCAATAGTGCACGTGGTTAATTACATCATGCTATCTCCTCACATGCCTTATTCTTTGCTACTTGCTTTTGAAATTATTGTAAAAAGACATATCTGTTTGGCTTAAAACTGAATGCAGTTCGAAGTTAATATCAGCAGTCACACAAAACTACGTGGACTACATAAGATAAAGGAAATTATTTTTTTCCAGTTAATTTATTTGTTGTACAATAATATTAGGCAACATTTACCAAGTGTCTACTGTGTACCAGATAATGAGTAAGCACTTTGCATATATTCTTTTCATTGTAATCAGAAACTCCCCTGATACTTGCACATATTATTCCACCTTATGGTGCCTTTTTTTAAACTTGCTTTATTTTTTATTTTTTTAAAATTTACATCCAAATTAGTTAGCATATAGTACAACAATGATTTCAGGAGTAGATTCCTTAGTGCCCCTTACCCATTTAGCCCATCCCCCCTCCCACAACCCCTCCTGTTTGTTCACCATATTTATGGGTCTCTTCTGTTTTGTCCCCCTCCCTGTTTTTATATTATTTTTGTTTCACTTCCCTTATGTTCATCTGTTTTGTCTCTTAAAGTCCTCATATAAGTGAAGTCATATGATTTTTGTCTTTCTCTGACTGACTAATTTCACTTAGCATAATACCCTCTAGTTCCATCCACGTAGTTGCAAATGGCAAGATTCCATTCTTTTTGATTGCCGAGTAATACTCCAATACAATATATATATATATACATATATATATATATATATACATATACATACATACATACATATATATGTATATATATATATACACACATATATATATACATATATATACATACATACATACATATATATGTATATATATATATACACACATATATATACATATATATACACACATATATATATGTATATATATATATACACACACACTATATATATACATATACAATATATATATACTATATATATATATATATATATATACTATATATATATATATACACACACACACACACACACACACACACACACACATATATACCACATCTTCTTTATCCATTCATCCATCGATGGACATTTGGGCTCTTTCCATACTTTGGCTACTGTCGATAGTGCTGCTACAAACATGGGGGTGCATGTGTCCCTTTGAAACAGGACACGTATCCCTTGGATAAATGCCTAGTAGTGCAATTTCTGGGTCGGGGTCGTAGGGTGGTTCTATTTTTAGTTTTTTGAGGAACCTCCATACTGTTTTCCAGAGTGGCTGCACCAGCTTGCATTCCCATGGTGCCTTTTTTAAAGCATGTTATTATTTGTTATATTAGTCAATGACTTATTGTTATATGATAAATATCATGAATTTTTGTCCTTTGAATAATTCCTACTAGAAACATTCTGTATAAATTAAAGTTTATATCATAATAAAGGTGAAGTTATTGAGGATAACAAAATAAAAATCTTGCCTTCCCAAATAAGTTGAATTGTATTCTTAATTCTACAGATTCAATTAAGGCAACAGTTGTTATAGAATCCAATAATTCAATAAATGAGAAAACATCTATTATGGGGGGTGCTCCTTAGTTACTGGGTTGGATACCAAAATGAGTTGTCTTTCCCTCTCTTCTACGTCTATGGTCTAATGGAGAGGAGCAACAAACAATTGGCTGCCAAGACAGATTGTGGCAAATTCTGTGTTACAGGTATCAACCAAGTACTTAATAATGTGGGGAAGCTCTTGTTGTGACTTTGGTGATGGGGAGAGAGCATTTTGGGGAGACAATGATTTGAAGTGAGCTTTGAAAAACAGTTAACTTGCAAGAGCTGATGTGGAAGGAGGGACACCTGAGATAGGTTATACACAGTTTAAGAAAAAGCAACTGAGCACAGGGCCTATTTGGAAGGACTTGTCACAGACCAGGCTGCAAGAGTTGGGTGGGAGATAAAGCTAGAGTAATGGGTTTGGACCAAATCATGGACAGTTTTGTCTATAGAAGGCAACTTTAGGAAAAGAAAGTCTTTGAGCTCAAAGTGACATGCCCAGATCTAAACCTTTGGAAAATGACTCTAGCAGTAGTGTCCAGAGAAGCCAACATTTAAGGTATTAGTGGGGAAAGACAATTAAATGAGCCAAAGAATGGGCCAGAGTCTTTTAAAGTGCAAGTAAACATGTGAAGTAACAAATTTGATTTGTTATTTTTCCACTAAACAGAGGAAAAACAAACTGAAAACAGGAAGACAATTTAGGAAGCTATGCAGTGATCCAGGCAAGAGTTAATGAGTTCTGAAGAAAGGCAAGGAACAGGGGGAGATTGATTTGAAAGATAATGGTGGAAGGAGACCATTGGATTCGTTAGCTAAGATCAAAGGCACAGGAGTGAAAAGTGGTGAGTTTAATTTAGATCAGAGTTTATGTTCCAACAGCATATTGGTGTGGGATGCTCAGAGTATAGTGAGGAACAGGGTCTGATTAGGGGAAGACAGATGAGGGTAAAGGTGCTGGGCTGGGAGTCATTATCATAACAGGGAGAGCTAGATAGCTGGAGCTGTAAGATCGGATGATACTACCAAGGGACTATCAGGAGTTAAAACAGAGGACCGGAGACTGAATCTTCAGAAAGTTTATATTTCAAGGGTTTGTTTTAAGGTAAAGAGAAGAGGGTAAGAAATCCTGGAAGGAAACTAAACAGAAGCAGGACATGAGGGAGGAAAGCCAGAAGGACGTCTCATGGGAGGAAATGAAAGTTCTAGTAGTTGTCAAATTCTCTGAAGACAGAATTTGAGCAGAAGGTCTGTAAAGAGGTTTCAACTTTGAATACTTTCCATCGGCTGATGGTGCTGAAGATCAAGAAGGAGAAGAAACCAAGGTTGGATAAAGTCTGTGGATGAAGAAGGAGGGAGACAGAAATACAATAAACAGAAATTAGAAAATTAGAATCAAGGGAGAGAATAAGGCCAGGAGAGAGAAGGTGTGTTATGTCTCAAGGATGGGATGGGATGGGTGGGACAGGGTGGGATGACAAGGGAGGGAGACCCAGAACATGGAAGAGGAATAAATGAAAGGGAGAAAAGGGAAGGGGAGTAAGGTCAAGAAGGACATAGGGAGGGAGGATAGAAAAGGATAGATGGAAACACTGGCTTAAAAGGAAATCAGGAAAATTCTTCAGACACTAGAAAGAAGATAAAGGGGATGGGTAATAATTTGGACAAAATGGAATTTATATAGTATTCATAGCAGATGACCTCTAGCTTCTTGTAAAGTAGTAGCAAAAGAGGGTGAAGATGGGTGTAGAATGTAATAGGAGTGTAGAAGAGCGGAACAACAGCTCTGTGTATTTTAGGAGTGAATTGATGAGAGGTGAGAAAAAGAATTCCCAGTGTTGGTGAATTCCCAAATTGGAAAGAATACAGTTTAGAGCATCCCGTCAATCTGGTCATAATACTTTCTCCAGAACTGCTGAGCCACTTAGAAAAGGGAAAAGAAATAGGTGGTTGTCTTAACCAGGGCTGGAGACTGGCGGGACAGGTGTGACAGGTCAGTGGGATAAGAGTCAGGCAGATTTGGGCACAGTAGGAGGAGCTGTTCCTGAGACTTGTGAGATGTTCTGGAATGTCCTGAGGGACCAGGAAGGCTGCAGATAGGAAAAGAGCAAAGGGCTGGGTCTGAAAGTATGCAGAGTAGATCAGGAGTGAGGCAATTGGGGAGATAGGCAGACAGGCAGTGGTCAGAAGAAAGTTCAAGTTTGAGAGTCTCTGATGTAGAGACGTTGTAGATGACAGTGGAAACTAACGTGTGGCTGCATGAAGGAGGATCTGAGGCAGACTGAGACGGAGTCACAGAGATTAAGGTAAGGAACTAATAAACTAGAGGGTTAGAAAGATTGTCAACATGGATTTGGAATCCCCAAGATGAATACAGTGGTTATAGCTGAGATTTTTTTTACATGGTAAAAATCACATTAATGTGGTATTAAAATGTCTGAGCATCTAGAAAAATACTTGGAAGGAAGACACTCAACCTTGTTCACTCAGCAAATTCATATCAAGTCAGATCCTTAACACGAAACCATATTCGATAAGCATGATATGGTGGATTCCTTCCAAACAATGGTTCATTAATATTAAAATTCTACTTCCCACTGTCAAAGAGTACCACTTAGCACCTGCTGACCTTGTACTAAAAGTAAAAAATACATAATAGTTATTTGGAAGGAAAAAAAAATGTTAGGAAACATAAACCCAGTAACGTCCCCATACTCTTAAATAAATGATTGGACCAAGTAAATAATAGTGATTCCCGAGAAATTGCTCATATTCAATGTGAACCTACTAATCATTCCCTAATGTTTTGCCTTTTAATATAAACTTTCACACTCAGAGACTCTTTCTACAGCCAATGAATCCAGACCTGCAGCCTGTCTCACCGCATTGCCCTCTGGATTGTCATTAGACTAGCTTGGTGGTGGCACATTGAGAGGCATTGAATGCAGGAACCACAGCAAACTGGGCTCACTGGTCCTTTGTACCCCAGATGGGGACACAGCCATGATTTTCTAATGTTCTAAAAATAAATAAGTTGTTTTTTTAGAGACAAGTACAGTGACTCTATTATACACACTCACCAGGAGATTGTGCAGGGTTCGGGATGCTGTAATCATCTAACTCAAAGAGGAATTGTTAGCCAGATGTTGAAAAATATATGTAAATGGGCTCTGGGAGTACAGGCTATCTCTAAATCTTCCCAAAGAATGTTGACCTAGTCCTAAAGCATTTATTTACACATTCTTTTCAAGCAATCTTTAGAGTAAACTTGGAAGCACGACTTTGTATCACATAGGTTAGTCCGATATAGACAAAAGGTTGAGCATTGCTGAAGCTGTGTGACAAGAGAGGAGGATTTATTATACGCTTCTGTCTTCTTGGTATATGTTTAATATTTTTCATAAGAAAAAAGGAAAAGGAAAACAAGAGGCGGAAGAGGAGATAAGACTCCTTATTGTGCATATATAGCTGGGAGTAATGAGACCCCTTTCTTGCTTTTCTCCTTCTAGCTGACACTCCCTGTCACCTTCGAGAAGTGGCTTGCCCTAGTTCCTTTTTCTCCAGAACAAAGTAGAATAGACTGTACTAAGATTTGGATGGTATACCATCGTTATTATTTCACATAGTCCTTCACACTTCAGAAAACTTTTTCATGTGCTGTCATTTCATTTACTTCCGTGGAATTTCTGTACCCACAGACATTCTCCCAAAGAGCTGCCTGCCCATAATCCATCCCAAAAGAGAATGGGCTTGAATCATTCAGGAGCCCACCTTTATCGAACAACAAGTACATACCATTATTTTAGCATTATTTTAAAACTCCATGGCTAAATACCTTTGTGAGGAAAAAAAACAACACTCAACAGAAAGCCTTCGTTTGCTCAGTAAACACTTATTAAGCCCTCACTATCTGCATTGTAGATGCCAAGGTCTTGATTACACAACATTCTGCACACTTGTACGTGCAAGCGTGAATGGGTGAAGACTCCTGAGGTGGCCCTCGCGGTGAGGGAGGGGGAGCTTTTTAAAAATGCAGATCCTCAGCCTCTGCACACAAAGGGGTTCAGGTCGGGGGTGGTCTTAGGAAGGATTGAGAACCACTGGTCTAAATCGGCAGGTCTGAGGGAGACCAGACTGGACTCTAGTCTGATGGAAGCTAGCACTGCCATCCGTGGAGTGTAGTTGGTGAGTGTAAGGAAGTCAGGATACGTGTTTGCCAGAAAGGATGTGAAATCAGCATTCAAGCCTAGAGAAAAGATTCAGCAGGTTTGGGAAAGCAATGAGTACTTGGCTCACTTGGCTTAGGTTCGAGCCTGGGCTTTGGTGTTGGCGGAGTTCTCAACAGGCACCTCGAAAGGACCAATTGCATATTGGATCCCTTTCGTGTAGCTGGCACTGTGAGAAGCTGTTTACTTACATACTTGTGTCATCCTCATGAAAGCCCTGTGTGACAGGTTGATTTGCCCAAGGTCAGATCGCCAGTACATGGGTGAGTTGTGTTTGAGCCTAACTCTATTCTGACTGAAAGCCTACAGGGATGGGGGCAAAGGTTTGTCAGCCTCCCCGAGGGTGATAGTTCAGGAGACCCTGTGAGTATAAGAGGCTCTGCTCACACGAGGCATCAGCCAGCTATTTCCACACTCTACTCACTATTGGGTAAAAAAAACTTCCAGTGATTCCCAACTGACAGGGTTCTGGTTATTCCCAGCATTATGACTCAGGTAACAAAGTGAAATCAACAGGTTTGTCTTTGTGCCCCCAGCTTTCCCCAATTTTACCTGTTTCTTCCCTAGTCCCCAAGGAGGGACCTATTGTCCTCATGCTCTTCGTTCATTCACACCGGGCAATTCATGTCTGATAGATGAAAGCATGGTGCTTGGGGGACCTACTGCTTTTAAACAAAGAGCAGGAGTTTAGAGGAATGAAGTTAGCATCAGAGAGAGGCAGGAGCTAGGAAGGATTTGGAAGACATGCCAAATTCTCTGAAATCACACTTGTAGATCGGCTATACGTAGCATGTTCAAATTGATCCCATTACTATCTGAAGAGAAATAATAGAATTTCAAGAGATGAGTCATCAAGAGTCCCGCTGTTTGAAGTACTCTTCATACCACTGTACCAGCCTATCTGTACAAAGTCCTCATTTTCACAGGGCACAATATGTATGTGTGTGTTTCTCACAGAGGTGTTAATCAATGGGCATAATCCATCAGATCCTCTTTCTTTAAAATTCTTTTTAATGTTTATTTTTGAGAGACAGAGACAGAGCATGAGCAGGGGAGGGGCAGAGAGAGAGGGAGACACAGAATCTGAAGCAGGCTCCAGACTGAGCTGTCAGCACAGAGCCCAACGCGGGGCTCTAACTCACAGACTGTGAGATCCTGACCTGAGCTGAAGTCGGATGCTTAACCAACTGAGCCACCCAGGAACCCCTGATCCTCTTTCTTTTGATAACTGAAGTTCTAGACCTAGACACTACTTCATTAGCATTCCAAACACCAGTACTGCCCTGTCCTACAATAGAGTAAACAAGAGCTGCTCTCCAGGTATACCCTCATTCCTGCCCCCCAATCATCATACAATGAGGGCTCTCACATCATGGAATTTTCCTCTACTTATCAAAATCAACCATGAGTTCAAAATTGTTCTGGTGAATATTTGTGAATAGTGCTTATAAAATATAGATAGAGAGAGAGATAGATAGAGAGATAGATAATCGAGTTAGACTTAGATTTAGAGGCAGTAATTTATTTGCTGAAAGAATACAGTGATGATCTGTAAAAGTGATTTTGAGATAACATCAAGCTGGATGGTGATTTTCTGTATCCTGTGTATACAACTGAAGAAAGTAGTTTCACAAGGCAGCATGATAAAGTAGACCAAAGACCTGGCTTTGTTACTTATCAACTATGCAACTTCTACAAATTACTTGACATCTTTGAGCCTGGTTTTCTGCATTGATAAAATGAAAATAGTAAAACTTGCCTTGAGAAGTTTTTGTGAGGATTAAGTGTAATATATGCAAAGTGCCTAACAGCACCTAGGACGCAGGGGTTCAGAAATATTTGCTGAATGCATAAATAATAAATGCTCAATAAAAATAGTTTTTATTATTTATTACAATGTTTGCTAACTTTATAAGCTTTAAACCTGTCTACCCCATGTTCCTCAGAAAATAATGAAAAAATCAGTGGTTTTATTTTTAATTACAAAAGCAAACACATCTGTTGCAAAAATTCAAATTACATGAATGTATAAATAAAAAAAATGAAAGGCCCTACTCCAAAACTTAAAGAAGTAACCACTGTTAACAGTTCAATATATAGCCTTTCAGACACTTTTCTAGGCCTATACAAACACATGACATAACTTCTAAATGTGAATTTAAACTATACACAGGGGTTCTGTTACTTAAGTTTTTGATGTAACATCTTGGACATCTTTTCAGACCTAGTATCCTATTTGTATAGTCAGACTCTAATTTAAGATACAAATATCTTAGTAATGGAAAATTAGGTTATTTACTTTTTTTGCTGTTTCAACCATGAACATCTTTATGTAAATATCGTGTTGGCACATATACTATTTTTTTAGGACAAACTTCTTGAAGAGGCATAACCAATTTAAAGGGTACACATATTAATTCGACTCTGCCATGTTGCAGAGAGAGAGAGTGTTAGGGGCTGAATTGTGTCCCCACAAAATCCACATGTTGAAGCCCTAACCCCTAGTATCTCAGAATGGGACTATTTTTGGAAACAGGGCCATTAAAGGGGGTGCTTGAGTTTATGAGGCCATTAGGGCGGGCTTTAATCCAATCTGACTGGTGTCGCCACAAGAAGAGGGTGATTGGACAGACAAAAAGACACCAGGGATGTGCAGGTGCAAAGGAAAGAACGTGGCAGTCATCTATAAGCCAAGGAGAGAGATCTCAGGAGAAACCAAACCTGCTGATGCCTTGATCTTAGACTTCTAACCACAGAATGGAGAGAACACCAAGTTCTGTTGTTTAAGCGACCCAGGCTGTGGTATTTTACTATCGCAGCCCTAGCAAACTGATACGGAGGGGCTATTCCCAAATCGTCGGTGGCCCTTCTGCTTTGAGCTGAAGTCCAGGTGGCATGAGCAAGCTGTTCTAGCCACCGTTCCCTACTTTCTCGATCCCAGGCTCTCTCAGTCCCTTCCTTCATCGTCCTCACCCTTCTTGCTCTTTGCAGTTTATTTAATAAAGGGAACTTATTATGAACCTTGGGGGAATTGCAAGGATTTCTGGATGGTTGTGAATAATTTGTTTTTCAATGTGCCTCGTTCTGGCATGGCATTAAGATAGCAGGAAGTACTTATTAAGGTATTTTCCCACTGAATTACCCTCTATTTTTATTATATGAACTATGAAACAATGAGAAGAAAATTTTTCCCACATCATTTCTCTCACGTTTATTCCTCTGATTGATGAGAGTCAACAGCTCACCCTTTGTAGGCTATTTTAGATTCCTTAGACAAACCTTTAGATTAAGATAATGAAATCACTCTCTATCAACTTAGTGGCCCGGTAGAGTTAACCCCTCCCTTGAAACACATTCCCTCTCCCTGACCAACCCTCCGTCCTCAAGATCTCCCTCTCACTCTCCCTCCCTCTCTCTCTTCCTCTCTTCATTATATCTGGGGTGTGTGCTTCTGCAAGAAAGGGGCAGGAAGGAAACTTGAAATTCCTGGAGGCTCTAGTTCTGTTCTGCAGCCATCCTCAGCAATCGTCACATATTTGACATTCCTTTGATTTCCTGCAAAAGAGTGACCCGCCCCGAATTACACAGCCACAGTAGATAGAATAATTGGTCTCAAGGTCTCCTAATATTTCTTTCTTCCTTCAGCAATGTTCCCTCTACTTGTAAAGGGAAAGGTCGCTTTGCTGGATGCTGCTGCCTGTTGGTGAGAAGAGGAAAGGAAGAGGGGGAGTGTCTGCCCATGATTGAAAAGAGGGCTTTATTTTGTGAGCTCTTCCTTCTCTGTTTTCTTTTCAGTGTTCACATTGGTTGCTTAAGCACCATAGGTCTGGGAAGCTTGTGTGTACTTTTCCCTAACAGGTTAGTATGTTTTTGGGAAGCTAGGAGTCAAGCCTGCCTCTTTTCTGGAACTGATCAGGAAGGAAGGAGAAGGACAAGGAGGAGCTGGGCTGAGAGAAGTAAGAACCCCCTGCCTTCTTTGCCCAACCTTGCCAATGTCAGTGTCAGTCGTGCCTCTCATTTGACTGTCAGGGAGATGCCACAAAAAACAAACCAAACAAACCAAACACAAAAGCCTCATGGTGATGCTAACACACACACACACACACACACACACACACACACACACACACAGAGAGAGAGAGAGAGAGAGAGAGAGAGAGAGAGAGAGAAATCTCTGCCATTTGAAATCTGGGGGGAAATTGTGTAAGAAAGTTTTTTCCCCCTCAATGTGTTTATATGTGTGCACAGTGGAAGTTGGGGATAAATTAAGGAGCAACTATGAAGATAATGTAACAATCTCTTTCTAATTGCAATACTCACTTTCTATTTTATTTTTGCCCTTTTTTAGTGCTGCTTTTTCTTTTCTTTTTTTTTTTTAAAGTTCATTTCTTTATTTTTGAGACAGAAAGAGTACGGGGGCGGGGGGGTGGGAGGGGCAGAGAGAGGGAGAGAGAATTCGAAGCAGACTCTGCTCTGTCAGCACAGAGCCTGATGCCTTGCTGGAACTCACAGACCATGAGATCATGACCTGAGCCGAGATCAAGAGTCAGACGCTTAACTGACTGAGCCACCAGACACCCCGGTGCTGCTTTTTCTATTTTATTCTATGGTATTCAGTTTCCTAAGCTACATATGAGCCCTAAAAGTATGTGCAGTTGTTTCCAAAACATATTTGGGTGACTAGGTAGAGTCTAGTCACACAAGATAAAAAGATAGCTAAGACTTAGTCTATCCTCAGGCTCTGCAGTTTCATAGCAAAAGTAATTCGCAATCACGTTTGCCTACAGATTTGCAAGAACAGCTAACTTTTACAAAAGAAACCATTTTCGCTGTCTTGTGTTCACTGATAGCATTTAAATGCCACTGCCATTTAACTCAAACTAAAAACATGATTTGAAAGAATGAGCAATTAAAATAAACATTGAAAAAAAACAAAAGGGGTGCTTGGGTGGTACAGTCAGTTAAGCGGCTGACTCTTGATTTCAGCTCAGGTCATGATCTCACGGTTGGTGAGATGGAGCCCCAAGTGGGGCTTTGCATTGACAGTCTGACAGCAGGGAGCCTGCTTGGAATTCTCTCTCTCCCTCTCTCTCTCTGCCCCTCCCCTGCTCATGCTCACGCGCACACACACACACTCTCTCTCTCAAAGAAATAAACGTTTAAAAGATGAAATAATAATTAAACGGACACTTTTATCATGAACAAGGATTTCAGAAGGGTTGGCTTATGTATGTATCTCAAACTGTAAAAGGGAAAGAGTTATACCCATGCCATATGTGAACTATGGGGCTATAATATATCATCTGTAATACATCTGTTTCATTTAATTCAAATTCTAACATTTATAGTTTCAACAGTTGGTATTGTAGCCTTAGATATGACATGGAAAAATAATATTTGAACAAGTCTTTGAATTTGGTAGGTAGCTTTTAGAGTTACTGTCTCTTCCAACTCTTAAGGTATTAGATTCTATTAGGACACAAATGTAGCCTTTGGAATAGAACTGCAGAAGCAAATATTTATAGTTCAACACTAGTGTTTAATGCTGTATTACTACCAGTTTGGATGCTGAGGATGACCATAATTTTGGTTTCATAACATCTGTTTATCTGTTAATAGTGGTTGACTGGCTAGATGTTATCATTTAGTGCAAAATTTCTGGAAGCGAACCAGGGTAAAACGAGTATTAACTAAAAACCACCAATAAATCTCAGTCATGATTCCCTCCATGAAATGGATCAAATCATAGGCGACAATCACAAGCACAGTCATTTGCTCTTTTATTTTTTATCAGATGCTTAAGTATTTCCCTAAAATCGGATCCAAACAAGGTTATACGATTAGAGGCATAGTGTGGAAAGAGTCTAAATTGTTGAGAGTCTCACCAAGGAAGTAATGACATACTGTTTTAACTGTCACTAAGCATTTGTCCTGCACCAGTCAGTCTCCATGGTGATCTAGTGCAATTGCCCCGTGTAAAGTCAGCACATCAGTCTGGCACAGGCATGTGCTTCCTCTCTGAATTTCCTGTTTTCCTGGATATGAGGTCTCTGAGGTGTGCCTTCAGGAAGTAGTCATTGACTCAGAGTTCTGCTAGGAAGAGTGATTTGGAGAGGGTAGTTTCGTACTGCTTGCTAAAATGATGGCTGTTTTCTAACCTAACACATTCCATCCACATAAACTTCAATTCAATTCAATTCACTTTCACTAACCTCTTACATAGCAGGAGGCATTCAATCATTGCCAAAGTCAGTTTATTAAGTCTGGGTGTTGAAGGCAGCTGGCTTCCTAGAGAACCATGTTCCCCTACTTCCTATATCAGTCAGTTTATGACTCAGTGGTGGGAAATGCCAGAGGGAGCTGGCAAGAATGGCCTTTTCCACTTATAGTAGATTTCCTTTTATGTACTTTGCATTTTTCTCCAGTATTGTGCTCAATGGTATGTCTACCATGTAATCAGATCGGAGGGCTCTACAAGGTGCTGATTGGCAAGAAAACCTCAAAGTTTTCTCTCTTCCCGCAGACACTGGGACAGCTGTGCTGCCAGTCCATTACCAGGGACTTCCCCAGACTTCCCCAGAGGGAAGTGGGGCTCTCATCTGCATTGGAATGAAGTTTCCAGGAGAGCCCTGCAATTTGAAAATTCCTTGAGCCTCCACCGAGAAGTTGAGATAAATCAGGCCTCCGGGGGCAGTCTGGATTCAGACATCCTATTTCTGTGCTGCTTTCTCCTCCATCCTTTCTTGGTTGGTGGGAAAGAGAAAAACTCCTCCTTCTAAGGTGAAGAATTTAAGAATGGGAGCTATTTGCTATTTAGACAGTTATTTTGTTGTTTTTTTAAATCTCTGGACTTCAAGTTGTGTGGTTCTCTCATTTTCTTTTTTTTTTTTTTTTGTTTTGTTATTACTCCTATGTCTTTTGGCTTCTCTTCCTCTGTGGGGTGAAGTTTGATCTTTACAAAGGAAGAGGAAGTATGAGGCTTGATGTTTTCTTTTTTCTTTTTTGTCATTAGTTGTATAGCCTTGCAAGTGTCACTTGACTTCCTGTACCATAGATTTTTAAGTCTATAAAACGGCTCGTCAATATCCATTCCCTTTCATTTACAGAACATTAACGTTGCCAATTATTTCAGTTAGATTCTTTGATCTCAACAGAATTTATCTCTAATATCTATGCTATCTGCATTTTAACACTAGAAAGCACTAGAAAATTAGTTTTCAAATATTTACAAATTAAATACAATAATGTTAAACCATACTTACCTCGATTCCCTGTGTTTCTATTTCATGATACTTGAACAAGGTTTTGTGGATGGCAGAGTATTTCTATTGAGGAATATCTTGAATTACAAGGTTTCATAGTCTAAGTTCAATTTGAACAAAATATGTTCCCATATTCATTCATGTGAAACTAAATTTGTTTCAGCTTTGGTGAATAAGTTATGTATCTTTAATTTTCACCAGAAAAAAAGTTTTAGTTAGTCAAAGTCTCTTTATTTTCCAAATCGTTTCTTGATCCTCTTCTATTGCCCTTCAACGGAGGAACAAAAAGCACTCAAGGGTTTTTGGATATTTGGACATTGCTGTTAATGGCGGAATGTTGTAGATTGCCTAAACTGCTTCACAAAATGCACCACTGAAACCTCAGCCCCAGCTCTGCCAGTCTAACCTGACTACATCTGCTAAGTTTTGGCAATAACGAGAAGCACCGTCTCATTTATCTTGTCACGTTCTGAGTTGGCTATCAAGAAAAACCTTCTCATAAACCTAATCTCATTCACTTCTTCTTCTCCTTGCATGAAAGGTAGAAATACCTGAAAATGGTTAAGAAAAAAAAATCTTACCTTTTTCACCGGACCAAATGTCTAGCAAATGAGGATAGGATTCAGGACAACAGAGGAATAAATTTCTTCACCTGAGGTCTTGTGTATCGGAAAAGCATGAGGCCTTTGAACCCTGCCTCAGGCTCTCACAAATTCTGATGCCTTGAGTAAGATCACATCACTTCTTTAAACACTGGTTTCCTCATTTAAAAAGTGAGGGTAGTATCTATTTCACAAAAATGTTGTGTGGATTAAGTTAGATTGATGTGAAATGACAGGCTATAAAAATTCTCATCCTCAAGGCGACTCCCAGATTATTGTAAGTAGTCCTGGTTCTACGACCAAAGCTCTTGGCCCATATTCATCATAGATAGTTATCGAAACAATGGTATCAATGATATATCCATAATTTGCAAAGCACACTCACCTAAAAATGCTTTCATTTATAGATATTCAGATATGAAGCCTGTGTGTGTGTGCGCGCGTGTGTGTGTGTGTGCATGCGCATGCATGAGCATGTGTGTGCACCTATTTAGATATTAATTCTGAGCATTTGGGGGAAGCTTTGATTCAGATACATTAAGCAGCTGTGTGCCAAAACTTTGGCAAGCTGACATTCATTATTTAACATGTCTACATTGAACACATATAATATGAGCTAGTATCACACAATTCTCAAACTTTAGGGATCAGGACCCATGACATTCTTAAAAATTATTGAGGACCAGGGGCGCCTGGGTGGCTCAGTCGGTTAAGCGTCTGACTTCGGCTCGGGTCATGATCTCACAGTTCGTGAGTTCAAGCTCCGCGTCAGGCTCTGTGCTGACAGCTCGGAACCTGGAGCCTGCTTCACATACTGTGTCTCCCTCTCTCTCTGCCCCTTCCCTGCTCATGCTCTGTCTCTCTCTGTCTCAAAGATAAATAAACATTAAAAAAAAAATAAAAAAAATTATTGAGGACCACAAAAGGTTTCTGTTTATGTGGAACATATCATTTAATACTTACTCTACTAGAAATGAAAACTGAGAAAGTTTAAAAAGACATTATTAACTTATTCATTAAAAAATGACAACAAACTCATTACATATATTAACATAAATATTTTTATGTTAAATAACTGCATCCTTCAAAAAATTAATTTGGAGAGTGTCATTGTTTTACATTTTTTCAAACCTCTTTAATGTCTGGCTCAATATTAGATGGCCGGATTCTTTACGTGTTTTTGCATTCGATCTGTGGCAATTATGACACTTCATACAGTTCCTGGAAAACTCCACTATATGCTTGTGAGAGAATGAGAATGAAAAAGATAAAGAAAAAAAGTTCTTGGTGTTATAATTAAAATAATTTTGACCTCATTGATACCCTCACATCTCAGAGACTTCTTTAAGGGCTCTCCATTCCATAAATCAACCATGGTGATAGCGCCTAGTACCCAGTTATGACTCAAGAAATATTTGCTGAATGAAAGAATGAACACCATACCCTGTGCTAGGTGCTGGGGTTACACGGATGAACAAGACAAGAAAGAATCCCTGCCCTTTAGGAGCTTAGACTCCAATAGAAGAGACACGTATTTACAAGACTTTGCTATTTGTACCACCTTAGGAGTAAATACAAGGTACTATGGGGGGATAAGAGGATGTCTTGCCCAATCTTGGGAGATCAAGAAAGACTTTTAGAGAAAATGATGGCTATGCTGAGACGTAGGTAAAGAACACAAGTGTAAACATAAGAATGAAGTGTTCCACTCAGAGAACACAGCAAGGCTTGCTACAGTTTAGAGAGCAAGACATGGTAGGCTGGCTAGAAAGAAGGAACTACATCATGTAAATTCCCTGAGGGCAAGTTGGAAGACTTTAAACAGGGGACTGACATAAAGTTTAGAAAGGTTACTTTGGGTACAATATGAAGAATGAGTTGGAGTAGAACAAGGCACCAGGCAGAAACGTTATTACAGAGTTGAGGCAGGAGATAATATTGGCCTAGCCAGAACAGTATTGGCGGAGATGGAGAGAAATGGAGACACTGGGGGTATATGAGAAGGAAAAACAGACAGGACTTTCTGACGGCTGTAGGAAATGAGAGGGAGAGGCTGAGTGTAATACCCATATTTCTGGGTTAGGCAGCTGAGTTGATGATGAGATCATTTAGAGATTGGGAACACAAAAGTAAGTATAATGAAAATGAGGAGTTTAATTTGGGATATACTGTTTTGAGATACCTTGGAATATTAAGATATGCATTTTGAAGGCAGTCAGGTATGCAGATTTGTAGTAAGGAGAGAGAACTGGACTAGACATTTACAGTTAGGAGTTATTAGCATATATATGGTCATTGAAAACATGGAAGTGTATGACATCATCATAGTATATAGAGTGGGATAGGAATAAACTGACTAGGGCACAACTTTGAGGTACATGGACATTTAAGTGACAGGCAGAAGATGGAAGTCCTAGAAGGTAAAATAAAGAAGCCAGAGATCCAGAAGGAAAGCTAGGTAAGTGGGTTTCACAAATCAAAGGATGTAAAGGTGGCAGGCCATGGTTACTAGTATCAAACGCTGCAGACATGTCAAGTAAAATAAGGAAAAAGTCCTCTGGAAAAAGGAACCCTCAAGCATACTGTTGGTGGAAATGCAAACTGGTGCAGCCCCTGTGGTAGACAGTATGGGGGTTCCTCGAAAAATTAAAAATAGAACGGGGGCACCTAGCTGGCTCAGTCAGTTAAGCTTCTGACTTTGGCCCAGGTCATGATCTCACAGTTTGTGAGTTTGAGCCCTGCATTGGGCTCTCTGCTGTCAGCACAGAGCCTACTTCAGATCCTCTCTCCCTCCTCTTTCTGCCCCTCCCCTACTCATGTGCTCTCTCTCTCTCTTAAAAATAAATAAATGAACTTTAACTAAAACAACAGAACTACCATATGATCCAGTAATTCCACTACTGGGTATTTTCCCAAAGAATATGAAAACACTAATTTGAAAACGGTTTTCAAATTTATATTTATTGCACCATTATTTACAATAGCCAAATTATGGAAGCAGCCCAAATGTCCATCAATACATGAATGGATAAAGAAGATATGGCATAGGGGTGCCTGGGTGACTCAGTTGGTTAAGTGTCTGACTCCAGCTCAGGTCATGATCTCATGGTTCATGAGTTCGAGCCCCACATCAGGCTCTGTGCTGATGGCTCAGAGCCTGGAGCCTGCTTCGGATTCTGTGTCTCCCTCTCTCTCCGCCTCTCCCCACTCACACTCTATCTCTCTGTCTCTCAAAAATAAATAAACATTAGAAAAAAAAAAAAGATGTGGCATATGCACACATTGGGATATTACTCGGCCATTAAGAATGAGATATTGCTATTTGCAACAACATGGATGGGATCTAGAGAGTATAATACAAAGTGAAATAAGAAGTTAGAGAAAGACAAGTAGTACATGACTTCACTCATATGTGGAATTTAAGAAACAAAACAAATGAAGAAAAAAGAGATAAACCAAAAAACAGACTCTTAACAAACTGATAGTTACCAGAGGGGTAGGGGGTGGGGAATGGGTGAAATACATAAAGAGGATTAAGAGCACACTTATGATGATCCCTGAGTAATGTATAGAACTGATCAAACACCATATAGTACACATGAAATTAATATAACACTGTATGTTAGTTATACTGGAACTAACATTTTTAAAAATTGTGTGGAAAAAAAAAACAAAAACAGAAAAAAGGGTCCCCTGAATTGAATAAAGAAGTTGTTAGTGACCCTGTTGAGAATTTCAGTGGAGCAGTAGGGACAAAACTCAGAAGCATATTGAATAAATAATTCATTGAGTGAAGTTCCTGGGAAGGTAGGAGACAGAATCCAGAGAATAGGCATGAAGAGAGAGGATATGTGTAGAAACGTGTGCTTCAGGTTTGAGGGACACCTGATCTCTTGTGATGTTTGTAAAGGATGAGTGTGGATGCAGGTAGGCTTCTGAATATGGGAGTAGAAAGTCATTGGATTTTCTCTCTGATGGGCTTTATTTTTTGCTGATAATAAATGAGGGTGATGATTTGAAATTAATGGAGAAAATCTAAGTGGTTCTTGTGGAAAAAGAGGGCTAACTAAGGAAGCAAGTATTGTTTGGCAAAGTTGAAGGCTCGTTTGAGGTTGGACACTGTAAATATGTAGCGAAAACAATCTCTACAGTCTATCCAGAGTTTCAGATCAGTTTTTAAAAGATGATTCTGAATCAGGTTAAGGTCTAGACTACATTTTATTAACAAATGTAATACTGTGGACAGTGCAGTAGAGATTATAAAACTATTATAATAATTCTCTTACTCTCTCCACCCCCAACATAAGATTCATAATATATATGTGTGCACATGCATGCACATACACACACACACACACAATTTATAACACTATTAGAACTCCTTATGGACAAAATTCCATAGGTTGTCATCATCTCATTGCCTATATAGTCTTCCACATAATTTTCAATGGAAAGTAGTGCAGCTATTATTGCATGGGGTGCAGTTTGTAGGAGAGCATGAACAAACCTCAGGCAAACTACTTATTATTTATATAGAGAATTTATCCACTTTCAGAGAGCAAAATAACAAAATTTCATTTCCATTAAGAGACCCCCCCCCCCAAATAAATAAATATATCAATAGAGATGGGAAGCAAAGACTTTCTTTGTTATAGACTGTTAGATTATATTAAACAAGATAATTTTATATTTTAAAATGAGCTGTATATAATAAATAACATTTACTAAGTATTTACTATGGACTGGGCATATTTAACTTTCACAAAAACCCAATTAGGTAAGTATTATTCCCATTTATAGCGGAGGGAACTAGATTACATAAAGGTTAAGTAACCTGTCCTTGGGTATATCCATAGTAAATGGTAGCATGGAGATTAGAAGCCAGGCAGTCCGTCTTCAGAGGCCACAGGTTTAAACTTCCAGCAATACTTAGTTCCTTTTCAAAGTAGAAATTTAATGAAATTTCCCCAAGTAAAATGCCCTTTTGAAGTTTCAGAAAATTAACACAATGATTGGTTGGGCAGATGAGTTGTTAACAGACGTTATGAGCAATTCAGTACAAGTGGAGGCTGAGGAAACAGTAGATGTCAAGACACAAAATAAGGTGTTTCTTTGGATAAAATTTTCTTCATAAAAAAAGACTTGGAAACATTTCAAGTATATGGAAGAGTGCAGAAACCAGTTACAATTTAATACTCGTGTATCCTTCACCTAAGCTTTAAGGTTTTGCCACACTTTCAACAGATTACCTTTGGCAGAAAATAAAACATTATAGATAAGAGTGAATCCTCCCTGTTAAATTCCCTTCTCTTCTTCTCAGGAACTAACCACTATTCTGAATACATCTATCATTCCCCTACATGATTTTCCCAATTTGATCTCAGTTTTTTGTTTTTAAACTTTTCTGACGTACCATATAAATCTTTCTGCAACTTGCTTTTTTGGGTCAACATTATGTTAATGAACTTTAAATGAACACCAGTAGCATTGGTTTATTAATTTCCATTTTTTAATATTCCGTGTATGTCAGTTTGCCCAATAATGCAACTTATTCATCCATTCTCCTGTAAGTCGACATTTAAATTGTTGCACTAAAAAAGCAATGCTGCTATGAACATTCTTGCGCGGGTTCAGGATAATTATATATTACATACATATTCTGTATTATGTAATATTCTATATTAAATGTATATGAATCCTTAACATACAATTTAACAGGAAAGATAATGTTCATGAACTCTACAGCGAAGACAGACATTAGTTTTCAAGAAAGGTACAAACGACCATAGGCTGTTCTGGGCAAAGTGAGACTACTTTGACTACTAAGCATTTGGCGGCAGGCTCCAGTGACCAAACGACATTCATTGCTACAGTATGAAACTACACACTTTTAGTACTTAATTACTCTTCATCTGTCGCCTAATAGCTTCCCGCGTGTTCATTCATTTCCTTAATCGGAGTGGAGCTCCACCAGGGGCGAATCGGTAACCAACAAGGTGAGCTAACACGAGTGTAACTGTGGGGAGTCCGCAGCGGAGGCTGCAGCACGCGACCTCTTCGCTGTGCCAGGCCACCAGAAAGTGACAGCGCCAAGGGAATGTGGGGGCAACCAGGACCTAATCTCGCTTTCCACCCCGAGAGTCCCGGAAGCTAGGACACGGGGATGGATGAAGACACAGACACCTGCCTCGAAGTGTCTCTCCACTCGCACCCACAATGCCGCCAGGTCGTTATCTGGGAGTGGAGGCTTGGACGCGGCTCCCGCCCCAAGCGCAGATTCCCAATCTGGCCTCTTCCAGGGGTGCCTCTTTGCCTTACGCCAACTCCGTAAGAAGGCCCTAAGGCCAACCAGGCGGCTTCCGCAGCTCCAAAACCTGACGTGAAATTGAGCGGGGCGGCACTGACAGAGGCCATCTTTAAATCGGGCAAAACCCCACCCTCGCAGCCCACCGGTCACTCCCTCTCATCGTCCCCGGGCTTTTCACCGAGAAACGTAACGCAGTTTAACCTCAGAAGCAGTGTTGCAGGAACACGCACAGAGGCCCGACTATCCACGACCCTGGAGGTGCCAAATCCCGCCAATTTAAACATGGCGGCTAAACTTGAGCAGCAAAAGAGCAGTGATGCCAATGAAGTCATGTTCGAAATGGAGAGAGGCGGCGGGGAGGTGAGGGAGTACTCTCGCGAGATCGAAACTGGCGTCGGCTAGGCCCGGAAGCCTGTCTGAAGGGGCGGGGGCGGAGGAGGGAGCGGGATTCGGGCGAGAGCCAGTGGTGGAGTCCGCCCGCTGTCGCCTGCGTAAGCGGGGCAGCGACGCCGGGCGGCTACGCCGCGGAACCGGCGTAGGCGGCTTTGGAGAATCGGCGGGCTGCGCTGCGCCCGGGCTGGTCGCGGAGGGGGGAGGGGATGTCGGTCAGTGCGAGATCCGCTGCTGCTGAGGAGAGGAGCGTCAACAGCAGCACCATGGGTGAGTCTCAGCTTTGGGCCGCCGCGACTCAGGTCGTCGGCTCCAGACTTGGGGGGGGCTCTGCGGCCGCCAGACCGAACTGGGGTAACGCCCTGAGGCGATGCAGGGAGCAGCGGCCGGAGGAGGTGGGGTGGGCCGACTGCGGGCCCGGGGCGCGGCGACGGCGCGCCCGGGGGGAGGGGAGAAAGCGGCGGTGACAGTTTGAATTGAATGTGAAGAGAGCCGAGGCGGCGGTATTTCCTGTGCCGCGGCGGGCGGGCCAAGGGAGCCGGGAGACGTGAGCTGCGGCCTCGCTCGCCCCGCCAGAGCGGGGTCGTCTTCGCCTGGCCCGCCGGCTTCCCGCGGCCCTGTTTCCTCCCGTTGGCGGCCGCTGCACCCGCGGCGGAGCTCCCCTCGTGGGGGAGTGGGGCTGGCGAGGAGGTTGGGGACGTGTGTGCGCGCCCCGGTGAGGGTGCTGTGTGGGCCGGCCCGGGAGGGCGGCGGCGGTGAGGGAGGAAGAAGGATGCACCAGGCTGAAGCTGCGGTGGAGGCGGCGGCGGCTGCAGAGGCTCCAGCAACCGCGTCGCCTCCTCGCTCCTCCTTCTCGTCTCTCGGGGTTTCCTTTCCCCAGGCGCGGCCCCGAAGGCCAGTGGATGGCGGGCGAGGCTTGAGTGCGGAGGCTAAGGAGTCTGGTTTGGACCTAATTTTTAGGAAAAAGGGGAAAAGAACGCCAGGGAAGGGCGCCCCCCCGAGGAGTGGGAAGGGTGGGAAGGGTCGCTGGAGAAGGGAGGGGAGTTGGAAATACTGGTGATGTTTAAGAAAATTAATTTTTGAAAATATTTCACTGTTCTTAGTTATTCTCTTCAGAAACCCTTTCATTTCCTTTCCTCCCCAACGTATTGGAAAAAGAACAAGGCCATTTCATTCACATTTTCCACTCCTGAGTTCCATTCCATGCTGTGTGTATAGTAGGAAATAAGCAACTGAGATTTTTCTAATACGTTTCCATTTGCTAAGTTACATTTTGAAAGTGTCCTGTTTCAAACCTGGGTGTTTTGTTTTTCTTTTCTGTTTTTTTGTTTTGTTTTGTTTTTGTAGTGTAGGGAAGGAATTTGTGACGTCCAGGTGTTCGCTTGGTTACTGAAATAACTTACTTTTGCGAATTTATGGTTATAGTTAAACTTTAAGATTTCTTTTGGCTTTATTATTTTGATGTAATGTAAGAATACCTTTCTGAGTGCCCTTGAGTTCATCTCCCTCTCACCAAGTATATAAGCAAGTTGAGGAGGAAACTTTTTAGGCATCAAGTGTACAGGTATGGACGAAATTTATGATCTTGATAGACTGCAGGATGGTGCCTTAGCAGGATAAAAACAATTACTAAGCTAGTTACTGCTGCCTGGAACCCTATTCCTCCCAAATAGCTAGTGAAGGGGCAGCAGGGAGGGTAGGAAACAATCTTTCATCCCACCCAGCTGTTCAGTGGGTGGGGCTAGAGGAGATGGGGTTGAGCGGAGCTATGAAATAAATGTGAAAGCTACATAGATGGTTTGTATGATAGCATTGTGTCCTTCTGTGGTGGGACAACATGGTGGAGCCAGGTCCTGTTAATACAGTTCTTAAAAATACCGCATACCCTCTGAGGCTTACAGACTTGAAGCTCATAACTGGTGATGGAGATTTGTTTTATGTTTATGTCAAGTAGATTTTAATTTACAGAAAGGGCATTATATTTTTGTAATTTGGTTAAGAAGTTTTGGTTTCTGGTTTTGATTTGGAGATAAGGCATTCAGTGCATTAACTACATGAAACGTAGGGTTATCGATAGATTATGTTTCAAAAGTTTTTGTATTTGTGCATTTTCCCATAGAAATACGTAAGTCTATGCCACAACTTCTGAGCTAGCCTAACACAAGGTAGGACTCCTGACACGTTAGAGCAATTGTAATGGGTTAATGACAACACACACACACACGTAGGTAGGTAGGAGGAAGAGTTAGATCTGTGGTTTCCAAGGTCTCAATAATGGGGGGTGGTCAGATGACAAGACCAGTCAGAGTGAAGATAGTGAAGAGCAGGTTGGTTTCAGACTTTGTGTAATTTGATAATATATATATTCAGTATATATTCTATTCTGGGATTTGCCAGTGAAATATTTTGTGACAACTACCAGCTGAAAACCATGTTTTACATTTTGAGCTAATAAGCTCTCTTCAATTTTTGACAAGAGTTTGAAAGTTTTTGACTTTAACAGTTATGTATTTTACTAAATTTTGAGACAAAACCTTGTGTGTGTGTGTGTGTGTGTGTGTGTGTGTGTGTGTGTGTTTTCCCCATAACTAAATTTGGACTGTAAATGATATTACATTTATTGTACCATGACACTGATGTAGGAAAAAATGTGTTTTTGAGTACAATTTTAAGGTAGCATGATTATGGGTTGGGCTTGCCAGATGAGAGCATACTGTTAGAGACTGTTGGTCTCTATAAGCAGTGTTTTGCAGACTGCAGGTTGAGGCCTATTAATGGGTCTTGAAATCCATTTTGTGGATTTCTACTAATAATTTTTAAAAAATGAAAAGAGTTGCAATTAGTATGGATTTTGGGGGTGTTAATTTTTTTTTATACATATTGTACATTAGGTTGGGTTATGACATTTTTATTAAGAATTGTCAAGGGGCACCTGGATGGCTCAGTCGGTTAAGCGTCCAACTTGGGCTCAGGTCATGATCTCACCGTTCATGAGTTCAAGCCCTGCATCTGGCTCTGTGCTGATAGCTCAGAGCCTGGAGCCTGCTTCTGATTCTGTCTCTCTCTCTCTCTCTTCCCCTCCCCTGCTCACGCCCTGTCTCTGTCTGTCTCTCAAAAATGAATAAAAACATAAAAATTTTTTTTTAATTGGAAAAAATTGTGGAAAAAAATTAGGAAAGCACATGGAGGATGTGTAGTATGGATGAGTCAAGTCGAAGGTCTTTAAACATTATGGCAGAGTGTGGAGGTCTTGGTCTGAGAAGGGAAGACTTTAAATGCTATTAAGTCCTTGTGGCTTTTTCTTATTTTGGATTCATTTATTCTGTACTCTATACATGGAGTGTGGTTAGAGAGATCTGGGACCTCCTGCTCCTTGAGAGGATGTCCTCTCTCAGAGCCGGATAGAAACCAGGATGGGTCCCAAAAGAAGATATTATCCTTTAGTGACTGCTCTAGGCCTTAGGGAGAAATATACATATTGTTTTGTCCATTTGCATTATCAGAAATCAAGAGAGCCAAGTTTGAGTGTGAGCCTGGGGAAAGGAGCCAAGGAGGCAGTTTGGTTTGCTTTCAGTGTTGAAAGCTTTGGGCCAGACATAAAGTCCTTTTGATTTGTGCCTAGTGCAGTCCAGCTCTCCAGAGGTAGGGACTACATATAGGGATTTGAGTTCAAAGTAATAACAACAGAGAAATATAGTGTAATGATTAAGTGTGTGGGCTTTGGTGTCAGGCAGACATGGGTTTAAATCCTGGCGTTGCCACTTACTAGGTATATCAGTTAAGATATGGTTAGATTAGTGTTTTTCAAACTGATGAATGACCTTTTCTTTCTTTCCTTTTAAAATTTCCAGTCCCCTATTGACTAATATCATTGTGAAAAGTACAGCAAAATTTTTTAAAATGAAGATGAAATAAAAAGGGGAAGTACAAGTCCCAATTTTTTATTCAACCCAACAGACATAAAATTATTCTGCTATAAAAATTTCCCTTTCTGTCCTCCCAGTTTCTATACTTCTCTGATGTAAACTGATAAACAGTTCAGACTGGCTCACTGGTCCACAGACCATACTTTGAAGAGCCCTCGATTGGACCAGGTTGCTATAATAAATAGCCCTAAAAGTCTTTGTGAAGGTAGCCAAAGATGAGGTTTTGCTTGTCATTCTGAAGTTTATGTACCTTATTTTAGGCAAGTGTTTCTTTTTTTTTCTTTGATGTTTATTTATTTTTTATTTTTTTTTTAACGTTTATTCACTTTTTTGAGAGACAGAGAGAGAGCATGAATGGGAAAGGGGCGGAGAGAGGGAGACACAGAATCCGAAGCAGGCTCCAGGCTCTGCGCTGTCAGCACAGAGCCTGACGCAGGGCTTGAACTCACGAACTGCAAGATCATGACCTGAGCCGAGTCAGACGCTCAACCGACTGAGCCACCTAGGCGCCCCTGTGTTTATTATTTTTGAGATAGAATGTGCATGTGCAAGCAGGGAAGGGGCAGAGAGAGAGAGGGAGACAGGATCCAAAGCAGGCTGTGCGCTGACAGCAGAGAGCCCAGTGTGGGGCTCAGACTCACAGACTGTGAGATCATGACCTGAGCTGAAGTCAGACACTTAGCTGACTGAGCCACCCACGTGCCCCTAGGCAAGTGTTTCTTAACTTCAAAAGTGCTTGCAGGCTGAGGAGAGTAAATAAGCATCCCTTGAGGTTGGGGAGTAAAGCCTGAAGCTACTCCTGCTCACATTGTTTTGAATTTTTAAAAAATTTATTCATGTGACGTTTGCATTTTGTTTGCTTTATATGCAGTGGTAAAGAGGATTTCTCTCTCCTTACCCACCAATCTGGAAGTAAAAATGGACTCTCCTGACTCTCCTGAAGAGGTCACATGTTTAATCTCTTCTGTTTACCTCTGGGGCCACAACTGAGTTCATTTGAGAGGCAAGGCTCCAGGTCAGAATTTCACATTGGCACTGTTGTAATTTAGAGTTTTATACTTCTTTGTTTGGGGGACTGTCCTGTGCATTGTACAGTGTTTACCAGCATCCCTGTGCACTGCCCACTAGATGCCAATACCACTTCCCCAGTTGTGACCAAAAAATGTTGCAGACCTTGCCAAATGTCACAGGGTAGGGGGGGAGAATGACCCCAGATTGAGAACCACTGAACGAGGTTGATGGAGAAGCCATTGAGGGATTATAGGAGATGGAGAAGGAAGAAGTCTTTCTTAGCTATCTAGTCCATAATTATTCCTTGTAGAGCTTTCACCATAGGAATTAGGATCTTACATTAGGGATCAGAATCACCTAGGGTGAGGGTCAGCCACAGCCCCTTGTTAAAAATGCACGGACACCTGAGTGACTCAGTTGGTTGGGTATCTTCGGCTCAGGTCGTGATCTCACAGTTTGTGAGTTTGAGCCCCACATTGGGCCCTGTGCTGACAGCTTAGAGCGTGGAGCCTGCTTCTGATTCTGTGTCTCCCTCTCCCTCTGCCCCTCCCCTGCTTGCGCTCTGTATCAAAAATAAATAAACATTAAAAATAAATTTATAAAAAAAATGCAGATTGACTGGTTCCCACCACAGACCCAGTGATCCACATCTCTAAGAGGGGCCCAAGAATCTGCACTTTTAAATGTTTTCTGAACTAAGTAACTTTATTGAGGTATAGGTTTCATACAATAAAATGCACAGATTTTAAGTGTTCAATGAATTTTGGTAAATATATACACCTTGTGGCTTTTATTCCAGTCAAGATGAAGAACATTTGCATCACCCCAGAGTTTTTCTTTTTCTTAATGTTTATTATTTTTGAGAGCAAGAAAGAGCGTGAGCGGGGAGGGGCAGAGAGAGAGGGAGACACAGAATCTGAAGCAGGCTTCAAGCTCTGAGCTGTCAGTACAGAGCTTGACATGGGGCTCAAACTCATGAACTGCGAGATCATGACCTGAGCTGAAGTTGGACACCCAACTGACCGAGCCACCCAGGTGTTCCACCCCAGAGTTTCTTATGCCCCTGTGCAGTTATTCTCTACTGCTCGGTGTAATCACTGATCTGATTTCTAATATGCATAGGTGAATTAAAAAAATTTTTTTTAAAGAAATAGCTTTAATGAGATATAATTCGTATGCAGTGGATTCATTTAAAGTGGTTTTTCTCAGTATTTTTTTAAAGTCTTTTCCCCCTAACTTTTTTTTTTTTATTTTTATTTTTTAACCTTTATTTATTTTTGAGACAGAGGGAGACAGAGCATGAATGGGGGAGGGTCAGAGAGAGGGAAGACACAGAATCTGAAACAGGCTCCAGGCTCTGAGCTGTCAGCACAGAGCCCGACGTGGGGCTCGAACTCACGGACTGAGAGATCACGACCTGAGCCACCCAGGCGCCCCTCCCCCTAACTTCTTTATTGTGAAAGGTTTGAAATGTGAAGAAAACATGAAACAATAGTAAAATGATCATCTTAGTACTTTTAAAAGCATATAGATCGTGGTAGTCTTCTGGAGTTTCATAAACCGTAGGCCTGGCATAAGGCCCTGACTGTTTTTTGGAAAAATTAAAACCATTTTTTTCCAGTTTTACTTTCTTTGTAAAATATATTTGAAATATTCCTGCAGTGGCAGTTTGGGAGTTTTGTGAACTTTGTTGGTGTAACAAATACTTGACTGCCAACATGTGTCAGGCACTGCAAAATAGTAGCAATCAAGAAAGCTATGACCCATAGCCTTATAGATTTTACATAGTATTTTGTTCTCATTTCTGAAAATGCTTTTCATTCTTTGGAGGAGTTTGTATTTGTGAAATAGGTAATACAATCACTTGGTTAAAAATTCAAAAGGTTGAAAAGAGCTATGTAGTGAAATCTTTCTACTCCTATCCCTAAGTAACCCAGTTTCCTACTCCTAAGGCAACCTATTTAAGTTACTCGTTTTTTCTTCTAAAGTTGGTGACATACACAAGCAAAAAACATGTTCCTACCTTTGTCACCCATGGTAACATCAGACACACATTCTTCCTCACCTTTTAATTTTTCCCACTTAGTGTATTTTAGGTTATTCCATATCAGTGTATGAAGATCATTCTTATTCTTTTATACAGCTATATAATTCCATTATATGGATAGGCTGTGATTTGTTTAACATGTCCCTTTCTGATAAGACATTCATTTTCAGTATTTTGCTATTATAAACCATAACGTGAGTTACTTGAGACATTGATTATTTCACATTTGTTAGTATCTCAGAGCTGTTGAACCCTTTGACATGAGACATTATCAGCTAAAGTGGTAGTACTGATGTTAAGTCATTACGAGCCTAGTACTTCAACACTCAAATTCATTCAACAAACAAACACATCTTGTGCTATGTGGTGTGCACTGGGGATACTGAGTTAAATGCTGCGACAGTAGAAATTGAAGGCATGGTGATTAAGAGCTTAGGTTCTGGAGTCAGACCTGGATTCACATTTCTAAAGCTCAGCTGAACCTTGGACAAATAACAGAATTTTTTTGTTTCCTTCTTTGTAAAGTGGTAATCATAAAGTTACTGGATAATTAAATGAGAATTAAATGAGATAATAACGTCTCAAGTCCTTAGCCTCGCATATTGAGCAGATGTTAGCTTAAAAAAAAAAAAAACAACTTATCAAACTATATGGCAATTGACTATATACTTTTCTGCCTTCATTTTTAAGTTTCTTAAAGTCAAGGACTGTGTTTTGTTCACTTTTGTATTCCCTACCTGGCATTTACTTAGTAAATCATTTATGCTGTGATTTACAAATTTGTAGAGTATACAGTGAAAGTACAGAGCAAGATACCCTTTCTAAATTGGAAAAGGTAAATCTTTAAAGGTAGAAAGGAGTAATTAGGCAGAGGAGGAGGAAGGATACTTTAGGCTGAGAACTCATGGTAGTTTATGAGATAAGCAGAGATCTGGTGTTCTGTGCTGAAGGTTAAAAATATCTTTTTTATTGAAGGATTTTAAAAGGGAAAGAATGGTAACCATGAGCATCACGATGATAATTCCAGTAGGGATAGATAGAACACCGAGGTGGGGCCAGCAAATTGTGGGAGGTCCTAGGACTAAAAGATAAAGGACAGAACTAGAGTAGTGGCAAAGAGCATGAAGTGTAGGATATGGTTGCATGGTATGTGAGAGGATATAAGTGGGGAGTAATGAATCCAGAGTATCTGAGCTTGAGTAAATGGTTGATTAGTAGGTATCCTATCTGGAAATACATAATTTAAAACATGAAAGTGAGAGGCCTGGAAAACATTTAAGTATGCATGTCTGGCAGTCTCAATACTAGGAGAGACCTCTAGGATGGAAAAGATTATGGTGAATTTATTTGTGCTTTGAATTTTTACATTTACTAACTGAATCTACCATATTGAACAAAAGCTGTACTGTAAGTTTGGTCAGTAAATTTGTTGGTAATATGTTTTTTTAAGACTTAGTAATTATGGTTTGGTGAGCAGAGTTGAAGGAAATTGGAATAACATCATTTGTGTGAAATTTCAGTGTCCTTCAAAGTTAGACCGAGGTTACCAATTTCTTAAGTAGTGCTAAGATACTATTTAAAATTTTAACAGATACATTTTATAGCAGTAGTTGTTACACACTGAGGGTCATGCTGGTAGCTCTTCACACGAATAACATTTTTTATCTTTATATGTTCAAGTTGTCCATTGAGATTGTAATTGAAGTGCTTTTTTTTTCTTTTTGAGGAAGATTATGGTATGTATTGTTAACTTTAGAGACTACTGTAAATACTTTGGATGAGATCATTATTTTTGTAAGAGGACGTAACATCTATTGAAGTGCTTTCTGTTTATACTATTATTTAAGCAATCAGGGTAATTAATACCTGATTTGTTACATGTAGCAAATGAATATATTTTAGTAATGAATATATCTTCAAATGTCAACACTTTAAACCATTTTTAATTTTAAAAAGTGTAACAGATATACTTAGTTGCTTTTATGATTAATTTAAACAAATTAACCAGGAGGGGGAAAAAGTCATTAAATTATTTCAATCACTGAAAGTTAATTTGTGTTCTTTCTTAATTACATATTTTTTTCATGGTTGTAATTAGTGGTGTATTAGTGGTTAGTGGTTCTTAACCCTGGTCAGGCATTGAAAATCTTTCCAGTGCTTAGCACACTCAGAAGCCTATTAATTCACTAAGTATCAGGTGGGCCCCAGAAATCTGCATTTTAAGTATTTCAGGTAATTTTGATGAATAGTCAGAGCTGATAACCTCTGATGTGAATTATATAGTATGAGGCAATATATGTAAAAGTACTACTCTGTAAACTCTTAAATTTTATTACAAAGTCATGGTATTATTCACTTAATATTTAATATAGTTTTTGGTGTATTAATCTATATGCAGATTATTTTAATGTGTACATAGTGTTCCAATGTTGATATCCTAATTTGCATAGCCATTTCATTATTTTGAGGCATTTTTCAGTTTCCATATTTTAGATTTGTAAGTGGTATTTTAAAAAATATCTTTAAACAAACTTTTTCTGCCTTCCCTTGTTATTTTCCTAGGGTCCTAGGGTATTTGTTAGTTTAGCACCTTAAACTGGTTTTCATTTACATTTCTTATATTACTAAAGAGAGATATTTAAACTGATTAGCTTCCCTACTTTCAGTAGAATATACCGAACTTGTTAAAATCACCATCAGGAATATTTGGGTTTATGCTGTGACTTATGGGGCTATTGAATAATGCATTATGTGAATCATTTTTGTTTTATCTTTTTTGTTTTTATTTTTAATGTTTTATTTATTTTTGAGAGAGAGAGCATGAGTGGGGAGGGCCGCGGGGGGGGGGTGGGGTGGGGTTGGGGACACAGAATCTGAAGCAGGCTCCGGGCTCCGAGCTGTCAGCACAGAACTCCATGCGTGGCTAGCACCACTCACCAACTGTGAGATCATGACCTGAGCCGAAGTCGAATGCTTAACCGACTGACCCACCCAGGCGCCCCAGTCTGTCCTTGAAGTTTGTAGCTATCTAGTTTGCTGTTACAAATCTGTGTTTTAGTTGCTCAGTTTTTATTTCTCGGTTTATTTCTTTATTGAAAGTCTGCTATCAAGTATTGAGTTAGATTTCCATTTCTGGTTCCTAGTTATGTTCCTATAGGATTGATAGCTGAGTGAAAAGGAAATACATTTGAGTAGAAATGATTCTTCCATGGATGTGTAAAAAATAATGTGCAAATAGAAAAGGACTGCAAACATTCTTCATATGGTCACTGTATAATTTGCAAAGACTGTAATTGCTCAGAAGGCAGGATGGCTTGATGTCTGTTTTCTCGTTCCTGAGAAGTGAATGAGGTGAACATTTCTGTAGTGTAAATCTGGAAACATGAGAACTTGGCATGAAGGGATGAAACTAGTGATCCTAGATAGAACTAGGATCTTGTCTTAGGATTTGTATAGGAATATAAAAGTCATAATTAGAAATAGGAGTTACTTTATGAGATGCTTAATTCAGTTGTGTGCTAAAAAAATAACTGGAATGACTTAGCTGATAAGCAGATCCATCAAAAATACTTAAGTTTGTGTTTGACCTTGGTGCTATGCTGTTAAAAAGATGTAATTTTCTTTTCTTTTTTTGAAATCCTGGAATAATTTTAGACTTGCTGAAAAGTTGTAGCCCCTAACATTTTGGAAGTTAAATATTTGGTCAACAGGAGGAAATGCAGAAATAGCACCACAAGCATACAAATGCAACATGTTGTATGAGATAAATGCACTGTCAACATTAGTGCTGGCCAGGAGTAAGGGAATAAGGGAGAACTTTTATGCTTAATGCACACATCTTTATTGGAATCTTGTTGAAAGTTTTTAGGAGGGCTGGGGGGAGATTCTTTTGCTCTTTTTTTTTTTTTTTTAAAGTTTCTTCTTATTTTTGAGAGAGACCCTGCATATGCAAACAGGGGAGGGGCAGAGAGAGAAAGAATCCCAAGCAGGTTCCATGTTGTCAGCACAGAGCCTGACACAGGGCTTGATCCCAGAACCCTGACATCATGACCTGAGCCTAAGCCAGGAATTGGACACTTGACTGGCTGAGCCACCCAGGCGCCCCTCCATTGTTTTTTAATTGAAGGATGGGTGTTCTAAGTATAGTCGGTCATTAGTGGATTCCATTTAACAGATCATCAGCAAGATTCTTATTCCCTACTTTAGGCTTAGGCCCAGGTATCTGTTTTTATCAAGCTCCCCAGATGCTTCAGTTTACAGCCAAGTTTAGAAATCACTTACTTGTAACATAAAAGTCCAGAGACTTTAATAATAGCTGTCATCTATTGCACAACCACTATAATAACTATCATTTATTATACTTATTATGTGTGAGGTGCCAAATATTTCATATATACGTTACAATAACTTTATAAAGACATTATCCTGGTTTAAGGCTCAGAAAGGTTATGTAACTTACTCACCAGTGTGTAGTTCTAAGTTACAGCAGATAATGGAATTCAGGTTTCTAGCTGTATTTATACTATTACTCCCTCATTAAAAACTTAGACAATTATTTCAGGGTTTACTTGGTTGGGCTTTTTTCTTCTACTCAGATTGAGACATATTCTTTGTATTTTTGCCCCTGCTTGTGCTGTTCTTACCTTCCTTGAAGTACCATCCATCCATTAAGGAAGGCCCAGCTCAAAACTACCTATTCAGGCAGATTTTTCCCAATTATCTAAGCCTTTGATGATCTTTCCTTTTCCTTGAACTCCTGGAAGACTACTCTTTTGGTAACAGCACAGTCAATTTTTTATGTATTATTGGTTAGTTACTGTTCCTTTTTAATATTACAGAGTTTATTGGTGGGGTAGTATGGCAGTATTGCCATGTGTGACATGCTTTTTTTTTTTTTTTTTTTTAAGTTTATTTATTTTGAGAGAGACAGCATGTGAGCAGGGGAGGGGCAGAGAGAGAGGGAGAGAGAAAATCCCAAGCAGACTCTGGGCCATCAGCATGGAGCCCCGTTAGGGTTTGATCTCATGAACTGTGAAATCGTGACCTGAGCCGAGACCAAGAGTTGGATGCTTAACCGACTGAGCCACCCAGGCGCTCCATATGGCATGCTTTATTGTGCATAGTACTGATATTGAGTAGAATATTTTTTATAATGAAATATAAATTGAAAGCCTTGGTTATGGGTTAAAATTAGAATTTGGAGTTTTGAGGTATCAAATTATTTTGGTTACTTTGGTAGCTCAATAAAGCAGGCTTTTCAGATCTTTGATTTTAGAGTAAATTTATAAACATACAGATACATTTATCATAATTTATTGATGAATGAAACAGTAATTAATATAACTTGGTTTGCAATACAGTTTTTTTAAAAGTGTTTTCTTAGGAACTATATTACTCTGCTAGGGCTGCCATACCACAGATTGGGTGAATACCACAAATTGGGTGGCTTAAACAACAGACTTTTATTTTCTCACAGTTCTGGAGGCTGGAAGTAAGTTCAAGGTCAAGGTGCCAGTAGGTTTGGTTTCTTTTGAGGGTTCTTCCTGGCTTGCAGTCAGCTGCGTTCCCAGTATGTCTCCACATGGCCTTTCCTCTGTACACAAGTGGAGAGAGAGATATCTCAGATGTCTCTTCCTCTTTTTATAAGGACACCAGTCCTTTGTGATTTGAGGTCCTACTCTTAGGACCTTCTTTTTTTTTTTTTTTTTTTTTAACGTTTATTTATTTTTGAGACAGAGAGAGACAGAGCATGAATGGGGGAGGGTCACAGAGAGAGGGAGGCACAGAATCTGAAACAGGCTCCAGGCTCTGAGCTGTCAGCACAGAGCCCGACGCGGGGCTCGAACCCACAGACCGCGGGATCATGACCTGAGCCGAAGTCGGACGCTTAACCGACCGAGCCACCCAGGTGCCCCACTTAGGACCTTCTTTAACCTTGATTACGTCTTTATTTTTTATTAAATTTTTTTTTTTAATGTTTAGTTATTTTATTTTATTTTTTTAATTTTTTTTAACATTTATTTATTTTTGAGACAGGGAGAGACAGAGCATGAACGGGGGAGGGTCAGAGAGAGGGAGACACAGAATCTGAAACAGGCTCCGGGCTCTGAGCTGTCAGCACAGAGCCCGACGTGGGGCTCGAACTCACGGACCGCGAGATCATGACCTGAGCTGAAGTCGGCTGCTTAACCGACTGAGCCACCCAGGCGCCCCTTAATGTTTAGTTTTTGAGAGAGAGAGAGAGACCGAGTGTGAGCAGGTGAGGGACATAGAGAGGGAGATGGAGAATCCAAAGCAGGCTCCAGGCTCTGAGCTGTCAGCACTCGGGCTTGAACCCATGCACGGTGACATCATGACCTGAGCCAAAGTCAGATGCTTAACCAACTGAGCCACCCATGTGCCCCTTGATTACCTCTTTAAATGCCCTGTCTTCAAATGTAGGTAAGGAGTCAACACATGAACACAATTCAGTCCATAACAGGAATGGAATTTTTATTTTCCTATGTGGTGTTGTAATGTAGGTAAACGATAGAAAAATTTTTTAAAAAGATAATATTTGTGTTGATTTCATTTTATTAGGCAAGCAGTGCTATGATGAGTATCAGTTAAACATTTTATGAGTCATGGGATTAGATATTCTGACAAAAAATGGCTTTGATGTCTTTAAGAAGCTAGTTTGGGAGATACATACTAGAAATAATTTGAATTCTTTGATGAAACTGCTGTGTTATGTTCGAAGTACAGAGTTTGTGTGTATGTGTGTCGTAAGTGTGTAAGGCACAGTAGTGACTGATTAAAATGAACTAAGTTAATCCTTTGAAAATTTTGGGTATGTTTTTAATCCTTCTTGTGTTATTCCTTTGATATTTTTACAAGATCTTAGGATTGTAAGATGTATAAAGTCATTTAATTATGCAGAAAGTGCTCTCCTTTCCCCTGCAGTATACCTGTCAAGTAGCTAACTCTGCCCTGTCCAGTACTGTAACCATGAACAGAATGGCTCTTGAGCACTTGAAATGTGTCTTAGTCTGACTTGAGATTTGGTATGAGGGTACAATACACAGACGATATTGAAAAGACTTCGAAAAAAAGAATATAAAATGTCACAGTAATTTTTATATTGATCGCAGGTTAACATGTTTTGAGTATATTGAGTTAAAAATATTATTGTTACTTGTTTCTTTTTGCTTTTTAAATGTGGCTACTAGAAAATTTTAAATTGCATGTGTGGCTGTGTTGTATTTCTAATGGATAGAGCTGGTCTAGCCTGTGTTAAAAATCCACTACCTTCTTTAAAAAAAATGTTTTTTTAAATGTTCATCCATTTTTGAGAGAGAGCATGATTGGGAGAGGGGCAGAGAGAGGGAGACACAGAATCTGAAGCAGGCTCCAGGCTCCAAGCTGTCAGCACAAAGCCCAAAGCAGGGCTCAAACTCACGAACTGAGAGATCATGACCCCAGCCAAAGTTAGACGCCCACCCGACTGAGCCACCCAAGCGCCCCTAAAATCCACTACCTTCTGAGGATGCATGGTGCATCTTTGAATAGCTGTCACTATTAATTTTTTCTTCTATTTTTGTGTATATCTGAAGTCTATCTTTGATATTTGTATTCAGAAGTTCTCATTTACTCCTTGAGATCAAAAAGACAAATCTAATTTCTTTTTTTTTTAATTTTTTTAATGTTTATTTTTGAGAGAGACAGAGTGTGAGTGGGGGAGGGTCAGGAGAGAGGGAGACACAGAATCTGAAACAGGCTCCAGGCTCTGAGCTGTCAGCACAGAGCCTGACATGGGGCTCTAACCTACGGACCGTGAGATCATGAACTGAGCCGAAGTCAGACAACCCAACCAACTGAGCCACCCAAGCGCCCCTAGTTTCTCTTTTTAATATTACTATTAACAGTCTGGACACAACTTTCTCAGTCTTTTGTAGAGAATTTGTCTTCACATTTTTTTTTTTTTTTTTTGACAACGTTTGTATGACAGGGGGTTGTATCTCTCCAACCATTGTTATTACTCCCTTCTAAACTTTGTTCATTTTGTCCATATCTCTGCTGATACCAGGAACTGGGTATCATGTGATCTTAAAATTATAGATCAGAATAAATCTATCTTTTTTTCTACATGCTATATAAGTCTGTTAATGAGGCCTAAAGTTAAATTACTTTTTAGGGTGCCTTTAGTTTCTTATTGACCTATGGGCATAATGTCAACTAAGATGTTTCTGTCTTTGCTTCTTGTGCTATTGTTTTATCTTTCTTCTTCAACACTTTTTTTAAAGAGGAGATTGTTGGTTGATAGGTGAAATGTGTTCTACCTTATACTACATTTGTGGTCATGTTTTATAGTTCTGAATTAATCTGAAATTTTGTCTTCAGATTCCAGTTTGGGGTGGGGAAAAATGACATGGTTTGTATCCAAGTATTTCTATATTAATTTCATTTAGATTTTGAGTGTGTCAGATAAAGTATTTATGTTTCTCTGCATTTATCATCCCCAGGTTTGACAAGCAAATCTTTTATGTTTTTGTGTAGAATAATGTTATCTGGGTTTAATTAAGGATGGATCCTTGTGGTGTATAATTATGCTGAAGTTGACATACATCTAGTCAGCTATTAATCCACCTTATTTTAGCATTCCAACCTTTTTTTTTCTCTGTCTTGCTCATGTTCACATCATGATTGAAATCTTGTGAGAATTCGCGCCTATGATTTTTTCCTTTGCAGTCTAATGAACTTGTCAGAAATGGAAAATAAAGAACATATGACTTAACCTATTAAGAAAAATCCATACTAGGGCGCCTGGGTGGCTCAATTGGTTAAGCGTCCAACTTCGGCTCAGGTCATGATCTCACAGTCCGTGAGTTCAAGCCCTGCGTCAGGCTATGTGCTGACAGCTCAGAGCCTGGAGCCTGCTTTGGATTCTGTGTCTCCAGCTCTCTCTGCCCCTCCCCTGCTCATGCTGTGTCTTTCTCTTTCCTTCAAAAATAAATAAACATTATAAAAAAGAAAAACCCGTACTGAGTTGTGGTTAACATTACTTCATTTTCTTTCTATGTGATCCTTTTGCTTTTTGTTTTAATGGAAATGCTTCAAGTTATTTAATAATAACTTGGAAGATAGAAGATTGTATGAAACCAAATTACTTCCAAGTCTAATTTGCAGAATGTCGCCTATATTAAAATTTGGATATATTTCCTTTTTGGCATTTTTTTTTTTTTTTTTTTTTGTAGACTTTTAAAAAAACTGTAATGATTGTGGCACATTTTGCTTGGGTAAGTCCATAGGTTAAGTCATAGATATATCTATGCTTAACTTTTAAAGAAATTGTCAAGCTATTTCCCAATATAGTTGCAACATTTTATGTGCCCATCAACAGTGTATAAGAACTCTAGTTACTTCACATACTCAGCAACACTTGGGATGGTCACTTTTATTAATTCTAGCCATTCTAGTAGAATTGTAGAGATACCTCATTGTGATTTTAATTTGCATTTTCGTAATGACTCATGATTGTCCAGGTCTTAAGTGCTTATTTGCCAACCATAGATCTTTGGGGGTCTGTTGAAAGCTTTGGTCCATTTTTAAGTTGGGTTATTTGTCTTAATTGACTTGTATATTTTAGATACTGGTCCTTTGTTAAACTAGTCCTTTGTTTCTCATTATAGTTTTTATCCACTGTCAATAATTTTTGTTTGTCACAATTATTATTGTACAGTTAGCCCTACTATGATTTTGTTTTCATGTTACTACATTTTTAATTGGAATTCTTTTGTAAGAAACAACTATTTTGTCTCATGTTTATTTATTCAGTTATTTATTAATATTGGTATGAACAAAGGAAATTAATTTTATCAGTTTTATTGCTCAAATTGTCCTGGATTTGACCATTGGTAGCTCTTTCAGTTTGGCTCCTATTCATCCTTTCAGCATGCCTTATCAGTTTTGGGGAGCATTTCCTTACTCTCTGGTTGATCTTGTATTTTCCTACCTAAGCCCTTGAATCAATCACTTCTCCAAGGAGTCTAGTTTCTTTTTGTTTGAGAATGGTGTTTAGAAACCAACTTCTGAGCACTGAAAGTTTTCAGTGCTATTAGGATGTCATTGCTTCTAGGTGTTTCAAGCAGATAGATCTAGGAAATTGTATATTTATATATACCTAAACCTCCATATTCATATGTACCTATGTGTGTGTAAATATATGTGTGTGTGTGTGTGTGTGTGTGTGTATTAAAAAATGAGGAATTAGTACTGATAAACCAGTTCCAGTGCATTAACACAAGGTTCAGTCTAGCTTTTTTCTTTTCCTTATTTGTAACTCCTTTCTTCAACAGTGAAAAACCTGGCTCTCATCCACAATTTATTATGTATTTGATTCTGGTGTATTTGTAACTGTATTTTCATTACTTTATAGATATATTTGCTTACTTGACTATAGTCTTTGTGTAAGCTTTTAAACTTTAGTCTTAAACTATACAGTCAGAATATTGTTTTCTAAAATTAACTTGTGTTCTTTTCTTTCTCACCATGTTCAGTGAAGTTATGTTATTCATTTGAAATACAGTTTCATTTGTTACTGTTTCCATTTTGAGCTCTTCTCTTCTCTTTGCTCATTTGGATTATTTTTTATTGGGATATGTGAAACATTACTATGGTGTTAATAGTCAACTCTGTGATAAACAGTATGTCGAGAAGTATCTCGTGAGTATGTCTCACCTCTCATCCCTTTTACCCTATTCTCATTTCCCCTGTCACTTTCCCATCCACGTGTATGTGTAACCAGTGTCATTAGTTTCCAGTTTAGTTTCTTCCTATCTTTTTGCACAAATGAGATACATGTAAGAAAGAGATAAACAAGTTACATATGAAAGGTAGTATATTGTAGACACTGCATACCTGGTTCTCTAACAGCTTTATTAAGATACAATTCACATGTGCCACTAAAGTTCACCCCTTTATATTGTACAGTTCTGTTGTTTTGATATATTCAGAGAGTTGTGCAGGAATCCTGCTATCTACTTTTAGGACATTTTCATCAACCCCAAAAGAAACCATGTACCTATTAGCAATTACTACTGCATTTGCTTTGCTTCCCAGGTTTTGGCAACCACCGATCTATTTTCCATCTTTATAGATTTGCCTATTGTGGGCATTTCATACAAATGGTATCATACAGTACTTGGTGTTTTGCAATTAGCTTCTTTCACTTAGCATGATGCTTTCAAGATGTTGTAGCATATATTAGTACTTTGTTCCTTTTTATTTTTGAGTAATATTTCATTATATAGATAATACCACATTTTGTTCATCCATTCAAAAATTGATGGGGATTTGGGTTCTTTCTACTTTTTGGCTGTTGTGAATAAAGCTGCTGTGCATATTTAAGTACAAGTTGTGTGTGGACTTAACGCTTCCACTTCTCTTGGATGTATACCTGGGAATGGAAATGCTGGGTCATCAGGTAACTGTATGTTTAACTTTTTGAGGAACTGCCAGTCTCTGCCAAAGCATGTGGCATTTTACATTCCTGCCAGCAACATTTGAGGGCTTCCATTTCTCCACATCTCTGTCTACACTTAACATTGTTTCTCTTTTTTATTTTAACCATCTTAGGTGTGAGGTACCGTCATTGTGGTTTTAATTTGTATTTCTCTAATGGCTCATGATATTAAGCATCTTTTTTGAGTGCTTATTGGCAACTTGTATATCTTCTTTGGAAGAATGTCTTTTTGAGTGCTTTACCCAATTTTTAATCAGGTTGTCTTTTTATTTGTTTTATTATTAAGAAACCATTCCTAATTCAAGGTCATGAAGATTTATGACTGTTTTCTTCTAAGAGTTTTATGTATCTTGATCTTACATTTAGGTCTTTGATCCATTTTAGTTTTTAAAAAATGTTTATTTATTTTGAGGGGGGAGGGGTGGGAGATGAGAGAGAGAATCCTAAGCAGGCTCTGCACTGTCAGCGCAGAGCCCAATGCAGGGCTCAGTCCCATCAACTGCAAGATCATGATCTGAGCCAAAATCTAGAGTCAGATGCTTAACTGATTGAGCCACCCAGGCTCCCCTGATCCATTTTGAATTAACTTTTGTATGTGGTGTGAGGTGGGTATCCAGTTTCATTCTTTTGTATGTGAATATCCAGTAGTCCTAGTAGCATCTTTTGTTGAAAAAACTGTTCTTTCTCCATTAAGTTGCCTTAGCAACTTGTAGAAGAATAGTTGACCAAAAATGTAAGAGTGTATTTCTGGACTGTCACTTGTAGTCCATTGACTTGTGCGCCTGTCCTTATAGTTGTACCATGCTGTTTTGATGACTATAACCATGTAAATGAGTTTTGGAACTAGGAAGTGTGGTACCTCTAGCTTTGTTTTGTTTCCAGATTGTTTGGCTATCCAGTCTCTTTTGAATTTCCACATGAATTAGAGGGTTAGTTTGTCAGTTTCTACGAAGAAACCAAATGGGACTTTGATAGTCTTGGCCTTGAATTTGTAGAGTATTGCCTTCTGAACAAATTGTCTTATCTATGACTGCAGGATACTTTTCATTTACTTAGACCTTTAGTTTTTTTGAACAATGTTTTACAATTTTCATTGTGTAATATTTGCTCTTTTGTTAGATTTATTCCTGTTTTTATTTTTGATGGTATTACAAATGGATTTTTTTTTAAGTGTCATTTTGGGTTGGTTTTTGCTAGTGTATGAAAATGTAATTGGTGTTTGTATATTCATCTTGCTTCCTGCAACTTTGTGAGTGTATTTGCACACGTGCGTGTGCACACATGTGTGTATGTGTGTGTTTTAGTGGATTCGCTAAGGTATTTTATTTATAAGATCATATCATTTGTAAGTAGAAATAGTTTTACTTCTTCCTTTCCAATTGGGATGGCTTTTATTTTTCTTGCCAAGTGCCTTGGCTTGAACCTCCAGAACAGTGTTGAGTAGAAGTGGCACTAGACATCATTGTATTGTTCCTGAAGAGTGAAAGCATTTAGTCCTTCACTGCTAAGTATGATGTTCACTGTGGGTTTTTCTTAGATGTGCTTTATGAGTTTGAGGAAATTCCCTTTTATGCCTAGTTTGTTAAGTGTGTTTATCATGAAAGGATGTTGAATTTTTGCCAAGTGCTTTTTTTGTGTATTGGAGATGATCATGTGTTTTATTGTTATTGCTTTATTTAGTTAATATGGTGTATTACTTTGGTTAATATGTAGAACCAACCAGTGGATGAGTTCCACTTGTATGGTGTATAATCATTTTTATATTGCTGGATTTGGTTTGCCCGTATTTTATTGATATTTTTTTTTTGTAAGGACATTGGTCTGTTGTTTTCTTTTGAGGTGTTTGTCTGATTTGGTATCAGGGTAATGTTCTGTCCTCTTTTGTTTCTTGGATTAATTTGTGAACAATTGGGCAGTCTTTAAACCTCTGATAGAATTCACTAGTGGAGCCATTTGGACTTGGGCATTTCTTTGTGGGAAGATTTTGGATTACTAATGTAATTTCTTTATTTTTTATAGGACTTAAGATTTTTCTATTTCTTCTTTAGGTAGTTTATGTCTTTCTAGGAATTTTTGCATTTCTCTATGTTTTCCAGTTTGTTGGCATGCGCTTGTTCATAGGTTTCCTTATAATGTTTTTTTTTTTTTTCTGTAAGGTTAGTAGTGATTTGCCCTCTTTCATTCTGACTTTAGTAATTTGAGTGTTCTCTAGTTTTTTTCTTGATTAGTGTAGCTAAGGTTTGTCAAAGTTTAATCTTTTCAATGAGCCAACTTATGGTTTGGTTGATTTTCTTTATTTTCGTTATATTTATTTTTATTTCTGCTCAAGTCTTCATTTCTGTTTGCTTTGCATCTAGTGTGTTCTTTTTTTAGTTTTTTTGAGGTGAGTGTTAGGTAATTGATTTGAGATCTTCTCTTTTTAATATAGGCATTTACTACAGCTATAACTTTTCCTTTAAGTTCTGAATTAGGTGCATTCAGTAAGTTTTGGTATGGGGGGTGTGTGTGTGTGTGTGTGTGTGTGTGTCTATGTTATTACTTATCTCAACTTTTCCGGTTTCCTTTAAAATTTCTTCTTTGACCCATTGGTCACAGTGTAGTGTTTAACTTCCACAGATGTCATTTTTTCAATTTTCTCCTGTTATTAATTTATAAATTAATTCCTTTGTGGATGAAGAACACAGTAGCTCATTTCAGCCCTTTAAAATTAAGACCAAAATGTCTAATATATGGTCTGTCCTGGAGAACATTTCATGTGCATGTAGAATGTATTTTGCTGTTGTCAGATGCAGTGTTGAGTCTAGTTGTTATGTTTAGGTCTTCTGTTTCCTTGTTTATCTTCTGTGTACTTATTTTACATATTTTGAAAATGAGGTATTGAAGTTGAGCTATTGTTGAATTCTCTTAATTGCCCCTTTCGTTTTGTCAGTCTTTGATTTGTATATTTTTGGACTCTGTTTTTAGGGGCACGTATGTTTATAATTGTTATACCTTCTTGATAAATTGATGTTTTAATCTTTGTGGTAACAATTTTGTCTTAACGTCTGTGTTGTTCCCACTCCAGCTCTCTGTTTTTTTTTAAATCCTTTTTATCTCAAGCTGGTTGTGTCTGTGATTCTAAAAAGTTTTTTTTGTTGTTGTTGTTTTGTTGTTTTGTTGTTTTTTGTTTTTGTGCACCATATAATTGGATCACGGTTTTTTTTTTTAAATTATTTTAACGTTTATTTATTATTCAGAGACAGACACAGAGCGTGAACAGGGGAGGGGTAGAGAGAGGGGAGACACAGAATCTGAAGTAGGCTCCAGGCTCCAAGCTGTCAGCACAGAGCCCGATGCAGGGCTCGAACTCACGAACTGTGAGATCATGACCTGAGCCCGAAGTCAGTCGCCTAACCAACTGAGCCACTCAGGTGCCCCTGGATCACGGTTTAAAATGTGTTCAGCCAGTATTTGTTTCTTTATTGAGTGTTTAATATGTTTCATTTACTCTGGGTACTGAAAGGTGAGATTTATATCTGTCATTTTGCTATTTGTTTTCTGTATATCTTATGTCTCATCAGAATCTCTCGTTCTGTTTATTTAATTTTTTTCTTTTTCTATTTCTGAGTTACTTCTTTTTTTGTTATTGTTGTTAAGCAGATATTTTCTAGTGTACCATTTTAATTCCCCCCACCCCCGTACTTCTTTCTATATTCTTTTGAGATTGTGTGTATGTCTGGCAGGAGCATTGTCCTTGGGATTATAGTTAATATCTGAATTTGTAACATTATAATCTGGGTCATTATAGGGACTCCCATTATATATATGTTGGTATGTTTGAGTATGTTCCACAGTCTGTGGTTCTGTTCATTTTTTCCCTTCATTCTGGTTTGTATCTTTTCCTTAGACTTGGTTAATGTTATTTGACCTATCTTCAGATTTGCGGATTCTTCTGCTAGCTCAGATATGTTGTTGAGCTTCTCTAGTGAAGTTTCATTTCAGTTGTACTTTTCAACTTGAGAATTTTTGTTTAGTTCTTTTTAATAATGTCTCTTTATTGATATTTCCCACGTTGTTCTCATACTTTCTTTCAGTTTTTTTAGACATGGTTTCCCTTAGTTCTTTTAACAGATGTAAAATAGCATATTTAAACTCTTTGCCTAATGTCTGGATTTTCTCAGGAAATAGTCTTTATTGATTGTAACCCCCACTCCTCCCCCCCTCTCCCCCCCCCGTATATGGGACATTCTTTTTGTTTTGTTTTTTTTGACATGTTTCATAGTGTTTTGTTGAAAACTGGACATTTTATTTTTATTTTATTATTTTTTTAAATGTTTATTTATTTTTGAGAGAGAGAGTGAGACAGAGTGTGAGTCGGGGAGGGCCAGAGAGAGGGAGACAGAATCTGAAGCAGGCTCCAGGCTTTGAGCTGTCAGCACAGAGCCTGATGCGGGGCTTGAACTCACGGACTGTGAGATCATGACCTGAGCTGAAGTTGGACGAAAACTGGACATTTTAAATAATACAACATGGCAATTCTAGTCAGATCCCTCCCAGGGTTTATTATTGCTATTTGTTGTTTGTTTAATGACTTTCCATAAAGTCTGTTTTCTTTTGCCATGTGTTGTCACTGAAGTCTCTGCTTATCTTTGTGGTTATATGTGGAGTCTTCCAGGGAAACATCAGATAGGCCAAATAATGATAGTTCTTTGGGAATGGGGCTTTAAAAGAGCCTGTTCTGCCTCCTCAAGTTTCTGTCAGGATGCTGATTTTTGCCATGATTGTGTGCTGTTGGTTTTCAAGGGTACTGTGGAGCTGGGAGGGGAGATGAGAATGGGCAAGTTATTTAGGTTCAGCCCTCTTTTTTTTTTTTTTTTTGAATAAGCACTCTGGACTGCTGCACACCTTTTGTTAATTTCCAGAGTTCTGAAGAAATTGATTTTGACCATTTTTTCATTGCTTTTAAAGGAACGAATTTTCTGAGATCTTTACCTTGCCAGTTTCTGTACTCTTACTGCAGTCTATAACCTTTTAATCGTTTTCCAGTGTGCACACAAAGGAATGTTTAAAGGTACATAATACCATGTCATCTATTTAATAGTTTTTCCACTCAATATGGTATTGATTGTCATGTATTCTTATGAAACTTGTAATGCATGGTTTTTTGCCTATGGGAATACCATGATACATTGTTTCCTTCACTTCTTTTTGGAACTTAGTTTTCACAATTTTTCATTATCATTAACTATTTTGTTGAATGTTCTTTTAGCTAAATGTTAAATATATTCTCAAAATTATAAAGTGTGGAAGTGGAATGTGTTGTCTGGGAACATGAAAATTTATCCTTTTGATTTGCAAGACCAGATTGCTCTTCAGGGAAATGGTTTGAATATATATCCCACCAGTCATGTAGGAGAGTGCTTATTTGCCGGCATCCTCACCCAGTACTGGGTACCATTGTTATTTCATTTTTGCTCTCCAGTAGGTCTTTTGGCATGATGAAAATGTTTTATATCTATGAAATGTTCTATATCTATATCTAGTATGGTACCCACTAACCACATAGATTCTGAGCATTTGAAATGTGACTAATCCTAAATGAAGTGTGCTGTATTGCAAAGATTACTACAAAAGAAAAGAATGCAGAACAAGGGATAATGTGAAATGAATCATAATCATTTTTATATTGGTTGCGTGTTAAAGTAATGTTGTATATCACTGGTTAAATAAAACGTGTAATTAAAGTTAAACTCACCTTTTTGACTCTTACTTCCTTAATGTGTTTGGTGGAATATTTACAATTGTATATGTGATTTACTTTATATTTTTATTAGATAGTGTTGATCTGGACTCTAGACCATTTTTCCTTTAAAGCTATTTAACAGCAGCATGTTCTCACCCTTTTAAAATTTGTCACTTTCTATTTATTCATTGAGGATGGCAGCAAACATTCAGTTTTCCTTTCCTTCCCAAGGTCTGTCATTGTTCTGGGGCATTTTAGTGCTCGTGTGTAAAGCTCATTCAATAATTCAGCTTCACAATTTTGGGATTGTGCTTGGGCCATCATTTAAATGGCCCCATGTGGTCATCATCTCAAACTTCTGTTCCACCTCTAAAATCTTCATTGTATAGCCCATTCTAACAATAGCTTCACATTCTTTTAGCTCTCTCACTTGTTTCTTACCTTCCATCCTTGACCCTCTTCATTTTTGTCACTTAAGCTATACTTATCAGTTCCCTTGATCCCCTGTACTTTTCTGCATATTTTCTGCAAAATAACAATTCTCAATGATTCCTACAGTTTATTGGCTTATATTTTAAGCTGCAGATTGCTACTGGACAAGAAGATCCTATGGCTTCACGGATACATTTACACAGATTTGTGGTCTTTAGCTTTAATCTGTGTATAGAATTGCTTGGCTGCCTCCTATGGAATCCTAGTCTTTCTTGATAGTCTGTGGTTGCTAATTCAAATCTTTATCTCTTAATATTCCCTGGTCCTCCTCTCCTCAGTTAGGATTAAAGCATCATTTTCTTTGGACCTTAGAGAAAATCTCACCCTTTATTCCAGAACATTATCTGTATCCTCACTTACCTTTCTTCAGCCAGTTGTCTACTTAATCTTTTCTTTAAAAAAAAATTTTTTTTTGGGGGGGGGCGCCTGGGTGGCTCAGTCGGTTAAGCGGCTGACTTCGGCTCAGGTCATGGTCTCATGGTCCGTGAGTTCGAGCCCCGTGTCGGGCTCTGTGCTGACAGCTCGGAGCCTGGAGCCTGTTTCTGATTCTGTGTCTCCCTCTCTCTGACCCTCCCCTGTTCATGCTCTGTCTCTCCCTGTCTCAAAAATAAATAAAACGTTAAAAAAAAAAAATTAAAAAAAAAATTTTTTTTTTTAAATGCTTATTTTTGAGAGAGGAGAGAGCATGCGCGTGCGAGAGCATGAGCAGCGGAGGGTCAGAGAGAGAGGGAGACACAGAATCCGAAGCAGGCTCTGGGCTCTGAGCTGTCAGCACAGAGCCAGATGTGGGACTTGAACTTATAGACCTCGAGATCGCGACCCGAGCCAGTGTCAGATGTTCAGCCAACTGAGCCACCCAGTCACCCACACTGGATCTTTTCTATTAACATTTAAACAGGGGCAATTATCTCTCTCTTTTTTCCATACAACCCCCTCCCTTGACCCTGTGTTATTCTTCAGGTTCTACCTTCTTGTTCTTCATAGATAACGCATTTAGAAAGAATTGTTTATACTCATTGCCTATACTTATTCACTGTTGATTTACTTCTAATCTGCATTCTTTTCTTATCTTTCCCCTGCTGGGACAAAGGTCTCTGATAAGTATATTTTTCTATATCTTTATATTGACCACTCCAGGTCATGTGGTACCGTTGACCACTTCTTGAAGGAGACCTCTACAGTTGATCTCCTTGAACTGCTTCCCTGAACTACTGTTTCCCTCATTCTTTTTTCTCTCATCTTTTCCTAGGTTTGTGTAAGTGGGATGTTAGTGTTGGTTCTGGCCTGCTTCGTACTTTGTGTACTGTATTTGGATTCATACCCATGGCCTTCATACCATTTAAATGTTGGTGGCTTAAATTTTTTTTTTTTTTTTGAGAGAGAGAGAAAATGCAAGCAAGGGCAGAGGGAGAGGGAGACACAGATGTGAAGCAGACTCCAGGCTCCGAGCTGTCAGTGCAGAGCCTGACGTGGGGCTTGAACTCATGAACTGTGAGATCATGATGTGAGCTGAAGTCGGACGCTTAACTGACTGAGCCACCCAAGGGCCTCTAAATGTTGGTGGCTTAAAATGTTAATATCTGTGTAGCCTAGACATTTCTAGAACTTCTAACTTTTATATATGCAAGCTGCATACTAGACATTTGTATCCCTAAAGTCCAGTTAGCACCTTAAACTCAGATGATTCCTGCTCTTAGTGATTGGTAACCACTATTAATCCAGTTGTTCAAAACTAAACTTAGAAACCTGAATCTTTATATCCCCCAAGTTAGTTACAGTAAATTCATCTCATTAATATCTAACCAACATTGTCCAGTAGAAATTAATGCAAGCCATATATGTAGTTTAAGTTTTTCTAGTAGCCACATTTAAAAAGTAAAAAGAAACAGGTGCAATTAGCTTTAGTATATATATCGTATCACCCAATATTGTCTAAAATTTTATTTCAGCATGTAGTCACTGTAAAAATTAAGATATTTTTCCTTATTTGTTTCATACTGTCTTCAAAATCTGGTGTGTATTTTGCACTTAAAGCACATCTCAATTCAGGCTAGCTAAATTTCAAGTTTTTGACAGCCATTTGTAGCTAGTGGCTACCTTAATAGACATTAGAATTGTAGTTTCTATTTCTCTTCATCTTCTCTGCTTCTTTCTTGGCTTAAGTCCTAATTTTTTCCCTGGGCTACTGCACCAGCTTTTGGGATTGCAATCATTCTGAGAACTCTGCCAGTTCATCTTCAATATTCTTGTTAGCGGTAATTTTCTAAAATAAGAATGTGATTCTTCATGTGAATTAATGTGATTGTGCATTCTTATGCTTCAAGTCCTTTAATGTTCTCCATAAGCTTTCAAGATGAAGTCTAATCTAAGTTCCTTAGCATGGTTAACAAAATCCTTCATGATCTGGCTTTTCAATTTTCCTCTGCTGTAGCTCCCAGACCTTGAAAATGAGATGTGTTAAATCGTTTGTAGTTCTCATAGAGGACCATGCTCTCCTCTTGGTTTTGAGCCTTTGCAGTTACTCAGGCCTTTGCTTTGAGACCCATATATTCCAGCCCTACCTACATTTCACATCATACTAAGGACTACTAGTCCTTCAGGATTTATCTGAAGGATGTGACCTCAGAATTGACCAAGCACCCCTCCCCCCAACCTTTTTCATTCTCATAGCCATCCTTCATGCTTGCCTACATCATAGTATTTTATCACTGTGTTATTAAAATTGCCTTCTAACTTACCTGACCTTAAATTCTTAGTTTCATAAGCAGGGACCTTGTTTTTATTAACTTTTACATACCTAATTGTTACTACATACATTGTGAGGGTCAGGTGACTGTTGATTGAATGAGAATGTGGTCAGTAATTCTATAAGTAGATATGTAAATTCCAAGTTCAGGGTAAAGAAAAAATTGTTTTAAATTTTAAGTTATCTCATTCTTACATGTGTTCATAGAATTAAATATTAAAATATTTTAAGCAGATTAATTAGGAATCCAGAATAGAGAAAATAAAAGTTGGTTTCATCAGGGACATAATTGCTCATCTCACTAAAAAGAGAGGAGCTGGGGGCAGGCAAACTAAGACATGAACCTTTAAAAAATATGGGGAGGGTGGTGCCTGGGTTGCTCAGTTGGTTGAGCATCTGACTTTGGCTCAGGTCATGATCTCACAGTCATGGGTTTGAGCCCCATGTCAGGCTTTTTTTGCTGACGGTGGAGAACTTGCTTTGGATTCTCTGTCTCCCTCTGTCTCTACCCCTTCTCTGATTGCATTCTTTCCCTCTCTGTCTCTTAAAAATAAATGAACATTAAAAAAATTGGGGAGAGGGGACATTAAAACCAACATTTAGGACATGCCCATGTAATCTTGTAACATTTTAGTGTTCTTGTTATATTAAATCTGGAATCTAGATATTTTTATACCAGTTATATTTAAAATATTTAAAACATTTAAATAGTGAAGTTCTTTAATTTTTCCATTGGGTCATGTAAGACTAAGCAAGTGCTGGACAGTTATATCTATGTGTTTAATGTAAGGCTTTTGATAGGAATACTAAGGAGCAGACGAGTGAAATTATTTATCAATATCTTTTCCTTTTGTAGTGTGTAGTTTTTTGTATTTAGAATTGCTTTAACTTTAGAAGAAAGAAACTTTGTTTTTTGTCAGTGTGTAAAACAATATTATACCTGTTTTAAATTCCAAAGGCTACAAATTGAACTTGAAGTTGTTTAGAAAGATCAAATGTTTATCTTTGAAATTTAAAGTTAAAGATATAAACTTTGAATCTTTGTAGTCTGATTTTTTTTTTTAATTGCAGTTATTTAGAGGGAGAAATAGAATTCTGGTGAAACGAAGGTAATTTGGGGCTGAATGTCTTATTTTGTAAAGATGAGGAAAGCTGAAGGTTTGTAGCACATCTTAGCAGGGATATGTTTTAATTTTCCTCAAATTCTGATTTTTATAAGGCTTCTTTTCTGCTATAACTCCCCTTGCTCAATTTTATTGTTGTTATGGAAATGTACATTTGGCAGTTTTCAAAATAAATTGCTGCTTTTCTCTTTTGGAAAATTTATTAAAACCCATATTAATATTCAGACCTTTAAAAATGATAATGGATTTCAGGTGCCAAGATTTTCATAACTTTATTCTTTGGAATTGGAACAAATGGCAAGAGAATGTGAAGAATTCTTAAGGGTTCCAATAATCTATCAGTTGGAACCTGTTTTGAAAGCATCTTGTTCTTTAAAAATATAATTGATTTCTAGAAATAAGGTTCAGTTAAACACTGAGATTACTGGATATTGTATTTAAGTTGATTTTTCCACAGGCAGTGAAACAATAAGCAATGAATTATTGCGGTTTGATTTTCTTAAATATGAATTTTGATGTAGAGATTTGGCATAGTAAACTAAAAGATTTTTGTAAATATATTCCTTTAGAAAAGATGACTTGATAATTGTTTCTTGTTATATAACTGATGTTTCAAATCAAGTAATACTTTTAAGACCTTATGGTATTTTGGTAGATGCTTAGGTGAGAATATGCTTTTATCTATATTCACATGCTTACAAGTGTCACAGTTATATCACATCTATAAATAATGTTTCTTATCCAGAGATTATGTTTCACACTGGTACTGTGAACATTTTATTTGCCCAGGAAAAGAATCAGTGGGTGGTTAAGGCTTCTGAATTACAGACTGTGGCTGATTTTAGAATTTGGGATAAGGAAAGATTCTTATGAAATGTGAAAAATCTGTTTTAGTCAACCAATGTTATATTATTAGTATATTCCCTAAGTCTTTTTTTTTTTTTTTTTTTCCTGTGGTCTTTGGACACAATTTTTTCCTCAGAAGGAATTTTCCTAAAAGTATATATTTTAGTCATTTAGCTTTTTAAAATGTCTCCCATGTATCCTCACTTTGCTAGGAATATAGAGATGAGAATGACATGGTTTTTTCCCTCTGGGAAAGAATTATAGGGGGACTGATAAGTAATGTGTTTAATTTTAAAATAAAATATATAATTATTTAAAATGTTATAGTTCTGTGCAAAGAATTGTTTACCCTCAACCTACTCACTCTTCTTCCTTAGTTACTGTGATTGCTCCTAACTAAAGTTACCAGTAACCTCCTTATTTTTATGGTTATGTTTTAGTATTTCATTTGACTCTTCAATGGCATTTAATACAGTTGAATGACCTTGAGCCAGTGCTGGTGTTCTTCTCACTGACTGACTGACCTTTCTCACTCTTTCTCAGCCTGACATCTCAATGTTGGAGTGCTCCAGGACTCTGTCTAGACCCCTTTTTTATCTATAGTTTCTCCTTGAGAATCCAGTCCTCTCCTAACACTGCCTTTAAGCTTATAATTCCTTAATCTGTATTTTCAGCACCAACTAACCTTGCAGTTTCTGGACTTAGGTATTTAGCTGCCTCCTGGATATTTCTTCTTGAATATATAGTAGACACATCAGACTTAACATATTCAAAGCTGTTTTTGATTTTGACGATATTGTCCACTCTCCCATTGTCCTTCTCTCCCATTCCCCTTATTGTTCCTATTTTCCCTTAGAGATATCACTCCATTGAGTTATTTAAGCCAGAAACCTAGGAGTTATCTTGGTCTGCTTTTCCTTCAGTCATATCCAGTGCATTAGCAATGTCCTGGCAGTTTTACCTGCAAAATATATTCTGAATCCTTCTTGCCTCTTCTTGTGTCCACACTGTCTAAATTCAGTATACCCTTTCTTTCTTGGACTGTTGGCAGTAGGCTCCTTACTAGTTTTCTTATTTCCACTCCTTCTCTTAGCTGTAAGAGCTATCTTTAAAATACAAATCAGGTCAGGTCATTTGCCTGTGTACAACCCTCCAGTGGCTTCCCATCATGCCTAAAATAACATCCAAATTTCTTACTTTGGCTGGGTCCCACATGGTCTGGCTCTGCCTGCCTCCATGACCTCGTTTTCTATCACTTACCCCCCTAATCCACCACTTCACTTCATTGTAGTTCATGTACCTTCTTTTTGGTCCTGAAAGTACCAAATTCATCTCCACTTTAGGGTCTACCCCTTCACCTAGAACTCTTTCCCTCCTTATCTTAATTCAATCCCAGTATTGTACTGTCAGCCAAAGACTGTCCTAGGCCTAGTCCTCCTAAGACACAGGGGACTCTGTGGTGTTTTTTCTTTGCCTTTTGTCTGGAGCATTCCTTGCATATGCAACCTAAAATACTCTCCCTGAAACTTTTTCTACTCTCCCAGATGGCTTCTTCTTTTTTGATGCCACAATTTATGTAATTTATTTAATCTTTATCTTGATGGAGCTAACATTGTAGTTGGAGGTGGGGTAGGATGGAGACTGCAATAAACAGGATGAGTAAAATGTATATTAGATGGCAAAAAAAGTGCTAAGGAGAGAAACATAAAGCTTGCAGCAAAGTACTGAAGAGAATGGAGTTGTAATTTTAGATAAGGGTGGTCAGGGCACGCCTCTCTGTGAAGTTGACATTTGAATAATCACCATCATCTGTTCCAGGTTGTGATATAACTCATAGATTTGTGTTAATATAGAATATAGAGGTTCAGTTTCCCAGACATTTTGTCTAAGGTTAGTCTACTTTCTTTTCTATGCTTCATTAGTTGCCTTTCAGTTTTCACAGCTCACATTAACTTCATCCTCCCATTTGTTGCTTGCTATCTTTAGCTTCCTTTCCTGTATCCACATGTCTGTATTTCTTCTAGTTCTGAACTTTAATCAATAGAACTTGAAATACAGCACTATATAAAGATTTTTACCTAAAACATTTGAATTTATCTGATCTGGGCTGTCTTAATTCAGTGATTGACAAAGCAAAATTGTATGAAAGTTACATTTTTTTTTTCTTCATGGGATTTAAACTTGGTCCCGGGTGTGTGTGTGTGTGTGTGTGTACATGTACCTTCTTTTAGGTCCTAAAAATACAAAATTCATCTCCACTTTAGGGTCCCTTTGCCTAGAAATCTTTTCCCCCTTAATTCAATCCCAGTGTTGTACTGTCTGCCAAAAACTGTCCTAGGCCTAGTCCCCCTAAGACCCCCTAACACCCCTGTGGTGTTTTTTCTTTGCTTTTTGTCTGTGTGTGTCTTTGCCTTTTGTGTGTACACACACACACACACGCGCACACACACACACACACATCTTGCTGAAACTTTATACTTTACAGCTTTTCTACCATTTCTTTTAAAACTTCAGGTGTAGAGCATAGTAATTGGGTTTTATAAAAAGATAAGAGGTTTTTGTTCCATATTTTGTCAGAACTGCTGAAAATGGATTAAAACTCACTGGGCCTTATATCCCACACACACAAAAAATTATTACTTTGACATGTGTAGAGAAAAGTCTGTCCTCATTTTATTTGTAATTCTACTTTGTTGAGTTCCATGTAAGTAACTTTTATTTTTCCCTCTATTTTTTGCTATGTTCCAATGGATTTGCCATTCCTGTTTGGACTGAATGTGTCATGTACAATTCTTGGAATTCCTCATTTACTGTTCCTCTGTGGATCTGTTCTGTTGGAATCTGGAACACTGGAATGATGGAAATGTGTTCTTTACAAAGTAGCTGTGAGTATATGAGATAATTTATACAGATATGTTTTCAGTCTAAATTAACTTAAATTTAACTTACAGTTGAATGAAATAGCCAATGAAGCCTTAAATTTAATACATTATTTTTAAGCTTTACACATAGTAGGCTTTCAAATATTTGATTTTAAAATACTGTACTCTGAACAGTATCCTAATTGGTATATTTAAAATTAGTTTTTCCATTTAATTGGTTTGGTTATCTTCTCAACATTTGGCTTAAAGATTATATGAATGAAAAAAGGGTATAAGGTGATGGATGGAATATTTTGTTACATCTGTGATGCTAGTGAGGAATGCAGATAACTATTTGCTAAATCCACCTGTGTTAAATTGCTGTGTTGATCTCATAGGAGTCTTTTTTTTTTTTTTTTTTTTTAATGAGAAATTGTGTCAAAAACATTTAAGAGAAATATGTACCTCTTAGGAATATTTTGCCATTGTATTTTAATGATGAATAAGACCTACCTCTAGGTAAAATTAACAGGCTACTGACTCAGATGGTCTGAACTATGGACAGTTTTTCTCAGCATTGGGTAAGTTAAAAGTCAGATTAATTTACTACACCAATTTAAAAATAGGTTTCTTTGAATTACTCATGGAGCTATTGTTGACGTCATCAAAGAATCAAAAACCATGCAGAAAACGAATTCTGATTTTCTTTAAAATCTGGATAAATCCAGATGTCCCTGGTGAGGGAGGCAACAGGGTCATCTGAAATGCTGAAGTGGCATAATTGGACCTGGTATAATAGCTTGAAAGATATTGTTTACTGATTGAATTGATCACTAGAGCCTTCAGGAATATGAAAAAATTGTTTAAACTCAACATTTGATTTTGTTTCATGAGTAAGAAAACAAATTTCAAGGTATTCATATCTGTGGTAATTAGTATGAGCAAAAGGGATCATTGAAAGCGTTCTTAATATAGTATTAAGGGGATGTGAATTTTTTTTATTGTGAAAAACCCTTCGTTATGTTTTTAGTTTATTAGTCAGAATCTTCTTACGGACTTACTGTAAATTGAAATCTTTGCTCTGAGGCAGATTTCATTGGTTTTTATTTTCTTTGTGTTTTTATAATTGACCGCTGTCAAATCAACTCATACTCAATTCGTTTTGTCTGTTGCTGCAATTATTTTATTGGCAACACTATAATAAAATCAGTTTGATTTGCCATGAATAATAGTTTGTGTAGTTTTCTAAAATAGGTTATTGAAGGGAATTTGAAATGTGTGACAGGAGAGTTTTGCTGATACATTAATAACTTGGCCCTTTTTGTTTTTCTTAGCAACAGAAGAACCTTGAAGGCTATGTGGGATTTGCAAATCTCCCAAATCAAGTGTACAGAAAATCAGTGAAGAGAGGGTTTGAATTCACACTTATGGTTGTGGGTAAGATATGTTTTTGTTTTTTTGTTTTTTTTGTTTTTTTTTTACTAAAATTAGATTTTGATCTGAGTTTTAAGTTATTAATCAACTCTGAATGAATTTAAGAAGACAGTAGCCTAAGTAACTGCAGGAATCGTGGTATATTTTATTATGTGAATACATTTTAAAATTTAATTCTGTGGCATAATAGGATTTATATATTTTCTTACCTCTTTTTTTTAAGGTGGCACAATTTTAGAAACTAAAAGTTGAAAAGTGGTGGGGGTGGTGGAGGAATAGAACCCTGTCAAGAAGTTCTCTTCAGTTGGTAACGCTACAAAAGCAAATAGTGTCTAGTGGTTCCTCATTACTCCAGGATAATTTTATTCTCTGGCTTATATACTGTAGTGGAGTCATATAACATGAGCATTTAGCTTAAACATGTGTGCTCTGAATTTGAAAAAGAAGTTGGGGGACCAGGTAGAGGTTCGTAGTCATGCAAGTGATTACCCTGGAAATTTATTCAAGGAGTATAAACTCTGTAGCGAGTGAAAAATGGTTGTCTCTGTTCTTTAATTTAGCCTCATTTTTCTTATGTGTTTGATCCTATGAACACCATACTCTGCCTGAAGTCCATTTTAAGAGACTGTTAGGGGTTATTTGACAGTATGTTGGTACCATCATTGTTAAATTTGAAGAAACAGCATGTTGTATATAAAGATTAGTAGTCTTAAAGGACTGTATAATATTTTCACCTCATATAGGCTGACTTTAGAACCTAAATCCTAAGGATGATGAAACTGTTGTATTTCTCTATATGTTTTAAGAAGGTGAAAGGCAGGGTAATGGAGTCACTGTCCTTGACAAAGAAAATTGAATTGATGCTGGGTCTTTATGTAGTGTTCATTAATTTTTGCTAATTACACTCAACTCCTGGTATTTTTCTTTGGGTGTTGAATTAGATTAATTGAATTAGCTATGAAATCCTCCTTCACTGAAGAGAAGAATGTTTTCTCAGTTGATCAGAGTATTTTACCTGATGGTCACTTTGTGGTTGTTTGGAAATATCTGCATTGTGTTAGTTTCGATAGGGAAAACTTGGTAACAAAGTTGGCAAACTTGATGTTTGCTAGAGTTGGTTAACTTGCCTGTCTCTGGTTGAGTAGAAGTATAGTATACCCAGTTTGCAAATTGCAGCTGTGAAGCAGAGGTAGTAGATACATGGATAAAATGTATAGAACATACCTTTTCTTTTGTAGAGTGGTTAACATGATCGTTACATGTGAAGAAGTACTCCATCTTACCTTTACGTATGTAAAGCTTGTGATCTTACATGACAAACTATTTATAAACAAATATAATCTCATTTTTTAATTTGTAAGAGAAGTTCTTACATCTGTTAGGAGAATTATAACAATTCAAGCAAAATTTGATATTGAAATTTTAAAGAATAACTTCTTGAATATATACTTAGTGGAATAATATGTGGGGGTCAAGGCCAGATATTTGATTTAAAATCTCTGACATTTTTCCAGATGAAAAAAATTTAAGGCAGCTGAAATGATTTTTAGAGAAACTGTGCAATCTCTGAATATATCTTATTTATTAGTTTTTCTGGTCAGTCCTTTATTGAACTACAGCTTTTGTTTTTTCTCTTCCTTGTTAAGACTTTAACTGAGATTATGGGGCAACTGGGTGGCTTAGTCGGTTGAGCATCCGACTTCGGCTCAGGTCATGATCTCACAGTTCATGGGTTCGAGCCCTGCGTCAGGCTCTGTGCTGACAGCTCAGAGCCTGGAACCTGCCTCAGATTCTCTCTGTCTGTCTCTCTGTCTCTCTCCGCCTCCCTCCCTCCCTCCGTTCCCTGCTTGTGCTGTCTCTCTCTGTCTCTCAAAAAATCAATAAATGTTAAAAAAATTTTTAACAAAAAAGACTTTAACTGAGGTTAAAGAAGAATGGGTGTCAGTATCCTTACTCTGTTTTTCCTGCTGTACCTTGAATATTATTGTTTAATTAGCTGTCCCTCTATAGACTTGTTGAGTGGAAGGACTAAATCTTTTCATGTACATAGTTGCAGTGTCTAACACCTTTTAAGTAAGTGTCTAAGAAATGGTTGGTTTTCTGACTTTAGGCCAAATCTAACAGCATTGTTTGCAAGTCACAGAAAGCTAAAGCTAACCTTGCTTTAATATTCTTAACTTAGAGACTACAAACCCTTCCTTATAAGCTAACTCCTGATTTTTGAGACTTAAACTCAGAGTAGTTGTAGCTTTTATAACAATTCTTGGCTGAAGACTTGTACATTAATACAAACTGAAAATCTGTATTTAAAAGTTGATTTCTTTATGAAACTCTGTCTTGTGTTGGACAACCTTTATCCAGTAACCTTGCCTCATAAACAATATTTATTGAGTCCTTATTTAAGTGACTTTTGTATCAGGGAGGCATAGTGTGTATTCCCATGTGTTAAAAGGAGTTTATAACTTATGTGACAACATAAGCACACATAAAAAGGTAAGTAACATTTCTAGGAAGTATACATGAGTCAGTGGAGTCATACAAAAATTAAGGAACATAGAAGTGTAAGGGTATAGGAGAACTTGTCTCTGGTTGAAGGTTATTACTGCCTTATTTGAGGAAGAGGTATTAGGGCAGGTTTTTAAAGAATAGAATTGAGTGAACGGTCCATTTGGGAAAATAATAACCAATACCTCCATAACCTATTATGCATCAGGCAGTGTTCTGAGTATGTACCTAACTCACGCAGTCCTTCACAAAAACCGAATGAAGTAGGTATTATTGTTATCCCTATTTTAGAGATAGAGAAACTGAGGCATGGAGAGATTAGGTTACTTGCCCATGGTCACATTGGTAAGCACATGGTAAAACCAAACCCTGTCTGGTTTTGGTTCTTACTTCTCAGTCTGCTGCGTTCTTAAGTACTACGTAGAGGCTCTTTTGGGGGTATTGGATATAGCGCAGAGCTCAGTAGAGTGCATCCAGTATGCCTTAAACTTAGATGATCTTATTTGGATGTTCTGTTTTTCCTAAAAAAATGAAAGAGACAAAGAAATAAAGGGGTTAGCAGGGAAGGAATGAATGATTATTAGAGAACTTAAATGCATATATGTAAGCAGTGTTTTTCTGCCATTCCACTGGAATGAGGTGAGGGTGTGGCCTCGGGTGGGCATGAAGTGGGAGAGGTGAATTTTCTTTTTCCCCGGTCATTTTCAGCTTCCACATCCTTTCATAGTACGAATATCTTACCTTGCTGTATGTTAGTCTAGTGACAGTATGGTGCCTTAGTATGTATGCTAGTTACTTTTTATATTTGCAAAGAAATAAGTATCTATTTCAGTGCACAAAGAAAAGCAGGTTGTTAGTTTATATGTAATTGTGCTTAATGGATGATATAGAGGGTTTTCAAGATTAATTTGTACTGCACATTGGCTTTAGGATCTGACCCCTAAGATGTGACTTTATAATAGTCGGAAATTAGGCTGGAAATGTAGACTAGCCTAGATTTTGAAGACTGTGGCTGCCCACAAGGATAAGTAGATTGGAATCTTTACTTAAAAATTTAGTTTAAAACTCAATGTGAGACCTATCAAATAATGAAGATACTTAGGTCTCTAATTCAGCAAAGTGTCAAACATATTTGGGCTTGGAATTTGAGTATCTTCTGTGTGCTTCTTTTTTTAAGAGATTTATTTTTCTTTAATGTTTATTTTTGAGAGAAAGCTTACAAGCGGGGGATGGGGAGAGGCAGAGAGAGAGGGAGACACAGAATCTGAAGCAGTTTCCAGGCTCTGACAACAGGGCTCAAACCCATGAACCATGAAATCATGGCCTGAGCCGAAGTTGGACCCTTAACTGATGAGCCACCCAGGCGCCCCTCTTTCATGTGCTTCTTAATTAGACTTGACTGTGCTGAGAAATAAAATGTTAATTGTAAAATCCTGATTTTACTAGAATTCTCCAAGGAGGTAGAACTCAGAAAGACTATAGATTGCTTTGTTTTTCCAGAAAGTATTTTTGAAAACAAGTGATATTAAATCTATTATTTTGAATTCTTTTTTAAAATTGAAGTATAATTGACCTACGGTGTTATTAGTTTCAGGTGTACAACAGTTGACAGTTCTATATATTACCAGGATAAATGCGCTTACCATCTGTTACCATACAAAGTTATGACAGTATTATTAACTATATTTCCTATGCTGTACTTTATATTCCTGTGACTTATTTATTTTAAAGCTGAAAGTTTGTACTTTTAATTCTTAGAAGATAAAATACACAGTTCTATCATTTCTATAATCTTGAGCTTTGCACAATTTTTATGGTAGAGGTTTTCTTTATTTGTGATTTGCATGATGCATTTGACCTGTACCAAATGTCTTTAGTAGCAGGAATGGCATTTCTATTTTTTTTTTTTTTTTCTTCTGTTTCAGTGGAACAGAACTTCTAACATGCTGCTTTGGCTGTTTTGGGGATTCAGAGTATATCAGAATGCGTTTTTTATGTATGACTTATTAGCAAAAATTTAGGAGGTATTTAGTCAGTAATAGGATATACAATGTCTGTCATAGTTGTCATTTTCCCTCTTCTTGTTGATGTTTGAATTGTAATAACATCCAGAGTTATTTGCAGAAACTGAAAGGTGGTATTGACTCATTTTGTTTCTAGGTTATTGGGCATTCAGTAGTATTATGTTTAATTCTAAAGTTACGATATGTTGGAGACTTAAACTGCCTTGAGTAATATTTCAAAAATTTCTTCCTAGAGCTCTTTTTTTATTTTATTTTTAGTAATAAAAGTAACTAATGACGATTGTACAATGTTGTGAATATAGAAGAACCACTGAATTGTACACTTTAAAATGGTGAAATTTATGGTGTGTGAACTTTATCTCACTTAAGTAATGTAACCAAAGCAGAGGAATTTTAGGGAGAAAAATCAGATAATTTCACATATCCACTATTTTAATTTTTTTATTCATTCTAGGTTTTTCATCTGCGTATTTTAAAAGGTGCTTTTGTAATAAAGTTAATATGTTTCATTCATTGAAATTACGAAATACAGAAAAGCATAATGAAAATATTACCAAAATCTGTTACTCAGTGATAGCTCAAGCATAGAAACATACAGTATTCTTGTTTAGTATATGTGATGTTATGTGAGTGTCTTTTTTTTTTTTTTTTTTTTTTTTTTCCAACTTTTTTTTTTTTTTTTTTTTAAATTTATTTTTGGGACAGAGAGAGACAGAGCATGAACCGGGGAGGGGCAGAGAGAGAGGGAGACACAGAATCGGAAACAGGCTCCAGGCTCCGAGCCATCAGCCCAGAGCCTGACGCGGGGCTCGAACTCACGGACTGCGAGATCGTGACCTGGCTGAAGTCGGACGCTTAACCGACTGCGCCACCCAGGCGCCCCTGTGAATGTCTTTTAAAATTAGCTGTGAATTGTGATCATCTTTTGAATTTAGATGTCATAACCTAGCTATGGTTGAGTCCTAGTTTTTTTTTTTTTTAATTTTTTTTTTTTAACGTTTTATTTATTTTTGAGACAGAGAGAGACAGAGCATGAACGGGGGAGGGGCAGAGAGAGAGGGAGACACAGAATCTGAAACAGGCTCCAGGCTCTGAGCTGTCAGCACAGAGCCCGACACGGGGCTCGAACTCACGAACCTTGAGATCATGACCTGAGCCGAAGTCAGACACTCAACCGACCGAGCCACCCAGGCGCCCCTAGATTTTAATGGCTTGTATAGGTGAGATATACTATAATTTGCCTTGTTCAACATTAAGATAGTTACAGGTAAACATGGTTATAGTTCTGTTCTTACATTTTCAATTAATTCCTTAAAATAAAGCTTTGGAAATTTGAATTGCTAGTTTTTTAAGGGTTTTGATACATAATACCAAATTGCCCTAAAATAGTTTGTATACCATTTTGCACATTCACCTAGTGTTGCCAACGCCCCTTTCTCTGAGTCCTGCCAACACTGTCAGTGCCTAAAAATTGGTGTCTTATTTTCACCTGTATTTTATTGTTGCTGGTTAACTTATTTTTAAAAAATATTTATCTTGGGGCGCCTGGGTGGCGCAGTCGGTTAAGCGTCCGACTTCAGCCAGGTCACGATCTCACGGTCCGTGAGTTCGAGCCCCGTGTCAGGCTCTGGGCTGATGGCTCGGAGCCTGGAGCCTGTTTCCGATTCTGTGTCTCCCTCTCTCTCTGCCCCTCCCCCATTCATGCTCTGTCTCTCTCTGTCCCAAAAATAAATAAAAAACGTTGAAAAAAAAAAATTAAAAAAAAAAAAAAATATTTATCTTTGGTATGGGTTCTTTTGTAAATGGTATGTTCTGGTTTAATTTAAAAAGCTGTACTCATTTACTTCTTTAATAAGATATAGGTATTGCAGGGTATTATTATTATTATTATTATTATTATTATTATTATTTTGTTATTAGGTATTGGCATTTTTTGCCAGAATTTTTCTATGTTTCGCTTTGTATTAGTTTGATTTTATATTGTCCATGCAATCTTTTTTCTTACGGCTTTTGTTCTTGATTTGAGGTTGATTGATTTGATTTGAGGTTGATTGATTTGAGGTTACTGGGGATTTCACTGTATTTTATGTAAGTATATAGACTAAAGGTTTAAGTTTTTATTCTGAAATTTTAAATCCATGAGGGTTATTTATTTTTTTGATGTGAGATAGGACTTTGATGTTTATTTTATTTTCTAAATGGTTAAGTAGTTCTCCCCAGACCATTTATTACAAGCTTGATTTTTAAAAATACATGTGCTTGGTTGGTTCTCTTTCCAATCTTTGGTTTAGTTCATTCTGTAGTTCTTCCTATATAAATACCATATTATTAGAGTTATAAATTATAGTAGTTATGTTATTTGTATAGAAAGGTTACTGGAGTTTATGTTAATCTAGGGATATAGGCAAATAAGTAAATAATATGTAAAATAATTACAGATTGTGTTGTTTTCTAGAAAGGAAATAAACATGGTGGTATCTTTTTAGAGTTATCAGGGAAGACTTGCCTCTCTGAGAAAGACTTCATAATAGCACCTGAAATACATGAAAATTAGGACATACTGGAAAAAAAAATAAAATACTTACAAATGAGATAATTTTCATTAATATATTGCTATATTTATCTACAATATTTTACTTTACTTTGGGCAGTTGCATAATAATTTCAACTGTGCCTATCTCAAATTTTAGCCATTGGTTTTTCATTTGATATGTGAATGATTTGTTCTGTTCAGTTTCATAATGCTGTAGTAAAAATTTATGGAATGGAAATTTTGTTCAATATTTTAACTATCGTGTTAAATGGCTGCATAATATTCTAATCTGTGACTGAATATACCATAATTTTTGGAGTCTGCTTCTTCACTAATGGATATAAGTTTGTTACTATCCCTACCTATCCTGTTACAAATAACATGGCAGTGAAGATCCTTAAACACACAAGGTTTGTGTATGTGTGTTGGGAAGCAGAGGGCAGTACTTTATTGATTTGTTTATAGTCCCTGCAGTAGGATTACTGTAGCAAAATATTTCAATATTTTGTGGCTCTTGACATATTGGCAAATTGTTTTTTTAACAGTTTGTTCTACTAAATGTATACTTTTAAAAAAGGGAGAATATATTTTGCAGGAATTTAAGATGTATGGTATAATTGAAGGTGGGGCTATTCATTCCATGGATACTTAAGGGAAGAATGTAAATGTAGTTGAAGACACTGTAAGGGAGTAGTAGAGGAGGAAAAAAGTATACAAGTTAACTACATCATTAAGTGATAAATGGCATAAGAAATATATAAACCACATGCTGTAGAAGTTTAAAGAAATAAGACTTTATAGCTACAAAGCACACCACTGTCTTAAATCATACAGCTAATTCATGGAAAAATGGTACATGATATTTTCAGTAGTTGGTATATTCATGTTTTTTTAATATACTTAATTCTTTATCTGATTTAATTTCAGTATCTTAATCGTGGAGCAGTATAATTCAGACAAACACAAAACAGTTTCATAGACTGGGAGTTTTTTGGTTTTGTAACAGGGACAGTGTCTGGATTGACATATGTAAGAAATGTAATCTGGGTAATATCCCAGTTTAATTTAGTAGACTTAAAAAAAAGTCATTGGCTTCTCATACATGTTCTATCCTAATATAGTCTTTGAAAATAGATCATAGTCTTTTGAATATAGGGAGGTGAGTGGAGGTAAGCAGATGATAAATAGTGCATGTCAGAGAATCAAATGTGAAGTAGGATTTGTGGTTCATTCTTAACTAAAGTTGTTATGATGGGAGACTATGAATTGTTTATTATGTTACAAGTGGTACTAATTACAGTAAAACATAATGGTGAGATTTCTGTAGTACCTTGTCATAGTCCTGAGAATAGATTTTAATTGAATGATTGGTGATTAAGCTGACATACCTGATCAGCAGTAAACTACTAGAAATTATGGTTTAAGCTGATGACATAAAAATGAGGGGTGCCTGCGTGGCTCAGGTGGTTGTGTCTGACTCTTGGTTTCGGTTCAGGTCATGATCCCAGGGTTGTGGGAATGAGCCCCGCATTGGAGTCCCCACTGAGCATGAAGCCTGCTTAAGATTCTTTCTCTTTCTCCCTCTCCGCCTTTCCTGCATGCACACACACTCTCAAACAAACAAACAAACAAAAATTTTTAAAAATCTAAATAAATAAAAATAAATAAAAATGACCACTTCAACCCTCAAAGGAATTTCCAGGGAAACGCACACTACTAATTATAGTTTAATAAATGTCTTAGTAGTACACATTTAAAGTGCCATGTAGAGTCAGGGGAGTAATGATCTGGGTTTAATGGGGATAGCATCTTATTTTCCTGATAGGTTAGAGTTCTGAAATCAGTAACTCTCTATTAAATGTATAATTTATTTTGGCAATTTTGTAAAAGAGCTAGCTAGTTACAATTATGGTTTTAATTTATATGTTTAGTGTACAATGAAAATTCGCTTTCCATATTTAACGTAAATCTATCTCATAGTACTTAGTACGGCAGCTGTTACACTAAAAAGAATATGGTACTTAGCCTAGTTTTAAACTAATTTCAGCCACAAATGAGCTTTCTGACCTTGATAGATCATTTTGAATCTCAGTTTCCTTACAACAAACATTTACCTGGTTATTCCAAGTCAGCCGGCCATAGGGCTAAGATTAAAAAAGAGAGAGACATACCCCCTAAGAATCAGAGGATTTCACATGGTGGTAGAGACAGCTGGACAATAATGCTGTCTGTGTGCAACTACTTCACAGAGGGCTTGATAATTCGTTTTGTAAATGTGCTTTGTATGTATAGTGTATATATAATTTGCCTAGTAAATCTGTAAATAAATAAAATGTTAATTTTAAGCATACATGATTAGTGCATTTTTACAGTTGAATTTAGTTTTAAGATCCAATGTCTGGGGTGAAGAGGAAAGAAAGATCAGGGGTAGTTGAGAACAAGATGACAGTAAGTGGTTAAATACTTGATTAATTCTTACTTTGAACTTCTGCCCTGGTTGAACTCCTTTGATTATAAATATTTGGGGCACCCATGTTGTGCTTTTTACTCTGCAATTCAGTATAGCAGCAAAGCTCTTTTCTGGTAAGAGTCAGATTTAGCTAATTTGAAAGATGGTTGAGAATTTGCTCTTATCATTTCCCATTTTAAACAAGGTAGCTTGCAATCGTGTTAACAAAATAAGATTTTTGTGCTTGCCTGTTCTGTGCATTTCAGTAAAGATAAGCTTAAGTGTTTTGCTCAAGTTACTTGTGTGACATTAGCAATTAGTCTTCAGGGTACACTTGGTGCTTTATATAAGTTGCTGCAGGATTAATGCTGTCCTTTGCAAACCTTTTGAGTATCGTATTTTCCCTGGAGTGTATCGGGTTCTTAATGTCGGTTGGTATAAAGCATCTTAGGGATTGTTTTTAGGTTGACATTAAGATTTTGAGTCTTAAAATTAAGTTGTTTTTTTTTTTTTTTTTTAATATATAGGTTGGTGTTTGCTTTTCTTGTTGAATCATGTTTTAATCAGATTTAATGTCATTCATCAGTTAACAGTAGTATTTCTGGTTCAAGCCATCATTATAGATAATTTTGATTAAAGAAGAAACATTATAAAATTTTAGTCATCTAAAAGGCCAAGTAAATGAAGAAATTAAATGAACTGTATTTTGATTGTTCTCAGTCTGTTTCCCTGACTCCTTTAATCAAAATTATCTGGGCTTCCTATTTAAGATGCTCATTCCTGGAAGTATGGGAATCTGCATTTTGACAAGTAGTGCCTGTTAATCCCCATTCTAAAGTTTAAAAGAGCACTGCTCTAAGTCTACTTTAATGTCCAGAGAAAGGCATTCAACTATATATTTCTTTGAAATGTTGTTATATATTTTGATAACTCATGTTCTTTAATGTAACGGATATTAAGATATATGGCTTAGAAATATCCTTCCTATAAAAACTGCTCCTTGTTACAAAAGTTTTCCATTAGGAATGTAATACAGAGGAGTAGGTGGAACATTTTAAAAAGGGAGAAAAGGGGCGCTTGGGTGGCTCAGTCGTTTAAGGATCCGACTTTGGCTCAGGTCATGCATCATCTCACGGTTTGTGAGTTTGAGCCCTGTGTCGGGCTCTGTGCTGACAGCTCGGAGCCTGGAGCCTGCTTCGGATTCTGTGTCTCCCTCTTTCTCTGCCCCTCCCCTGCTCATGCTCTGTCTCTCTCTGTCTCTTAAAAATAAATAAATGTTAAAAAAAAATTTTTTTTAAAAGACTTCAAAAAAAAATAAGGGAGAAGAAATCACTATTAACTAATTTTGGTGTATTTTCTGTGCCTCTTATGGATAGCTGTAGTAGCATATTCATTTTTGTGTATTCTTTTCACCTAATGCTCAAGGCAGGCATTTTTCCATGTCAGATGGGTTTTTAAAAACTAATTCTCATCACAAGGGCCCTCCTTAATACTTAAAGCATTGTTTAAGTGAGCACTTGTTTTGATGAGCACTGGGTGTTCCGTGTAAGGGACGAATCACTAAATTCTATTTCTGAAACTAGTATTACACTATATGTTAACTAACTAGAATTTAAATAAAATTTAAAACCTAATAAATAAAGATATTGGTAAGTTAAAAACATTCTTGATGGCTGATTAATTTTATGAGTGTATCATAGTATACTTAGCCTGTGTCCTTCATGGTACCTGAAATATCCTTCTCTCCCCCCCCAACATCTTTACTGTGAAAACAATTACTGCAGTGTTTTTCCTTGTGTGTGTAGATGACATGGTTAAGGATGTGAACTGAAAATGTTGTACCAACTTACACAGTTACCACAGATGTGCAAATGCTCATTTAATCTCATCGTTGCCAAAATTGAGTAGAAATCTTTTTAAAATGCCAAATAAAGCAAAATTATGTTGCTAAATTAGTATTAGACAAAGATTCTGTATTTTAATTGCAGGCCCTTGATTATTGATTTGAAATTTTTTATCTCTATTAATATTCACACCACTAACAGTTTCTTTGAATGCATGCACATGTTTTTGTTTTGTTTTAAGAAATATTGGTGAGGCAGATTAACACAATCACAAATGTAATTCACACAACCCACCGCTGGTGCTGAGGGTATAAATTTTGGTATATGAGATTTATAGAACTTGAAAGAATATGTCAGTCATGTAGCTCAAATGATTAAAGTCTGCCCCACTTTGTCTTTGAAAGCTACTCCTTTAGAACCTCTTTGTAGAACGTGATCCCACCTCAAGAATAAATCAACTCCTTGTTTCACCTCTTCTGTCCACTAGATCTCCAAGAAAATTTCCTTTTTTTTTTTTTTTTTTTTTTTTTTGGTATGTTCCTATTTCCTTTCCTGATGTCTTTTCTTTTACTTACCCTCTAGTGTGGCATTTGGCCTTAAGCTACCGTCTAGTTTCATAGAGCACTCCACTCTGATAATGTCACAAAACCTTTACTTTCTCTGATTCACACGTTTCAAAACTACCCCAATTTCCTTCTAAATTAAAGCATTTATTTCCTTAGTGAATGCTGGCCACAGCTAGAAATTAGAGAAAAAGTCTAATTTTTCCTCCCAAGATATAAAGGACTAATAGCAGTCACGAGAGTACTTGATATTTTTTTTTTAGTTTATTTATTTATTTTTGAGAGAGAGACAGAGAGTGAATAAGGGAGGGACAGAGAGAGAGAGGGAGGGGGAGAGGGAATGTCAAGCAGGCTCTGCACTGTCAGTGCAGAGGCTGATGTGGGGCTTGAACTCACAGACCATGAGATCATGACCTGAGCCAAAACCAAAAGTCAAATGCTTAACTGACTGAGCCACTCAGGTGTCCCAAGAGTACTTGATTTTTAAGAGGGAATGTATTATTGAGTGATCATTAGAATTTTAGGTAGCAATGTGAATTTGGAGGAACAAGCAGAGAGAGTTTATAAATGCTGTCAATTTCAGCTCTTTTTCAGTTTAGCAGAACTCCTAGAAGCTTGATGTATAATCTGGGAAAGGTTACAGACCCTAGCCTGAGTAAAGACAATACATTTTAACCAAAAAATATATGGTAATCCATTTTTGAAATAATCATGAAAAAAAATTCCAAGTAGGCCATTTAGATTTTTTTGTAATATGGAGATAAAAAAAAAAAAAAGGTAGTTAACCATTTAACTGTGTAAAGGGTGCTTTAATCTCTGAATATAGCAAGAAATATCATAAACATCCTCCTTAAGGCCTCCCACCTTTATTTTAGACACATAGCAAGTGTAAGTTTTTTGACTCTGTGAACGAGGTAATTATTGAGTGGCTTGTTGGAATGTTTGCTATTAGCTACATAGCAGAATTATTACCTAGCTTTTAGAGCTGGTGGTCAGTTACTATAATTAAAATAAGTAAACCTTGTTTGGATAATTGTAGAGCCAGGTCTTAGGGAACCTGTTTAGCTTGCATTTTAAGATTATCATGTGCATCATTTTGAGGAGACGAAATAGTCTTAAGCAAATCCCAGATCACATAATAATGGAATATCTTGGAAATAATCAGTATCTAGTGTAGTCTAGACTGTTCTTGATAGATTAAATCTTCAGAGATAAGCATATTAAAAAGCAAAACTAAGAATAGCACCCTCCCTTCATAACATAATTTTACTTATGGGTGATATCTTCTCTTTATTTTTCAGCCAGATGTAAAGTAAGAATAAATCTGTACTTCTTAATTTCCCGTCTATGACTTGACTCCTCTCCATTTGGTTTCTTTTTTTAATAAAAACTGCTTTTATTAAAGGTCAGTAAGAATGTTTCTCATTGTTTTGTGATACTGCCTCCTGATTTATCTGGTTGTTTAACATCCTTTTCATTGACCATCTTTAAATGTTGGTGAATCTGGCATTTTGCCCTATATCATCGTCTACCTACTAGAGTTTTTAAATTTCATCTACCTTTGAAGTCATTGTGGGAAGCATCTCCAAAATCTTGTGGAAATAGTTCCCTGGATATTCTGGACTTCAGTTCTGGGGTAGAATGTAGTCATCTATTTTGAAATAGCTCCTTAAATAACACTGATACCTTTTGGTTAAGAACTACATACAGTTTGACACTGGCTCATCTCCATCGCAGCTGAAATTAACACCTATATCTTAATGACATAACATTTGAGATTTTTTGAAATGTCAGGTACTGTGCTAATAAATAAATTTTATTAAAACACCTTAATAAAATTATTTTATTATATTGATGGAGATCACATACTATATTTGAATATTTGAAACCCCAGGATAATCGAGAGTAGGCAAGCACTGAATAAGATAGAAAAGCCCTACATATGTTTACAGACCCTTGTTTAAATTCCAGCACAGTTAGACATTCTGAAAGGAGTTACAGATCTTATTTTAAAAGGACTTTGCTTTCTTTCCCACACTGTTGCTGCAAGATGATATTTATTTATTTATTTATTAACATTTATTTATTTTTGAGACAGAGCATGAACGGGGGAGGGCCAGAGAGAGAGGGGGAGACACAGAATCTGAAACAGATTCCAGGTTCTGAGCTGTCAGCACAGAGCCCGACGCGGGGCTCGAACTCACGGACCGTGAGATCATGACCTGAGCCAAAGTCGGACACCTATCCGACTAAGCCACTCAGGCGCCCCTGCTGCAAGATGATAAAAGTGTCTTATACTCACAAATATTACAGATAGTTGAAATGTTACTCCATCTTTCAAAGCCTCATTGAAATGTGATCTCTTTTCTAGGCTGCTGAGATTCTCAGTTCTCTGAAATTTTATCATTCTTGGATAGCTCATTCATGGTCTTGATCAAATTCTACCTTGTATTATGCTTATTTGTTTGCGTATCTTACCTCTCCTACCATACTTTAGATTTTTGCATTCCCCATTCATTTATTCAGTACAATTTAATTACCACCTACAAAGTACCAGGTGCTATGCTAGTCCCTGAAAATCTAGAGATGAGTAAGACATGGTCTATGTCATTAAGCTCCTGGTGACAGAGAAGGAGTTAGGATCCAGATTTGTTTGTTTATTACAGCAAGATGCAAAATAATCAATCCCTCTTATCTGACAGCAAGTGTACTTGTTCAGTTAATGAAGCCTGTCAGAGCAGGGAGTCAAAAATGATAATGCCATAGCCATTTTATTTTAACAAAACATTAGCCAATCCTTTAATGTGAGGGAATAAAGGCTCTTTCTTTATGTGTTTGCTCAGTGGCATTCCATGTCCTCACCTTTAATAAATCTCTGCCTATAATTTATTGCCTGTGACTTCCAGCTTCAGTTTTTTAAGGGAAAGAAAAAACCAAACCTTGATACTTGTGAAATAGTCTGTGTAGGCTCTTTGGTTTTTTGGTTTTTTTTTTTTAAATAGTGTCCTTTCCGGTTAAAACTGTATTCAGTTGCGTGTTTGCTTTTAGTAGATGTGTTTTATTTCTCTAATAATAATTTTACCCTCCTTACTCCTAAATTTATTTATCCTCCTATACTTTCGTTTCTCTTTGTCCAAATGCTAAACCAGAGGTTGGAGATTCCACCTTTTTAAAAAGCCACTCCAAATCTAAGCATTATTTAGATGTTCACTGGTTTGTTTGGTTAATACCTGTGCATGTCTCAGTGAAATGTTGCTTGCTCTGTGAAGTCTTCCTTGATTCTTCAAGCTATACCCAAGTGTTCCTTATGTATACCCGCTGTACTTTTTGTTTAGCTATAACTTATTTTTCAACACAATTAAATTTTTTTTTTTTTTTTTTTTTTTATTTTATTTATTTTTGGGACAGAGAGAGACAGACAGAGCATGAACGGGGGAGGGGCAGAGAGAGGGAGACACAGAATCGGAAACAGGCTCCAGGCTCTGGGCCATCAGCCCAGAGCCCGACGCGGGGCTCGAACTCACGGACCGCGAGATCGTGACCTGGCTGAAGTCGGACGCTTAACCGACTGCGCCACCCAGGCGCCCAACACAATTAAATTTTTGAGGGTAAAGATGTCCCGAGTTCTAAAATTTAGCAGCTGTTCAATAAGTAATCATAAAATGAAATTATTTATATCTGTGTTTTCTGTCAGTTGTAATAGTACGTCAAAAAATAGCTGTTGGGATGGATAAGCTATAGGATGTTGAGAATGAGATTATTCTAGTCTGAATGAAGCTTTGAATCCTTCTTGACAGGTTTTTTCAAATTAGATTATAACATCAATTTAGTGAGTCCTTTTTAAAAAATGAAAAATAGGAGTGATTTGAAAATAGAGTGCATTTTGCTTAACACAGATATTGTTTCATGAAACTTTCAAATTTATATGCACACACATTTGTAAATACAGATAAACATACCTGTGTGGATCTGTATACTGGGTTTTGATGTGAAATGTGTGTTTGGAGGAAGCTTGTCTGTTTGTTTTCTGTGAACTATGGTAAAATAAGTTTGAAAGCAACTCCCCAGTGGGAGAGTCCCATGGAGAATCTCAGAGAGTTCTTTTAGAAGCAGATTGACATGAAGAACAGAGTCCCGGGGCTGAGGATTGCAACAGAGATGTTCTGGTTCTTCCTCTGCCACTTAACTGCGCTCTTAGCATTAGTCAGTTAATTTCTCTTTGGCTTAATTTTCTAATGTTTAAAATGGTTTGATTTGTATCTGTAAGGACTATTTCAGTTCTAATGTTCTGAGACTCTTCGTAATTTAGCAAATTGGTGTTGATAATAAAACCACATTATGTGTGTTCATTACACAGTTTGTGTAATGAAGTGTGTTTTCCAAGCCTCTAACTGATAAAACTAAGGAGCATCTTTGCTTAATGTTTATGTGCTATATACAATTGAAAAGTCCTCAAGGTTTAAACTATGTATGCTCTACTTAACTATAACTAACTCGATACTATTATTTATATTATTATATTATGATTAAGGAAAAATAATTTACCAAAGAACTACACAGTATAATATCTCAAAGTATGGTTCATGTGTTAGATGTTAATAGATCTTTTAGGAGGTTGGGGGAAACAATCTAAGGCTGCAAGGTTGAGGAGCTGCTGAGTAAAACAAAGATAAACCATCTCTTTTATTGTAGGACTTCTGAGGGTCTTTATAATCACAAGGACCTAAGGGAACCTGACCTTAACTATTCTAATTATTGATGTGACTTTCTTCAAAACCCTGTGAACAGATATTTCATGAATGTCTTATTCTTAGGCTTTAAGTGGAATATTCTGGAATGATAATGGAATATGCATGGCTTTCATGGGCTAGACTTCAAAGAGGACAGAGGTTACTTTAACCTGTGTCTGATGTTAAAGTATGGGTACAATATTACAAACTCTAGTTAGTTATTCTTATTTTAGAATTTTCTTAAAGTATTTAACATCTTTAATGGTAAGTATTGCAGTATTTTGTTTTAACAAGGACAGAAAAAAATTTAAATCCAGTTACTTGTTTTTAAAGTTCAGTAAAATGAGGGAAAGATAATGACTTTGTTCCAGAACATATATAGTGCATTTCAAAGTCAAACAAATATAAAATAGTTGTTAATTTGGATCACTTAACAGATCTAAGATATTAGTTATAAATAAATAAAAAATGTTAACACATTTTATACATCTAAAGAAAAAATATAAAATATGAAGAAATATAAAATGTTGCAGATAGGCATTCTGTTTATATTTTATTGAATAATTTGCTTTTTAAACTAGGATATAGAATTTTGAATTGTGTTATTCTTAAATGTTTCCTAAATAATACAATGATAAATTTGATTGAGGTCGTTTCCACTAATTCTATGTTAGAGTGAGTTGATGGGACGAATTATAGCTCTCTATTATTTTGCATTGGTGATACTACTGCTTTCCGTTTAGTAAAGCACAATGAGCAAGATTTGATTAGAATTTTTTTGTTTTTTTTTTTAAGATTTTATTTTTAAATAATCTCTATACCAGCGGGGGGCTAGGACCCACAACCCCAAAATCAAGAGTCATGCGCTTCACCAACTGAGCCAGCCAGGTGCCCCAAGGATTGATTGTAGTTCTAAGTCACCCTTGAGAATATTTGGACAAGGCTGTTATAATTTGTCTTGTGATTATAGGATATCTGACATTTTGGCATGGAAGTAAATATTGCTGTACTAAATGTAAGTAGGAATTAATAATTTAATGTCCAAACTCAGACATCGCTTCACTACATTCAACATCCCTTTTTATTTATTTTGATGCTAGGACCCTGTAGAGTCCTTTTGTTGCCAACCTTACCCTTGTACTCCATTCTCATATGTATCACATGTCTATTCCTCCTCAAAAAAGAAACTTTCTATATTTTCTAAAAATTGTAAATTCTAAAGACATTTAATAAGAAAGTGAAGTTCCTTTTTCTTTCTCCTTTGGTACTATTCCCTTTTCTAGTGACATGATTCAGTTGTTACAGGTCTTCTGGCATTTTTCTATAATTTCATGTATGTCAGTGATTCTCATGTAGATTTTTTTTGTATAAATGATACCATACTATATGTGCTGTTCTGTGAATGTTTTTTCCCAGTCACTTAATACATACATCTATGTCAGTACATAAGGAGCTACCTCATTCTTTGGAATTAAGTGGTATTGTATTCCATGGTATGTATTTGTCAGAAAAGCTATACTGGTTTACAGTTTCACCAAGAGCTACTCTGAAGGTTAATCTGTTTTCTTCAGGCATATTTAAGCACAAGTTTTTCTCTGAACACCACTTTAGTCATAGCTCTTAGGTTTTCATATGTAGTACTCATTTTGGTTTTTCAGATAAGAGAAGTTGAGGAAAGATAGTATGTTGTATCTATATGGGCAGGCGGATTGTGTTATTCTTTTGTTGTTAATATCTATTAACAGAATTGTAGTCAGAGAATATGATGTAGATTTCTGTATTTTTCAGTATTGATTGATTTTCTTTGTAGCCAAATATATGATCAGATTGTGTCAGTAATCTGTTGGTAACTGGAAAATATGTTCATTCTCTGGGTAGGAATTTTATATTTATTTTTGAGAATCAAGCGTATTAATTCAGATCATTTCCATTTTTTAAACCACTTGGTTTGTTGGTATCTGAGTGGTCTATTAGTCTTTCACTGTGGAAGTTCTGTTAACTCGTTGTTTCTAAGTTATGCCTTATGCATTTTTAAAAGTTTTGTTGCTATTTTTATTCTTGTCCTCATATGAAACTTTCAAATAAATCAAAGTTTGTAAATGAGAGATACAGTTAGTACAATCTAAGGAAACACAGCAAAAACTTAACACTGAATTCCCAGTTGTCTCCTTGGATTAATATATGATAATATATATTTTGGTGACATGTTATTTGTTGCATTAATATTCATAAAATGTATTTTTTAATATTGTCTAGTTTGTGTTTTCTTTGTCTTACTGAAATGAGACTTTTAGGTTTTCGTTTATATTTGCTTATCTTGTTAATATTGTTATTTGGATTAAATTTGACTATAAATCATGGAACTTTAAAATACCAGTGTATGAACAAGATGGAAATTTTTTCTGCCTCTATTTTAAAATCCAGAGTTGAATAGACTGAAGTGATAGCTCCGCTTTAAGTTCTCAGTTCCTAGGTTCTTCCTTGTTTGTTGCTTCGCTGGCATGTTCTCTCTTCCCAAGATACTTCATTAGTCTAAGGTGGTTAATTCAGTTCTGAGCGTCTTTACATGTCAGCTAGGAGGGACAAGTGAAGAACAAGAGGAGTGCACTACCCATAGAGAACATTCCAAGAAGCTACTACCTACCACATGACTCAGACTCTGGAGCCATGTTCAAAACTGTCTCAAATTCAAATTCTCCTCACTTTAGGGAAAATATTACTTGTATGTAAATTTGTATCTATTTTTCTAAAGTCATCCATGCCTTTTTAAGATTTATACCCATCTTTTAAAGTTGGCTTTTAAAACCCTTAAGATGTAATTTGAAGCTGTTAAGTGACTTTTAATTCTTCTAATTCTGTATTCTTGTAAAATCTTTGACTTTTAATTTGAGACGGGTCTTAAATTCAGAATGTCCTTATCTTAATTCATCCTGTTTCTTCTCACATTTTCCTGTATTTTCAATCTCATTAAATGATATCAGAGAAAAAGTACTTTTTATTGAGTACTTACTGTGTACACTGGTACAACTGTGCTTAGGTTTCACACGTCTTACCTAGTTTATTTCTCACAGTTCATGTATTAAGTTGAGATGAGAGAAAATAATTCAAATATCTTGCTCGCTCACTGTAATCATGCTATAAAGGTAAGGTTCTCATCCGGAAAGCCTGAAATTAAATGCTGCACTAATAACCACTATAATATGCTTTTGCTAGTTGTCCAAAATTCTGAAAGTTATCTTAAGAGTTTTCCTTCTCACTTTTCCCTTCCCTCCTCTTAAATCCCCCCCCCCCCCCTTTTATTTAAGCCTTCCTCTCTCAGTATGCAGGCCAGTGGTTCTCTACCACTGGCAGCAAAGCAGAATCACTTGTGGCTCCCAAGCCTTAGCCCTGGAGACTGATTTAGTGGCTGTAGGGCTGAAGCCCAAACAGGTGTTTTACCCAGATAAAGTGCATTGACTCAAACTTCTGTTTTCTATGAGTTCTTCTGTTTCTGTACCTTTATTTTGCTAGGTTTTATTTATCCTTCAAGATCCAGCTTTGTTGTCACCTCTTTCTGGAAACCTTCTTTAACTCTCATCGGATTTAGAAGTCACTCTTCTGTGTTTTCTACCATCCTAAACGTACCTAAATATAGAGCTCATAGTGTTTACTTACTTGTTTGTCTTCCCTGCTAGTCTGTAAGTTCAATGAGATTTGGAGTTCTGTCTTATTTTGCCCTTTTAATCCCTTGTGCCTGGTACATAGTAGGTGATTAATAATATTTATAGAATTGTATTTCATGCAAAGCAGTATGTAATATTTCACATTGCTCTCTGAGGATATTATATATTCAGAATTTGACATTGTTTTCAGTTTTCAATATGATCTTAAAGTCTATCAGGGCAAGTAAAAGAAAAATTATTATTAGAAGAAATCATTGTTAGTCAAATGGTTATGGATTTCTTGTCTACATGGGACCCTACTTGTGAATTATTGATTGTGACCTTGTGCATGATGAGGATGTTTAAACATCTGAGAGCAAAATGGTAACATACCTCATTTTTAGGTGACTCAAATTTAACTTGTTAGAATTTTGTTTCTCTGTAATTTTACCTATTTTACAGTATGCTTTTTGGTTATTCACAATGAGGAAAAAATACATGTTTGTTTTAGAAAGATTTGAAAGTAGAAAATACTGGTATGAGGGAAAGAAAGCCTGGGTCCACAACGCACAACACATGTCTGAGGTTCTCTTCTAGATCACCAGTGAGAGCATTGCCTCCTTTCTTTACGAAGTTGTAGGGATTAAGGCCTCCATACCTAACATTTAGTCTTCCCTTTTCACAGTATTGGGTTCTCTCCTGTATTCCCCTTTAGGTTCTCATACCTCTCTCAGCTACCCCACCAGCCTTTCCACTCCTTCATCTGGTTCTCTCATTCTCTGTTGAACGCATTACCTAATACCGAATTCTTTAAAAAAATTTTTTAATGTTCGTTTATTTTTGAGAGAGAGCATGAACAGGAGAGGGGCAGAGAGAGAGGGAGACACAGAATTGGAAACAGGCTCCAGGCTCTGAGCTGTCAGCACAGAGCCCGATTGCGGGGCTTGAACTCACGAACCGTGAGATCATGACCTGAGCTGAATTTGGACACTTACCGACTGAGCCACCCAGGCGCCTCTCTAGGAATAAACTTAACCAAAGAGGTGAAAAACCTGTACTCTGGAAACTCAAACACTGATGAAAGAAATTTAAGACATCGCAAAGAAATTGAAAGATATTCCATGCTCATGAGCTGGTAGAACAAATATTGCTAAAATTTCTATACTGCCCAAAACAATATACAGATTTAATGCAGTCCTTATCAGAATATCAGCATTTTTTATAGAATTAGAACAAAAAAATCCTAAAATTTGTATGAAATCCCGTAAGACCTTGAATAGCGAAAGCAGTCTTGAAAAAGAAAAAAAACTGGAGGTATCACAATTCCAGATTTCAAGCTCTATTTCAAAGTGGTAGTAATGAAAACAGAATGGTACTATAATAAAAAAGACACATAGATCAGTGAAATAGAACAGAAAATCCAGGAATAAACCTCCAATTATTTGGTTAATTAATCTTTGACAGTGGAGGAATCAGTATACAATGGGAAAAAGTCTTTTCAATAAATGATGTTGGGAAAACTGGACAGCTAGATGGCAAAAGAATGAAACTGGACTACTTTCTTTCAGCATATACAAAAATATACTCAAAATGGATTAAAGACCTAAACGTGAGACCTGAAACCATAAAAATCCTTGAAGGGATCATGGGCAGTAATCTCTTACATCGGTTGTAGCAATATTTTTCTAGACGTGTCTCCTGAAGCAAGGGAAACAAAAACAAAAATAAACTATATGAAAATAAAAAGTTCCTGTAGAGTGAAGGAAATAGTCAACAAAATTAAAAGGCAGCCTGCTGCATGGGAGAAGATATTTGCAAATGACATATTCAGTAAAGGGTTAGTATCCAAAATATATAAAGAACTAATAGAACTCAATACCCAAAAAAGTAATGTGATTAAAAATGAGCAGAAGACATGAACAGACATTTCTCCAAAGAGGACATCCACATGGCCAGTAGACACATGAAAAGATGCTCAGCATCATCATCAGGGAAATACAAATCAAAGCCACAATGAGATATCACCACACTTGTCAGAATGGCTAAAATCAGAAACACAGGAAACAACAACTGTTGGTGAGGATGTGGAGAAAAAGGAATCCTCATGCGCTGTTGGTGGGAATGCACACTGGTGATGCCACTGTGGAAGACGGTGTGGAGGTTCCTCAGAAAGTTAAAAATAGGACTACCCTACAGTCCAGTAATTGTACATTGGGTATTTACCTAAAAAATATGAAAACACAAATTCAAAGAGATATGTGCACCCCTACATTTATAGCAGCGTTACTTACAATTGCCATGGATTGTAGATGAATGGATAAAGAAGTGTGTTGTGTATGTATGCGCACACACACACATCTTTATCTGTATATGTAAATATATATGTGTGTGTGTGTATATATATGTATATATATGTATATGTGTGTATATATATACACACATATACATATATGTATATACATATATATAGATATATGTATATATCTATACACACACACACATATACACAGCACACTTCTTTATCCATGTGTGTCACACACACTCTGGAATAAAAAAGAATGAAACCTTGACATTTGCAACAACATGGCTAAAACTAGAACGTATAATGCTAAGTGAAATAAGTCAGGTAAAGACAAATACCATATGGTCTTATTTACATGTGGAATTTAAGAAGCAAAACAAATGAGCAAAGGTAAAAAAAAAAGATAAATCAAGAAATAGACTATTAACTGTAAAGAACAAACTTATGATTACCAGAGGAGAGGCGGATGAGGGGATGGGGGAAATAAGGGATGTGGCTTAAAGAGTACACTTATCATGATGAAAAAATGAAATGATTTAGAAAAGAAAAAAAGATGCTGAAAAAATAAATAGGACAGGAAATATACATTTTGACTATGAGAGTTGTTCCTTTTTAGAAATGTCGATGAGGGAAATGTGTATGTCAGAATTGAAGAAATTGAGCAGTTTTTTAAAAATAATTTTTTTTAGAACAGCTTGGAAACAAGTCTAAACAACTTAGAAGCAACTACAAGCATAAATGTGGAGATGAGAGCTAGAGAAACACCAGTTATATCTGAACAGTGTTGAACTGGATTCTGAAAATCTTTTTCTTGACCAAGTGATACTCTATATTATTTGTTTACTCTGTAACTCTTGGTAAAGTTTCCTGAAATGTTTACCTGTCTTTTGATATTATAACCAGCCTTCAGGGATACGACATAAGAATTGAATCTATAAGGTTTAATTTCAATATGAGTTGTCTAGGAATGGATGGAAGTTACCTCCTGCCCGATAATTGACCAAAGCTAAGTTTTAGTTTTAGGGTATACAAGCTACGACTACTTCATGTAGTCAGTGATGAGAGTTTTCAATGAAGATAGAGAAAAAAATTCACTGGGGGAAAAATCATAAGTGAAAGTATAGTTAGGTATTTTCTGATTTTTTTTTGGTGAGTATAAAAAAAACAGACAATATGTTGAAGTTTTATAATAGTGTAAGATACATACTATTTAGAATTAAGGGAGCAATCTTGATCATTGTTCCCAAAACGAGAATTGCTCAAAAAACAAAAAGCAACTAGTCTTGCCCTTTAATAGGAAAATTGTGAGCCTAACTTCTCTAGAATCAAATACATACTCAACCTTATTATGTATTTTCATTATATATTTTATTTACCGACTATGAAATAACTTCCTGTGAGCATTTGTTGAAGGGTTGAAGGCAAGCCTGTAAATATAAGAGATATGAATTTAATTACTGTATCATTCAAGTTTTTTCCTTGTGATGGTAAAAGAGGAAAGAAACTTATGGGTATTAAATCAACTATGACCATATAATTACCAAATATGAAATTTACACCCACCTTCTTAAACTTAGCTGAGGAAATTGATCAAATTCCTTTCCAAGGAAATTATGGTAATAAAGATCCACGTGGGAAGTAAGCAGCCTAAAATAGAAATGTTAACAATTATAGAAACTTAAAAGTTGGTTTCACTTGGTATTAATGAAACAATTTCAAATTTGATTTTTTTGGTGTGTGATCATATATTTTAAAGTAGCCATTTCTGAGGGAATTAGTTTTATTGACAAATCATGTTTGTGAAGAAGAGGAATAAAACCTCGATTTGGACTTTGATGGGAAGTTTTCTGAATTTAAAACCTGAGTATTACTGTATGAAAAAATGTATACTAGATGCTGATTTGTATTTCTTTTAATCCTTACTCTCAATAAGTAGTATTCTCTTCATTTGGCTGATAAGCATACTGAGCCAAGAGATTGCCTACAGGGGTAAATGTTGCATGCACATCCGTTAAGTGGAAAATTTAGGATTTTTTTTAACCTGTATATTTCTAAAGTTTTTTGAAGTTTATCTTAATTTAAACCCTGGGAAACTTCTGTACCTTAATCACTAGGTAAAAATGTTTGGAATTAAAACCACTTTTCTGTGAATATCTGTTTGTAGATAGATTTCTTTTCCCAGATACTTAAGCCAGCTTTATTACTGTGGGGAAACTTGGAAGAAAGGTTGGGTGAACTTTAGTCTAAGTCATCATACCTAAATGTTTCATTATCTTAGGCAAGTCACTTAATATCTCTGAGGTCTTTTTCCTCAATGGTAAATAACTATCTCAAAAAGTTGTTTGGCAAGTACAATAAAGAAGACTGCCTTAAGGAAAGATAATTAAACTGAATGGGGGAAATTGAGATATATTAACTCATTTACTATAGATTAAAAAGAAAAACCCACCCCATTTTTTTCTGAGGGTCAGAGGACTTATTCTTACTCTTTCGTAGGCTTTCATATTTTTACATTTCTAGGTACTGGACACAACAATATTGCCAGAATCTTTGATGCCCTGCATTTGAGAATGCTGTTTCTTCTTTATGTTTATCCTACATTCTTTCTCTTTTTCTAAAACATGTCCCCCAATTTTTTTTTCAATCATCTTTATAACTCTTTTCATCTGTGTTCATAATTTAAATTTAGTGCACTCAAAGGATCCTCATACACAGTATCATGCAATTCTTCATGAATCTTAGGAGTTTTCTTCAGCTTTAACTGGTACAACTTTTTGGAGAAAGTATCCTGTTTATCAAAATTGAAAATATACATATTCTTTGAATCCAAAATCTAATTTCTGGGAGTTTATGTGACAAATAGAAATAGCAGTATACAAAGATATAATTTGCAAGTTAACAGTACTTAAAGATATATATAGATACTTATTTTTATAGCATTATTTATAGGAACAAAAAAAAATGATCTTGCATGTGCATTAAAAGGAAGGGATGAATAAATTATGGCTATAGTGTGGAGTATTGGACACTTACTAAGTTAAGGTAGCTCAACATGTTTTGATTGAAAAGGATGGCCATGATATGTTACATTTTTAAAAAGGAAATTACAGGGGCGCCTGGGTGGCTCAGTCAGTTAAGCATTAGACTTCAGCTTGGGTCATGATCTCAGAGCTCGTGAGTGAGCCCCGCGTCGGGCTCTGTTCTGAAAGCTCAGAACCTGGAGCCTGCTTCAGATTCTGTGTTTGTCTCTGTCTAGCCCCCACCCCCCCCACTCTCGCTCTGTCTCTGTCTCCTTCAAAAATAAACAAACATTAAAAAAAATTTTTTTAAAGGAAATTACAGTATAATATGCATGTAATGAGTTAATTTTTATCTGTGTATTTAACCCATTCATATATATACATTCATGTTTACCCATGTGAAAGAGAAACACATTGAACTGATAACAGGTTATTTTGAGAATTGCAGGAATTATTTGGAAGATATTTAAGGAAAAACTACATTTACTTTTTATTGTTGAATTTATACAAACATTAGGAGCATTTAAAATGTAATAGTTGAGGTGCGCCTGGGTGGCTCAGTCGGTTAAGCGTCCAACTTCAGCTCAGGTCATGATCTCACAGTCCGTGAGTTCAAGCCCTGCGTCAGGCTATGTGCTGACAGCTCAGAGCCTGGAGCCTGCTTCAGATTCTGTGTCTCCCTCATTCTCTGCCCCTTCCCTGCTCATGCTCTCTCTCTCTGTCTCAAAAATAAATAAAAACATTAAAAAAAATTTTTTTTAATGTAATAGTTGAGGGGCGCCTGGGTAACTCAGTAGGTTAAGCGTCCGACTTCGGCTCAGGTCATGATCTCACAGGTCTTGAGTTCGAGCCCTGTGTTGGGCTCTGGCCTGGAGCCTGCTTCAGATTGTGTGTCTCCGCCTCTCTCTGCCCCTTCCCCACTTGACTCTCTCTCTCTATCAAAAATAAATATTAAAATGTAATAGTTGAACTATAAAATAGGTTAAAAAGTATATATACACATATGTGTATACCTAACACATACATATATGTACACATGCATGTATTACTCTTAATATTAAAACTCGAAACATGGAAGTGGGACTTCAACAATCATTAACTCATGCCATTGGCCCCATGCTACTGTTAGTGGCATTAAGTTCTTTCACACTGTTGTGCAGCTATCACCAACCACTGTTGATCTCTAGAACTTTTTCATCAGCCCAAACTGAAACTCCACATGCATTAAATAATAACTCTTCATTCTTCCTAGTCCCCACTAACCACTATTCTACTTTCTGTCTCTATGAATTTGACTGTTCTAGGTACCTCATGTAAGTGGAGTCATACAATAGTTATCCATTTGTGTCTCACCGATTTCTCTTACTATGATGTGTTCAATGTTTATCCGTGTTGTAGTATATATCAGAATTTCATTCCTTTTTTTTTTTTTAATTTTTTTTCAACGTTTTTTATTTATTTTTGGGACAGAGAGAGACAGAGCATGAACGGGGGAGGGGCAGAGAGAGAGGGAGACACAGAATCGGAAACAGGCTCCAGGCTCCGAGCCATCAGCCCAGAGCCTGACGCGGGGCTCGAACTCACGGACCGCGAGATCGTGACCTGGCTGAAGTCGGACGCTTAACCGACTGCGCCACCCAGGCGCCCCTGAATTTCATTCCTTTTTAAGGGCAAATAATATTTCATTGTATACATATATATACTTTGTTTATCCACTTATCCATTGATGGACATTTGGGTTTCCACTTTTTGATTATTGTGAATAATTAACGGTGCACATTGGTGTACAAATGTTCAGTTCTCTGCTTTCAGTTATTCTGGATATATAATAGAATTGTTGGGTCATATATGGTAATCATATGTTTAAATTTTTGATGGATTATCATACCATTTTCCACATTGGCTGTGCCATTTAACATTCTCACCAGAATGCCTTAGGGCTTCAATTTGTACATCCTCACTAATACTTTTTTTCTGTTTTTTTGTGTTGTTTTTGTTTTTGTTAATAGCCATTGTAACGGATGTGAAATGATACTATTGTGGTTTTGATTTCCATTTCCCTGATGACTAGTAATGTTGAGCATCTCTTAATGTGTTTATTGGCCTTTAGTATATTGTCTTTGGAGAAATGTCTAGTCAAGACCTTTGCCCATTTTAAAATTGGATTTTTTTTGTATTTGAATTGTAGGAGTTTTATGTACTGTGAATATTAATCCCTTATCACACTTATGATATGCAAATATCTCCTATGGCTTATCTGATAGTTCCCTTTGATGCACAGAGGTTTAAATTTTGATGGTCAGTTTGTTTTTCTTTTGTTGCATGTCTTGATTCAAGGAAAAGTTCAAAAAATCATTGCCAAATCCAATGTCTTGTGTGTTTGTCCAGCTTTGGTATCAGGGTAATGCTGGCCAAATAGAATGAGTTTGTAAATGTTCTCTCTTCAGTTTTTTGGGAGATTGTGAGGACGATTGGTGTTACTTCTGATATAAATGTGTTGTAGGGTTCACTAATGATGCCATTTGGTGTAAGGGCTTTTCTTTTTGAGGGAGGTTTTTGATTACTGATTCAGTTTACTGGTTATAGGTCTGTTCAGATTTTCTGTTTCTTTATGAGTTAGTCTTGGTTGTATATTTCTAATCTGTGCATTTCATCTAGGTTATCTAGTTTTTTGGCAGACAGTTGTTCATAGTTTTCTTTTTTTTTTTTTTAATTTTTTTTAATGTTTATTTTTGTGAGAGAGAAAGACAGAGCCTGAGCAGAGGAGGGGCACAGAGAGAGGGAGACACAGAATGGTAAGCAGACTCCAGGCTCTGAGCTGTCAGCACAGAGCCCAATGCGGGGCTCAAACCTACGAACCATGAGATCATGACCTGAGCCGAAATCAGACGCTCAACCGACTGAGCCACCCAGGCACCCCATAGTATTCTTATAATCCTTTTTATTTTGTAAACCACACTTCCTTTTCTGATTTTGGTAACTTGCGTTGTCTTTCATTTATTTTCAATCAGTCCAGCTAAAGCTTTGTTAATTTTGTTGATCTTCACCAAGAACCAACTTTTGGGTTTGTTGAGTTTTCTCTGTATTTCTATTATTTATTTGATTTGATTTATTTGACTGTTAATTTCAAATCTATTTTTGTGTGTTTACAGTTATAAATTCTCCTTAGCACTGATTTTTTCTGTATCCCTTAAGTTTTGGTATGTTGTTTTCATTTTCTTTTGTTTCATAGTATTTTCTAATTTCCCTTGTGATTTCTATTATCCATTAGTTTGAGTGTTGTTTAATTTTCACCTATTTGTTAATTTTTCCATTTTCCTTCTGTTTGTGACTTCTAGTTTCATTCCATTGTGATGGGCAAAGATACTTTGAGTGCAGTCTTTTTAAATGTATTAAGACTTGTTTGGTTTTATGTTCAGTCTTGGAACATGTTTCATGTGCACTTGAGGAAAATGTGTGTTCTGATGTTGGGTGTGATGTTTTGTCTATTTTTCAGGTCCATTTGTTTTATAGTGTTGCTCAAATGCTCTGTTTATTTATCTTCTGTCTGGTCCTTCTTTTTTTTTTTTTTTTTTTTTTTCCCTTTGTGTTTATTTTTGAGAGAGAGAGAGACAGAGGAGGAGGGGAAGGACAGAGAGAGGGAGACACAGAATCCGAAGCAGGTTCCAGGCTCCGAGCTGTCAGCACAGAGCCTGACATGGGGCTCGAACCCATGAACTGTGAGATCATAAGCTGAGCCAAAGTTGGACCCTTAACTGTCTGAGCCACCCAGGCACCCCTGTCTGGTCCTTCTATCCATTACTGAAAGTGAAGTATTGAAGTCTCCAACTAGTATTGTAAACTATTTTCCCTTTCAATTTTGTCAGTGTTTGCTTCATATATTTTGGTGTTTGGTGTATATATGTTTATAATTCTAATGTTGACTTTGTGAGTTTACCTTTTTATCAATGTATAATATCCTTTCTTTTTGTAACATTTTTTGACTTAAGTCTGTTTTGTCTGATATGAGTATAGTCACCTCACTTTTTGGTTACTGCTTACACAGAATATATTTATTAAACTTTTACTTTCACCTGTGCATGTGTGTATCTTACAGGTAGCATATTGTTCAATCATGTTTTTTAAGCAATTTTGGCAGTATGCCTTTGGAGAGTTTAATCCACTTGTTAAGTAACTACTGATAATGAAGAACTGAACTTTTGTCATTTTATTGTTTTTTTCCTGTCTTACAGCTTTCGTATATTCATTTCCTCATTTACTACCTTCTTTTGTGTTCAGTGGATTTTTTTGTAGTGCCACATAAATTCTTTCTCATTTCCTTTTTTTTTTTTTTTTTTTTGTATATTCTATAGATATTTCCCTTGTGGCTATAGAGATTATATATAGCATCCTGTTATAATAATTTAATTTGAATTTATACCAACTTAATTTTATTTGTATACTTAAACTACTCATAGATAACCCTTCTCTCACTCTTTATTATTGATGTCACAAACTATGTCTTTAAACGTTGTGTACTCATTACCATAGATTTACAATTATTTTTTATTCATTTGTCTTTTAAATTTTACATAAAATGAAATGGAATTACAAACCAAAATTACGATTAATACTGGTTTGTATATTTGATCATGCATTTACCTTTACTGGAGATTTTTATATCTTCATTTGGCTCTGAGTTACTGTCTAGGGTCCTTTCCTTTTTACCTGAAGGACTCCCTTCTGCATTTCTTGTAGAGCGTGAAATTAATGAATTTCCTCAGTTTTTGTTTATCTGGGAATATTTTAATTTCTACTTCGGTTTCTTTTTTTTTTTTTTTTTTTAACCTTTATTATTGAGAGACAGAGAGACACAGAACGTGAGCAGGGGAGGGGGAGACATAGAATCCGAAGCAGGCTCCAGGCTCTGAGCTGTCAGCACAGAGCCTGACGCCGGGCTTGAACTCACAAACTGCGAGATCATGACCTAAGCTGAAGTTGGTTGCTCAACCAACTGAGCCACCCAGGCGCGCCCCTCTTCAGTTTCTAAGCACAGTTTTGCCAGATACAGAATTCTCAATTGACAGTTGTATTATCACACTGCCATCAGGCCTTCAAGTTTTCTACTGAGAAATTGGCTAAAATCTTACTGGGGATTCCTTCTATGTGTTATGTTGCTTCTGTCTTGCTGTTTTTAGGATTCTCTGTCCTTGGCTTTCATCAGTTTGTCTCAGCGTTGGTCATCATGTGTTTATCCTGCTATGAGTTTGTTGAGATTCTTGGATTTGTAGTTTTATGCCTTTCATCAAATTTGGAAAAATTTTTGTTTTTTTTCCCCCTCCATTATCTCTGATCTTTTCTCATTCTTTCTTTTTTTAATGTTTATTTTTGAGAGAAAGAGAGAGCATAAGCAGGGGAGGGTCAGAGAGAGAGGTGGGGGAGGGAGGATCCGAAGCAGGCTCTGCACTGATAGATCCTGATGCAGAGTTCAAACTCAAGAACTGTGAGATCATGACCTCAGCTGAAGTCAGATGCTTAACCAAGAGAGCCACCCTGGCACCCCTCGTTCTTCTTCCTGAAACTCCCATGACTGGTCCATAGATCTTGTCCCATGAATCCTTTAAGCTGTGTTTACTTCTTTTTTCTTTCTTTTCCTTAGACTCAGTCATTTTATTTGTCCTGTCTTCAAGTTTTCAGATTCTTTCTTCAGCCTGCTTAATTCTGGTATTGAACCTCATTAGTGAATTTCTCAATTCAATTATTGTATTTTTCAGCTCCAGAATTTTTGTTCGGTTCCTTTTTACAATTTCTTGATTTGTAAAGTCCTTGTCTAGGTAAAGCCAATATTTGTGCTGCTTCAGGCATGGTTCCTGGGAATGTGTTTTGTTCCTTTCTCTGGGCTTTGTTTTTTCTTCTTCTTTGCATGCCTTGTGATTTTTGTTGTTGAAAATGTGCATTTGGAGAAACAGTCACCTTCCCAGTCTTTGCAGACTGGCTATATGTCAGGGCATTCATCTGATGATTAGCTGGGCATGTTCTGAGCCTAGAGATCAGCTTTCACTTAAAGTTTGGCCTGGACCTATTTGTGGTTTCTCAATTCCCTCTGTGTACATGGCTGCTTTTAATTTCTGAATTGTCCAAAGTGTCTCACTCTAGCAGATCCTCAGGGCCTTAAGTAGTCTATCTGTACACCCATAATTTTCTGCTCTAGGTACCCATGGGTTTGTAGTCCCCTTTCAACTTTCAGCATTGGAGTCCAGTGCTTCTTCCACCTAAAATTGCAATTAGATGAGACAGGGACCAGACCCTCTGGCAGACCCTGGAGAGGTTAGAATGTTTTAAGTAAAGTTGGTTCTATGCCTTCTGGTTTGAGGGAAGGATGTCGAACTGTGCTGCTATCTCCTTGAGACCCAGACGTACCATATAGAGAAAAAAGCAAGAACAGATGAAAGTGACATGAACTTTACTATTCATGGCATTGTATCGACTGGGCATTTATTTGCTTGGTTGCCGTAAATCTTTGACTTTTTCCAGAGCTCCTGTAGGATTAATTAATCCAGTTTCTGTGAGGGTTTGGAACTTCTTAGTCGTTTTGCTGATGCCAGTCAAGAATGCTTTTTAAATTATAAAAGTAAAATAAAGTTAGTGAAGGAAATTTAAAGCACAGAGAAATGTAGAAAGCTAAGAAAAAAATCTTAACTGCAACCACTATTAACATTTCGATGTGTTGCCTTTCAGGCTTTTTTCCCCCTTCATCTTTACTTTCATTTTGTCCTACTTCCTCTTGTTCCTCTACCCCTTACCACCAAATAAATTAAATAAATAAATAAATAAATAAAGTCTAAACATAGTTTTAGTACAGTGTTAATTTTTTAATATAGTGTACTTTTACATTTAACATCCCAAAACATTTATACAAGTACTCATTTCTCATTTATGCTTCTAAATAAGAAAAGTGTTTTATATATATATATATGTATATATATTCTTAATAAAACATAAGTTTATTAGATTTGTCCATAGTCAGCAGTGGTGATCTTGCTGGTCTTATCATTCGTGGACCCAAAGGGTTTCATGGCTTCCACAACATTCATATCCTCTTTCACCTTGCCAAAGGCTTGCCATCCAACCACTTGCCATCCAACATGCTTGCCATCCAACCACTCAGTATTGGCAGTGCAGATGAAAAACTGGGAAGTGTTTGCGTTGGGTCTAGCACTTGCCATGGATAAGATGCCAGGACCCATGTGCTTCAAGGTGAAATTTTCATCATCAAATTTCTCCCCCTAGATGGACTTGCCACCAGTGCCATTATGGCATAGAAAGTCACCATCCTGGCACATACATCCTAGAATAATCCTGTGAAAGCAGGGACCTTTATAACCAAATCCTTTCTCTCCAGTGCTCAGAGCATGTAAGTTCTCTGCTGTCTTTGGTACTTTATCTGCAAACAGCTCGAAAGAGATGGCAGCCCAAGGGTTCGCTGTCCATCGCAATGTCAGAGAACACAGTGGGGTTGACCATCGCTGGGCAATTCAGGTAGCTCTAGGGCAGCAGTGTCTACAAGGCCTAGATATTTCCAATTTTCCTCATGTGCTTGGGGTTTATTCGAGTCCTTACTCCTTTATTCAGTATATGAGTTAAGAAAGAAGCGGTTATGAAGAACCTACAATTTTTTTTCCTTTGTCTTAGAAATTTCTGCAATTTTTACATCTAGAAAAAAATGACATCCCTTCATTCATATGACATCCCCTCATTCATATGACATCCCCTCATTGTTGTAAGCCCCAACAACCAGAATGAATCTTACCTTTCTTGAGAGTCATTATAAAACTGTCAACCTAGACAGAAATAGTAAGGTTAATATTTTGACATCAGTTATTTAGGCTAAAGGTGCCTATTAAACTAACTGCTAGATTCTTTAACTTGTGCTGTATTCATGGATAATTATAGTATTATTTTTTAATTTATTTAACCTTGTATTATGTATATCTTGAAGTTATTTATGTTTTTGTAAAAATTAACTATATATTTGGTGTGTTATACCAAACTTGACATGGACAGTCAAGGGAGCATATGTCAATCATAGTGGAAGTTGTGTACTACCTTCCTCCATTCCTGCCTCCTACCTCAATCAGAAGTACTATAAAAAAGTCATTACCTAGGATGTTTTTGGAATATGGTTTACGGAAAGGTACCCCTTACACTTAGGCTGATTGATGTATGAGTGAATAAGTTGGAAATACTTTTTGTGGGTCCCTTTTATGTTAAGATACATTGTGATTAAGTTTTCTTTTTATTAACAGATTTCTACTTTTTATAGGTGTATGATTTATTTTTGGGTCATTAATTAATTATTGACTTAATAAATGTTTACACCTAACTTCTTTTATGCTTTATTGTACTGAAGCAGCAATATATAATCCAACTTGAATGTTTCTTTCATGACTAGCTTTTGGTGTCTAGGAATATGTTACTGTTAAAAGTGGAGAATATTGTATTAGATAAATTACTTTTAAAGAACACAGATTGTAGAATTACAGATCTAAAAAGAATCCTTGGAAACTTTAGTCTACTTTGATAGAGAACAAAATGAAGACAAAGAACTTATTCTAATTGGGAGTCTTTATAGTATGTTTTCTAACATTACTTCTTTGTTCCACCAAGAACTGCTTGCTTAAAGCAAGTTTGATTATAGTATTGGTTGAATATTTAAGGTTGATAAAGTGACTGAATTTAACACATTTCCTCCCCACCATTTCTTTTAGGTGAATCTGGACTGGGGAAGTCAACATTAATCAACTCATTATTCCTCACAGATTTATATTCTCCAGAGTATCCAGGTCCATCTCATAGAATAAAAAAGACTGTACAGGTATGTATGCTATAATTGATGATAAGCTGGAGTAATAGTAACACACTCAAAATACCTGCTATAAGTTTTATTATGCTTCCCTAGAGATAGGTTTTATATTTGGTCTCAGCCGATATAAAGTGGTAAATATGATGGTTGGTTAAAAGGAGAGAGAGCGAGCACAGGTAATTAGAGAAATTGTCTTGATTAGACCTTCTAAATTTGTCCCTAGGAGTCTCCTAGAGATTATACTGGGATGTAGTAAATAACACCCTAGAGTTATGCTGTCCAACATGGTAGCTACTTGCCATATTTAGCTATTTTGAGTTTGAATAAAATTAATTAAAATTTAAAATTCAGTTTCTTAGTTATGCCAGCCACATTTCAAGTACTCAATAGACATATGTGGCAGGTGGTTACCATTTTGGGAAATATAGGTGTGTTTCCACTGTTGCATAATGTTCTGTTGGACAGTGTAGAGAAAACATGATTTGTGGAGAAGCCATTATTATTTAATATAGTGTTCTGTATTAGTGGCATAGTACCTCATGATAGATGAATGGCAGTAGCAATTTGTTATGTCGTACTTCACAGTCTTTAATGTGCATTCAGGTCACCTTGGGGAGCTTGTTAAATTTAGTCCCTGTGTTAGTAGGTTTGAGGTGGACTGAGATTTTGCATTTCTGACAAAATCTTAGGTGATGCTGATACTGCTGACCCATAGACCACACTTCATATGATAGAATAATCTAGGCTCCAGATCTGTACTGTTCAGTACAGTAGCCAGTAGCCACATGTGCTTGTTGAGCTCTTAAAATGTAGATAGTCCAAATGGAGATGTTATGCAGTATAAAATACATCCCAGGTTTTGACAGTTTAGTATGTAAAAAAGAATATAAAGGATCCCATTAATAATTGTTTATATTGTTTACATTTTGCAATGATAATATTTTGGTTATATTAAAGTACATTAATTTCACTTGTTATTTTTAAAATGGCTCCTGAAAGTTTTAAGTTACTTACACAGCTCACATTACATTTTTGTTGGACAGCACTCCTCTAAACTATTGAGTGAAGAAATTGTTGGTGGATTGATGGCAGTAGTAATACATAACACATAAGCAAAGAGGAAAGGAGTGAACAATTCTGGCTGGAGCAGGCTTTATTAAGGCTGGGGCTGGATTTGAAGGATTGGTAGTGATTAGCCTAATGCATAAGGTGGAAAGACAGCCTAGAATTTCTGGATAGAAACTCATGTATATCAAACTATAAGATGCAGTTTAGTAATTAGATCCCTAAGAAGTAATTCTGTGAAGTGAATCTTCTGTTGTTTTTTTTTTTGTTTTTTTTTTTACAGTTTTTCTGTTTCAAGATTTTTTTTCTGTATCCTTCCTAGAGCTTGAAATTTCACATTATTTACAAAGATGTGTTCTGAAAACTTGACACTAAATTATTTATTTGATGATTACTGTTGGCCATTTCAGCCCTGAGCAAGAAGAGAAACTTTTAATTTAGGTGTTTAAACTCAAGATAAAGAAACTGTGTATGTAGAAATGTTAAAGGAGCCCCTCAGTGTAGATTCCTAAGTTCAAGACTATTTAGTCTAAAATATGTTGGATCTTAATGCTCATGTACCTGCCAGTAGTGTTTTTGGTAATTCCTGCTGGTGAGGAAATTTTTTGAATCCTCTTTGTAGTTCTGGCGTGTTATGTAATGCCAGGTTCACATTAGTAAGTCATTAACGTCTTCCAGGTACTATTCCAAGCAATTTAGGTGCATTAACTTATTTAATTCTTACAACGACTTTAACAGGTAAGTAGTAGTATTACCCCCATTGTATAAATGTGGAAATTTAGGTATGGATATGGCCATATCCCCGAGATCACGTAGTTAGAGTGACAGAACTAGGGTACAAATCTAAACAGTCTGGTTTAGTATGTATCCTATCAAGCTATGCTGTCCCTATACTACTGATACTTAGTACATGCTGGTTTCATAGGTTAACCAGTTCTTAACAGGTCAGTTAGCTTTCCTTTACTGCATCTCCCTTTTTAATAATGTTTCATCCAGCAAATTGTCAGGTGTTTTTTTGTTTTTTATTTTTTCACCTTTTTCTCTAAAAATCTTACATAAGGAAATAGCTTTCCCAATTAGGCAATTTAGACAAAATTATTTGATCAGAGGGGCACCTGGGTGGCTCAGTCGGTTGAGCATCCAACTCGTGATTTCGGCTCAGGTCATGGTCCCAGGGTTGTAGGATCGAGCCCCGCATTAGACCCTGTGCTGAGACTGGAGCTTGCTTTAGATTCTCTCTGTTCCTCTCTCTCTGCCCTTCCCCTGCTCACGTGTGTGTTCTGCCTCTCAAAAAAATGATTTGATCAGTGAAGTCCTCTCTTCATCATAATTATTAATATATGAAAGTAGTTAAAATAACATAGAAAATGCCTCTATAAGCTATAAGGCTGATTCATCTGACGCTAACTGGTAAGGGATACTTAAGAGAAGGGATTTTTTGTTTTTTACGTTTTAAATCTCAAATGGTACACCCATAATGTTTGCTGTTACTTGTAAGGTTTGAATTTGCAGTCTGGACGCCGGAGGGTATTGACTTCCCTTTAAATTTTAGGCTTGAAATTCCAATAAACTACTGGTGGGTGGTTGATTGAAGCCAATCAACTCATGAAAATTTTGTGCCTTACCATGTTTTATTTTACTTTGTTTAATAAAGAGAGAAGAACGGTATTTTAGCTTGCTTGATTCAAAATGCAGTGATTTTTGCCAGTGTCTGAACAGATGAAAGTATCAGCATTTGCAATCTCAGAAATTCATCACATAGAAAGAAATCTAGCTTGTCATACTCTGTAGTGAAGTATTTGCTCAAATAGTGAGAAATTGCTTGTGATGTAGTTATGACTGTGCTTATTCTGTAATGGTCCACATATTGCAAAATGGATATTAAATAGGATTCATTGTCAAACTGTCATCAGTGATTCTCCTTATTGTAAGACTGAATATTTTTTCTTTTTCCTTTTTATTATATCTTCTCAGTTTTATGCAGTGAGCATGCTTTTATAATTTTTTTAAAAAATGCCTTTCAGAAAAGAATATAATACCAAAAGATAAAAAGTAGCTCTGGGGAATAAGATTCATATTAAGAATTGGTTCTCAGTCAGTTCAGCACAATCTCTCCCCTAAAAGTTCTTATGCCAGAAATAAATTTGCCAAACAAATCAGCAAGTTTATCAAAAATACTGACAGACTATGTGGTATTGTCTACCCTAAACCAATTGCTTAGACCAAAAACTTGGAGCCATCCTTAACTCCTTTTTACTCTCTCCTTCCACATGCAGTCCATCAATAAATCCTGTTACTTCTGCTTTCACAATATATCCACAATCCTACCACTTTCCTAGTACCACTCCTATCCAGGCTCCATCATTTCTCTTCCTAGATATAACAACCTAATTCGCTTCTCTGACTGTGATCGTCGGCCACTGCCCCAATCCTTCTAACAAAACAGTAAGAATCTTCTCTTACAATGTAAATCAGATCCTTTTGAACCTCTGTTCAAAACTCTTCAGTGGCTTTCCATTTCAGAGCAAGGCTGGAGTCCTTACAGTATCTAGAGGACCTTATAAGATTTGCCCTCACCCCTCTCTGTAACCTATTTCCTGCACTTTTCCACTTGTGGCTTATTCTGCTCTGACTAAAACAACATCCTTGCTGTTCTTTGAACAGGCCAATCCTACTTTCTACCTCAGGGCTCTTCCACATCTTGTTTCTCTGCCTTCAGTGCTCTTCCCTGAGATTTCCTGATGGCTTGCTCCCTAATTTTCATCAATTCTCTGCATAAATGCTGCTTTTTCAGTGAGGCCTTGTCTGGCCACCCTATAAACTCCTTCCGGGCCCTACCTTGGCTCTAAATGTATTAAGTTCTGTGAAGGTAGCAACTTCGTCTTATTCACTGTAAGCTCATTTCTTAGAACTGCATCTGAAAACTGCATCCAGTATTAATGAATGATTGAACAAACAATTTAAAAAATGTATATGACTTAGTGTTTAGTTGGGATATTTTGAATTTCAGGATCTTTGAAGTTTTGTTAAACTTTTCTTCTTGGTTCATGATGTTTTATAAATCACTATTTAGAAAAAGTGAAATAATTTTAAATTTGAGAATTTTTGAGGTTTTTAATTTGACAGTTATTTTATTGTTTTTTAAAAAATTTTTTCAATGTTTATTTATCTTTGAGAGAGAGAGACAGAGAGAGACAGAGTGCGAGCGGAGGAGAGGCAGAGAGAGGGGGAGACACAGAATCCAAGACAGGCTCCAGGTTCTGAGCTGTCCGCACAGAGCCCGACGCTGGCCCGAACTCACAAACCAGGAGATCATGACCCGAGCCGAAGGCAGACGCTTAACCAACTGACCCACCCAGGCGCCCCAATTTGACAATTTTTTTTTAAAGTTTTGTTGGTTATTTTCATTTTTTTCTTTAGTAGAATTTTTAAAAATTATTAAATTAATATGTGGCTTTACACAAAAAGGCATAAATTTTAACTTAAAGCTTGATGAACTTTTGTATACGTATCCATATATCCAGGTAATTACCACCTAGATTAAGATATTGTAGTACATTTCTAGCACCCCAGAAACTTCCTTGTGCCTCTCAGCATTACACCAAACCCCAAATATAAATAGCTTTCTGACTTCTGTTTCCATAGATTAATTTTGCCTGTTCTTGAATTTCATTTAGATGCTATACTCTTTTGTGTCTGATTTTTTTCACTGAAGACTGTATCTGTGGTATTTGTCCATGTTGTGTACTGTAGTTTTCATTGTTGTATAATATACCATTGTATGAATATATCTCAAATTATATTCTATTGTAGGTAAGCATTTGGGTTTTCTTTCTTTGTTTTTTTGTTTTTTTTTTTTTACCAATATGAATATTTTTGTACATTGTTTTAGTGGACCTAGGGACTCATTTCTGTTGTGTGTCTGTGCATATTAATATAAAGGTATTTTATTTCAGTTAATTTGCTTTCATATAAGATTGAACATGTCTACTCATTAACTGTTCAGATTTCATTGAAGTGTTTTGACCATCTTAATATTTCCTATCTTTTTCTCTTTGATTTGGAGGAGTTTCTTATCTAGATAATTGTCCCTTATATTTCATACATTCAGGATAATTTATCTCAGGCCAGCATCTGTTAAAGACAGTGGGAGAGGCGCTTTGTTAGAATTCTGTTTACATTTGCCTGTCTCCAAAATAATTCTGTTTAAACTCACTTTACCTTCTCTTAAGGTAGCATTTTGAAAGTGTTCTCTTCTATTGTGAACATCTTCCCAACTCTCTCTCTGTCTCTCTCTGAAAACAAAAGAGTAATCAGGGCTTGAGAGTATCTATAGTAAGAATTTTAAAACAAAGTCCTGTGTACTACTATTGAATTTCCTTTTTACCAAAAGTAAGACCTATAACATCTGAGAACTAGATGGATTCTCACTAGAATCCCAGAGAAGTACCCTTTCCTGACTGCACCATGGAAGTATTCCTTGATATACTGGAAACAAGTTCAAGATCCTCTTAAACTCTTTTCTTCACTTACCCAGGAGAGAACATAACATGTTTTGAGTCATTCAGTGGATTTAGAAAATAGAATATAGTTTTCTTTTACAGTTGAATGACTCTTCACCAAGTCCAGAAATGTAGCAGATAATCTCCTTTGGAAGCTCATAAAATCTTTCATTGGAGACTGGTCAGAAGTATTACATCTCAGTCCAGACATTTAAGACCAAGAAACATAAAATCATGAGTTTCAAAAAACAAATGTCTACAATTTCCCTGACCTGAAGGCTGTCTGGACCACTTCCAACTGTCAAAAAAAAACAAAACAAAACAAAAAAAAAAAAAAAAAGAAAAATCCTGTGATGTAGCCAAATAGGGAGTGAAATTTTAATAAAGACCGTGATCTCATAATCTCCTCCCTGAGTATTTTTTACTTATAAGAGACTTGTATCATTAATAAGAAATTCCTTCACATTTGCAGTCTTGGAATGAAGGAGAAGCTGTCTACATTGGACAGAGAGATGGTTCTGAGCTTCCTCTGTATCAAAGGTTCTGATTTGAATGAAGTTTTCAGTATTAAATAGAAGTCCTTTGGGATTGATTCCCAGTGTGCTGTCGTGAGCCTCAGGACTCTGGCTCTGCAGCTCCAAATGTGAGCCAACACTCTAGTTCCAGAGTTCTTTATACCAGTGGTTTCCAGACTTGAGAGTCCATCACTGGAAGACTTGCTAAAACAGCTTACTGAGTCCCTCTCCCCAGAGTTTGCTCTTTAGTGGGTTTGAGGCAGGACTCAGAGAATTCATATTTCTAATAAGTTTCCAGACTATGCAGCTGCCAGTCAGGATACTACGCTTTGAGAATGAGTGCTCTGTAGTCTTTCTAGCCTGATACAGACTGATTTCATCCTGTATTTCTGGGAAGATTTTAGAGAGGGTACTGTTTATCCTTAGTTCTTTCAGAATATTTCACATTGAATGAAATAGTACCATATTTTCTATTTTTATTCATATATTTTTTTGTTAATAGACTGATTAAAATGAAGTGATAGAAATAATTGAACGCTTGTTCCACTTCATGTTCCAATCTCAAATATAGGTCCTTAGATTAACAAAGTTTTAAGAAAAATATTACATACAGTGATGCATGTACAGTAGTAACTTTTATAATATTGTCATATTTGAAAATTTTTGGATCATATGTCAAGTCAGTTGAAAGGTTGCCAGCTATCTCCAAGGGAAAAGATGCCCTTTATTCTGGGACTAAATCAGTTCTAGTTTCTTTGTGAAATGAGAGTGTTAGATTTTTTTTTTTTTTTTTTTTTTTAAGTTCTTAGTTGGCAACCTTATATTGGTCCCCTTTAAATTTTTTTTCTTGGGGCGGGGGGGTGCCTGGGTGGCTCATTCAGTTAAGTGGCTACTTCCACTCAGGTCATGATCTTGTGGTTTGTGAGTTTGAGCTCCACATCGGGCTCTGGGCTGACAGCTCAGAGCCTGGAGACTGCTTCAGATTCTGTGTCTCCCTCTTTCTCTGCTCCTCCCCTGCTCGCACTCAATCAATCTCTCTCTCTCTCTCTCTCTCTCTCTCTCTCTCTCAAAAATAAATAAACATTAAGAAAATTAAAACTTTTTTCTTGGGCTGCCTGGGTGGCTTAGTCAGTTAAGCATCTGACTCTTAATTTGAGCTCAGGTCCTGATCTTGCGATTTGTGAGATCAAGCCCCATGTGTCAGGCTCTGTGCTGACAGTGTGGAGCCTGGTTGGGATTCATTCATTCTCATTCTGTCTCTCTCCCCTCAACCCACTCAAGTGTGTGTGCATACACTGTCTCTCAAATAAACTTAAAAAACCCTTGTTTTTCTTGGTTTGGAAAGTCCTGAAAATCACTATTGCAAATTAAATGGCTACAAAAATTTTAGAGGTGAAGACAGGTGAAAGCAATGAATCCTATCCTATCTCTAGGATAACATTTTATAGACTCCTTGAGACATTTTTATAAAGCCCAATTAGGAAACTCTCTTGTTGGTGTTGGTCCAATATTGATAGTTTTTTAAAGTATTCATGGGACAGACGTTTGAATATCTTACTCCAGGTTTGGGGGCTACAGTGATGATGGACACGGTCAAATTTCTTAACGATCTCGCAATCACATGATTTAGTGAGAATATTGCTGCTGTGATGTGTTATAGAGGTTACCTTGGCAAGGTAGATTTTAGTGAAGTAGTAGGAATGGAGGGCAAGATGGCAGTGGATTGAAAAGGGATAGTAAATGAGGTCATGAAGATGGGATGGCTGTGAAGAAAAGGACAAGAGGGAATACCTGGAGGTTGAGTGTAGGGTACTGAGAGAGTTGTTTGGTTTTTATTTCCGAAAAAGACCTGAGAATGTTTATATCCAATGGAGAATCAATCCCTAAGAGATGAGAGGTTGAAAATAAACTGGAAATAGTCTAAATGGTTGTCAACGTGACTCTGAAATGGAGTGATCACATCCCTGGTATATATTGAGAAATGAGCCTCAGGAAGAAAGGGATCTATTCATCGGAACAGAAGGAAAGACTGTTGCATCACACAAATTGAGGATGCTCTTGTCTCATCTAGAGATGAGGTACTTTGCTGAGCGTGGTTGGAGAGATAGTAATGTAGAGCTAGAGAAGAGCCATTCTGGGAAATGAAAGAGGCATGGGACTAGTGAGCACATAAAAGCATCATTGGATAGCAGGGAAATTCCTGTCAAATTGAAGTTCATAAATTTTGTGTAACAAAGATATCTGGGCTGGAAAAGAAAAAGAAATAAAGGGTTTAAGAGGGGGGTTGCTAATAGAAAATGAAAAGGACAAGACATTTAAGTTCTCAATTTAAAGAGGTGCAGGGGATTGAGGTGTAGTGATTTAGTGTAGCAGGCAGAATTCGAATCTTTGGATCAACTTTATTAATAAACTAGGTTTGGGTCTTGATGAGAAGTAGTCTTTAGGCATAACTATTCTACTGTTGGTCATTGCCTCTTAGTTTCTTGTGGAACATGATGAAGTATCTAAGATGATAACTTATCTTCTCAGCCATTAAATAGAGTAGGTAGTGTTTGTGTTTGAGTAAGTGGAGTATCTCAGGCTGTTTAAGTCTCTTGTTCCACGTCTCTGCAGAGCTTTGGCTGTAATGCCACCTCCTGAGCAAGTTTAGGTATAGAGGTAACTCCTGACAAAATTTTAACCCTCTCCTTGAAATTTAATACAATTAATTAACACTTTTTATTTACCTTAACAAATAGCTCTTAAACATTGGTTAGAAAACTTAAGTTATTTAACAGTCTTTTAAAAATGAAAGAAATGAAGCTATGGAAACACTGAAGGTTTGAGTTTGTTGTTGTTTTTTTCCCCTCAGATTGGAAAACTGAACAATATTAGAAAAAAGAGTGCCTTACATTTCTGGGAGTTAGGAGTCCAAAAGAGGCCTCAGTAAATTAATTATACATAAACAATATAATGGGCTTTAGTTTTATTTTTCAGAAAGAAACATAATTGAAAATGCCCTTGATTCTTTCCTTCAGCATTAAATTATGCATTTAATGTTAGAGAACTTTTGAGTGATGCCATAAAATATGCTTATGTGACCTGCTTAAGTAAAGTGCATGGGAAAATGGCCATTTGGAATAGATTTCTTAAGAAAAGTTTGAAATTCCTGAACTTGAACTAATTTGTTTTCCATGGATCCCATGAGGATACTTGCAAAACCAGATGATAGGATACAGTCAGATCCTGTGAATGGCACTAGTTTACAGTTATGTTTTCTGGATCTCTTCCATATGTTGCCTTCTTTGTATTTGACCATGTATGGATACAAAGAATTTCATAGGCCAGAAAAGTGGCTTTTATAAACAGACTCTTTAAAGTACAGATCTTAATTTTTCTTACGTCCATAAACAATTAAGTTGTTAAACTGATTATAAAAATAAAAAGGAAACAACGGTCTTAAAATTTAAGCTGGTATGGTGTGTGATTAGTATACAACCTATTACTGAAGATAGAAATGGCCTTTGCTTAGTAACAAGGGAACCAAAAGTGGTTTGGGGTAAAATTGGGAGATGATTCATGTAGAACAATTATATCCTGCATCAATTTCTAATATATAGTACTATGTCATTTAAAAGAATTATTAAGTAAAGGGTAGTATGATTACTTTGGGTAGTTCTGCTTCAGTGACCATTAATGAATAACCTGTTTTTATGACGGAGAGGGAAGCCAATTCAAGATATATCAAGATGTTGCATTTGACCAGATTGTCCTTTAAAAAAAAATTTATATAATGACAAATAACTAGATTGTCCTTTAACTAGAGGACAACCATTTTATATTTTTATAAGATATGAACTCTAAGCCACATAACACATCTTTTTTTTTTTTTTTTTTTTTAGTTTTGATAATCTAACACTGATGAGTCTGATTATTTCCTCATTTTGCCTTCTTCGTAAGAGTAACCTGGTATCAGACTACCGGTATTATCTTAGCTATGTGGTATGAAACAGTGGTCTCCTATGCAATGCACATCCATTGTTGGTACTGAAAATGGTCAGAAAGCATTAAGAACCCTGTTTATTGATGTTTACTTTTTTAATCTAGAGAGAATTAATACTGTTAATACTTATTAACAGATTTCCAATTGTATATATTGGAAGATATTGGTATCTTGTATATACAATACCAATATACAATATATACCAATATACAAGATATTGGTATCTTGTATATACAATACCAATTGTATATATTGGTAGATAAATAAATACATTTGGGATGTTCAAAATTTTCACCAATAGTTATACAAGGATTAAAGCAGTTTAGTAAAGAGCATTGGTATAAAAGATAAGACCTTTGCCTCTTATTTGTCTAAAAGATTAGAAGTTCCTCCATAGACATGCATATCCAAATCTCAGGCAGTGTTTTCAGTGTTAACAGTTTTTTTACATGATTTTTTTTTAACAAAATAACTTGATTGCTATCGACCTGCACTGTCCAATCCAGTGTCACTAAGCTACATGTGGCTATTTAAGCTAATTCAAATTAAATAAACATTCAGCTCCTCAGTTGCTCTAGTCACATTTCAGGGGCTAAGTAGCCACATGGGCAAGCATCTAATGTATTGGACAGTGAGGGTACAGAACATTTGCATCATCTCAGAAGGTTCTGTTGGACAGTGCTGCTACAGACTTTCCTACTCAGTAGTCTTAGTCTCAGTTCCTTGGTCTCTTCATACCTCAGCCAGCCTCTGTAAGAACATGTCAAAAGGGAATGGAAAGACATCATTTCTGTAAGCCTGAAAGGTACACCCAACTTTTTCTACCTAGAAATTAGAAATTTTCCTTTCCATACTCTGTTAGCAGACATAAATAGTTGAAGTTGCTTTACACATATTGATGATTACATTTTTTCCTTAAGTCTAGAAGTACTTAATTCATACCGTCTTATGGCAATTAATACTTAAAGTTTGAATCTAATTCTTCCCTCTTAAATTAGCCTACCAACGTACCTAGAGCCTCTAGTCCTAGTAAGCCCTTGATGTAAATGTACATTGAGGGGTGCCTGGGTGGCTCAGTCAGTTGAGCGTCCGACTTTTGATTTTGGCTCAGTTCATCATCTCAGGGCTGTGGGATCGAGCTCTATGTTGGTCTCTGTGCTGAGCTTGGAACCTGCTTAAGATATTCTCTCTCTCTCTCTCTCTCTCTCTCTCTCTCTCTCTCTCTCTCCCCCCCCCCCACCCCCTTCACTCCCCCTCTCCCCCACTTGTGTATGTGCATGCTTTCTCTCTCTCTAAAAAGATAAATAAAATTAAATTTAAAAAAATAATAAAAGTGTGCATCAGATGAAAGCCTGTGTTTTTCTGGGGTCATTATTCCCCTTTTCTGTTTAAATCCATGTTTACTTTATCTAGCAGCAGCATATGCCCAAGATGAATGACTTACATGTTCTGATGCAGAGTTTGGGGTTACAGAAAATCTTAGATTGTAGGAGGAATTGTTGTTATTGTTCAAGTCTAATACCCTTTCTCAAATAGAACATTCTTACAAATTGTAAAGAGAACCAAAGATTTTAATCAGAGGTAGTAGGATTTTTTGTTTTTTTTCAGTGCCTGGACCTTTGCTGATCACTTTGGCATAAATGTGAAATATAACATTTGAGAAGAGAGTTGGATCTTAGCCATAACATAAACACAAGTGTAAATAATTATGGCCATACTGAGAAAGATTTGGGAATGTAATAAGTTCACTTGAGTAATTGGTTTGGACCAAACTAGATGGAAATAGTTCAGAAAAGCATTTACTGTAAGTGGTAGATTAGATGTACTTGTTTGGTTAATTGCATTTCATTTCTATGAATTACTGAATCATTTAAGCATATTGTTTATTTGTGTTGTTAGACACACATTAGATCATATAGGCATTGTATGGCTTTAGTGACTATTACTATTTTATCAGTTCCCATTTTCCTTCTTTATGTCAACTATAAGCCATAAACCCACTACTTACATATGTGCCTTTCTTTCAAGTAACCAGGATTTCTCATATCCACAATAATTGATTTTAAAGAAAATGTGGGTAGATTTAGTTTGCAGAAAATTTCCCAGTTGCTTTTGATTAATGCTCATCTCCCTGCTTCTTACCTTGTAGGAAACCACAGGTGTAATATATGGTATTAATATCTGTGCCAATAATTCTTACAGGTGGAACAGTCCAAAGTTTTAATCAAAGAAGGTGGTGTTCAGTTGCTGCTCACAATAGTTGATACCCCAGGATTTGGAGATGCAGTGGATAATAGTAATTGGTAAGAAGGGTTTGTCATCACTGCTTTATATTGATTGCATTTTGGGTATCGGTGGTTAGACTTTTTCTGCTTAAGATTTTTAAACTTCTCATCTTAGCAGAGGTCACTGAACTTTTTAGTGATATGACTTGAGTTCTCACACCAGCTTTGCCACTTACTTGACAATGTTACTTAACTTCTTTGAACTGATTTCCTTTTCTATAAAATGGAGGTAATACCTATCATAGAATTATTTTGAAGACAAATTCTAAAGCAACATGGATACAAGAATTCTCATTATAAGGAAGTTAAAACTTCATTTTCTTCTATAATTTTATCCACTTATTGTATATATTATTTTCTATCCCATCCTAATTTAAATCTGATTTTAAATGTTCCATTTCTCCATAAGTCTTAAGTTAAGAAAACATCCATGGCATTCTATTTAGAAATAGTATATTATAAACAATATTTTTCTTTGTTTTTGAAGTAAATTTCTGTTAACTTTTAAAGCAAATAAGTTCATCATGAAGTTTTTGTATAACTTAATCTTTTAATTTGAAATAAAAACCTATGTACTTAATGCAGATAACATAATTTGGTTGTGTTTTGACGCTAAATAATTAATTTTTTTCCATTTGGAAAGTTCAGAAATAGTGAATCAAGATTTATCCAAGGTAATAACTACCTGTTTTTGAATCAGTATATGTAGAATAATTTGAGATATCTTCCACTGGTTTGATTGGTTTTGCCTATTTAAAAATATTGATTACTGTAGCAGTCCTCAGTTGTACCTTCATATGTAGAATTGCAACTTAATTATTTTATTTATCTGCTTTTTATAGCTGGCAGCCTGTTATTGACTACATTGATAGTAAATTTGAGGACTACCTAAATGCAGAATCTCGAGTGAACAGACGTCAGATGCCTGATAACAGGGTGCAGTGTTGTTTATATTTCATTGCTCCTTCAGGACATGGGTCAGTACCTTGATACTTCTGATAATCTGCTGTTGTTTATTATGACTGAACTTTGGGGATATATTTTAGTTATCCATATCTCTGTGGAGTACATTTAAATATATCAGTTGTAAAATCCCAAATTCTATACAAAAATGGCTTATAAAAAACACGTTGTAAGTCCTAGATAAGTTAATAGTAACCTTCATGCGTAGGCTTTTTTTTTTTTTTTTTAACCTGTTCATAAGGAGCAGTGCTTCCATTATGGTTTAATGTTTCAATGTGGCTAATTTAGCTTCCTTTTGACCACTCTACCACAAATTGAACTACCAAATAAGGGGAAACAGCTATAAAAATTAGCTTACACAAATTTTAAGAAACTTCAAAGATGCAAAGATGTTTTTACTATGAATCTGATAGAAAAGGTTACAAGAAAGGTTAAGTACCAAAGTTCTTAGTGTGCCATTTCTTTCTTCACTAAATTTCTTTGGCTTGTGTTTCACCTTAGCTATCACAATCATATTGTTTAAGTTTCATATCATCAGTGCTACTCTTCTACTTATTAGGAGTTAAGGTGTAAGTGTCTTATATTCATCTGATCTGATTATTTTTGTTAATATGGCTAGCTTGTATTTCTTTTTTTATTGTTTGTACTTCCTCTGTCATCTGAGTAGATATATATGTCACTGTCAACTGCAGATGTTTGTAATTACTCTTCTTCAATCTTTTTCTTTAGATAGAGGACTCTGTATAGCTCAGCCACCTGTCTTCCCTTTTCTGCTTCTTTCTCGATCTTTTTCCTAGAAAGGCTAATAATGCCCATTATCACTATCGTGGTTGAGCAACAAGTCTGAATTATGTAGTTTACCATTTTTGCACTGTCAGATTATAGTGACAAATGTTTCTTTTTTTTATTTCTAATATTCTTCTATAGTGTTCTTTGAGGTTTACATATTGTATAAAATTGATTCATCAACTTAAAAGGCTTAAAAAAAAAATCTCAAAAACATAACACACGGGCACCTGGGTGGTTCAGTCAGTTAAGCATCCAGCTTCGGCTCAGGTCATGATCTCGCGGTTTGTGAGTTCAAGCCCCCATTGAGCTCTGTGCTGCAGCTCAGAGTCTGGAGCCTGCTTCAGATTCTGTGTCTCCCTCTCTCTCTAACCCCTCCCCTGTTCACACTATGTCTCTCTGTCTCTCAAAAATAAATGAGCGTTCAAAAAATTTTTGTAAAAACTAACACCCTGTATAGCCTTTCTTGAGTACTTGCTAACTTCTTCCTGATATATGTATTAATTAATTTATTTTTTATTCATTCTAGTTAACTTGCTAGGGCTTTTTGCTAGAAGACAACAGAGTAAAATCTTAACCTGCAATTTATTTATTTATTTTCATTTTTTTTTTTTTTTTAAATTTTTTTTTTTTTCAACGTTTTTTATTTATTTTTGGGACAGAGAGAGACAGAGCATGAACGGGGGAGGGGCAGAGAGAGAGGGAGACACAGAATCGGAAACAGGCTCCAGGCTCCGAGCCATCAGCCCAGAGCCTGACGCAGGGCTCGAACTCACGGACCGCGAGATCGTGACCTGGCTGAAGTCGGACGCTTAACCGACTGCGCCACCCAGGCGCCCCTATTTTCATTTTTTTAATCTGCAGTTTAGTCAGTAGAAATTTGTCAGTTTATATCCAGTTTTATTATTTTAGATCTTTTGGACTCTCTCCAAGATTTAGTAATTCTCATGAAACCACATTCCTTCTATCTCTGGGGGAAAGTACATTTCTTAAAATTGCATGGGAAATGAGATTTAAAAAAAATTTTTTTTTTTAATGATTCAAACAATGTGTGGCAGCTTTGGGCCATTTCATATTTGTCACAAGGGATGGGAGTTCAAAATTTTTATTTTCTAGGTGTAAAAATGTGCTTTTGAATAGTTTCTCATCTTAACTATTTTTAGACATGGAACAAAGTTTTGCCCATTGATAGGTACTACTGTGTATTAAGTTAAAGAATAAAACACTGAATTTTATGTAGAGAATTCCTGATCTGCTCACTACAGACTAAAATTGTAGGCAGTCTGAGAGATGAATCAGGGCCTTTCTGTCTTATCTGGGTAGTCCTTTTTGGAGAGGTCCTGTTGTGGAGTAATTATAAATCGGTTCAACATTGTATTTTCAGTGTTCCCCACCTCACCCCACCAAGTATCGTCACTAAACGACTGGTAGTTGCTATTAAGTTTAAAAACTGACTTGGAACTTGAATTTTAAAATGGTATTTTTACCCTTTTGAATATTGATTGCCACTTAAAAAAATCAGTTTCATTCAGTGAGTTTTATATGGAAGGTTTTTTTTCCCTAAGAAATATATGTATGTGTATATTAAATATTTGTCATTTGCCCTGTAGTCATTTTATTTATTTTGCTATAGGCTTTGAGGTTAAATAGTTTTCCCCCTCTAATATGGGTTTATCTTCTAGAAATTCTATAAAGGACTTTCCATTGTTTAAAAACAACATTTAAAAACTAAATTTCTTGGAAAAGATGACCTGAAATAAAACTAAATGGACAGAGGAAAAATTTCACCCAGAATGTAATCTACATGTGAACTAAATGTTTTCTGCTGTTGACATTTTGTAAGCTTCTGAAATTTGTATTCTAATTTAAAAGGGCAGAAGGGTTTTATCGGGGCTTTTATAAAGATTTTACCTTTTTTTTTTCTAAAGTTTAATTTTTAAACTGATTTAAATGTTCTTCGTCCTTGTTTTATATTTAAGAAGTTGACTTTACCAATTTCCTTGTCATGGTTGTTTTTTAGTGTCTTTCTCTTTAAAAGTTGAGATTATAAATATTCAGCAAGTGCTGTTTCACTGTTAAGTGTAAAGCCTTGTTAACTTAGATTTTGATTTTAATATTTTGTATTAAATGTTCTTAAGATGTATTAAAATTTCAGAGTAACTGAATTCTTTTGTTTCTGGTTTAAGGAGGTGGTATTCACGATAATTTAAATTTGTTATGAGTATAATCTGGAAAGTGAACCATAAAAATTTATAGATCTGAGATTGATTGGGCCATGGCTTTTATATTTAGTGTTGTGTGTTATGACTGATGAAAAGAAGCAAAATTTAAGATTTTTTGGAGTTGGATAGGTTCTTTCAGTTAGCCTTTGTGAATAAGAATGCTATTTATAGATAATACAGTGTTATTCCAGCAACAGTCTCTTTTCTGTGGTGTTCCCTATTCTCTGAATGCCAGTATCACATTTCAAAGGATTCAGGATAAGGAGAATTAGAATAGAAGGTAGTTGTCTTCTCCGTATCTGCCTTCCTACTTCATAGCCCTGTCTTTCTGTCAGTGTCACTACCACAAAGAGGTATAGTATCGTTTATTACTTGTTAGTAAAAAGGAATACCTCTTTAGTCTCTGGGCCCCTGTTCCTCCCAACTTTATATATTTATAAACACACACACACATGCACGCACGCACACACACACGTGACCTACATGTAACTATAGTACTCTAAGAGAACTCCTAACAAGGACTTTCTCTTTATAATGTTAGTAAAATTCATAATGAAACTAGATCTTTATTCGATTTTTGTCATGGTTTATAGGTTAAGGAATACCAATTTAGAATGATATTTCTAAGCAGAATACTCCCATCATCTTCATTTATTTTTATGGAATATTAATTTTTAATCTGTAGTCTAGATGTGAGGAATTTCTTGGGTTTTCATTTAGAGTTATTTGAAAACATAAAGAAAATCACAGGAACTTACTTTTTTGGTCAACAGATATTTGGACAGCTTCTCAAGTGACACTGTACTGGGTGTTGGAGATACAGATGAATGAGACAAAGGTCTTGCTCTTAAGGATCTTCTAATGAGAAGATGGGGAAAACAAATATACGTAATTGGCAAATTAAGTGTTGTGATCACTTAGAAGATGACTAGGTGTTAGGTTGGAGATGGATTCCCAGAGGAAATGAGAATTGTAAGCCAAGTCCTAAAGGACCTATAGGAATAGGGATTAGGCAAGCCAAGTAGAAAAGGGGATGGGAATGGAGAGTGTTTCAGTCAGAGGCAGTAGCCAATGACCAGTGATCAAAGTATGGTTCTTTCAAGAAATCATGGGTAGTTCAAAAAGGAGAATTACAAGCAGGAGGTGGCAAAAGATGCTACCAGATGCTAAGCGATGAGAACAGCCTGAGAGGCTATGTCTTCACAGGCCTTGTAGGCCATGCTAGCCAAGGAATCTGGCCTTTAGTAAGGTTTTCAGTCAGAGAAATGACTCATTCAGATTTGGAGTTTAGAAAGACCTTTCTGACTGCAGTGTGCATGGTTTGGAGGGAAACCGGATGTATTCTAATATAGTAGCCCATACCAAAGGTCTTCATGGCCTGACCCAAAGTAATATATTTATTTGTTCAGCAGATCTTGGGGAATCTTTGGGAGTGAGAATTAGAGGAGGGAGGAATCCTGGATTTCAGCCAGGAGTAATTGGATGGATTGTAGTACCATTCTCAAAAATAGCACAGAAGAGGAGAGAAAATTTGGGGCTTCAGATGAGCTTTTGATTTCGAGGAGCCTCAATGGGGTGTCTAGGTGGTATTTCCACTGGGTAAATACAAACTGGATCATACAAGTGAGATCGGGGCTGGGTGTGAAGATTTGAGATCTATAGAAGATGTTAGAAGTCACGGTGGTTGATGATAAGCATACAGAATGTAAAGAGAGAAGAGGACCTAGTAGAGTATTCTGAGGAATACAACACTTAAGAGACTAGCTTACAGAGAAGATCCTTAAAAGTACCCTTAGGGAGTAGCTTGTGAGAGGGTAATGTCAAATGCTGCATAATGGGTAAATTTAAAAAATAATAGTGAACACCACAATGTTTAGGAGTTATTGATGCTAATTATATTAGCAGCATGAAAGTATTTCATGACCCCCCCCCCTTTTTTTATTAGTTTTTAAATGTTTACATTTTTGAGAGAGAGAGACAGAGTGTGAGTAGGGGAGGGTCAGAGCAGGAAACACAGAATCTGCAGCAGGCTCCAGGCTCTGAGCTGTAAGCACAGAGCCCATTGGGGGACTCGAACTCAGGAATGGTGAGATCAGACCTGGGCTGAAGTCAGATGCTTAACTGACTGAGCCACCCAAGCGCCCTATTTCGTGACCTTCTTGGAAGTATGACAGCCAAGTGGAGGCAGCAGCCAGATTGCAGTGGGTAAAAAGGGATGATGAAGATGATTCCCTTTTGAGCCTTTTATCTGAGAAATAAAGTTGGAAGCAAGAATGCAATATGGGATTCAAAAAGGACAATCCTTTTTATTGAAAAAAAAACATTTCCCAAATTTTGAGTAGTATGTATAGAGGCTATTTTAGGAAAACCTGTTAGGAGCATTTCTGGTTTTCCTAATTCCTCTGTAGAGCCCAAACCCTATGACCATCGTATTCAAGGGCAGGAGTCAAAGCCTTCTTAACCACTTCAGTGCTTAGTGAGGTCCTGTTCTACCTGGCCTAACTGTTGCTGGCCCAGTACATCATCAGAGAGTGTTTCTGATAAGTAAAGTCGTTCCAGTGTATTTAATTTAGCACTGGGGATGTGAATGATTTCTTCTCACAAATTGATAATTCAGTCATATTAAATATTGTGTCTTTCAGACTTAAACCATTGGACATTGAGTTTATGAAGCGTTTGCATGAAAAAGTGAACATCATTCCACTTATTGCCAAAGCAGACACACTCACTCCAGAGGAGTGCCAACAGTTTAAAAAACAGGTGAGCAAAAGAAGCTTGAACTCTTGAATTTCTCATACCATTCATGTCATTTGCAGTTTTTGTATTTTCAGTATAATGTGTTACAATGTATTCCTCTTGCTACTTTATTATATATTTATTTATACTGTATTAAAAGTAACTATTTAAAATTTCTTGCCTTAGTTTTCTCCGCAAAGCTATTATCCATTATCACAGTGCCCTTATCCTTTGTCGACTTAAATATTTTAGGTGTTTCTGTTACAACCTCCTCCACAACTCTGCTCCACACCCTTTAGGATTATTTTTTTAGACTAAATTTCCAGGAAGAGGATTACTTTTTGGAAGGGTATGATTACTTTATAGTTCTTTTTTTCCCCCATTTTGTCATGGTGCTTTCCCCCCAGTGAAACAGATTTTTTTTTTCATAATGGGTATATTTGTTTCAATGCCTTACCAATGTTGTTGTTTTTAAAGCTTTTTTGGAATTAAGTGGCACTTAATCATTTCTTTAACTTTTAATTTAATTTTCCAGAAGGGATGAACACTTTGTAAAGCAGGGGTTTACTTTTTCCTTAGTGTGTTTGGTTTATTATAACATTTTATGAAATATAGGGTGAATTTCTGGAACTGTGCTCCTATACCAGGAGCCTATTTTTTATTTTAAGCCAAGCTATATTTTTTAAACTGCAGCTACTTTGTATAATACTTAAAAATAGGTCATAGAGTTACTATCTCTTTCTTTAAAGTCCCCTTTGTTTTTTCACTTTTTTCTATATGAATTTTAGAATACCTTGCAACCTGCTACAAAAACAAAAATCTGTTGAGATTTTGTGCTAAATCTGTACACTCTGGGAATGTTTTAGTTCATTTTTATTATATTTGGTATTTCTACTAGAAGTATATGTTTATTTACTTTACATTTATTCACTACCATTTTTATTTTTTAATGTGCTTTTTTCTAAGTTCAAATACTAATTGTTGGTTGTGATCTCTCCTCTTTTATTTGTGATTTTATTTATTTGGGTTTTTTTCCTCTTTTTGATAAGTCTGGCTAGGGTTTTATCAATTTTACTAATTCTTTCAAAGAAACAACTCTTAGTTTTATCGATCTGTTCTATTGTTTTCAGTTTGTTTGTTTGTTTCTCTGTCATTTATTTCTGCTCTGATCTTTATTATTTCCTTTCTTCTGCTGCCTTTAGACTTTATTTGCTGTTCCATTTCTGGCTCCTTTAGATGTAAGATTATGTTGTGTATTTGAGGCTTTTCTTGTTTTTTTGAGGTAGACCTGGATTACAATATACTTCCCTCTTAGGACCGCCCTTGCTGCATCCCAAAGGATTTGTACTATTGGGTTTTCATTTTCTTTTGCTTCCATGTATTTTTTTAAAATTCCTTCTTTAGTTTCCTGGTTAACCCATTTGTTCTTTAGTAGGATGTTCTCTAACCTCTGTGTATTTGTGGTCTTTCCAATTTTTTTTTTTTTTTTTTTTTGGCGGTGGGTAACTTTAAGTTCTATAGCATTGTGGTCTAAAACCACGGATGGTATGATCTCAGTCTTTTTGTACTTGTCGAGGGCTGATTTGTGACTCAGTATGTGATCGGTTCTGGAGAAAGTTCCATGTGTACTCAAAAAGAATGTATAATCTACTGCTTTAGGATGAAATGTTCTGAATATATCTGTTAAGTCCCTCAGTTCCAGTGTGTCATTCAGAGCCATTGTTTCCTTGTTGGTTTTCTGCTTAGATGATCTGTCCATTGTTGTAAGTGGGGTGGTCAAGTCCCCTACTGTTGTTATTATCAATGAGTTCCTTTACATTTGTTATTAATTGATTTATGTATTTGGGTGCTTCCAAGTTGGGGACATGCATATTTATAATTGTTAGATTTCTTCTTGATGGATAGACCCCTTAATTATGGTATAATGCCCTTCCTCATCTCTTGTTACAGTCTTTAGTTTAAAATCTAGTTTACCTGTTATAAAGTATGCTATTCTGGCTTTCTTTTGGCATCAGCATGATAGATGGTTCTTCATCCCTTCACTTTCCTTCTGCGGGTGTCTTTAGGTCTAGAAGGAGTCTCTTGTAGGCAGCATATAGATGGGTCTTGTGTTTGTTTTTGTTTTTTTAATCTATTCTGATACCAGATGTCTTTTGATTGAATCATGTGGTCCATTTACATTCAGAGTGATTATTGATAGATCTGAAAGTAGTGCCATTGTGTTACCTATAAAGTTGGTGTTTCTGGTGATGTTCTCTATTCCTTTCTAGCCATTGTTGCTTTTGGTCTCCCCCCTCCTGCCCCCCCCCCCCCCCCAAAGAGTCCCCTTTAATATTTCCTGCAGGGCTGGTTTAGTGGTCATAAACTGCTTTAGTTTTTGTCTGGGAAACTCTTTATCTCTCCTTCTATTATGAATGACAGCCTTGCTGGATAAAATATTCTTGGTTGCGTATTTTTCCCATTCAGCACGTTGAATATATCATGCCATTCCCTTCTAGCCTGCTAAGTTCCTGTGGACAGATCTGCTGTGAACTTGATCTGTCTTCCCTTGTAGGATAAGGACTTTTTGTTCCCCCTTGCTGCCTTCAGGATTCTTTGTGTATTTTGTTAATTTGACTATGACACATCTTGATGACTATGACACATCTTTTGTTGAATTTAATGGGAGTTCTCTGTGTTTCTTGGGTTTTGATGTCTTTGTCCTTTCCCAGATTAGGGAAGTTTTCAGCTATAATTTGCTCAAATAAACCTTATGCCCCCTTTTATTTCTCTTCTTCTGGGACTCCTGTGATGTTAATAATATTGCACTGTAAGGAGTCACTGAGTTCCCTAAGTCTGCCTTCATGATTTAATACCTTTCCCTTTTCTTTTCAGCTTCATTATTTTCTATAATTTTATTTTACATATCACGGATTTGTTCTCCCTTTTCGTCCATCCTCGTCAATTGCATCCATTTAGTTTTGCATCTCAGTTATAGCATTTTTTATTTTAGCCTGACTAGTTTTTAGTTCTTTTATCTGTGTAGTAAGGGATTCTCTAGTATCTTCTATGCTTTTCTCGAGTCCAGCTAGTATACTTATGATTATTGTTTTAAATTCTGGTTCAGTCATCTTACCTGTATCTTTATTGATTAAATCTCTGGCTGGGACTTTTTCCTCTTTCTTTTGGGGTGAGTTCCTCCATCTTGTCATTTTGTCTAGGTCACTGTTTCTTTTTGTGTGGTTGTTAGGAAAGCCTGTTGTATTCCTGGTCTGAGAGTAATGGCTGTATTATGAAAAGATCCCCCACCAAAAAAGGAAACTGTATCCTATTTCCCCTAGAGCTGAAGCTTTGCAGCATTCTGTGATCAGTAGATTTGGTGCATGCATGGGTTTTGTGCTGGTCTTTTGGGGGAGCGGCCTGCTGCATTGACTCTCAGGCGGATTTGCCATGGTAGAGTTGCCATCCAGGGCACAGGGGAACAGGGTTTGGTGTAAGCGGCTGTTTTTCTCAATGAAGTTGTCAGTGTTGATGGGGGGGTGTGGTGGAGAATGGTGTTGCCCCACTCTCCATCCCTAGGGCTGGGAATCTTGCACCTGCCACTCCTCAGGAAGCCCTCACAGAAGAGCAAACGGTCATCCTTACTGTTTCCCCAGCTTCTGTCAGATCCCTGCCTTCATCCTGTTTTGAGTCTAAGCCATTTGCCTGCCAGGCAGCATAGCACTCGTGTGTTTTATCTCAGGTGCAAGGCTTGGTTTCAAAATTAAAATCCTAGAGATTTGCCTGGCATCGACCTGCACAGATCCTCTTGGGGAGGGTCTTGCCATTCTGTGGCTGGTGTCAGATTATCCCAGAAAATGGTTGTGGGACCACGCACTCTCTTGGAGTTTATGGAGAACTTTTTTAGAATGAGTTATTGGAGTGGCACCTGAGTGGCTCAGTCAGTTAAGTGTCCGGACTTAAGCTCAGGTCATGATCTCACGGTTTGTGGATTCAGGCCCCAAGTTGGGCTCTGTGCTGACAGCTCAAAGCCTGGATCCTGCTTCAGATTCTGTGTCTCCTTCTCTCTCTGCTCATCTCCCTTTCATGCTCTGTTTCTCTCTCTCAAAAATTAATAAACATTAAACAATTTAAAAAAAAGAATGAGTTATTGGACTGTATCTTTACCAATTATTTTTGTAAATTAAGGTGGAGATTTGGAATCTTTAATATGTAACCACTGCTTTTTTTTTTTTTTTTTTTTTTTTTTTTTTTTTTTTTTGAGAGAGAACAAGCAAGCAGGGGAGGGACAGGGGGAGAGAGAAAGAGACTATGAGTGAGAATCTTAAGTAGACTCTGCACCTAACACAGAGCCCGATGTGGAGCTTGATCTTACAACTGTGAGATAAGGACCTGAGCTGAAATCAAGAGTTGGTCACTTAACTGACTGAGCCACCCAGGCACCCCAAGAACCACTGCTCTTAGAGCTGGCCCCTAGTATTTCGTTTTTTCTCTTAGCCATGTATTTGACACTTCATTTATTCTCATGTTTTTCTCTGTGGCATTTTGCCTCTACCTACTTTAGTAACCATGTAACATATTTTGTTTAGAGTGCCTTTATGCTGCTGGGGATCCCTACAAGTGATAGTAGTGCTGAAATACCAGTAAAGGCAAGGACCTAGTTCTAGGTATATTGACCATCAGTTTATTATGAGTTTGAATAGGGTAGGTAGTTGAACATTATTTGGTTATCTGTGATTTGTTTAAAATTTGGAGTGATGTGGGAAAAGATAATTTAGTTTGAAGTAGGTCATTTCTGATGTTAATAAGTTGTCTTTGCATTCTCTTTATTAACTTGCTGGCTTCTTAGCTTGTGGGGCATGTTTTCTCCTTGTGTACTTGCTTCATTTTATATCTGTTGCTCCTTGGTTTTGTGTACACAAATGTACACGCAAGGATATTTTCTGATCAGTGTGCAAATTTTTTCTCCTGGAGCCAGTGCTGTACTTAGTTCACTTACTAATTTTACTAAAATTTTAGGTGAGTTTAAGTTATGTTGATTCATCTGAATAAAATAGTTGGTGAGAGTTCTATTTAGAGAAAGAATCTCAGTCATTGTGAGTAAATGATGTAAAACCATTATATAGAAATCAACTAGAGAAAGCCCTTTCTGGAATCTTAAATCATTTTTAGATCTCTTTTGGTATTATAACCATTAACTTATTAAGTAATTGGATTTTGGAGAATGGTATTTATATATGAACTTAATAGTTTTTAAAAAAAAGATCAGTATAGTACTTTGATTTTAGATTATAGTTTTGCATCATTGAAAAATAGTAAAGGAATTAGAGCTGAGGAATCAGGAATTTTAAAAGAATATAATACGAATAAAGCTAATGTACTAATTATGTGTGGTGTTCTTTTGCTCATTTTAGATAATGAAAGAAATCCAAGAACATAAAATTAAAATATATGAATTTCCAGAAACAGATGATGAAGAAGAAAATAAGCTTGTTAAAAAGATAAAGGTAGGTTTATTCACATACATATACTAAAATGTTTCAGGCCTTAAAGCCATTGAAATATTCACTGAAAAGATAAAAAAAAATCAGTGTTCTTAAGTAGCTGGCTTACAAAATGAATAGGGAGATTATTCAGTCTTGAATTCAACTTTGCAATTAACTTTGTTGAATAGAGAGATGAATAGCATAATCTCTGTCTTATAATCTGTCTTCAGTTTTCAGTTAACTGGTTTCATATTGTGTAATTTTCCTCCTTAAAAAATATGTAATGAGAATGGAGAGGACTTGTTCCTAAGCACTGTTTTTGTATAGTCTTTGTTTAAGAGCCAGACAAAAATATGGGGTTTTTTTGGTCTTTTATAAAAAACAACCAAAACCTATACCAACATAATTTTCTGTATTTTTATTTATTTATTTATTTATTTTTAAATGTCTATTTATTTATTTTTGAGAGGGAAAGAGCTTGAGCAGAGGAGGGGCAGAGAGAAGAGGGAAACACAGAATCTGAAGCAGGCTCCAGGCTCTGAGCTATCAGCACCAAGTCCTATGTGGGGCTTGAACTCACAGATCATGAGATCATGACCTGAACTGAAGTCAGATGCTTACCTGACTGGGCCACTCAGGTGCCCCTGTATTTTTAATTTATAGTCATTTCCTAAGTACTAGTCTAGACCTAAAAGTGATGTATTAATTAATGGCATTATATAAGCAAATAATTACCTTGGAATAATGAAATACATGTACCTGACCAATGAAGAGTTTCTGAGGTTTTATAAAGTAGTCATATATTTTATATATTATTAAATATTTTTGGAAGCTACAAGAATTTTGAAAGATTGTACTCTGAGTTAAGTGTGGATAAATACAAATCCAGAACCCCAGATCTGGACTGTCAAAGGTAGAGTTTAGCATGTATGATATTCCGTGCTTCCAGGGCTGTTAGAGTTGGTTTGTGATAGATGAGCATGCTAGTTACAAGCCTCATGTTTTCCCTCTAACTGCTAATACACTTTTTATTTCCTTTGAATTTTTTTCAATATGGGACAGCTTCTTTGGGGGATGACTTTTTAACATAATTTGATGAGTGGAGTATATATGCCTTAGGATTTTTAAAGTTTCAGAGAAAATATAATTTTATTCATTGTTTATTTATATTGGTGAGAATCCATGTAATGACAGTTTACTGAATAGTAATCGAATGCCTTATAAAAATGAATACAGAAACTGTCAAGGTAATTTTTTTTTTTTTTTTGGTAATGTGTTGAGTAATATAAACTTCTTTATTCTTAAATTTGTGAGGACTACAGAGATACATTTGAACAAGAATACTTTGTTTTATAGGACCGTTTACCTCTTGCTGTGGTAGGTAGTAATACTATCATTGAAGTTAATGGCAAAAGGGTCAGAGGAAGGCAGTATCCTTGGGGTGTTGCTGAAGGTAAGGTTTTCTTCAATGAATGACTTTCTATAAGATTTAACAGTGTGATCAAATATTTGTATTTCACATTGACATATTCTAGATTTTCAAAGATAGTTCTGAATTCAGTTTCATTTAGCCTCATTTGCTCATAAGTACATTCTAGTTTCTCAGACTCTGTACATTGTCAGGTCAGGCAAGCACGCGCTAAATCCTAATTGTAATACTCTCCAGGTCACTCATCGGTGCCCCACTCTCCCACCTCCATCCCATCATTAACTCTACTCCTGTTTTCTTGTTTGAAAACATACTTAAAGTGTAAGAATTCTTTACTGTTTGAAAACAGTTTCAGAGAAAAGGACTCACTTTTATCTGAGTCTCAGATGGGTCTGGGACCTTCAGGAATGATTGAGAACAACTTTTCACTTCAAACTGAATGAAAACATTCATAATATTCTTTCTCGGGATAAAAATCAACTTTTTTTGGCATCACATTTTTAGGATAAAAAAAATTTCTTTGTTAAGAGATACTCTACTAATTTTGCAGAGAGTTTTAAATACTAATAAAATCTTAGTTTATAGCATCAAATTTCAGAAGTCTTCTTGGCAATAGACATGTTTCCCCAGATTTGTGTTTGTTATATTGGTTTAACCTAATATCTAGTCTTCTGTGTTTTAGTAACTTGGAACTAAGATTGAGTCATGATTATTTTTATACTTGTTAGTATTAGTTTGAAAAATTCTGTAATTTTTTGGTTCTTGTTCTAAGTTATTGTCCTTATCAGCAGCTTTCCCTATCAGTGAGGCTATACTTGTTCCCACCTCTGTGTCATCCTCAGGTAACTTTCAGTTGCTGAGCTGAGGCTTTAGAACTTATACAGTCCTTAGAAATGTGTGCTAAAGAATTTATTTCTCTAGTTTTAGTCCCCTCTTTACCACCAGAATGTTATTATTAGTGATACAGTTCTTTAAAATAAAGAACCTTAAAGTTACTGACTCACATTTTTATTTTGGCTACTAAGGTCATTCCCCCTCACCCTAGTACTAAACTTTTAAAATACATTTTATTATAGAACAAATATATTCTGTTTACAAATGGATACATTATGTCCCCTTTCAAAATTTCAAAATTTTTTTTTCTGTAGAGCTCATTTACTAGGTTTGTATATTTTATCATTTAAGATTAAACTACACTAAATACTATTAGAGTACACTTGTCTGGCATGCCCTTAAATTAAGTACTATGTTATAGTGTTAAAACTTGAATGAAAAATTGATCTAAAGAAAAGTAATGAAAAATTAATGAAATGTTGCATATTCTCTCATTGTTACCTCCAGCATTTTGTGAAATTTCCTTTGAAAATATTGGGCTTAGTGTGTTGTTTCTTTTTTTTTATATAGTTGAAAATGGTGAACATTGTGATTTCACAATTCTAAGAAATATGTTGATAAGGTAAGTTTGAGCAATGATTAAATTATGTAAGTTTTTTTCTTTCTCAAAATAAAGTTAGAATTAGATTTATTTTTGTCTTCTATAGGTATAGCTGATTTGTTTATTATTTTTTTTAAATGTTTTTTATTTATTTTGGAGAGAGAGATGGCATGCAACTGGGGTAAGGGTAGAGAGAGAAGGAGATACAGAATCTGAAGCCTGCTTCAGAGCTGTCATGCACAGAGCCCTACACGGGGTTCAAACTCGTGAACTGCGAGATCATGACCTGAGCCGAAGTTGGACGCTTAACCGACCGAGCCACCCAGGCACCCCTATTTTATTTTCGTTTTTTAAAATATAGCTAACTTAAATCGGTATCTTCATTCTAGCACTCAAGTAAGCACTGCTTGGAGACAACTTGGATTATTTTGCCAGGTTTTAAAGCTGTTGGCAAAAATACAAAATAAGCTGTGTCACTAGCAATCTGTGGGAAAATGAGTCTCTTTTTTTGTTATACTTCATGTTGAGATGGAAGATGGAAAGGAAAAGGCTTTTGCTCTTTTATGTGAAAAGCTTGGGATACCTGGAAGGGAAGGCTAGGCTTTGAGTTAAAAACTAGATTTTGAATGTTAAACGGTATCCAGCCTGGTGAGTGGGGTGTTTTTGGTACTAGGACACAGTGAACAGAACTGATCTTCCTCCCAGGCGAGAAAACATTACTCCTAAATTGTACCTTGTGCAGCTGATGAAAGAGAAGGAAAGCCTATGAGAGCAGGACATTGAACTAATCCTGATTAGAAGACTGGACTTGATGGGGCGCCTGGGTGGCTCAGTCGGTTAAGCGGCCGACTTCAGCTCAGGTCACGATCTCGCGGTCCGTGAGTTCGAGCCCCGCGTCGGGCTCTGTGCTGACCGCTCAAGCCTGGAGCCTGTTTCAGATTCTGTGTCTCCCTCTCTCTCTGACCCTCTGTCTCAAAAATAAATAAACGTTAAAAAAAAAAAAAAGACTGGGACTTGAAACCATGAAGAAAAAGTTGAATAGAAGAGACATTAGTGGGCAAGAAACAGAAAGGGCATCAAAAGAAACCTCAGTGTTTTCATGTTGAGATAAATTCTTTCCTCTTGCCACCTCACACCCTTTCCCCACTTCTCTGCACCCCCATCGTGCTTACTTCTCCAGGCCCTCACCACATACTCTTTTCAACCTCCATTTTGGATAGCCATCTAAAGTTGAGGTTTATTTATTTTCATACTATCATGCAGTTTCCTAATGCACAGGAGTATCCTTATCTATTTAGAAGTATTAACTTGCATATTGTTGGTCATCAGAAGTCATGGAACAGTAAAGTTATTCTTACAAGTCAGGAGGGAAGTTTAAGTGAGTCAAACTGCTACCTCCAGAAGTATACTAAATATCACAGTGAATTTTGAGATCAAAGAGATTGCTATGTAGTTAGTCTTTCTTAAAGGAGCTTATGACCAGGTGCTTTAGGTAGGAAGTGGAGGATAGGGTTGATTCAGTTGTTGGGGTTGCCAGGCCTCACACAGTGGGAGAAGAACAGATGCATGTGAGAGGGGGCCCATCTGTCTCACTTTTGAGAATATACCGTTTCAGTTTCTATCATGAACTATTCCCTTTCTCTTCCTTTCTTAAGGTGTGACTTCAAAAGAATTAATAATATAATTGCTTATAACAGTATATATGTAGGGAATTTTTTTTAACTTTATTTATTTATTTTGAGAGAGAGCACATGCAAGCATGCATGAACAGAGGAGGGGCAGAGAGAGAGGGAGAGAGGATTCTAAGCAGGCTCCATGCTGTCAGTGTGGATCCCGCTGTGGGGCTTGATCTCACGAACTGTGTGACATGACCTGGGCCAAAATCATCAAGAGTCAGTCTCTTAACCAACTGAGCCTCCAAACACCCCAGGAATGTTTTATAAATATTAATTGCCAGTCCATTCTCTCTGATTTTATTCTTTCCCCCAATTTTAAATCTCTGCAGCTTGCCCCGTGTTTGACACAGTGGTATTCTATAACTTTGTCTTGTGTATTTTTATTTTTATTTATCTTATTATTTTTAAAAATTCTTTTGATATTTATTTATTTTTGAGAGAGAGAGAGAGACAGAGTGAGAGCAGGGGAGGGGCAGAAAGAGAGGGAGACACAGAATCTGAAGCAGGCTCTGGGCTCCAAGCTGTCAGCACAGAGCCCAGTGCAGGGCTCGATCTCACGAACCGTAAGATCATGACCAGAGCCGAAGTTGGATGCTTAACCGACTGAGCCACTCAGGCGCGCCCCGGTCTTGTGTATTTTTTTTTTAAATGTTTATTTATTTTTGAGAGACAGAGCATGAGCGGGGGAGAGGCAGAGAGAGAGAGGGAGAACGGAATCCGAAGCAGGCTCCAGGCTCTGAGCTGTCAGCACAGAGCCCGATGTGTGATTCGAACCCACATACTGTGAGGTCATGACCTGATCCGAAGTCGGATGCTTAACCAACTGAGCCATCCAGGAGCCCGTCTTGTGTATTTTTAAATATGCAATCAATAATTGACTGCAAAACTAAAATACTGTGGAGGGGAAGGCTAATTACTGAGCTCGAAGCCAGACTTTGAACATTTGAAGGTACATAGCCTGGCAGCTGGTGAGTGGGACTCACTAGGATAAAAGTATTGCAGAACAAACGGACCATTCCTGCAGGAAGATTGAGCATAGGAAAGCTGCAAGACAGTCATACAAGTATGAAAATATAAAAGATTCTGAAGTTACATAATATAAAGCAGATATGTGTTGTAAAATGATTACTTAGATGGATTAAAATAATTTAGAGTAAGTGTATATTTCATGGAGTGGGTCAGATACAAAAGGATTCATAGAAATAGATGTCTTAACATCGATTAGAATAAATACAGTCATTCACTGATGCTTATTTGTAAGATTGGGAGTGGTCCTGTTTAATATTTTTATCATTGAGTATGGCGAAGACGTTGATTTCAGTTCCTTGAGGTAGATGGTTAGGTGATTTTACTTAATGAGAAGCTCATTTATTTGTTCAATATGCTGCAGCACATTTGTTTTTCTTCCTAAAGCATAAATGTTTACTTACGCTAGATGGTTTTACTTTACTTTTTATCACAATTTTTCATTTGCAGTTTTTACATTTAAGTGTGTAAAACATCCTTGAAAAGGAGAGTATTACAGTTTGAAAATGAGACGCTTAAGAATATTTTGATTTATTACTTTTTCTTGTAGGTTTGTAGTAGAGGTGAGAAAGATTTTTATTTAATGTAGCTCATGTCTTGTAAGGCACCTAGTAGATATTTAATGGGTACTTAAAGCAAGGAAATCTCATCACCACCAGTATTCCAGAGGTCTATAAATTCCAAGTAATTGCAATCTTGCAGGTTAAAGTTAGGAATAGTGGTTGCTTCTAAGAAAGACCCAAGTTCAAAGAAGTGTCATTTTGCTAATTAAGAGAACTGGCTGTTGTTGTAGGCAAACCAAAGAAGGCAATGGAAAGGAGACAAACTTGATAATGGATATTTTCAGAGTGTGGTGATGGACAGTGCAGAAATTAAATAGAGAAAGAAAACAAAAGGAGAGAAAAGAGGGCCATGATACCAGCAGTGAGAAATGGAAAAAGATGATTAAGTTCCTGAAACTGGAGAAAACTTATTGCTAATTATTGATTTTAAGAGTGGAGGAATGAGTTGAATCTTAAAAAGTAACGTGGGAGCACCTAGGTGACTTAGTCAGCTGAGTGTCCAACTCTCGATTTCAGCTCAAGTCATGATCCCAGGGACATGGGATGGCGCATAGGGTCTGCTTAAGATTCTCATTCTCTCTCTCTCTCTCTCTCTCTCTCTCTCAAAAAAGATAAAAATAAAGTGAAGTATATTTAAATAGGTGGAAACAGAGACCATTATATCCTGAAAAAAAATCTGAACTAGGTATGATAAAGAAGGTTATTTTAGGGAAAGGGAAAAATCTTTCATTATCTAAAATGTTAGATGACATTAACAGAAATAGCTTGCTTAAACAGTTAATAAATTCACCTTGTTTTTATTTTACACATCTTGTATTTCAACTACTAAGTGCTCCACCTCAGGTCCTGTGGTGATTTTTGAGTGATTCCATAATGAGGTAATCTATATTTAAAATACAACAAGTATTTTTATATTGGTACAGTTATTTGTTTTTATTATTCTCTACTTAGAGAAACTGGTAACAGTAATTTGTTCCAGAAAATCAACAGTATTTATCTTACCTCAGCTTTAATATTTAGTTACCAATTTTTTAAAACCGACTGTTATATGCTATTTGTCTCAAGAGTACAAGAAGTGATGGCAAAAATATTTCTTACAAAGGGCAGCTTATAGTAAAGTTGAAAAGGTTGTGTGGTGTTATCCATAACATATACTGGTACCAAAAAATGACTGACCACCAAGGAGAAAATTGTTAGGGGTTTGAGTCACTCAACTTCAAGGCTGGGAAGAGCTTTCAAAGCAGTAGGATTCTTAAGTTTGAAGAGTCCGTGACAAATTAGCATGAGCTATTCCATCTCAACCGCTGGATATTCTAGGAATAAAGAGCTACCTGACTCGACTGACATGGAAAGGGGTAGTGGCCATGAAGAGGATAAATTCAACAAAGAAAAGAGCATAAAGAAAATGAGAATTGAGGAAAACCGAGAAGTACCCCTTAGGATGAGTTAAACTATCAGAGATTGCATGGAAATGCCCATTAGTAGAAGATGAGTCGGGGTAATTGAAAATCACCTTCTCTTCATAAAGGGAAAGTACATGTTTTCTGGATAGCAGGAGAAATAAAAATACGGTGCACCTTTATGTTTGTTTCCCGGAAGGGAGATTTGGCAAAGTGGTGGGCATGGAAGATGGAGTATGGCAGAGATAGGAATGGATGATGAGAAAAGGGAGACTCTGATGAATCAGAGTATTGCTACACCAGGTCAGGTAAAGGGAACCATAGAGCAGCTCAGAGTGTCTGTAGTGTCTAAAATCATTAAGGAATGATGAAATTGTCTCCTGTATTGTATAATTCATCTCATATGTGTATTGATTTTATGTATAATAGAAATGCTATGAGCAAAATTCATTTAACCAAAATATCACATTCACTGAACAGTTTGAAGAAATAGGAATATGCTCTAAATTATTTTCCTTGGTTTGAATCCAACTTGATATGTGACCTAAATCCATATATATTACCTCGGTAAAAGCTCAAATCTTAATAATATTGCTAAAAGAAAACCAATTTCTCTTATGTTTTATGAGCTTTGGCAGGAGCTAATCTTCCTCTAATAAAATAAGACATATACTATAAGGGTAAATATTCTTCTGTAGAAGTGTCATACTTTGAGGAGATTTAGAACTCTTAAACTTTCATTTGGAACCTAAATTTCCATTGGTTTCAGGTTTAGCATATTGTATCTTGCTCTGCCTTGAGTATAAGTGAAGATAGGTGAATGTTCTTCCTTAAGAATAGTATTTTTGCTTATTTTAGGTCTAGAAATTTTTGTTTTGGAAAATTTTGAATGTATATCAAGGCTTTCTTCATAGAAGCAAACTGTTGATATGTTGTTTATTTATGACAGAACACACATGCAGGACTTGAAAGATGTCACTAATAATGTACACTATGAGAACTACCGAAGCAGAAAACTGGCAGCTGTGACTTATAATGGAGTTGATAATAACAAGAATAAAGGGCAGCTTACCAAGTAAGTGTACCTTGTTTCCTCCAGAAAAGGTATCATTTATGTAAGTAAATAATCATATTGTTTTCATTTTCGTCAAGTTCTTGGCTACTCATTAGAAAATCGGGATTAATGGTCTTTATGCACAATAGCAGAAATTTATTGTTGTTAAACTTTGTTTTGGCAGTTTTGTATTTTACTACTTAATTTTCACAGGAAGTATTTTATTACCTTGCTCCTTAAGTGAAAGAGCCATGCATTCTCTTTTGGTCATTTGCCATTGTACTTATAATCCATATACCACATGTTTAATAGAACCTCAATTAGAAATCAAATGGCTCCTTCTGCAAATACATTTTTTAAGAGTTTGTGTTAATTCCAGTCTGCTAACATGTAGTGTTATATTCATGTCAGGTGTACTATATAGTGATTCATAATTCCCTATATCACCCAGTGCTCATCACGACAAGTATTCTCCTTGATCCCCATCACCTATTTAACCCATCCCTCCACTCACCCCCCCCCCCCCCCCCACCTCTGGTAACCCTCAGTTTGTTCTCTGCAGTTAAGAGTTTGTTTCTTGGTTTGTCTCTCCCTCTCTCAATCTCTCTTTTTCTCTTTGCTCATTTGTTTGGTTTTCTTTTTTTTTTTTTTTTAACGTTTATCTGTTTTCGAGGGGGCAGGGGAAGGGCAGAGAGAGAGAGAGGGAGACATAGAATCCAAAGCAAGCTCCAGGTTCCAAGCTGTCAGCACAGAACCTGATGTGGGGCTCAAACTCATGAATTGTGAGGTCATGACCTGAGCTGAAGTTGGACGGTTAACTGACTGAGCCACCAGGTGCCCCTTTTTTGTTTTGTTTCTTAAATTCCACATGTGAGTGAAATCCTATGGTATTTGTCTTTCTCTGACTTTATTTCACTTAGCATTATACTCTCTAGCACCATCCATGTTGTTGCAAAGGGCAAAAGTTCATTATTTTTTTTAATGGCTGAATAATATTCCTGTGTGTGTGTGTGTGTGTGTGTGTGTGTGTACACACCATATCTTCTTTATCCATTCATCTATGGATGCACACCTGAGCTGCTTCCATATCTTGGCTATTGTAAATAATGCTGCTATAAACGTAGGGGCACGTGTATCTGCAAATACACTTTTTTTAAGGGCAGGGAACAGTTACTACCAAGATCTCTTAACTGATTTTACTTTTAAGATAAACATTCTATAGTCTCTTTATGGAGACTAAATATAGAGCTTCTACCCTTTGTCTTTTTAAATAAACCATTTGGTAGCAGAGTTTTCACTAACATTGTGTAGAAACAAGGGACAGGACCAAACAAAAGGAATATTTAGATGAATGTAGTCTTGGTTACCTTCTCCATTCCTATTCGGTATTTCCAGGGAGTAAATTAGCTTGAGTCTGGATTTCTTCTCTTGCTTATTAGAGTAGTGTCAGTGACTGCAGGGTGTGTAGTGTCACCCTGCTGAGCTAGTCCGTATCTCAAGCTGTGGTGGTTTATGATGGGGTGGGAGAAAGAGGTGTGTGAGGAGGCCTGTGAGTTAGCTGGCGGAGTTCTTGCTAACAGTATCTGTGCCCCATTTTTCCTTTATTTGGGACTGTTGAAGATCGTAAGGATTATGAAAACCATTTTAACATTGTGTATACATTTGTAGCAGGTGTTATCTACCATTAGAGGATGATCCTGAAGGATCATCTGTATCAGTAATGAAAAAGGCAAGTTAGCAAAGTGGCAGTATAGTACTATGTTTTATAGTGGTCAGCATTCCTTAAAATGGAAAAGAAAATGCTCCTTTTTTCTTTTTTAGTTATGTCTCCACAATGGCCCTAAATTCCAGAAGAAAGCAAACAAAGCATTATTAGTCACTGGCAGACACAAACAGTTCTCTTTTACAACTGATCTTAGATCTGACTTCATGTTTATTTCCTTCTATATTTTGCTAATGATGTTGGGGTCATAGACCCTTTGAAGTAGAATTTCTTTTTAGGCTATTAACATGCTTATATTTGAGGAACTTTACTGATCAATTCCTGTGTTTTCTGGTTTTAAGGATCTCCTTGTTAAAAAGGTAAATTTCTAGGTTTAAAAATTGGCAAGAGATTCTGATTCAGTAGATGTGGGATGGACTTGAGAGTTTATATTTTTAATAAGCGACCTAGATGGTTCTGATACAGGTGATTAGTCATGTATGTTTTGCGAAACAGTTTACTACTGCTGTTTTAAAAACTGATTTGGTTAATATTTCAACAATTTGTTTACATTTAAAATACAAAATTCTATTTGAGATAAGGTTTAGTGAGTAAGAAAAAGACTTTTAATCTGCTTGTTTTTAGCAACATTTGTATCCGACAGCTTTATTTAGCACAAAAACATAAGGCTCCATCATAGTAAATATTGTTCATAAAATTCTAATCCGTTTTAAATGCATCTTACTCGGGCTCTGTGCTGACAGCTCAGAGCCTGGAGCCTGTTTCAGATTCTGTGTCTCCCTCTCTCTCTGCTCCTCACCTGTTCATGCTCTGTCTCTCTCTGTCTCAAAAATAAATAAACATTAAAAAAAAAAAAAATTTAAAAAAAAAAAAAGGGGGTGCCTGGGTGGCTTGGTCGGTTAAGCGTCCGACTTCGGCTCAGGTCATGATCTCACGGTCTGTGAGTTCGAGCCCCGCGTCGGGCTCTGTGCTGACAGCTCAGAGCCTGGAGCCTGTTTCAGATTCTGTGTCTCCCTCTCTCTCTGCTCCTCACCTGTTTATGCTCTGTCTCTCTCTGTCTCAAAAATAAATAAACATTAAAAAAAAAAAATTAAATGCATCTTACTAACTTAGGGACTTTTTAATTGTTTAAAAGAAAACGATGTGTAATTAAAGCCACCAATAATTTTATATGTGAAAGGGGAATGTGCTATCAGTACATGTTATTCCTTAAATGTATGCAGTTAATGTGTGACTTTTTTTCTTTTAAACATTTGTTCATGTCCTAGAAATAAGGAATTGTTTTCACATTTCTAATAGAAGGCTTTTAAAATAGTGGTATTGTGATATTTCTGCTGTTGGATTCAGGTAAGGCAATTCAGAGAAAAATAGTGAACCTTACAGTGTTGTTAAAAATTCTTTTGCAGAAGTAGAATTCTAGTGTGGATTACTTGAGTTAAACTATATAACTGAGGCAAAAACATAAAAAGTAGAATTCTGTTGGAAATGTGTTTCTTAATGAGATGAATCATGTCCAAACTTTGTCTCTGAAAGTAATAAAAATATCTGTACTGCTAAAAAGCAAATTGCCTGAGGAGTTAGTACACTATTTTATGTTAATAGTAAGTAGAAAAATATCTTTAAAGATTGAACCAGTTGGGGAATGGCATGATTAGAATAGATATTGATATGATTTATTACATTGGGTTTTTACTACTTTATTGAGTAATATACTGAATCTGAAGGAAGTCACTTGGACGTTTTATCTATTGGTTGTATCTTCTATTATCTTGAAAATGTTAGCAATTTCAGAAATCATTGCAGCTGAATGTTTTTGTTGTTTAAATCAGTATCAGCAACTTGTGCTTTAGCTAATGTTAACGTGCTAAAAACTAAGGACTGATTCATGAGGAACTGAAAAGAATGGCTAATATTTAAATAGGTGATGTAGGGGTGCCTGAGTGGCTCAGTCAGTTAAGCATCCAACTTGGACTCAGCTCATGATCTCACAGCTTGTGGGTTCGAGCCCCACATCGGGCTCCATGCTGACAGCTCAGAGCCTGGAGCCTGCTTCGGATTCTGTATCTCCCTCTCTCTCTCTGCCCCTTCCCTGCTCGCCTGTGTGCGCGCACTCTCTCTCTCTCTTTCTCTCTCTCTCTGAAAAATAAAATAAAACATTAAAAATTTTAAACGTGATATAAGCAAATGTGAATTTAGGCTTCTTAGTGATGTTCTAGTTGTATTGCTTTCAAGGGACTCTTCCCTCCATAGCAGTGCATCCTTTGATAATACTGGCAGGGAGAGGTTGAGGTTGTGGGGAGTTTGGAGTGGAAGAGTCAGAGTAATTAAACAAAAATTGCCACTTTTCTAACCACCTCCCTCCATTATGTATCTGAACTCAGCATCCCAGCATGGACCCAAATACTGCATTACTAACAGCTAACATCACAGTTAGCTTGTTCGAAGCATGCTTAATACTGGGAGATACACTGTATGGAATTTTGTTATAGTACTTTGATTAATCACTGAAGAAGACTTCTCTTGTCACCTGGAGGGTTTTACACCTCCAGATATACCTAGGACAATGTACCTCAGCTTAAGGGCTGGTTAAGAGGGAATAGGTCTTCTGTAAAGTGAGCTATCGGTAACTTGAAAATTTGTAATTTGGAAATTTTCAGGCAGATCACTTTAGGCAAGACTTTATGGAAGTTGAGGATCTGGAAATTGATTCTCTTAAAACTGCAGAGGCTCAAGTAACCTTTGGAAGACTTCATATAAACGGAGAACCTAGTTTAAAGACCATTGAACTGGAGAATCTCTTTGGTTCTTAAAAACAGCTGTCATTTTATCACTTTGCGTAGTCTGTAAATAGCATCTGCAGGCAATTTGAGAAAGAAAGAAAATTGATAATAAGGTCATTTATTTATCTGCTGATTGCTAATGGACCTGTGTATTTTCCACTGCCCTCATAAAATATTTATACATGTACAAATCTATTAAAAATTTAGTTATAGGGGTGCCTGGGTGGCTCAGTCGGTTAAGCGTCTGGCTCAGGTCATGATCTCATGGTTTGTGAGTTTGAGCACTGCATTGGGCTCTGTGCTGTCAGCGCAGAGCCGGCTTCTGATCCCCTGTTCCCCCCCTCTCTCTGCTCTTCCCCCATTTATGTGTGCATGTGCACTCTCTCAAAAACAAAGATTTTTTAATAATTAGTTATATTGACCTTTATATGGCAATGTATACTCTACAAAGTGCTAATCACACTTTAGTTTTAGAATAAAAGCTATCTTTTTAACAAGCATTTAGTAGTAAAATAATCTCGTATTTAATTTTCTGAGGCAGTTTTGGATGGACTGTAGAGTGTACTAAACAGTGGTCAAATATTTGGTTTGTATAGCTGAAAATATGCCTTTTTGTTAGGTTAGTGGTCCTAGAATGATTATATTTTGGAAGGATATAAAATAAGATTTAGATATCACATTGTACATCTTAAATTTATACAGTATTATATGTCAATTATGTCTCAGTAAAACTGTGAAGAAACCAAGATTTAGATTATGTGGTTAAAATCTGAAAAGTAGCTGAGTTTATCTCATCAAATGCTATTTTGTCTCAAGGTCAAAGTCTGGAAAAGTGGGAACTATTCCTAGCAGCTATTCAGGTATTGCCTGTATCTGGCAAAGAAAATACCAAGTCATTTATTTTAAGTACTTCTTAAATCCTCAGGGCGAGTGTATCTTGTTCACCCCTGACTGGAGAGTGGAGGGTGGTAGGCAATTTGAAGGAACAGAGAGGGAGGTCAAGTTCCAGATCAAAGAAGATTGAACAAGGGGTTGTAAAAGAAAAGAGAGAAGAATTAGCCATATCCAGATGGCAGATCTCTTAAAGAAAGAAAGGTGATCCCCAGTAAGAGGAAGGTTTTATTTGTTTTGTTGTGTTTTGTTTTTGCTAAACGTGCTTCTTAAAGTTATTCCTTCCTTGATCTTCTTTTGTATGTTTTACTTAAAACCACATTTGATTGGTAACTCTCATGAACTGTTGTCTATCATTGATTGATACCTTGCTTCAAGTTGGGCATACCCTGTTCCTCTTTCCCATACACTATTTTTCTGTTTTCTATAGCCTTCTCCATCTGTAAGCTTGGGAAAACTTTATGGATGACAAAATTCCTAGAAAGGACTAAAAATACATATTTTCAAAGGCTGATTTTTAGAGCGCCCTTAGTACATGACAGAGTTTTCATTGAAAGAGAAATAAAGACAGTTTTCTGAAGTTTCCCAAAGTTTTTTCAAAGACTTAAATTTATTCAGTTGTATCCTTTACCCTTTGTTCAGACGTCCTTTCATGAAAATATAATAGTAGTAGAATATTGTTTTGTTTACTTTCGGTTATAATGCTCTCACTTGGCAAAATAAAATGTTGGTAACTATTGTTTCCCAAAAATTTTGGAAATTTTTATTGCTCTTTGAAATCCATGTAAATGAAATTCCTTTGAAAATTTTTGTATGAAAATTGCTACATGTCTGTTTCCACAGTGGCCTAACCATTGATGCAAAAGTATGTGAATGTATTTGTTTAATGTGTTCTTCAGGAAAGACCACACATAATTTAAATGAAATGTGTTTGTTTTCTCTTACACTCAAAATGTGGGTCATGTAACACCACCACAGTAAAACCTTACTAGGTCAGCCTTGTGTGGTCCTTGCTGTCATTTTTCGTTGGTCACATGAAAGGGTGAATCATCTGGTGGCTTTCAGGAACCATAAACCTTTAAAGAGATCCCTAGGAGGAGCTGTGTTATATCTTTGGAGATTTAGCATGATACTCAAGTTATGTTATAGACTTTTTTTTTTTTTCCTTTTTAAAAAACTTTTACCTGGACCTTTCATTTCTTTGGCTGAGTCCCTTTAAATTTCTCTGACAAGTTTATAAAAACATTAAAAAAAAAAAAAAGTTTAAAAAAAAAAATTTCTCTGACAAGTTTAAGTGAATAAGCTTTAGCATGTCTATGTGTGTAAAGAACAATTTCCCATTAAAAAGCAGTTAGGCTGGGGCGCCTGGGTGGCTCAGTCAGTTAACCATCCAACTTTGGCTCAGGTCATGATCTCAGGGTTTGTGATTCGAGCTCCACGTGGGGCTCTGTGCTGACAGCTCAGAGCCTGGAGCCTGCTTCGGATTCTGTGTCTCCCTCTCTCTCTGCCCCTCCTCCACTGGCACCCTGTGTCTTTCTCTCTCAAAAATAAATAAACATTAAAAAAAAAAATTTTTTTTTAAAGCAGTTAGGCTATGATACAATTTAAATGGTTTTTCTGATCCTCTAGTTAAAAAGGTTTTATTTGGAAAAAAATAATGTGATGAAAAAAAGTGATCCTTCTTCCTGTGTTTCCTACATTGTAAGCACAATATTGTATTACAGTTTCCTAAATATCACTTTCATAACGATGACTACAAATGTGGTGCTAATTTAAGATTTCAAAGATCATTTTTACTGATGAGAGGCTTAAAAAAATTTATTTTAGATATGTATAACCATTTTTTTATAATACTGGAATATCAGTTCATTTGATCAGAAGTCAAGTATTTTTACAAGGCTGAAAAACTTAAAGTATCTCAGATACGAAATATTGTAAATATTTCCTTTTTTGGAAGTACATGTATTTAAATAGGTTTAAAAATTTGAGCAGGCTGTCAGAAGATAATTGCACAGCATGCTTATTTTCATAATGATTTGGTATAGTAATTAACAGAATTTTGGGAAAGAAATTAACTAACTTTAACAAATTTTGCCGTAAACTTTGCTTTAGGGCACATACTTTAAATTACTTAATTGTGACGTCTCTGAATTTGCCTTTAATTGTTGCTTTTAGTGTGGTTTACTCTAAGTGTTTTAAGTCTCCGTTTTTTGTTCTTTTAGATATGACACAGTTGAAGGCATGTAAGTTTTTTTCTTTTAAGATGTAAAGGTTTTTAATAAATTTAGAATTTAAAAGCAAATTTCAAAATATAGTCTTTCCGCCTAGAGTTATCTAAATAAAAATCAAAATAACAGTGGTTACTTTTGGTTAGCTGGTAACCTTTTCATGTGCAAATTATACCATGAGTTCTTTGAATTTACATGAATTGCCTTTTTCCTCCCAAGGATAAAATTAAATGAGCATTTTATTATAAGGAGGAATATATATTTAATTTTAAAATCAGTCTGAGTTTCTAATTTATTTACTATACAGTTTTGAACTATGTTTTCAGATTACGCCAATATTGTTGGATAGTCTCAGTTGCTTAAACATACATATTCAGTTAAAACTGTCCATTAAAAAAATAGTTATTAGATTATTTCTCTTCTAGAGGCTAAAAATGTTCTGGGAGATGGAATAAGTGAGGTTTATAGACTCAAAATCTAACAAAAGCTTTGGACCCTCTCACCGGAAGAATGCTTGCATGGACACACATGTTTAGTATGTCATTTCAGGGGATTCATTGCCACTCTGCTCAAGAGATTGGAAGCCCCTGTACCAAAACACCTGCCATAGATATGAGAACTACATTATCAAGGAGGGCCTTAACTTTTAATGAAATAATGATATTTACATTTAAAAATTTATTTCAGAGGCTCAGGCGATTAAGCGTCTGATTACAGCTCAGGATGTTCTCTCAAGGCTTATGGGTTTGAGCCCTGCATCGGTCTCTGTGCTGACAGTGCAGAGCCTGCCTTGGATCCTCTGTCCCCACTCTCTCTGCCCTTCCCCTACTCGTGCGCTCACGCTCTCTCTCGCTCTCGAAAATAAACATTAAAAAAATTTTTAACAATTTTGTTCAGTTGACCTCACTTTTTGAATGCAGGTTTTTGTTCTAAGTTAATGTTTGGTTTAGTTTCATTTTCAGAACTTCTGATTAATTGTTTAATTGCTAAAATATACTGCAGGTTTGTAAGTTTACTTTTGGTGAAGAACTATTCTTCAGTTAGCATTTTATTCTAGATTACACTAATTGCAAAAACAGATCATCTTGATCACAGCAGTGCTTCATGGCTTTGTCCTCCCTTTTTGGTAAGAAAAATCCATAGCCAGTGTTCTGACCTGTTGCTCTTGTTGAATATATTCCATCAGGCTCTTTTGTCCTTCTCCTTGATAGGGGGAAGAGGAGTACTGGAAAAATACTCAGCCTCATTAGGAGAGAAATCTACCATAATCAGAGTGTCTCACATCAGGATTAAAGTGACTAACCCTAGAGGTTATGGGTGAAATCCAAGGCCTGATTTTGTTTTTGTTTATAAGCCATGATTTAATTTTTTAAACTGTTTTACTGACATAAAATTCACCAATTTAAATATACAATTCAGTGGTCAAAGGCTGTTTATGTGGAGGCAAAGTAAACAAGTTTTATCAACAAAGTCAGAAGAAGGCCTGCCTCTTTAGGTTGCTCTAGTGTATTGAATACTTTTCAGAGATCCTCAAAGCCACAGAGTACATGTTTCTTTCTTCCCTGGGACTATAGTAAGTTGCTGATAATTTTATGTTCCCTTGTGTCTGTGAGTATGCTAGCCATTATATAAAGCTCATCTGCAGTATTTTTCAACATGAAAATTTTGAACAAAATTGTGTAGAGAATTGAGCCTGTGGACCTTAATGTTAGTAGACTGAAATACTTCCATTCAACTATGCTTGTGTCTGTTTTCTGGCATTTCAAAAAAAAATTACTAGGATATTTATTTGCTTCTGATTCTTTCTCATGTGTATGCATCTATGTATGTGTTTTTTTATCACCAGTACATGTTTTAAAGTAAGACAGAAACTTTAGACACTAAAATAGGTAGAATGAATTTTCATAATCAGTGAAATTACCATAAATGGCCTAGAAATGAAAAATGTTCTAGGTATTGACTGGTAGTCATTTCCAGCATGTCATTTCAGTTACTAAAATAAGTCTGAATTGGTGTTAATTAACTTACAATTATAATGTCAGTAATTGTCTTAGAAGAAGAGATTATAACACTTAGAAATTTTTAGAACTACAAATAGGCTATGTATATTAACTTCATTAGCTCAGTTCCTTTTTTCGCATTAAAATTTTGTTGAGGGGTGCCTGGATGGCTCAGTCAGTTAAGTGTCTGACTTCGGCTCAGGTCATGATCTCATGGTTCTTGAGTTCAAGCCCCACGTCAGGCTCTGTGCTGACAGCACAGAGCCTGGAGCCTGCTTCAAATTCTGTGTCTCCCTCTCTCTCTGCCTCTCTCCTACTTGTGCTCTGTCTCTGTCTCTCTCTCTCTCTCAAAAATAAATAAAATGTAAAAAAATAAAAAATACAAAAAATAAATAAAATTTTGTTGAAAGTACAAAATTAAATAATTTTCTTCTCATTTTCCATGCTGTGAGTATAATTTAGGAATGTTTCCTTTCCATTTTCCTTCTACAGTTTATTTTATGTGTCATCTTTAGATTGGTATGCACTAACTAGCTTTAGAGAAACCTCCTGCTAACAGTTTGTTACTCATGTCTCTTTTCATAATAATTGTTCACTAGAGATTCCAGTTTAAATATAAAACTGGAAGGAAATTCTAGATTAGAAATACAACTTTTGAAGCTTCTAAAGAATTTTTAATGCATTTATACACAAAACTTCAAATCTGTGATCTGTGTCATCTAAGATGGTGTTCAGAATAATTGAAAAATCATTTTCAAGCTTATTTTCAAAAAACAATTTAGTGATGACAGCATCTCATTTGTTTTCATCGCCGTGTCAGAGTTTTGTATCATACTTCTCATTTTTGGACTTCTGATGATTATCCTTAATGTTCACAACAGGAGCCCTCTTGCACAAATGGAAGAAGAAAGAAGGGAGCATGTAGCTAAGATGAAGAAGATGGAGATGGAGATGGAGCAGGTGTTTGAGATGAAGGTCAAAGAAAAAGTTCAAAAACTGAAGGATTCGGAAGCTGAGGTAGAGCCTAACGTTGTCCCGTTACGGACACAGTATTGCTTTTTAAAATGACAAAGGTCTTCAGTAGTCTAGATAATAAAACCTCTCTACACATATTTTTAAAAATTTAATATAATGCCCTAATGTGGCGCCTGAGTGGCTCAGTCAGTTGAGCGTCCAACTTTGGCCTAGGTCATGATCTCAAGGTTCGTGCGTTCGAGCCCCACGTCGGGCTCTGTGCTGACAGCTCGGAGCCTGGAGCCTGTTTTGGATTCTGTGTCTCCCTCTCTCTCTGCCCCTCCCCCACTTGTGCTTGCTCGCTCTCGCTCGCTCTCTCTCTCTCTCTCAAAAAGAAAATAAATATTAAATTAAAGAAAAATATAAAGAAGCTTGGTGCGCCTGGGTGGCTCAGTCGGTTAAGCGTCCGACTTCGGCTCAGGTCATGATCTCAAGGTTCGTGGGTTCGAGCCCCGCATCAGGCTCTGTGCTGACAGCTCGGAGCCTGGAGCCTGCTTCAGATTCTGTGTCTCCCTCTCTCTCTCTCTGCCCCTCCCCCACTGTGGTCACTTACTCTCCCTCTCAAAAATAAATAACATTAAAAAAAATTTAGGGTCACTGCCCTAGTGTAATAAAATGGAGAAATAAAAGCAAGTACTTTGTTTATAATAACGTATGTTTTGATATGTTAGTATTTGAACACATATACTTGGTAGGAAGACATAATAGAATAATTATAATGAATTATGAGTTTTAATGAGCAAATCATGAGAAGTGGAATTATAAGCTATTCCTTATATTCAGTGTAAGAAAAGTAAAGATCAGAGTTTTGGGTGGATGTAAGAATAAAAACTAGTATTAGAATAATCATCATCATCATCATCATCATCATCATCATCAACCAGAGTTACTTGCATATGAATGAGAGAAAGAAAGAGAGAGAGAGAACCTTAACTGAACTAAGGGCATGCCAGGATAAAACAAACAGCCAAAGGAGAGAAAATGAAGGAATGTGATATTCCTGTAAATGAATTGGGCTTATTTGTAATATAGTGTCAGAGTAATTGCTAGTGTTACAAAATTGGTAGAGTAGTGACAAAGCATCCCAACAAGCTTCTTTACGACCTTGGAATCCCTCTATAGATGTTGAGGCATGCATTTAGTTTTTATTAATCAAAAAGACTTTGAAGACATTCCCTTACATTTCCTTCAAGAAGTGAAAGATGGAGGGGAAAAGCACTAACATGAGACTCTATCAAATAAGTAGTTGGTGTGATAGATATTAACATGAAATATTTTTTTAAGTGACCTTTAATGTTAAAATTCAGTGAGATCCCTATGTTTATATGTGGCTCCACTAATAATATTTGTATCTAAATAAATTCAAAGGGGATTCAGATTTATTCTGTTACATCCTTATGGTTGATCTCATTGCCTTTGTAATTACTGTATAAAATACGGAAACCCTCTTTGACTAAATATCTAACGAAGTATTTTAATGCACTAAATAGAATGCATGGAGTGAGTAAAATACTGAAAAATTTTAAAGAAATGTTTTTATTCCACATTAAATTTCTCTTAAATTACTGGGCTTTACATGTAATTTCTTACTTAAAAACAAACAAAACAAAACAAGACAGGGGCACCTGGTTAAGTGTCCGACTCTTGATTTTGTCTCAGGTCATGGTCTCAAACTCTGGGTTGGCCTCTGCTCTGAGCATGGAGCCTGCTTGGGATTCTTTCTCTCTCTCTCTCTCTCTCTCTCTCTCTCTCTCTCTCTCTCTCTGTCTCTCTCTCTCTCTCTCTCTCCATCTCTCAAAATAAATAAACAAACTTAAAAAAAAAGCAACTGTGACTGTTGTTATATTTGTTATAGGCTTAATTCAGCAGAGATACAGAATAGTTCCTTCTTGTTTGAGTTCTCAGAAGACTGCAGGAATAGCAGCCCTGGCACCTGTTATTAAGATGACGTTTTGGAGATTAAATTAAATCTAAGAGTTTGTACCCTTTCGTTAATTAGTGAATAATCTGGAAAAGTCCGTAACAGAAGGGGAATAAAAACAGGAATAATCAAGAGTCTGCATTACCTCCAAACTCAAGATTTCTTTGAAAATCTAAAAGTAGTTACATTTACATTTACTATAGACATATTTTAGAGCTTCCTCCTAAGAGTAAATGTTATAAAGAAATAATTATGAAACTGTAGCCAAAGAACCTTTCAAGAGTTTTTATGATTTCTGTAAATGGTGAAAACAGTTTTGAAAAACTTAACTACTCTTTGAAGTCTGAAATCTTTCTTAGCATGAAAGAACCTGTAAAGAAATCTGGCCAAGTTTCCCCTAATACTGTAAGCCATGTTAAGTATATAAATATATGGGTGAAGGAACCTATTTAACCTTAATAGGTTTTTTTTTTTTTTCAAGTTCATTAGTGCTAAAAGTGTTTGTTTAGGCATAGCTGCTAATGTCCAGCAGCACAGGGCATCAGGCGCACTACTAAGCACCCTTCTTGTGTTATGTCATTAAATCCACACCATAACCCTATGGAGTAGATACTATTGTCCATCTTCCTTTTATTTTCATGAGAGGAAGGATAAATTAACTTGGTCAGTGCTGCATGTATAGTTGTAAGCCATTATTTGAACTCACTTAATTCTTTAAGTTTGCTCTTATTCACCAGATAAATCCACGGTCATGTATCCATAGTTTCAAATCTTAAATCCTGACAAGCTCTGAAAACTGCAAAACCAGACATAGAACTAATAGTTTTATTCCACTTGATGTGAATATTTATAAAATTTACTGCAAAAAAATAGTAATGTGTTTGATTATAGGTGCTACCCTAGACAACCCAGGATGTGTTTTGCAAATGTAGTATGTATATATTTCTCAACGTTTATTTTTTTTTTTTTTTATTTTTGGGACAGAGAGAGACAGAGCATGAACGGGGGAGGGACAGAGAGAGAGGGAGACACAGAATCGGAAACAGGCTCCAGGCTCCGAGCCATCAGCCCAGAGCCCGACGCGGGGCTCGAACTCACGGACCGTGAGATCGTGACCTGGCTGAAGTCGGACGCTTAACCGACTGCGCCACCCAGGCGCCCCTGTATATATTTCTAAGTAGTGTTGCCATTCTAAGATCTGAAGTATTCAGAAGTTTGGAAGACATAACCCCAAGGGTTTCTTGAGAGGGATTGTAACCTGTACTTCTTACCTACGTGCAACTAACACAGAAGATACTTACATACAACAGAAATTTACACATCAAAAATGATGAACACCTGTGAACTTAACTACCCAGCTTAAAAACTAAGACTTCATTAGTTCATTTGAGGCCCTTGTGTGCCTATGGTAGCACTTTTTCTCCTTCTCAGAGGTAACTATTGTGAATTGTGTATTTCTGATTCCCTTGCATTTTTTCTATAACTAAAGGCATTTTCCTGCATTTCTATTTTCTGATATTTTCTTAGTACCTTGTTTGCTATGATCAGGAAGATGATCATAGCATATTTGACTCATGTTTGCTTAAATTTATCTTAGATGGTTTTATTTTTTAGGAATTGCATGAAATATTTGCAGTAGGAGTAAATTTGAAGTCCCTCTCTGTGGGTTTACAAAATAATTGAGAAAATAAATTATATGCAAAATTTCATTATAATCCAAATTCAAGATGTTAACTCACTGATGTAATATGATCATTAGTGGAACATGATTCCTAGACATCTGAAGATTTTGAATATTTTTGGGGTATTAAGTGTATTTAGATTTAATCTGATTTTTTTTTTTTTATTAATGACTATTTTCTTCAGAAATAGACTGACTAGTGCATAAGTGACATTATTTAGTGATCCATTAGGTGAGCTCTCTGTTTCTGCAGTTACTTTGTGTGAGTGTTTCTACTTAGTCAGCATTCTTATACAGCATTGATTTTCAGTGTAGGAAAACCACCTGCATTGGAATCTCTGGGGCTTGTTGAAAATGCAGATTTCTAATCTTAACACTGAAGGATTCTAATTCAGTATGTTTTGGTGAGGTCCAGGGTTCAATATTTTTTAACAGAGCACTCCTGGTGATTTATATGAAAATTAATATTTGAGAAACCACTGCTTTATAAGAATTGGGGGAGCTTCCTATGATCTTGGAGCTCTAAATTTAAGTCTTTATGTATACCTGCTTTCATTCCACTTGTCTTAGCTTTCTGAGCTTAGAATTAGGAGGCAGTTCAAATCCTCATTCTTCTATTTTTCTGGCTAATGATTTTGGGCAAGGGACTTAAACTCTGCAGCTGTTTACTCATTTATACAATGGGGACAGTGATGTCTTATTTGCCTTGCTTCTACATACTTATGAATAATGAAAAGTGAGGTCATAAGATAGGATATGTCCATTGTAAAGTGCAACACAACTGTAAACTTTTTGTACTTTTTTTTCCTATTTCCCAAGATTATTCTCTTGGGTCACTGGCCTCCTATAGGAGAAGAAAACCTAGACAGTGCTTTCCAGGTGGTACTCTGAATTTATAGCACAAGAACTCAGTGCTCATAAGTTTAACATTAGAATGCCTGGGTGAAACCTACTTCTGTTCCTGATTTCTTAAATAGTTTTATTTTATATATCATGCTGTGATTTAGCTCCAAAGGCGCCATGAGCAAATGAAAAAGAACTTGGAAGCACAGCACAAAGAATTAGAGGAAAAACGTCGTCAGTTTGAAGATGAGAAAGCAAACTGGGAAGCCCAACAACGTATTTTAGAACAACAGAACTCTTCCAGGTAATTAATATCAGATTCCCAAGAAATGTGTATATTAATGTTTCAAGGAATTATTGTCTTGTTTATTTTAACAATATTAGCATTTTAAAAGATATTACCCATTATCACACAACCACAATTATTTTCATGGGTGAATATTTTTACATAGATGGATGCAATCTGTCTACTCTAACAGTATTTCTTTTCATTACAAGCATTTTCCATTACTTAACTGTCTTCATAATTATAACTTGGTAGCTTCATCACATTCTCCCCACTTGACTCACCATAATCAATTTCTTACCTCCTCCCCTCAATTGTTGGACATAATAGTTGTGTTCGATCGTCAGCAAGCATAGAAAACACTGCTGCAAAAATCTTTTATACAATTTAGGGCTATGTTTTAATTGTGTTATTTCTTTAGGATTAAGTTCTGAAGGTAAAATATTGGATATGTAATTCCAAATACAACTGATCAATTACTTGTTCTTAATTTACACAAAACTTAGTAATATTTGTACCTTGGTGTTGTTCTTTTCCTTGTTAGTCCCATTTAAAACTGAAAAGTTATATCCCTATAAGAATTCTACAATTTACCCTCACTGCTAAATATTTTCAAGGTTAGACATTTGTTCTATAATGCTTTCCTTCTTTTAATTTTTTCCCCAGTGAAAAGGAAAATCTATTTGTAAAAGCAAATGTAATTGAGAATGCAAATAGTAGAAGAGAAGGTACCCTATTTGATGTCACTTGATCTTTTTCAGTTTGCACTCTTATTTGAGAAGAATTGTTCTCCTACATTAAAACTGGATTTCTGTCCTATTTTTAATGTTTATCCTGAAATTTGGTCAAAATTTGATTGTCTGTTACAGATTTGTATTGTCGTCATTCACTTCTAAATCTGATAATTTTTTAAGCTAAAAAAAGGTAGTGTTTGAAAATCTAACAGTTGTAATTGGGTTAGCCATTGCTACCATCTTATGTTATCTTTAATGTTTATAACATGGCCACTCATTTTGATTATTTTCCTTGAATCATTTAGAACCTTGGAAAAGAACAAGAAGAAAGGGAAGATCTTTTAAACCCTCTATTGACCACCAGTTACGTATTAGTTGCCAATATGCCAGCTTGGACATCAGTGTTTGTTGGATCCGTTTGACCAATTTGCACCAGTTTTATCCTTAATGATGGATTTAACAGCATGACAAAAATTATTATTATTTTTTTGTTCTTGATGGAGATTAAGATGCCTTGAATTGTCTAGGGTGTTGTGTACTTAGAAACTAACAGCTCTAAGTACCTTTCCTACATTTTCTTTTCTTGTTCTTTTTTTTTTCTTTCTTTCTTTCTTTCTTTTTTTTTTTTTTTATTAAACAGATGTCTTCAATTTAATGCAAGAAAACATTTTACTGTTGTACAATCATGTTCTGGTGGTTTGATTGTTTACAAGATATTCCAAAATAAAAGGACTCTGGAAGGTTTTCATTGAGGATAAATTGCCATAATATGATGCAAACTATGCTTCTCTATGATAATTATAATACAAAGGTTCCATTCAGTGCAGCATATACAATAATGTAATTTAGTCTAACACAGTTGACCCTATTTTTTGACACTTCCATTGTTTAAAAATACACATGGAAAAAAATCCTATATGCTTACAATGCACCTAGAGCTTTTTTATAACAACCTTTTTTTGTTTATTTGTTTGTTTTGGATTCTTTAAATATATGTTATTCTCATTTAGTACCCTCTTTAGCCAGAATCTCATTACTGCTTCATTTTTGTAATAACATTTTATTTAGGTATTTTCCATATATTGGCCCTGCTAAAATAGAATATAGCATCTTTCATATGGTAGGAACGAACAAGGAAACTTTCCTTTAATTCCCTTTTTACACTTTATGGTAAGTAGCAGGGGAAAAATGCATTTATAGATCATTTCTAGGCAAAATTGTGAAGCTAACGACCAACCTGTTTCTACCTATGTGCAGTCTCTTTATTTTACTAGAAATGGGAATCATGGCCTCCTGAAAAGAAAAAAAAAGTCACCATTCTGCATTTAGCTGTATTCATATATTGCATTTCTGTATTTTTTTTTGTTTGTATTGTAAAAAATTCACATAATAAACAATGTTGTGATGTAATAGAGTGTGGGCTCTTAAATATTCTACAGTTGATATACAAGAATAGAATATGTTTGGGAAGAAACTTCAACTTGAATTTGTCTCCTCCACAATTGTAACTCCTCTTTTCTATTGTATGTTTATTTCATTTAGAATATGGTCAATGTATTGCTTTTCTAATTTATGAGATGTACAGTTATCTCTACTCATTACTCTCATTAATGTTTATACCTCTGAGAAGAAATCCCAACTCATTCACATTAGATGAACTCTCAAGTCCCTGGAAACTGAAATTTTGTAACTGGAAAGAAGGTGGTGCAATTTAAAGATCAATGATGTAGATTTTAACATAATGCTTTATGGTATATTAAATATAATTAATGCAACCCAGTTCATTACCTTAAAAAGTTGCACCATGTTTGTTACTTTTAAAAATTAATGATCCAAGCAGAAGGAAGTAACTGCTAATTCTTACGAGCCAATATTTTTGGTTTCACAGGCTGAAGGATTTAAATAAGTCAGTATGCTTAAAACGATCCTTATTGCTTTTCAAAAAAAAATAGATCTAAAATGTAAAACATATATTAGGAAGATTATTTATGTTATAGTATCTTCAGTTTATATGTAAATTCACCCCAGGGTTACTTTTTTTTTTTTTTTTAATGTTTATTTTTGAGAGAGAGAGCGAGCGAGCGAGCACGAACAGGGGAGGGGCAGAGAGAGAGGGAGGTACAGAATCTGAAACAGGCTCCAGGTTCTGAGCTGTCAGCACAGAGCCTGACACAGGGCTCAAACTCACAAATTGTGAGATCATGACCTGAGCCAAAGTCGGACGCTTGACTGACTGGGTTAAACCCGACCGGGTGCCCACCCAGGCACCCTGAGAGTTACTATTTTTAAAGTAAATCTCATGAGGCATTAAAAACATGATTTGGGAATACCGCAATAAAGATTTATTCTTATTTGATGGCCGTCACTAACTAAAAATTGTCTTGGAAAAGGTTTGTTAATCCTAAAATGCCTTCTGCTGTTGAAGAACATACATGGTGTGAGTGGCTTTTTAAAAATAAATTGCCTGTTATTCTAAGACTAGAATCAGGTGTTCCAGAATAACTATAGGTATAATATGCAGGAGTTTTTTGTTTGTTTTGGTTCTTAAGTGGGATTGGGTTAACACCTATAACCATAAAGGTTTGGTTTTAAGGAGTTAACGACCTACTGAATTTGGAGGATGCAAAATGAAAAACTTTGTATAGACCACCTGCCTAACTGGTGAAGTATTAATTCTAGAGTTCTAGAAACAGGTTCTCATAGTTACCATTTAAAAATTCTGTATCTTGTTGTAAGTTTGTAAATCACCTTTATTCTACTACCCTCGTAAAAACTGGCACAAATCTTACCCATATCATACCTAAGGATTTTACCTGAATCTGATACAGGACCTGTACAACCTTACTGGATCTTTTGATTGTTGACTCCAGGCTTTTCAAGCATATTGAGGGCTATTTTTGCTATATGGCCTGTGGATTTCTGAGAACTGCTATATGATCATTCACAATACATGTAATACTCAGGACATAAGGACAGCCCAGCTTGTAAACAGCAAAACAGGCAATGCCTAGTTTCTTTTGTCCAGAAACATTACGTAATTGAAGTAACCACGATCTTTCTAATTGTGCGGCATTGACCAAGTCAGCACCAATCCCAGTGACGGGTTTGGGCACTGCATGGTAGAGCTTTACTGCCACCTAGTGGGATGAGATCTACTTGCCTCATTATCAAATTCACAATGGGGGAAATTGATAATTGATTGGACACGTGGCTTATTTCTATGTAGCTCAGGTTATACTCTTGAAAGCTGAAGAGATACAGGCTCCTGCCTCTCAGACTCATTAGTTTGGTGTCACTGAACCACCTGCACATTCTGAGTCTTCCCACCTTTTGTGCCTTTTATCCTCTTGGGAGAAACTGACCAAGGAATGTGGAGGTCAATGTGTAGTAGGTGAGAAAAGAGGAAAGAGTGTAAGATGGCTTAATAATGCAGCAAAAGCAGAATGTTGACTTAGCAAGTCATCTAAGATCGCTGTCTCCAAACTTTATCCTGTTTCCTTATTGAAATATTCTTGAGCATGTATCCATAATTACAATTGTGTGCATGTGCTGCTGTGTTACTGTGAAATTAAGAAACAAAATTTTAAATTGGGGAGGGGGGAGTTTAGCACCCTTCTCAAGCCCCCGTGAACTCTCTACTCATTCCACTTTGGAAGCCATTGATCTAGGTAGTATATAGATCGTTAATAATTTTTGTTGACTCCCCAAGGGTGTCCTAGTGAAGACTGCTGTGCTATCCTATTTGATGTGAAAGGAAAAATTACTGTCTGCCACTCCAGTAAATTGAAGTCCTTTCTAATAAAAAGCTTGCAAATGTAAACAAAAGTCCGTGTATTTCATTCAGAATATTTTCCTTACCCTTTGTAATAACAGCTATCCACGTATTGAACACTTATTACCACATTTCAGACGATAAGTTAGTTTTTGTGTATTTCTTCATTTAACCCTTGATAGATACCGGTATCGCCCTTTTACAGATGTGGAAACAGGTTTGGAGATGTTTAGTGACTAACTTAGAGACAAGTGGTAAGTGGCAGAGCTGGAGTTTAATGCAGTCTTGGTGATGAGGTCAGGGCCTACGTTGCTTTAGTCTTCTGCCGTGCGACCACCTGGTCTGTGCTAGAAAATTGAACACACTAATCCTTTGTGTTCAGATCCCATCTCTGTGAATTGGGCATGTTACTTCTCCTTTCTCAACATTCGTTTCTGCAGCTATAAGTTAGGGCCCATATCTCTCTTGCTGATTCAAAGTGAAGATTACATTCTGTGACTGCACATGTGAGGTGTCTGGACCTTGGGAGATTATCCTTGGGTGTTGCTGGAAGTGGTGATGCTGGGGCCATGACAGACAAAAGAGTATTGTTTTTCCCCAGTTTTAGGCGATGGTACATTTTCAGTACGTTTGCCTGGTGCTTGATAGGTCTCTAGACTTGCTTCTTTGTAGACACAGCCTTTTGGAGTTACTAAGTAACTTTATTGTTTCAACAATAAAACATGCCATGGAAATAAGGTAATTTTGGTGAAGAACGGGTTTTTTACAGTGCCAGTAATGGGAGTTCTAAAATAATGTCATTCTTTGCAAATAGTGCTGGGATGGTTTATCAGAGTATCTCATCTCTGACATTGCTGAAAAAATTGCTTCTTTTCAAGCAAATTGGTTCCCATGATTTGGGATTAATCCATAGAATGTTCAAAGTTTAGTGTCAGCCGTTTTCAACAGAAAATATGGGTTGACAATTTCCTGTGTTCTTTAGAAGCCTTTCAAAGCTTCACAGGAAGAATGAAGACTATTCTTGGCCCGAACATTTGCCCCATGGGGTGCTGGGCCCAGCCAAACAGCCTTGTATTAGCAAAGGAGGGTCAAGTGAAAGGAGACCTTGTTCTGTGCCAAGCTCTCAAAGGGGAGCCTGAAACCCCATGGGCCACACAGAACCACTGTTTAAGGTGCAGTATTTGTGGACCTGCCGAAATCTAAAGCCATTCAGGCTTTCCGAAATCCTTTGGAATGGGGAGAGGCAGCGGGTGACACTTCGGATCTGTGAAGACCTGGCATAAAGATGGAGAGTTGATGCAGGGGGTGGCAAGACACTGCCAACGAATGTCTGTTTTTTTGTTCTCTCTTCCAAGTGGGCCCTGCTTAGCTTCCTAGCTTTCAGGTGTGTCGCAAGGTGCAGCGGTTCACCCTGGAGATTTACAAGGTAACAGACCCCAGAAGCCCCATGGGTATGGGGCTGGTTCTCACCAAAATGTGGAGGAACTAACTTGGTCTAGCAGGGGCTTGCAACTTTTCTTTCCTCACTTAATTCCATTGTCTTTGAATTTCACTGGTCTCTTTCATATTTAAATATATGCTCCACTAGACTTGCAGGCACAGAAAAGTTCCCTGTATTTTGGATAAGCCAGTAATTTAAGCCACTTGGCAAGTGGTGGGTGACGTGATGGGGGCCCTGGCACAGCCGTTGGTGTTAGTGTGAGCTCTTCCCCCTGCTTTTCAGAAGTCAAGGAATGTATGTTTTGTCTGGTGGGATTGGAGGAAGCTGTCGATTTTATTCCTAGGGATAAGTCTCATATGATTATATAAATGCATGGCTTAGTGTGGTTACTTTAAAAAAAAAAAAAAAGTTGTAGTTAACATTTCAGGAACATAGTTCTTTCATCCAGACACCAAAATAAAATCCTCCTGAGACCTTAGGGTTGCTGGGTAGAAGTGTCAGGAACTCAGGTTGGCATCTTCTCTAAGTTCTTCATTAGTGCCTAATTAGACCCCGTCCGTCCTGTTTAGGTGCTTGAAAGATGGAGTAGATGCCACCGAGGTAAGCTCGCCTTCTGTGATCTCTGCATTCAGATGGGGTTGGCCCCGTTATACTTCACGTCCTGAAGAGAAGATGCGCTTTTTCTCCAATTTGCGTGAGAGGTAATGGACCCCATCCTACCAGATGAGAATATTGTGACCATATTCCAACTAGGGAGAATACCTGTTTGTCAGACGAGGGGAAATTCAGCTGGAAAGCCGAGGGAAGGAAACAAAACCAGAGAAGAGTACAGCAACAAGCGTATCAAGTGCCTGCTAGGTGCCAGATGCGGAAAGTTCACATCAATGCTCAGTTAAAGCTCAGCAGAATTCGATGATGCGGCTACTTAACCCCTTATTAAAAACAAGCAGACTAGGGGGGCCTGGCTGGCTCAGTTGATAGTGTGTGCAGCTCTTGATCTCAGGGTTGTAAATCTGAGCCCCACAGTGGGTATAGATATTACTTTAAAAACTAATAAAATCTTTAAAATAAAAAAGCCAAGCAGTCTAAAATTTCACTGAATGAGTATATAACATTTGTATTAGCCCTTGTGACATGCAAAGTAACAAATGCCCCCTAACCTTGGTAACAACTACAGTCAAACTGTAATAATGTTTGTTATCTTAGTTTCTGCAGGCCAGGAATTAGTGGGCTGGTTCGAGCTAGGCAGTGGGGTTAAAGAGCTAGGCAGTGGCGTTAAAGATGTTGGCTTGGGGCTGTAGTCCTCTGAGGGCTTGACTGGGGCTGGAAGTCCCGCTTCCATGATCGTTCACTCACATCATTGGCAAGTTGGTGTCAGGAGGCCTCAGTCCTTTGCTCTGTGGGTCTCTCCAGGAGGCTGCTTGAGTGTCCTTGTGACATGGTGGCTGGCTTTCTCCCAGAACAAGTGAACCGAAAAAGAGCAAGGCTCAAGCCACAATGCCTTTTATCACCTAGCCTTGGAAGTCACACAGTGTCATTTCTGCAATATGTTTATGCAGTTCAGCCCTGTTAAACGTGGGAGGCCGCTGTACAAGAGCTGGAATACTAAGGAGGCTGCTGCCACAACATTTTATCTATTTTCTGGTTAACAGATGATTTTTAACTTTTACAAATAATGCTGCGGTGAACATTTCTGTATACAGCTTCTTGACCAAATATACAAAATTCTACAGGCTTGTGTATCGACATGAATAAAGCCAGCAAATCTGTGGCCTTTGGGTTCTTAAAAGCTTCTCTCAAGGTTTCTGGAAGGCATCATATAGAAGTTTGTTCCTTGGCCCCTCTTCACTCAGACCAGATGTCCCCACAGTCCCAATGCACAGCCTTCATTAAGCCCAGGCTTACATCTTGACCAGAGAAGAGAGCAGGATCTCTCCCCCTGCTTCAGAGTTTGAAAAACCTCGGGGAAGAACTGCCACAGGCCCAATATGATGACTGGCAGACACGGTCACTGAGAGAACCACTGTGAGCCAGACAGCATCCCTGCTCCCTCGAAAACCGGTCGCCCCCTAGGGATTGTAAGTACATAAGGGGCCAGTTCCGCAGCCAACCTGGACCTTTGAATCAGTTCAACTCACCCCCACCCCACAGCCCAGCTCTGGGCCATCTGGGGCTTTGCCCGTGTTGGTTGCGGAGCTCTGCCTAGCGCACAACCTTCTTCCCCACACCCAGGCAGCCCCTGAACCTTCGCCCTCATGACAGTGCACCTTTCGCCCGCCCTCCTGGCAGTCTGTCCTGGATGTAGGTTTACCTCTACTCCATGCGTTATGGATGCACCCAAAGCCCACATCCCAGCATCAACCCTCCTTGCACCCCAGGGCTGGCTTCCTACCGGTACCCCTAACAGATTGTCAAATAATGCCTATTAACTGTTTTCATGAACTTTCTTCTTCTAACTTACAATTTTGACAAAAAATGTTTTTCTGAGCCATCTTTGACTCGTTTGCAGCTCCACGCCCCTTATACTTAGGTGTGTATTTTCTAGAAACAAGGAGATTCCTTTCTGGTAACAGTACAATAATCAAAATGTGATGGAATTTAATGAGCTTTTAATAAAACTTAAAAACATTTAAATATCTTCTTTGCTACCTTATCTTCCAATATATTATTTATGTATTCATATTTACATACACTGCATTTTGCATTATGGCCCAACCAATTCTGGCTGTTGTGCTTGCATTTTCCTTAAAATAAATTTAAAGGGGGTCACTTTAGCGTTCCTGGGCCTGGACCTCTTGGGCACCAATAAACCCTGACGGTTTATGGCACAGAATCAGGGGCAGTGTTGACATCAGAGTCCAGGGTCTAGGCTCCCAGTTTATTTCACTCTACACCATATGGGAGTATACACCATTCATTTAATCATTCATTCCATCCAACCTTCTCTTGAGCACTAGGTCTCATGCGTGTGACATCTAGGGGACACGGGTGAATGTGCCCACTCTGCACAGGAGAGAGGTGCCTGATGAAGCGTAGGGCCACAGTTGCAGACAACTGGGTGCGGCCAACATTTGTTCCCCTCTGAGGGTCCAGTAATGGCCAAAACCCTCAGGCTCCCTTCCCCACGCCCCAGGCTGCGCTGGGCCCAGCCTCTGCTCTAGGTGTCCCCAGCCCAGCGCTGGGACTTCTGCTTGCTGCCAGGAGAGACCTGAATCCCGCCGCCACCGTCGGAGGCGGGGTGGAGGGGGTGCTGGGGTTGCGGTTCGGAGTATTAGAGCAGCCACTGGTGGTGGCCCCAGGTCTGACTCGCGCGGGCCGGCGAAGGCGGGCTCCCCCGCTCCCCCTGGCGGCCGTGAACGCCTGCGCGGGCCCAGGCTCCCACGCGAGTCGCCCAGAGCCTCCACTCTCCGTGCGCGGCCAGCCCCGTGCCTCCTGGCATCTGTCTCTCGGGGTCAAGAGGGGATTGGGATCTGTGGGGACAGACCCTGCTTTACTTCTACGGGCCACCATTCGAGCGTCAGCGGCGGGCGGCGGCCCTTGGGACAGAAGGGGGCAGCATCTCCACGTAGGCTGGGACCCGCGCCGGAAGGTGGCTTTCCTAGGGGCCTCCCGGCGTGCGGGCCTCCGCTAGATTCCCCACCACTCAACAGCCGGGTTTTATTTTGTTTCGGAAATACTTCAGGACCTTCTGTTACTTTTATTTATTTAGGGAAGAGTTTTAAGAATGTTTCAAAAGTAGCTTAGGCTCTTGGAACAGACCAAGCAACCAAACATAAAGACAGTATTAATGGTGTAGCCATTCCTCAAAAAGTTCAACATAGAATTACTACATGACCCAGCTCTGAGTCATATAACCTAGAAGACTTCCACTTCGGGGCATATACTCAAAAGAAGTGAAAACAAGTTTCAAGAAGATACTTGCACACCCACGTTTACAGCAGCGCTCTCCACAATAACCAAAGGTGGACTCATCCCTGGACACTCGCATGGATATACCAAATGTAGAATATACCACAGTGGGCTATTTATCCAGCCTTAAAAAGAGAGAAAATTTGGACACATGCTCCAACACGAATGGATGACCTTTGAGGACATTATGCTCTGTGAAAAAAGCCAGACACCAGACACAAAAAGACAAACGTTGCATGATTCCACTGATATGAACTATCCAGAATGGGCAACTTCATTGGGACAGAAACTAGACTAGAGGCTACTAGGTTCTGGGTGGGGGCACTGGAGAGTTATTGCTTAATGGCCACAGAGTTTCTCCTTGGAGTGTTGAAATTTCTTGAAAATAGTGGTGATGGCCGCAGAGTATTATGAGTGTAATTTGTGTCACTGAAGGCTACAACTTTGAGTTTACCTCTCTTCATCCCCGAGGCCAGGGGCATTGGAGTAACTTAACAGGAGTCTGGAGTCATGTAAATGGAAGGGGCAGGATTTGAGCAAGGTCAGTGTGGGCAGCTTCCCTCCAAGAGGCCAGCAGCTGTAGTGAAGTGCTTCTCGGGGCCTCACACCTCCCTTGGAGTGCCATTTGGTGAGTGGCTTTTCTTTTCTTTCTTTTTTTTTTTTTTTTTTCTTTCCTGTGGGGATCTGACCTTGGCCTGGGCCTGCTCTGGGCTTTAGTATGCTGGCCCCAAGCTTCCCTGAGACAGAGAGTGACAGTAACCGTTGGGGAACCCATTGTGGCCGCCTCAAAGCTCAGGTTAGCACAATGGGAAGGAGGCTCTGGTGGCTTTGCAGAGGCCCTCTCTCCTGCTGAGGTATGGCAGGGGTCACTGTGACCACCTCACACCCCACCCCTCCCTGGGCCTTCACCACCCCCAACAACAGCCCCTCCCATGCCCCGCCCCCATGAAAGCTCAAGCTCCCTCCCCCCTCCCATGGCTGTCTCCACCAGTCCTGTTCTTTCCTCAGAGGCTGGAGACCCCCCTGGGACCCACAAGTTGCCTCCCCTCCCTCCCCAGCCCTGCATATGTTGCCCAACAGGCACATCAAACTTCTGCTTGTGCTTCCAAAAACTGGGGAGGGGAAAGCTTGAAAGTTGAAATTTTAAAAAAGGACATCAAATTACTTATTATGGGAAGTGAAGATTCCAGCAAATCCTGGCTTGTGGTAGCTGTTTATGGTTATAAGTTGTTTCTACTTTGAACTGTATGGATGGCTGTGGGAGACGCTGGTCCTCAAGGGCTTATACTTCTTCGTGTCTTCAAATGGCCTTGCCCAGCCTGCCTGGAGGTGGGTCTTCTGCCCCCAGCTTCTCGCTTACTCTCACGGGGGCCTGACCATCACATCCCTCGAGGCCAGGCCAGGGAGGGCCAGGAGAGTGGGAGTAAAAGTTTGCATCACGGGAGTTTGCTGTCTATCCAGTGTGGTGTGGGGCAGGCGGGCTGCCCAGTGGAAATGCCTAGGAGAGAGGAGACTGGGAGAGGGAGAAGCTGGGGTCGAGGCCAGCCTGCAGAGGAGGACGAGCACCCAGTGTGCCGTTTTGGGCTCTGATCAAGGACAATAGGGCACCTGCTTCCTGACGGCTGGGGAGTGGCAGGCACCGACCGAGGTCTCCTGGGATTATCAGCGTGGCCAGGTGGGGGAAGTGGGGTGCTGGGATTAGGAGTCCCTAGTGACCTCACCATGTCCTCCATGGACGAGCAGACCTCTCTGGAAAAAGGGTTTGACAGACACTCGCGTGTTCCTCCTGGAGCTGTGACAGCACACAGAGGGCCGTCACAGGGTTAATTTGTTTCGGACGTTGCCTAGCAGGTGGCCTGGTTATGGGAATGGGCCTGTAGGTGGAGGCCAGTCCGCCCACCCCCCCGCCTGTGCCCTGCCCATTTCTCTGAAGAAGGTGAGAGGAGAGGGTGAAGTCTGTGCCAGGACCCCCCCCCCCCCCCGACAGAGCCGGGAACACAACTCCCAGAGGGCATGGGGAGGCACCACCCAGCATCGGGCTCCCTCTGCAGAGTAACCCATCCTGGCCTCCGCAGCCACAGCAGCACTGACTTCCTGGGGCTCTGTTAACAGTTTGGGATTTCAAGAAGTAAAAGGGCCTCAGTTTCCCCATCTGTCAGACTGGAGCAGTTGCTCCCTGACCGACAGCTTCACAGAACTCTTGTGCTAAAAGGGGCAGTCGATGTGCAGCACTTTCCCTGTGTTCAAGGCTGTTGGCCCACAGACAGGGGGCACCCCCACGGTGAAGCGGTCTGCCAACGTTGCCTCTTTACAAGTGGATTCGCAAGTCTGTCCTTTGGAATTAATTTCCCATAGATGGAAACATGTGGCAGATGAGGGATGCGTGCTGCTTCTGCAAGTGACGCAGCTAAGGGACCATGATGGCACAGCCACAGATGAGTTTGGCCTTGAAAGAAGTGAGAACCCAGAGTTAAAGTCAAACCTGGCCAGTGGAAGACCTCATAGCATCTGCAGCATCTGGGACTCTGTGTGGGGTGTGTGTGTGTGTGTGTGTGTGTGTGTGCGCACGCTTAGGGGGGCCATTTGTGATACCCACTGTTGGGCCTTCTCTTCACTAGCGGTTCTGTCACTAAAGAGAAAGGACCCCCTGAAAGTGAGAGGAGGAAGAGGTAGGAGACCGATTTTCTCGTGGCTGAACCTTCTGTCAACGTTTTCGGGAAGAGCAGGGTGCTGTTCATTCCCAGGAAGGTGGTGAGGCCAGCACAGTACAAGACACGACAGGATGAACTTCTGGAGCTCTGGCAGAACCAGGTTTGGAACACATCCCCTGGGAGGGGCCAGCGGAACATACCGGAATAATCCAAAGTAATTACACTCGTCTCAACCACGTACATCAGGCAGTGCCTGACCCTGAGCAAGCTCCCCCCACTTTTTTTTCTTTAAGTCTCACATTCCTGGGGTGGAGAACGGAGACCATCATCCGTACCTCGCAGCGTCCTTGTGAAGGTAAAACGAGACTGCATCTATCAAGTGCCTGGCAAAGCATCTAGGATACAGTAGGTGCTTAATAAATATCAGTGTAGCAGGATGCTAGCTGAAAGATTGCAAAGTTCTGGTTTCTTAGTTTTGTGGGTGTTTTATTTAAGTCATTCTGTTCTTCCTTGAGGGTGGAGGCCAAGTGGGCTTATGGCTGATTAGGAGACGAGGAACGGTGTTTTTCTCCTTCCAGGAAGAGAACTTTACTATTCTTAAGATCTTGACCTCCTTTACATCCAGAAAACCTTTGTAGTTTTAAGGCTGATGGCCTGTCATGGCACAAAGAAGCAGAATGGATGTGTTCCATTTTGGAGGCTTGAAAAGGGCCCAGTGGCCTGAGCCTGCCAGTTAGCCCCCAGGGGCTGGGAATAACAAGCGGTAAGTTGACCTGTGGGAGGGGAGAGGGCTGTGGGGACTGAGGGGCCTGTGTGGAGAGCCCTGGGCAGCCCCAGTGGGGAGGGTTGGAGTTTCCCTGAGGACCCCCCTCCCACTGGGCAGGGCCCTGCCAGATTGCAGGGAGGGGGCCAGTGACCATGTGCTGTGGGCTGAGACCACAGCATTGCCCATGTGGGGGGAGTCACCATGACCTAGACCTTTTCAGGGCTGTGTGACCTCCCACCCCCACCCACACATGTTGTGGGATCCAAAGGAAGAGTCCTAAAATTTCTGATTTGAAATACCTCCCAGTTAGTAGGTGATTCCTAATAAACCAGAGGGGAAAAGCCTAACATTATTTGCATCTCGAGGCGAAGAATTCCTTGTGAATGAAATGCAGACAGAACTTGGTAAGATTTGCTTGCAAATGAATCTCAGCAATTCAGCACCAGACAAAACTGCTGAAGTGTCTTTTTCATCTGGTGGCTTGGGTTCTCTTGACATCAAGCGGATAGAGGCCCCGGGGAACAACAAGCCACACCCCCCCAGAACAACAACAAAGACTGGCGGGGGGGGGGGGGGGGGGGGGGCGGGGGCGGTGGAGCGCAAGAAAAGGAGCCCAGTACCATTTATTTGATTAGAATTCATGTGAACACACAATACATTCTTATAGGGACCCTCACACACTCAAGGATACGGTCTCGCATTGGTGAAGGAGATGGGGACAAAGGGAGTCCGTGAGGAAAGACAATGTTAGGAGAGGGCCACCTGGCAGTGGCACCTGGGTCCTGAGGCTGGAAGGATGACCAGAGCAGCTCTCTGCAGAGGCCGCTCAAAGAGGTGAGACAGGACATGATGGGCATTAACCATGAAGGTTCTGTCACAGGTCCCATCAAACCTTTGGGGATGCAGGAGGCTTTAGGGAATTTACATGCCCGTGTCTACCCTTTTGTTCAGGTTGAGTGTCCAGTGTTGACTCATTCAGACCCTGGCACCTGGGTGGATTCATGCGGGTTCACCTGGAAATGTCTCAGGTTCCCAGTAAACATAAACAGCTTGTGTCTGATGGGGATTTCCTCTTTGATTTCTTTCAAGAGTGACATTGAAAGTAAATTGTTCTGCTTAAAGTGTTGAATCTTAACATCTTTTCCTGTGGCTCCAGAACTCTCTTTTTCTATCAGGCTTTGTGGCTTTTATACAAGAACCAGAATTGAGGGCCAGGCCACACCCTGGACAGTCCTGGCCACGTCCTAGCCACTGACCCATAAGTGACGGGAATTATCTGTGGATTGTCTTTTTCGGGGCGACGGGGTGTGACTACAGTTCTGATCAATGATGCTGGTGACACTTATCTTTATCCAAAGAGACACATTAGAAACTTAGTGCTGTGTGACTCCAAAGGGATCCCAATCTTTCTGGGAGAAATGGCTAAGTCAATGATGATATAAGCAGAGAATGTAACATTTTGCTCTATGAAAAATCCCACTTTTGAAGCTTTCTTATTGACATGGGAAAATGTTAACATCACATCCATTCTGATAATCCACACCGGTGCCTCTGCGGCAGAACACCAGCTGATGAGAGAGGAACAGAAGCACAAACAGGCCACGCCCGAATCTTCTGGAAATTACTCTTTGGCTGGTTTCCATCCCATAGCTAATTGGTCTGCTTTTCAGACTTTGTGAACCAGAAGCGATGGCCCCAGGATCACGAACTTCGCAATTGGAAGCTCAGCCTGTCTTGGCACAGGGGGAGAGCCTTTGCTCCGCAAACCGTGGATGATCACTCCTACTGGGAAGTCCAGGGTCAGCAGTCTGGGGTCAGGGTTCCAGGTTGGGCTCAGTGATCAGGGCTTCAGGGCGTAGGACCCTCGTGCTTCCTGTACAGGCTGGGGGCAGGGGCCCTGCCTTCCTGCCTCCTCACGCCAAGTCCTAAGGTCATGCCCAGGTCTCTGGACCCCTGCCCTGTATCTGGTAAGGGACTTGTTTCTAGAATATGTAAAGAACTCCTACAACTTAATAATAAAAGGACAACCCAATTTAAAAAAATGGGCAAAATATCTTAGTAGACACTTGTCCAAAGAAGATATACAAATATATAAGCACAGGAAAAGATGTTCAACATCACGAGCCATTGTGGGAATATTAAATCAAAACCACAACCAGATACTAATTCACACAGTAGGATGTTGATTATTAAAAATCCAGATAAGGAGGGGCACCTGGGTGGCTCAGGTGGTTAAGTGGCCGACTTCAGCTCAGGTCATGATCTTATGGTTCCTGAGTTTGAGCCCTGTGTTGGGCTCTGTGCTGACAGCTCAGAGCCTGGAGCCTGCTTCGGATTCTGGGTCTCCCTCTCTCTCTGCCTCTCCCCTGCCCGCACTCTGTGCCTCTCTCTCAAAAATAAATAAACATTAAAAAAAAAACAACCCAGATAATAACAAGTGTTAGTGAGGTAATGGAAAAAGTAAAATCCTCACACACTGCTATGGGAATGTAAAATGGTACGTTCACTTGGGAAATAGTGTGGCAGAGTTATCATTTGACCCAGCAATTCCACCCCTAGGTGTATCCCCAAGAGAACTAAAAATATATGTCCACACGCAAATTTGACCATGAATGTTCATAGCAGCATTGTTCATAATATCCAAAAGGTGGGAAGAACCCAGATGTCCACCCTCTGGCAGGTAACAAAATGTGCTATATCCACACTATGAAATATTATTTGTTATAAAGAAGGAATGGAATACTGATATGTGCTACTTCATGGGTGAACCTGGAAAACATTATGCTAAGTGAGGAAGCCAGTCACAAAAGACCACATATTTGAAAAAAAAATTTTTTTTTAACATTATTTATTTTTGAGAGACTGAGAGAGACAGAGCACGAGCAGCGAATGGGGCAGAGAGAGAGGGAGACACAGAATCTGAAACAGGCTCCAGGCTCTGAGATGTCAGCACACAGCCCGACCTGGGACTTGAACTCATAGACCGTGAGATCATGACCTGAGCTGAAGTCAGACGCTTAACTGAGTCACCCAGGCGCCCCACAAAAGACCACATATTGTATGACTCTATTTATGTGAAATGCCCAGAAGAAGGCAAGTCTATAGAGACAGAAAGTGGCTCGATGTTTGTCAAGGACTGGAAGGTGAATGGGGGTGGGGGTGACATATTGGGGGGTGATAGCTTAAGTGCGCAGGTTTCTTTCTGAAGTAATGAAAATGTTCTAAAATTAATTGTAGGGATGGTAACCCAACTCTGAAGAGAAAACAAACCACTGAATGACACATTTGAAATGGGTGAACCATAAGGTATGTGAATTGTATCTCATTAAAGTTGTTACCAGAAAATCTTAGGAACTAATTACTTTTAAAAGAGTCTTTACTTTAAAAAATAGTTCACTGGAGAATTTCTAACAGGTACATTTTACTTTATTTTAAATTGTTTTTATATAATAGGTGCATTTTATTTTTTAATTATTTTTTAATTTTTTTTAATGTTTATTTATTTTTGAGACAGAGACAGACAGAGCATGAATGGGGAAGGGTCAGAGAGAGAGGGAGACACAGAATCTGAAGCAGGCTCCAGGCTCTGAGCTGTCAGCACAGAGCCCGACGCGGGGCTCGAACTCACAAACCGTGAGATGACGACCTGAGCCGAAGTCGGAGGCTCAACCGACTGAGCCACCCAGGTGCCCCTAATAGGTGCATTTTAAAATATGATTCACTTGCCACATATTTAAGGCATGAATTGCTCTAAGAAGCGAGGGATACATGTGTGGATGAAAGTCACATGTCTGGATACACTGTATCCAGAACACCTGTGAAAAGATGTCAAATCTTGAATTTAGTCAACAATCATGTATGAAAACAAAATGAGTCCCAAAAGGCATAGTCATATATGACTTCGTAAATGCCATCTCCAAATAGAATGCTATACCCTCTAAGGAAAGGATTTCAGGGGATAGTACATATGTAAAGAAACCTATTTCTAGTGATCTCTTCAGTGTGGCTCCTCCGGGGGCCGGTCCATACCCTTGGAGCACGCTTCCTCTCTGCCAAACTTGAGCCTCCACAGGGGCCTGGCTGAGCCCAGGGCCACTGAGGGTGGACTGGGACCCCAGTCCTGGGGACAGGTGACATCAGGCAAAGGACCTGGCCTGACGGTTTCCCGGACATTCAATCCACTCCTGGGCCACCTGATGCCTCTCCTGAGACATTGACTGAAAGTTGCCAAGTCTAAGTAAACAATGAATATATTTGTATAGAAATGTAGGGAAGAGGTGAAGCACAGGGCTGGGCCTGCCCCTAGAGTCCAACACAACATTCATGGCCCAAGAGTGTTTTGCAAGGAGGAAGTAAATCAGATATTCTGTATGATGGTCCCCAACGGCAGGGTGGGGGACAAGCCATTCAAACCTGTAAGCAATCACTGTTCCCTGGCTTATCAGCATATCCGCTCTGGAACAAGGAGCTCCTCCTGGATGTAGTTTTAGTTCCAAATAACAGGGGTCAAAGGGCATACCTTACTGTGGGGAGACTTCTATTCCCCATCCATAGGACCTGAGTGGGTTTTTGGGTTAGTATTTTCGGAAAAGGACCACAATTGTTCATATCTCCTTAGATTTAACTTTAAATCTCTTTAATCCTGGTTTGTTGGCAGGTGTTTTTTCACCAGACTGGCTTATATATTCACAGGTAGCACATATATATCTGATATTCCATCCACAGGCTGACTTTTCCATCAGTGCCTCTCCTGGGTCCTGATGAGTTCAGAACGGTGCTCTGTACAAAGGAACTTCTGAATGCGAGACTGATCTGAATTCAGATTAAGGCTCCCTTGGTTAGCCCCCAGGGGTCATTGGCTCCCTCTTCCATTTGTTTAACCAGTGACCCCGCCTCTTGGGGAGGGCTGGTGCTGCTCTGGGTGCCAGGCCCTCCCTCATGGTCTAACACCTCGACTGTGTATTTATTTTTAAAAGTCTTTTTTTTTAACTGATGATAATTATTGTGGAATATTCCTCAAATTACAAAGAAGAAAATAAAAACAGTAATTCCATTTTCTAGACCTAATTACTTTTTACATCTGTATAGGTTTTTTGTATTATTGTTAAGACTATTTTTTAAGAGCGGTTTGAGGGTCACAGCAAAATTGAGCGGAAGGTAGAGATTTACCCTGTATCCTCTGCCCCCTCCCACGCACAGCCTCACCCACTACCAACATCCGCATCTGGAGTGGGGCATTTGTTACAACTGACACATCATCATCTCCCAAAGTCCATAGTTGACATTACAGTTCCCTGCTGGTGTTATTCAGTCTGTGAGTCTGGACAAAAGTACAGTGACACAGAGCCATCATTATGAGCCATTTAGAGTATTTGCACTGCCCTAAAAACCCTCCAGGCTCCCCCTAGTCCTCCCTCCCCCTAGCCCCCTCCACCCCCCGGCAATCACTGCTCTTTTTACTGTTTTCATAGTTTTGCCTTTTCTTTTTTTTTTTTTTAAACGTTTATTTATTTTTGAGACAGGGAGAGACAGAGCATGAACGGGGGAGGGGCAGAGAGAGAGGGAGACGCAGAATCTGAAACAGGCTCCAGGCCCTGAGCTGTCAGCACAGAGCCCAACGCGGGGCTCGAACTCACGGACCGCGAGATCATGACCTGAGCCGAAGTCGGCCGCTTAACCGACTGAGCCACCCAGGTGCCCCAGTTTTGCCTTTTCAAGAAGGTCATAACATTGGAATCACACAGTATATAATCTTTTCAGACTGACTTCTTTCACTTAGTAATATGCAGTTAAATTCTTCCAGGTCTTTTTCATGACTTGATAGCTGAAGACTTTTTGGCACTGAATGTAGTCCATCATCTGGATGTGTCAGTTTATTTATCCATTCATCCTACTAAAGGACATGTTGGTTACTTCCAAGTTTGAGCAACTATGAATAAAGCTGCTATAAACATATGGTTTTTATTTTATTTTAATTTTTTTAATGTTTATTTTTGAGAGAGAGAGAGACAGACAGAGCACAAGCAGGGGAGGGGCAGAGAGAGAGGGAGACCCAGAATCTGAAACAGGCTCCAGGCTCTGAGCTGTCAGCACAGAGCCCGACGTGGGGCTTGAACTCATGAGCTGTGAGATCATGACCTGAGTTGAAGTCAGATGCTTAACCGACTGAGCCACCCAGGTGGCCCAAAACATACAGTTTTTAAACATAATTTTGCAATATGCTTCTTTTATTCAACAATAGGTGGTGAACATTTTCTCAAATCATAAATGTTCCTGGGCAATCTTATTTTAAAGATCACACTGTAATCCATCACATGGATTACATGAGTTGATACAAATAAAGCTCTTAAAATGATGAGTGGGGTGCCTGGGTGGCTCAGTCGGTTAAGCATCCGACTTAAGCTGAGGTCATGATCTCATGGCTCATGGGTTCCAGCCCCGCATCGGGCTCTGTGCTGACAGCTCAGAGCCTGGAGCCTGCTTCGGATTCTGTGTCTCCCTCTGTCTCTGCCCCTCCCCTGCTCATGCTCTGTCTGTCTCTGTCTCAAAAATAAATATAAACATTAAGAAAAATCTTTTAAATGATGAGTGACACATGGTAAGAACTCAATAAACCTTAGCAATTATTATAATATGAATATGTGCATAAACTATATGTAATTTAATCAGCCCTTTATTATTCGATATGAGGGGGGTTTTTGCTTTTTCGCTAATATAAATAATTCTCCAGTACACATCCTTGTGGACAAATAACCAACATTTACAACAGTGTTGTTCTTTTTTTCTTTTCCTTAAGCTTTCTACATGTGTCTTTAGACTCTCACTTTCTAACCCCAAACAGAGCCAGTGGGGAAACACAGCACTGAAGGGAGCTGAGTTGTTTGGGTCCCAGTCCCTCTGTTACCTTGACCTACGTGAATGGCTCTGGACAACTCACTTCACCTCTGTTCTGTAAAAAGCAAAAACGTCCTCATAGAACATAAGGCATAGACTTGCTGAATCATTATGTTGTATACCTGAAACTAATGTAACATTGTGTCAACTATATTTCAATTAAAAGCCAACAGGATAAAAAAGGTAAAGAGGATGAAATGAGTTAATAATATATGTGCCATCAGCAGATGAATGGCTGAGCAAATGTGGTACATCCATACAATGGAATATTATTCAGCCATAAAAAAGGGACCGTAGACATGGTAACCAGAGTCGATAATACTGTATGATATATTTGGAAGATGATAAGAGAGTAGATCTTACAAATTCTCATCGCAAGAAAAAAAACTTGGTAACTGTGTGATGATGAATGTTAAATAGACATCGTGGGGATCATTTTGCAATATAAACATTGAATGAGTGTGTTGTACATCTGAAACTATCATAATGTTATGTATCGACTACATTTCCAGAGACGGAATGCAGCACTGACACCTCCTATCATTTGAATAACCTCGAAAACATTACACTAAGTGGAAGAAGCCAGACCCAGAAGTCCAAATATCATGTGATATCTTTTAAGAAATGTATTCAGAATAGACAAATCCAGAGAGACAAGACATAGTGATGGTCTCTGTAATGGGACAGAGAGGGGGGAAAATGGGCGGGAACTGCTTAATGGTACGGGATGTTCTTCTGGGGTGATGAAAAAGTTTTGAAACTAGAGAAAGGTGGAGGTTGCACAATGTTGTGAATGCACTAAACGCCACTGAACTGTACATTTTTTTTTTATTTTTTTTAACGTTTATTTATTTTTGAGACAGAGAGAGACAGAGCATGAACGGGGGAAAGGCAGAGAAAGAGGGAGACACAGAATCGGAAGCAGGCTCCAGGCTCCGAGCCATCAGCCCAGAGCCTGACGCGGGGCTCGAACTCACGGACCGCGAGATCGTGACCCAGGCTGAAGTCGGACGCTTAACCAACTGAGCCACCCAGGCGCCCCTGAACTGTACATTTTTAAATGGTTAATTGTATGCCATGTGAATTTCAATTTAAAAAAAAAAAAAGCAAAGCATTTTGTGGGATCCTAGCATCTAGTAAACAATGAAAATATTCTTAGCACTCATCACCGCCTCCAGCCAGCATAGACTGTTCATCTCAGCTGTTGTCAAAACAAGGGAAAAGAAATCATTAAACGGCAGGCAGTATGAGGGAGTCCCGGGCCCCGTGGAGAGGATTTTCCTGAGGCCTGCCCCTTATACAGCTGCTAAGATAATAACATTTTCATTTTGTTGCAAGGGCAGCAAATGGGAACGTGGGTCATGGAACAGAATTTGTAGCTCTTGGAGAGTTTCTGGTTTCATTCATGTGGCCCTGGGAATTGACAGTTGGAAAGCCATTCCATTGTTTAAATATTTCTGGCAGCTACACCCTTCTCTCCATCTCTGTCATTACTCTCTTAGTGCAGGCTCTCATCATCTTTTTTTCCTAAGATATAGTTCACATGCCGTAAATTCACCCCTTTGAAGTCTCTAGTGCAGGTGTTTCATATCTTCACAGAGTCATCGTGTTTTGCTGGGACAGGTGCAGTAGTCTCATAACCAGCCTTTCTGGTGCACTGTGTACTTCCTGGCGTACTCTTCTGGACTGTGCTTCCAACTTGAGCCTGTCTGATCCTTCTAAAACCCAAATCTGATTGTGTTCCCTTCCTCCTTTACCTACCTCTTTTATAATACCTTACAAGCTCCCCACCCCACTGCAAAATGTCTGAATTCCCAGCATGCCCCATATCTGCCTCCTTCCCAGACTGCCCTCTCCCACTGCCCCACTTTCACTCTTATAAACCACTTCAATAAAAAATCCTTGCACACAGTCCATGAGTTTGAGCCCCGCGTTGGGCTCTGGGCTGATGGCTCAGAGCCTGGAGCCTGCTTCGAATTCTGTGTCTCCCTCTCTCTCTGCCCCTCCCCCATTCATGCTCTGTCTCTCTCTGTCTCAAAAATAAATAAACATAAAAAAAAATTAAAAAAAAAATCCTTGCACACATATCTCGATGAACTTGTATTAAAAATTTTGTAGTATATATTCCTAGAATTCCTAGTATGTATTCCTAGATCCAAGAATAGGCACATTTTAAAATATTGCCAAGTTGCCCATCAGTGATATATGAGTGGACATGCTTGCCCACACTGTCATCAACATCAGGTAGTAACCATTTAAAAAATCTTTACAAATCTTATAGATGAAAATAATGTCATTGTTTAAATTTGAATTTCTAACTAGTGAAGTTGTACATATTTTTGTAATGTAGACTGTATTTCCTGTTCTATGAAATCCTTGTTTTTGTTCTTTTCACTCTTGGGGTGTGCACTTTCTTTCTTATTGATTTGTAAGAACTTTTTATTTATTTAGGATATTAGGACTTGTAATACATGATGCAGGTTTTCTCAGGTTGTGGTTAATTCATCGCCTTTGCTTTGATGTTCTATTGTTGACAGAGAAGTTTTAAACTTTTTGGTAGCCAAATTTATCAGCCTTTTCCTTTGGGTTTCTAGCTTTCATGTCATACTTGTAAGGTCTTTCCCACTCAAAGATTGTAAAAATATTCACCCCTATTTTCCTCTGAAATGTAAATGGTTTAACTTCCTATTCTCCTTTGGGTGTTAATGCTGAAGTGAGGAGGGAGAGAAGATTCCAGGCATATTCTGTAGCAGTGGTCAAGAGCCCTGCTTTGGGAAACTGAGGACAACTGAGTGTGAGTACAAGCCAATGACTTTGGGCAAGTTACACTCTCAGTGTCTCTGTTCCCTCTTCTGTGAAATGGGAAAAACCACAGAATGTGCTTGTAAGTGTGTGGTGAGAAGTCATTAAGATGATGTGTGTAAAGCAAAGAACACGGTGCCAGGGGCAATGTAAACCCTCAGTGTGAGTTAGCTACTGTCCCGGTCTTTCTTCAGTGCTGGCCTTCATTCTAGCACCATTGCTGGAAGAATCCACCTTCTCCCCACAGTTGTGAAATGCCACCTGTTAAAGGCAACCATCCACTAGTTTTCCAGGTGCATTGGGTTTGCTTCTGGACTCACTCTTCTGTCAGTCTCTTCTGGGCCAGTGTCTCATCAGTGCACCTAAGGTTTGCTCACTTCTGGCCAGGGAAGTCTCCATGCCCCTTGGAGGCCCAGGCCGTGTGCCCTCAGGAACTCCCTTCTGTTTCTCCCATATCCCCTCCAGGGCCAGCACCGTCCACCCTGTGTTTTGCATCTACTCATAAGTTTTCTTCGAACTTTCCAAGATGGGTGGGACCTTTTGTTATACGCACTTTGAGATTCAAGAAATGGAGAGCTGGAAAGTTCCACTTAGAACTTTAAAGTAAGACCATACTCTCAGCTCTACCGCATACCCTCTCTGAGCCCCCAGTTCCCATCTGTGAAACAGGGACCACCATCGCTCCCTTTTGGGGTTGTTACAAGAATCCGGCGGGGATGTGCACACCCTGGCAGAGTGCCTGATGCATGGGGACACCCCAGCTTCCAGGTGATGCCGCCTGCCTGTTGGAACTTCTAGTTCTAAATCCACACAGGCTTGCTCTACCATGCTGCCTCCCCCAAGACTGAATAATGCCACGCGGAGGCCTTCAGACCTCACCAAAATCCCCAGGCCCTTCTCTGGGGACTGCACCTTCTTCAGGATGCCCACACCAGCCAGGAATGTGCCCCAACTGAACGCAACTGCAGCCTTCCTAATTGCTGTTGCTAAGTATATATAGGACGCCCTGTACTATGCAAGTAGCACGTCTTCGTCACCATGGTGACCAGGCAACTTCAGTCTCCAAACACATTCCTGTGCAGCATGTGTCTATCAGGGCAGAAGGGAGCCAGTGAAACTGTGAGTCTGGCAAAGGAGGGTGGCCACACCCCCCAGTCTCTGGCTCTCAGAATTGAGTGGCCAGTGCCCCGCCCTTTGACTGTATAAAGCTCTTCTTCGGAAACTTTCCTTGTCGGCACCCAAACCACACATCTCCATCACCTGAAACCGATTCAGGAGAAAAGGCCCCAGGAGAAGGAGACTCTACGGGGGACACCTGCGAATCTGGGTAACTCAGAGAATGCAGGATTCACCAGGGCACCCTGAAGGTGCGGGCTTGGTGGTAGCAGAACAAATCCCCGAAGCACCCGCAGAAATCCTCTTTTGGAAGGTACTCTCCAGGATGGAGCTAAAAGCAAAATGTAGGTGCCTCAAGAGAGCCTCTTGCTTCTAAGGAAATCGTGAGACAAACAGTTCCTGCTTACGGCTCTTGAGCTCCTGCCAATTTGATCAGAATCTTGGGGGTGGGGGTGGGCATCGATGGGTGTTTTCTCCAGGTGATGGTCAAGAGCCCTGATGGGAACTCCAGGTGAGGCTTCGAGGATTATCACACGCTTGAGGGAAGCTGCCAGAACTGGGAGTCTTTTTGAGGGGCCAGCAAGGAGGCTGCAACCTGGAGCCCAGCAAGATCGTTTGTGAATGTGCTCCTGATACTGAGAAGGCCTGTAGGGCCAGCGTCCCTGCGAAGGAGAAGGGGAGTCAGGTTTTGGGGTTGGAGGTGAAGTTCTGCTAAGAACCGAGATTGGTCTTGGGCAGTCGTGGCCCTTGCTCTGGGCTCTGCACTTCGAGGCACCCTGCCCTCACCAGGCATCCTCAGGGGCTGAGACAACTACTTGCCCAGAGCCTGCACACTCCTTTTGAAGCCGTGCCCTTGTCACGCGGGGTTCCGGAATACCTGCCCAAGTGCCCTGAGCCTACTTCTAGGCACGCGAGGCCTCTGCTTTGGGTCCATCTACCCCAGGAAGACTGTACAGAAAGCTGGGCACCTGACGGACAGCCCGAAGGCGGCCGCCTGCAAGCTGGTGTGGAGAGACTGGGCTGAACGGTCCCTACACTCAGAAGTCATGAGGCCATTTGTGGTAAGAGATGGGAGGGGGTGGGTGAGATGGCACGGGGGCCAGGGACCTGCAGATGTGTTCATGATCCACGGTTGCTGAGGGCAGGGCTGGCTTATGCCCGTCATCTTGGCTCTACTCAGCCTCTCTCTCAAATGTACTAACTGTGTTCTCCAAATCATGCCTCACTGTGTCCTTGAGCCTGTAAATCTCCTTCTCTCTGCCTCACGAGCTCCCTCATTGTCTGCCTTGCAGGCTTAGCCCAGGTGTGGTCTTCCCACAGGGAGTCCTCCCCGCCCCCCACCCCCTCAGTGCTCCCAGTACTGTTGCCTGTCTGCTGCCCCTGGTCTGGGAACAGTCACTCTGATCTGCACATATGGGCAGAAAGCTTCATCTCTCCTCTACGTGGCACCTTGTTTTCTTTCAGGTCCCTAGCCCCTGGCTACCACACCTAGCAGGGAACACCATTTAAGGACTGGTTCCTGAACTGGATTCAGTCATTTTGGTAATTATGGGAGGAAGGCTTTGGAGGCCTCCCCTGACATTTACCCCAAACTCTGGTTTCTTTGGGAAAATACAGTGCTCCTTCTGAAGAGTCCGTTTCTTCTGTTGAAGTAAGGGCTGGGTGATTATTGATCTGTTCTAGCATTTCCAGCCTCTGAGCTGCCCTCATGTGTGTGGACCTTCCCCCCCTCCCCCCTTCTGCCTGCCACCAGCTTCATGGAGAAAGCTGGACGAGCAGGTGCATCCCTGCTGCCAAAAATCCGAGGAGCTCAACTGCCCAGGGAGGAGGTGACCACGTGTCCTGATTTGCCCAGGACAAGTTGTGTGCATATCTGTTGTTCTGGAATGATTGTTAATAGGACTCCTTTTGGGGCGCCTGGGTGGCTTAGTTGGTTAAGCGTCCAACTTTGGCTTAGGCCATGATCTCATGGTTCGAGCCCCGCATCGGGCTCTGTGCTGACAGCTCAGAGCCTGGAGCCTGCTTCAGATTCTGTGTCTCCCTTGCTCTCTGCCCCTCCCCCACTCGTGCCTTCTCTGTCTCTGTCTCTGAAAAATAAACATTAAAAAAAAATAGGGCTCCTTTCACTCTCTAAAGTGTCCCATCACTTGATAAGATATATTATGGGGCCTCTAAACAGCAGAATCTGGGGCACGCTGCCAAGATCATCAGCCTGAACATTTGCACTGTTTTACTTGAGTTCTGGGAATTCTTCGATTTACTGTATCCTCTGAATGGTTCGCAGAAAGCGGGGGTGGGGGGGTGGGGGGTGGTATTTTCATGGCCTTATTACGAATCCTAACTGGTTCTCTTTAAAATCCAAGCAAATACTTTTAAAATTCTGTCCAATCCAGTGGCTCTCAGGCTGTGTTTCCAAAGGACACTGATGAAGGGAGTCCGGAAAGAGTACGTCCAATAACGATGGCTGTGTCCCATGTCACAAGGAAATTATGAGTCAGTGGATAGAATGGACTTGAGTTCAGTTTCTTCTCCAACAGGTTTTTATATGCCTTTGGGAGCTGATCCTGTTTGCCAGCTGGTGGATAAATACACCAATGCTAAGTGAATATGAGTTTCTAAAAACTCAAGAAAGTGTATAACTTACATATTTTTAATGAGGTGAGAATTGCATACCTGGAATAAGGCCAGATTTTCATTTGGTGAAATTAGTTGTAGTTTATGTGATGGAATTTAACACATCAACATGTCCTGGTGCTTTAATATTACATTAATATCTAACATTTGTTGTGCTTTAATATGTGGCAGGCTAGTGCCGAATGAGTCCTATACGTCATCTCTGTCATCCTCAATCCCATGAGGGAGGCGCTATGGCCACCCCATTCCATGGGAGAGAAAACTGGAGCTTTGGGAAGGAAGAAAGCTTTACTCCCGGTCTTGTGACTTCCAGGTGCTGTAACACCTAAAGTCCTTTGAAATCCTCTTTGAAGTCCTGAATAGTACAGTTACAAACAATTCTGTCATTTGACCTTTGCCCTCAGGCCATGTTCGATAGCAGTCGGAGACAGCTCCCGAAGCTATAGTGATATCATCTGAATTTTCCTTTCGCCTCTGAAACAACCTCTTGTTTTGCTATGGTTTTTTTTTTTTCTTTTAAGGGATGAAGTTAATGAATCTGGAAAAACTGAGGCCATCTCATATTAAATATTTTTTGTTTGTTTATTTTTGAGAGAGAGAGAGAGAGAGAGAGAGAGAATGCAAGCGGGACAGGGGCAGAGAGAGAGGGAGACACAGAATCCAAAGCAGGTTCCAGGCTCTGAGCTGTCCGCACAGAGGCTGATGCAGGGCTTGAACCCACGAGCCCTGAGATTGTGACCTGAGCCAAAATCAGATGCTTAACAGACTGAGCCACCCAGGTGCCCTGAGGCCATCTCATACTAAATAAGCTGCTCGTTAGCCTGGGGAGCTCTCCCAGCCAGGAACTCTGCACACTTTCGACTGTTCTCCTCAGAGCTCCGTTTCTTCCAGACCCCTCCCTCTAGTGTGCTTTCTCCTTTTCTTAGCTTGCCTACGAAGGGTGCTTTGGGATGCTTGTAATCTGGTACATAAAAGGTGCTCAATAAACACTGGTTTCAAGAATGAATGTGTCAAATGAGTGAAGCAATGACTCAGTCTCACTTTCACCAAGAGTGAACGGCTACGTTTTGCTGAATCCCCTTGCTGTGAGTTTCTGGGTGACTGCCAGGAAACTGAATCTCTGTGTCCTCTGGCCGATGGAAGGTAGCAGATCCCCTGGTTGTGTAAAGCTTCCCCTCTGTCCTGTGACCTCATCAAGACCATTGGAAGGCGAAGGAGGGAAACTTACCTGTCTGTACTTTGCCAATCAAGTTTGCCTTTCACAGTCCAGTTGCTTTCAACTCCCCACTGAGCCTTCCACTGCATCTTACACCTGCTGCTGTGCCACTGTGTGCTGACCTTCACCATGGGACCTGTCCCCGGGGAGGCAGCCCGCCATCTTGCCCCACCCACCGCCCACTTCCCATTTGCCTTGCTCACTCTGAGCAGCCCGACCACGTTCTGCTGTTCCTGATTCAATGATTGGCAACCGGCCACCTGAGCCTGGAGGACTTGTCCCGTCTCCTGGCTGTCTGCAGAGAGGACACCGGGAGGTGGCTGACCCAGCTGAGATGCTTTTCTTGCTCACATGGGGAGTGTGCTTACTGCCAAAAGTTCTGAAGGCCTTTGTGTCCCCCTGTGGTGTCAGAGCCTGAACCCACTTTGCATTCCAACGTTGCACTTTTCCTGGAAAGCTCTGGACTTTCTCTCCAGCACTGGTTTCGTTTCATTTCAGCTCTCGACAGGATTACAGTGGGTTCTATCTTCTGGTCTCAAGGCTTTCTCCCATCCCAAACTGGAGCCTAAGTCACTTTTTTATCATGTGATTTTTAAGTAAGCTGTATGCCCAGTATGGGGCTTGAAGTCACGACCCTGAGATCAAGAGTCACGTGTTTTACCGACTGAGCCAGCCAGGCACCCCTCCCATACGATTTTTAAAATAATGTTTACTTTTTGTTTTACTTTACTTTTTTAAATAATTAGGACAAAATTACATATTATGTATATAATATACATACACACGTGTATATACATATATATATATATTCACGGAAGGAAATTTAGAAATACAGGAAACAAAAAAATCTATCACTCTCTTATACTAACATCTATTGGCATTTTTCTATTGACATGTCTATTTTGTCATTGTTGTTCAATCTGACTGCTTTATTGATTATCAGAGAAAAAACCGTGCAAATAGCTTTATAACAGCTTGACTATTCACTTAACTATCGATTCAGTTTTATGCATTCCCACCATCAAAATTTTTTTTTAATTTTATAGTAATTTTAGATTTATAGAAAAGTTGCAAAATATTACAGAGCATTCACACGTGCACTGCATCTAGCTTCCCATAGTGTTAACATCTTACATAGCCACGGTACATTTGATGAAACTAAGAAATTCACGTTGGTGCCATACTATTAACCACAGATCTAATTTGGAGCTCACCATTTTGCTCATTAACATTCTTTTTCCGCTCCAGGATCACATCAGAACACCATGTGCATTCGGTCTTCATGTTTCTATAATCTTCTCAAATCTGTGAAAAGTTCCCAGTCTTTCCTTGTTTTTCATGACCTTGGCACTTTTGATGAGTACTGATCAGGTATTTTGTAGGATGTCCCTCAGTGTGGGTTTGTCTCATGACTTTCTCATGCATAGATTTGGGAGAAGGATACCACAGGAGTGAAGTGCCCCTCTTACTGCATCGAAGGGTCTTTGTGTCTTTGTTAATGTGTATGTTCTTATAATTTTGATAAAGATAGAGCACCTTTCCATATCTTTATGGGTCCTACCACAGGGATGGAAAGTAACCTGTCAATTATGACAGCGCTCCGACCCAGATAAAACTTCAGAATCCCTCTTGATATAGCCCTCCGGGCAGCCTCCTGCAGAAGGCCTATACCTTGGCACATTTTGCCAGTTCTGTTCTACATCATTTTTAAAGGCTGAAAAGTAGTTTATAGAATGATTATACCCTAATGTGTTTTACTCATCCCGTATTGGGTCCCTATAGTTTTTTTTCCCCAATTTTCCCAGTGAGGTCCCTTTTTCCCCCCAATTTTTAAAGGAAAAAATCCTAGTACATTACAATTATTGGATCAAAATGAATAGATATTTTTAAGGCTTTTGATGTACACTTTCAAAGTGGCTCCAAAATATTTTCATGGATTTATATCCCCAATAGCAGTGAAAATGTTGTTTTCCTAAAACTTGTCAAAATTTGCTATTCTAATGAAAAACCATGAATAGGAAACTATCATTTCACAGTTGAGTCATTATCTTTTTATTGTTCTTATGTGAACTTCCTCAATTATTATAGATATTGAACTTTCTTTTACAGGTGTATTGGCTATTTATATTTAATACTTTTTCAATTATATGTGTCCTTTGTCTATTGAAAGATATTAGCATTTCCTCATTGATAGATCAAAACTATCAATCATGTATCCTATTTGTTGCAAAATTCTCCCAATCTGAAGGTTGTCTTTAAATTTCGTTTATAGTGTTGTTAATGTACAGAAGTTTTAAAGTTTTATTTAGTGAGAACCCAAGTTCAGTTTTCACCCTCAAACGAGCCGGTAATCCTAGCCTAAATTATTAAACAAACGTCTCATTCTTCAGTAATTTAAATGCCACATTTGTCAAATATTTAATTCTTGTGTAATTTAAGTATTCTTTGGTATCTATTTCTTTCTGTGGAGTTTGTATCAAATTCTGTACCCCTACTTTCTCACATCTTTAGCATGGTGTTATAATACTGTTTAATATTATGTAGAACAAGAGCCTCTCATCATTCTGTTTTTTAAAAAAATTCTAGCTATTCCAATGATGCTTTTTTGGATAAATTTTAGGATTGTTGAGACATGTTTTTGATCTTCCATAAGAATATTTATTCTAATTACATTAAGTGTATGATATGGATTAATTGGGGGGAATTGCTAGCCTTACCATATTCAATCTTTTTATTCAGTTAGCTGGTCTTTCACTTTATTCACATCTTCCGTATCCTTTTGAGAAGAATTTTGCTTTTTTCTGAGTTTTCTATGCCTTGGATTCTTGGATTCTTGGATTCTTTAGTTTTAACTGCCCAACTGAAATAATAACGTGAAGAAGTGAACTTTCCAGCAGAAATGTCAGTATGGACTGGAGCAAAGGAGGTAGACGACCAAAAGTCCTTGTCAAAGGAAAGGTCATTTGCAATAACTTGCAGGTGGACAGAGTGTGGCAGATGGAGACAGGCTTGGGGTCAGCTCCCAGATTCACATTCACCAGCCTGGGATTTACTCCTATGGGCCTCACACCTTCACTGGGAGATGGGGATAGTGACCCTGTAGAAAGGTTAAGACTGGAGCTTGTGTGGGCTGAGTATCCAATATGGTACCCAGCACATTTAAGTGCTCAACGAATGATTTATTTAAAAAAAAAAAAAAAGTCATTCCTCATTCCCCCTTCTCCCACCCCCAGCTCTAGGCAACCACAGATCTGCTCTCTGTCTCTGAATTGGCCTATTCTGGACATTTCCTTTAAATGGAGCCACACAATTTATGGTGCTTTGGGCCTGGCTTCTTTAGCTCAGCCATCTATGTCCAAGGTTCATTCATGTGGTACCATGTATCTGCACTTCATTCCTTTTTAATGGACAAATTTTTCTGTATAGAGACACAGCATTTTATTTATCTGTCAGTTGATGGACTTCTAGGTTGTTTCTCCTTTTGGCTATTATGAATAATGCTGCTGTCAACATTTGTGGACAAGTTTTTATGGAGATGTAGTTTTCAGTTGGTTCAAATGGGAACTATGTTTAACCTTTCCAAGAACTGTCACGCTGTTTTCCAAAGTGGTTGCAGCATTTTATATTCCTAACGGTGGTGTATGAGGTCCCATTTCTCCACATCCTTGCCAACAATTGTCTTTTTTATTTTAGTCACTCTAGTGGGTGTGAAGTAGTATCTCATGGTAGTTTCGATTTTCATTTCCTTGATGGCTAATGATGTGGAGCATGTTTTCATATGCTTGTTGGCCATTTGCATATCTTTGGAGAAATATCTATTCAGATCCTTTGCTCATTTTTTAAATTAAGTCATGGGGTTTGTTTGTTGGTTTATTTATTTACTAGAGAGAGAGAGAGAAAGAACAGACGAACGAGTGGGTGAAGGGCAGAGAGAATCAGAGAATTCCAAGCAGGGCTCCATTCTGTCAGCAGGGCTTGAACCTTGAGATCATGACTCGAGCCAAAACCAATAGTTGGTCGCTTAACTGACTGAACTATCCAGGTGCCCCGAGTCACAGGTTTTTAAAAAAATTGTTGAGTTGTAAGTTTTCTATATATATTCTAGATACAAGTCTCTTATCAGACATATGCTTTGCAAATATTATCAGGCATATAATTTGCAAATACTTTTCCTATTCTGTAGATTGTCTTTCTACTTTCTTACGGTATCAAACTAGCTTCAGCCACAATCGACTTTTATTGGAAAGCAACTTCAGAGTGCCCTGGGTACACAGACCTCTTTGTTGGCCCCTCTTTCATTTCTCCATCCTTTCCTTCTCTCTCTACAGATGGATTTCACTGCTTTGTCTGAGCTAACCAGCCCAGGCTGAGACCAATGCCTTAGTCTCCAGTCCAAGCTCCAAAAAGAGAGTACCTGATTGTTTTCATTTAGATGAACCGTGTGGCCAGAGAGGCCACTATCATGTAATAGGACAGCTCCAGGGAATTATTGAGGGCTGAAAATACACCCTTAGAGTGATCTATTGTCAAATTGAGCATAGCCCCCCAAATTTCTGTACCTTTCTACACAGCTCTCTTCATTTGGGCATCACCATCTGCGAGGGAGGATGGGGATGGGGTGGCTCCGATGAGAGATGCAGTAGAGCATTTTCTCCCCCTCCCCCGCCACTGTGCTCAGGCAGTCATTCCAACCACCATTTGAAATATGGGTGTGTGTCAGATACTGTCCTCGGTGCTGAAGATATGGGTGAAACCCCAATACGTTTGGGGGCTTTAGATGGTTCATTTCGTGTACCAAGACATTTTAAAACACACAGTTTAAAATTAATTAAAACCAGATTATAATTTTTTGCTTACAAAAAGAATTAAGGAATATTAATGAGGAACACATCTATACCTCCTCCAACCCTTTCAAAATCTCTTTTCTTTCTTTTCTAGCAGCTAGTATGTAGATGCCCCAGAACATCTCAGTTGTCAAATTCTGTCTAAAGTCTACCCGGTGCCCAGTTTCCTGCTACAGCTCGGGACCTGTTTCTTTCTACCCATGTTTCCAGTGTTATCACAAGCATTCGATAACTTGGCCAGTAAAGACTAAACTCTTTTCAGGGGGTAGGGGAAAGGGAAAATATGAGTAGGCAAAGAGAAGTTATCTCCAGCTGGTTAGGAGTGAGAAGCGAGAAAGAACATCTCTCCATTATACAGAGATGAATGGGACCAGGTACTCACCCTGTTTGGCAAAATAGTCTCCCAGGAACACAGATTACAGGCCAGTACACCTCTTCTTGGGACTGGGGAGTATATTGGGAAAGGTACACACAGGTTTGAGGGGTATGTCAAAAAGAGTAGCAGTTTCAAGAGGGGTAGAATCCATCATGTGGCCAAAGCGTGATTCAGAGAGGAAGTTTCACTGCTTTTTTTTTTTTTTAATGTTTATTTATTTTTGACAGAGAGAGAGAGAGCGCTTGCGCATGAGCGGGGGAGGGGCAGAGAGAGAGGGAGACACAGAATCCGAAGCAGGTTCCAGGCTCTGAGCGGTCAGCACAGAGCCCGACGTGGGGCTCGAACTCACGGACCGTGAGATCATGACCTGAGTTGAAGTTGGACGCTCTACCAACTGAGCCACCCAGGTGCCCGAAGTTTCACTGCTTCCGATTTACAAATGGGAAAAATTAGGTCACCGGTAAACTGCAACTTGAACGCTATGACCACCCAGTCGAACCACACTCCTGCTCTTACCTGAGTCACCACCTTCTCCAAATTTTACCGGGCATGTGCAGATCGTGGGTCTCAGCCCACAGAATGCACAGGGCCCCACCAGGCTGGTGGTGAAGAAGAGCTGAGCTCTTCAACACGTTATTTTTCATCCTGCCTCTGGAAGGGACAAAAGAGTGCACAAGTTTGGCTTTCTTTCGCAAGGAACCAAACTGAAATTTGAAAGGGATTTCCAGTGGCTTGATGAGGGAAAGCCTGGCTGTCTCCTCACCAGGCCCCGTCTGCCTTGTTCCACGGGAGCAGCTCTGTCGGATGACTATGTACAGCCCACCTGCCCCCAGTTGCTGCCTGGAGGGAGCCCTCCCCTGACTTGAGCCGCTGAGTATTCAGACTGCTCCTGGGTGCTCCGATGAGTCGAGAAGGAGCAGCACGAACCGCATTTGAAGTGTAGCTGTCAAAAGGCCATCCATCCGCCTATATGTTTATTCATGATCTTTTTGGACTTTCCAATCAACCAAACTTGGCAGCTTGCCCGTCCATGCTGCAGTGGGGATCTGCTCAGTCTCCGACCTATAAGTCAAGAGAGCTGCGCTCGCTGCCAATACACTGCCTGGGACACCGGCCAGGTGCCTGGGGGTGGGAATGTTATTGGATGCTTGATAAATATTTGTCGAATCTTAACTAAATTCACTTCCTGAAACCCGCTCAGAGATAGTGAACGGGCAGAGGGAAGTGAGAAAGAATGCCCTTCTCTTCTCCTAGGAGATTGATTCAGTTATTACGTTAGAAATAGACATGCGAATTAGCATGTGCTCAGAGCTGGATAGAAATCCACCCATTAACCCGAATAAAATTGAAGATATTCCATGACTCTTTTTGCTATCATTGGGTTAGGTTTTTAGGGATTTAAAAATGATATATCTATAAAACTGAAAGCCAGAAAAACTCCACAATGACCTAAGATCTGTCTGAACAAAGAGAAGATACGGTCTTGACCCTCTAAGGGGTGCACGTGAGAAATGCCGATTCATCCCCATACATACACTGTCCTAACAGCAGTCCCGGGGGAGCTTGGAGGAGTTAAGAGGTTGGAGGAATGAGATCATTTGGGTCAGAAGTGTTCAGGGAGGTTATTTATGCAGAAGGTGGGCATTCATTCATTTTTTTTTTTTTTTTAAAGAAATATTTCTGGGCACCGCTCCTGCTAAGCACTGATATCAGAATGAGCAAGATACAGTTCTTGTCTCCAAGGAGCTCCCAATATTGGAAGCACAGCCAAGTCAGCCAGCACTTGTGGTACCAGCTGATGCTGTTCTGTGTGACATGCAGGGGCGGGGGGGGTGGGGAACACCGTGGGGGACAAAGACCCAGCTGAGCGAGCTAGACTATAGGGGAGGCTTTCTGGAGGAAGTATCTCTGGAACTAAATCTTAAAGACCGAGTCAGACAAAGACAATGAAGGATAATTGCAGAAGAAGGAACAGCACGAAAGAGCTTTGGGAAGAGAAAGAAGTTAGGTTTTGCTGCACTGAGAGATCTCCGAGCTGAGGCCATAACAGCCCGAGGGGCAAATGGCAAAGGGTTTTGTGGACTCCGCTGGGGGGAACCTCCAAACTGAGGCGGGAGGCCTGGAATCCCATTAGGACACCTGATACGAGTAAATAGCAATGAGGTGTCATTTGGCTTTGACAGTGGAAAGAAGCGAGACAGATGGAGAGACCAGGGGATATTTTGGGTGTACGAGTCTGAGGTAAAAAATTTTCTGTGCGTTTGTGGGCTCACTAAGGAGGCTGTGGTGGCTGGAAGTGGGAGTGACTAATGCCAGATGCCAAGGGCTGTGAAGGGGCTGAGATTTTCCCTAGCTGTAAGGTAATGAAGCAGCCTGCCACAGTTGCGTGGGTGCTGAGAGAAGCCTCCTGAGTCAGGGACCGGAGACTTTGTGACTCCCGGCGACAGCAGGATCCAGAGCAACCGATCAGTTCCCTGAGCCCCCAGGCCCGCAGGGGCTGTGCATGTGAGTCTAGATAGATGCCCCCCCCCCCCCACCAGGAAAGGGGCAGTGGACCTGGGGAACCCACCACCTTCTAGCAGGCTCATTTGTATCCGGGAGGAAGCTATGATCTCATCCCTCAAGGGTGCTGGCTGCAAACACCACGTCTGGAAACAGCCTGGGACCAGCTAAAGAAAGATCAAAGCCCCGGCAAGATGTGTAGGAACGCCAGTTGAGAGTAACGAGGATCTGGGTTCTATTCCCGGCCCTGGCTCTGGTGAACTTGGGCAACAGACTTAACCTCTCTGAGCCTTTGTTTCCTCACATACAAGATGGGTACTTTGTAGGGTCTGGGGGAAGATTAAATGAGGTCCTATTTACAAGATACGGCACAAGAGCTGGTATTCAACGAAAGCTCAGTAAAAGCTGCTAGAGTTAGTATTCTCTCTCACACTCTCTCTCACATACTGTCCAACATTTCAAGTCCTCTTTTTCTGCAATTCCAGAACCTTCTATATTCAGTTTCCATGTGGCTGTCCCTACCAGGTTCTGCCTGGACAAAGGTCCAGCCTCCTTGGGCTGAAACCTCTAACTGGACAGCACAGCGGGCCAGTGCATCTATCTTTCAGAAGCTGTGGTTGTGGGGTGCTGAAGGCTCGGAGCTGCCCACTTCCTCCCAAATTATCTTTAGCCCAGCAGGAGCCACCCCGTTCAGGGGCACCCAACCCCTCTTCAAAACCCAACTCATGACTGATGGCCACAGAGTATAAAAGTCTGGCCTTCTAGTCTTATTATGGAGTCAACTCCAGGTGACAATTCTTTCTCCAGAGCTCCCCCTGGGAAGGTTGAAGTTAGACACCAGCTGAGACCATATCCCCGCCTTGCCCTTCCTCCCTCACTCCCTCGTCTGGAGAAGACCTCCTCAATAAATCAAACGCACTGAATCCTTGCCTCAGGCTCTCGGCACCTCCTTGGGAACATGGCTCAGGACTGACAGTCGTCTTAGTTCTTGATTCTGGCTTCCCCTCAGACAGTGTCTTTCAGGACTTGAGTCCAGGCGATGGAGCCCATCAGAGCAACTCTTGCTCTTAACTCCAGCCCCCGGGTCTTCTTCACGGGGAGGAGAACCATAGTCTTGCCAGAACAGGAAAGGAGATTAGATACTACTCAAATCATGAAGTGTATGACCCCTCCTCCTGACTTCTCCAGGCCACATTTGTACCCATTCTGCCTGCAAAGTTGCTGCTCTGTGTTTGACTTCTCTCTCTGTCTTCTCATTTGGCCATGAGCACGTAAGGGGCAGGAAGCGGGACTGAGTGGTGGCTGCATCCTCTGCATCCAACAAGGGTCTACACGCAGCAGGTGTTCAGCAAGCATTAAGGATCAGTGACAGCCAGAACCACAAAGAAAGACAGTAAATGACCAAAGTGAAGGCTCATGTAGGGACCCATCAAGGGACGCCCCCCACCCCGCCCCATAAGGTGGAAGATCCCAAAGAGAAGCAGCTGCCAGTTCCTGGGCATAACGTGTGCCAGACGTGAGTGAGACTGTGTGTGCTCCGTAGATTCTCGTTTAATTCTTACAATCTTCCTTGGAACATATTATTGTCTCCATTTTACTACCGAGATCATCAAAGCTCAGAAAAAGTAAGTAACCTGACCAGCATCAAGCGTGAGAAAGTGGCAGAGTCAGATTTTGAGCCCTGCTCTGGCTGTTCTCTTTCTCTTTCCACTATGACGTCCTGAAGCGTTTGGAGTCGCTCTTCCAGGAACCTGAATCCCTGTGGGTGCTTGAGCCAGAAAGGGCTGGCTGGCGGCGGAGTCGCAGCGGGCCGCGTGGGCAGCTGGATGGGGGTGGATGGGGAGTTTGGAAACGAATCTGCTCTTTTACTGGGGCTGACGGTCGGGAGCAACACAGTTGCTGCGAGGAGCCAGCAACAGGGCGAAGCTGATGCAGTGATGGTCCAGCCCCTGGAGAAGCCACGCTGGTGCCCGATCTGCTCAGACCTTCTGGCTCTGGGCAGGCAGGAACCCTGGGTGCTGAGCTGTGTGACTCTGACGGGCCTCCATTTCTCATCAACTGAGGGAACGGGGTGGCTGTTGGAAGGTTTCTTCCAGCTCTGAGTCCCTGGTTCCCAATCAGTGAAAGGTCTGATGCTTCCCATCCCTCTTTGCTCCTCTCTGTGTAAATCCTGGGCTGACGACCAGCGGTCCAAGTCCCTCAGTCCAGCCAAGGCGACAGAAAGCCTGACTTTCTCAGCCCTGAAAAGAGCTGACAGGCTGTTCTCTGGGCTCCCCTCTGCAGGCAGCATTGACAAGGGCTGGAAGAGGGGGACTTTGGCACGGGGGACTTCTCGAGTTGTTCCACAGAGGACCTCTTCTCTTTCCCAGGCATAGTGACAAATACTGCTCCCTCTGGCTGTGAGAGCCAAGGGGGTGTGGACAAGTTTCCCATGCCCGGGCTCTTAGGAAAATCGCAAGCAAAGAAAAAAATGCTCATGGGCTTTTGGCTCTGCTTCTTGACCTGATGCCAGATGGCCACCGGGTTCAAAATTACATCACCATTGACTATCTGAGTAATTTCTCTGTTTGACCATCTTGGAAGAATAGCTACCTTGGCAACAGATTATTATCAGTTCCTTAATGATTTGGGCTGAGGAACAAGTTTCCTTTATGCTGAAAGCCAGTGGCTTGAGAGCTGGATCTGGATGGCCTCCACGTCCCAGGTCACTAAGTGGATGCTACAGTATTAAGAAACAGGTGGGTTTGACAGCCACGTTTGCCTGTTAAGCGGCAAGGGCCAGGCCAGCGGTGCTGGGATTCCCGATGTCATCTACCCACCTAGCAGTGGACTGACTGCTCACTGAAAGCTGCTCCACGCCAAGAGAGGATCCAGCACTGTCCCGAGTACAATCACCCCTGGGTCCTGCTGAGGCCACTGGGCGCTCTGTTCGTGATGCTTCCACTCTCCCCTGCTTCTTACGGCATCTATCTCTCACTCACTGGATGCCATGCATCGTTCTCTGTGCTTCGGATGAATTTGAAAAGCAGGAAGGATTTTCCAGGAAATATCTAAAAAAACAAAACAAAACTGGGAGATTCACAGCAAAATAGTCGGTAGAAAAAGGTGCAGTGTGATTTTTAAGGTCCACGTGGAGTTGCAGAAGGTGGGAGGGGAGTTGAAGGTGAGGATATGAAGCTCAGAAAGTTGAGGTAGTTTGTCTAAAACAACACATCTGCCAAGTGGTGAGGCTGGGATTTGAACCTGAGTGTGCCTCGTGCCCAAGAGGGGTGGGATGATGGGCTATATCAGTGAGAGCTGGTAGAGCCCTGAATGTGCCTTTAAAAAACAGCTCTGTCTGGTAGCAACTAGCCCTATGCCTTTGACCATGGAGGGGATCACAAATGCCGTTGAATGAATGAGTGATTGGCCACATGTGTGGGTCTGAGGTTCTCTTACTGCACATAAGCTCGGACTTACAGGGCTTCCCTGCCTTCTCCTGACTTTTGATCTTGGGCTTTAGGGAGGCAAAAGCTTCCAAGCTCCAGTAGACCTTCCTAAAGCCTCCCAAAGTCTTCCCACAGGTAGCAGAGAGGTTACCCAGGCCAGGGTGTTGGGCTTTAGCTGACAAAAAGAGGCTATAATCAGTCCTCTAAATCCAAGGAAGAAAAGGCAAGGCATAACAGAATTATTAAAGGCCAACTATTTTGGGAAGCTATGCTTTACATATGTAGTGTCATTTCTAATTTGCCATGAGCCAAAGGTGATTTTTATTGTGCCCATTTTACAGCTCAGAGCACTGAGGTCCAGAAAGGGCAAAGCACGTGGGGTAACAGAATTAAACTTGTATTGTGTATAGCAGATCCTGAAATAAAGACATGGTCTTTATTTTATAAATATCTTGGATTGGAAGTAAAGGCACTCACCAAGGGATGCAGTGGCCACATCTTCAGAGACCAGCATTGGTAGAAGATGGAGAAGGAAGATTCTGCTATTTTCAGTAAAGTAATTTAAATCTGAAAAAGGAGTTTACCATTTTTGCTTGCTTTTAATTTGTTTGAAAGGGGAAAATGAAGGGGTGAGCATGGAAAGCTCAGAGTGGGCAAGAGGGGGGTGGTGAGGAGGTCCTGAGCGACTGGTTGACTGTCGGTGCCCCCACCAGTGCTGGGAACTCAGGCCACTTCCTGTATGGCCTCAGTCCTGCCACTGGCAAGTAGCACTTTCAAACTTTAGATTTGAAAGAGAACAATAGACAGCAGTGTGGACGGACTTTTGATACAAGGGCTAATTCCTCAGCAGAATCTAGACCGTCAAAGATGAAGGCAAAACAGGAAGCAGGGAGAAAATGACCCCTGTGTTCAAGTGAGAGAATATTCTGGCATCTCTGAATTTCATGTTAAGAAATTAGGCCTTTAGGGGTGGCTGGGTGGCTCATTTGGTTAAGCGTCCTACTTCAGCTCAGGTCATGATCTCACGGCTCATGGGTTCAAGAGCCGTGTTGGGCTCTGTGCTGACAGCTCAGAGCCTGGAGCCTGCCTTGGATTCTGTGTCTCTCTCTGCTCTTCCACAAACCATACTGTCTCTGTCTCAAAATAAATATTAAAAAATATATATATATACACATATATATGTATATGTATGTATATATGTATATATATTTTAATATTTATTTTTTAAACATATTTTAATATTTTATTTTTTAAAAATATTTTATATATTTACACATATATATATATACATATATATGTATATATATACATATATATACATATGTACATATATACATATATATGTGTGTGTGTGTGTGTGTATATATATATATATAAAAGAAATTAGGCCCTTACCCCAGACTGCAGTGCAACTTGAGCAAAATGCAATGTGATGAAGAGTGTGGTCCACTGAAACATGGCACAGCTACAAGCTCCTGGTCAGCACTTTGAAATTAACAGCGGCCCAAATGTGAATTTCTCAGCCTTTTTGTGGATAAACTTTTTCTCCCCCAGTTTTTAGATGAAACTCTCTGGGCTGCGCAAAAGCTTTCCCTTGTCAAATTTCCCAGCCACATTTACGTTGTAAGGTAAAGAGCTTCTATTCCCCAGCGACGTCTTGGAGAGAATACCAGATTGTTTGGGAAGGAATCGCTAGATCTGTCTCTTGGGAAGGAGAGTTAAGTCCCCAAGGACATAGTCAAGCACTGAGGTGAAGGACAAAAGAGGTTTCTGTTGGTCCTGAGAGGGAGAGGGGAGGACAGTGAGGGAAGACGTGTGTGCATTTGGGTCCAGCTCCACCACCCTTTTTCTGAATTCCAGTACAGTTAACACAGAGTGTTCTGTAAGTTTCAAGTGTACAATAGAGTGACTCAACAGTTCTCTACATTACCCAGTGCTCATCACGATGAGTGCACTCTTTTTTTTAAGATTTTATTTCTAAGTAATCTCTATACCCAAGGTGGGTTTCGAACTCACAACCCCATGATCAAGAGTTGCACATGCTACCTGAGTCAGCCAGGCACCCCGATAAGTATACTCTTAATCCCCTTCACCTATTTTGCCCATCCCCCCCCACCTGCCTCCCCTCTGGTAGCCATCAGTTCTGTATAGTTAAGACTCTGTTTTTGGAGTTTGTCTCTTTTTATTTTGTTCATTTGTTTCGTTTCTTAAATTCTGTATGTGAGTGAAATTATATGGTATCTGTCTTTCCTTGACTGGCTCATTTTGTCCAGCATTATACCCTCTAGCTCCATCCATGTTGTTGCAAATGGCAAGATCTCATGCTTTTTTATGGCTGAGTAATATTCCATTACGTGTGTAGATCCATTCATCTATTGACGGACATTTGGGTTACAGTTTCCCACCACATTTTTATATTCACTACAGTGGCTGACCTCAGACTGTTCTTGGTGCAAATGAGTTTTAATTTCGTATACAGTAGAAACTGGCAAAGGGGCTGAGTTTTGCACTGGACTGATGTGGGCAAAACTGACAGTGCAGACCCTGAGCTGGAGGGGCAACCAGGGTCTGGGTTGCAATTATCCACCAGCCATATCTGCCCTCCCATGAGCACCTCTGAAAGCCTAGTAATGGGGCACCTGGGTGGCTCAGTTGGTTAAGCATTCAACTTCAGCTCAGTTCACGATCTCGTGGTTCGTGGGTTCGAGCCCCGTGTCAGGCTCTGTGCTGACAGCTCAGACCCTGGAGCCTGCTTCGGATTCTGTGTCTCCCTCTCTCTCTGCTCCTCCTCCACTCATGCTCTGTCTCTCTCAAAAAAAAACAAACACACACATAAACAAAAACAAAAACAAAACCAAGTGAGGCCCCACTCAAAAGTCTGGGCTGCGGATGGACGTTTAGACAGGCCTGGCTGGAGGCTACAAGATTATCATCTACTAGTACCAAGCAGGACTTTGTATTCTCCTTGGGCTCTTGACTGGTCAGAGCCCCATCTGCTTTGAGCCGGTTCTTTTTCTTTCGGATACATTTAAAGAAAACTTCCAGTTCACCCCAGAGCCATACTGCACACGCTCTTTGTGTTTGAACTGGGGCTGTAGGGATTAATTCTGTGGGGTATGCATGCCAACTTTCTTCAGAAGGCATCAGAGACCCTACTAACCTTTCAATGGCCGTGTCTTCCCCACAGCACCAACTCCAGGCTCACCCCAGAATTGCCTTTCCAGGTAACCACAACCTAGTCCCAGTTACTGATGTCCGTCAATAAGAATTCAGAATCCCAGCCTGCCCACTTTCTAGCTGTGTGGGCTTTGGCAAGTTACTTGCCCATCTTGTGCCTGTATTAATTTTCTTAACTGAAAATGAGAACACGTGAGAAGCGTTTGGCAAATGTTTGGCACATAGGGTGTCCTTAAGGAACGATATATTTGGGGGAAGTTTGAAGAATCTCAAACCATGAATAACTCATAATTAAATAAGCTGACACTTACCTACTATTCATAAAACAAACTGATGAGGTATGAATTTATTGATAAATTACTTAAAGCTTTATTTAAATAAAAAGTGTTTCTTGCACAAGAGGATACCTGTATAACTTTCCAAAATTGTTCATATCTAATCGCATTGAAATCTTCCTAAAACATCCCTTGGGTTGTATTGTTGTCATACTCACACGTTTTCATTTTTCCTTGTGCTGGCTGAACGCCGAAGCCACCTCTGTACCCCCACCCTCTGGGCCCACGATAGATACAACCCCAGTTGTTAATGAGGCCCTTTCCATCACACCCCTGCTTCAGGCCCATTTGTCCACCTGCCCGTCTTAAAATCACGCCCTGTAATGCAGAGAGGAAGGGCTATCCTGTTTCTTGAGTCACTGGGTTTGGAAGAAGCTAGTCACAAGAAGGAGCATGAAAGAAGGGTGGGCTGAGTGGAGACGAGCTCCTGAATGAGGGGGGACAAGGGGCGTGGTAGAGGAGGTGGGTGGTTGCGGGCTAGGGAGACAGCCAGAAATGACTGTTGATTGGTAATGAAGAAATGAATGCAAAAACCAGGAAATATAGGGGCGCCGGGGTGGCTCAGTCAGTTGAGTGTCTTGACTCTTGATTTTGGCTCAGGTCACGATCCCACCTTCACGAGATCGAGCCCTGCATCGGGAATGGAGTTTGCTTGGATTCTCATTTTCTCTCTCTCTCTCTCTCTCTCTCTCTCTCTCTCTCTCTCTCGCCCCAGCTCTTGCTCCCTCTGTCTCTCAAAAAAAAAATTAAAAAGCTGTGAAAAACAGCTATAAGAACATGAACATAAATGTTGATGGAGGGGCCCGAATCCTTACACATGTTCATGGCCCATAATCTCTAGGGTCACTGGGTGGAATCTACCAGTCCAGTTTTCATAGCTTTCTTTTCTGCATCATAATCTTCTGTCACTTGACCACTCAGTAAAGACAGTAAACACATTGTCTTGTGTCAGCTGTGTTTGAGAGAATAAAGGAAGGGATCTATGGAGGGTGACGCTGGAAGGAGGCTCCCAGCACACAGAAGAGTCTGGGTCATCCACAGAGAAGCCTAAATAGTACAGGAGAACCTGGGGCAGTGATCCAGAGAGAAAGGTGATGGGCAAACCTCAACCCCAGACATTCCCATTTTCCCTTTTGGCTTCTCACTCCCTCTCCCCATCACTCACATCCTCCCTGCCTGCCTTGTAATTTGTACTCTGTTTTGTCCTCTCCTGTAAGGATGAAGGCACCAGACGTTAGACCTGAAAGTAATTCTGACAATACCTAGAAGCAAATTCGGGGTCCCCCCGTGTCCCCCTCCAATCTCATTGTACCACATGGTCTTGGTGTTGCCTTCCCGCTGAAACAGTCCAGGAGTCTGTGCTGATTTTGCAAGAATAAATAGTTGTGGTTCAAATCTCTTGCTCAATTTTTCAGATCTGGAGATTTTGCCATATAACCGTTCCAATGCCAAGAATTCATACCCCTGAGGCTTTCTTCTCATCATTTAAGATTTTCAAGAAGATAATTTAGCCTCAGTACTGGTTGCCAGATTGACAGCCTTAAAAACAAGAGGTGAAATCCAATCTGGATGGAGCCTGTGCCGTTGTCTATTTTTAGGGAAAAGATTATTCACCCATATGGCTAGCTGGGAATAGAGCGTGGCTGGGGGCGGGGGTGGGGTGGAGAGTTAAACCGGCCGTGACCCTAAATCTCTTGCTCTCAGCTTGGGTGGGGGGTGGTGCAAGAATGGAGGGTGGAAGGGATACGAATTGTTCTGGGAAGGGTGCAAACCAGACTGTCCCGAAAACCACTGGATACTTTGCAGAGTGATAAAAATAATCCTTCCTTCTAAAAATAGCCCTTCTGGAAACCAGAGGCCTGGACTGAATTACAGTCACTATGTATTGAGCATATACCAAGGTACCAAGGCCCCAGCTGGTTCTTTGCAGAGTTTATCTGGTGTAACCCTGCTCCAACCCCGTGAAGCAGGTATTTCTGTCCCCACTGATAAATGAGCACGGTGAGGGTCTGAGCAGGAAATCAAAGTCAGCTCGTCACTTAGCCTCAATCATTTCCATTTTCCTCAAATCTCCTAGGCCAGAAGTTCCCAAACCTCATTGCACACTAGGATAAACGGAGGAGCTTTAAAGTATAAATTCCTGGGACCTACCCCGGTCCTGTTAAATCACGGGGTTGGGTAGGGGCAGAAATATTTTTTTAAGTTCCTAAGATGATTCGTATGGACAGGCCGATCTGAGATACAGTTGGGGACAGGGTGATTTCGGGAGCGCCCAGGGACGCCGCCTCCATGTTCCGCTGGCCTTGGGCCCTCAGTGTCCTCCGGCTACTCTCTGAGTCTCTCCACCGAGCCGAATTCCCTCTGACCTCAGAGCTGCCCCACCCGGCCTCATGTCTCTGCTTGGATGTGACCTGCTCATGGAAGTGAACCCTGTGCACCTGAATAACGTGACAGGTCTCTGCTCTTCTCTCTCAGAACACATCCCAATCTGTAATTCTACATCATGGGAATTTAAAAAATTGTTGTCAGTCTCATCTGTCAGTAGGCGCCATAAAGGCGGGACTGAGTCTGTTCCACCTGAAATTGTACCTCCCGGGCCTTATATGGCTAAAGGAGGCGGGGAATGAGTGAAGGCCTGGGAGGAGCGGGCAGCAGGAATAGGGAAACACAGTTCCGGTCCTGGTTTTGTGCTAATTTCCTGAACAACGGTTTGGGGAGCCCTCTTCCTCTCTGAGATGCTCTTTCCTCACCTGATGAGAGACGCTGGATCACACCCATGGGTGTCAAACCTCAGGGAGTGTGGGAATCACTTGGGGGGCTGCGTAAGGCCGAGTCTAGCCCTACTTCACGCAGATCTCGCGTGGGGCCAGGTCCGCATCCTGAATGAGCCCCAGAGATGCTGACACTTGTTGGTCGGTGGCGGGGGCGTGGGGGAGGGGTAGGCATTATAAGGAACACTGAGCTGGGCGAATTCCGAGGTCCTAGCTATGGCATTGTGTGGTTTATTCAGTTAGCAAACCTGAGAACCTGGCATGAGGAAGAAAAAGAGGACTGAGCGAAAGTGTTACTTCTCAGAACTTCCCTTCCTCCCATAGCTACCAGGCAATGCCGTCTGTCCATAAAACGTGTTGTGGAGATCTCGGTGCCATGTCCTCTCAACTCACCACACTCGGAATCACCACTTTTTGCACATGGGAACGCAGTACAATGTGTCCATGTTCACAGTGTCCTAGAAACACTGAAATGTTGTAAGCCGGCTCCAGATTTGGGGCCCCGGATGCCCTAGTTCATCGCTGCCGGGAATGCACATTTCAAGGGGAGAAAATGCTAGGCAATCTTCTCTCTCTCCTTCCTCCCCCTTTAAAAGACACCGAAACCCACATAAAGCCGGTGTGTAGCTTAGGAGCTGTGAGGGGACCATCCCTTAATCACTGCTCATGTCACTGCTTTGCCAGTCACCCCAGAAGCCCCTCTACGGCCTCTCCCCACTCCTTCCCTTTTCCTAAAAGTGAACACTCTCCTGACTCGTGGAGTTACCACCTCCTGACATTTCTTTACAGTCCCATCGCCTGGCGGTGCATTCCTGGTCTCTCGAGTTCCGTCTTGCCATTTCAACGCATTTGTTGTCTTTCAGTGCCATTGGATCTACAGGTTTCCCTCCTCCGTCTAAAGCAGAGGAACATTTAACCTGCAGAGTTTCTCATAGTCTGGATCTTGCTGGCTGCCTATTCATGGTACAATTCAACGTGTTCCTCTGTGCTGTGTATTTCCTGGGATTTGGCAGCTGAAATCAGAGGTTTCATTAGGCTTGTTTCTAATCCTTTTGGCAAGACATTAGATGGCAGTGTATTCTTGCATCGGGAGGCACATAATGTCTGGTTTTCTCTCCCTTCACCCTCCTCTTTTCCCTTCATCTTCATTCTCTCCCTCCTCTTCTTTTCCCCCTTCTCCTCCTCCTCTATCTCCACTCTCAGTACACGGTCTGTGGTCCTTTGTAGGGCAGCCCCAGGCTCCAGATGTGGAAGTGGACAGGAGCGGAGGTGGCCATGTGCTCAGCTAGGGGAACAGGCTTGTGCAGTCATGACCTTGGCCATACCAGCTGATCTGAGCCCAGATTCTTTGACCACTGAAGAGTTAACATTTTTAAGGGGTTCTTCATCCTGCTGTAACCTCGAGTCCACTGAGCATGGCTGCAAAGGGCGGTCCTCCTCAGCACAGCCAAAGGGCCCCGGGAGCGAGGTCCCCGCTTGCTGGTGTGACGTGGGTGGGTTCCTCAGCACAGGCTTCCTGTATCTTCCCTCAGCACAACAAACCATCCTCAGCCCCTTTGCAGAAACGATTTTGGCCTTTTGGGCCTGACTTTTCGGAAGCCATGGAGACATAGAGTCCAAAAGGATTCATGGAAAGTAAGTGGCCTGGTTTTTGTTTCCCTTTTTCGGCAGATGCCGACGTTCTCTTGCTGTTTGTGCCACAGACACGCTGTGAATGTGTTTCTGAGTGAACTTCTGCCTGTTCCTGTGAAATTTCATGATCTTCTAAGTGAATCGCTCGGCAGTACAAACACCGATACTGAAGAAAAGAACCGTGGGGGAAGACTCATGTAAGGTTCAGTAATAGTATGGAAACATGACCACTTCTGTCGGTCCACACATTGGAAACTCAAACAGTAGGGAGACTTCACTTCGCCAGCTCCAGGAGTAAAATCATTTTCTTTGCTGTTGTTTTTGGCCTTCTGCTGATAAGCACTTGTAGAATAACTAGTTGACCTAGCTCAGTCTTGTCTTTTCTGGGTGCCTGTGGGTGCGAGTGTGTATTTGTGTGTTGTTCACTTAACCCTTGATGCAGTATTTCCAAATAACAGTGAAGATGGAGTTACTCTTCTAAATGGCTCGCTCTCATTTTTTTTTTTTTTAATGTGTATTTAGTTTTGAGAGAGAGCGAGCACGTGAGTGGGGTAGGGACAGACAGAGAGGGAGACAGAGGATCGGAAGCGAGCTCTGTGCTGACAACAGAGAGCGCTCTGTTCAATGTGGCGCTCGAACTCATGAACTATGAGATCATGACCTGAGCCAAAGCTGGATGCTTAACCGACTGAGCCACCCGGGTGCCCCAGCTGGCTCTCATTTTGAGCACTGGAGGTTTGTCTTGGGAATCCCGTCAGGGCTGAAGATCCACCAGAAGAGATAGAAGAGGGTCTGTTTGTACCCTTGTCGACCAGGGCCCGAGTCCTGTGAGCATTAAGAGGAAAGTAGAAAGAGGAAGTAAGTTGAACATACCGATGTCCTTTGGTTTTGTGGATCTGTTGAAACTTGCAGCTGTGGCCAGCTTGATGGTGGTGGTTGTTTACTATATCATCTTGGATTTGAAGGCTTTGCATCTCCTTCTAAAGCAGTGTGTTTGTCCCTTTGCACCCATGGCCTGAGTCCCCAGGGCATGGCCAGCCCTCTTCATCAGTCATCCTCCCTGACAGGCCCATGCCCCCAGCCTTCCTTCCACAGGTGTGCTCACCACAGTACTCAGTGCATGTAAGGGGACAGCTATCTTGATCTGGTTTTGCAAGTGCCACGTCTGTGTTCCCTCACTTCTCTTGATAATGTTCCTGGGAGGCCATAGCTAGGCCCCAACGATTGTGCAAGGCCGACCATTTGCCTAACTCCCCGTTCCATGGCAGAGACTGTCTCTGGTCTCCTGTTCTATAAATGTTCTATTAAAAAATGTTTCAGAGACCCATCTGTGTCACAATAACAAAATCCGGTGCCATAGCATGCTGCCTGGTGGGAGCAAAATTCAGCTCTTCAATAATCCAAAATGTGTTTTCTTCTGCTTGTCTCCTTCATTTTCACAATAAGTAACGTTGCCGTGTTTGGCTCCCCACGATTCCAGCAAATTCCTGCGTAGAGCCCATTTAAAGGATCGACTTGCTTTGCATACCTCGAGGAGTTCAGCGGATGAGAGAAATCGAACTAACCGAGAAGTGAGATGCTGATGTTCTAAAGCTGTGTTTCCACTTCTTTTTCACATGAAAGGATGTCCCAGACATCATGAAAGTAAATAATGGTATTTTTTAGGGTGGCATACTGACATAAGCTGCCTGTATTAGGTGTAGCCGGGGTTTTTGAGTTTTATGGAATACTAAACGCTAACATAGAAAAGCAGTTAAATTTGAGCATGTCGTGCAAATCTGATGGGGCTTAAAAAGACATTAATCCTTGAGACGAAATGTCTGGTTTGCCTAGGCTCCATATGCTGTACTGTCCTCGCAGAAACTTTCACAGCACTGGATGGCTGGTGTCCTAAATCTGTGACAACCCATGATGAGTCTTATATGTTACACAGTTAAAAGTATTATCTCGCTGTAAATCTGGTTTGGTAAAGCTTTGCTTAATATAGACGTTAAGAAGAAATGTTCTCTTTTCAATGAAGTAATTTCCATAGTTTAAATTGAAGGGACATAAAACAATTGTTTTCCCCTAAGAATCTATTATGTCACAGCTGTAATTCAAGTAGGCTTTGGAGAACACTGCGCTTTTGTCTAATTAGCAATTACTTTAGAGATTGGGTGATTTCCTTGGGAAAGTTGTTCTATTAGGATAGAAGGTCACACATCTCTCTGCCATGTACACAAACACATGCCTTCTGCCTCCCACATCTGTGCTTCCGGTCACTTAACCTTTGAGGCTGATTTCCGGGCCTTTCTACCAGGGCAGAATGTACCTGTTCTTCCCTGAACAGCAGCCTCCCGCCCCCCACCCCCACCTCCCAGGTCCATGTTTTCAGAAAACGAAACCGAAGCCTCCACTTTGCAAATCCTCACGATTGCCAATCTCATATGACAGTTCACCCCCAGGGAGACCAAGCTAAGAGAATGAAGTTAATTTGTTTGAAATGGCCAAGTCAAATACAGGCACACCCCAGCCCCCCAAATAAAGAGGCGCAGTTACATACATGATAGAGGTACAAAACATCAAAGACCAAATATTTATTTCTCAAGACAACAGCGGCACTGAGCAAGCCCTGAATCTGTTGGCCCAGGAAGCCCAGCTGCAAAGGTGAGTCCCCCAGGGGACTCCCAGGGGCTGCACTAACCTGTTAGGCTACTCCATGTCTTGTACGTTTGAGGCCTGTGGCCTTAAGACATCTGAAATGCCTGATCAATGCAGAAGAACCCAAAGGGTCCTGGCCCCAGGAGCCAGTGCACAGGGCCAGGCTATCCAAGGGTCCTTTTTCATGGTCTCTAGTGTTGGGCTGTCCTCAGGTCTGAAATTCCACAATGACAGATTCAACCTTGGTTTCCTGGTGTGCAATTGTCCTTGTGGCAAGAGAAAAACAGTATGTTGAATCATCCCTTTACTCCAGAGCGTCACCGCTGCCTGTCCTCAGTCTGTATCTCCAAAGTCCCCGATTTTTTTGAGTAACTCGGGTCCCAAATTTGGAAAACAGCTCAGCCAAGAGAAAAATTCTCAACCATAAAAAATTAAAAAGGAAAAAAAAAAAAAGGGAGGGCGCCTGTGTGGCTCAGTCAGTTGAGCGTCTTACTCTTGGTTTCAGCTCAGGTCATGATCTCACAGTTCGTGAGATCCAGCCCCGTGTTGGGCTCTGCACCGACAGCATAGGGCCTGCTCAGGATTCTCTCTCCCTGTCTCTCTGCCCGTCTCCCACTCTTGCTTTCTCTCTCTCTCTTTCTCTCTCAAAATAAGTAAATAAACTTAAAAAAAAAAAAAGGAAACCCAAAGCAAAGCAATTAAAGCTTTAATTTTTTATGGCCCATGTTTCTATGTTTCTATAAATGTAAAGACTAATAGACATCATGAAATATTAACCAAGTCAGTAATCCAGGATTATGTATAATGTCAAATTGGTCCCCATTGTCAATGAAAAAGCTATCAGGCAGCAGTTTCTGAAAACAAACACAAGCTTCCAGATGTCCTAGCAGGGGAGTGAGAGCACACTCAAGGCCTCAGTTTTCAGAAGGGCCAGTCTTGAATGGATCAGAAGACTGTTCTGGACTCCAGGGCAGGGCAGGAAAGAGAACTACACAGGAGGATACAGGCCAGACCTACAGGAAATCTACAGGGGGCTGTGATCTGATGTAGCAGGTGCCTTTGTAGAGGGGGTACCTCTGGCCAGGATTACATTCTGGAGCCATATTTGTTTATGTATCAGTGGATTGTATCAGAGGGGAGGCCCTGCTAGAGGTTGAGCATGTTTTATTCTTTCCTTCAGGGCACACGAGCAGAGGAGGGGCAGAGAGGCAGAGAGAGAGAATCTTAAGCATGTTCTACGGTCACCGAGGAGCCCGATGCAGGGCTCGATCTCATGACACTGAGATCATGACGTGAGCCAAAATCAAGAGTCAGATGCTTAACCAACTGAACCACCCAGGTGCCCCAGGAGAGTTCATTTAGAGGAAGGGGACATGCGGCTCTGTGTGCCAGGTAACTTGGAACCAACTCTGGGCCTGGGAGGGGGTCAAGCACGTGGAGCTGACCTAGGGAGCAGCCACTGGAGCACCTTTGGTTGGCTTAGTGTTTAAGGTATGTGATTGTCCTCCCTAAGAGAACCAGTGCATCCTGGACAGGCTTCCCAGACAGCAATGGGGCTTCTCAGCAGGGCTGGGCAGTGCTGGTGTCAGGGCAACAGTCTTCAATGCAATATCACGTGTCAGGGAGAAAGACCATCAGAACTGAACTGATTGGCTCTAGTTCTCTCTTCTGCTGTTATGTGGAAGTTGGGTCAACCCACTTTGAGGACAGTTAGGGATGCAATGGGACAAGAAGCCTCAATAGGGAAATACATTCTGATCATAGGGTGTATAATATGAGCAATTATTTTGTGGCAGAGCTGTTGTCTGCTGACCCAACAATCCTTCTCTGGAAGAGACCTTTCTGGAAGAACCCACCTCCCATGACAGAGACTTAAAATGCCAAATGCTCACTCTCGCAGATCATCTTTGTATGTGGTCCGGTTTGGGTCAATTAGACCATGGGATAGTTTACTAGGAGCTTGAGGGGAATTTTTTTTTTCTCCTGATAAAAAGAGAGGGATAAGCCTCTTTCTTTCTTGTCTTAAACGCAGTTTGAATGTGGACATGACATTTGGAGCTGTGTCAGGAATATTGTGACCATGACAGAAAGGCCAGGAGAGTCACATAGAAGTCAACTCAGGACTCTGACATTGCACAGCCACCAGACCAACTACCTACCTCAGGACCTCCTGTTAGGTGAGAAAATACCTTCTGCCTTTATTATTATTATTTTTAGTTGGATATCCTATTAATTTTAGTTGAAAACATTTCCATTGATTAGTAATGTCTTTGGTTGTAAATGACAGAAAACCCAGCTAACCCTAGCTTAAGTCATAGGGACATATACTGTTTACTTGACAAGAAGCTTAAAGGTAGATGGTCCTAAAGTTGGTTCATTGGCTCAACCATATCACCATGTGGACTCTTTCCATAGGTTTTCAATAGACTCTGACCTCTGGTTGTTGTCTCTTGGTTGCAAAATGGCTGCTGCAGCTCCACAATTCTATCCTTGCATTGGATGGGATGGGGAGAGAAGAGCAGAAAGGGGTCTTCGTCCCCAGCTACCTATTGTCAGGGAAGAATATCTTTCCCAGGATCATATGGCATCCATAGATCAGTCACTGGCAGTAAAGGAATGAGACAGCCATTATTGACTGAAATCAGGTACTATCGGGCATCTGCTTTTTTCTTCTTCCGTTGCTCTTTTCCTTTCAGGCATGTTCACTGCCCTTGCTTGCAGGCCTCCAAGTGGTCTCTGGGGGATAGTCTATGTTTTGGACTTCTGTTAAAGATCAGAGAATGGTTGCTACCCTTTGGGCTTCACTCTATCAGTTGGGCCCATAATTGTTTGTTCCCCAGTCCTAACTGTTTGGAGATGTTTTTAGGGAAAACAAAAACCAAACTAAAAACACAACTTCAGGGGCTGCTTCTACTGCCTTTCTCCCTAGCCAGACCCTAGATCAGTGGTCGGGAACAAGGGGTGAATTTGCACCTACATCCCAGTGGACATTTGGTGATGTCTGGAGACATTTTCTGTTTTCACATCTGGGAAGGTGGTAGTGTTAGTGGTGTCTACTGGGTAGAAGCCAGGGAGACTGCTAAACATCCTGCAGTGCACAGGACAGCCCCCAGGGCAAAGAATTACCCAATCAGAAATGTCAGCAGTGCTAAAGTTGAACAGCTTGGCCCTAGAGGGTGGACCAAGCCAGAAAGCCATCTTTCCTCCTCAATGCCTCCTTGCCTGTGCCTCAGGCCCTTCTAAATAAAAAGAATGTCCATATTCTATGCCTCAGGACACCAACTTGCCCCTGGGCAGTAGCAGTGACCAAGTAAACACCGTGAACTGAGTAGTGGTGTCAAGTCGCTAATTAAATAAACAAATCTCTTCTGAGTATTTTCACTTTTGGAAAAATTGCAGCAATCACTGCATGACTTTTATACAAAATTACAAAGTGTTGCAGCATCGGCAACAGGGTCTCCAACTGCCATTGCATCAGAGACGGGCTCTGTGGGAGGAACGTGACAGGTTCATTCCGCTGCTGTTGATGAGCTTTGGAAGTGAGGGAAAGGGCAGCAGAGAAGCGTTCTAGAATTAGCACATGTGTACAATTGTTTTCTGGGCAGGGTCTACCCACCCCTGTCTACTTTCCCTTTATTTCTACCAGCTCAAGTGAAAACTTAAAGTTACCTCCTCTTTAGAGCTGTCATTTCTTAATTTTCTCTCTTATAACATACCTTCCTGTTCTTATCCCATCTTCATGCAAAAAGAGAGACAAAGTGAGGGAAGGGAGAGAAATGGTGCAGGTAAGCAAGAGTCTCCTCTTTCCAGTGCTGGAGTGGGCTATTTTAGGAGACATTTCAGAGTTTTCTCCTCAAGTAATCATTCCACCGGGAGACCGTGGAAGTAAAGGCACAGGTTTGGCCCCTGTTATAAAGAGGCCCCTATGCGAATACAATGTCGTAAACCAGAAGTTTCTCTCTGGTGTAACTGTCTGAGTAGGTGGTTTCAGGCCATAGGGTGGCTCAGGGGTGTCCAGGTCCTGGGCCCCTTTGTTCTGCGAGCTGCTTCTACCTCACTGTCAAGGCTGGCTGTGCCAATTCCCACTGTCACCCCCACATTCCAGCCAGCCCGACATTGGGACATTACCTGCACACGGCATTCAGCACTTCTGCTCAAATCCAACAGGCCTGGACTTACTCAGCTACATCAACCTACTAGGGTGGGAAGTGGAAAATGCAGCCTTTTGTGTGTGTGTGGGGGGGGGGGGGGATGGGGGGTGCCAGGGTGCTAGCTACAACGTGAGAGTTCTGTTGCTAAAATGCTTGCTAAGTGTCATGCTCTGTGTTGGGTTTTACAAGGATCACTTCATTGAATCCTCACAATAAAAATAGATACAGTTTAGTCTCCATTTTACAAACCTCAAAGCTGAGGCACAGAAGAAAGGCCCCACCCCAGCTGCAGCTCTTTATTTGTTAAGGGAGTGCTGGTGAGGGAGGTGGGAAGGAGGAAAGGACAGGATGGAGAATAGAGAGGAAGCCGGTAAGAGGTCAGTTTCAGGCAAATTCCTAGCCCCAACTTGATCCTGATCCTGCAGAAAGCTCTAGAACTGAGTTGAATCTTGGAATTTTCCCTTCAGGCGAGGGAGCTGAGCATTCACAACCACCCACAACAGTCAGGTGCTGGCAGTCACCCTGGAGGGGTGCTCCCAGTGCCCTGCCCCGGGTGCCCAGCCAGCTCCTGAAACCCAAGGGCAGTTCTCTGAAAAGGGTCACAGGGATGAGAGAGCCAAGTTCAGGAGTGACGTGGGCACACGGAACCAGTAGGAGGGGATGAGGGGCTGCTGGCAGGGCACTGCAGTATCCGCTACTCCTGCTCAATGGCACCTCCCTGCACATCCTCCTGGCACCTGGTTAAAGAAATCCCAGGACCAAGTTCGCTCAGCGGAGTTTGTCATGTGAGCGGTCAGTCCTTGCTCCCCACCCCGACACGTGCATTTTAATTGATCACACTTAGAAAATGTTTGCCCTGAAAAATGCTTCATTAAATCATTCACGGAGTGATATCTACTGAGCGCCTTCTGCTAGGCTCCGATGAGGGGCTGGGCATACAGAGGCTAATAAGACAGAGTGATCCATTTCCCCCCAGGAGTTCACTGGCTGCAGGACTAGAAAGGCGGAAAAATGAATCAATTTTAGATTTAGAATAATCAACATAGTAGAGAACTGCTTTGTTCAGGGCATTTGGAGGTGAGAGGGAAGAAGCAGAAAACATTTGACAGGGTGACATTTGATTCTGGGTTTTAAAGAATGAACATCAGCCCCCCCCCCTTTTTTTTTTAAATGTATCTATTTTGAGAGAGAGAGAAAAGAGAGAGAGAGAGAGAGAGAAAACGAGCATGAGAGAGGGAAGGGCAGAGAGAGAGAGGGAGACAGAGAATCCAAAGCAGGCTTCATACTCTCAGCACAGACCCCAATGCTGGGCTCAAGCTCACAAACTGTGAGATCATGACCTGAGCCGAAGTCGGCCTGAGCCAAAGTCAGACACTTAACTGACTGAGCCACCCAGGCACCCCAAATAAAAGCCCTTTTAAGCAGCCTGTGCAAAACCATGGTAGTAAAAGGAGCTGTGTCTGTGCTGTGGGCCAAAAAGTTGCTGGATGAATGAAAGTGTGAAGGAATTAAGGAATGAATTGTCCCAGTGCTTGGTGATTCTCAGGGGGAGGGAAGGTCATCTGAAAGTCACTACTGTAAGCAGATTTCTGCCCAAACTACACAACCCTCTCCCTGTCATCCTCTTGGCCCGCCAGGAGATTCTAGCACACCCTTCTAGGACAGGAGACTCCTAAGTGTGAACACCTGTTACCCTCAGGTACGAGGGGCAGAAGGAAAAAGGGAGAGCTAGCACTGTTGGCTTGTAAGAGTGTTCTTTTTCCTTCCATCATTGTCCAAAACTGACCGATGTATAACTTGGCTGCAGCATTCCCTTGTGAAGATAAATAAGCATCAGGAAGCTTCACCTCCCCCTTTGAAAACCAGGGGAATAAAAATAGTGGTCCTGGTCCTGAAGTTACTTCAAGACTTGTAGGCAGCCCATATCTCTCAGGATAAAATATAAATGGAATCTCCCCTCTCCCAGAGCACAGGTCCTCAAGGTTAAGTTCACGGCCTCATGAAATGTGAAGTGCAGTGTATCATCGGGCAGGGCAGGGGCCTGGAGTGGAGGCGGGAGGAGTGGGGGGGAGGTTCCTCACCTTTGCTTCCTGCCAGCCCTTGGACAATTAAAGACCCCACATATCTTTTATGGGTTAGCTTGATGAGACCATTGGTTTAGTGACAATAATATAAATCTGGGAAAAGACCCTGTATTTTCAAATAAAACAAGAAGAAACTGGCTGAATAAAAGAAAATGTGTATTCTAGATCTTTTGTTCTCTCCAGCATGATTTCCTAGGCCCTCTCTCTGTGTCAGAGGAGTAGCTCCTGTGAAAGTTCACCCTGCAAATCTCCAGCGTCTTTTAATGTTACACTCCCTGTCCTTTGGAAATTGCCTTCTCCAGAGTCTCCTGGGGGCTCAAGCCTGTGGAAAGGATATTTAAAATAGATATCTCCTTATAGTGGGAGAGAGCCAAAGCATAAGAGACTCTTAAAAACTGAGAACAAACTGAGGGCTGATGGGGGGTGGGAGGGAGGGGAGGGAGGGGGATGGGTATTGAGGAGGGCACCTTTTGGGATGAGCACTGGGTGTTGTATGGAAACCAATTTGACAATAAACTTCATATATTGAAAAAAAATAGATACCTCCTTTAATAATGGAACACATTAGTCAAGTGCAAGCCTTGGGGTGGCCTTCACTGCCCTTGGTCTCTGTCCCCAGATGTGCTGGGGTATACACCCCAGGCTGGCAGAGCCCCTAAAGTCCTGTGATAATTTATTGGAAGGCACTTGGCAAACAAAGTCTGATTATGACACCATGAGACTAATCTCTTGGTTACAAGTGTCAAATACCTGTAGCTAAGAATTGGAAAGAATATTACTTTCTTTCTGAGAATTTACACTTTGGCCAGCTTTAGAGGAGGAATTTCTAAAGTTTATTTATTTTGAGAGAGAGCGAGAAAGAGGGGAGGGGCAGAGAGAGAGAGAGAGAGAGAATCCCAAGCAGGCTCTGCACTGTCAGCGCAGAGCCCAATGTGGGGCTCAAACTCACAAACTGTGAGATCATGACCTGAGCCAAAATCAAGAGTCCAAGAGTTGGACACTCAACCAACTGAACCACACAGGCACCCTCGTGGAGGAGTTTTATGAAGGAGGGGATGTGTTTATGGAGTCACTGTGCTTTTCCTTCACCCTACTTCTTTAATACTCCCACCCACAGAGCCCTGCATGGTGGGTGCAATGTTCCCATTTTACAGATGTTTTGCACATTATCGCATAGGTGCAATAGAGTCAGGAACTTTTAACCTTGAGTTTGCACCCAGGTCTCTTCGACTTGATAAATTCTACTTTTCTTCCTTAATGCAACCTTAACTTCAAATTAAACCTTTTTCTAAGAATGAAACATGTCTACACTCACCCCCTCCGTTGGAAGTGAGAAACTGGGTTTGTTCTCTGTCCCTCACGTGTCTCACCCCTCTTAGGCAGAGGACAGGCCTGGAGGAAACGGAAGAAGACCCCAAACTCTAACCTGAAGTTCTCGGACCAGATATGTTTCAAAACCAGAAGTTGAAAATTCAGCCTTTCCTGATTTTATAAAGAAATCGTAGTGCATATGTCCTGTCTTACCTAATACTTGGTGGCATCTGGGGCAGTGCCCTGAAATGAATCCTACTAATACTTCTCCAGTGAAATATTCAGCCAAGGGGGATAGATATAGATCATAAAGAGTTGCATATGAATTTAGGTCAGGTTTTTGCTACCAAATTGGAAACATCAAAGTTTGGGTTTTCAGAGCTTTGGGCCTTCAGGAATCACTATAAGGGATAGCGGACTTTGTAGGTTGCATTTGTGGGGTCTTCTGCTCATATAAATCCTCGCTGGATAAACCTGGGGGGAAGGGCAGGAGAGGCGCCTTGGTCTGGAGTCTTTGCAGCTGCTCCAGAGGGAGGAAACCCCACTCCCTGGGCACTTCCGGGACACAAGGAACGAGCAGCCGGATGTGCTCACAGACTGTCAGGTGGAGGTGGGTTCCTTAGGGAAAGTACTGTTCCTCCCTGGTCCACTAAGTGGGGAGGGAGCAGAGGGTAAGCCTTGGGTGCCACCAGTGGTCCCGTGCAGCTCTGGGCCAACCCTGGAACCAGGGCTGAGCCTCCTCCATGTCCTCTGTGCCCCAGGCAGGCGTTACCCACCCCCGACTCATCACCGTCTGGGGGTGTGGGGCATGGGACTTCACTGCCTGGATCAGAGTTTGACCCACTAGGCACCAGCTCAGCTGGGGCCTGATGACTTATGTCTGTTTCTTTCCAGAAAATGAACACAGTAATAATGGCACCCACCTTATGGAGTGAGTGAGAGGCTCAGTGGAGCTAGCACAGGTCCAGGTCAGCATCTAGAAGGAACATGCAGTCACATTACATAAGAAATGGCTTAAACACCTCCCACTACAGAGATCAGCCTGTACCCGTGCCCTGGGGCGGCCCTAACAAGTTACTGCAACACACGTGGCTTAGACCAACAGAAATTGATTCTCTCACAGTGCTGGAGGCTACAGGTCTGAAGTCAGGTGAGCAGGGTTTATTTCTCTCGGAGGCTCTGAGGGAGGATCTACGTCATGCCTTTCTTCACCTTCTGGTAGCTGCTGGCGATTGTTGGCATCCCTTGGCTTGTAGCCATGTCACTGCCATCTCTGACTTCATCTTCATGTGGCCTGCTCCCCGTGTCTCTGTGAGTTAGTTCTCCCTTCCTTTTCTCTTATAAGGATACCAGTCATTGGCTTTAGGGCTCGCTCTAAGTCCAGAAACATCTTATTTCAAGATCCTTGACTTAATTACCCCTGCAAAGACCCCATTTCCAAATAAGGTCACATTCGCAGGCACCAGGGGTAAGGATTGGACATGTCTTTTGCAGGGGACACAATTCAGCCCCTTACAGGGCTAGACACAAAACTTGCAGGGTGGGACAAGTGGTATGCCACAGTATGATGATGGATTGTTAGCCAACCCCTGTGGAGTCCCTTGATGGGGAACATTAGTACAGGAGCCATTGTGATATAGGGCATAGGATAGGGGTTTTAGAGTCTGGCAACTGACTGCAAGCCCTGGGACACTGGGCAAGTTTACCTCATCAAAGTGAGGCCTTGGCTGAAAGGGACACTCTAAGCCCTGTCTCAGGGTGTTCACGTGAGGAATAAAGACAAGTTTACAGCACCTTGTCCATAAAGTGCTCTGTAAATGGGACCCCCTTCCCTTCCTCCCACTTGCTTTTGAATGCTGTTGGTGCCTAGAATCCTCTTTGAAATCTGGAACCTAAGGCCCATCCATCCTTAAAGCACTTGAGTGCCAGCCATGGCATTATTCAGGGGATGTTCTCCAACGTCAAGTGGACTTCAAGGCCTAGGTCTAGGTTTCCAGCAATAAGAATCTGACTACTGGGAGACCAACTGTCAACTACCAAGGGCTGGAGATTCTCCTTTCAGAAATACCATTAACAACCCACCCCACCTACAACCCCCTGCTGTTCCAGAGCCCAGAGAGGATTTCAAACCCTAAAGAACACTTTAAGATTATTGTAAAACCATGCAAAACAAAAGTGTCTGGGGCAGATTCCTTCCAAGCTCACACAGTAAAGGTCATTCCCACCTGGCAAGGCTTAAGGCCAGAACACTTTCTCTTGTCCTCCTGAGACAGGAGTCCTGCATTGTGGCAAAGTCCCTGGCACAGGCGGGTTGGGAAGCTTGCGCCGTGCCCCCCGTGTGACGGTTCTTGTGGATCGCGAACAGTGCTCCCCGCACCTGCGTTTCCCTGGAACACACTGAGCCTTTCCTTTCCTAACTGACTCTTCTGACACACAGTGGGATTTCACTTCCTGTAGAAGGTGGTAGAATATCTACTCTGCACACTGGCACGGCATTTTCACCCTTAAGCTAATGATTTAACTCACTAATAATAGTGCCAAACACTAAGTTTTTGTGGATCGCAGTTTGTTTTAACTTTTGTCAGGAGACCACAGAGAACACAGAGGGGGATGCTAATTTTTGCCATCTGAGATGAGGCAGGGAGAGACTGGCTGGACGCCCTTGTCACCCCAGCACCTGGGGAGCCTGTGTCCACTCCACCGTGGAAGGAAGCTTGGCTGGTGGGCAGTTGCCTTTGCTCTCGAACCCCACCTCTCTTGTTCTGGAGCCTCCTTTGTTTGGGATCCTCCCCAAATTAAACAGTTTTTTCCCAAAGGCAAAGGGCACCTTCACCCGGGAAGGGCCAGACGTCATTTCCCTCCACCTACTCACCCTGGCTCGGCATTCTTGAACCAAGCTCTTTGTGAAATCAGGCAGGTTCCCGCTGCCCTTCCTGTCCTTGCCTGTGGCCTACGCTGAGAGGGCGGGGTATGAATGACAGCACAACAAGAATTCCAGGCTTGGCTATTTAATGCTCTGAAGCACTAAGCAAAGTGCCTTCAACATATTCTTCCAGTTAAAATTTATCCCATTTCCAGATAAGGAGAAGGAGCCACAGAGAGGTCAAGAGTAGGTTATCTGGGCTCCACGGTGGTGGAGTTCTAATGGGGTCACTAAGAGGGAAAGGAACCCTGGAGACTGAAGGCTGGTGTTGCTCATGGACTTGGATGATTGACAAGGGCTGCACTAGAAAAAAGGGAGAGGGTGGGGCAGAAAAGTTAGCCCTGTTGGGCTCCTGTGGCTAGGGGGTAGGGCCCCAGTGGTCAAGGCTGGGCAGGGGGTTCGGGAATATGAATGAATTGGGCCAGGGCACAGCTAAACACACACCCCCAGTCATGGCTCACCACACCCTCCTTCCCTAGTCTCACCAAATCTCTACCCTGGGATGTCACCTGACTGTCTTGGAGATGCTCATCTTTTCAGTGGTTTTGATATTGAGAAACCTGGTTATCCATTATTCTGCAAAATTACCATCTCCTAATTCACAGAGAGCTTTGCAATAGTATCTTATTGCTTCAGTGGTTTCTTTCCCTTCTGCTGGCTCCCCCTCTCCATCCATATAACAGAAAGAGTGTGTGGATGGGCCAGTGGTCAGTGCTGCCCTGGAGCTCTCTCTCTGCTTGCTCCACAGTCTGTTTTCTTAGATACAGGATTTTTTGGGTTGAAAGCAGCCAGAGTGTTCACTCATTGAGCTAACCACTTGGCCAGTGAGATTGTGAGATGAGAAACAGTGCCTGTGCTCAAGAGTGCTAAAGGGAAAAGAACCAGGTCTCTCCTGTTTCCTAGGGAATTTGGGGTAAGTTAATGACAGCAGAAATTTTTAGGGAGGGAACATCAATAAACGTTAGTAATTATTATTAATATTAATTATGATTGAGTCATGGGAATATCAGAATGTCTTGGAGTTATTTCCCCCATGGCAATAGAAATGCCTTTAATGGAAATACATTTTAGTTCACACTCAAATCCTCAGTTTAAATCCTAACCAGGGAAAAGAAATGCAGAACAGCATCCATCAGGGCAAACTGCCGGGCAAAAACACCAGCAGCCCCACAGCCAAGAATGAAAGCCCAGAACTGAGGTCACTTGGGGGTTAATAATGAGTTCTTAATAATGTGGAAGTCACCAGTGATTGTGGAAACTCAGAGAAATTACACCATTTGACATACATCCATATCTAGCTTTCTTGGTTGGACAAAGCTCCCACAACAGAAAATCCACAGTTCTATAATAGTTACTGCTGCTTTGGGATACTTTTTTTTTTTTTTTTTCCTACAATGAGGACAGTGACAATGGCCATAGGGTTTTCTTTATTCAGTGATGAGTGATGTTCCAGCCATCTGTAGGGAGTGGATGGCCTGGTCACTGTGTGGGCTCCCACACTCGCTTCCCTCCTGCCACTAAGTATCGCCTTCATGGCTCACACCTGCCACTGGAATGACTGAGGCAGCAGGAAGAGGCTGAGCCCAGGAAGTGACTGGACAGGCCAGCAGGAGGGCAGCTATCCCTGTGGATGTGAGGTCAGCGCTCAGATGAAGGAATTGCAGAAAGCGTGCGAAGCCGTGGGCAATCTCATGGCTTCAAGTCTGGAGTCAGTGATCCATCCACAGAACGCTGAGTCGGCCTACATCTGTTGACTTGATGGATGGACATCGCCATGATAGATCTGCTGGAGACAGCACCGCGGGAACTTACAGTCACGATGTGGAGAGAAAGCCCGTGTGGGGGAGACCAGTTTAGCACCGTGTCAGTGCCACCAGGCCCCTTCCCCCCTCATAAGAGCACCATGACAGACCTCCACCTGGTCTTGCCAACTCCCTGCCCACTGTCCCTATCTAGGTCCATCCTTCTAGCAGACATCAGAGAGACCTACCTACACTGACACTTTTCAGACTTCAAGGTGCGTGTGACTATCCTGGGGATCAAGTTGAAGTGCAGGTGTTCTGAGATTCTGCACGTCTACTAAGTTCCCAGGGGAAACCAAGACCGCTGGTCAGTTGAAAAGCAAGGATTTAAAGCCCAGCAAAGGGTTAAAAGTGTGTGCTCCAGAGTGCCAGCAGTGTGACCTTCAGCAAGTCCCTCAGTCTCGCTCTGTTGTGTCCTTCCGTGTCAAGTGTGGCTGTGGTGAAGATTCCAGGGCTCCGTAGACGAAACGTGCCCAAGCCACTGCCTGGCTCAGGGCGTGTGCTCCAGAGTCTGTGCGAACTGCTCTCGCCCTCCACTGTCGCAATCCTGTGGTACACTCACTGCCTGCGTGATAAGATCACCCTCGCGCCCTGCCCTCCTCCACACCTTTGCTTTTCCCTAGGTCTTGAATGCCCTTTTCTCCTCCTCCACCTGGCAAAGTCCTCTTCATTCTTCGGGGCTCCGAGACCCCAGAACCCACCTCCCAGGGGATTGTTTAGATGTCTAAGTAGCACCTCTGCCCTGAGCTCCAGGAGAGCAGGACGTTTTTGCCCTTTGGTTTCCTGTCTTGTATATCACCTGACACACAGGTTTCAACAGATGACGAGTTAATGACACAACAAATACTTCAGGTCCTTCTATAACTGCTCTGCCTGGGCCCCAGTCTAGATCTATTGAGGCAGCATTTTAGCAGGTAAATCTCTGGCATGGGGTGTGTGTGTGTGTGTGTGTGTGTGTGTGTGTGTGTATACACACATACATATATATATATATATATATATATATATATATATATGTATAAGCAAGAGCCTTCTCTGATTATTTACTTGTTTAGCTAATTATACAAATCAGTATGGACTAGGGGCAGCTTTTTTATTCATTTATTCAGTGGCTTATAATCCATTACTATCACTATTTATTGCGATGTTCAAATTGTCCCAGATTCAGCTTTCAGTCTGGTCCCTGTGTCCTTTTGATATGTTCCCATCACTCTTTAATTCCTTGATTTTTTAATTTAATTTTCTTTAATGTTTTATTTAGTTTTGAGACAGAGACAGAGAATGAGTGGGGGAGGAGCGGAAAGAGAGGGAGACACAGAATCCGAAGCAGGCTCCAGGCTCTGAGCTGTCAGGACAGAGCCTGACGTGGGGCTTGAACCCACGAACCATGAGACCATGACCTGAGCCTAAGTTGGTCATTTAACCGACCGAATCACCCAGGTGCCTCCCTTGCTTTCTTGAGCAACAAGATGTTCCAGAGTCATCTTGTGGTGTATTTCCTGCGAAGCACACCAAGTGATCCTGATGCACACCTGGGTTTGGAAGCCATCATGCCCATTACCAGCCTCCCATCACCATCAGGGTTAGTTCTATTCCAGAGCCAGAATCTGTAGCAGGGGAAGATTCTTAAGCAGGAGCTGGTGAAGGGATCACAGTGTCCCTAAGACTCCCACGAAGCATCCCTGAAGATCTCACCACACAGGCACAGATGACTCAGGCAAACTACCTGGCAAAGCTTCCCAGGTACCACTTGCCCAGCCAGTTACAAGTAGGCAAATGCCTAGAAGCATCCAAAGAAACAATTGAAGGAAACAGGAAGTAGGTGACACTGAGAAGGACTTTCTGAGTGGAATGTGCTTTCCAACAGGTAGAGAGAAGTCATCTTAACTTTATCTGTCTGCATGGGGCAATAATGGTCATGAGGTCTGGGTCCTGTCTTTTGAGGAACCAGCCCCAAGAAGTTCCCAGGGATGGAAGAGACTGGAAACTCCCATCAAGGAACACTGTGTGGTTTTCCTCTGAAGGCAGCAGGGTATCACAAATGCCTTGCACTAAACAGCACTTTTTTTCCCTCCAAAGAACACAAAGCACTTTCATAGATGGCTCATTTGTTTGCAAATAATTTTCAATGCAAAAACATGTGTACAACCTGAACAGAGATGAAAACACTGTTTTCAAAAGGCTCACTTGGCACAAGAGCAGACACCCAGACCAATGGAACAGAATAGAGAACCCAGAAATGGACCCACAAACGTATGGCCAACTAATCTTTGACAAAGCAGGAAAGAATAGCCAATGGAATAAAGACAGTCTCTTCAGCAAGTGGTGCTGGGAAAACTGGACAGCAACATTCAGAAGAATGAACCTGGACCACTTTCTTACACCATACACGAAAATAAACTCAAAATGGATGAATGTAAGACAGGAAGCCATCAAAATTATCGAGGAGAAATCAGGCAAAAACCCCTTTGATCTTGCCCGCAGCAACTTCTCACTCAACACATCTCCGGAGGCAAGGGAAACAAAAGCAAAAATGAACTACTGGGACCTCATCAAAATAAAAAGCTTCTGCACAGTGAAGGAAACAATCAGCGAAACAAAAAGGCAACCGACAGAATGGGAGAAGATATTTGCAAAGGACATATCAGATAAAGGGTTCATATCCAAAATCTATAAAGAACTTATCAAACTCAACACCCAAAAAACAAATAATCCAGTGAAGAAATGGGCAAAAGCCCATTCAATGGGCAAAATACATGAATAGACACTTCTCCAAGAAGACATCCAGATGGCCAACCGACACATGAAAAAATGTCCACACCACTCATCATCAGGGAAATACAAATCAAAACCACCATGAGATACCACCTCTCACCTGTCAGAATGGCAATGGCTAACATTAACAACTCAGGCAACAACAGATGTTGGTGAGGATGCAGAGAAAGAGGATCTCTTTTGCATTGTTGGTGGGGATGCAAGCTGGTGCAGCCACTCTGGAAAACAGTATGGAGATTCCTCAAAAAAACAAAAGTAGAACTACCCTAGGATCCAGCAATTGCACTACTAGGCATTTATCCACGGGATACAGGTGTGCTGTTTCGAAGGGACACATGCACCCCTATGTTTATAGCAGCACTATCAACAATAGCCAAAGTATGGAAAGAGCCCAAATGTCCATTGATGGATGAATGGATAATGAAGGTGTAGTATATATATATACAATGGAGTATTAGCAATCAAAAAGAATGAAATCTTGCCATTTGAGACGACCTGGATGGAACTGGAGGGTATTATGCTAAGTGAAATTAGTCAGAGAAAGAAAAAAATCATATGACTTCACTCATATGAGGACTTTAAGAGACAAAACAGATGAACATAAGGGAAGGGAAACAAAAGGAATATAAAAACAGGGAGGGGGACAATACAGAAGAGACTCATAAATATGGGGAACAAACTGAGGGTTGCTGGAGGGGTTGTGGGAGGGGGGATGGACTAAATGGGTAAGGGGCATTAAGGAATCTACTCCTAAAATCACTGTTGCACTATATGCTAACTAATTTGGATGTAAATTTTAAAAAATATTAAAAAAAATACTAGGCTTACCCATTTCTGGAAAAAAAAAAAAAGGCTCACTACCCTGTACTACCCTGTACTACCTTAGGTTTCTATAAGCCTAAAATTATTACAAAATAAGTTATTTTTTAAGATTCACCATTTACAACACAATGTCGTGGTAGAATAATGCTTTCACCCCCCACGGTTGTTCACATCCTAATTCCCTGAACCTGGGAATATGTTTGTTACCTTCCCTGGTAAGAGGGTCTTGGCAGATGCAAATAAGGGAATCATGGAGAGATGGAGAGATTATTTTGGATTATCTGTGTGGGCCCATTGTAATTATAAAGTCATTGCAAGGATGAGGCAGAGGTATAGTGATGGAAGCAGAGGGGTGTGGTGGAGGGAGAGAGAGAGAAATAGAGATTGACTTGAAGATACCACCCAGCTGGGTTTGAAGATGGGGGAAGGGACCACAAACCCATCACTAGAACCTGGAAAAGGTAAGGAAAGGCATTCTCCCCTTGAGCCTCCAGAAGGAACGCAGCCCCGCTGATACCTTGACTTTAAGCACCATCTCAGACCTGTGACTTCTAAAACTGTAAAATACATTTGTGTTGGTTAAGCCCCTGCATTTGTGGTAATTTGTTAGAGCAGGGATAGGAGACTAATACAAACATTAATTTAAAAATTCTTTTGCAAAATTCTCCACATGGTTCTTCTATGAACCGGTTTGCTTTTCAGTCATATCCTATTCACGTTTCCACGTCACATTTAACTGTTCACATAAAAATGCAGCTGTAACGAAAAGTACTCTTTCTTTCCCCACCATTGATGCCCTCACTGCCCACCTTTCTGTGGCTGCTACTGCTGTTGTTCTGTACTAATAAGGCTCATTAGCTTGAGGTTACCTACTTAACGTGAGCCTCATGCTCTAATACCACTTGAGTTTCATTAAGCATCTATTACTATCCTTTCCTTGAATGCAAATACAAATGGGCATTCACTTGTGCAGATGCCATAAATATTCCCCAATGCAGACTGTCAGCTGTCTGCAGGACATTCCTCTCCAGATGGGGCACAGATCCCCTCCCCCACAGCAAGCCACCCTCTGCTGTAGGCAGATGGTCCTGGAAATGAAATTACTGGCATCCCAAAGTTGACCTGGAAAATAAATTATTCATTGTTCAAAATCTACTTCTCCCTTTCACTCGTGGCCATGCAGAAGCCCCAGTGACAGTGGTTTGTCTGGAGCGGCTGGCAGCATATTGGCTCCAGAGAAATCCCAACAGGTAGGCATTCCCTGCTCGTGTCACCTGCATTCACATGTCAACCGCAGATGACCCTGTTTCCCATTTACCCATCACAGCTCCCGAGACTTCCCTGCCCAGATTGGAAACGGGCTTTCAAATTAGGCAAACCTGTATATGGAAGAGCCCTGATTAAGTTACACCCCTGTAGCCAGTCACATGCTACAGAATAAACTATTGAATGATTAACTTCAGTGAGAATGCACCAAGGACAAATAAATATAGGGTGTATCCCCCATATTTCCTTCCAAGCCTGTCACACTAATAGCTGGTGAAACCATAGCCAGATTGAGCTGAATGCTTCGGTCCCTTCCAGTTGATGATGTCTTCTGTCATTCTCTATTGATCTGTACCACACACTTCCTGTCGCCCTCCAGTCTCTTCTGGATGGCTCACCCCTTCTGCTAGGGCTTCAAATATAATAATAAGGAAAGGGGTCTCCTTCTTTCTAGCTACAACTGCTCAAATTTCATGTTTCTAGGCCCTATGTTCAGGAGCTCTGCTCTCCTGGTTGCTCCGTGCTACTGCACAGGTCTGTGCAGATGTAGATGTTGAGATGTGGGCTCTGCAGGGTGGGCTGCCCAGAACCCCGAGATGGCCCCGTGCTCTGTGATGCTCGCCTGCCCTGACCACCCCATCTGTCTGAGTTGTACTGTGTCTCTGGGAAGAATTTTCTTGTCTTTAGACTTATGCTTCTTCTAGGCTGAGAACAACCTGCAAAAAAGGCCCTTTGGAGAGGAAATAATCGATTTTGTATTTTGACCGCCTGTATTTTGACATCAAGCCTGCCCTGGTTGCAGCAATGTGCGATACCACTACTTAATTGTTCCGTGCCTAGACCCAAAGGGACCACACAATGAGACTTTATAAAGTTTCGATTAAATAAACCACACTGATCTGCTTCTTTTTGCCTTTGTTTAGGAAATCTACCTTAGGTTGAAGATCAACCTGAAAGCTCTCTGTTATCAAGAGAAGGCTTTTAATACAGGCGGTACTGAGGGAGGGGAAAACAAGGTATTCCAAAAGTGAAGAAATCTGAGGGATTTTCAAGCAGGTAAGGTGTACTTGGGAAAATCTTCCTTCCCATTTTGATTTATTCTAAAAAATTTTTTTTTAATGTTTATTTATTTATTTTTGAGAGAGACAGAGTGAGAGTGAGGAAGGGGCAGAGAGAGAGGGAGACACAGAATCGGAAACAGGCTCCAGGCTCTGAGCTGTCAGCACAAAGCCTGACGTGGGGCTCGAACCCATGAACTGTGGGATCATGACCTGAGCTGAAGTCAGACGCTTAACCAACTGAGCCACCCAGGCGCCCCCCATTTTGATTTATTCTAAAGGAATTAGTATGTCTTGGGGTAGACAGAGAGGGGGAAGGATTAGAATGTGGCTCATCTGGCTTGTGGTTGCTGAGCCTCCAGCTAGATCAGGTGGCTTGGGGTCACCATCATGGGCTGTTGGCTGTAAGCTCTCTCAGAGCAACTGCTGCCCTTACATGGAAAACTAATATCAGTGGCCAACCTTCCAGGGAACACAGAATTCCTGGACCTTGTTCCATCCAGTCAGTAAGCCCACTCGATGTCAGACACAGTCAACGGTCCTGAGGGGGAGACTCTTGGGTTCATCAAAGGTGAATAGAAGTTTCTGGATGTACAATCCCAGCCACTCTCCTTCCTCCATGAGAAGGGAGCCCTGTCTGGTCTGGCTGATTGGACCCGGGCCAGCCCTGTACCACTACATCTCACCCAGCTTCCCTGGGGTGGCTCTGAGATGGTGAGAGGGACAGCAGAGGCCTGGAGCCGGATGTGCTATGGGACTGGACTTCAGTGTTTGAAAACACAGGTGGGCCTGGGGCACACAGAGCAGACTGTAGGTTTCTGTCATGGTCCTAGCTTTTGTTCTGAGTGATGGTTTTTCAGTCCTTATTACATTAAAAAGTAAAACCAAAAGCCCAAGGAAGTTCCAATAGGAGGTCAGACGCGGACCAAAACAAGAGAATGTCAGGAACCAAGGATGATGATTCATCCATAATCCAATTCTGTGTACCTGAGGGTCAGGAAATGGAATGCAGGAATAAATTACAGTAATGCGGTGTCTCAAGTGGCTGCAACAGGGCCTTTGTTGAGCTGGGGAAGGTGGGGGACACCGGCTGGAACACTTGCTCCCCTTTGGCTCCACCATGGCCTCCAGAAGGGAATAGACAGGGGTTTGAGCAAAGCGGAGCTGGCTTAGAGGCTAGTGGGAGGCTGTCAGGTCACCTGTAGGAGTCCAGAGATTCCTCTCCCGATACCCCCCGGAAAAGGGTGAGTCAGTGTCTGCCTGAGAGAAGCTGGACTCAGGCCCTTTAGAAGTTTGCCCAAGTTTGCAGGAGCCTGTCAGTGGGCGAGGGGTGCCTGTAAGACACGTTCCATACTTCTGGCTCTCTTGTCACAAGGCTTCCGATCCTGGAGCCCTCTAGGATGAGCACTGACGTGCATTTCACTGTCTCACATCAACCAAGAGCCAGGTTCATGGTGCCCAAGTTGTATACAATTTGGGGAGCCCTTGTAGAAAATGAACACAAATTTACCAACACAAAAATTAGGTACAAAAGCAGGTATTTATATAGAAGTGAGGGCTACTACCTATAGATTTACCTTCATTAGCTTCACAGTAAATTTGGCTCTGGGTATAGCTATCATCACTTCCATTTAAAAGATCATGAAATTGAGGCTCAGGTTGGGGTAGTGACTTGGCCAAGGTCAAACAGCAGGCAATAAGTGAACTGGAATTATAACCCAGATCAGTTCAGCGTGGCCCAAAGTGGTAGTAACATCCTGACCTGTGATGGTGGAGGTGACGGGGATGCCACTGTTATAGAAAGACTGGTTACCTAATTTGCATCATAAAATGATTTATGCCATCAGCCTATTAGGTTGTGTCTATCCAGGGCATGTTCTGTGCCAGGAGCGGTGTGGGGCCCTGGGAAGATGGAGGTAGTGGAGACGAACATAGGCCCTGTACTCCAGGAGGAGGATAGAGTGCTGATACCTGCCATCAGATGCTAGTGCAGGAGATTGCAGAGCAAAATAGATAAATCACTCTACCAGCTGCTCCCAGAAGACTCTGGGAAAGAGTCACACATCTTTAGGAAAATAACTCAATGAGCTTTTGGAAGTGGAAGGTGAGAGCCGTGGGCCTGAGTTGGGAGAAGGCCCCCAAGAGGTGGTGGGAGCCACTACTCCTGTAGGTGGGGGGGTAGAGGGAAGGGGAGAGGAAGATGGGCAGAAATGTCTGAAAGACAAAAAGCCCAACAAACCAGGCTGTCTATAGGTGGTTTCAGATTACTGTGTTTTTCTGCTGTAAATCTCCATATCCCCAAGGTATCAGTACCACTGGACCACCCAGGTGGCTTTGAGGGATGGCAAGTGTGTGTGTGTGTTTGTGTGTGTGTGTGTGTGTGTGTGTGTGTGTGTGCACGTGTGGTGTGTGTCAAGCTGAGTTCCACATCTGGGTTAGATTTAATAACTAAGGAAAGCATAATGGAGTGGAAGCAGGAAAAATGATGCCTAGGGCTTCACTGAAACCCTCCATTGGTAATAGGCAGGGTGGGGATTTGGGATCATTCCTCAGGTCTTGGAGGCAGATGGGTCCCATGGGACATCTGTGTTGTAAGAAGAAAGCACCACTATCGAGATCCCCTGGACCCCAGTCCCCACTGCTGTGCCATACGCGTTACCTCATTTAATCTCGCCTCCAGTCATAAGAGGGGGATGTTTGTTTCCCCCACTCTGCAAGTGAAGAACTCAAGGCTCAGATAAAGAACTCAAGGCTCAGATAGATTGAACAATTTGCCAAAAGCAGTAACTACCAAGAGCAGATCCATCTGATTCCACCCTCCCTAATTCCACATCTCCATCAGCCTGGCTGTGATATTCCTCCAACTTTGGTCCATTTCTAGACCCATGTACCCCAGGTTTCATAGGGAGGACTCACAGCACAGAGGCTGTGGATAAGTCCAAGGCAATTGGTTCCCCACAGGGCAGTCGCCTGGTTCTGCTCCCTTCTATGCGCCCCTCTTCCTTCATTCCTGCCACAGTCCCTGTTAGGTTTCTCAGGGAAGCCAGTGGAATATTACTGACCCAGTCACTGGCTCCCACCTCTTAAGTGGGAACATTACTCCTTTCCATCGACCAGACTGTCCCTGAATGTTGCCGAACATGTGGAAGCTGCTTTTAAGTGTGACCTCACCCATTAAGTAAAAATGCTAGGAGAAAATACATAGTATCTTTTTTTCCCCTGCCTCTTCATAGAAATTGAGAGAAAAACATTTTAATGGAACTGTTTAAATAAGATGAGGTCTTTAAAACTTGCCTGTAGGTAAAGTACTGGGTCATGCCAACGAATTTTGATGTGTTGGCCATCTGACTGTCATCAAGACACAGCTGCTTGCTTTTCTTCTTGCTAAAGTGTTAAATAGCTGTTAAGTCAGATCTTAGGTGATAACAAGCATCCAATTATCACTAAAAATGGAGTCTGGTCCCAGGGACCCGCTAGTCCTTGGAGATTCAAGGACAACTCTATGTGCTGGTACGGCTGGGCCCACACATCTTGGAGAAACAAATAAAAATGGTTATTTACTGAGTGCCTCTTATGTGCATCCATAGTCTTGTCCTAGCTGCACAGCAAAGTGGACGCTGTAGTTATCCCCATTTTACAGAAGAGGGAATTGATGTCCATGGTCACCAGCTGCAAGTTTCCCAGCCTCAGGAGCACCCTATCAGGGCACAGCCTGCCACAGCCTACCTCTAACATGGCCAGAAGGCCCAATCCAGCAAGAAGAATGCAGCTATTAGAGGCCGTGTGAAGGCAACCCTGGCAATTAGTATTGGGCATTGTGCCTGCTGTTTAAGGCAAGGTTCCTTTACTGTTTAAAAAACTGGATAAAAAAAAATATATATATATATATTTGGGTTCTTGTTCTGAGCAAGATGGAGTACGTGTACTCCAACATGCCTCTCCCACTGAATGCAACAAAAAAATCCTAGACAGAATGTGCACAGCAGCTGTCTGAGGACAATGAAAGGAATCAGGAGCAGGTGGATTGGAGAAGGAGATCAGAATCTGAAGTATCACCAAACCTGTGTTGAGTCTTCCATTTCCTCCCCTCTGGGACCATCTGCCTTCTCAACTCATAGGCAGTCTGAAAACTAGAAATGCACACCAGATGCAAACAGAATGTGCTGTTAAAGGAACCCTTGCTTTCTGGACCAGGAGTGGGAAAAGTGTCTCCTAAGGGTCAGAGGAAGTGGGGAAAACCCCTGGTTGGCTCCTTTCATTCTCCTACCTGGACCCCCAGCTAACCTCAAAGCAGCGGTAGCAATGGTGACAACAGCCAGGAAGGTGCCTAAATTTCTGAGAGAGGGAAATCTTCCTTCTGACCACTATGGTCTCAAAGAGGTAGGACACAATTCCATCCATTTTTTTTTCTCTCCTTGTCTTCCACTGCTTGGCCCCATACTCAGACACACTCTGGAGATTGCACAATACAGCAGGGAACTAATGCCCCAGCTCTCTTACCAGAGGGCCACAGGGGGTGAGAGTGTCAGAATGATTTCAGAAAGGACAGCTCTTAAGAGAGAGGCCCCATCTGAACTCCTAGGCTCGTGTCTAAGCTCTGTGTGCTTTGAGAACTCAACCGTGGATTAGAGCATCACCCAGGCACCCAGATGGCCACTGGGTGACTGAAAACAGATCTGCACAGTACTGCAAAGTCTTTGGAAACTGAACTGACATTAGAACCACAGTCCACAGGAGGCAGGTCAGGACTTGAGCCTACAGCTTGGCCAGATCCAGTTGCCTGCTAAAATAAAACAAAACTAAATCCAACATTCTCTTCAGGATTTAAACGAGGCATAGATTCTCAGAACATAATATTCAAAATGCCTAGAATATAATCTGAAGCTACTCAGCATATGAGGAACAAGAAAAATTTCTACTGATAAGGGAATGGACAGTCAAGAGACGCCAACTCTAAGAGGACACACATGTTGAAATTATTAGATAAAGATGCTGAGGCAGCTATGATAACTATGCTCCAGGAAACAAGGATAAATTCTCTTGAAATGAATAGAGAGATAAAAAGAAATAAAGAAATAGAAGACAGAAGAACTAAATAGACTTTTTTTTTGAACCTAACAATGCAATAACCAAAATAAAACATGCAGTGGATGGGATCAATAGCAAAATAGAGAAGAGTCGGTGACCTTGACAGATCAATAGGACGTATCCAATGTGAACACAAAGAGAAAAAATTAGAAAAACAATGAACAGAGGCTTGAGGATATGTGGAACAATACCAAGAAGTCTAACATTCATCTTGTCAGAGTCCCAGAAGGAGAGGGAAGGGACTATGGTGAAAAAAAAAATTATTTGAAGAAATAATGGGTAAAAACTTCTCAGATTTGATGAAAGATAGAAACAGATTGAAAAATCTCAGTGAACCTCAAATAAGATAAGCCCAAGGGAATTCATGCCCCAAAGCAGTCTAATCAAACTGCTAAAAAGTAAGACAAAGACAAAAAAATAAACCTTACAAGCGACCAGAGAAAAATGGCACTTTGTACAGAGGGAAACATTAATTTGTAGGATTGCGGATTTCTTGTATAAAACACTGGACACCAGAAGGAAATGGAGCCACAGTTTTAAAGGGCTAAAAGGCAAAAACTGTCAAGCCAGTATTCTCTGTCTGGTGAAAACATCCTTCAGGAATGAAGATGAAATAAAAACTTTCTCAGTGAAGGAAAGCAGAGAGAACTTAGCACCAATAGATACACTCAAAAAAAATTCTAAGGGAATGCTTTCTCCCTGAGATTTGGAACAAGCCAAGGATGTTCTGGAAAAAGAAAGCAATATGGCAATGGGGAATGAAAAATTGGTTGCTGGGGATTAGGGGTGGGGAATGTGTGACCACTAAGGGGGAGCACAGAGTTTTGGGGGTGATGGAATTTTCTGTCCTGTTGTGGTCATTACATGAAACTATATATAGAGAGAAAGCTTAAAACTTTTGCATCCAAAAAGAAAAAAAAGAAAGAAAAATTAATGTTAGCCTGTGTGTGTGTGTGTGTGTGTGTGTGTGTGTGTAGGGAGGAGTGTTGTACAAGGTGTGTGTATGTTTGTTTGTGTTTTGTGCCTTAAGACAATTCAAATGTATCGTTTTCCAGTCCTGCATGTTACAATCCAACACAGGTCTCTCTGGTCTCAATCAGGTGGATAGCCATATTCTGGAATTTTTTGAACGTTGAATGGTGAATAATGTTTAAAATTTATTTTATTTACACACCTTGCTGTCTATTACCAGCTAATCACAGCCCTGGGTGACAGTCCTGGAAACAGAACATTTTTATTTTCACTTTAAAAACAAACAAGCAGGGGTGCCTGGGTGGCTCAGTCCAGCTTGGGCTCAGGTCATGACCTCATGGTCCGTGAGTTCGAGTCCCGCGTCAGGCTCTTTGCTGACAGCTGGGAGCCTGGAGCCTGCTTCGGAATCTGTGTCTCCCCCTCTCTCTGCCCCTCCCCCACTTGTGCGCGCGCTCTCTCTCTCTCTCTGTCTCGCTCTCTCTCTCAAAAATAAATTTAAAAAATAAACATTAAAAAAAACAAGCAGATGAGCTCTAGGCCTCTCTCTATCCCTTTCACAGCACAGGCCAAACGTGGAAGGAAAAGCAGGGACAGCTTCACAGATTTCCTCTAGGAAGGAACACTAGTGGTGGTTGGGACACTGAGGGTTATCCTCTGGTTCCAGTAAGGGTGAGGAGTGTCTCCATCCTGACCAGCGCCTGCAGGAACCTGGAAAAAGAACTGAGGTGGGGCCAGGGGGAGAAAAAAGGAACACGCACTGAACTTCCCCTCATCTCCACAAACTCATCTAGAGCTCTCCACCAAAGTTCTGAAAACACCTCACCTCCCATGAAAACCCTGCCTCGGTGAGCCATGTTCCTATGATTTAGGCTCCTCCTTTTCTCATTACAGGAGATGAACCCAGAACCTAAGAGTAAGCCATGTAATGCTTCTTGTTAATTTATTCAAAACTAGTGTTGGAGCGTCTATAGGGTCTCAAGTAGCTGGGTACACCGATGTAAACAAGAGGGGTTAGTCCCTCACCCTTATGGCACTAAAGTCTAGGAAGAAGAACACAGAAAATAAACACATATAACAAATCCGATGGTGGTAGGGCTGAACAGGAACTAAAATGGAGTGATGGGATGAGATTCTGGAACCCCATCCACTCACACACTTCCTAAGCTGCCGCCGTGGGCAAGGCCTTAACCACTCCACGTTTCACCCACCTTATCTGACACGTGGGGGGAACAATAGGACCTACCTCCTGAAGCTGTGAGAATTTTGCAAAGTAATGTCTATTTCATGGGATTACTGTAGTGCGATGGGATTACTGGTATGCGATAGTACATGTTAGGTACCCTAATTATGGGTAGTTTCGGAGGAACTATATTTAGAATTGCTTCAAGCTTCAAAGAAGTCCTCTGAACAGGTATGAATTCCTCACTCACCCACCCCCACCCCACGGGCTTCATGCTGTTTTCCCATGTGTCAAGGAATTGGAGATGTCATGAATCTTACTTAGACTCATTCCCTTCCACCTGCCCTCCTGAAAAGCAGTCTCTTCATTAAAAGAATATAACTCTTGGGGCGCCTGGGTGGCTTAGTCGGTTAAGCGGCCGACTTCGGCTCAGGTCATGATCTCGCAGTTCGTGAGTTCGAGCCCCACATTGGGCTCTGTGCTGACAGCTCAGAGCCTGGAGCCTGTTTCGGATTCTGTGTCTCCCTCTCTCTCTGACCATCCCCCATTCATGCTCTGTCTCTCTCTGTCTCAAAAATAAATAAACGTTAAAAAAAAAAAAATTAAAAAAATAAAAAAAAAGAATATAACTCTTTAAAAGCAAATCAGCACTGTTCTCTCAGTGGGAGTGTAGAAAACTCTTGGGGTTAGAAAAACCTGTGTTTGAAGGCTGACTCTGCCAGTATTTGCTGTGTGATCATGGGCAAGCAGCTTAACCTCTCTGAGCCTCATTTTTCCAACCCAAGAAATGTGAGTGCTTACATATGATATTCAGATTTGATTTGAGGTCAGGAAGTACCTTTTATTAGAGTAGCTATTTTTGTTATTATTAGGTCATGTAATGCGGGATCTAGGCAAAGGTTTATTCTGGAAACTGAATTAAGCAAGCAACTTCACAAGCAGGATGCACAGTGCTGAAGTGGAAATCATTGATGGGAAGACAACCCCACCTCCATCCTGTTATTGTGCAGGACAGTTGGATCCCTAACTGGGGTTACTGAGGGGTCAGAGCAGAAAGGACCCTTAAAATCAGTGGCCTGACATTTCATTTTCAGGCAGGAAGGTGGACAACAGTGTCTTGCCCCAGGCCACAGGGCCCCTTGACTGCTCAGTTGGGTTCCCTGAGTTTGAGAGTGTTACTGGGCTTCTGTAAACACATGTGAATCCCCCACAAATAGCCACTGTGGCTCAGGAAGGGGACAACAGCCACTGCAGCAAAGGATGGGCAGGATGGGGGCAGAGGGGCCAAGGCAGCCTGGATGTGGCTGAGAAAGAAGTCAGAGCATGCCAGAAGAATGGTCCCTTCCCAGCAAGAGGTTTCTCGTGTTGTTTTCACTCTGTCATCACTTGGCAGACCTTGCTGTACATTCTGGATAGGAATCTTTTCCAGATTACCTGTGTTTGTTCATATGTGTACACGTGTATATGTACATACATGCAGGCATGGATGCATGTATCCATTTATTTTATGTCAAATTATATGTGATTTTCCTCTAGCCTAAGGCTGGTTTTCATTTTCCTAAGAGTGCTTCTTGATAAGAAGTCTTTAATTTTCTTTTTTTTTTTTCAATATATGAAATTTATTGTCACATTGGTTTCCATAAGGAAGTCTTTAATTTTAATGGAAGACAATTTACTGATTGTTTTATAATCAGTGCATTTCTATCCTGTCTTAAGAAACTTTATTCTGCTATGTTTTCTTCCAGAAGTTTTCTAGTTTTAGCTCTTTTTTAAAAAAAAAATGTTTATTTATTTTGAGAGAGAGAGAGAGTGAGGGAGTTTAGGGGATGGGCAGAGAGACAGGGAGGGAGAGAGAATCTCAGGCAGGCTCTGTGCTATGAGCACAGCACAGAGCCTGACGTGAGGCTCCATCTCACGAACTGTGAGATCATGACCTGAGCCGAAATCAAAAGTCGGACATTTAACCGACTAGGCCACCCAGGCGCTCCTAGTTTCAGCTCTTGCATTAAGATCCATTACACATCTTGAATTCCTTTGTGTGTGTGTGTGTGTGTGTGTGTGTGTGTGTGTGTGTGTTACGAAGTAGGGGTCAAGGTTCGTTGTCTCTATGGGTATGTCTAGTTGCTCCAGTATGACCTGTTAACGTGATGTTCCTCTCCCCATGTGGGTTCATCGACTGCATCTGGGGGTCCCCTTAAGCGCGCCTTGCCCTTTTCCACTCGTGCACTGGACTGTCTACATCAGTGCCACACTGTCCTGGTAATTGTAGCTTTATAGTAAGTCTGGGACTCAGGCAGTGTAGAGTCCTCCAACTTTAATTTTCTTTACCAGTGTCTTGGCAAATCTAGGTTCTTTGTAATTCCACTAAATTCTAGAATCAGCACATCAATTTCTGCAAAAAGTCTGCAGGGATTTTTTCTTTAATACCAGATTTATTTTTTAAGAGAGATGTTAGGTTTACATAGAAATTGAACAGAAAATATGTACCACTTCCTTCCACCCCCCACACAGCCCCCCTTCCCAATCTCCCCTATTGTTAACATGTTGCACGACTGACGTGTTAAAATTGATGAGCCCACATTGAGACATTATGGTGAACTAAAGACCCTAGTTCATATAGGGTTCACCCTTTGTGCTCTTATAGTTCCATAGCTCTTAACAAATGCCTTATGTCATGTATCCACCATTACAGTATCATGCAGAATGCTTTACGCTGCTGGACCTCTTCATCCCTCGTCACCCCTAATCCCTGACAATCACAGGATCTTTTAACTGTCTCTATAGTTTTGCCTTTTCCAGAAGGCCATGTTACTAGAATCATACGATATGTAGCCTTTCAGACTGGTTTCTTTCAGTAAGCGGTATGCTTAAGGTCCCTTCAGGTTTTTGAAGGGTGATAACTCGTTTCTGTTTATTGATAAATAAAATTGCATGGTCTGGATGCATCACAGCGTGTTTATTCACCTACTGAAGGTCATCTTGGTTGCTTCGAAGTATTGGCAATTAAGAGTAAAGCCGAGGTAAATGTTAGTGAGCAGGCTTTTCTGTGGATATAAGTTTTGAACTTATTTGGGTGTCTCAACGTTATGCCACTCTTGCTTCCTGTGGTCCTTTTGTGATAGGGAAAAATTGTTTTAAGAAAAGCAAGACATTTCCTTGTAGAGGAGGGAAAAGTCTTGGTTGAGCAGAATGCCTTGATGAGCCTTTGTGGCTGTGGATGGACAGCCTGGGGGCACAGCCAATGGGATTAGAAGCAGAGAAACTGCGTATTTTATAATGCAAACCAGGACACTTGGGAAGGTAAGAGGGGCATTGTTAACCTGGCACAACAGGCAGAACCTGGTTTTATTCTCCGTAAATCTAAGCGTATGTTCCCCCTTGGTAGAAATGAAGCCAAGAGCTAGTGAAACCCCCGAAATCCCCATGTTGAAATAAAGCAACAAAACCACAACAACATGACTAAATTTAAAATGACTGGCATACCACAGGATGGCAACTGAAACTCGCATACACTGACGGTGGGAGTGTAAGGCGGTGTAACCACCTTGGAAATCAGTTAGGCGGTTTCCTGAAAAGTTCAACGCTCATCTACCATCTGACCCAACCACTCCACTTAGGTATTTACCAAAGAGAAATGAGAGCATGAAACCCAAAGATTTAATGTGAGTGTTCTGGGAGCTTATTTGGTATAGCCAGAAACCAGTCTAGCATACTTCAATTGTACTTCAATTGTACTTTCTAAAACAATTTAAAATAAAAAGGAATGCTCTGAAAGAGAGAGGATTTTGTTTTTTGTTGTTGTTGTTTTAAGCTGGTGGGAGATGGTTGGAGTAGGTGAGCCAGGGTGAAGAGGAGGGAGGTGAAGGGGAACAAAGGGACCCAGGAAGGAGTTGAGTCTGGAGCCAACAGAAGAGAAGACCAGTGAACAGTCCCAGTTAAAGACGGGGCCCCAGGAGAGGGGACACCTGAAGGCTTTAAGACTAATAATGTCTCCGGGCATCTGGGTGGCTCAGTCAGTTAAGCGTCCGGCTCAGGCCGTGATCTCACACTACAGAGCCTGCCTGGGATTCCTTCTCTCTCTCTCCCTCTCTCCCTGCCCCTCCCCTGCTCATGCGTGTGCTGTCTCTCAAAATAAATAAATAAATAAACTTAAAAAAAGACTAATCATGTCTGACAGTCTATTTTATCCAATGTGCTATTTTCCAATGTAACCCCCACACTTATACTCTGAATCTTTTTTTTTTTTTTTGAAGTAGGCTCTACCCCCAACATAGGGCTTGAACTCATGACCCTGAGGTCAAGCGTCATACGCTCTACTGACTGAGCCAACCAGGGGCCCCCACACCCAGAATCTTTAATAAGAAATGTAATGGCCTCGAATGAGTGCTATCAGGGACATAAGGTAGAGAAGCTGAGTCTCTCTGGAGAGATATGGGATAGTGAGAAGGGGCCAGTGGCAAGCTGCCAGATGAAAGATCCAGAATTCATTGCAAGCAAAACTCACAGCCTGAGTGACCCGGTGACATGTCTGACTTTCAAGAATCCCTACTGAGACTGGCAGCTTGGCGGGTGGGGAGAGAGGTCCTGCTCCACAAAGAATGGAAGTTTGAGCCAGTGTCATTTGACTCTCAGAAGGACAGGAAGTGAGGGCCTGGCTGACACCTGTGTTACCTGAGTATGTCAAAGAGCAAGGGTCACATCATCCCCTCTGAGTGCCGCGTCCCGTGGCCACTGCTCCTTACAACAGAGATCTCACCTGGGGCTTTGGCCAGAGAGACAGAGTGAGGGAGGTCGCTGGCCTGCTTCTGAGTCAGCAGTTTCAAAGGGAAATGGCGCTTCAGGGGAAGGGAGAGGTGGTGGAAGGGAAGAAGGGAGAGCAGTTTTCAATTTTCAGTTTCCACATCTATCTGGAGATATGATGATGAGCGTCATGGTCTTTGCCAATGGCTTTGAGAGGCCAGTAGTCCCTTCTATGGCCTGCTCCTCAGCAGAGATGGTCGAGAGTCTCTGCATGGTGTTGGACTGACTGCTAACAACACTAACTTACTAAAGAAAAAAAAAAGAGAAAATAAATGGGAAAAAAAGAGAAAAATGAGAAAAACAAAAAGAATATTAAAATATGAGAAATAAACAAAAAGTGGAAAGAAGTAAAGGGATAAAGAAAAAATTAAAAATGAGAAAAACAAAAGAAAATAAAAATGAGAAAAAGCAAAAGGTGATAATAAAAGAGTAAAGCAAAAAAGCAACACTGGGAAAAGACTAACAGAGTAAAGAAAGAAAAAAACTTTTAAACTAAAATTTTAAAAAAATGAGAAGAATAAAAATTTCAAAAGAAAAAGAAAAATGAGAAGAAAATAAGACAAAAATGAGAAAATGGGGGGAAAGTAGAGGAGGATGAAGAAAAAATGGCCAGCAACACACACTGTGATTTTGTGATATAAGAAGAAATACATATTCTGTCTTCCTCCCCAGTTCCCATCAGAGAGATTCTAAGAGGCTGGCTATTTCCCTGAGTGGTAGGGGTGAAAGGAACACCTTTTGTTATTCATAATAAGCCCCTTCAAAACCAGACAGGAGTTTATGTTAATTAGATGACTGGTATCTAAGAGCCTCTCCCAGCTTTAGAATGGGAGCAGGTTGCCAGAGGAACCAACCATTTGATGGGTTGGAACTTCTTTCAGTCACTCTCTAGCTTGCTACACCTCCCTCCACCCCCACCGCCCCAACTTCCAAGGACAGAAAAGGGGCTGGGGATTAAGCACTAACGACTAATGATTTAATCAACCATGCCTATAATGGAACCTCCATAAAGAACCCTAAGTCAAAGGGTTAGAGTTTCTGAGTTGGTGATTGCACCCAGGTGCCAGGAGGGTGGCACACCCCAAAACTCCACCAGGAACAGAAGCTCCTGACCTTGGGACTCTTCGATGTTGCCATATGTGCCATATGTAGCTCTTCATCTGTCTGGTCAGTTTGTATTCTTTCTAATTAACCAGTAATACCAAGTAAACTGTTTCCCAGAGTTCTGTGAGCCATTATAGCAAATTATCAGCCTTGAGGAGGGGGTTGTGGGAACCACCAATTTACAGCCAAGTCAGACATAAGTGAGGGTAACCTGGAGATTTACTACTTGCAATTGGCCTCTGACAGGAGTCCGTCTTATGGGACTGAGCCCTTAATCTGTGGGGTCTGTGCTAATTCTGGGTTGAGTCAGAACTGAATTAAATTATAGGACATCCAGTTGGTGTCCACAGAAAACTGGAGAATTGTTTGCTGTAGAAAACTCACACATTTGGTGTCAAAGGTGTTGTGAACAGAGAAATGGTTTTCTTCTATAGACAAAAACTGAAGAAGGAAAAAAAGTTAACTTTGTTGAAAGTCCCTCAGGTGAGCAAAGTGAGCTTCCTGAGCTAAAGGCCCAGCTAGGCCCAGCCAGGGACTTTAATAGATGTTTGGAATTAAGCAACAATGACTCCTTACGAGTCAAAGCAAGAAATAGACCTTTCACAGTTAGGAATACTCCACAGTGGTTTTCTCACCTTTTAGAATCCAGAGACCTCTAATCTTAAAGCAAAGTGGGAGGACCCCAAAGAACTTTTTGTTCTTGTGGATCGTAGCAATCAATATTTACCTTACTAGAAATGAAAACCTGTGGGATGTCTCAGTGGCCTTTTTATGTCTGGCTTGAAGAGCTATAATACCTTTTGGCTTTTGAAGAACTTGTAGTATTTACATCTAAACTATATATATTTTTTGTGTTTATTTATTTTAGAGAGACAAAGTGTGAGCAGGGGAGGGGCAGAGAGAGAGGGAGACACAGAATCCCAAGCAGGCTCCAGATTTTGAGCTGTCAGCATAGAGCCTGATGCGGGGCTGGAACCCACAAACTGTGAGATCATGACCTGAGCCGAAGTTGGTTGCTTAACCAACTGAGCCACCCAGGCGCCCCTAAACTATCATTTTAAGTTTATTTATTTTGAAAGAGAGAGAGTGCCCAAAACAAGTGGGGGAGGGAAGTGGGGGGAGGGAGAGAGAGGGAGAGAGAGAGAGAGAGAGAGAGAGAGTATTCCAAGCAATCTACACACTGTCAACATGGAGCTTGACGTGGGGCTCAAACCCATGAACTGTGAGATCATGACCTGAGCCGAAATAAGGAGTAGGATGCTTAATTGACTGAGCCACCCAGGCGCGCCTACATCTAAACTATTTAATTCCCTTTTCTTTAAATTCCAAACAGTACAAAACTGTTCCATTACATAAGACATAATAAGCTGTACTCTTAACATCTACAAAGCTGAGGGGAAGACAGTTTTCATCATATTTTTATTTCTTATTTATAGTTCTGCCCAGTTTCTTTTGAGCAGATTCCTGTCTCTAGGGTCTATATAGTAGTTGCCTCTGTGGTTTGAGAGACTAGGGATTTCTACTTTGTTTCTTTGAGTATTTTATAGACATTTTTTAAGAGCAGTTATAGGTCCACAGCAAAATTGGGTGGAAGGTACAGAGATGTCTGTGTACCCCCTGGCCCAACACACACATAGGCTGTCTGACTCGTATCATCCCACAACAAAATGGTAGGTGTGTTACAACTGGCAAACCAACATCGGCACATCATAATCACCCAAAGTCTATAGTTTACATCAGGGTTCACCCTTGTATATTCTATGGGATTTTGACAAACGTATAATGACACATACTCATCATTACAGTATCGTACAGAGCAGTTTCATTGCCCTAAAAGTCCTCTGTGCTCTGACTATTCATTTCCCCATCCTCCCATCCTTGGAAACCACTGATCTTTTCACGGACCACAGTTTTGCTTTTTTCAGAATGTTTCATAGTTGGAGTCATGCAACATGTAGCCTTCACAGATTGGTGTCTTTCGCATAGTATTACATATTTAAGGGTCATGCGTGCCTTTTCATGGCTTGAGAGCTCATTTCTTTTTAGTGCTAAATAATATTCCATTGTCCAAATGTACCCATGTTCATTCAACCATTCACCTCTTGAAGGACATCTTGGTTGCTTTTGAGTTTTGACAATCATGAATAAAGTTGCCATAATCACCCATGTGCAGATTTTTGGGTGGACATGAGTTGTCAACTCCTTTGAGTAAGTACCAAGGAGCATGATTGCTTGATCATATGGTAAAAGTGCTTCTACCCAGACAGTTTTGTAGGAAATTGCCACCTGTCTTCTAAAGTGGCTGTGCCATTTTGCATTCCCACTGGTATTTGATGATGTTCCACATCCTCACCAGCATTTGGTGGTTTGGATTTTAGCCATTTTAAGAGATGTGTAGTCGTATCTCATGGTCATTTTAATTACAGTATTATGTTCAGCATTTTTTTGTGTGCTTATTTGCCATGTGTATAATATATCTTCTTTGGTGGCCATGTCTTTTGCCCATTTTTTAATTGGGTCATTTGCTTTTGTGTTGTCTGATTTTAGGAGTTCTTTGTATATTTTGGGTCACAGTCTTTTATCAGATACGTCTTTTGTATATAGTTTCTCCCAGTCTGTGCCTTGTCTTAATGTCATCTGTGCCTTACACAGAGCAGATTTTAATTCTGCTGGGATCTGGATTGGGATTCAACTATAAGTCAATTCAACTGGATTGGGATTGAACCTGTAGGTCAATTTGTGTCGTAGATCACAAGTTGTGTTGTGTCAGTAGATCACTGAGGAGAAATCTCTAGGCATCATTGAAGGACACGCTTCACTGATGGGAAGGGACAGCCTGGCCTCAGAAGGGAGTGGTGAAGGCTGGCATCTTGCTGGCCCAGGAGGGAGGGCTGATTTTCATACTGATGTGGCCCATCTCCTCTTCCACCCACCCTTGGGCCTGAGTCACAGCGTCGTGGTCAAACCTTCCCCTGCGCACCCTTGGTACAGCTGTGAACACACCTCTCTGCACAGACACACACAAACACACACACACACACACACACACACACACACACACTGGGGAACATTACTGCAGACACCCGGTGTGGCTTCCTGGGACACAACCTTTTATGGCCTAACCACTGCCAGCCCAAGGAAAACGCAGTCAGTGTTCCTGCCCAGATAAACCAGACTAATTAGTCCTTTCTGCTCTGAAGGCAGAGACCTCATTGTATAGCTATAAACCCAGGCAGGACAGAAATAAGAGACACATTCCAGAGACTTGTGTCACTCTCCTCAGAGATGGGCAAATACAGCTGCTGGATGGTGGCATAAAATACTGTCATTCATACACATGGGGCCCTTTTGTGGGTTTGCCCACATGAATCGTCCTCCTTTTACCTTGTGTGCTCGCCAGGGGCCTGGAGTTCCTGACTTCCACCAGCCTCCTCCAAAGCAAGGCTTCTGTGCATTTCCTTCGAAATCCAAATTTCTCCCGGATAAAATTAGATCAGAGATCTGGGGTTTCTGGGAAGCTGCCTAGGGAGTGGGTGGCTGTGGACCATTAATGGTAAGGGTAAGTTAAGGCAACACTAATAACAATGATGTTGATGTGGGAGGCAGAAGCCCTCCTGCCAGCCTCCTGCCAGAACGAGTTCTATCTTTCTCTGGCCCCGGCAGATGGTCCTTCTGTTTTTCTAGTTGATTCTGGCCTCAAAATTATGTCCATATTTAAACCAAAGTCTCAATTGTTCCACCTGGGTATATCCTGGCCTTCTGCTGCTGCTCCTGATAAATGACTCCTTATCCTTGGCTTCCATCTCGGCCCCTACAGGATCTTTCCTGATGCCCTCAAGCACAATTAACCCCCCACACCCTGTGCTTTTGCTCTGCCCAGCATAACCTTCTCTGTAGTCATTACACTACAATTCGTCACTGGTCTCCCGTCCCTCCAGACTACACTCCCTGCCTCAGCAGCCACTGGACATATTCATTTTCTGCATGTCACATGGTTGCATGCGATAAATATTCCCTGAATCACAGCTATAAGTGGGTGCTTTAAACAAAATCTAAGGCTAACACACATGTGCCATCCTATAAAAATCCTGCCATTCACAAGGAAATTCAGTAGACGTTCCCCTCAGGTGTGCTTGATGCACTATGTGTGTGTGTGTGTGTGTGTGTGTGTGTGTGTGTTCATGGGGAGGGGGCTGTGAGACCCTCTGCAATGAGGCTGTAACCAGTAAGCAAGAGACAAATTCCCATCTTCCTTGACCCCCAAGAAAACCTGACCAAGAATCAAGATCTAAAGTGGAATTTGGCTTAGCTGACAGTTTTCATTTCTGACCACGGGAGTCAGAAGATGTCAGGTAGTTGCCTGCTACCTACCCCCACTCCCTGGAAAATTTGACCTGAAACCAATTAATGCCCTGGCTTTGTGGGAACTGGGCCCTCCTTGTGATTTCTCTGGGATTTTCTTCTTAGCCCCCTTCCCACATGACCTACCTCAGTTCTGTCCATCCTTCACCATTTTCCAGGAAATCTCCACACACTCAAGTATGTCATGAGTTGAAGAAGGTTTGAAGTTTGCAGGGTCTCAGGAAGGGTCATGCTGTAGCCCATGTGTGGCTTTCCGTCAGCTCTCTGGATCCACCCTCCTGCCCCCAGAACAAGTTATTTGTCTTGTCCAACACTAGGTGGTTCACCTTACACTCGAGCCCCCTTGAGATCTTACCTGCTAGTTTGAGATCTATTTAAAAAAAGTTCAAGTTTTCCTCCTAAGAAAAGTTCCAGGGAAAAATTGTTCCTTTGAATTAAATGTGATACCATAGAAAGAGTAAAGCAATGTTTTAGAAGTAGGAAAGTTTTACATTCTCCTGCCACCAAGAATAATTTGAGGAAGTTATTCCAAGCCTCAGTTTTCTGGTCTGTAAAATGGAGTCAGTGATATTAATCTTCCTAAGTCATTCAAGATTCATGGTACATAAAGGTTCCTCAGAAATGTTTGTTCCCTTCCCTTTTCTGGTTAACAAAACACCACCGTGTGAACAGGAAAACCTGGGGTTTAGTCCCTGTGCTGTCTTTAACAGCTGTGTGACCTTGGGGAAACCATGTTATGCACCTGAGTGTCGGGTGTCTCTCCTGTAAATGAGATGTTCAGATTGGTCTCTAGACTAGATTTTATTTTATTATTAAATTTTTGAAAAGAATTCTTTCCTTCCTGGAAATTTTAGTTTTAGGATTGAAAAGAAGCAATCTAGAGAGTGAAGGCTATCAGCTTTTCAGAGATGGATTTGGGGCTGGGATGGGGTGGAGGTTTCTGTCACCGTGCTGCTGGAATCTGCCAGAGTCACTCAGCATTTTAGGAGTCAACCCCTCCATCGTGAGACAGCAAAGAGGTGAAGCTGGTGCAGTGCTGGGGGTTCTGATGCTGGAGGGGGAATGACCAAGAAGGAGAACGTTGAAAGGAAATCAGGAGAGAAAGTTAGGCAGGTATTCTCCAATGGCCAAGTTACTCTTAGACTCTCCAAATGGTGCAGCTGGATGTGATCGTTTGAGACTCGGTCTAATTCTCCCTTGTCACAGATGCGGAAATGGTAGTCCCAAGGGTCTAAAGGATTCATTCAGTCCTCCCTTCTGGGAGCTTGGTGATTCCCCTGTCACCGTGTCTTCCCCACGGAAACCACTTCTATTTCAGTTGGTCGTGACTCCAAGAAGGGAAACTTTTGTGTATATTTTGGCCCCAACAAATGGCAGGACCAGTTTTCTTTAAAAAGCTTTCTTGAGGGATGCCATTAGTCTCATGCAGTTTTAATAGAGGATTGTGTTTCTGTTTCCCAGCCCTGTCAGTTGCCATGAGTACAAACGTTCATTTTTAATGTAGCATGATTCACAGCAGTATGGTATAAAAATGGGAGAACTTCTCTTCTGGCAAAACTTATAAGACAAAACTGAAGGGGGGGGTGGGAAACAATCATTTCTTGAAGATAAAAAGAAATATTGATTAGACTTTCATTTACTAGACAGTGTAGCCCATCAGACCAGTTATCGTTGCAATTCAATTTCTCCACATTGTTCTGAATATTTTAGACATGTCTCCCTCTTCCTGTTCTCTAAATAACCACTAGCTCTTCCAGAGCTATTAACTGTGTATGGGGAAGGAGCTAGAAAAATTATAAGCAGAGAAGCCAAAAGGTAACTGTCAGTACAAGCCATGGAATCTCCTTTGGCCCTTTCTTCTTTGGGAAGCACTTTGATGAGGGAGACCTATCCACTTTGCACCCCCTACCCTTCTTACCTCCCACTCCCCTGCGCCACCCCCTGCTCCCTGTTCTTTTTCACTCCTCAGGTGTGGGAATCTTCCTCCCTGGGCATGGAGCACAGACACAGTGCCCCATGGGGACCCTGGCTATGGGCAACGACGGAGGCTGAGTGGTAGGGGCTTTCCAGGGACCCCCCTAAAGACCACTGTGAAAGCCTCTTGGTGTCTACTTGGCGTAACCATGGGAACCAACGTTACGTGCAATAAGCACCGTGATAAACGTACAACAACCCCAAGAGGATGGGACTCTTGCTATTATTCCCATTAAACAAATGAGAAGCTGAGGCACAGAGTGGTTAGGGAAGTGGGCCTAGGTCACACAGCTAGTAAAAGGGTGGAGCCAGGATAAGAACCCAGGCCTGTGGCTCCAGAGTCCACACCCTGAACCACCACCCAGACTGCCTCCAAACGATACATCCTAAGTGCCTGGTGCAAATGGGCCAAGTATTGGCAAGGATAAGGAGAAAGCAGAAAACCCATATGCTGCAGGGAGGAGTAGGAATCGGTACGTACGTGTGGGGGAATGATGTGCGGTTTCTCACAAAGTGAAACATGCACGTCACAGGACCCAGCAGTCCCACCTCTAGTCACATACCCAAGAGAAATGAGTGCATATAGCTGCCAAAAGACGTTCCAAGAAGGTCCGCATGTTCACAGCACTGACACAATAGCCGCACCCTGGAAGCCACCCAAGTGTCCCCTGGCAGATAATGGTAAATAAATTATGGGATAGTCATCCAGGGAAGTACTAGACAGCAATAAGAATGAACAAACTACCTACAGTTTGGGTGGATGTCACCACCAGTGTTGAGGGAGAGAGAAGCCCGATACCAACAGTTATACACGGTATGTTCATTTACATAAACTTCAAAACCCTCCAAGCCAATCCATGTTAATGGAGGTCAGAGCAGTGGTCACCTTTGGGGACAGTGCCTAGAAAGGGGCACAAGGGAGACTTCTGGGGGTGCTGGTAATATACTGCTTCTTTTTTTTTTAATTTATTTTTAATTTTATTTATGTTTGAGAGACAGTGTGAGCAGGGGAGGGGCAGAGAGAGAGGGAGACACAGAACCCAAAGCAGGGTACAGGCTCTGAACCGTCAGCACAGGCCCCGATGCGGGGCTCGAACCCACAAGCTGTGAGATCGTGACCTGAGCCGAAGTCAGATGCTTAACTGACTGAGCCACCCAAGCACTCCTGTAATTTACTGTTTCTTGATCTCAGTGCTGGTGACAGGGGTCTGTTGTCTCAGTGAAAATTCATCAAGCTATGCATATGATCTGCATGTACATTTTTAAATGTTTTTAAATGTTTTTATTTATCTTTGAGACAGGGAGAGACAGAGCATGAGCAGGGGAGGGGCAGAGAGAGAGAGGGAGACACAGAATCTGAAACAGGCTCCAGGCTCCAAGCTGTCAGCACAGAGCCCGACACGGGGCTCGAACTCACGGACCATGAGACCATGACCTGAGCCGGAGTCAGACGCTCAACCGACTGAGCCACCCAGGCTCCCTAAATGTACGTTTTACCTAAATACAAAGTTAACTTGAAAATTACACTCTCTAGTACAGTGCCTGTCAACACAGAGAGTTCAGTAAATGAGCTTCTTTCTTCTCTGCCTTTTCTTTGCCTGCCTGCTGGTCTCTGGATGCCCCTTGTTGGTTCCTCTGGTCCAGGCACTGGCTTTCCAATGATGTCACAGTGTCTGGGGTCAGGGGTTGCTGGCTCACAATGGGGTTCCCAGAGTCTGAGACCTGGGGCATCTATCTAGGAGATTTCCTGTCTGGGTCAAGGGCAAGAGAGCACCCATTTCCTCAGTGGGAGCTGCTCAGTGGTCCATGGGGCCTGTGCCTTCCCTGCCTCCGCAGGTATCAGAGCTGGCTGTGATGTCTTGGAAAGAGTTTCATGAGCCAGGAGAGCATGGTTCAAATTTAGGCTCTGCTAGAAACTTGCTCTGCCACTGAGTTAGTCGCTCGGCACAACTGAGCCCCCACTTGCTCATCACAAACTTCTTGACGACCTAATATAGGTAAAAAATATAGGGTGTTTGCTCCCAATATGATGTTAGCACAGGGCCTTGTTAATGATAATGTGGGGTTAGGGCAAAGAGAGGGAAGCCCGGCATGGCGAGAGTAGGGCACAGCCATGCAGAGAACCCGGCCTTATCCATGTACTCCTGTCTCAGAGTTTCATGCACCCTTCACCTGCCTGATTAATAAAAGCTGAGGCTTAACGTCCGGTGCTGTGGGCCATAGGTTTCTGCAGAGTCCCCACAGACAAGGCTGCAGCCTGCAGAAGCTTCAGGATTCAGGCTTACTGCGACCCCCTTCACGAAGACCACTTCCCAGATTTCACTGTGTCTAAAAGCAGCTGGCTGGTTTTACCAACAGTAATGACTCTTGCTTTTGTGAGCAGTCAGAGCTTTCATATAGGAGGGATCTCAGAGAATGTGGGCATCCTCCCTATCACCAAATCCCCTCCAGAACCACCCCCCTCACAAGGCCTTGTCCTGCCTCTGTTTGAAAATCTCCAGTGCCTGTGAACTTGCTAAGTTTCACTTACTGCCTTCCACAGAGAGCTCTTGAAAAGAGATCTTGGCCTCACCATTGGAGGAAGATTCATAAATATGAGGCTTTGCCATGATGTTCAGAGGTACAGACACCGTGAGGGAAGGTTTTGATGAGAACAGAGCGTAGAGCTCACCCCTGATGGAAAAGGATATCCTCGGCCCTCCGCCGAGCCTCTCGCGAGCCTCGTGGAGCCGGGGTGCCCCAGAAGGCACTGCTCCTGAGGATGCCCGACCTAGCATGGGGGTGAGGGAAGGTCTGGCAGAGGTACCAGTGCGGCTGGTAAGCTCTTGTCTTCATGCCATCTGTGGCAGGAAGGCCACTGGGCTGCGGATGCGGACAGGACCCCACCACATCGGGAAGACGAGATTGCCTACTGCAGTGCTTCTCAAGCCTTCTGGTCCCAGGGCTCTTTAATACCATTGGAAGGTATTGAAGACTCTAAAGAGATTTCCTGGGTTATAGCTACCAATATTTAAAATCAAAACTAAAATTTTTTCTTAAGTATGTATTTGGTAATTTATTTAAAAGTATAGGACTGCCTGGATTTGAATCCCATTTCTGCCACGTAGAAGGTGCTCAGTAAGTGTTAGCTGTTGCTGTTATCACAGCAGGTGCCCAGTGTATACTTGGTTGATTTTATTTCTTGAGCACAAGAGCTGGAACCTCCGACAGTAGGATTCAAACCAGTGCCTCAATCTCAGCAGTGAGCACTACGGGTTAATACGATTGCTGTACAGGCGCAGGCCGTTGTTGCTTCACTTTTGCAAATAGGATCGGAATAGTACAGATCCTGATAACAGGATGGACGCTTGCCGTAGAGATATCAGCTTCTTGGCCAGAGGACAAATGCCCCCGCTCACTGAGAGACCTTGGCCAGTTTTTTTTCACTTCTCGCTTCCATTTGCCTGTTCTATAAAGTGAGGTTAATAATAATACTGACCTCGTAAGTGTGCTGGGAGTATTAACCAAGATAAGGCACTCGGCTCACTATCTGCCACATAGGCAGCACTTGATAAGTGCTACCTATTATTACTGTTAACCAAAGGTTTTGGATAGCGTGTCTGAGTCACACCTCTGGAGCTCAACCTTCTAGAAATACCACAAGGGTACTGCTGTTGACGTAAAAGTAACTGCCTAGATGAGCCAATTTGCGGGATTCTGGATCAGAAGTTATTGTATTGTATCTGCAGTATTTTCTTTAGGTACTTGGGTCATCAGAGGCAAAGTGCACAACTGGGCAGTGTTCACAGACTCCTTTGGGGGTGTGCCTGCTCCTTGGACATTGATTGTACCTGCAGACGCACGGGGTTCCCCTGTGGGCTGAGTCATACACCTGGCAGTTCCATCTCACCTGCCAGATGAGCATTATGGGCTTTGGCCACACTTACGAGGGTGGAAGGTTCTGGAGCCTCACTTTGCCCAGCACACAGAACTGTGGGTAGTAATGGCTTCTGGAACTAAGACGGATTAAATTAACATCAAAGTCCTGAAATTCCATTTTCAGCCATGTTTCCTATCACTCCCATGATCTCCCCCATGATCTAAATCCTTCCTGAGAGTTACTGTGTATGTTTTTTTCCCCACTGAGAATCACTGATAGATAATCCAAAAATTAAAAGACATTTTGTCTGGTTCTGGGAATTCTTTTCTCCGACAAGCACTGTAAGCCTCTACTCTATCATATGATGGGCCACAATCTGCTTTGTGGTCAAGTCATTGTTATTTGACAATGCCACAAGCATTTATTGAACTCCACCTATTTGTCAAATACTGTGAATAGATACAAGGGTGAAAGCGTGAGCCACATCTGGACCCGGCCTGTGTCCAGCTGCTCAAACAAATGACCACAGTGCAGAGGGCTGGGGAGTGGAGCGGCGCCTGGCAAGGCTGCAAGAGGAGGGGGACAGAGTGGACGATTAGGCTTCTACCAGGTTGGCAAGGACCACGTCCCAACCAGTGTCCCCAGTGCTTTGCCCTCCCCTCCTCCCCTTCAATCCCTGCTGTGGGCCTGTCTCCTCTCATCAGGTTTCATTTCAAATGTCGCCTCTGCAGAGATGTGCTCCCGTACATGTGATTTGCAGTAATGCCCTCATTCCAGCACTCTGTCACATTGGCACATTTTATTTTTCTTACAGCACTTATCATTATCTAAATATTTCATTTATTTGTCAGCTTGGACTTCCGCTAGCATACACCCAGTGAGCATTTGTTGAATGACCAGCAGAGCCTCTAAATGAATGAACGAACTACATGCTCATAGACGTTAAATTAAATCATTACCTTAAATCAAACAGATGATTTGCAAAGTTTAAAATTAGCTAATGCGATAGATGTAATTACTGTCTTCAACATATCAGAATATTTTCACAAAAATATTCATCAGGGGTCTTCTGTGATTACGGAATAAAGTGGATTAAAATTAACATGAAAGCATTTTATAACAAGGTCCTATAATTAGAAACAAACATCTTAGTAAAGACTCAAGCTCTAGAGAGGGAACAAGTGAGTATTAATTTTTTTAAAAAATTTATTTATTTTTTAATTTATATCCAAACTAGTTAGCATATAGTACAACAGTAATTTCAAGAGTAGATTCCTTGGGGCACCTGAGTGGCTCAGTCGGTTAAACGTCTGACTTCGGATCAGGTCATGATCTCACGGTTCCTGGGTTTGAGCCCTGCGTCGGGCTCTGTGCTGACAGCTGGGAGCCTGGAGCCTGTTTCAGATTCTGTGTCTCCTTCTCTCTCTGTTGCTCCCCTGCTCTCACTCTGTCTCTCTCTCACTCTCTCAAAAATAAATAAAGATTAAAAAAATTTTAAAAAAAGAGTAGATTCCTTAATGCCCCTTATCCATTTAGCCCATCCCCCCTCCCTGAAAGTGACTATTAGTTCCGATGGTCTATCCTTGACCTGCCTGATGACCTGCCTGAGTGCAGGAGGTTCATCCAGATGTGGGAGGCTTTACAGGGTAGCCTGACAGCCATGCACCAGAGAATATTTCCAGGATCTTCAGTTACCTAGATTACATGTGTATATAACATATTTATATGCAAGTGTATACACACACACACACACACACACACACACACACACAGAGGAATGGTAAACTATGGGGAGACTGTTTAGCCAGTCCAGTCTGAGCTGTACAGGTATCCCTGAGAGGCCAGTTATCTCCTCTGTCCTAGTGTTTAGGCACACCTGCAATGATGTATTCTAGAACATTCTTGAAACTATTGACTAATGAGTTCAAATAGATGGCAAAAGTGTCGTAGGCATTTGAACCACTATTACGGATTTGAACCACTTTTTCGCATTTCTGGAGACTTCTTTAACCAGGAAACGTATACAGAGCTCCTGTTCAGTGTCAGGCCAGTATGAGGACTAGGCAGCTGGAGAACTTGGACTAATAGTGGAGACAGTTAACCGGCCAGGGTACAGGGCGGTGCTGCTCAGTACACCCAGGGAGCTAAGGGGGTGGCAGAAGGGGCTCTAGAATGACTGGGGTTCTTAGAAGGCTTTCTGTAGGTGGTTCCATTAGCTGGAACGTGAAGGCTAACTCAGGGCTCGATGGGTGTAGCGTAGGTAGGGCAGGACTCAGGGTGTGAGGATGGCGTGCCAGGCAGAAGGGATGGCATGTGCAAAGGCAGGAGAGAGAAAAGCCTACAGAGTTGAAGATGCATGAGGTGGGCAGGCATTAGAGATTTGACTGCAGAAGCAGCCTGAGCCCGTTGGCAGGCACCTTGTGTTTGAAGCAGGGAGTTTGAACAGTGTCCTGAGAGTTAAAGGGTGTCACTGAAGGACTGATGCAGATCTACCCCTTAGAAAGAAGATTTTGGCAGCTGTAAAGGCTCTCCAGAAGGGAAGAGAGCCCCCCCCCCCCCAGGAGTGGAGACTAAGTAGAGTAGATACGAGAGGGTAAAAAAGGGGATACCTCAGTACATGGAAGGACGTGAGCCAGTGGCTGAGAGGAAAGGAGGGCCATCGAAGGATGAGAGCCACTGTGTACCAGGCCTTGTTTTAGGCTCCCAGTCACTGCAGGGACAGAGAAGGCCAATAACCCTGCCTTGTGGCTCTAGCATCTGGTGGGAGGAGCCAGACAGAAACAAAAAGAAGCAAGTCAGCAGGTAGTATAACCAGAGCTAAGTCCTCAGGAGAAAAATAAAGATAGCAGTGCTGGCAAGGGAGCAGGAAATTTGAAATTTTAGACAGGGTGTCCTGTGAAAATCTGCAGGGTGTGGGGAAGTCAGGATGGTGGCTCTCTGGAGGGAGAGCATTCCAGGAGAAGTGAGCAGAAATGCAAAGGCCCTGGGGTAGAGTATACCTGCCTATTCCAGGAACTGCAAGGGGCCCATGTGCCTAGAAGGGCCAGGGAGGCAAAAAGCAGGTGATATGAGAGAGCTGCGTGTGAAATGGGGGCCACAAGGATTGTGAGGGACCTTATAAGTCATTGTAAGGACTTCAGCTTTTCCTCTGAGTGAGATGGGAGCCAGTGGAGGGTTATAAGCTGAGGAAGACATGATATGACTTCATTCTTATAGGCCAACTCTGGCTTACAGTTGAGAAAAGACAGGAAGGGGGCAAGGGCAGAAGCCAGGAGACCTGCTATAGCAGTGGAAGTGGAGGGGGTGAAAGTGGTCAGACCCCGGATTTATTTTAAAGGTCAAGCCACCAGGCATTGCTGATACATGAGATGTATCCTAAGAGAAGTTAAGGTTGACTTCAAGAGTCTTGTCCTGAAAGGGTGGGAGGTTGGATTTGCCATCTTCCAAAGTCAAAAAGTCAGAAGTAGAGTTGGTTTCCAGGTGGGATTAAGATCATTATGGGTTTAGCTTGGGAGAAGTGACATTTGAGGTGCCAGGTGGAGATGTCCAATTAGCAGAGAATTATAAAGGTCTGGTCTCATCTGGCCTTCAGATGGAGCCATGGGACAGGACAGGTGGGAAGGCCAAGCAGGCAGCACCCTCCAGGTGTCATGATGGGACCAGCCTCCCATTTCTCACAGTGTCTGAAATTCTTTCACGTCATGGTTCTAGATGGAGTTGCCCATCACAATCATTGAGGCTTTTTAAAGGTACAGATTCCTGGGTCTCACTTTGGACAGGAATCTCCAAGGTGGAACTCAAACCTGAAAAATTTTTCAGAACCCTCCTCAGGTGATTGTGGTGGGCACCACTGGGTAAGACACTATAATGGTGGATGCATGCCTTTGTCCAAACCCATATAATAACAACAGTGAACCCTAATGCAAACTCTAGACTTTGCTTGATAAAAACAAAGCAAAACTCGGGGAGGTGGAAGTTTATGGGGGAGGACAGAAAAAAGGAACACAGCAATTTAACTCACTTTGAAGTGTTAATGACTTCTCAAATGTCACTTGATTAAAGCGTGCCTTTCGTGTCAGGCACTCAGGAGGTGTTAGAATGCGTGAGTAAACAGAATGGGGCGATCATTGCCTTCATGGAGCTGACGTTCTGGAAAGCCTGTTTGAAAAGCATGGAGAAGAGAGAGAAAAAGGAAAGTGACAAAACTGTGCCTCAGTTTGCTGAGACTGTGCTGATCTTCTGTCTCTGCCTGGAGAGAGGCTCCCTGTGGTGTGGGCTGGGAGGGTAGCAAACCCAAAGCTATGTGCTATGATAAAGCCCCAAAGAAGGGCTCCTCGTCACCTCCCCTTCTTTTTTTAAAATTTTTATTTATTTTTAATTTTTTTTAACGTTTATTTATTTTTGAGAGACAGAGACAGAGCGTGAGTGGGGGAGGGGCAGAGAGAGAGGGAGACACAGAATCCAAAGCAGGCTCCAGGCTCCTGGCTGTCACTACAGAGCCTGACGTGGGGCTTAAACTCAGGAACTGCGCAATCATGACCTGAATCAAAGTTGGACGCTTAACCGACTGAGCCACCCAGGCGCCCCTCACCTCCCCTTCTTGGACCTCAGTTGACTATGTACCACCTGTGCCCTGGGTAGCCAGATTTCTTCCTGTACCCCTGCCAGGTATCTTAACACCCAAAAGAATTGAAAACAGGGTCTCAAAGATATTTCCATACCTATGTTCATAGCAGAATTACTCAAGTAGCCAAAAAGCCCAAATTTCCACTCAACAGATGAACAGTTACGCAAAATGTGATATATGCATACGATGGACTATTATTCAGCCCTGAAAAGGAAGTTCTGACACATGGTACAACATTGATGAATGTCGAGGACATTATGCTAATGAAATAAGCCAGTCACAAAAGGTCAAATACTGTATGATTCCTCTTGCATGAGATTCTTAGAGCAGTCACATTGATAGAGACAGAAAGTAGAGTGGTGGTTGCCAGGGGTCGGGGAAAGGGGAAAATGGGGGGTTAGTGTTTCCTGGGCACAGGGGTTCAATTTTGCAAGACGAAAGAGTACTGGAGATGGATGGTGGTGATGGTTGCACAACAGTGTGAATGTACTTAATGTCACTGAACTATGCCTGTAAATGGTTAAAATGTTATATGTATTTATAATGTTTGTTATATGTATTTTACCATGATTGAAAAATAGGAGTTAGGCACTTTTACCAACCAAGACCAGAGCCCCTCTCTGGCTAGTTCAGGTAGGGTGGGGCAGGCCTCCTGGAAGTGCAGCTCCAGGAGCTGTGATGGGGCCACCCCATCCCCAGCCACCAGTACAGGCCACTGCCTGCTGTCCATCCCTTCTCCACTGCGCTCTATCCCTGCTGCCTCACAACTTCGGCTCTTGCCTGCTGCTTGCCTCCTTACTCCCCTGCTCTGCCCGTGACCCTCACGCTGTCTCTCGGATGTTCTTTCCTTTTCAGCTTTCCTGATCACTGCATCTTCTCCGTAGCCCCCTGTTCCAGTTTTGAGAGGATCCAGTCGGTCATCCCATTTGGGGGAAGCAAGCACATTGTCAGTGTCTGACAGGCTTGTGGGGTGGTCCCTCTCCCCCAGTCAGCTTGGCCAGGGTAGCGGGAGCCCCCTGGGCTCTGGCCACCGGCCTCTCCTCAGCAGAGGCTGTGGGTGGCAGTGAAGGTAGGTCTTGATGATGGGGCTTCACAAGAACAACAGTAACCTGATGGGAAACCTCCGGCCTGACAGGTTCTGTATTCATCCCCAAGTCAACCATTCTGTCCCTCCCCTCCCTGTCTCCACAATCTTTCCTTTATTTGTTTTTCTGCTGCTCACTCACTCCAGAAATAGTAAATTACATGCAAGGCGAGACCTACCTTATTTATTTTTATATTGCTGCCTTACCACATGGTAGCATTCAAATGTTTATTAATAAACTCATTAATGAGCACATGAAAACATAGAAAAAGCACCAGATTTGGAATCTGAAGACTATGCAAGGTCACTTTCTGTCTGTGTGACCTTTGAAAAAGCACCTCATTTCTCTTGGCCTCAGCCTCAAATTCTATAAAATGAATGGGCGTACATCAGTAGTCCAAAGAGTGTTCTACTCACTGCCTCCCCCAAAAGGAGTCGAATGGGTGTCTTTCCAGCAGAATTTCTCTGTCTTTAATATGCTAATGGGTTTTATGAACTTTCCAGGGAGAGATGAAAGTACAGAACGCTTTCCAAATTCTGCTCGTCCATGTGGCCCTTTAAATGTGGAATGTCCCACAGGGCTTGGGCTGGGAAAGATGAAAGGCCTATTTGGGATGCACATGACCTCTAAGGGCTGACTGAGCCTCAAAGAATCTCGGATTTCATATGAGTTTGTTTGCTGCTACTTGTTTACTCGCCCAGGATACATTGCTTTGGATTTCATATTTTAAATGCTCTTAGTTACCTTTGATCATTTCCTGTCTATATTGTACTCATAGTTGTCTGAGGTTCATTTCCCTCTGTGTGTTTCTTTGTGACCTGCAGGTAACCAAGGCCATTCAGTCAGGTTGTACGAAGTTTCTCCTCCTTATCTTGGAACCATACGGTCCCTCCTGTTACCAAGAAAGATAAGGCACTGACATACAATGCCGTGGTGGCTGACACAACATATGAAGGCATCTGGACGGGCAGCTGCTATCTAGGAAGGTCCCTATGTTGTCATTTCACTACCAGATCATTGTCTTGGCCATGTGATTCCTGGGAGGCACAAACTAATTTGTGGGTTTATTGTAGGGAAGTTAAATATCTTTCATGACTTTGACTAATGGCCAGGTGTCATAACTGAGTGGGGAGCAAGAAGAATTGTCAAATCAAAATATGGAGTGCTCAGGGCTGCCAGAGGACCTGAGGAGTGATCTCTTGGGAGTGTTGCAACCAAGTACACTTGACTTGGGCATTGCAGGGGTTAGTTGAAAACCATGTAGTTGAAAACCCATTATAACTTTTGATTGCCCCAAAACTCAATCACGAATAGTCTACTGTTGATCAGAAGACTTACTGATTATATAAATAGTTGATTAATACATATTTTGTGTGCTACGTGTCAGTAGAACCTTGATTTGCAAGCATAATTCATTCTGGAAGCATGCTTGTAATCCAAAGCACTTGTATATCAAAGCGAGTTTCATGAACTATTGAATCAGTTGTGATCATGTGACATTTGGAGTCATGTACTACTCCTATTGCAAGACATCACTCGTTTATCAAGTTAATCAAGTTAAATGTTTGCTTGTCTTGCGGAACACTAACAGAACAAGTTACTCGCAGTCCAAGATTTTATTGTATTATAATACCATATTCTAACAGTAAGGTAAGCTAGAGGAAAATATGTTAAGAAAATCATAAGGAAAGGAAAATACAGTACTGTACTGTATTTGTTGGAAAAAAAAAAATCCACTTCTAAGTGGACCCATGCAGTTCAAACCCATGTTGCGCAAGGGTCAAATGTCTCATAAATTGGTTGACATGAAACAATAGAAATATGTTGCCTCACTGACCTGGAGGGAAGTCTAAAATCAAGGTGTCACAGGGCTGTGTTCCTACAAAGCCTCCAGGGGAGGCTTCTTCCTTGTCTCTTCCAGCTTTCTTGGCTTGTGGCAGCATAACTTAGATCTCTGCCTCTGTCTTCACGTGGCCCTCTTCCCTCTTTGCCCAGATTTTCCTCTTCGCACAAGGACATCAGATCTATGGGATTAGCAGTCCACGCTAATGACTTCATCTGAACTTGATGACATCAGCAATGACCTTGTTTCCAAATAAGATGACATTCAAAGGTACCAGGGGTTAGGACTTCAGCATATCTTCAGGGGACATGATTTAAACCATAACACCCCTTATGTCCAGGAAAAGCATGTTTGGATGCCAGCTGCATGCAATAGGTTGCATGTGGCCCTCTGGGCCCTTTCTGTAAACAATGACGGTCTAATCCCTTGTTTTGGGGCCTATTCTTGGTTTTCAGAGAAGAGAGTCCAGAGTTTAGGCCTCTTTACAGAAGATAGAGTGAGGGCCAGGTATGGCAAAGGTATTTGAGGCTATCTTTACAGATTAGAATACATTCTCAAGTCACTATAATGCAGGGCTTTGGAGCAGCATTTGAATCCTGCCTCCACTACTTGGTAGCTATGTGACTCTGAACAAAGCTCTTGGCCACTATGAACTGTGGCTTCCTCATAGGTAGATAATGGTAAGGACGTCAATTCCTTCCCAGTGGCCCTCAACTGAGGGAGATTTTTGTCCCCCAGAAGATGTGTGGTAATGTCTGCAGATATTTTTGATTATCACAACAGAGGCGGTGCTCCTGATATCTAGAGGGTAGAGGCCAGGGATGCTGCTGAGTATCCTGCAATGCGCAAGGCAGCCCACACAACCAAGAATAATCTGGCCCCCAATGTTAATAGTTACAGGGTTGAGAAACTCTGCCCATCCTGTGGGGTTGATAGTTAGCTATGGAAATGAGACATGCAGGGTGCATAGCACATCCTTGGCATTGAGCCAGCCCAATACATGGCAATTGTACACTGAAAAGTAGGAAGTTTGTGGCAGTCCTATAAAAATATTTGAACGCGCTAGAATTTTCAGTTTATGGGAAGGAAAAGGGACTCTCAACCTCAACGAATTATGAATGCTTGAGAAACATAAAAAATGTAAACTATAGGGGCGCCTGGGTGGCGCAGTCGGTTAAGCATCCGACTTCAGCCAGGTCACGATCTCACGGTCTGTGAGTTCGAGCCCCGCGTCAGGCTCTGGGCTGATGGCTCGGAGCCTGGAGCCTGTTTCCGATTCTGTGTCTCCCTCTCTCACTGCCCCTCCCCCATTCATGCTCTGTCTCTCTCTGTCCCAAAAATAAATAAAAAACGGAAAAAAAAAAAAATGTAAACTATAACTGGTTAAGAGATAATGAGGCATACAGAAGGGATAGAAATGTTAATGGAGTGCTTGTAATGTCACATGCTGACCACTTTCACCTACGTCACGTCATTTAATCCTTTTAACAACCTTATGAGGTAAGAACTTCTTTCCCCATTTTTATAGGTGAAGAAACCGAGGCTCACGAGAGTTTAGTTTCTTGTCCCTGGATATATCTATGAGGGTAGAGCTGGTACTCGAGCCCAGCTCTCTCTGTCACCAAGCCCATGACTCTCTGTTGCCCCACCCGACTCACATGCAGTCACTGCAACTGACAGATGTATTAGTCATGAGCCCAAGGGTTGGAAGCCGAGGAATGTAGCCAGGAAGACCACTAGGAGAACCAGCAATGTGTTGAAGGTGCCTCCCAGATTCCTCAGGGTTTCTACCAGGCTGAGCTCTCCTCTTCTCTTTCCTGCATTTGAGTCCAGGCCCCTCTTGATGTTCTCTCTGGCGATCCTCACGACTGGACCAGGCCTGTCCTCCAGGAACAGTGAAAAATGCTAAAAAAACTAACCATTTACATTCCCTCTTCTAGCTTCCCATGACACGTCTTATTCCCTTAAGGCAACAGAGCACCAGTATACTACAGAGAGGAGAGCTTGTAATTTAACCAGAGATGTGACAACAATAGTCCAGAAGCCAGGAGTGGGGGAATGAAAATGTACTTTTGTAAGGTTCTTGAACGTACATGAAGTGATGTGATATCACATGAAGGTAGTCATAAGGATGTATCCTATAAACCCTAAAATAACCACTAAAATAACAAGACAAAGATTTATAGCAAGTAAGCCACAGAGGAAGTAAAATGAAATCACAGACGGCAATCAGCTCACCAAAGAAGATGTACGAGTGGCCAGGGAGCACATGAAAAGATACTCAACATCATCAGTCATCAGGGAAATGCAAAAAGCCACAGTGAGATAAATCCTTGACACCCACCAGGATGGTTATAGGCAAAAAGGCAAATACTAATGCACACTGGAGAGAACATGGAGGATTAAAAACCCTGATGCACTGCTAGCAGAAATGTAAAATGGGGCAGCCACTTTGGGACCGTCTGGCAGGACTTGGAACATTAAACGTGGCGTTACCATAGGATCTAGCAATTCTGTGCCTAGGTTTATACTCAGGAGAAATGAAACATGCATCTGCACAAAGCCATGAATGTTGACAGCGACATTATTCATAATAACCAAAAGCTAGAAACAACCCAAATGTCCATCAAATGAAGAATGGATCGAGAAATGTGGTGTGTCCATACAGTGGAACTCATCCATGAAAAGGCATTAAGTACTGACACAGGCCTCAACATGGACGGATCTTGAAAACGCTACGCTAAGTGAAAGAAGCCAGTCACCAAAGACCCATACTCTATAACTCCACTTACGTGAAATGTCCAGAATTGGCAAATCTATAGAGGCAGAAAGTAGCTTAGAGATTATCTAGGGCTGGAGAAGGGGTAGGAGTGGGAGGATTTGGGGGTGATACTAAAATGTGTGAGGTTTCTTTTCGGGTGATCAAAATGTTCCGTAACTGTTACACAATTTTGTGTATACACTAGAAGTAATTGAATTGTACACGACTTTTTCTTGCTTGAAGAAGAAGGAGCACTTCTTTTTTTTTTAATGTTTGTTTGTTTGTTGAGACAGAGAGAGAAGTGGGGAGGGATAGAGAGGGAGAGAGAGAATCCCAAGCAGGCTCTGTGCTGACATCAGAGCAGACACGGGGCTCAATCCCACAAACTGCAAGATCATGACCTGAGCCAAAAGCAAGAGTCGGATGCTTAACTGACTGAGCCACCCAGGCACCCCTGAGTTGTACGCTTTAAATGAGTGAAGTATACAGTATATGAATTACATCTCAGAAAAGGTATTACAAAAAAAGCAATAAGTTCAGAAGTAGGCAGAAAAAAGGAAAAGGAGGAAAAGGAATAAACAGAGCAAACAGAAAACAAACAACAAGATGGTCAATTTAAACCTAACCATATAGGGGCACCTGGGTGGCTCAGTCAGTAGAGCATGTAACTCATGATCATGGGTAACTCATGGGTCATGGTTCCAGCCCCACACTGAGCATAGAGCTTATTTAAAAAAAAAAAAAAAACTAATCATATCAATAACCACATTAAATTTAAACAGTCTAAATGCTTCAATTTGAAGGCAGAGATTGAGAGATTGGGTGGGAAAAAAGAAAGGGGCAATGATAGGCTGCCTACAAGAAACCCACTTTAGAAAGACACAACTAGGTTCAAAGTAGAATGATGGAAAAGGATGTACTACGGTAACACTAATTTTTTAAAAAGCTGGGGAAGATATATTAGTATCAGACAAAGTAGATTTCAGGGCAGGGAATATTACTAGGACAAAGGAGGTTAGTTCATAATGATAAAATGGTTCATTCATCAGAAGGTTATAACAATCTTAAATATTTATGGGCCTGATAATAGAGCTTCAACCAAGATAAAGCAAAAACTGATAGAACTCCAAGGAGAAATAGAAAAATCCTCAATTATGTCAGATATTTTAATTTAGCCATTTGTCATACAATAACTGAGAAGGACGTTTGGAGATTGTCTGATCCAATCCACTCATCTTACTGATAAGGAAAATGGGACCCAGAGAAGTCAACTGACTTATGCACGGTCACCGAGTTCATTAGTGCCGGAGCCTGGCCATTAACCCAGGTGTCACCAGGGCTACTTAGTCTGTGAGACTCCCTGCAGCATACAGACGTCCAAATTCAGCCTAACATGGTGGTGAGAGACTTACAACCATGAGTGGGAGGAATCCCACTAGATAAGCAGTCATGGTTACTTATATTTTAAGAGACCACCCATTAATTCCTTTGACAAATATTGATTAAGGTCTAGGCCCTCTTGGAGATGCTTGGGATACAGCAGTGAAGTCAAATTCCGTGTCCTCCAGGGGCTTATATTTTGGTGAGAAAGAGACAGACAATAAATATCTAAGTGAAAAGTGCTACTAAGACAAATAAAGCAAGATAAGAGGGATAGAGAGCAGGCCAGAGCTTTAGGCAACTGTGCCCACCTAGCGTTTCCCCAAGAAAAGCTAGTTCTGGGAAACATTCCACATAAAAGGGCAAATAGGTGCTGTTGAACTGTTTCCTTCTGGAGATTCCCTATGCACATTTGTAAATTGAAGGCCCTGAGAAGTCTTGCAATGATGAAACCCATTTCAACTTCTTTACCCTGGCACTTTCCAACTGTGGAACGTACTTTGAAGAATGTCCATGGGACCTCTTGGGCTCTGTATAACGTCTTTTCTATGTACTTTCTGGAAGCTGAATTTCCAACATTTGGGCCTTTAACTTATTCCTCAAAAAAGATGGTAGTTTCTTCCAGATCAATTCACAAACGGGGCACTTATAGCCACCAGAGAGGCAGCATGATGGTGGGAAAGGAGCCCTAGCCTGGGCTCCTCAAGAGAGATTCCCTTCCCAGCAAGTTTCTTGGCCTTTTAGGTCCTCAAAGATAAAATGAGGATCTAGTCTCAGTGCTCTCAGGTCTCCTCTAGCTCCAAAATTCCATAATTTTTTTGGACTGAGATTTTAGGACTGTGGTTGACCTTGGTTATTCGTGTTCCAGATGCTGATCCTGCTGTTCTAGTGTGGAGAGAATGTTTGGTCTCATCTATGCTCAGACTTAAGATCAGTTTGAAGCACTGCTTCTACTGTAAGCTATGTACTAGAGTCATCTGGAGGCTTAACAAATACCCCTACTTAGATCCCACCCCCCAGAGTTTCTGATGGAATTGGTCTGGGGAAGGGCCTGGGCACTGGGATTTTGGCAACTGCCCCCAGGATTCCTAGGTGCTGCCGAGGTTAAGAACCACTGCCTTTATTTAAAACAATTTTTTTTAATGTTTACTTATTTTTGACAGACAGAGCATGAGTGGGGGAGGGGCAGAGAGAGAGGGAGACACAGAATCTGAAGCAGGCTCCAGGCTCTGAGCTGTCAGCACAGAGCCCTGTGTCGGGCTCAAACTCACAGACCGCGAGATCATGACCTGAGCCAAAGTCAGACGCTCAACTGACTGAGCCACCCAGGCGCCCCAAGAACCACTGTCTTTAAAACAGTTTTCACACTGCAGTCTTTCTTGAACACCTTCATGGTCTATTATCATATCTGAGTACCATCTGGGCACGAAAATATATGACAATATGAACAGTTGTATCTTTTGCTATAAATATGAGATAGCCAAAAAACAAAACCCCCCAAAATGGAAAGCAATATAATTAAATTCTAGCTAGATACCGGTGCCTGCCAAAATTCTGAGCCTGAGGTCAGCATTTTCTTTATGGACAGAGATGAACAAATATGAGAACGTATTTTGGTCGTGGTGGCCCCAAACTGAGAGTTTCTCCTCAACACAACCACAGTGATGTTTGGAGAAATGAAAAGGGAGAGATTCCCCATTGAGGGGTTTAATATATATAATGTTGTGTCTGGAGTCTCTTAAACTCCTCTTCCTCACCACCGCTAGGTCACACTTTGGGGGATGCTCTTTAAGGTCTTCAAGGTTATTTTTTAAGGAAGTCATTTTTGCGAGTGGAGTTGTTAGGTCAGAGACCAACTTATCAGGGCTTACTTTTCCAATATTGAGGAGAAACATGGTCCCAATATGAGCATCATTGGTAATGGTGAAAGAGAAGAAAAGGTGAGAATCATAAAAGTGCATCGTGAGGTTGAACCTGGCAGGGGGGTCAACACTGAGGACCAGCTGTAAGTGAGCCTGGAGGAGAGGAGGGGCAGGTGAGGTGTACCTGTTGTTCCTACGTGTGTGACAGCCTTTTCCCCTAGCTCCTGTCAGCAGTGCTCCCTCGTGCTGGCCCATGGCCCAGCTGAAGGAGCCTCCTCACCCTACCTCCAGAAGTACTAGGGCCCAAGGGTATTTCCATGATTTATCCTAAGGTAGGAAGAGTTGCCTCATTCCCTCTTCTGATTTTGGAGTATTCTATGCTAAGGAGAAGACTCATAATTAGGCATTCAGAAATGGAAATAATGGCCTCTACCAAGAAGAATGTTTTATAAACCCTCAAATTTAATAAACAAGAAAGAACTGTTCTGCGAAAAAGTGGAAGTCTGAAACTGGAAATGTTGCTTTTAAGAGGAAGTGAATAAAGCAAATGGGAACTAGAATTCCCAAACGTGGTGATGATACTCACATCACTGTTAAAGATTAATGAATATTATTTTCTGTAATAGCAATAATTCCAGATGGGGATGGGAGGGAGGGCAACACGGTGCTTCTGATGGTAAATGTTCCCCATTGTGGTACTGTAAATGAAGCCACCTCGTTCTGTTGGGACTTTGATACAATAACCTCCAGCCAAATGCTCCATAAGAAATAAAATGCCAGTTGGAAAGGCATTTACCATGTCTGGGAAATGACAAAGGCCTTCACTTGTCAGCCATGAAATTAAACAATATATCAGTCAGTAGACTATGAGCTTTCACGGAGAAATTTGATGCAAAGACACACAACCCAGTACTGCCAAAGTCTCATTCCTGCCTTTCAAGCCACTTCCCTGGGAGAAGGCCAAGTCCAGTAAAGGAAGGAGAAATAACACTTCTGAATTCCCTGGAAGTTGTGAATGGAGGTGTCTGTTTTTAACTGGTATTGAGCTCTATTGTGGGGGCTGATGCTAAGCCATTTAGTAAAACCAAAGCAGATGCAGGTTTGCATGTAAAGTTGATTGGAAACTGTCTCCTCCAGTATCTATGTATCTAACCAGAAGAAATAGGCTCCCCTATTTCTATCACCAGTTTAGTGACCTATCAGCAAACAGATTGGCACATATGCAAACAGACAAATGATACCTAAATGGAGAAATTTTTTTCACAATCTTTTTTATTTAGTTTACTTTCATGGAAATGTTTCTATTAATTCTTTCTAAAAACTTCAATTAAAAAAAAAAGCTTACACAACAAAAAATCTGAATAGGCCTACATCTATTAAAGGAATTGAATCAATATTAATCACCCTCCAAAACAAAAGCATCAAGCCCAGATGGATTCACTGGTGAATTCTACCCAACATTTAAGGAAGAAATGATATCAATTTTCTACAATTCCTTCCAGAGGATATAAGTGGAAAGAATGCTTCTTTAACTGATTCTATGAGACCAACATTACCCTAATACCAAAAGCAGACAAAGATTATACTGTTTATGCAAAGGAATACTTCTGTATAGTATTTTGATATTAGTTAAGTTGTGGCATCATTTTGAGATCCATCAGAGTTTAAAGAAAAAAAAAGAATTGAATATTTTAAGCATAGACATTATGAGCTTTTTAAAAACCAAAACTTTTTATAGCTTTTCAAACCAGAAGTAAAGAAGTCACTGAAGCATCCTACGGGTGTTAATTTCTAATAAGGCAAATATCTATGGTTATAATCCACATAAACAAAAACTGTTTTTTTTTTTTTAATTTTTATAATGGTAAAGGTTTTTGTGATAAAAAGTTAGAAAGCCATGGAGTATCCCTGGCTATGATGGGTCCATTTCTTGTCATGGCTTCATAAGGAGGCATTTTGATAGAATTCTAAGCACCTATATCAATCCATGGCTGGGCCTAGAGTTTTGTTCCTTCTAGTCCTGAGGGATTTTCACCAAGTTAAGTATTTTTCTCTTCATTTTTTTGTCTATTTTGCTTATATTTTTGAAAAATGTTTTCCTCTATTTTTTTATCTTTCTTATTTTTTCTTTATTTCTTCATCTAAAAGTTTCTAATTAATTTTTTTGCATTTTCACCGTTTATTTTCTTTTTCATGTTTTCTTATTTTTCTTAAATCTTTTATTTTTATTTTTCTTATTTTTATTTATTTTTGCCATTTTCTCGGTTTTTTTCATTTATTTTTCTAACTTTTGTTTTCAATTTTTCTAATTTTTAAACTCTTTTGTTTTTTGAAGTTTTTCTTTATTGTAGGAATGAGTACTGAGCAGAATGTACAATATTCTCTTCTATATGACAGTGGAGTATGAAAACCTCAAGAAGTTCTTCATCCTCAACCCAATCAAGGGGGGGCGGGGTACTTTAGAGGAAATCATGAAGGTTCTGTAGGTAAACATGGACCATGGAGAGGAACTAATACCTTACATGGAGCCACTCCCTGACTCCAAGGATCCTGGGCAGACTGACTTGATGGTATCCCAGGGCTACACAATGGGAAGGGATCAAGGACTCATAGATGGGCCAGAAGTATGACGAAGTGATGGTAATCTATGTGCTTCTGGCCTATAAGAGATCTGAGCTGGAGGGCGACACCATCATCCTGAGCCCCATCCTTTGGCTGATCCCACCCACAGCTGCCCTTTAAACTCATCCTGCAAGGTATGGCATCGTGACTCTGCTAACCCAAAGCAGAGGAATTTCAATAAGCCTGCCACTTCCACCTTTAATTCCTACTCTGAGAACAGTCAGAAGAGCAGGACAGAAAATCAGTGGCTTGAGGAGAACCAGGAGTTAGGATGGAAAGTGAGCAGCTCAGGCAAAGCATCTGACAGTCCCCTACTTGGCCTAGAGAGGAGACCACCCCAGCACAGCCCCCAGCATGGCCCTTTGGCCTCCCCTGAACCCATACACCAGCAGCAGTGATGATGTCCCGGATGCAACCAAATTCCCCCAGGGTATATCCTCCAGGAAAGGCCCTCCATACCGGCAGCTTAGACAGTGGTCTGACAAACAGAATTTGCCTGACGGTGTGACCCCATCGTCTGCCTCTAGCAGCAGCCAGGGCCGGCAGGGGGTCATTGAGAAGGATAAAGTTTCACTTTCATCCACACCTGTGTTTGAGGTCAGCCAGAAAGAACTGGCATGAAGCAGAAAGAGTGGAGAAGAGGAAACTTCAGGTGGCCAAAGCAGTGAGATAAACAAGGAAGCATGCTGGGAGGTCAGGCGTGCTCCCTGTACTTTACATGAAGCATGGAGATCACGAGCTCCTTGGAGCCCATCAAGTGTGGGAGATTGGCCAGGTGCTGAACACAAACAGCTGCACTGGGAACTGGACAAGATGTACATGATGCTGTGCGTGTGTGGCCCGCTGAGAGAGGACTTTGTGCACTGGGGGATAGAGAGTATGACCTGCCCAGCCTTCGCTCCCAGGGCTCAGATAAGGGGCTATCTGACACTTCCAAAGCCTTCACAAGCAGTCTCCAAGATAATGCTGTACCTACAGGATGCCAGGGGCCACCTAGAGGACAAGATGAAAGGCCCCTTTGCCCCACCTGGATGAACTTCAGAGACGGATGGGACTGTTGCTCTTGGAGCATTTCTCCTCTTCCCTGCTCTTCTCCATCTTGTCTTCCATGTTCATGGGGGAGGGGAAATAGAGCTGTAGAAATAAACGCGATTATAAAAATGCTAATTTATTCTGTTTAAATACGATAGTTTAACAAAACCACTTTCTTTTTATTGCTACAGCTGTCATACAATACTCATCTACTGTTCTACAAGAGAAGGGCCCTGAAGGTTTCCAAATTCTCCTGTGACCCAACTGAAAAACAAAAACAAAAACAAAAAAAACCTCAAACCACTTTCCTTGAGGGAAATCAAAGCCTGGTGAGGTCACCTGAAGAATGGGACAAATGTCAGTGAATTGTAAAGGGAACTACATTTGGAACTATGACATTGGTTTTTCTTGCTGGGAAAACAAGGCCTGAGGGTCACATCTATATGATAAATACTTCTGTGAGGCAACCTTTTCCGTAATTGTAAGCCTATAACAATGACACTCTGGTAGTTCTGTAGGTTGGCTGGGCTCAGCTGGGTTGTTTTCTCTGCTCCTTGTGGTCTCTCCTGGGCTCACTCCTGTGGTTTCATCTAGCTAGTGGCTGGGCTAGGCTGGAAGGTCCTAGAAGGCCTCTCTCACCCATGTGAAGCCTCAGTGCTTATTGAGGGTGGGGATGCCCCCTGTCACAACAGGATAAGCCAGAACTTTCCGATAGCACGGCAGCTGGTTCTAAGAGGAAACGTTCCAGGGAGATCCAATGGGCAAATGCTTATCAAATCCTTGCTTGCCTCTAGTAAATGTCCCCTGGTCAAAGCAAATCACATGGCCAAGCAAATCACATGACAAGTGATCACACAGGGATGAGAGTACTGGGACATATGACTCACTGGGGGCCACCAATGTCACAGTCAACCACATACCGCTGTGTAACAGAGCAATAGACTCATTTAGAGAACCCAACGGAAATGCTTCTAGTGGCGAGATTCATGGCTGAGTGTCTACACACAGAAGAAGAAATTTGAAGACTGAGGGTATATCCATTGCCACTGTCCATGTGGTCCATCTGGGGGCATTCTGGGCCATCAAACGCCGTGACTCCCAGGGAGGCAGGGTCTGATTTAGAAAGTTCCCATATACTGTCAATGTCTCATGCTTCATCAGTTTGGGAACACACAGAAGCCTACTGTGGTAGAGAGTGACAAATCTGCTGTTGAGGTCATACCAATATTCAGGACAACATCCAGTTTGGCCATTGCGTGAGTGTGGGTGCCAGGATAGCTGTCAGTGGTCTGACTGAACCCCTTGTTGACTAGGAAAATGGGAACTTCTCTGCAAGGGCTGAGGTTTTGTGGGTTGCGGTATCTTTCCTTATTCATCTTTCAGATCTCATCTTCACCTCCCAAGGAAGTCCCCTACACTCAGTTATTTTTAATTTACAGCCGTATCCTCCTCCCCTTCCCTTTATTCTAACATGCTCTGTTCTTATCAATTTAATGTCTGCATTCCTGCTGGCCTCTCTGCTCTGGGAATAGAGAAATCGTGTCTTCCTCATTAACATGTTTCTAGTGCCATGCATGTTGAAATTTTAAATTGAAAACTGCTCTCCCTTCTTCCCTTCCATCACCTCTCCCTTCCCCTGAAGCGCCATTTCCCTTTGAAACTGCTGACTCAGGAGCAGGCCAGCGACCTCCCTCACTCTGTCTCTCTGGCCAAAGCCCCAGGTGAGATCTCTGTTGTAAGGAGCAGTGGCCACGGGACGTGGCACTCAGAGGGGATGATGTGACCCTTGCTCTTTGACATACTCAGGTAACACAGGTGTCAGCCAGGCCCTCACCTCCTGTCCTTCTGAGAGTCAAATGACACTGGCTCAAACTTCCATTCTTTGTGGAGCAGGACCTCTCTCCCCACCCGCCAAGCTGCCAGTCTCAGTAGGGATTCTTGAAAGTCAGACATGTCACCGGGTCACTCAGGCTGTGAGTTTTGCTTGCAATGAATTCTGGATCTTTCATCTGGCAGCTTGCCACTGGCCCCTTCTCACTATCCCATATCTCTCCAGAGAGACTCAGCTTCTCTACCTTATGTCCCTGATAGCACTCATTCGAGGCCATTACATTTCTTATTAAAGATTCTGGGTGTGGGGGCCCCTGGTTGGCTCAGTCAGTAGAGCGTATGACGCTTGACCTCAGGGTCATGAGTTCAAGCCCTATGTTGGGGGTAGAGCCTACTTCAAAAAAAAAAAGATTCAGAGTATAAGTGTGGGGGTTACATTGGAGAATAGCACATTGGATAAAATAGACTGTCAGACATGATTAGTCTTTTTTTAAGTTTATTTATTTATTTATTTTGAGAGACAGCACACGCATGAGCAGGGGAGGGGCAGGGAGAGAGGGAGAGAGAGAGAAGGAATCCCAGGCAGGCTCTGTAGTGTGAGATCACGGCCTGAGCCGGACGCTTAACTGACTGAGCCACCCAGATGCCCGGAGACATTATTAGTCTTAAAGCCTTCAGGTGTCCCCTCTCCTGGGGCCCCGTCTTTAACTGGGACTGTTCACTGGTCTTCTCTTCTGTTGGCTCCAGACTCAACTCCTTCCTGGGTCCCTTTGTTCCCCTTCACCTCCCTCCTCTTCACCCTGGCTCACCTACTCCTTCTCCCAAAATAATCCCATCTTCTTCTTCCTCTTATTTTCCATCTTCTCCTCCTCTTCCTCCTCCTCTTTCTTCTTCTAGTTCAAGCAGCATTTCTTTTTATCTTTTGAGGATTTTTTTTTCAGTTTTATCAAGGTGTAATTGAAGTACATTAAACATCACAAAAAGTGTGTGAGTCTCTGTTTTGACATACATACACCCATGAAACCATGACCTCTCAAACATTTCCATCATTCCAACGGTTTCCTTGTGCTCTTTGGCCAGTTTCATCCACTCCTCCATGCATCACAACCCCAAGCAACTGTTGAGCTGCTTTCTCGGTATATAGATTAACTTGTATTTTCTACAGTTTAGTATAAATGGAATCAAGCATCATATTCTCTCACTTTTTTGCCAGGCTTCTTTCATTCGGCATGATGATTCCAAGATTCTTCAATCTTGTGTGTATTAATTATTTTGTCTTTATGGCCGAGTAGTATTCCATTGTATGGATATGCCACTATTTGTTTATCCATTCACCTACTGGTGGATTTGGGTTGTTTGTGATTTGGGGCTATAACAAACTCCTAGAACATTCACTACACATCTTTGGGTTTCATGCTCTCATTTTTCTTTGGTAAATACCTAAGTGGAGTGGTTTGGTGATCCCATAGATGAGTGTTGAACTTTTTAGGAAACTGCCTAACTGACTTCCAAAGTGGTTACACTGCCTTGCATTCCCACCATCAGTATCTGAGAGTTTCAGTTGCTCCATACCTCACCAACATGTGGTTTGCCGGTCACTTTCAATTTAGTCATGTTATTGTGGTTTTGTTACTTTGTTTCAATACCCAGGGGTTTAGCTACCTCTTGGCTTCATTTCTACTTAAGGGGGAGCATATGCTTCGATTTACAGAGAATAAAACCAGGTTATGCCTGTTGTGCCAGTAAAGTTGGCAGTGCCCCTCTTACCCTCCCATGTGTCCTGGTTTGTATTATAAAATATGTAGTTTCTCTGCTTCTAATCCCACTGGCCGTGCCCCCAGGCTCTTCAAGGCATTCTGCTCAACAAAGACTTTTCCTTCCTCTACAAGGGATTTTCCTGCTTTTCTTGAACATGTTTTTCCTTATCACAACAGGATTTCAGGAGGAAAGGAGTGGCATAATGTAGTTTAGTACTGGGGTTGGGGAGTAGGGTGGCAAGTGAAGGGGATAGAGGGAGGGAGTCAGATTAGGTCCTGATGACATCATTTGAGCTGGATGCAGCCATTCTTGACATAAGCTCTCTTCCTTAGGTTTAGCACATAAGAACCTGGAAATCCCTCCCTCCCTTCTTTTCGTCTAAGCCAGTGTGACTGGGGTTTCTGTCACTTGCAATTAAGTCCTGACCCGTATACACAGTAGGGGAATGTGCCTCAGAAAGGCAATAGCATTTTGCCAAGCCCTGGCTGCCTCTTACATCACATCTGAAGTACTTTGTGCCTTCCCTGAGAGTTACTGTTTTTGCTGACCTAGCCCTGGGAAATTTAAAGCAGGAACATTGGTCACATTGGTTGGGACGAAACTTCAGAGCACACCAAATGCCCAGGGTCAAAGTATTCAAAACCATCACCACATGGTTTGTTTAATCAAATACTCTAGCTCCATGTATCTGCTGTACTTCAGCAGGTTCTTTAATCGTTAACTGAGTTGTCATTTAGTGGTTATGATCCAAGGACTGTTCTGAATTTTGGTAAGCAATCTTCATTTCCAAGCAGCATTTCCTGTCTCTTTAATGACTAGATTTAATACTTATAGAAACATATCGATATATACTGAGAGCGCTATACGTGCCAAAGAGCAACCCTATTAAGTGTTGTGTGCGAACATATCTCTGAATAATCGGTGGTGCGTGACCTCTCCCAGCAGCAGGAGTTACTAGCATTGTTTGAGGACATCTCTGTGATCGCAGCGCAAAGGCAATACTCCAGTGAAAGAAAAGAGGAGGCCAGAAGTGGGGGGAAGAAGTAAAAAAGATCCCATTCAGTCCCCTCTGGGAACGTTCTCAGACTTGACCGCAGAGCTGAGCGAGACCCTTGACACGCAGGGGTGCCCCCCCCCCCCCCCCCCCCCCCCGCCACAACTTGGAGTGCCCGGACCTTAAGCCACGCCCCAAAGATGATCTAAACTCAGACTGGTGGCCTGGTAGTATTTGCACCCATGGGCGCCTTCTCTTCTTCCGGGCTCCTCCTGCGGAAAAGCAGCTTGGCAGGTCTCGACTCGGTCAAGACCAAACAAACACTTTCCACCTCACACATATAGCCTTAAGTCTTTGGTAGTATCTCCACTCAGGAGCTGCAGGCCCCAGGGCAGCCTCCTCAGGACCCGACACTGCAGCAGCGATATCGGCCCCGCCCATTTAGTTCCTAAATCCCGCCTCCGCGCCTCCGTGGCCCGCCCCCTTCCGCCATGGCCCCGCCCCTGCGTTCCCGCATTCCATCTCCACGCCCACGCGCTCGGGGCCCTCCCCCCGCGCAGCAGGGCCCCGCCTCTCAGATTTGCCGGCCCCGCACTCCACCCTCTCGCGTTCTGGCCCCGCCCCCGCGCTCCGTGGCCCCGCCCCCCGCACTCCAGGGCCCCGCCCCAACGCTCTCTGGTTCCGCTCTCCCGGGCTCTGGTCTGGCGCTCGGCCCCGCCTCCACGTTCCCTCTGGAGTCCCCGGAGGAGTTGCCGCGCTGGGGGAGGCGTGGCCGTGGTGCCGGCGGAGGCGCGGGCCGAGCCGCCAGGACTTTGGCTTTGACACGGACGGCGAACTGGAGCCGTGGCTTTGGTACTCGGCACCGACGCGGTCCTGGCGGATCCCGCGTCCGAGTCGGGCGCAGGACTTTTTGCTTCCATCAACGCAACTGCGGCGACGCCGCAAGTCCTGGTGCAGCCTCGCCGGCCGGATTTCACCGCCGCTGCCGCCTCCGCGCAGCCCTGCAGCTCTTGCTGGCTCTGGGAGAGCGACTCTAAGAGTTTCTCCCGCAGAAAGAGCCGGGACGCGCGGCTCGAGGCGGCCCAGCCGCTGACCCACACCTGCGCGGGCACCAGAACTGGAGGCAGGGGGCCCGCGCAGTCCCGGGTTGAGCTCAGGCTTCCGAGCCGCAGGTGGAAGGACGCCCCGGGGGAGCAGCGGAGAGGTGGGGCGCGGGGACTTGCGGCGGGTCTGGTGGGGGTCCGTAAACCCCTTCTTGGTGCCTATACTAGTGAGGACGGGATTCCCAAGTTGCAGGTGGTGCTGAATGTCCGGCGGCGGGGTGGGCGTGGGAGATACGCCCTCTCTGCTGCCCGAGCCCTGGTAGGGGCGACCTAAGGGGGGATGGTGGTGAGAGGTGAGTAGAGGCAGGGATCAGAGGTGTGGGCTGATGAGGATAGGTCTCTTTCCAAGAGAAGAAGCTCATAGCCTTTTTGGACCCGAATGTGATAAAAACCAGACCTCTTCAGAGGGAAATCCATACGGGCCAGCCTCGCTATGTGTTCAGGGGTTCACGGACAGCCATTAGCCTGAGACTCCTGGTTAAGAACTCCTGCTCTAGGTAGGGAATGCTAATGCAAACTGATTAACTGATCCAATCGATTTGTGTGTTTATTAATTTGTTTTCCAGGTGGCCAAGTGAAAGGTACTTTTGGACACCCTGGGCATGGAGATTTAGTGTTTGTCTTTGGTAACCGTTTCATTCCCTGCATCGTGCACCTTCCCTCCTTCTGTGCCTGTAAGGTTTGTTGGGCTTCCTCCCTAGCCAGAGAGTTCTTCTGCGGTGGTGAGGCCTCCCTGGGCCACTGACCCTGGCCGGCATGGGGAGCACCCTGGGCTGCCACCGCTCCATACCGCGGGACCCCTCGGATCTATCCCATAGCCGCAAGTTCAGCGCGGCCTGCAACTTCAGCAACATCCTGGTGAATCAGGAGCGGCTCAACATCAACACGGCCACAGAGGAGGAGCTGATGACCCTGCCTGGTGTGACGCGTGCGGTGGCACGCAGCATCGTGGAGTACCGCGAGTACATTGGTGGCTTCAAAAAGGTGGAGGACCTGGCGCTGGTCAGCGGCGTGGGTGCCACCAAACTGGAGCAGGTCAAGTTTGAGATCTGCGTGAGCAGCAAGGGCAGCTCCGCGCAGCACTCTCCCAGTTCCCTGCGGCGGGACCTGCTGGCCGAGCAGCAGCCTCACCACCTCGCCACCACTGTGCCCCTCACCCCACGGGTCAACATCAACACGGCCACCCCTGCTCAGCTCATGAGCATACGAGGCCTCACGGAGAAGATGGCTGTGAGCATCGTGGACTACCGCCGCGAGCATGGGCCCTTCCGCAGCGTTGAGGACCTGGTGAGGATGGGCGGTATCAACGCCGCCTTCCTCGACAGGATCCGGCACCAGGTGTTCGCGGAGCGGTCCAGGCCCCCCTCTACCCACACCAATGGGGGCCTGACCTTCACCGCCAAGCCTCACCCCAGCCCAACCTCGCTGAGCCTGCAGAGTGAGGACCTGGACCTCCCGCCAGGGGGGCCCACCCAGATTATCTCCACTCGTCCTTCCGTGGAGGCCTTTGGAGGCACAAGGGATGGGCGGCCGGTGCTGAGGCTGGCCACCTGGAACTTGCAGGGCTGCTCAGTGGAGAAGGCCAACAACCCCGGGGTGCGAGAAGTGGTGTGCATGACACTTCTGGAAAACAGGTGAGGACAGGAACCATGGAGGGGGTGGGGTGTGAAGACAGTTCTTGCGTGGCCTCATCTGTACATGCAAATGAGTGGACTTTTGGGGGGTAGGGAGAGGGCAAGATTATTTAATCAGTGTTCTTGAGGCCCCAGCCAACATTGTCACCTGCAGCTGAGCTCTCTCTCCTGCTCCAGAATTTTCTGAATACAGCTATCTGGGCTTGTGGCCCATGTCTTAAACCTGGCGTATCTGAGATCGATTCATAATTTTGGGGTAAGTGGAGATTGTGTTGGTGTTATTGTTCTGGAAAATGTTGTTGGACTTAGAGGACTTCATGGGGTTTACACCAGATCAGACACTCAGAACCTGGGAAGCGTTGCACAGTTTTGCATATGAGAAAGAGCTAGTTGGGATTTTTTTAAAAATGAGACACAAAGTCACTTTTTTTCACCAAATATGCCTATTTGTGTGCACAAAATCAACTTAAAGGCCAGGTATTTGCAAACACATACACTCTATATATTCACCAAAATGCTGTGAATGAATCACTCCTCATTCTTTTTCCTTATTTAGCCTGAAGTTGGTGTTCAGGCCCACAACTGCAACCTCAAATGTATGTAACCTCTCCTGTCCCATAGCCAGGAAAGGTCAGGCTGACATGTGGTGACTATTGGCCAGATTTTCCCATTTTGAACCACAGGAGAAGAGACTTGTAGGATGGGCTCTTATCACAGCGTGTTTACATTATTCACAACACTGCTTTCTGTAGGAGCTTCCATTAACCCCCCGTAAAACAAAACAATATTATTGTAGCAGTAACTCCTGCTGTTAGTAAAACAGTGTGGTGTATAATGTAATCAGCTTGGGGAAGGAAAGAAATATTTTTAATGGTCTCTTCTTGGCCAGAAATCCTCTGGTCCTGGTCTTGAGGGATTACGCCCTGCCACGCACCAGACATACATGTAGTGTGTCTGTGGCCACTAGCTACTTTCCTTTGCACTGGATTGTTGGTGAGCCTGACAGTTCAGTGGCAGCAGTTTAGTGACGCGAAGTGAGTTCTCAGCGGGCAATCACAGTGCATTGTGGCAGAGCATCAGGATAAATGAGTGAGGAGAAAACCAGGTCACACCGTTTCCCTGGCACTGTCCCCGTGGCACACTCCAATCACAGGACGGAGGGATCACGCACCAGGTCAGAGAACTGGACCAAGAGAGCTCCCCAGCACTCTGCCTGCGCTGCTGTGTCCTCTGTTTTGCACTGTAACTCACTCCTTTTGCAAAATCATCTTGTTCACAGGTGAGAACTGGACTTGATGCTGGGTGATATTTATCAGGAATGGCTTGATAGTTGTTTCTCTTCATCCATAGCAACTTGGGTGCATGTATGGGAAAGGGGAAGGGAGGGTAAAGGACGGATGGCTGTTTAATTCTTATCCTCAGTTTTCTTAAGGCTCAATTTGGGGGGATGAATCAAGATCTGAAATTGCCCAGGGGGAGTGACAGATCGGGCAGCTCTTGTCCATTTACTGTGACAGTGGTTTTTAAAGTGTGCTGTCTGGACCAGCATCAGCGTCAGCTACTGACTCAGAAACTCTGGGTTTCTGTGTGTTCACGCATCCTCCTGGTGGTTTCGATGCTCACTGAAGTTTGAGTCCCATTGTACTATGTGCTGGGTGATCAGCTGCCCCCTGGTTTAGTCTGTAAAGCACCACCTCCCCCTTACTGGCTTTTCTGACAAGGCCAGTGAATCCATGCAGAGCCTTCCAGGTATTATGTTTTCTTGGATTGTTCTGATCATCCCTATAGTTGTCCAGCGTACGATGTTCTTTCTGGCCAGAGTTAAAGGGCTTATTCCGTTTTTAGAACAGGTGAATGTGAAGGCTAGGAAATGGGAGAGAGAGCAGGGGACAGCTGGCCTCAGAGAGGGCTCTGCTCTGCAGTGTGGACCTGGGTCAGCCAGGGAAAGCGCTAGCAAGTCGAATCCAGCATGGGGTTAGGGTTTGTCCTAGAAGGATGATGGTTTGTTGAAGACATTTAATTGTTGTCCTCAAGTGAGAGTGCTAGAGCTTACCCAGACCTAGTAGGGTGTAGAAGTAGCCAGGGCGGTGACCTAGGTCCTCGTCACATATCTCACATCTGGCCCGGTGTCGTCCTGTGTCTTGGTTTCTTTTGCATGTTCACAATGTGTTCAGAGCGTTCTCGGCACTCATACCACCTTATTAGCATCTGGTAAACATATAGTAATAGGCTTAGGGCTTGATCCCCTGTAGAGCTGGAGTGGATCCATTTGCCTGTGTGGCTGTCCTAGGGTACCAAAAGATGGCTGGCTGTTCCAGAGTGGCTCACATGTCCTCAGAACAGCAGTGCACATTCTCCAAGGGCTGTGTGTTCATCCTGATTCACAGAAATCTCTCACCATCCAATTGATCCCTTCATTAGCAAGAGGAAATACATTTAGTGTGGGCAAGAATGGATGCAGGAGATTTTCTAGGTGATTCTTATTTTCACACGTGTGTGTGTGTGTGTGTGTGTGTATGTATATATATGTATATACACATATATACATACATATATATAACACAAGTATTCTGGCTATGTCTTCATAGTGTCTAATGCTTCCATATTCATTTCATTTCCCCATTAACCTTGGATGTAGGTAATGCTTGCTTTTAGCAATGATTCTCCATCTCTGTGTGAGGAAACTAAAACCAAAGAAGTTAAATGACTTGCCTCCATCCCGTAGCTCATTAGTGACTTGGCTGGGACTAGGACCCAGACCTTCTGACTTCAGTCCCGTGCTCTTTGCAAGCGTGCTGTGTTTTGTAAGCAAGCCATGTTGATCCTACCTCTTGTTCAGGCATCCCGCCCTCTGCCCAATCACGGGCACTTGCTGATTTGTGTGCTAGTCACATTTAAGAAAATAAGTCCATTGTAAGGGCATTTAAAAAACCCATGGCTCCTTTTAAAAAACCTTTTTTGGTGTAAAATTGGTGACATTCTTTAACCTTTCCAAGCCTCAGTTTTTCCATCTGTTAAATGTAGCTAATGAAAGAAAAAAAAAAAAAGAACCCTTGAAAAAACATAAGAAAAGAAAAAAATACTTCTTTTGCAAAGGGAATAACTAGCTGGCTCTTCATTTTCCTTTCTGTGGGTTTGCTTTAGCAGGTGTGTTTTCTTAGGCCAAAGGGTACCTGTGTGGGACCCTAAAGAGTTAGAGTCCCTTTTTGCCTTGAGATGCTACTGCTGGGTGGACAAGAATGTGTGAGTAATAAGAAACCGTGTTTTGCAGGAAACTGAGGTAGGACAGTCAAAAACTAGATAATCATCCAGTCACCAGTAGCCTTCAGGGACATCACCCTATGGCACAGAACAGATGGGTTTCATCAGATTCCTTTGCCAAATCTCAGTCTTGGGCAATGTTTTCCCTTGTTCAGTGTTTATGGAGCAAGGCAGAAAGAGGAATACTTCTGCTGAACATCCTTACAAAATCTGGTGGCAGTCCACATATGGAATGAAGATTAATTTTTAATTTTTGGTTTTTGCTGAGTAGTTGTCCTATTTTGAAAAGTCCCTTTGGTTTGTGAAAGTATAAGCCCTGGAGGCGCTGACTTTGGTAATCTCCAAAAAAAAAATTAATTAATAAATAAAGAGATTTAATATCCCACTGCACACTGGGGTGCCTGGGTGGCTCATGTGTTTGAGTGTCTGACTTCAGCTCAGGTCATGATCTCACGGTCTGGGGGTTTGAGCCCCACGTCAGGCTCTGGGCTGACAGCTCAGAGCCTGGAGCCTGCTTTGGATTCTGAGTCTCCCTCTGTCTCTTTGCCCCTCCCCCACTTGTGCACACATGCATGCCCTCTCTCTGTCTCTGTCTCTCTCTCTCTCTCTGTCAAAAAAGAAATAAACATTAAGAAAATATCCCACTTGCACGTTCTCCCCATGGCCTCTATCAGAAAGGAACATGTCAAAGTCTTCGGCCTTATAATGGTCTTAGTCTGTTTTCTTGCTACATGTCTGTCTGCAGTATCCAAGCACAAGGTGAATTAGTGCCTGGCAACATGTACTGATTGTGAGAAATGGGATTTTAGTTGATCTGACTTGATTAGTGAGATCAATATAGACACAAGCCGTCTTGTCATTTGATTCATTCATTGAAAAATATGTATGGAGTAGCTGCTGTGTACATGCATATGCTAAATCCAGGAATCAGCCTGGCCTATTATTTAACACAGTTAAGTAAATGTGAATCAGCTTGTGCGGCTCAGCCTCAGAATAGTCTGAGAAACCCAGATTTTGGGGGGAAAGTGACTGACTGTGATTGATTTCTGGTTATGTTTTTCCTGTATGAATAATGGGCTGATCCTGGGAGATTGAAGGGTGGGGAGATGCAGCCGGACATAACGTCTGGGGCGAAATGCCCAGCAGTTCTCTTGCAGTAGAAATTAGGAGAACTGTTTTGACTATGGAAAGCGAGGCTCAGAGAGATTAAATAGCGTCTGTGTGGCCTTCAGAAATGTTGATCGGAGTCAGGATTTGAAGCCAGGCGTTTGTCTGATTTTCGAGTGGGGAGTGTGAGTGTCTCTTCCCAAACACCATGTCCTTTCACTGACCCCTGGCACACCTGCTTTTTCCTCTCCGTCTTGGGTCTTAGGCTGGCCAGGCATCAGGGCTTCACCTAGACTCCTAGGACCATGTCAAACCTCCCGAGGCCTCTGCTCCCTTCCTGTTTTTGTTCCTCTGAAGGACAGGGCTTATGGCCAGAGGTAGAGCAATCCGGAGGGCGTCAGGGCCTCTCCACCCGGCCCCTCAACTCTGAGTCTGTGACCTTGGCTCAACTCCAAGGTAGAGTTCCGGTTTTGTGAGCCAACGAGCTCTGGGTGGTTTCCAGAGGGAAAGGTGGTCAGTAACAAGACTGCTGTGTATTAATAAGAGAAGATAGTGTGAATGAAGGGAAATCCTGGTGTGTGCACCATGCAGACTTTATTTCACCAAAGGGGAAGATGTTAGTTTATCTTCCAAGAAAGATGGGCCCATTTGGGATCTGATTTTGGAGGCTTGATAGTATTGCTTCTCCCAAGGGATATTCATTCCTTTCTTATCTGTTCATTCGGCAGATATTTTTTGAGCTCTTACCAGGGTACTAGGTTCTGTGTCCGACTCCTAATAACAAGACACGGTCCCTGCTCTCATGGAGCTTCCATGTAAGGTGGGGAAATGGACAAGTCAATGCATAATAGATAATTACAGATAGTGGTAAATGCTGAGGAGGATGGTGGCCAGTTGAAGAGAAGCCTGCTGAGGTGGATGGGGGTCAAGGAAGCCCTCAGCTAAAGCTGATGGATGAGAAGGAGGCATAGGAAAAGTTGGGCGAAAGGGTACTCCCCTAGAGGGACCAGCAAGTGCAAAGGCCCTGAGAATGCTTGCTCCAGACAGAAACCAGAGTTCTGGGAGCAGTGGGTGGCTGGGGGTGCAGGGGGAGGCAGGGCCAGATGGGTGGGGCCTCCAGGGCTCTTATTTTCCCAGGAGGAGGCCACAGAAGATTAGAAGCAGAGGTTGGTGACTTAACCTGTTACCAGCCTGTTCTAGCTGCTGGGGTTGGGGGAGGCACTTGGAGCAGGTCCTGGAAGGTGGGTAGTGGGTACAGATTGAGAAAGTTAGATTTCAGAAGAAAGGCTACAGAGGATAGTGAGTGGGAGAAGGGAGAGTGGGGTGGAGATGAGAGCATCCTTTAGTGGCAAAGACTGGAAAGCCTTGCGTGTATTCAAGATGTTGTGGGGATTAACCATGTGGATCCCTAGAAAACAGGCTCAGAGGTGAGGAATCCCGGGCTAGCTCACACACCTCTATGTTGTGTTGACATGATGCAACTTGCCGGCCTCACCCCTCCCCTCTATTCTTGCCTCACTCTGGACAGGTACACAGTGCTCCTTCTGGACAAGGCGGGTCTCAGTCCATAGTGGATAGAGGAAGAGATCTTGTGGTCTGTCCTCTGTTCAGACCAGGTGTCTAATGGGGCCACTTTCTTTTTACTATCAATTATACATGTAACAAGGGCATATTTGGCGGGTTTTGGGTAGCTATTTGTATTAAGAGACATTTAAATGAGTTTAATTCAATATTGATTGAGCACCTACTCCTTGTCTCTTCCCCAGTTGGGTTGGGGACACAGGGAGAGCCTACCCTGTCATCAAGCCTACCCTCACAGTCTTACAAGGGGATGCATTCACTGGCACTTACCAGGGTGCCATGTTCTAGAAGGGAGGAGGTGAAACTTAATCACAGGGATCTGGTACCTGTCTGCTGGGCTCTGGAGGTATGTGAAGTCCTCAGTAGAGAGGAAAGATGAGGGGATAGAACCAAGGCAGGTGGTTGGGAGGGAGGGTGGTTGAGAGGAGGGTGGGATCTGAGGTGTAAGAGCGTCATGGCCCTCAGGGTGAAAGTCAGCAGCCCCTCCCCCCCCCAACAGTTCCTGACACTCAGGGGTCCAGGCTGGCTCACTGCCCAGGCTTGTAATCTGAAATATTCAGGCGGGGAACACAGCAGGTTTCCATGAACGGTGCCTCACAGCAGAGAATCGTATTGAGGTATGTGTTATTTGCAGCGTGTTATTTTTATCTCAAAATTCCCCTACTTTACAAAAAGATTTTATCTCAGAATTCCTTAATAACGGTCTCTGCCAATAACAAAATGATGTGTTTCATTCAAATTTGATGTGCTCATCACAGACACCCGGTCTGAGTGCAGGGATGAACAGTTGAGTGGAAATTTCACACCAGTGACTGCCAGCATCGAAACATCCCACAGATGCCACAAAGATGCCCTGCTCTGCTTTCAGGCACATGGTCCTCAACAAATACTTAGGAGGCTCGGAAGCTCCCTGACTCTGTTGCCTGTGACTGTACATAGGTGTGGTCTGGACAACAGCTCTTATTGTAATATTTGGATTGACAGCTGTCAAACAGCCAGATAGGAACCCTGGGAAGGTATGCTCAGAGTAAACATTTCATTTTAAAGACAAGGCTTGAATTCTTCCACCAAACTCCTGGGTAGAGAAACCCTGGGCTTTCTTTACTGAGCACAGATCCCTGCCTGTGTTGCTTTGTCATTTGTTTCCAGCAGCCCTGTTTCCTGGGAATTCTATTTTGGCTCAGCCATTACCTGATTAAGCTGTTAAGTTGGGCCTTCAATGGTTTTATCTAGAGGCCACCATAAACTCCTGAAACACAGTGGTTCAGCCAAGAGAATATTGTTGCCGCATTGAAGGCTGTGTGCATTTTGAGTGTGGTTTTATCACGTTCCAGGGATCTGAATCCTGTTTGCTCACCCAGAAGTCAGTGAGTGAAATCTGTACTTTATCTTTCTCAGCCTGTGCTAAAAAAACACAGTGCCTTCTCAAAAAAAAATTTTTATGTTTATTTATTTTTGAGAGAGAGAGCGAGTGAGCGCGGGGAGGAGCAGAGAGATAGGGACACACGGAATCCGAAGCAGGCTTCAAGCTCTGAGCTCCAATGCAGGGCTCGAACTCGTGCACTGCAAGATCGTGACCTGAGTCGAAGTGGGACACTTAACTGACTGAGCCACCCAGGCGCCCTCACGATGTCTTTTAAAGCAGGAGATCTCATCGGATGGATTGTTGTGGGTTGTTTTGTTTTGTTTTGTTTTTGGACTGTTGTTTTTAAAAATACTGATCCAATACTCTGTTAAAAAAATATAACTTCAGAATATATTTTCACTGAGCAAATCTAGTCTGACTTAAAATTTTTTGCAGTATTCTTTTAATTAAGTGGCGAAAAAGTAAGCATTTTAGTGACCTCGAAGTACCATGAGTGGCATTAGGCCGTGGACTCTTCTGCCAGTAGACTCAGGGCGCTGACCTTCTGTGCTTGGGAGGCAGCCTCTGCAATGTCAGGTCACTGTGTCACGTTACCGGTCAGTTCTTTGCAAAGTGGTTCCCCGTTGTTTTTAATTTGAAGACTCGTTGTTTTTTGTTTTTAAAAAACAGCAAAATACTGCATGTCTCTCCCATCACCCAGTGATGGCTGTACTTAGTGTCCATGTGGTAGTGGTCATTGTACCAAGAACAGAAACAATGATAACTAACGCTGACGACTCCTGGGACTGAGGTCACAAATGGGTATCATCACTAGCCCTCTTGTACAGATACAGAGAGGTGATTCAGAGAAGCTGAGTGATTTTTTCCAAGATCATACAGCTTTTAAGTGGTAGAGCTTGGATTATAACCCAAGAAATTAGACTCTAAAGTTTAATGATAAAAACGAGTCTGAGTTCACTAATGCTTTTCCATGTACCTGTATTTCATTCATTGCCCTAGCCTGCCTGCCTGCATCCTAGACTAGACGTTCTCCTTCACCAACTTGGTTTGAATTCCCTAGGTCATGATCTTTCATAAATATGCTGATCTATAATGATACCTGCGTGTGTCTCTTATATTTGTTTCTTCAGAGTGGAGCAAGGATATTTGCAAAGCAATCTGAGTGCAGGATACTGTATTTTTATGACTTTTCAGTCTTTAACAGTTGTCTTGCCCACACCTATTATGACAACAGTTTCTTTAAATGACTTGCTCTTATGCAAGCTTCCCAAGCATTTGTCTTAGTTTTCTTAGAAACCACTTCTCTTTCTGCTTACACCCCTGTGTCATCAGTTGATGTCACATTTTAGAAGACCACAGTAACACATACAGCTGACATAAACAATCTGGGGACGGATACAGCTGACCCTGGGTAAACACATGATGCACAGTTGATCTAGCCAGGAGTACTCCATGTGCCATGGGCATCCGTCCCTTGGCATGTTTTCCAAAGGGACTAAGGATAGTCTGGTGGGTCCCCTCGAGTAGAAGTTGGTTAGGAGAATACCTGTGCTGTTTTAAAAAATACTGGTATCTGGGCACCTGGGCCCAAGGTATATTATTTATGTAGCCTAGAGACAATATTTGCACTGTATGTATATTGCAGATCTCTGGCAGTGACTACAGGTTGTTACTGACCCACTATTCTTTTCTCTAGAAGATGGACTCAAAAATTGTTACTAGTTTATAAGGTCAAGGGCTCATCATCCCCAAACTCCCACACCCCCCAAAACTCTCTTGCAACTTTTAGAAATAAAAGAGGTGAAGAAGTAATGAGCTTCTTTTTTTTTTGACTTAAGACCTGTACTAGTCAGCATTTTCTTCTGTGACATAGATGGGCTACTTATGAAATTCATGAATAACAGCAAGCTGGGAGAGATTTAAGCAAATGGACTGGACTAGATAAAGTATCTTATAAAGTAAAAAAAAAAAAAAAAAAGTACCTTATAAAGTTAAATACATGTCCATACATGTGAACCTGTGTAAGAGACCGTTGTCTTGCTGTACCCACGTGCTGACCTCAGTTAAACGCCAGGCAAGACTGTTTGGGGTTGACTTGTAATCTTCAATTATGTTACTGTTAATGCTTCCGACATTTCTAATAAAAATGCAAGTAGTTGTTAGGTATCGTTAGAACTTCAACTTAGAAGTTGCTTCTGTCTTTTAAACTCTTGACTAAATTTAATTGAAGAGCTTCTGAGATTGTGAGATGGTTGTTCAAAATGTAAGCCATTCTCAACCGTTTATCAAATCTTTGAAAATCAGGCATTTCTTGTCACTGATCTACCAAAACAAGGTATAGAAATAAACTAGGTGATGGGAACTCCCCTCTACTTGCTAGATGGGGTACTGCCTGATTCACAGATAGATAGATCTTCAGGAAAAAAAGAGAAATAAATTGGATGGAGAGTGAGAGGTGATGACAAGATCACCCATAACCCCCGATTTCAAATGCAGTGTTTGCATTCATCAAAGCAGCTGTAGTGTTTTTATTGATTGGTTGAATAGGTAAAGGTTATCCATTTAAATGTATACATTTCTTCTAAATCACGATGATCTCTTCCAATCCTGAGGCTGTTTCCACAGAGAGGGAAAGTGATCACCATTTCTGCCAAATGTGCCCTTCAATTCCGAGAAGAAAAAGTGGTTGTTCCTATGGGTAAGAAAAAGTGGTTGTTCCTATGTGTATTGGTTTGCGAGGGCTGTCCTAACAAACTACCACAGACTGGGTGGCCTAAACAACTGAAATTTACTTTCTCCCTATTCGGGAGGTTGTAAGTCCAAAATCAAGGTGTTGGCAGGTTTTTACTTACCCCCTGAGGTCTTTCTCTTTAGTTTGTAGATGACACCATCTTCTGACTGTGTCTCAAAGGGTCATCCCTCCGTACCTGTGTGTGTCCAAATTTCCTCTTCTTATAAGGATGCCAGCCATATTGGATTGGGCCCACGTTAATGGGCCTCTTTTATCTTAATTACTTCTTTAAAGACCCTGCTTCTAAATACAGTCACATTCTGAGGTGCTGGGCGTTAGCATTTCAGCGTATGACTTGTGGAGACACAATTCAGCCTATTACAACACAATGATGTTACAACACAATGATAAGATATATTGCCCAGGGATTCCTTCTTGGCTATTTGTGAGGAACCCGCACCTCTGGGTTTTTCCTGGAGAGATGATGATTCAAGGTAGTTGTTTAACCATTTAAATGCTAGAGATCATTGTATTAGAGTTTCCCGATGACAGTCTGCTCGATTAGAGAGATGGCTTTCTTGCCAGCCACAGTCAGCATGGATCAGCTCCTATGAGCTGTGATCTTTCTCTCTTTGCAACTTGCCAATGCTTGGTTTTCTCCTGAAACGTAGCAGTGACCTGAAACCCTTTACCCACCCTACCGAGGCAGCAGCTCCACTTTGCCGAGTTCCTTGTTTGCCCTTGGCCCGTGAGTTTACCCCTTAGAATGTAGCGCCCTTTAGAATTGTTGAGGAAAGGTGAGATTCAGAGGGACCACCATGAAGCCAACTCAAGTTCAGCTCTCCTTGGCTTGTGTTGTTAAGCGCTGCAGCTGAGGACTCCCCTGGCTCATGTCTCCCTCCAAAGTGGCCATTCTGTTGTTGGCCACCCACCAACAAAGTTGGCCACCCCTGACATTTATTGACCTATTTACTTTGCCCCAAGTGTGATTGCTAAGCCTTTTACCTTCACACCATCCCAGTGAGGTAGGTAGAGTGTCCCCATCTTACATATAAGGAAACGTATCTTAAGGAATTTAAGTAAACTTGCTTAAGGTCAAATGGAGCAGAAATTCAAAGCCAGGAAGAATTGCTCAGAGCCCAACGTCTTTCATATTCACAGGCAGAGAGTCCATAAACTTGGAGATTTCCTAGACTTTTTATATCTAGAAAGCATGAAGAGACAAGTTTAATCGGAGGGTACTCCCCGGAGTGGGTCCCAGCTGGTATTGAGGAAATCATCCCATTCTGTCATCTGGTGAAGTCAGGAATGTGGGACTTTGGCGTGCTGGATTTTTTTTTTAAATGAGATGTAATTTACATGCCATACAATTTAGCCTTCTGAAGTGTACAATTCAGTGGCTTTTTGGTATATTCACAAAGTTGTTCAACCCTTACCACTATACTAGAACATTTTCACCACCCCCGAAGAAAACTCCGTATTAGTGACGCATTAGCAGTCACTCCCCTCCCTCCCTCAGCCCCTGGTAACCAGCCAGCTACTTTCCGTATCTTTGGATTTCCTATTCTGGATAGGTTATATAAATGGGATTATATAATATGTGGCCTTTTGTGTCTGGCTTCTTTTACTTATTAGCATGTTTCAAGGTTCATCCATGTTGTAGCATGTATATTTCTTTTTTTTAATGGCCGAATAATATTCCATTATGCGGATACACCACATTTTCTTTATGCAGTTGTAGCTGATGGACAGTGGGTTGTTTCTGCTTTTTGGCCATTATGAATAATGCTGTGAATATTCATGTGCAAGTTTTCATGTGGGCCTGTGTTTTAATTTCCCTTGGGTATATATGTAGGAGGGGAGCTGCTGAGTCATGCGGTAATTCTATGTCTAACATTTTGAGGAACCGCTGGACTCTTTTCCAGAATGGCTGTACCATTTTATATTCCCCTCAGCAATATATGAGGTCTCCTATTTTGCCACATCCTCTCCAGTACTTGTTATTCTCTTTTTGGTCATAGCCATCATGGTGGGCATGAAGTAGTGTATCATTAGGGGTTTGAGTTGTATTTCCCTAATGACTAATGATGTTGAGCATCTTCTTGTGTGTTTATTGCCATTTGTAGATCTTCTTGGAGAAATGTCTGTGCAGATCTGGGTGGGATGTTTTCACACCTGTTTCCAAGCTGATAAAATACAAGATATTTTTATACTGACTCCCTTTTTATTCCGTATTCCCCCCTCTTCTTTGCCCCTTAATCACAGGGTCATTATACTGGAACCTAAACTAGAATAATTCCTCTGTAATAGGAAAAAGTGCTTGCCATCCTACAGGAATAAATATCTCTCGCCCTATTCCTGCCCCCCCCCCCCCCCCCCATCCTCCTGCTCAATCTGGGAAGGAACCTGGAGAATTTCACTTTGTGCTTCATTATTCTGGCTGGAGCAGTCTGTCTACACTGGACTTTTAATACTGTCCTTGGGAAGTACTTGGTGTCCTCTGATTTTTATATTTAAGGTATGTGTTTTGGATGAAACTTTAGCTCTTTTTATCTAAAGCCAAATACAGTACGCCAGGATTTGCAATGAGAGGCGAGCTTTGGATAGTTCATAACAATATCTGCAAATCACATTCCTGAGCCAGGAAAGAACCTTGAAGGAGCACTGTCCATGGGAGTCTGCCTAAGTCATCACAGACAAATGAAATTTTATATATAATATTTCTATAATTCCTTATTCTTTTGAACCTGGCTGTGGAGATTTCAGTCATGCTCTTCAGTTTATGGGACTCTGTCACCAGTCAATGCTAGGCCCCACTGCCATTTTGTTTTATTTGTCAAATGTCTTCTTCATCCCCTTCCCCATTCATCCCCTTCCATAGATCTCCAGTACGAAGTGTTAAATATATAGCCTGAGACGTAGATTTTAAAAATGGAGTGTTTTTAATCTGAAGAAACCTTGTATTTTTATGGTTGCCAGCTAGTCCTTTGCTCCTGACTACTGCTTAGTCGTTGGCCCTGCGTGAGGGCGGGGACCACATATACTTATCCATCTCCAGACGGGGACAAACCAGTCTGCCTTGGGCTCCCTGCCACCAGCGAGGCCAGCATGTCCTTCACATACTTTTCAACCATTTGGATTTCCTCTTTGGGGAACAATTTTCCTCAACTTTTGCTCATTTCATAAATTTTACAATTTCCTTAAAATTTTTATTGTTATTATTATTATTATTTTTAGCTGTTTGGAAGTGTTTGTGCACGTTCTAGATGCCAGTCCGCAGAGATTGCAAAGCTCTTCGCCCGGTCCATCACCCCCTGTCAACTTTGTCTTTGGTAGCCTTCAAGCAACAGAAACTCTTTATTTTGATATGGTTGAACCTGTAGCTTCCCTTTTGGCTGCTGTTTCACAAACCCATCTCACCCCGAGTTCATTTCTACATTTTCCTCTCCGCCTCAGTTCGTAGTTTTCTTTTGCATCTAAGTTTTTAATCTATCTGGAGAACATCTCTGTGTAGGCATAAGGTGGAGAATCCACTCTTAACTCTTTCCAGTTTTCCTAATCCCAACTGCAAACAAGTTATCCTTTCCCCACTGATTTGGGATGCCGCCATTAGCATCACATTTAATGACCCATTTGTGTGCTCCTATGTTGTGCCCACACTGATACTGTGGCATCTGGTCGGGTGAGTCCCCTCTGTTCTCCTACTAAAAAGTTTCCCTAACCATGTAAATTTTAGAATCAGTTTGCATCTCAAACATCCTGTTGGGGATTTGGGAATTTTGATTGGGATTGCACTGACTTTATAAATGAAGTTTGAGAAAATCTGACGTCAGTGCGACGTTAAGTCCCCCTTTCTGTGAACATCTGTATTTCATTTATTTAAATCTTCTTTTGGAACGTTTCATGGATCTTAACATATTTCTCCATGGAGGTCCTATGCATTCTTTGTTAGGTCAGATCGTAGATACTTTGATTCCCTGTTTTTAAAATCCCCAAAGAATGAAGTTCTACAGTTTTGTTCTGTTATTCATTCTAGTGTTTAACTGTCCTTGTTACCACAATGCTCTTCCTCCACTTGCTGTACATCCTTAATTTGTCGTTTAGGCCTATTTTGCTGACTCTTTCCTGGTAGAAGTAAAAACCAGCCAGTCAGAAGCTCTGTGACATTTGGAAGTCTCGGTTTAATCGCCTTTCACCTTATCCTCTCACCCTAAATAATGTTACTTCATTTTGCCTTTCTCTGTGATTCATATTTTTCAAGGATAAATCAATTCTCTGACTATACTCTAGACTTAAGATTGTCCTCTTTTTTTTTTTTTAAGTTTATTTATGTTTTAAGGTAATCTCTACACCCAGCTTGGGTCCTGAACCCACAACCCTGAGATCAAGAGAGTGGCAGGCTCTTCCGAATGAGCCAGCCAGGCGCTCTAGAGTGCCCTTCCTGTATGAGTAGATCTACAAATATGAGTGGACTCGGTGGGAGAGCCAAAACACGTTCCACTGGCTTAAACCAAAAGAAAAAAAAAGTAATGACCCTAAATTATAAATGTTTAAGTTTAAAATTAACGGATTAATGTTATTTGTGCAGAACAACTCTAGCCGCGAGTCGCATTTGGTCAAATTTGAGATCAAAGACCCTAGAATTATTTTTAATAGTTCAAACATCATTTATGGAGTCTCATTTTTATAAATCTTATTTGCTTCTCACGTGTCCGTGGATTCCTGTGTGTCTGACCACAGACATATGTCTGTACATGCCTCCACCCACAGAGTGTCTGGGTATGTGTGAGTTATAAATATACCCATCGTTTTAAATAGATCTTTATCTTTAGTGTTAATTGCTTCTTTCTTCTTCCACTTTCTCAGTAAGTCAAGTTGGGAGGACCTGTATGCGGTTGGCTGTGCACTGCCTTCTAACTAATTACTTGTAAGTTCTCCTCTGTAGTTGGTTTCAGCCAAGCCCAATAGTACCTGACGTCTGATTTTACCTAAAAGAACCCAGGTGAAAATGAGAAATTTCTTTTTCTATCAGGTTTCCAAATGGCCTGGTGGCTGCTAAAGTCAATGTCAGTGCCATGACCTAGGTCATTTGCATAGTTCAAGGCCAAACTGTAGTTTGTGTTTGGTGTCCAAGTAGGCGCCTTTAATTTTGATGTGAAACATTTAAAACATGCAAAAAAATTATATAAATGGTACTTAAGCCTTTCCCCCCTCTTGTCAATGCATTTTACTTCCTTGAGAACCCAGAGCCCTTTTGTCCCACGGTCATTCTTTTAGATCTGTTCCACCCCACCCCATTGGTGCTTGGAATATTACCTTCCTTCTAAGGACTTGGAAATGCAGATGCTCACTTTCCCAGCATCCTTTGCAGCTAGGGCCTAGCTGCTCTGCAGGCTCTGCAGGTGGATGCGTCCATCCTAATCTTTGAGTTGGGAGCCTGTGGCACTGACAGCTCAGGGACGCGAAGAGCTCGCTCTGGCCGTGGGGACAGTTTACACAGGATCGTGTCTCTCGGACAGCAGAGGGTGTGGCTACTGGCAGTTAGTGATGTGCAAGGGTGGTGCTGTTGGCTGCACAGGCTGCAGCTTCGAGTTTGGAATCGTGGCAGAGGGCTTCTCACACCCCGGTTCTGGGGCATGTTTGCCTCTCATTCCTGATTGCCCGGTCTGAGCTTCTTGATATGCTGTCAATGAAGTACTTTTCTGCTTAAATCAGTCACTGTTGGTGTCTGTTGCTTGCAATCAAGAATCTTGACTGATACACTCTGGTATATAGACCCTCACAGTGGTTTTAAAACTCTTTGTAACCAACAAAACCTTTTCTTAAATGAAGTCACACACATGGGGAAGCCAATGAAAGGAGAGCTTCTCTGGGTGAGGGGCCTGGGAGGGGCCTCGACTGTACAAATCACAGTTGAAATCCATGGCCCTGGATATTAACTGTCCCTGGATCAGTCACTGCCTCTTTGCCCACATTACCCAAGCCCTGTTTTCTCTGCCAGGCAGCCTCTGGATGAGCCGAGGGTGGCATTTGCTACCGGTTGTTCATTGTTTTATGTGTCCAGGCCCCTTCATGTGCCGTCCATTTCCTCTAAGACTCTGGCCTTCTCTCTGATGGCTTTCACCAGGTGAATGGTTACAAACCTGGCCCACATCCAGACCCTATGCAAGTGTGGATACCTGGATCAAAGGACATTTGTTACACGTCTCTCTTAGAATCTTCTTCGAAACACACACCCATTTTTAAGATAAAAAACTTAATAGTCAACTACTCAGTGAATTTTGCCCTCACACGTAATAAAGGATGTGCCTTAGAATGATGTCTCTCAACCTTGGCAATTTTGACTTAAAATTTTTTTTCATTTTGAGGTTATGATAGATTCACATTCTGACATTTTGAACTAGATAATTCTTGGTTGTGGGGACTGGCCTGTGCATCGTGGGATGTTTAGTGACATCCCTGGCCTCTACCCACTAGATGCCAGGAGCACCCTCCTTCTCCAGGTGTGACAACCAAAAATGTCTGCAAACATTCATTGCCAAATGAATGTCCCCTGGGAGGCAAAATTGTCCCCTCTGGAGCCATTTGTAAAGAAGGCACAGAGAACAATGTAACTACTGTGGGGACAAGGGCTCAGCCTGGCTGATTTTCTTTGGCTTTGGTAGAAGTGCTGGACCCTGGGGCATGGGCTGGAAAGGGAAGGAGGGAAGCCAGAGGGGCTGACAAGAAGACCACTTTGTTCCAGTGAGGTTGAAGAAGGGGCGTGGGTGATTTCTCACAGCCGGAGAACTGGGGGACGGGGCAGAGGCTGGGGCATGTACGGTTTCCACCATGGAGCATGTGGTGTGGATGGAGCCGGTGGGATTTGCGTGGACTAGAGAGCCGGGATGAGGAGGTGAGGCCTGGTAACCCTTCTGCACCCCTGACCCATGCTGGGACTGCTGAGTAAAGAAGGAACTTGGGAGCCACAAACTGACCTACCTGCCTGGTGATGGGGGTGAACCTGGGATGTGGGAAGGGCAGGAATGCTGAGCAAAGGCCCCTCCCTAAAAAGGACAAAGCAAGGCCTTCCCAAGGGAGATCGATGCACCTGCTGGGCTGCAAATCACTGCAGGAGTGGCCTGGCGAGAATCCCTTCCCTCACACAGTCTGGGGCAGAGCAGAAACCTGGAAGGGAAGAAGAGGTAGATCTAATTATCTCTGGGCCCCATTTTACAATAGAAAAATTGGGTCTCATGGGAGCTTAGGGACTTCAACAAGTTCTCTTATGCAATGGCTATTTGAATAAAATTATTTCTGTCCTCCAGTGCTGAGAAACATCACTATTACAGTTGTGGATGTGTAGGGAAAATATTAGCAGGGTTTCAGATACTCAAGCATTAGTGTTCATACTTCTATGGGGGATGTTATCATTTTCACTTATTAATGACCCTCCCTTAAAATAAACACAAAAGCCCAGTTGAAATAAAGTATTGTTTTGTGTGTGTGCAGAGAAACCTCTCAAATTAAGAAGATAATCGTATTTGACTCTAGATCATGCTAATTTGATATGTGCTTGGCTGTATTATAAATACAATCCTAAATAAATTGCTAATGCCAAAAAGCAGACTAAATCATTTTCAGTAAGGAAGAAGATGTGGGAGGGAAATAGCATATGGTATAAAGTTGTACAACCTAAAAATAAAGCTACTTGGTTCTCCTCAAGACACCTTGAGTGTCTTCTGTGGAAAGAAAAATAATGAATCGAAAAATGATAAAGCATATTTTGACTTATATTGTTAATGCTTAAATTTTTAGGGAGAGAAAGTGGATCAATGTTTGGGGCTGGTATGATGGCAAATGGGCACAATGAAGCTTTCGGGGAGGATTGACGTGCTCTAAAACTGGGTTGTGATGATTGCGTGACTGTAAATTTCCTAAAAATTGTTGAATTGTACATTTGCAATGGGAGGATTTTATGGCATGTAAATTGTACCTCACTAAAGTGATCAAAGAGTTATCGCTCTGTGCTTTAGGTAATATCTTCTTTGACTTCTCAGCAGTTTTTCTGTGTCTGTATTTCATTGGCTTTTTAACAAGTATCTCACTTAAGGTAAATCTTAAACCCTCTATCCCTCATCCTTTTCTCCTGGAAAATGGGGGGGATAGTGCACCTCCTCGGAGGTTGTTGGGACATGTAACTGAATTAGTGAGTATAAAGCACGTGCAGCATCCTCTCTTCCTGGTGTTATCGTCACCACCATCATTATCATCATCGGTATTCAAGGCAATTGTCATTTCCTTCTCTGTCTTGGCCCAGGCCTGCCTCTGAGCCTCCCGCACCTTCCCTTCCACATGCTGCAATTAGGCTGCAGCTTCTAAAAGGACAACTTGATCTTTCTGAAAACCCCGTGGTAGGTGGTTCCCCGCAGCTCTTTGGGTAGAGTCCAGACTCCCTGTAGTAATAGGGATCCCCACCCCAACTGGGGCCCCTTTGTCTCTGGCCTCACCTTAAGCTCTCCAGCCACCTCTCAGCTCTCTGTGCTTCTGCCAGTCAGGAATGCTTCCCCTTCCCCATCTGGGCTCTTCCTGGGAGGGTCTCTCTACCATTTTCTCTTTCTGTAGGTGCTTGCATCCCTGTGGCTCCTGGGGAAGCCAGCCTGGAGCCTGTATCAGGCCCCTCCCAAGCCCTTCAGCACTGGTCATTACTTTCTACCTGCCATGAGCCCCACAAAGTAGGGCGTGCCCACCTATGCCACCTATATCACCTACGCCAGCACCGTGCCTGGCACTTGATCACCAACCCTTGAAGAACAGCTGTGTCTTTCAAGTGCGGCTTGCCTTCCTGGTTCAGTTGCCCCGGGGAAATAGCCTGCTAAGTGTGTGTTCTGTTCATCTTGGGAGGCCTCACGTCTGGAACCCTTTCTCTTTGGGTCTTTGTTCCAGAGAAAGCTCCGTTTTGTCTTCCGTAGGTTTGACTTAAACTGGAAAAGAGATATGACCTTAGCATTTTACAGGATGGTACCTTTCCAAGGCGAAGATCTTTCTCCATCTGATCTCCTGGGATCTTAAAGCCCTAAATTAGAAATGCTTTCTTTGCCTGGAATAAAAGAGCTTACCCATTAGCCATCTGCTCACCTGTACACCAACTTTTTCCTGTGGAGATGCTCTTCAGTTTTTCTATGCATGTATTTTAAAAATGTAATTAAATAAAGCAATGTTTCCATTTTAATCTGAGGGATTCAGTTGTTTAGCTCCTACTCTGGTAATCAGCCTTTCCCTCCCCCCCGCCACTGCTGGGCCAGCGGGGGCTGGCGATTCCCTGGAGTTTTATTGATGTGAATTTTATCTCATCCTTTTAGCATTACTATATATAGAAATGCCATATAGAAATTCTATACATGTATGTGTATATATGTCCATACGGTAACTATATATACAGTAAAACCTTGGATCAAGTAACTTGTTCTGCGAGTGGTGTTTTGCAAGACAAACAAACATTTCTCATAAATTTTAACTTGGTAAATGAGCGATGTCTTGCAATATGAGTTCTATGTGACACCAAACGTCGCATGATCACAGCTGAACCAGCGGTTCATCTCTCCCTCTCCTTCTCTCACTCCCTCTCTCTCTCTCTCTCTCCCCCCTCCCCCTCCCTCTCCCTCTCCCTCTCCCTCTATCTCTTGTTGCGGGATTGTGGCTGATCGGCTCCCATGCTTGGATGCTCGGTCTCAGGCTGCGGTGTTTGGCTGAAACCAGTGATTTTCCTGAACGTTGGAAGGTGCCCACCACTGGCACTAGTGTATTTTTGGTCACTTCAGAGCACCTGTGGACGGTCCTTTGATTGTCCAAACAAGAGTAAGGAATGCTTTGCTTCATTCTAGGTCATTGGATAGGTTCCTTGTTAAAGTTGCACAAAAAGAAAAAGATTCCATTGAGCCAACAGAGAGCAGTGATTCTGTTAGTGATGGTGAAAGTCGTCCTACGCGATAACCTCCCTCTCTCTTGTCTCCCTCACCTCAGCCACAAAGGTCTATCAGAGATAAATGTGGGTCAATTTGTTTATTTTACTTTATAGTGTGTATTTTCTTCATCGTTTTGTGTTATATTACAGTATTGTAATCATTTTTATAGGAATATTTCTGGGTTGTGGAATGAATCCTCCGAGTTTCCGTTATTTCTTATGGGGAAATTCACTCTGCTCTACAAGTGCTTTGGATTACAAGCGTGTTTCCAGAACGAATTATGCTCGCAACCAAGGTTTTACTGTATGTAACCAAGAGTATACGATATCAAGAATATTGGTGGTGCTCTAAGGATGGTGGCGGTAGGGATGCATTATTTTAAAATTAGAAACAGGGGCGCCTGGGTGGCTCACTCGGTTGAGTCTCCGACTTCGGCTCAGGTCACGATCTCACGGTCCGTGAGTTCGAGCCCCGCGTCGGGCTCTGGACTGATGGCTCAGAGCCTGGAGCCTGCTTCGGATTCTGTGTCTCCCTCTCTCTCTACCCCTCCCCCGTTCATGCTCTGTCTCTCTCTGTCTCAAGGATAAATAAACGTTAAAAAAAAATTTTAAAAAATAAAAAAATAAAAAAATAAAAATAAATAAAATTAGAAACAGGATTACAACCACGTAGAAGCTTATCTACGTGCAGTGGTTTGCAGACTTTCACAATCAGCAGAAGCTTTTCCTGAAAGGAACTTGGAGGTGGGACTCCACAATGTGCACAGTACACACCCCCGTGTGAGCATGAAGGGCTGGGGCCTGGAGTCTTGCCCACGTAACTTCCCCTCGCAGCGCTGCTCAACCCTCTTTGTGCTTCACAACTACCTGAGGAGCTTTGAGGATGTGTTCCCACGCCCGCTTCCACCCCAAGATGCCCCTGTGCTGGCCCGGGGTGGGGCGGGGCGTGGGAGTTTTCCTCAGGGCTCGCTCCTGGTGCTGAGGGCAGCAGGTTGAGAACTGTCCCTCCCAGCAAGTGAGCAACGACTCCAAGAGGCGCTCGGGTATGGAACTATAGAGCAGTACGAAAGGCTCTCTGAAGACTCTTCTCCACAAAACCAGATTCACGGATAAAGGAATTGGGTAACTGGCAGGGCATGATGTGCTCAGAATAATTGTGCAACCACAGGAGGAAGTGCCATGGGATAATTCTCCACTTGTGCAGTAGGCGTGACAGTCTTCTGTCTGATTTACCATTTGTCTCGTCATTATCAGATGGCATGGCCCATCGTAGCCCTTCACCGCTTGGCCCGACAGGGGGTTTTAAAGATAAAGGTGGCAGGGGAGGGGAGACGTGATGGGACCACAGCTATTTGCTTCCTTCTCCTCTTGCGCTGCCCACTCTCCTTTCCCATTATGGGGCTAGTGGAAGAAAGGTGTCCAGAAAGGCTCAGGTCTCCCCTGATGTCCCTTCCCAGAAACCAGGGCCATGGTGCCTCTGCCTGGCACTGCTTTTGGAGTCTCGGGGAGCATGTGACTGTCTTCATAGTTGTAGCTTGTCCTCAACCATAGAAATAGGGAGGAGAAATGACCCCCTCAGGACACAGGCATGGTGGCTCACAGGCAGGGTGAGAAGCACCTTGGGTTGGTTTGTATCTTGAGGATCTTTCCTATTCTTAGTCCCCAACCACCCCCCTCATTTTAGATGGAAATGTGGGTACATTCAGAAAGACTTTGGTGTAGGAGGTAAATAATTATGGCAACACAGTTAGAAAGCATCCAACTTTCTCTTGGTGCCCCTGAGACCTCAGCACCTTAGACCAGCGGGGAAATGGAGTGCATGGCGTCCCTTTTCAGATACTTGTTTGGTGCATTTACTTTTATGTCCCACATGCTCAGTTGTTCTTTCTCCAACTCTTTGTAGTATGAACAAGAAGGAGGAGGAGGAGAAGGGGCAGGGCACCCGGACAGCCTTGCCACAGAATATTATCCCCTCTTTAGTGTTGCCAACAAAAGCACGGATTCCTAAGACTCCCTACCTCAATTGTCATCTCTTATGTTTTTTACCATTGACTAATTGACTAAAGCCATCGATAAAAATAAAGATGATTTATAAAATGGTAGACTGGGGGATGGGTGGGATTAAAATCTGTGATCTGCTGCTGGGAGTTTATCTTGCAAACAAACCTAAACACATCTGAGGGAAGTCTGGATAAGGTTGCATGTTGTTTGTGACAACAAAGCCTAGAAATAGCTTGTGTTTCTACTGTTAACAGACTAGGCCCAGCCACACAAAGAGGACTCTCTGCAGCTGTCACAGAAGAAACAGAAGGTCCGTGCAAAAAGCTAGCCATTCTGTATTGTTAAGGGAAGAAAGTAAGGTAGAGAAAAACGTGTTTTTGTGTAAGAAAAGGAGAGAAAAATAAGACAATATATTTGTATTCACTTGTAAATGCATTAAAAGATGCTGGGTAGACACCAGAGATCCAATAAAATGGTAATCTATGGTGAGGGACGCATAGGGGTAGGGACAGGGTGTGGAATGGACAGGGGACGGGTGGGGGAAGCCAGATCTCTCAGTGTGTGTCTCTATTAGCACCTTGATTTTTTGAAGTATGTGAATGTATTTCCTTTAAAAAATTATATACAGATAAAAATATCTCCAATATGGTTTTATGTAATGCTAAATCAGCAGACTGCTTATTATTTTGTAATTAAAACCAGACTGGTTTCAACAGCTTTTTCCTTGCCTAAGTTCCCATCAAGCTTTCATATTCCTTCCATTGGGTCTTTACAAGGAAGTTATGGACTTTCTCAGGGGCATGTGGCCGGAAGTGGGCAGGCAGGCTGGAAACTTCTGGAACTCAGTCTGCACCATCATAGAATAGAAGCAAAGAGCTTCCTTCCCTTCAGCAGATGGACAGGGGACCGCCATGCAGATGCAGGCATTAAAATGGCACCCTTGAAGTAAAATCCAGTATCCTGGGTGTTTTCACCCTTTTAAAAAAGTGTTTTTAATGTTTATTTATTTTTGAGAGAGAGAGACAGAGCATGAGGGGGCTGGCAGAGAGAGAGGGAGACACAGGATCCGAAGCAGGCTCCAGGCTCTGAGCTGACAGCACAGAGCTCAATGTGGGGCTCAAACTCATGAACCACGAGATCATGACCTGAGCTGAGGTTGGACACTTAACCAACTGAGCCACCCAGGTGCCCCTCTTTTCACCCTTTTAAAGTTCTGCTTCACTTCTATAAGTGCTCTTTAGGGTGTCCGTGTCCAGTTATGCTCCACTGTTCATGTGCTGATGACCTTTGACCTCTTGCCTTTTCCTTTCTCCGTGGACAGCAGTAACCACGGCCGCCCCTAAGTTCTGGTGTTGGTGAGTCAGGGCTTCTTAGGTGGATGGGGTCAGGCAGGCCTCAGAGAGGAGGGCCCAGAAGGGTGCCAGTCCTTCTCTGTAATCCCCTGCTTCTAAGCCAGCTCACATTCCAGTTTGTAGAACTGTTCTCAAATTTGAGCAGCTGACTGTGGGCTGTTCCTGAGTGTCTTCGGATGTGCAGATGGCACGCACACATCATCGTGTTCTCCACAGAGACTGGAACCTGGCTTGCTTGGCACAGGTTTTGTACTTGGCTAACACACAGTCAAGTTGTGCTCTTGGGAGGAGATGATGAAGACCCAGTAAGGCTGAGCATGGTCTCTGTTTGAAAAATCTGATCACATCTACCTACTAGACCATCCTGACCAAGGGCTCCGCGGAATTGTACACTTGCCTTCTGTCTCCGGAAGCTCACTGTGGGGATGTTGTCAGGACACTGCCAGTCAGTGCAGTGGCTTCACCCCAATGGGGGAGCAGCTTTGCTCCAAGTAACTTACGTTTTTGTTTGTTTTCCTCAGACTTTGTGAGTTTTCCCACAGTACTTTGGCTGCTGAAGGCACAGATTGGTATTCCGTTATCAATAATTGTGTAGATCTCATAACCTGGATGGTCTGTCTCTCTGGGCCTGTCTCCCCATTCTCATCAGATTATTCCCAGCCCTTATTTTTAAAATCTATATTCTACTTTATTGTATAGTTTCACAAAAGCCATAAATTCTTTATGGAATAAGGCTGAATATAAGCAAAGAAGCAAATTTTGTGTCTTAGGTTCTTCTCAACTTGACCTGAGCATTTTTTTAACCTTTCTCTGGGATGAGGGTTGGGAGATTTTTTTTCTGCAAAGGGTCAGGGAGTAAATATTTTTGGCTTTTTGGGCCATACCATTTCTGTTGCGGATTACTCTGTTCACTGTCATGGAGTGAAAGCAGCCACAGACAACACACCAAAGGTAGTTGTGTTCCAGTAAAACTTTATAGATACTAACATTTGAATTTTACATAATTTTCTCATGTTAAAGAATATTCTTCTTCTTTTGCTATTTTTCAACCATAAAAAATGTCAAAACCATTCTTCGTTTACAAGCTGTACAGAGGCAAGTGGCAGACTGGATATGGCCTGTGGGTGTGCAGTTTGCTGATGCCTGCTCTAAATCACTGATGTCTTTTGATCACTTCTAAGAAAAAGGAGGCCTCACATACACTCAGCTGTTCACAGTGTTGAACCCACAGCCCATCTTATCCAAGTGACCATCACAGAGTCAAGAATCAAGTGGACCCTGGGAATATCAGACCTGGGAGTGCGTGAGGGCAGGAGATACCTCTGGAAGGACAAATCTGTATTTCTTCCTTCCCCCGAAGAATTCCAGTCCCTTCAGTTTGAAGCAAGAATTACCCTATAGTTCTCTCCCATAACCAGGAGGCAGGCTGTTGACTCCCTTTGCTTTTTAAAATAGCATTTTTTGTAAAACCACAAAAACTTTCCTAAAATATCAGTAAGAGGTAAAGAATTAGTGATACGATGAATACCCATAGGCTACCGCCCAATGTAAGAAAGAGAACACCATTATTTTAAAGTTTCTTTTGTGCCGTCCACACACAGAGATGACTCCTTGGGGAATTTGTGTTCATCGTTTCATTTCTTTTCTGGAGAGTTTTGCCACATGTGTCTGTGTCCATAAACAGATGCGTTGTTGAGTTTTATATCATGGAGTAAAGTGCCACGTTTTTTGTAGCTCAATTTTTGTTGCACTCAGCCTCACGCTCCCGAGGTTCATCCATGCCTGTAGCCGTAACTTATTCAGCTCCACCACTGTGCTGTTCCATTGTGTGGGTGTACCACAGTCTACTTATCCATTCTACTGTTGATGGGCATTTAGACTGTTTCCAGTCTTCTGTTATCACAGGCAGTATTGCTGCAAACATTCTTATATTTGTCTGTTGGTGCATGTGGGCAAGAATTTCTCTTGGGAGTAGATTAGAAGTAGACTGGCCGGCTTTTGGCGTCTGATTAATAAATTTTTATTTTATTGATCATGCTAGCATCAAGCATCCCTTTGCCAGACAGGATTTAACAGTGATTGGTGAACACGTAGATTCCCAGATCCCGTGCTCCCAACTCCTTCCTGTGAGCTGTGGCCCCGCACATTATTACCCTAGAAAGATGTTGCGCTTTCCAACTGATGAAGGTCGCTGGTAAGATATGAGCCTCCTGAGTTGGAGATGGCTTCTGTAAGGGAGGGAGAATCATGCCTCTGCATCTGTTCATGGTTCCTAAGCAGCCTTGATGTTTCACTGGGTGCCCTTTGTGTTAGTGGCAGTGTGTTTGTTTAGCGTGTTGTTAGGCTTTGTAGGGATCATATGCTCTATATCAAGTTTCTTTTAAGCTCCATAGAAGGCCTTCACCTTGGCATAAAAGTGTACAGCATAAATCAGAATATCCCTTTACCAACTGGCAAAAGGGATTTAACACAAGGACTATTTAACACAAGCTGTGAAGTTATAAGTATAGACACTTGAGGTGCATTTACTCCCCTTTTCCTTTCCAGAGATTAGATTAATTTTGTTTGGTGGGTTTCTTATTTTTCCTGGCATTTGTAGGAAATCAGCAGCATGTGATCCTATCTTTGCATTCCCCAGGGTTCCAGAGGCCAGGTGGCCGAGACTCTGTTGGCACCCAGACCCCCCTGTAACACCTCTCCAGGCCCTCCCTCCCTCGAGTAGCAGGACACCGATTTCTCCTGCCACGTTCCTTCCTTTTGTCTTTTACACTCCTCTTCCTCAAAAATCTAGCTGTCTCGTCTTTAGCTTCCTCAGGGTTCACAATAAAGTGTGCTAATGGCCAGTGGGGAAGGGGCTGTCGGGCAAATTGGCTCTTCTGATCCCAGAAAGTTTATCCCAAGTGGAATCAGCCTGAAGTTCTGACCGTGCTTTCCAGAGGGAGAAGCAGGGCTCATTCCCCTGGCTTCAACTCCAGACCTTCACTAGGAGTCTTAGAGGGTTCTGTCAGCCTCATTTAAGGACATAAGAAACACATCCCCACATCTTCCTATTGGATTATTAAAATATAGCTGCAGCCTACTGGAAGGACCCAAATAATTGTCTGTTTTTCCCTTCACAACTTCATAAATCAGAATTTCTGCATTAAGCTAAGGGGAATAGCGTGAATCAAGGCAAGCAATGAAAAGTAATTCAAAATAAATGGACAGTTAGGGATGCATAAATGTGTGCTTGTGGGTGGAGGTATAGGCAGGGTCATTGCTGTGGCAGGGGTATATACAAAATTTGGACCGATTAAAAGTTTGCAAGCTTACCATTCTTTTAGCAGTGTTAGGAACTATTATTCGAAATGTTAGATACCAAACTCCTGCCGCATCATGTGTTTCTATAATGTAGGCTAGCTCCTATACTGTTATGATGGTAAATATGGCAGTGATATCAGTATATTATGGAAGTCATTTGTTCCACATTAATATGTTCCAGCGTATTAATATTTTCCAGCAGTGCACAGATCGAGCAGAACTCTGCAAGCCAAGGAGGAACCCATTCACCTTGTTCTTGGTTTGTTTTGGCTGTGCACTCTGTTCCGGAAGTGACTTTGCCGGATCTGTCTGAGCGTTGTGCAGTTTGCCCTTGTCATTAGAACTTAACGCCTCCAACTCCCCCATCTTTCAATCAAGCCACCTTTACCTCTTAGAATTTTAGGGGAAGTCTTCTTTTTAAAAATTTTTTAAAGTTGTGGTAAGACATACATAACATGAAATTTACAGTTTTCACCATCTTTAAGTATATAGTTCATTGGCGTTAAGAACATTCACATTTTTATGCAAACATCACCACAAGGCATCTCTAGAACTCTTTTTTATCTTGCCAGACTGAAATGACGTGCCTGTGAAATTCCCCATTCCCCTTTCTTCCCCCGACCCCTGGCAACCTCCGCGCTGATTTCCATCTCCGTGAATTTGACTACTCTTAAGTACCTCAGATAGTGGAAATATACAGTATTTGTCCTTTTGTGACCGGCTAGTTTCACTTAGCTTAATGTCCTCAAGGTTTATCCATGTTGTAGTGTGTGTCCAAATTTCTTTCCTTTTTAAAGCTTAAGAATATTCTACTGTATGTATATGACACATTTGGTTTATCTATTCACCTGTCTGTAGACACTTGGGTTGTTTCTACCTTTGGGCTGTTGTGAATAATCCTGCTATAATACAGGTGTACAAATAACTATCTGTAAGTCCTGTTCCTCTACTTCCTAGTGATAACATTTACTTTTAACTGTGCTGATAATTTTTTAAATTGTAATCGTTAGTTTCTTTCCTTCTCTGGGTACAAATTTGCATCAGTTTTGAATGGTATCTTTCTCTTTTTTCCGTAAGCGCTGTTATTTTTACTATGGGATTTTTAGAACACGTACTTTTTTTGATAATCAGTATAACAATAATGACTGGATGTGATGATGAGGCCAGAAAGGAGTAGGAAGAGGCACTTCCTATTCTACCAACATCGGTTATGCTGACATAACTTTATCAGTCATTCCGCGTGTCTGGCACCTGCCAGCACAGTGCAGGGGTCAGTCTAGATGGTGTGGTAATGGCCTTCGATCCCTGCAACACTGTTGAGAGGTAGGACGCTGCAGCCGGCAGCGTTGTGACTGTAATTAAGATGGGGGGGCTGGATGGCTGTCATCTGGATCCTGCAAGAACCCAGTGGCTATGAATCAATAATCAGCTTCGATGAAAAGCAAAATTTCCATCAGGCCTTTCCTTCACGCAGGTGAGATCTCCAGTAAATAGTTGATGAGAGTTAATTCAACATCCTTTTCCTCTTGTCCTGATTTCTAGTTATCTGCTGACACGAGTGGTTTGTGTTAGAGAAAAAACAAAAAAAACCCCGAAAAACCAGATTGGTGATAACCAGAGAGGTGGGGGTGAAATGGGTGAAGGGGATCGAGAAGTACAAACTTGCAGGTGTAAAATAAATATGTCATGGCGATGTGCTGTACAGGATGGGGAATCTACTCGGTAGCATTATATTTACTATGTGCAGTGACAAATGGTAACTAGACTTACCGTGGGGATCATTGGATGGTGTACACAAATGTCAAATCACTCTGTAGCACACCTGAAATGAATATATTGTGTGTCAGATAAAAAAAAAAAAAAAAAAAAAGAGCCTAAAAAAAACATCAAGCTCTGAAGTATATAAATGGCTGACTACAGATATTCATTTTTAAATGAGTTGGAGAAATGAGTAGATGAATTCTTATGAAGCTCATTGGTGGACTTTGCTACGGATCTGCCAAACATTATCAAGGATTTATATAATTTCGTATTTGGAAATGCTCTGTAAGAATATACTAGCAAATATTGACATCCACGTTTAAAACGTATCTGCTTAATGCATGACATGTTGACTGTCCTTTACTGGGTTCAATTGGACAGATACTGTGGACATATGAATTGTAGCCAATGCCACTGAGGCATTCCTGCCCTTCACCCTGGCCTCTGCAGTTGTCAGTAGTAGGTGTCTGACCATTTCCTCTGTGCCAGCCTCCACAGGACGAGAGATGCAGTGACGACAGCCATTGTGGAGGCTCCAAAGCATCGAGCCCAACACGTGGTGTGGTCCTCAAAAACATATTTGCTGACTGGTTAACCCAATTTATAAAAATTTCAAGATGAGCACTAATCTGAATTCTGAAGGCTGGAACATTTGTCAGTTTGAAAAATAGGGATTTTTTTTTTTTTTTTTTTAGTGCCAAGTCCCAGAAAAAAAAAAAATAATGAATGGTTTTATTCAGTCTTGAAATATTAATACTGATGTGATTATTAAATATTCAGTAACTGTGGTGTAACATAGTCAACTTCTTTATGTTATCAGCAGACATTAATTTTCCTAAATCTTTTGGAAGGTCTTTGCTTCTGTTATCTTCTTGAGGTAGATTTTTGTTGGGTGTGAGACTCTGGAAATCCAGCCAGTACCTGCTGTGGATAAAGAGCTCCAGTAGCGTAGGTGCTTAAGGGACCGAAGAAAGTGTGTACCCGACCACTCCCTAAGATGACTGAGAAGGAAGGCTTCCCCAAAATTAATTATTGTCATTCCCCTGCTGAGGTTATTTAATGCTGTGGTTAAGGGATCTGTGAATAGTTCAAATTCTATGCCTGATGTTTGCTGCATCTGACGTGTTAGATTACCTAACCTTCCCGTGTCTCAGTTTCCCCATCTATAAAATAAAAATAACAACATGGGCCTCTTTGATTTTGATAACATGTAGATGAGAAATGCACCTAAGGCTCCCATAGCTCAGGGCCGGATCAATGCTGACCCTTATTTTTAGCTTGGGTGACTCTTGACTTGGCTCCTGTGTCAATCTCCCATTCTTAATTCCTGGGCCTAAGCAGACAAAAATCAATATAATGGTGACCAAGAAGCGATTCTTGTTTGATTTTTCAAAACCGCACATTTGATCCTTAAGCACAGGCCACTCTTGAAGGTGAAGCTGGGCAGGCAACAGCACACAGGTTGGCCTTCGTGGACTCACCGAGAGAAAAACATCTGGCAGCTTCCACTGGTTTCCTTTGTTCTCTGCGTTTATTTTAGTTCTCTGAGTCTGATACCTAATGGAAGCCTGACACACAAAAATAACACTAATCCGAGTACAGATGTAAAACAGCCCTCTCTTTGAAGGTGGGGGAGTTGGGGATGAAAGCCTTGTAGCTTGATGGTCCCCAGGTTATTTTCAGAGAGGAGAAACCCACCGTCAAGTAAATTGCATATCCGTCCTGGTCTCTGCCTTCTGGGGTTGTGTGGGAGCTTCTGAGGCTGGCCGGGAGCGTGACTTGTACCCACCACACCCAGAATGTTCGGGCTTCCTCATTCTGGTCTCTTGCCAGCCGTCTTCTCTTAAGTCATTACTGGTCATTACCGGTCATTGACCTCTTCCCCAGAAAAATGATTAAGAGGTTTCTGAACTTGAAAAGATTTCTACATTCGATTTTACTCAGAAACTTTGCAGTTTCCTCATTTGGGCCAGGTGGTATAAAGTCAGATAGGACCAGGAGACAGGTTCCTGAGGCCAGCCAGTCTGAGATGGCTTTCGTTTAGAACCTGAAATTGGCGTTTCAGACCTTAATGCTCCGCTGTGGGTGAAGTCTTTCTGGCACAGCTATATAGGTAAGCATGAAAGAGGGTGTTTTCTGCGCACCCAGGAGATGGGGAGAGGGACACAGGACTAGCCTGAAAGCAGCTGCTGTCCAGCCTGCTGAGTCCTCCCCATTATGGCCGCGACCAGTGGTGGTACTGGCCAGGGCTGTCGTTTGCTTCCCATGGTAAGACTTCCAGCCCACACGGAATAAGAGAGAGGAACACTCGGATCGGGAATGATTTGTGACCCATTCAGCTGCCTGATCAAGTGTGAGCCATCTCAGGTGATATACACGTGGGCATTTCTGATTGAAACCAGATGCACACTCGTGTCCTGTCCATCCCAGACGGCAACACGGGGTCTCCAACCAGACGCCCTTCATGTTGTGACTCAAGGGTGCTCTGTTTTGTTAGTCTGAGGGAATATATCCCATTGAGTTGATGGCCAGAGACCACAGCCTTTTCTGGAGTCTGGGATCGTGAGGCTGATTGGGACCCCTGCCATGTGCTTTTGAGATTGAATGGGCAGGTCTGGGAGGCCACAGTTTGGGAGCACAGAGGCGCCCTCGAGTTGTCGGAACCCTGCAGGTTAAATTCTGTACAGGCTCTGCACAGGCACATAAGGGCCTGAGTCGGATTGAAAAGAAGGCTCTGGGCACCCAAGCCTTTCATCCTTTTCTAAAAGTGGAAGGCCTGAGCGTTACATTGCAGATGCAGTTTTTATTTTTAAACACCGAGAGTGATGGTGTATGTGCAGTGACGCATCCCCAGCCAGCTAATCTGTATTGTGTAAAAACACACAAACCACAAATTATTTTTAAAAGGGAAGAAGGCCAGAGAACAGATGCAGAGAACTCCTCATGTCACGTGAATCAAGGGAAAAACTCAGCAGGAGGCATTTCTGAGCAGCGGCAGAGGGAAGACCAGCCTGACCAGAACGAACAGGCAGCAAATTGTCTGCTTGTCTTCTCGGGGGTAGCGGATACCTTTCTTTGTGATGTTCAGAGCACTGATGGTGTCCATCTTTATGTGGAAGGATCCCTTTTTTCTCTTAAAATGAATTTGAATAGCTTTTGTATACACGCGGCAAAATGCAGAAATCGGAAGTATAGAGTGTGCGGTATTACCACAACGTGAACAAACCTGGGCACTCGAGCAGTAGAACCTCACCGGTCGAAGGGCTGCATCTCCACACTGGGTAATACTGGGCAGACCTGGTTTACTGAAGTCAGACTGTCCTATCACCCAGCTCCTCTTATATTACCAAAAAAAAAAAAAAAAAAAAAGTTTAAAATCTGAAGCTAGAAATGATACTTTTTGGATCAATAACTAAATTGTGTTTCCATGAATGAATTAGAGACCTTCTGGATAGAGTAGAAAGAATTCCTTCTTCCCCATTCCTAGGTAAGGGGGCTGGTTGTTCTGATGTTCTCCCTGAGGATGAGTGGTGCCCAGATGCCCCTGGGCGGGAACGGAAGGCTATGGCACAAAGTTCCTTCTGTCCCTCGGTCTCCTGTGTGGGGCTCAGGACATTGGAGGGGGCTAAGGAGGAACAGCCCAGCCAAGACCCTTCACTGCTGCTCTCCAGTCACAGCCTGACCCTGCTGGACTCTGGCCTGTGTCTGTATGAAGCAACTCGCGGGCCAGTGGAGGAGGCAAGCAGGGCACAGAGTGGGACGTTCACAGCATGGAAGCTAACCCGTCTTGGGATGAATGGGGTGTTGTGGAAGGCTTCCAGAAGACTTGATGATGAATTATAAGATCCAAAGTGCCAACCAGAAGTTTGATGGAGGAGGAGGAGGCTCAGGGAACAAAGTTCCAGAGAGAGGGAAAGTGTGGAGGCCCGGAGCCAGAAGAGGAGAGGATGCTTGTAGAGTAACGAAGGCAGAGTATGGCAATTTACAGGAGGAATCCCACAGGGGAAATGCGGGAGAGATGAGGCTGGACAGGAAGGGAGGGACCCCCTCAGACAGACCTTGGAAGGCCACTCAGAGGTCCAGGGGGACCAAGGGCAGAGGGAAGCCGTGGAAAGAGTAAAGGAGGGCTCAGGAAGCTCTGGAGTTTTCATTATTCGTGTTGATGGAGTTGTGCCCAGAGGTGGCTAGATACCCTCTCCTAGTGGTGACGTAGGGCTAGAAAAGCTCCAGGGACCACAGCTTCCAGAAGGCCCAGCCTTTGTACACTGTTGGCTGTTGTTCCATGTTCGGTGAGGGGCAATCTTATTTAAGGACGTGCTCAGGACTGTGTTTTTTAAGGAATTCAGGAATCCAGACCATCAGTAGGTGACCAGTAAGCGACTAGTAACAAACCAGCTGCACCCCTCCAGGCATACACTCTTCTTAAGGCTTTTTTTCCAGAATAATCGTCACCTCCCTCTAAGGTGGCCTTTGGGGCCATATCACCGTGCTGTGGCAGAGCTGGCAGTAATCTAGACTTGGACAGGATGTGAGGAGTTTGGAGAGTTTTGCCTAGAGCCTTTCATCTTGGCTTGAGTCCTTAGGGCCAGGCAGACCCCTGTCAATCCTGAGATGCACCAGTCCTGGGTTTATTCTGTATGGTCTTTTGAACCCCATGTTTTGAGTCTTTTTCATTCCAGAAGAACGATGGCTACTTCTGTTGGGAGGTGAAAACAAGGTCTGAGTTTAAATGTGAGGGACCTTGGGATGCCTGGGTGGCTCAGTTGGTTAAGCGTCCGACTTCGGCTCAGGTCACGATCTCATGGTTCATGGGTTCCAGCCCTTACTGGGCTCTGTGCTGACAGCTCAGAGCCTGGAGCCTGCTTTGTATTCTGTGTCTCCCTCTCTCTCTGCCCCTCCTCTGCTCACATTCTATCTCTCAATAAATAAACATTTAAAAAAAATTTAAATGTGAGGGACATTTTGGATTTCTCATTCCATGTAGTAAGGAGGATTTTACTGTCTGAAGTAGTGGACTCAGGAGGCCACCGCTTGTAGTGGCTGTCCTCTCATTCGTCATGTCCCCTAGACCTCAGGCACCTCCTTTGCAACAACTTGAACATATGTGGAGCCAGATTCATGCTTTAGGTTCAGACCCATATCCCGGCACATTAAGTGCATGTTGGTGGAAGAAATCTTGGAATTTATGAAGGAATGAGTAAATAAATCAGTGAATGAATTCCAGGTCCAAACTGGCAGAATTTTCAAGTTGGTAATCGTTACCCAGTAGTTCTTTTGACATCCTGCCCTGTCCATTCCCTGTGCCTCCCCCTCCATGATGAGTATCCCCTAGGGGTGAGGGCATCTTACAGGACTTCCCGAGTCCTGGTCCCTCCCACTGCCACCTTCTTTCTGAGGCTTGTTACCTCTTCATTCCCCTTGCTTCACAACCCGAGTGTTATGAGTTGAATCTTCTGCTTGTGCACATTCCTCTCAGGTCTTAGTCTCATAGGAAAAGCCCCCCACGCACATGGACATCCGGGGATGCTACTCTAGTCCAGGGAGGCCAAATAGGATGGACTCTAAGTGATTGTTAGTTCCTGCTAGACAGTGGTCCTCAAATGTCCCCCTACTGAAAGCTCACCTGGACATCATTTTAGAGATGCAGATTCCCTGACCCCAGTCCCAGTGGGTTTGTCTTAGGAAGCATGGGACACGAGCTGGCCGTCATGATCTCTAACAGAGCCCCAGATACTTCTGAGGCAGGTAGCAGTGGGGGTGAATGGTACAGTTAGTGTGCACTGGGTGGAGGAGTCCCAGGCTAGGTCTGGGCTGGCCCCGGAAGAATGGAGGGATCGATTATGGGGGTCTGCCGTGAGAGATGTAGACGGGAGAGGCAGCACTGGATCCTAAATCAGCCCTTGTCATTGCAGCCTGCCTGACTCATTAGTCTGGAGGTGTACGTTTTTAAAATGTGGGCAGTGTATCCACGTGTCCCTCTGTGTGTTAAGATTGGTTATTTGGTTCCGGTGCTGACTTGGGTGTGTCTTTACCTAGTCTCCAAATACCAGACACTCAAACTTATGCCCTTAGAGACTATGAAAATCTTTATTATTATTATTTTTAATTATTATGTTTATTTTGAGAGAGAGAGAGAGAGAGAGAGAGAGAGAGAGAGAGATGGAGTGCAAGCGGGGGAGGGGCAGAGAGAGGGAGACACAGAATCCGAAGCAGGCTCCAGGCTCCAGGCTGTCAGCACAGAGCCCGACGTGGGGCTCGAACCCATGAACCGTGAGATCATGACCTGAGCTGGTTGGACGCTTAACCGACTGAGCCACCCAAGCACCCCTAAAATCTTTATTTTTGAAACGAATCCTTCATTGTGCAGTCGGTCTCCTTCTAGCTCATTTCTTGTTTTGTTCCTTTCTGTATTCCCTTGATGATCAGGTATTATTGAGTGCTTTCTCGGCAGGTACCTGACCGGGACCTGGTGATACAGTGAGAAGCCAGAGGCAGGCTTCCTGTCCCAGTGCCACAAGTAGATACCCTATTAGTGTGGAGTGTGGGGCCAAGAGGGCTAACAGGGCCGCAGACCTGACAGACTGTGAGGTAGGAGAAAGGTGAGAGAAGCAGGTCTGGTTTGCTCATGGGAGAAATGAGGGACTTAGAGCTGCCAGGCTCAGAGGAAGGCTTCCCTGATGGTGGAACCCTGCTGGCAGAGATTCCATTACCTGCCCATCCCCAGGAAATCAAGGGTGGGTCTGAAAAATGGTTCCCTTCCTAATAATTCATAAAAGAAGCCAAGAAAGCCATCAAGAAAGTCCTGATGCCTTTATGCACTGAGTGTAATGACTTCTCCAGTTTTAGTTGAGGACTCTGACAAAATGTGCAAAGGGGAGCAGGGTCTGCATACGACACGTAGAGCACTTAAATGCCAGAATGTCCAGGACCTTCTTCCCTGAAGATAAAAGAGAGAGTTTTAAAAGATGACACATTCTGCATTCCTTAGTTTGTGGGAACAGGATGAGTGCTATCTTAAATCAAGGCACAATGTATGGCACATGCTTTGGTCATGATTGCCCTTTGCCCAGAGGCTCCAGCCAGCGCTGTCTCCCCACGCCTCTGTTCACGGTCACTGGGGTGGAGCCCACCTGTGCCATCCATCCCTGTCTTTGGGGGGGTCTGACTTACTGATGCCTGTGGCCTGAGCAGTGAGGCTGGTGGGATGAACTAGATGTGCCAGGGGTCCTGTACAGTGAGGGGACGGCCACAGGGAGGCCCAGGAGAGTCTCTTTGCTGCTCCCGTGAGGTCGAAGAGCACCTTCCACCCTGGGGAGGTAGGGGTGGGGGTCCTCCGGACTGCATACCCACCCAGCCAGCCCAGGCAGGATACAAGCTTTGTATAATGCCTTCTACTGGAATCCTGACCCAGAGATGAAGATTTGTCCTTGTGAGATAGGAGATGGGTACTCTTTTTCTGTCTGAGAAATCTGAGAAAATTTCTCTGAAAGTTGCAGTGTCTCTCCAGCGCTTAGCACGTATTACCTTAGATCCATTTATTTAGGATGCTGCCCTCACTAGCACTTTCTCCCTTGGGTGTCAAGAAATGCCTTGGTTTTCCAGGGACTGTCTAGATGATAACTATTTTCTAGGAAGGGGGATTTATCACTAATGTCATAATCATCATTATTATCGTTAGCAGTAGTATTAAAAGCTCTTTATCCCCTCCCTTAAGAATTTTAACTTTTCTAACTATTGGCATGGCCCTCAGAAGCAGGGAGGGTGGGGGCTTGCTAAGAGGTGGCAGGACATGGTGTTTGTGGGAAGTGAGGCCTCATGCCCAGGTTCAATAAGAATCAATAATAATCGCAATGTCCGGGATTAATATGTCCACGACTTTTGAAACTTTGAGGACACCTCGGATGAGCTTGGCAGAGGCTTAGGAGAAGTAGGTGCCATTGGATGGGCCTGGGTTCGGACCCCTGTTTTCCCTCTGCGGCCTGGATGATGGTATCCCCCAGAGTCTTAGCTGCTTCTTCCCCCAAAATGGGACTAATATTCTGTCTCCAGAAATTGTGGTGCCTGCTGCATCTGGGGTGGGAGGAATACTTGCCCTGGAGGCTGGGAGCTTCCAGTAAATCTTGAATTCTTCCTGTTCTTTCCTAAGATTTCTGGGTATTTTCTCCCACATCACATTCCTTTAAGTACTCCCAGTTTTGCTCCAGATGAGCCCAGTTCTAGAAAAACAAACAAACAAACAAACAAAAAACTTACTTTAAGGGAATCATTACCTGCACCTTCCGATTTTTTTAGCAAGGATGCTTTAGGGTGCTAAATATGCCCTTGAGAGCATTCCTCCTGGGAAGATGACACCAAGGGATTTGTTTGTGTTTTCGTTTTTTTCTGTCACTGAGATTACCAAATTTCCCAGGCTGGATTCATGCCCGAGGCTGTCGCCGCAGAGATTTGCTGGAGTCTCTCAGGTTGTCTGTTGTGCGAACTGGCTGCGAACAACCATATAACCAGGTTTCCCAGAGTCCTGCAGCTTTAGCCCCGAGGCATCCACATGTGAACGTGCACCAAAATCAGCCGTTTGGACATTCTGGTGGCCCCCAAGTCTCCCCACAGGATACTTACTAATTACAAAGGAAAAGGTGGAGACTTTCCAGTGGAGACACCTGAGGATGCCACCCTAACAAGACCTAGGTAGCTCCTCATCCATCTCCTGATACGAGCCCATAGCCCTGGGAAGAGCACAACCTCACTCCTGGGGAACTTTTGCCAAAAGTGCGCAGTCCGCATTTAATCACGAGGACACAGCAAGCGGACACAATTGAGACCTATTGTACAAATTCCAGTCCAGTACTCTTAAAATATGTCAGCGTCATGAAAGACAAAGAAAGAAGGGCAGCGGAAAGAAGGGCTGTTCTGTCCTAGGTTGCAGGGGACCAAGGAGACGTGGTGACTCAGTGCAGTATGGGATCCTGGATTGATCCTGGAGCAGGAAGAGAACCCTAGTGGACAATTGGTGAGATGTGAATATCGTCTTTAGAGTAGTTAATAATAGTATTGTGTCACCATGACTTCCTTGATTTTGATAATTACACTGTTTTGCAAGATGCTGACCTTTTTTTTTTTTAACATTTATTTCTTATTGTGAGAGAGAGAGAGAGAGCGAGCATGAGTTGGGGGGGGGGGGGCAGAGAGAGAGGGAGACACAGAATCCGAAGCAGGCTCCAGGCTTGGAGCTGTCAGCACAGAGCCCGACGCGGGACTTGCACTCACAAACCGCGAGATCATGACCCGAGCCGAAGTTGGACGTTTAACCAACTGAGCCACCCAGGCACCCCAAGATGCTAACCTTTTAAGGGAAGCTGGATGAGGGGTCCCGCGTCTTTCCCACACCAGGCTATGGAGAAAGGTGCTCAGGTTTTGGAGCCCAAAAGACCTGGTGTGGGTTCAAATCTTGCCTTTGATAATGACGCGCTAAGTGACACTGGTCAGAGCCTCTGTTTCCTTGGCTGCTGGTCTCCCAGTGTTACTGTGAGCATAGAGGAGTGTATGCAGCCCACAGTATACAATGTTCCCTTCCCCGGGTAAGCCAGGGATTCGTCTTCTTTCCCTCCTTCCAGCCCCTCCCAACCTGCCCCTTATCTCTGCCAGCCTCCACCATGCACCCTTTCGTGCAGAATTTTCAGAAACCTGAACATGCCCATATGCCCAAGGTCTAGAAAGCTGGTTCTACAGGTGAGAAATTCTCTCTGTGGCTCTTGCCCGAAGAAGCCTGAAGTGGGATTAAGCCCCGGTCCATCCTGCCACAGCTGCCCTTGTGGCCGCTCTGGCTTCCTGTAGGATTCTCCTTCAAAGGCTTCTAGCCCCTGCAGCGGACCAGCAGCATCAGCGTCACCTGAGAGCTTGTGAGAGCTGCAGAGGTTCAGGTGCAAAGGCTGTAGCAGGGGCTTCATGACACAAGCTCCAGAAGTCCTTTACCTGAGGACTTGACATGGAAGTAGATCCCGAGCCCGGAGCAGTTTGCCTTCCTGTGTGTGTCTCTGCAGGAAGGGACTAGGCGAGGGTTGATGGGAGAGCTGAGAAATGTGAACACAGTTAGAAAAATCTTCAGGATGCATCGTTTTAGGCCAGGCCCTTGTGTGGAATTCTCCCCCCCGGAGACTTCAGAGGCATGAGATCCTGCCAGCAGCCTGAAATTTCAGCCAGGGCCTCTGCGTGGGGTGGCCTGGCCAGGGTCTTGCTGGGGAAGGGCTGTTTATTTTCTGCGGAGACTTGGGTTTCTCACCCTGTTTGCTAGCCTGTGCCAAGCACGCCTGGGGCCTCCACACACAGACCTAGTAGCATCCAACTGCCCTGAGGGTATCCACAGGAAATGGATAATGGCACAGGTTGCTTTTCAATGCTAGGCTTTGTGGCAAGACTTGATAACCCACAGCTTGACTCGGGTACTGCACGGCTTGTCATTTAAACTGAGCTCACATTTCTTAGATGATCCGGTGTGCCCAAGAACTGAGCAATGTGCTTTTATGTGCCTTGTGTTTAACTGTCACCATGCCCCTACAAGGCAGGACCACCACTAGCGCCATTTTCTGGCCCTGGACATCAGGATTTAGAAAGGCTAATAGGGCTTGGGGTCATGTAGCTGGTAAGTGGAACTAGGATTTGAACCCAGAGCCCGGTTCCTGGACCCTCTGTTGTTCCCTTCTAGTGTCTGAAGCGAGACAGCCACACCAGTGCTTTCCTTCATGCGGGGCAGGAGCGAGACCTTGCAGCCTCCTTCCTGTGATTCTGTGCTTGCCCCGACACCACGGGCCAGGACCCCATACCCTTGCTCTCTGGTGAGGTGCAGGGCATATTGGTTTCAAGTGTTGAGTTCTGGGTTTGGGTTAGAAGGGAGAGCTGCAGGCTGGGAGACCAGGCAGAATGTATGGGTAAACGATGCCTTTCCTGGTGCCAGTCCTGGTGGCCAGACCTGGGCCAGCATCCGGGCTTCTTTGCACCGTGGTTGTGAAGTGTGGCCATTTGGGTTGGGCCTGGAGCATTCACCGAATGGGCTGTGCCTGGACAGAAAGTAGCTCAGGAGGGTTCCGCGGTTCGCGCGCCACACCACCCAGGCTCGTCCCCGTTCTGTGGGCATTTTCCTACCTTTCCCTTCCCTTTTGAACAGATGAGCAGCAGAAAGCGGAAAACCACCAGAAACTAAATTAATACCCAGCCAGTTTGGTTTCTCCCCGGGACTCCAGCTCAGGAGAGGCTGGTGGTTTTGAAACTGGTTCTCTTTTAGAATCATCTGAAAGGCTCAGAGGTAATTAGCCATTATAGGAAGACTGGATCGTCATTTTAAAAAAGCTGCCTGGTGGGAGTAATCGTTATTTGTGATGGGGTGGGAACATGACGGTAAAAATAGACCCCGGACCTCACTTGCAGGAGCTAAAAGAAACCGGCCAATTGGCTTCATGAAAATTAGGCAGTGGGCCTAAAGTTGTCACTCTCTTGCTTGTTAATGTGAAAAAGAAAAAGTCATGAAAAGAATACATTTTACTGTGAAAATTTCGAGGAGTCAGAAAAGAACAAATAATGAAGAAAAATCACCCCTAATCCTACCATTTGACATAACTGCTATTATTCCTGCTGTATTTCCTTTGCTCACAGGTCCATGCCTGTTTGCACAAAATTGGGATCCATTGATGTATCGTCTTCTAAAGTACTTTTTTCACCAAATGTATTTCAGGTGTCCCCCATGTCATTAAATGTTCTTTGTCATAGTAAAATGACTGCATTAGATGAAGGCATTGTAACGCACCTAGAAACAGCAGCAACTGCAGTGATGAGGAGGGACAGGAGGTTTTGTGTGGAACTCACTCTGTGCCAGGCACTGTTCTAGGCTTTACATACGAATCCACTTTACCGTCACACAGCCTGTGAGATGGGTCCTGTTGCGCTCCCCATTTAATCTGTGTTGTTTGACATTTAAACTTTTCTCTTTAAAAAAAAATTTTTTTTAATGTTTACTTTTGAGAGAGAGAGAGACAGCACGAGCGGGGAAGGGCAGAGAGAGAGAGACATATACACAGAATCTGAAGCAGGCTCCAGGCTCCGAGCTGTCAGCACAGAGCCTGATGCCAGGCTCGAACTCACGAATCGTGAGATCATGACCTGAGCTGAAGTCGGATGCTTAACCGACTGAGCCACCCAGGTGCCCCTCAATTTTTCTCTTTAAAACAAAAATGTGTGTTAAACAACTTCATAATAAGCACACATCTTTAAGCACACCCGTGTTTTCCCATGGGTTTCTGCTGGGTCAAAGGGTCTGCACATTTTACAGCTTTCATGCCCTTTCCCTTTGTCCTAGAGAATGAGTCTTCACTCCTGTCTCATTTCTTCTTCCTTTCCATTTGGTCTGGAGGTGGCCTCATAGTGGCCTGCGAGGTAAGTGAGGGCAACCATCTGGTGTCTGCTGAGCATTGCAGCTTGTGACCAAGGGGTCTGGACAGGGAGCATTGTCTTTAGTCCTGATTCTTTAGGACTCATTGCCCTGATCATTTGCTTGCCCCTTTATTGCCTCATAATGTCAGTGAGCTCCAGTGCCTTGATTTGGTGTCTCCCAATCAGACGGAAAATTCTTTGTGGGCAGAACCTTTTCTCACGTGATTTCTCAAAGCTCAGTGTCCCCCACAGGGTACTTGTTCGGTAAACATTTACTGACTGAGCAGAGAGGAAGAGAATAGTGGTAGTAAATATGGGTGGATTTTACTAGTGGCTGAAATAGATTTAAGAGGGGGTGAAATGTGATCGCTCCTCCAGGCCAGATCTCTAGTGAGCAGGCCTCCTTTGGAAAGCCCTTTGAGTTGTGTGAGTGTGGATCATAGAGCCTTGAGTCTTAGAGCCCCCATGCAGGTGAGGGCTGTCTGGCCCTCTGGGATTTGTAGCTTCCCCAGAACAGATGGGGAGTGAAGTCTGGGTGTCCAAAGCCTGGCAAAGAGATGGGGCCACCTGGGCTACAGAAGTTGGGGCTGCCGCTCTCCTAGGTGCGTCTCCCTTTCTACCCAGTTCTGGAGAGCCTACGTGGAGTTCCTGAAGTGGCTAGAGATTACTGGGCAGGAGTGGTTTAAAAAGAAAGGTGTGCCTTGGGACAGTGTAGCAAATATCCGTTGATTACTTCCTGGGTGCCAGGTCCTGTGCTGGACACTAGGGGTATAGGAATGAATCAATCATGGCTCTTATCCTCTAGGAAGTGGGGGGAAAACCATCCTGTAATGGCTTTAAGACAGGATAAAGCTTAGCGGTGCATGAAGCTGGGAGCAGTTTCTGTTCCCATCAGTGGCCTGCAGACACAGGCCATACCCCCCCTTCCCCCTCCCCGCGATGATTTTCCACTGGGGGAGGGGTGGCTGTGCCTGGAAGCTTGGCCTTCGAGGCAGTGCCGATGGGCAGGGGAGTGGGGGCCAGCAAGCAGACAGGACAAGCAGACGTTGAGTTGCATGGGGAACAAAAGCTGAGAACAAAGTCCTGGAGGTGGCAGTTGTGTGGGCTTTGTGTCACTCTCGCTTCTGTATTTTGGGGATTATTTTCACAATGAGGATGCAGCCATGTATTATTTGTATAAATAAAATAATTTAGAAGGTAAACAAGAGAAAAGAAAATTATTCTTTGACTCCAGACTCTCCAAAGACTCCTCACCTTTCAAAACTATCATATCGAACTGAGTCACTGCCCTTTGATCGGCTTGTTCTGTATCTCAGATGGGGGAGGGAGGAGCGGCCTGCAAAATACTTCTGGCCTCTGGTGAGCTTTGTAAATGGTTTCAAGTTTCAGGGCCCAAGCAGCCCCCGTCCTTCTTGGTCCCAGTGCTGCGTGGGGAAGGGGAAAAGCGTTTGTCTCAAGTGTGGTTTATAAAAATTGAGCTGCAGGTGAAAAGCACAGAATGTGATTCTTTTCCCCCAAATGAAATGGCACTAGATTTTGAATGATAGATTTAAGTTTTGAAAACAGTAACACATTCCCAGAGTGCCTAGGCCATTTTATCAGGAAGGGTTATAGTGAGTAGCACGTGGAAACCAGATCTCTGGCTCTTTTGAAAATAAAAGTTTTAGTGCCTCCGCAACACGGTATTTTCCGCAAAGAGGGGACAAGGGTAGCAAAGAATGGCAAAGACAAAACCCCATAGAAACTCTCTCTCTCGGACTCTGGGGTAATGGGGCCACTGACCTAAATAAGGGCAGGAACCCGCTGGGTACAATGAGCTCACGCTGCCAGAATGGGCTGAATTGAGGCCGCCGCATCCTCCATTCACACACCAGCCCCATGTGCATTCAAGCCCCAGACGACATGTGGGCTGCCTTCCCGAGTCAGCCAAACTGTCCCAGCACAACCCACACGAGGTCTCCGGGCTCCAGGAGCCTGGCTGAAGGCTGAGTGATAACAGTGCTAAATCCCTGGACAGAGACACTAAGGAACAGGAGTTTTCTCCCAAGAACCCCAAGAAATGAATGGACCGTGTTGCACTCTAGGGCTGGGTCAGCGAGAAAAGTTCTTGGTGGACTCTCTAGAACACACCGTCCTGCTGAGACGCAGTGTGAGACACATACGCAATTTGAATTTTCTGACAGTGTAAAAAGGGAAGACAAAACAAGTGGCATTAATTTTAATATTTTTTATTGAAGTCAGCATTTCCAAAATATTTACATTGAACGTTTATGTGCACAATCAACTTGACAAGTACTCACGAAATGTTTTACATTCTTTTTGTGTCTTGGCTGCTGTATTGGAGAGTTGAGGTCTAGAAGACATATCCTTCAGCATTTTACAGAGTGAGAGGGTGGAAAGCCGCCCAGCTGCTGTCGGGGCCCGTGAGATCAATATAGTGTTTGATGTAGGGTTCTTATAGTATTCTTTTGCCATTAAAACTAAAAACCTTTAGACCTTAATAACTTAAGTTATAAATAATAATTTTTTACATTTTCATTTTCATGGGGCTTTTCCATTAGAGGATGCTTTTGTATGTTCTTTCTTGCAGGTACCATTCCTTTGGCAGATGTTTCTGGAGGGTGTTCTAGGTGGTAGGCCCTGATTCACATACAACTCCTGCCAATGTTCATAGCATTGTAGCACCCCAATGTTTATAGCAGTACTATCAACAGTAGCCAGATTATGGAAAGAGCGCAAATGTCCATTGACTGATAAATGGATAAAGAAGATGTGGTACATCTAGACAATGGAATACTGCTCAGCAGTGAAAAAGTATGAAATCTTGCCATTTGCAACAACACAGATGGAACTAGAGTGTGTTATGCTAAGTGAAATTAGTCAGAGAAAGAGATGTCCTATGATTTCACTCGGATGTGGCATTTGAGAAACTTAACACGTGAACTTAGGGGAAGGGAAGGAAAAATAAGATAAAAACAGAGACATAAACCATGAGAGACTCTTAACTACAGAGAACAAACTGAGGGTTGTTGGAGGGGAGTCGGGCGGGGGATGGGCTAGATGGGTGACGGGCATTGAGGAAGGCACTTGTTGCGATGAGCACTGGGTGTTATATGAAAAGTAATGAATCACTGGGTTCTACTCCTGAAACCAGTACTGCGCTGCATGTTAACTAACTTGAGAAAAAACAAAAAGAAAAACAACAACCACCTGCCTTCTTGGAGCTTAGATTCCAGTGGAGGAGAAAAACTCATCATTGTGTCAGTATGATTGGAACTGTAGTGAGAATGTGAGCAGGGGCTTTGGAAACACAGAAGAAACACCTAAATTCTGCCTGAGACATCAGAGGACAGATATTTGAGTAGAAAAATGCAGAATGAGGAGGCCTTTTTTTCTGGCAGAGGGAGTGAAGGGGACAGGCATTCTGAACATGATCCATTTGGGTTAGAACTTCCAAGACTGGTATGTCCTTTTTACCGTGCAGACAGGGTGGGCCACCTGCTTGAAGTCCTACTGGCTATCTATAAGGCAAGGGTTCTGGAGCCCAGGAGTTTGGCTTAGCCATGCCTAAAGCTGCTATTCATCTGGAAAAAAGTGGTTTCTGGGCAAGTTCTTTAGGGAGTAAGTGATGGGAAGGGCCTTACCCTGAAACTTGATGATCTGATAACCTCTATTCCAGGGCCTTTCCTGCCCGTAGCCACCATGTCTTGTTTTGAGATCTGCAATAAGAACATCCTGCATAGGGGGCACCTGGATGGCTTAGTGGGTTGAGCATCTGACTTTGGCTCAGATCATGAACTTGCAGTTCGTGAGTTTGAGCCCTGCCTCAGGCTCTGTGCTGACAGCTCAGAGCCTGGAGCCTGCTTCAGATTCTGTGTCTCCCTTTCTCTCTGCCCCTCCCCTACTTGCACTCTGTCTTTCTCTGTCTCTCAAAAAATAAAAATAAAAATAAACATTTAAAAAAAAAGAATATTCTGTATATAATTTTGTGTTGTCATTACGTTCAAAATCAGTAAGGGTGTATGCTTTAAATACTGCTTGCTCTATTTCTGTTGTAGTTATTGAGGAGTCTTGGGAGAGGAATCACTCTTTCTGGATGATTCCATCCCCATGTGAACTAACTGCCCATCTGGAATCTCAGTTCATGGATCTTAAGCCAGACAGGGATCTGGGCTCTTGCCTTTTGTGGACAAGAGGCCCTTGGCCACCACTGGGGCGGGACAGAGACAGCACCCACATGCCTGCCTGAGGCCTGCTGCCCTCCAGGAACGGCAGCCTCCTCTATACTCAGCAGGTTTTATTTTTATCTCATCAGCGTGTTCCTCCTTTTAAAGTGTGAATCCTAGTGACCCGAATGAGCTGTCTGCCTGGGCCTGGGCCAGCGGGACCAGGTTACTCCAGTTCAGAGGCGGCCCTGGGCTGGGATTGCAGGGATGGGGGTTTCCTGTGTGACTAGCTGGGAACAGGGCAGGGTGGGCTCACCCTGGCCAGGAGCAAAAGTGGCCTGCCAACCTGACCAGTTTCCAAACTGGGAAAACGGTACGCTAAATGTAAATTGGGGCCTTTCCCCCTCCCACACCCCCTTTATAGCAGCCCTTTTAAAAGAACAAGTAGAGTTTGCAGAATTCAGATGTTAATATTTAGAGACACAAAGTCAAGTGCGGGTACCTCTCAGAGTTTGGCTGTAGATAAAATTCAGGCCCGTTGACTTTGACGTTCACGCTGAAGCTGTGCTGAGATTTTATCCATGCTGATGCATCAGAACGACATGGTTTCCTATTCAGAGGTTGGGCATTGGGGGTGTGCTTCCCCTGAAAATGAGTACTCCACAGCAGCTGCCCCAGGCTCTCAGGGGAGGCTATGGTAGAATTTTAGAAACGGGAAGGTGGATGGCCTGCGCTGCCCCTCTCTTGGCTGACGCCTGAAACTCACTTGAAATCAGAGGGAAGAAAAATAGTATTTGTGGGCCCCGTGTGCTATACTAGGACCTGTGTTAAGCACTCTTCCTGTGTTGGCCCGGGAGTTCTACACAACTGTTCTGTGAGCTTATCATCATTAGAGGGAGTTTTCCTACCATAGGGCAATGGTTCTCCAAGTGTGGTCCCTATACCAGCAGTGTCAGCCTCAGCTGGGAGCTTGTTAGAAATGCAGATTCTCAGGCCCCATCCATGATCTCCAGAAATGAGGACACTGGGGAGGGGCGCAGCCAGCTGTGTTTTAGCAAGTCCTCCAGGCAATCCTGAGACACTCTGAAGCTTGGGAACCCCCACCGGCAAGGTGAAGAGCACAGATTTCACCTAGTGAAGGCTAGTCTGGGCTCAGATCTCAGATCTGGCTTTGGGAGAGTTGGGCCACCACTCTGTGCCTCAGTGTCCTTATCTGTAGATTGTGGGGCAGTGTTAATAGTGAATTATGCAAACGCGTGAATTACATTAAGTCATTTATGTTAAAACTAGGAACAGTTTCCCTAGTGCTCAGCATACCCTAAGTGTTTGCTTTAGCTGTCTCACATTCGGCCTTGATCCTAGGTCTGATTAAATTAAAGGCCATTTACTCATTTATTATACTGGCTGTTTTGTAGAAACCTAATTCATGTAGCTGTTACAGCATCTCATTCTATAGAAATGTAGGATGCTCTGTAAGCCCACGGTGCCTTTCTCATTGCCAGCTCTAGTTCCTTCTTGGGAGCTGCTTGAACACTGAGAGAAGGATTTTAAGACCAAGCCTGATCTTAGCATTTTTGTGTCATTGTTGATTGGTGATGTCTGTCCTGGGTGCCCACGGCAGGATTCTTCCTTCCTGCTGTTGGTGGTTTTCAAGCCACGGAGTGTCAGTTTCTGATCCTTTCCTGTTACTGCGTTTTAATGCAAGGCTGTTAAGAGTCACCACTAAATGCCGGAGGCCAGAGGAATTATTGTGGGCTACATGTGTTCAGGGTGGATTTGTAGGAGGCTGCATGTGGTTTGTGGGTCATGCCTGGCCCAGGAATTAATGTACTCCTTGGGCTGGTGCTGTCCCTTTTGGGACTTGTGGGTGGCTGTGGCCATAGGAAAGGACTGGTTAAGGATCTGGATGTTCTGGATCCTGGCCAAACACCTTTCTATTTTATCATGATTAACAGGAGTGTTTAGTCCCATTTTGCAGATATGGTAAGGGCTGTCACAGCAAAGTACCACAGACTGGGCAGCTTAAACAACAGAAATTTATTTTCTCACAGTTCCAGGGGCTAAAAGTCTGAGATCAAGGTGTTCCCAGGGTTGGTTTCTTCTAAGGCCTGTCTCCAAGGTTTGTAGATGACTGTCATCTCCCTGTGTCTTCACATGGTCTTCCCTCTGTAGCTGTCTGTACCCAAATTTCTTCTTCTTATAAGGAACCCCCCCTCCCATATTGGATTAGGGCTACACTATGACCTCCTTATAACTTAATCCCCTTATTGAAGGCCCTATCTCTGATTACAGTCACATTTTGAAGTAATGGGAGTTAAGACCTCAATATTTAGATTTTGAGGGGCACAATTCACCCCATAACACCTGCCTTAGATTATCCATATGGATCTTTTTTTTTTTTAAGTTTATTTATTTTATTTTGAGAGAGAGAGAGTGTGTGAGCAGGGGAGGGGCAGAGAAAGAGTAAGAGAAAAGAGGTAATCCCAAGCAGGCTCCACACTGTCAGTGAGGAACCCAACTCGGGGATCAATCCCATGGACCGTGAGATCATGACCTGAGTTGGAATCAAGACTCAGGTGCCCAACTGACTGAGCCACCCAGGTGCCCCTCAGTGTGGGTCTTTCATAAAAAGGAATCTTCTGAGGGACTCACCAGTGTAGCAGTCTACTGTATATGTTCATACTATGATTGCCATTTCTAAATATAAGACATACAAAACCACATGCACATGTGGAAATAAGAATGTTATCAGTGGTTATTTTCTGATTTCTTTCTGTGTATTTTCAAAATTTTCTATAATGAGTATGTGTTTTATTATAAACAAAAAATATACACTGAATTAGGAAAGTATGGTTATGGCTTTGGAGAACCTAACATATGACAGGAGATGAATTCAGAAGATGGTTGGATGGACAGAGTTAGCCTGTATTGGTGGGCTTTTTAGGTGGTGGACGTGGCAGGGAGTAGGTGGGTTCAAGAATAATGATGCGCAGGCCTTGATTGGATATGTCTAAGATGGGGGAAGGGGATGTAGAGTGGCTTGGCTGGCGGACATCTCATTTAACGTGTTGAGTCTGAGGTCCCGCTGGGACATTGTAGTGAGAGTCCAGCAGATATTGGAAATACAGAAGTGGAATGAAGAGGGGAAGTAGGTACTGGAGAGAGAAATATTTTTTTTAAATCACTGCTAGTCACTGTGAGAGAGAAAGTATGATTAGGATCCTTGAAAATATGCTTAGACCCAACATTTAAGGCCCTGGAAGACAAGAGCCAGGCCGGTTCCAATTCCAGACACTGTTCAGTGTGGCTTCACTCAGAAGGCCTTCCCTGCCCCAGCCCCAGACTAGGTTAGCCACCCCCCTGCACCCCCTTGTAAGTACTTTCAGCACTCTGTGCTTTTCTTTTGGAGCACTTGGCATGTTTGTAGTGAAATGACCACTGGTATAGTCAGTTCGTCCGTGGGAGTGGCCCCACTGGATTGTCAACTGCATGACAGCAGGGCAAAGCCCCATCTTGCCCACTGCTGTTAATCACTGTGGTCTGGCCCTGGGTTTTCTGGGAGGATGAGTGAGTGAAAGCATACGCAGCAAGCAAGCCAGAGAATAAATGTGTAAGAAGGATTCAGAGAAGGTGTTGTGGGTCCAGCAGCATTTCTGGAGAAGGGTTTCAAGGAGGGAGCAGGCACCAGTACCATGCAGTGGCTAGAGGTGGAGAAAGATGGGTTTCAGAAAGAGTGGAAGCAGATCCGGGGAAAGAGAATGTGATTGGTCTTTTAAGAGCACAGGTGAGTGAACTGGTTTTGGAAAAGTGGTCTAGGAGCTCTTCTGACTGGCAAGAATAGGAAAGAAGATGGAATGAACCATAAGAAAGAGGAGGCCATGCAGTAAATGGGCATCATGGCTCAAGGTCAGCTGGGCTTTGGTCTTTCAAACTGAGTGTCCACAGAAAACAGATATCCGACTTGAGAAACAAAGTGATAGTCCTATTTTGCATCCCCACCAAGCCACCAAGAGTCTCCCCAGAGAGCCCTCCTTGCCGAGTCCAGTTAAGGAAACCTCAGATGTCTGCCATGTAAAGTTGAAGTCTTCACCTAAGTGGCATTCCTCCTCAGATATCATGTTCTGATTCAGTGGTTCTTAAAGTAAGGTTCCCAGTCTGGCAGCACCTGCCTCTCCTGGGAACTTGTTGGAAATGCAAATTCTCAGGCTCCCTCTCAGACCTACTTAAATAGAAAACTCCAGGCTGGGGTCCCAGTCTGTTTTAACACTACAGCTCAAGAACTACTGTCCTAACTGAAAAACACAAGCCAGCGCTTCTTGGAAATTAACTCACTCCACTGACATTTATGCAGGAGCCTCCAAGAGCAGGGATGTCTGTTTTCTTCCTGCCTGCTCCCTGGAAGAGATTTTGAAGTTGTCAACTTAAAACCTACTTTGGAATTCCCTGAGAACTGGGCTGATAAAGTCTGAGTTATCCAGCAGTTTCTGCAGGGATCCCAGGCAGCTTTCTGGGCCTGACTCCACCACACAGGAGGCTCTGAGCCAGCTAGTAAGGGGTGAGGAGGGGAAGAGAGAGGGCAGGGGAGGGGACCTCTCGGTCTCCCTGAATTCAGCATTTTAAATTAAAGACAGTTAAGAACTGGAGGGGCCTGAATTGCAGGCTGGAGGATAAGGTTTCACACTCAGCAGCTGGAATTCATAGTGGTGGTGTCTGGGACCTATTGCTTTGAAGATACCGGGTGAGATGCTGTTGTTTAACAAAAACCAGTCGCAGCCCACCAGCCGCTGTCCTCACTGTGACTCGGCACCCTGCTGGGACACCAAGCTCCTAGTGCATCTTGGGATTCCTGGGAGATAAAAGTTCAGCAGTGGTGGCTGCTGCTGTTACTTTTAAGGGGCTTAACTTTTTAGCTGCAGTTCGTAGAACGGACACCCAGCAGCAAACATTAATTGTTAGATAGAGGGGGTTTTCTCCCCTTCATAATTCAGAGGGACAGATATCCAGAGACCAGCCAGATCCCCGCACATCTGAAGCTGACTCTAGAAACCAGAGGTTGAAGTTTTACAGGGAACCAAGACTCTCAGCAAAGAGTAAGTGCCATTTGTCCCTGCATTGCGATACTCAACTTTTGAAGGCTTGTAGATGTGACATTTTGGAAGCCTGGGATTTGTGTTCCAGTTTGTTCTGCCCTGTTGAGTGCAGTGTTGTGGTTAGATCCTGGGGAGCCATGACTGGCTCCATTCCTTGATGTTGGGGTTATTCCTGGGTGGGAGGCCAGAGCAGGCAAGTACGTGTGATGCCCCTCAGGAGCACCCTCTCCCCTTCTGGAAAACCGGTGGCTTCCCCGCAGACTGCAGACCTATGTCCAATCTAACTAAATTTTTTGCATTTCGCACACTTGAATAGCTACCTCTTCTGCTGCTTCCAAAACCATGGGGAAGATGGGAGCCCTCAGTTCTGGTTCTGGTTTACCCATATGATTTTGAGCCAACAAGTAAATGTTTCCAAATACACTTTTTATACTCTTTCTCCAGTAAGTAGGCTTTCATCATACTTCTTCCAGCTGTTATGCCCCTATGCAAAACTTTTTTTGGGCAAAATATTGATAGTAGTTATTTACCAAGAATTTTTGGGAATTTAAAATCCCTGTATATTCCTGTCCTAGTGTCTCCAGAGAAATAGATCCAATTAACAAAGGAGAGGAAGGAGAGAAATGGTTTCAGAACTTCCACTAGGGTCTAGAGGTTTGGTTGTTCCTTGATTACCCTGCACAGGGCTGCTGAGCCCCACCCCCCATCCCTATACCAGGCCTTCCAATGTGACTCACAGATGCTGGAAGATATTTCCTTGGGACTGCCCCCCTCCCTCGCCATCACTCACTGGCTCTGATGAAAGAAAATTAAAATGTTCAGTTTCTCTGATAGTCAAATAAATGTAAATTTAAACAGCTTAATAACAGCTTTTCCATCTATTGGATTAGGGAGTTTTTACATAAATTCTACAGGGTAAGGGAGTGGGTCATAAAACTGCTAGTAGAAGTCTAAATCTGCCAAGCAATTTTGCAAAAGTTATTTAAAATCTTAAAAATACACATAGCCCTTGACCTCCTGGAAATTTATTGTTTGAAACAGCTAAAGTTATGCAGAAAGTAGTATGTTCAGAATTGTTCACCAAGTGATAATTAGAATAGTGAAAAAAATTGAAACAGCTGCTGGGGTGGAAAAAATTTTATTCTACCCTTCTAGGTTCTTCAGCTGATCTAATAATTAAGTTGACATAAAATAGATTAATAGGAGAAAAACAACATTTTAATTTCACACCAATGAGAGCCCCATAAAAATATGAGACCCAAGGGCAAGTCTGGCAATTGAGGCTTATATGCCATCCTGAGCTAAGGAATGGGCTAGGGACCTGGGGCTTCAAAGGGGAGGAAGGTGATTCACAGACCGAAGGATGCAGGACAAAAACAGGTGTTTGATAATTAGCTGTTTGCTCTGCCCTACAGATGGGTCATTCACATGAAAAGTTATCTGCGGTAATAACTCTCTTTCTGGACCAGGCTCCATATCTAAATTCTTTTTGGTAGTTAAGGGAAAGGTAAAAGTTTTTCTTGAATCTGCTGACTCTTGATAGCCTTTAGCTCAAAACAATCCACATGCCAAAGTGGCACACTGTAGGCCAAGCAATTCTCACTGTGACAGCTTTTATGTCCAACAAAAATTATTAAGTATAGCATATATATATATATTTATATCTCTTTATATGTCTCCATTAAAATTACATCAAATAATACTTAATGACATGAAATGGTAATTCATAATAATGACAATAATTTATAATGTAATGGTAATTTAAAAATAATAGATGGGGCGCCTGGGTGGCGCAGTCGGTTAAGCGTCCGACTTCAGCCAGGTCACGATCTCGCGGTCCGTGAGTTCGAGCCCCGCGTCGGGCTCTGGGCTGATGGCTCAGAGCCTGGAGCCTGTTTCGCATTCTGTGTCTCCCTCTCTCTCTGCCCCTCCCCCGTTCATGCTCTGTCTCTCTCTGTCCCCAAAATAAATAAAAAACGTTGAAAAAAAAATTAAAAAAAAAATAATAGAAACAGCATGGACAGTATAGTCCCAATTTCACAAAATGTATATATTCATTTTGTTCAAGTCTAAATGGATATACATGAAGAAATTAATGGTAATTCCTAGGTAGCAGGATTATGGTTATTGTTTCTTTTCTCTCTCTCTTTTTGTATTTTTCTAAATTTTTTCAATAAATATGTGCTTTGTAAATGACTTCTTTAAAAACATAAAATAAAAGATTCCTGTGAATTATGCCCTCATAATTGCTGCTTTAAACAACTCCCTGCTCAAAGAATCTTACTGGCTGGTTTGCATTACAAGGAGGGATGACTGTTTGCTTTTTAAGCTGATTAATGAGGCCATTGCTTCTGACAAAACCCAGGGATGAATTTTGTCTGGCCTAAAAGGAAGAGGAGCCTTGCTAAGAGGTGAAAGGTTAACACTGAAGCCAGATGAAAAATTTTGGCTGGAGCCTTAAGTTGGAATCACAGACCCTGCATTGTGTTATATCATTTTCTAATTTCTAGTATGTTCTTGAAAGGGGAATTTTTTTTCTCTTGAACATTCAGTTGAGCACTCTTTCTTTTTCCCAGTAACTAAGTTCTTATGACGATGCCAGTGCATAGTTGAAAACAGCAGCAAATAAGCCTCCTTGGGCATACCACTCTGGTGGTTTCTAAGACATTGTCAGTGGGCTGACACGGCCATGAGAAAAGCCTGTGTCCTTTGGTTTTGAAGTGCACCAAGAGGAATCATTTATACTGAGTACTGTGTGAAGATAGCACTCTTTTCCTGGCTGAAAATATGTGATCAAATGTGAAGTTGAGCTTTAGAAATATTCATTTCATGGTGGCTTGATGGAAACATTAAAAGGTGGAGGAGTTGAAGCTGGGGTGGGTGGGGAGAGTGGTGATTTAGTCCAGGGTGAGAGGGCCTTTGGTTAATGAAAGCTTCCCAGGGAGCCTTGAGAAAGGCCTGGAGAGCAGGCCTTCATACCAAGGGATCTTCAGTAGAGTCAAAGGGTGGGCTTTCACACTGGGCTCTAGGAGTCCGCAGCGAGTGGTTCAGTTGAAAATGAGAGGAATTACTTTGAAGCCAGCCTTTGTGTGAAATACCAGACAAATCACAGGGTGGTAGCTTACTTTGAAATGTGTTAAAAAATAATAATAAAAGGTGGGTGGGTGAATGGTTGGAAGAACAGATGTGTGATAAAGCGAATAGAGTGAAAATGCTAACAATTATAAAAGGTGGGTGGTAGATGTTTGCTGTAGAGTTCTCTGAATATTCCTGAAGGTTTGAAAATTTTCATAATGAAAATATAGGAGCAAAAAGAGCAACTAGTTGGCAAAACCTAAACTTGTGGGCATTTACAGAAAAAAACTAGGTAACAAGGAATCCCCCGTGAATCCCAAAATACAAGAAGGGTGGGGACCAAAAAAACCCCCAAACCTATAATTATTGACATGATAGCTGGCCAGTACTCATTAAAAAAAAAAAGAAAAGAAAAGAAAAGAAAAAGTGTGTGTGTGTATGTGTGTGTGTTGCTTACTTCCATCCTCACAGGATTTGATATATATAAGGAAATACATATAATGCAAAAAAGATTATGGGGCCCCTGGGTGGCTCAGTTGGTTAAGCATCTGACTTTGGCTTAGGTCATGATCTTGCAGTTTGTGGGTTTGAGCCCTGTGTCAGACTCTGCTGTCAGCTCAGAGACTGGAGCCTGCATTGTTCAGATTCTGTGTCTCCCTCTCTCTCTGTTCCTCCTCCACTCCCACTCTGTCTGTCTGTCTGTCTCTCAAAAATAAAACATTAAAAAAAATTTAAATGTTGGAAGGAAGCTTTGTGAATGGAAAGGGAAGACAAGATCACCCTTCAAAGTATATTCCACATGCTTCTGAAGGAGCTGCTAGGGGAAGACTGCAGGAAACTCATTTGATCTGATTCCTGCTTTTACCTTCCCCCAATGAAAGCCAAGGAGCAACCAAAGAGGATTTAGGAAAAGCAACTGGAGAGGAGTGTGGTGAAAAGTACTTCTTTCTGAAGGAAAACCTCTTCAAATGATATCTGCAGCATTTTCTGAATGGTCTTCATCAGATGGCTCCTTCTTGGGCAGAAGTGTATTGAAATAAATTAAGGAGGAAGGTATGAGTTCCAAGAAATCCCCAGGTCATTTGGATTAGAGAAGGAACAGTACCAATTTGAGAGCTCCCTTGGTTTAGGGACATCTGGGCCTGCATTATCGTAACCACGTGGGGTAAGAATGACCCAACAAGAACCTCATCCAAGTTCTAAGTCTCCATCATTAACCAGTTGGATGTGACACCAGTGTGGGAATTTGGAATGAAATCAAGAGGTACCAGTCAGGGCCCCGAGCCCTGGGTTTGAATGATGGCTTCGCTCCAGCAGAGCTCTAAAGCAGAGCTTATGACGCCAGGTCTTTGCGATGGGCAGACAAACTGGGGGTGTTTGTGGGGCACCTGGCTCTGTGCACGACAGATGGCAGGCTAGGAAGAAAGTTTTTTCCTTTCTCCTTGAATCCTCTGTCCTGATAATGAACCTATTACTGTACCTCAGTTCTTAAAGAAATAATAAAAGTAGTTGATAATTTTTCTCAGTTTGAGGGAAAAGTTTCACTCTTCAATTTAAAATAACTTAACATTTAATTTCTTTTCAACATTTTTATACAATTTTATCTTTGCGGGGGGGGGGGGGGATTCTAGTCTTTACCCTTTTGTCAAGAGACTTGCATCCTGTGTGACTGTTAGGGCTTTGAGCAAGTTTAAGAGCCAATTCTATAGTATATGTTTTACTTATTATCTGTGTATCTTTTTGTTTTCGGTTTAGAGGATGAAGGAGAACAAAACTATGTGGTCTACTCAGCTCAAGAAGAGTTATGGCGTCCTTTGTACTTCTTTGAGGGAGAGTGGCCTGGATTGATCTGGAATTATAGTGCTATTAAAGAATTTAATCAAATTGTTCAATAATAACAATAGGGAAACTGCAATGGCAGTGTTAAAGGGCCTCGCATTATTAAATCCGAATTTAGCAACTCCATCTTTATGGGAACATTTCCAGGTTGTTGCTCAATCATTTAGAACTTGTTTAAGTGGCTAAAATACCAGTTTTGTTTTTAGGAATGAAATGAAAGCTTTAGATTCATATTAGTTCTAAGGAAGATGAGAATTGTGTACTAGGTCATCTCCATCTCAGTTCAGATCAATATTAATAGCTTTCATTTATCGAGTACCTATTATATACTAGAAGGCAACATTTTACAATCGCTGCCATTTCATTGAATCCTTGTGATGACCCCATTAACTAGTTCGAATCATTATCCCGATTTTACAAATGAGAAAAAAATCCAGTGTCTGATCCAGGTCATCTCATGGGATAAGTGTTCCTGATTTCCTCACAGCACATTGGCCACTTGCTACTCCTTTACCCCCCTTTAATTTTTATAAACTCATCACCACTAGGCACATTACATAATTACGTAATTTATTACATATTCAATCTATCATAAATATAATAGAAATACTGGTTTGTTGCAGATCCCTCCTCACCAATGATGTGCCGGAGCTGGTGTGAGATGGTGTGCCCTTCCCGTCTCTGTGTTTAGTCATGTCAAGTTGGTGGCCTGAAATGGGCTCTGATGGTAGTATTTACACCATGGAAATTGGCAAATGCTATGGCTCCCCAGGCCCCACTCCCCTAGGGCCGGGGGCTAAACATATGCCAGCAGACCACCACTCCTTACCCCTCAATAGATGGAAGCATCATGAGAGTAAAGATTTTGTTTTGTTCATTGCTCTATCTCTGCTGCCCAGAAACGTGCCTGGCACACAGTAGGTGCTCAGTAAACATTTGTTGCATGAATAAAAAGTGGAGAGCACTTTTAAATCATACAGACCTGGGTGCAATTCCCTGCCCTCGTGTGGATTTTTCACAAGACACCGAATCTCTCTGAAGCTATAAAATAAGAGTTGAAATCCCTGAGTCTTCAGTTGAGGGTAAAACATCCCAAAGCCAGGAGTAAAAAAAATAATATTGTAGCATTACAAGCCAAGTCAATCCCTGAATACTCTTTAGCTTTGGAATCTGCAGTTTGTCACAGCTATGGCTACCATAGCTTTGAGGTCTAAGGAAACTTTGAGGTCTAAGGAAAATAACGTGGTAAAGGCTTAGTGCCATACCTGACGTCTGGAAGACATTCCATTAACAACATCCCTTTCTCCTGTTCATTGATTCTGTCAACATTTCAGTCTGTTCCTGTGTCTTTTCTTCCAAATTCCCCATGAATTAAATTGCCCAGTCTACTGTAGCTTTTTCTCGTGCCGTGAAACCATGCTATTAACTTTCTAATGTGCTCTCCTGTGGGGCTTCAGACCTTAGATGAGGTTAAATGTTTCAACCTTTTAAAAAGTGGCATTAAGTAGGCAGTTTGCTGCTGAGAAAAAAGCGCAGGTGTGGAAAAGTGATTCCCAGTCTCCAGTTGGGAGCCAACCTCACTTCCTCTGTTAGCTTGTCCAGTCTTGGGTCTGACCATCTTCAGCTGTTTTCAGTTAAAATCAGGCTTCCTCACTTCTGGCCATCCCACTGGTTTGTGCTTGAAGAGATTTCTGGAAGGTACTATCCTGATTCTACCCTGTGGGCACCCTGCCAGGTGCTCAGGAGCCCTGAAGCCTGAAGCCCTGGGAGCCCTGAAGAGCCAGATCTGACTGAGGGAGATGGGTGTCTTTTGAATATTTTTCCCCACGTGGGGCATGAAGAACCCTGCAGTTTGAGGAAGAGCCAGTCTTTCCATTTACTGAGCAAGAGCAAGCCAATTGCTAAAAACAAGAGACTAGACATTATCCTGCCCTTCAGAGACCCATCTCTGGAAGGTTTGGCTGAGATAGCCATTATGACACAGAAAAATAACAAAAACTCGCAGGCCAGCAAAAACTGAGAAGGACTGACAAATGGCAGAATCTCAGAGGCCTCAACCAATGACAGTGATGAGGCAGACAGTGCTGGTCTCAGGGAGCCTTTCTGGGATGTTGCTTATGACACAAAGGGTCACCAAGAGGAGATCCCTCCTCACAACCCCCCCACCCCTGCCTGAAAAAAAGCGAGAAAGTAATTTATACCTCTTTCATCGTTAGTTCCTGACTCATGCACTCAAAGCAAATTCCAACTGGTTAGCCTTTCTTTGCCATCCTCAGTTACTGGCCTTGTATGTGGGCCCTTGTAGAGCCATCTCTTTGGGTTTTTTTCCCCCCATTGCCAAGTAGAGAAAGAAAACATCAGACTATGACCAGATGGGAAATAGGGGAAACTGGCATGAATTCAGTGCATTCTAGTAAATCTACTCCCCAAAAGCAAAGTGCTACAGGCAAGGTGCCCTGACAGCTGCACGTGCTGGCAGACAGGATGCTTCCGATCTTGGATTGATTGAGAGTCTCAGAGGAGGAGGTGAACCTCACTAGAGTGAAGGTTCTGAGCTGGCTGGGAGCTATGCCCTCAGCCAGTCCCCTTCCATAGCAGGTCTGAGGAGGAGATTCATCCTTTACACAGAGGGGCAGAAAAGAGAACCATTGTCAGTCTGCTCATAATGTCTGTTGAAAATCACTCACCGATCAGGACAAACTTCTCCTTATTTATGGATGAATAAGACAAAAAAGGACTTTGTGGAGAAGTCCGGCAGAACAGAATAAAGACAGCAGCTTCGGAAGACCCAGAAAATCATCTATAGCCGGCCACAAAATACAGTTTTGGGGAAATGTGTGGCATCCTTAGCATACTCCAAAAAGACATGGCCTCTCTCGAACAGGGGCAGAAAAACATAAGGAAAGTATGTGTTGATGGGAAAGGGCAACAGAAATAAAGTTTTAAAAAGTGATGGAGTAAATAAGGAAAGGGTTTTGAGGAAACAAAATCCAACAACAGGAGTATAAAGAGTATTAATGTGTGGTAGGCTGCATAATGACCCCCAAAAGATATCCATATCCTAATTCCTGGAACCTGTAAATGTTATTACCTTATGGGGCAAAAAAAGACTTTCCAGATGTGATTAAGTTAAGGATCTTGAAAGATGGGGAGATTACACTGAATTGTCCTAAGTGCAGTCACAAATGTCCTTAAGAGACAAGCAGGGGGACATTTGATAGAAGAGAAGGCATTGTGGTCATGGAGATGGAGACACATCACGGATGCTGGCGACCATCGGAAGCTGCAAGAGGCAAAGAATACATCCCCCTCTAGAGCCTCCAGAGGGATTGGGGCTGCTCTGACCCCTTGATTTCTGTTTAGTAATACTGATTTGAGATTTCTGGCCTCCAGAACGGTGAGAGAAGAAATGTGTGTGGTGTTAAGTCACTAGCTTTGTGACAATTTGTTAGAGCAGCCCCAGAAAACTAATGCAAGTGCTATGGGAAATCAAATCAGTGATGTGAGTTATGGGGGGGGGGGGGAAACTTTGAGAAATCATTCTGGAAAATACAAGAAAGAAAAAGAAAAAGAAGAGACAAGGTTATAGATGTGGAAAACCAAACCGATAGCCCATATTCAGATTGTTGGTGTTGGTGATTACAGAGATCAGTGATCTGGCATCAGCTACCTCCAAGAGCTATGGAGAGACTGGGTGTGAGAATTAGGCGCTGGGTCACCACATTCTGAACATTGTCATGGAAAAGAGGCCCCCATCTGGGCATAGCCTGGGAAACACAGGGAATAACAAGGATGAAGGGGGATGGGGAAGTTAACAAGAATCCAAACAGGGAAAAGGGTAACAAAAATCAGGTTGACTTTAGGCTTGTTCTTTGTAATAGAGAATCTATGTCTATGGAAGCTGTTGGAAGATTAGAAAGCTGAGAGTTTTGTTTTGTCTTGTTTTGAATTCAGGTATTTTCCCAGCCCCTCTATCACTCCTCCCCAGGTGGGTTCTGTAAATAGGACACATTAAAAGTTCTTCTGATTATCAAGTAAGTTTGCAAACCATCTATGCAGTTTGGGTAGTTATGTTGTAACCCAACAATTTCACACTCAGCTGAGTTGCCTTTTGTGTATGAAGCTGATCAGAAAGACATTCTCGGACACGCAGGGGCTCGGAAAACATATAAACATGTTCCTTTATTATTTTTTTAAATTTATTTTTTATTTTAGAAAGAGAAGAGCATGAGTGGGAGAGAGGGGCAGAGGGAGAGAGAGAGAGAAGGAGAGAGAGAGAGCGCGCGCGTCCAAAGCAGGCTGCATGCTCAGTGCAGAGCCCAACGTGGGCTTGATCCCACAACCCTGGGATCATGACCTGAGCCTAAATCAAGAGCCAAACGCTCAATTGACTGAGCCACCCAGGGGATCCTACTTTAAAATTTACTTTAAAGATATGTTGTAGAAGTTCGGGAGATAAAACAAAATACTGCTCAGGAAAAGGTAGCACAAGCCCAGGAATCAGTAGACGTAGAGAGCAATTTAAATTATTATTTTAAGTCTGGTTATCAAGCAAATATGAGTGTCAGAAATTGTCCTTAAGAAGAGCTATAGAATGGAACAATGACAAAGTGACCTTGTCTGAGAAGTAAACTGTAGCCTATTGTTAAATGACATCAAAAGGAGAGCAGGAGATAAAGGTTTGTTGCGCTTGTCTGGAAATGGGTTGGTAGCACAAAAAAGCTGTTTCTTTCTTTATTCTGATCTTTAGAGGAGTATTAATAGCTAAAGAAAGGCTCTGAACAATATTAGTACCAATATCCACCACTGATGGTAGTTTACCCTGAGCTAAGCAGTGTGCTAAATACTTCTCCTGTGTCATCTCTGGTCAAGGTCACAGGGGTGGATGCCAGGTCCCTTCCCTGCCTCCCACTTACTATTCTTAAAGTTCCTTAAGCTTGTACACCAGGGAGACTGACTGCAGAGCCCTTCCCTAATCCCCCACACTAATATGAAAACTTAAAGGTACACACTGGGAGATCCAAAAAAAAAAAAAAAAAAAAAAAGTTCTAGAACTACTCAAACCTAGGAAGTAGAAAAGGATCATAAAATAGACCCTGCAAAAATTATCAAGAGATTTTAAAAAGCAGAAAATGTACAGGGTGCTTCCTTTAACTTCAGTGCAGTAGAATTATAGAAAATACAAAATGATAAAATTTGAATCCCAATCACTTAGAGATAGAAAAATACAATCCAAAGAACCGTGGGCTCCAACAAGAGACCCAAATTGCAACTGTAGATTTGGTGGAAGGTAACAAGGAAGGTACATAATGAAATTTGAAACAAAGATGAATATTTACATAGAGAAAAATTCATGGCTTTTATATAAGAAATATAAGTATGAATACCCCACTCAAGAAGGTAAATAGAGAAACAAAAGAAAACAGTAGACATTTGGAGAAAGGAATTAATGAAGGTAAATGTTGACCTACTTAATTAGGAAAAAAAAAGGTAGGATTGATGAATCCTGGAGGTATTTTTTCCAGAAGACCAACAAAGTAGACTGATTTCTCACAAATCTAATTTTTTAAATGAGAAAAAATATTTACATGCATTAAAGAACCAGGAAGAGGACATAAGCACAGAAGCAGAGGTTGTTTTTAAGTTAAGAGTGATGGGTAGTACCATTCTGTGCTCAAAATCTGAAAATCTGAATGGTTTGGTCAATATTCTAAGAAATTTGTAAGAAATAGAAATTACTGTAATTGATTCAAGCAGTTGAAAACCTAAATAGCACAGAAACCATGAGACTGTCATCAGAGAAGTTTCCTGCCCACCGTTTGGCAGACCACTTTTTTCAGACCTGCCAAGAACAGCTACCCAAGCTAAATACCACATAGATTGATCTGGTGCTGATGTTCTAGTTCAGCGCCTGGCTTTGGAAAGGAAGGATGAGATGGCGAGCAGGTGCTTGGCGGCGACGGGAGGAGATGCTGAAGAGGACATATCTGAGAAAAGCAGTGCCTTCCCTGAGAGCCTGCCTTCTCCCTGCGGCCTGTTCTCACTAATATCCAGAGGCGGATGTCTGCTGTGTTTGCCCAGCCCTGAGCTAATGGTGGAAGAAAATAAAGCATCAGGGAAAACAAGTCTGCATCTAACATCCATGGCCTTTCTAAAATTTGATGACCAAGAGAGAGCTCTCCCTTACTTTGTTCAGGGGAAGTTAGTGTGGAGCCTTCCTTCAAAGAAAAAGGAGAAGCATTCAGACAACTGGGTTGACATAGTTTCTGTTCCTAAGTGGCTCCCATGTCCTGTGGGGGGACATGTGGATAGTGAGTCGTCATTACCTGTGGCCACTGGCTGTGATTCCACCTCCTCTCCCGATTCTGCTCTTGGGACCCCTGTCCCCTGCTGGAAGGCTGCCTGCAGTGTCCTTTCTGCTGTCACGGAGATTCAGATGCTGAAGACGCAAGCGGAAACCCCTCCTTCACTTGTCTGGCTCCCTGTCCCAGAGACAATTTGGGCTGGTATGCCAGGTGCAGAGCTCAGGTCTCACTGCCTCCACTCTTGTCCCCCACCCTGACCTGACCCGACCCCAAGTCATTCACACCAGAGCCATTTTTATACCTTTATTGGGCATCTCGAGTGTCTTGGGCCCTCTACAACACCACTGCCCTAGCTCATCCCTAGCTACTCCTTGCCCTCAAGGTGCAGTCCAGGGGCACCTGGTTGGCTCAGTCAGTTAAGCAACTGACTGTTGATATTGGCTCAGGTGGTGATCTCCCAGTGGTGGGATTGAGGCCCAAGTCGGGCTCTGCACTGAGCATGGAGCCTGCTTGGAATTCTCTCTCTCCCTCTGCCCCTCCTCTGCTTGCGCTCTGTCTCTCTCCCAACTCCTTAATGTGGCTTAACAGACCCTCTAAGCAGGCCTGGCCTCACTTGTTTCTGCAGAATCATCTTTCAGCATCTATCCCACCCTCCCTGCCCCTGTGTTGCCTGGTCTGTGTTCAGTCTTGGGGTGGCGGTGGGCCATGTTCACTCTGTCCCCCGGTTCCTTGGCTCATGCTTTTCCTCCCACTTGACCTCTCAGCCTTGCAAGCCTGTAGGCGTTGGTCTAGAAGTCACTTCCCAGGGACCTGCCAGCTTTGTGTAATGCCCTTCCAAAGGGCCTTATGGCATCCTTGAGAGTGCTCGTCTCGTGGCTGATGTACATACCTGGTTCCTCCATTACACTCAGGAGTTTGAAGGCAGATGCTGTGCTTGCTCATCACGGAATCCCCAGCGCCCAATAGTGCCTGGTGCATAATACATAACCCTTAAATATTTTATCCATGTGGTGGGTGGATGGCTCCACCATATTATATATCCATCCTTTATGCATTTATCGAATGCTGCTGTGTCTCGTGCACTATCATGTGTCACTTCACAAATGCAGTGGAAACTCAGTGCCAAAATCCTCAGAGAAAGGGAGCTGGAGTGAATTCTTGATTCTGATGCCCCTTCAGGCTATAATCTGTTCTGGCTGCATGAGTTTCTGCATAGTTGGGAGCTGTCCTTTAAGTGTTTTTATAGCACCCATAGAGCTATCTGTCTTTTATCTTATCTGCCTCTTATCTGCCTTTTTGGGGCCATCAAGGTTCATTCTGCAGTCCTAAGCCACCCGAGACTGCAGAGGTGCCCTCCAGCTTCTGTCTCTTCAACTTTACTGCTTTTCGTCCCTGCTTTTGGTGTCACCTGGCACTTTCCCCATTGCCACCTCTAGTTCCTTGATAGACCTCACTGTACCAGGCTCTATCCAGCTGAATAAGACCTTGCCCTCAATTACCTTACTCCTCCTAGCTTAGTTAAACCAACATTAATTGCATGCATTCTAGGTCTAAGTGTCGTCCATTTAGACTTCAGAACTTGTCCATAAAGTTGTCATTTTTCTAAGTAAATCGCCACTGCCAGCTGCATTTGTTATTTACCTCTGTTCTCAATGGAGTGCAGAAAAAGAAATTGTATGTCATTCCATCTGATGGGAGCCCTGCTGTTTTCAGAGGATGCTGGCCAAGCCCCAGGCAGCCCAACAGATATGTCCTCTTTAGTCCAGCTCTGCCGGTCCACAGAAGCAGGGGAGTCTCAGGGACACATCTCCCCAGCACATGCCCAAGCAGAATCCTAGCCTCTTTGAGGGCAGAGACAGTATGTGTTCGTCTCTGTCACCGTGGTGCCTGGCAGTTTCTGAAATATAGGAGGTATTCAATATACATTCATGGAAGTAGCAAAAGGACAGAAGGAGGGAGAGGAGGAAGAAGGGAGAGAGGGAGGGAGGAATAAAACAGACTGAGAGGGGCACCTGGGTGGCTCAGTCGGTTAAGCATCTGACTTCAGCTCAGGTCATGATCTTGGGATTCGTGGGTTAGAGCCCAGTGTCAGGCTCTGTGCTGACAGCTCGGAGCTTGGAGCCTGCTTCTGATTCTGTGTCTCCCTCTCTCTGCCCCTTCCAAATAAATCAACATTAAGAAGAATTAAAAAAAAAAAAAACAGACTGAGAGATGAGGCTAAGAAATGCCAGTTGGAGGATTTGGTAAAAGGGTTTGTTGCTCCTTGGTATGAGTGACATTTCATCCCAGGGACTATCTGATGTGTTAGAAGAATCTGATACCATAAATACTGAAATAAATACCCCAAACTTGGAGAGTTTCCAATAAAGTAAGAAAAAACATTAGGAATAGTTATATAACAGGAAGCATCTCATATACTCTTAAAGACTACAGCTCTAAGGAGGAAAAAAGCCCCACAGCTCCCTGAAGAAATCCCATGTTACAAGCCGCTGTAGCATTCACTTACTAGCATGTGTTCTTTCCATTTTGAAACTCAAGCCGTATGGATTTGAGTGTCCTTTCACCTTCTCTCCATCTTTTCTCCCCCTGCCCGTAAAGCAATCTCATCTCACAGTACTGCGTTTTAGTAGTGTGGGGATGCCCCTGTTTTTTTCTGATCCGTCCATATGTTAATACCCTTTGGTATTAGTTTTAGAGTAGATGTTAAATCAGTGTAATCTCATGTGCCAACGTGAGTAGATTGGTTGTGCCTCACTGGAGTGTTGAGAAGGATCCTGAACCTGTGTCTAAGTTAAACGGGGCAGAGTTTATGGAAAAAGGTGGAGAGGGTTGGGGAGGGGCGATAGGCATGCCACATATTTGCCACCCCCATTCAAGAGCAAAGGAAGGCAATGAGAACAGGAATCCTTCAGGCTTTGACTTAAATGAGAATCCATTGATTTTTTTTTTTTTTTTTTTGAGCGAGAGTGGCGGGGGAGGGGCAGAGGGAGAGAGAGAGAATCTTAAGCAGGCTCCACACTCATTGCAGAGCCCAATGCAGGACTTGATCCCATGACCCTGGGATTACGACCTGAGCTGAAATCAAGAGTTGGACACTCAACTGACTGAGCCACCCAGGCGCCCCTGTTTTAATTTCATTTTCCTGTAGAGCCTGAAACTGTTGATTTTCAGCTCATGTTCTACAGTTGCTTGAGGGCAGTATCTTTGCAAGCAGAGAGGAAAAGAGAGCTGAAGATCTTAACAGTGTTTAAACCTTTCCTCTACTCGGTGGATGTCTGATATCTGATCTGGAGTCAGACTTCATAGCCAGGGATAAGGGCAGGAACAAGAGACCACTGAAAAATTTCCTCTGGTAGAAATATTTTCCAGTGCTTATTTCAGAAGCAATTTAAGCTTCTGAAACTTGAGCTGCAACTGGAAATCCCTAACCCAGCATGTAAGTCGCCATCCAAATTGGTGGCCTGGAATTTAGATTCATGTGTTGGGAATCAGAATGTGCTGAGGAGTAGCCAGTGACTTTGACCGGCCACCAGGCACGTCCCATTAATGGCAGGCATTTGCACAGGAATGTTGTGCCTGTCACCAAGGGAAAACACACATAGTCATCTTGTTTGAGGCATTCTGTTTCAGAGGGAGAAACTAAGGCCTGGCCAGTAGATCCAAGCTGGAATGGGTCAGCTGTAATATCGACTGGGCCCTGCTAGTCGGTCAGTGAATGTTCCTTGAGTGCTTTCCACGTGCCAGTGATAGACATTGCAAATGTAGTAGTGAGAAAACCCTCGAGCCCCCAGGTGCCAGGAGCTTCCATGCTGCTTGGAAAGAGACAAGCAAGAGCACCCCAAGAAATAAATGCTTTAAGAGATCAGCAAGTGCACTGAAGAAAATAAAATGTGATCATCAGGGACACTGCTTGACCTCGGTGTCCAGAGAATGCTGCTTAGAGGACGTGGCCTTCACGTCTGGCCCGGAATGACACAATATGCCAGCGTCAGTGTTGGAAAGATCTTGCGCAAGACCCAAGCCAGACAAACAACAAAACTAATGTCCAAGAGATGAAGGAGAGTCAGCGTGGTTGGAGCAGAGGGAATGCCCAGAGTCCTCTGAGCTCCTATATTTGCTAAATTGTTAGCAGTGGTCATAGTGTCTTATAAGCTTTAAAACTTTTATTGTGCTTCTTGGAGTTACTTTTATGTAAACCATTTCATTTGGTTGGCTGTGCTTGTTTAGTCATATGGAGATACTGTAAAGAATTCTGGGGGCGCCTGGGTGGCTCAGTCAGTTAAGCATCTGACTTCAGCTCAGGTCATGATCTCACAGCTCCTGGGTTTGAGCCCCGCATCAGGCCTCTGTGCTGACAGCTCAGAGCCTGGAGCCTGCTTCAGGTTCTGTGTCTCCCTCGCTCTCTGCCCCATCCCCCACTTGCACTCTCTATTTCTCTGTCTCTCAAAAATGAATAAATGTTAAAAAAAATTTTTAAAAAAGAATTCTGTAAATTAAGGTGAATCTTCACATGAGCATGACCCCCTTGGAGTGAGGCTCCTGGTACAGGTGGGCAGTGGGGACATTTCTACTCCAGAGAACCCGTGCAGGTTGGCTGGAGGTAGAGAACACAGTGGCCAGTGGCCATAAACAGATGAGCTCAGTGGGGAGGGAGCGTCATGTACCATCGGAAGCTGGCCCACTCCCTGAACAATCTCAGTGAGCTCTCATGCTTCCTTCCATGTGCTGATGAGTCCTTCCATGTGTCCATAGACATGTCAAAAGCAGCATGCCATGAGGGAAAGATATCTTCCCTGTAAATCCTGCATCCACTTCTGAATTCTCTCATCTGAGTTGCTGGCTACAGTTCTGGCCCCTAAACTGGAAACGGGCGGGTTGTGTACACTCCACACCCCTACTCTATGCTTGGTGCCTTTGCCTCTGCTGTCCCTCTGTGGCTCGCCTTTCTCCCAGGTCAAGGCTAGCCAGACCCTCCTCCAGGAAGCCTTCCTTGTTCTCTGCCAGGGCCAGGCTTCTCTCTGCATCTTGGCCTGTCTACTTGGTACCCTGCACGTTGTATTCTGACTGTGGTCTGACTGTGGCCTCCAAGAGGCTGTGAGGTCCTCCTGGGCTGGGACCATGTCCCAGTTCTGGGTACCCTCGGCCACCCACATACTGTAGGGCTTGATCACTGTGTGGTAAACAGATGAGCAGCTGAGCCGTCCATGTTTATAAGCAGTGAATTTAGCTGTTGGCTTGTTATCATCAAAAGGACATCGAGGGAAGACTAATTCTAAACATGGGCAACTAATTGTAAACATGGGCAACTGCTATGTTATAGCATGGGCCAGAATTTCCTTCTTTTTAAGGCTGAATAATAATTCCATTGCATGCAGGGTCACCTGGGTGACTCAGTCAGTTGAGCGTCTGACTTCGGCTTAGGTCACGATCTCAAAGTTCATGAGTTTGAGCCCCACATCAGGCTCACTGCTGTCAGCTCAGAGCGTACTTCGGATCTTTCTGCCCCTCCCCTGCTCACATTTGCTCGTAGAAATAGAATAAACATTAAAAAGAAATAATCCTATTGCATGTATATACCATATTTGTTTATCCATGCATCCATTGATGGACATTTCAGTTGTTTCTACCTTTTGGCTGTTGTGACTAATGCCTCTATGAACATGGGTGTGCAAGTATCTGTTCCAGTTCCTATTTTCAACTCTTTTGGGTATGTGCCCAGAAGTGAAATTTCTGGATCATATGATGAAATCAGCTGTACAATTTAGAAATATTTTTAATAGTTCTGAATTGGTTATTTCAATTCAAAGCAGAGGTTGATTTTAGATGGGACTAAGCAGAAATGCAGGCTGACACGTCAAACTTTTGTTCTCGGGACTTGGCTGATGCTTGGTGACGTGAAATGATTTGTTCTCAAGTGTGGTTTCCATTTTTTCTTGCAGCATCAAGCTTCTAGCTGTGCAGGAACTACTTGACAGAGAGGCCCTGGAAAAGGTAAATACTTTGTTCTTTCTACCCCACGTTCACAAACTTAGAGCAGAGTGCCACACACAGGAAAAATTCAGCTTCCTGTCACCAGAGACAGCACTTACTGCAGAGTGGCTCTGTTAGTTTGTGTTCTTAACAGTCAGAGAACCATGCAGAATTTTCACCAAAACTCCCCACATTGCTCACATCCTGTTACAAACTCAGCCTTGCAAGGCTCCTTCAGGGTTGTGTGACAGCAGGGACTCGCCATGCAGGCTTTCTGTTCCTCTTAACACCGTGCGATGGGCCAGACTCCCTGCTGGCCACCGCACATCATTTCCGCTTGTGGCTGTTGCCATCTGGGCTTACGGATGGTAGAATGGAGGCCCAGCGAAGTTAGGTAACTTGCCCAAGGAAAATTAGCTAAGTGGCAGAGTAAAGATTTGAACCTCTTGGTTCCATTTCCGAAATCAGTGCTTCTGTTCGGCAGGCAAGTTCATGAGTTTGATCTTTCTAGGCTGTTTGTGAAGATTAGCAAATTCCCTCCCCACCTGAAACTTAGGTTTCACTGTGTTCTGGAAGAGATATCCAGTGTCTCAGCTTTCTGTGATCAAGCCAAGCACACATCTGGGGATCCTTTGCCAGTTATGAGTTCAAGTTCTATGCACATGGTGGTGCAGGCTCTGGAAAACAGACTGGGCAAGGCCAAGAGCCAGCCCATGGGCCTCCCAACTCATACCAAGCTGCTCTCCTGGGGCACCTCAGACTCTTCCTCAGTATGTAGCTATGGGCAGTAATTAGAATCTATAATGTTAACATAAAAGAAAGTGGTTAGAGATATAAACAGTGAAGCAATATTATTGTATTTATAGAATTTTAAATGTTTGGATTGGCGGTCAGTCTGCTGGTTGGCATGAAAACAAAGTGTTTAAGCACCAAGCAGTGATGTGAGGGGAGGGGATGCTGAGCTCTGGCTCTGAATGTAACATTCCTTCAGCCTCATTTTCATCACAGGGATAATGCTGCCTGCCTGACCTCAGAGAGGCACCACGAGAACCAAATGAGTTGGTGTCGTGGAAGGGCTTTCTAAATGCCAAAGCACTCGACTCATATTAATTCTTAATTACTTGTATTAATTCTTAATAGACATCCAGCCATTAAAACGTATGAGGTCCAGCTCTAAAAGGCATCCTTGGGCCAAATGACAATGTTGGATGTGGATTGTAGATTAGATTAAAGTATTAGATCAACGTGAACTTTTCCCGGAGTCGATGACTAGTACGTGTAAGAGAATGGACTTATTCTTAGGAATTATACACTGGGGTATTTCGGAATCAAGGGGCGTGCTGTTTATAACTTATTCTCCAATGATTCAGAACAAAATAGTGGAGATCTATGTGTGCATACGTGAGCCAGAGGGAGAAAGAGCAAGCATAAATGATAAAGCAAATGGGGCAGAGTGCAGGCGGGTGGCCCTTCCGGGTGAAGGAGTATATGAAGATTCTTTGTATGTTCTTGAAACCTTGTAAAAGTGCGCTCTCCAAAAACAGTTTTTCTTCTCAGTATTCTCTACGGTTTTGTTTGTTTGTTTGTTTGTTTTGCTCTTCAATTAGGGAAACTGCAGAAACCATCCGACAAAGCTCATAAACATGTGGAGTCCATGTGCTAAGGTGTATCAGTATAATAAAAACACAGGCAACGATTAGGTCTTTAATGCTGTGTTAATATTCAGTTTGGAGAAGCCGCACGGGCAAGCCAATTTGGGGTGCTAACTGCTTGTGGAATATAGCAGAGAAGGGGGTCAGGGCTTGCTGTGGGGGGTAGCAGTGCTGCCCTGAGGGTTAAATGTTGAGGCTGCTGTGAAGAGGGGTATATAATGTGCAGCTCAAGCAGCCTGGGCCCAGAACCTGCCTCCTCCTTCCTCACTAGGGTGTCTTGGGTTAGTAACCCTCTTGTGCTTCAGTTTCTCAGTCTATAACGTGGAAATCTTTATAATCCCCAGTTCACAGAGGTTTTGAGAAGATGAAGTTACGTCAATGTGAAGGACTTAACTCTGTGCCCGGGGCTCAGTGATCCCCATAAGTTACTGGCTACACGCATTATTTCCCCATCTCCTCCTCCTTCCCGTTTCTCACCAAGGCTGATGATGGTTTTGAATTGTTCCCCTATCTCCATACATGACAAGTAGAAAGATTTACAAGATGGTCCAAATATGCACAGAGGCAGGGTGGGAGCCAAGTTCACTTAGTGTCCTTCTTCCTTCTTTCCTTTGTTCATTTGTTCATTCATTCATTTATACTACGGGCCTCTGTTGAGCTTTCTATGTGCCAGACAAGTAGGAAAGAAACATTGTAAGTTTGCTTATTTTTGAGAGAGAGAGAGCCAGAGTGCCAGCCGAGGAGGGCAGAGAGAAGGAGACAGAATCTGAAGCAGGCTCCGGGCTCTGAGCTGTCAGCACAGAGCCCGACGCAGGGCTCGAGCCCACGAACTATGAGACCGTGGTCTGAGCCAAAGTGGCATGCTTAACTGACTGAGCCACCCAGGTGCCCCCAAGTAGGAAACATTTTGAGGCAAGTCCAGAAACAACCAGTTGACACGAGCTTGGTAGTCAGTGGCATTTTGAGTGATACATGGTATATTACCTGCCATGGTACCATTTTCTGCAGCAAGATTGGCCCAGTTCATATGCTGGAATAAGATACGTTCCCAAAGAGCCTTGTGACATATGGATTCTCATCCACCTGGATAAGTTAAAGAACCACCAAGAAGAGTTCTTAGTAAGCGGGAGAGCTTTGCTACTCCAAGTGTGATCTGTAGATCAGCAGCGTCTGAAGCTTATTAGAAAGGCAGAATCTCAGTCTCTACCCAACCACCGGAATCAGTCTGCATTCTTTTTTTTTTTAGTGTTTATTTATTTCTTTTGAGAGAGAGAGAGAGAGAGAGAGAGAGAGAGAGCGTGAACAGGGGGGAGGGGCAGAGAGAGAAGAGAGAGAATCCCAAGCAGTTTCTGGGCTATCAGTGTGGAGCCCGACATGGGGCTAGATCTCACAACTATGGTACCATGATCCGAGCTGAAATCAAGAGTCAGACACTTCACTGAGCCACCCAGGTGCCCCCAGAATCAGTCTGCATTCGAACAAGACCCATTGAGTTGTGCGCACTGAAGTCCAAGAAGTTGTCCTGGGGAGAATCATTCACTGTCACCATCTCTGCTATCGACTAGCCCATCTTAATAGAGAACTTCTGAGGTGTCAGACTTTTGCTTCTGTGGCCAATTAAGCTCTGTTTTTTCTTTTTACACCAAAAGAGAATTAAACATCATTCTATTTGTAAGAACCCAGTTTTTATCTTTAGTTTTCCTGCTTCTTCCTTTCATTTAGAAAATAGTCTTAATTTATTTATTTTTATTTTTTTAAGTGTTTATTTTTTGAGAGAGAGAGAGAGTGAGTGGGGGAGGAGTAGAGAGAGAAGGGGACACAGAATCGGAAGCAGGCTCCAGGCTCTGAGCTGTCAGCACAGAGCCCGACGTGGGGCTCGAGCCCACAAATTGTGGGATCATGACCTGAGCTGAAGTCAGATGCTTAACCGACTGAGCCACCCAGGCGCCCTGTCTTATTTAATTTAATAGGTAGAGCCAGAAAGGCCTCAGTGAGACACATCCTACAAACCTCAAACCTCTTCGACTATCTTCACTGCTGGGCTTCCGGTGGCAATCTGCTTTTGGGGTTTGCGATTACTGGACTCCTGAGATCCCGCCATGGTGGAACTAGTCACCTCCAGGCACAGTCCCAAGAATGGGAACCCGTTACCTGAATGCCTTTCTCTTGTAAGATATAAGCTATTGAGGGGTCATTGCCCTCACAGGTACTTGCAGGTTCAATATGACCAGTAAAATAATCATATTATGTAAAACATAATATAAAAGGCAGAAGAGAAGCAGCAGTGTTTTGGAGTGTCCTAGCCAGTAAGATTTCAAGTGCTTTTTCTCCCTAATAGTGCATTATGGTCTTTGTATTTTACACTTGATCTTAGCCAAAAGGCCGAGAAGCGATGTGTGGTCTTTGTATTTTAGCTTCAAATTTGCCTGACTTCTACTTCCCCTGGTTTCAGGTAGAAAGCCTGTCTGTCGTAAAAGTGCCAAGGCTTTCCTGGCTTCTGCAGCACACAGGGCCAGCTCAGGGGAGGCTCTCTTATGGGAGAGCTGAGGTCCCCTCCCAGCCTCGCCCCTGTTTGGCTGTTGGACCTGGCAGAGGACCTTCTTTGGATCCCCTTTCTTTACATAAAACTGATCTCTCTGGTTCATTCCCACCCTAAAACCCTTGGGTTTTATTTTCTCAGTTGATCCCTGATCCCATTGTGAAGAGGGGAAATTCTTTTTCTCATACCCTGTTTTCTAGTATTTTCTCTACTTCCTAGTGGGTTTCGGGGCCTCTATGTTTCATGTGCCCTACTCACCATTAAAACACACTTTCTGGGGAGAAGTGATGGTGAGTTCATGCCCAGTGACCCTTGCACACAGATCAATAGGCTTCTAGGTTTTGCTTCTTCTAACATTATCTGTCTTAAGTGCAGTAGATTGGGGTGGAGGTTGGGGACCCCGGGGAGGATAAGGTCTCTCAATTTCTCTTCTCTAAAGATACTACATTAAGCCATTTCCTGGACAAGTGACAGTCATTTGTCATTTATTTAGAAAATAAGCTATTGGGGTACTTGGGTGGCTCAGTTGGTTAAGCGTCTGACTCTTGGTTTTAGCTCAGGCCGTGATCTCACAGTTTCATGTGTTCAAGCCCTGTATCAGGCTCTGTGCTGACAGTGCAGAGCCTGCTTGGGATCTCTCTTCCTCTTTCTCTGCCCCTCCCCTGCTCACACTGTCTCTGTCTCTCTCAAGATTAAATAAATAAATTTAAAACTTAAAAATAAACTTAAAAAAATCTATAAGCCATACAATCAATAAGCTAAGTTTTTCTACCAATTTTTTGTCTTAAAAAACCTTGGAACCATGGGAAGATTATTTAATTTGCATAAATGTCAGGACATGTGACATTTCTCTGATAAATGTTTTGGATTTAGATGGGCTTTGTCATCAAGCATCTATCAGGTGCCAAGAGCAAGGACTTGTTCTGAGAAGGATGCACACCATCCCGTTCTCTGTGTTCTCTTTGCTTTAAGTGTGAGATGCTTAACTTTTTTTCTGAACTTTTTTTTTTTTTTCTGAACTTTTCTGAACTTAAGGCACACAGATTTGTTTCCCAGGCTCTATAAACAGGCCCATCTAATGCCTTTCAATGTGGCATTGCATGAAAGGAAATAAAAATATTGGTACAGCTTGATTTAGTAAGATCATTTTTCAATGACCCTTTCAAATAGCTTCCTGCAAAGTTGCAAACAATAGCTTGGCCGTTTGCTCCAGCTGGAGTCACCCTCTTACTGGACGGGCCAGAGGGCAGAGCACCGGCTGACCCAACCCAGGATCCAAGTCTGCCTGAAAAGCTGCCTGTGTGAGGCTCAGGCCACCCAGCTCACGACCATTGCCCGTGTTATCCCCACCCCAGCCTCTACAGGCCATGACTCAGCCATTAATCACAAGCTGACTGAGTCCGTGCTGTGTCTCCTGGAACCCTGGTTCCGAGGGTCCATAGACTGGGGTTGAATCCAGCTCTGATGTTTACCAGCTAGGAGATCTCTTGGGCAAGTTATTGATCAGACTTGGTTTCTTTTTTAACGTGAGTGGAGATCACAGTAATACCTACCCCACTGGGATTTTTTTATGAGAATTAAACAAGACAGTATATGAGTTAAAAGAGATTTTGTATGGAGTAAGCACCAGAGCAATGGTAGCTAATGCTGTCCCTGCTACTGATGTCATCCCTGGTGTCGTCGTCTTCGTGATCATCATCATCATCACTGATACCTCTTTCTCCTCCTTTTTGGAGAAGCCCAACTTGAGATTGAGCTGATGGCATTAGAGGATGTTAAAAAAAGGAGTTCCCACCCCCGCCCTCTCCCTGTTTGCCAGATTGACCAGGACAAAATGCCTGCTGGTCTTCATGCCTGCTGCTGGATATTTTTCATAGAATTTCAGCTTTGCAGCCCGACTCTGAGTCTAGTTTTCTTACAGGTGCTGTGGATGATCCCCTGGACCTCTTTTGGTACCTTACATACGAGATGAAGCGCATACATTTCACTAGCAAGCCTGAATGCAGAAAACTTGAACTTGATATTTGCATGTGGTGGTCAGGGACTTTTGCAGCTGAACCCTAGGGGTGGGCGACATTGGAATTGGAAGTTAGTAGCTTCCCGGGAATTCTCAGAAAGAAAAAGGACGTAAATAACAGTCACATCAATGCGTGTCTGTGACCTAAGGATGCTAAATGCTTAGATCTATAACCGGTGCTGGTGTTTTCTGAACACACACACAGGTACATACATAAGTTCTAGCTCTGCCATTCCATGCTTTTGGAGGTTTTTTTTTTTTATTTTTTTAATTTTTTTTATTGTGATTTGGACTTCCACTTAATTTAGTTTGTGCAACAATTGAGTACTTAACATTGTGCCTAAGTTGCACTGCATACCAAAGAGAGTAGAGTTCTCTTTGCATTTCTTTCGAATGCACGAATGCACTCGTAAATGCATTCGAATGGCATATATAACATCTCAGAATGCCAGGGCTGAGGGAGACTGTTCAAACCATGGAATCTTACCCTGCCATTTTGCGGATAGGACATGGAGACCAAAGGAGCTGAAATGTCCTCCTGGCCCAGGGCCCATAGCAGTTGTGTTGTAGAACCAAGAGTGGACCCCAGTGGATGGGACTCCATTCCAGAGCTCCCTTCCAGCCACTGCCTATCTCCCGTGATCTCCTTTAATCTGGACATTAGCTTTAGCGGACTTTGTGGAAGCTTCTATCTCTGCATATCGCAGGAGTGGGAGCAGACCCGCAGGCTCAGGCCCTGGCCAGACGAGGGAGAGCTGAGACTCAGGTCTTTGAACAGCATGACTTGTAGTAAAACAGACACAAGCATATAATGTTCGTCTCCCCCAAGGACCCTTGGTCCAGCAGGGGAAACAGAATGTGGGCTGGGGTTGAAGGAGGAGGCGGCTAGAGGTTCAGGGCTCCGGATGTGGACAGTACCAGGGGAGCATCCAAGAGTGGAGGAACTCGTAGCCGTGTGAGGGCCGCGGGGGTCCAAGGACCTGCCGAGGAGGCAGTAGAGAACATGCAGCAGACACCCCTTCATTTAGGCTCAGCGTCAACATGAATAGCTTCGAGAATCTTCACGTAAAGTCTACTTAAAAATACCTTTTAAAAAATAGCACTCTGTCTTCATTTAAAAATATCAGAATGAGATTCTTCAGCTCCCTGGGTTTATTTTTTCTCCCCTGCCTGGTCCTTCATGTAGTCTGAGCTTAATCTGAATGCCATCTTGAATGGTCTGTATTCATGTATCTGTTAGTTGTTTTTTTGTTTTTTTGTTTTTTTTAAGTGGGTTGAGCCATATCAGTGTCTAAGCATGATTAAACTCACGGTAGTCATGTTTCTGGCCAAATCCCTTCCAGCAGGCAGCTTTTTACCTTCCTTGAGGGGCCGGGAAGCAGAAACGGAGGCCTCTGTGAATGAAGCACAGGCTGCCCCTGTTCGCCGCGTGGAGTCTGGCTCAGGCCCACTGCCCGGCTGCCACAACCACCCCCTCACCGGCTCTGCTTCAACAACTGCACACTTGGGCCCCACCCCCGTTCTGCAAAGGGCTGTTGGCTGGGGTCCCCCCAGGCACCTTCGCTGCCAGAAAATGGAGCATCTTGGTGAATTATGGGCCAGACTTCACAGTTCATTTAAAAAAAAGAGAGAGATGTATTTTCTCTTTTTTTTTTTTTTTTTTAGAATCACAAGATACCGTGTATGTTTAGGGGCTCCCACTACCTTTCTGTCTTTATGAAAAGCTTTTGTATGGAGTGAGCAAAATGTAGAGTACCAAATAAGATTCTTACATCCCCTTTAGCTTTATTAGCTATCAAAGATATGCAAATTAAACAAGAGATTCTTTCACATTTAGTACATTAGTAAAGTATTTTAGGCAATGCTGTAAGATGTTGAAAGTGCCAATAAAACCAGTGTCGGCATTCATTGCTGGGGAAGGGTGGTGATGAGGCACTGTCCTTCCATAAGCTCTTGGGCAGCATATTTTGTCAGCCTTTGAGATGCCCCTGCCCTGTGCCAGTGATCCCATTCGCGGAAGTGTTTCTTAAGGAAATGATCCATAAAAACAGAAAATAGCAAGCGTGTTCTACCATGCTTTCTAATTACGAATAATGAACGGCAGTTCAGTGCTCAGTGGGAAGGGAGGGGTTAAACAATCTGTGGTAGCAGGTCCCCAAACCTGAAATGTGTCCCTACTTGTCCTACTTTCCTCTTTGCTACTGTCCTATTTCTCTTCTTTCGTGTGCTGGTAGTTTTCTTGAATGTAAACTCTCCCCCCTCCACGGTCAGCCTTCACACTTCCTCATCTCTCCTGCACCCTTAGGAACCTGGCCTCTGGCCCAGTTCATCTAACAGATCATAGCTTACCCAGGCCGGCTTCTAAGCCAAAGCATTTTTATGTAAGCCTTCTTCTTCTTCTTCTTCTTTTTTTTTTTTTTTTTTTTTGCTTTTCTTAAAAAAAAAAAAAAAAAACTATGAACTGGTTTGATATAGAACTTAAGAATTTTATAGGCACTTACCCATTTTTAGTAATTTCTGTACAACAGTTCTGTTTTTATAATGAATGCGTGATGGTTTTATGTTAACAAACATTTCGTAGCATTTTGAAGCCATTTAGATACAACGCTAGGAATTTGGGAGTGGGAAAAGGAAAGAGATTGTATCAGAAGCTTGTCTTATCTAGGTGCGTCTGAACCCACTATTGCCTTCTACCCACGGTTGTCCCTGGGGCTGTTCTTCTGGGTGGTTCCGTTACTTTGGCTTCATACTCTAAGTTCATTATTTCTTAGTCTCCTAATTGATTATATATTTATAGAGGAAAAGAGGAGAAATCTTAGCATGTCTGTTTGGATCTCAAGCTCAGGCAGAGGCCAACACGAGGCCTATAACAAAAGCAGAAAGATGATTTCGTTCAGGCTTCAAAGTGAAGAGGGCCTTGAAAAATCACCACTCTCCGTGTTTTGCTTAGAATTGTATTATTAAGTAGAGAGCCTTTTGCTGACCTCTTCTAGTGGCTTATAAATGATGGGCTGGTCTTGTGCACTTATCCAGCCCATGATTTAAACATAGCGTGTCCATGTTAATATTTTTCCTGTGCTAGCTCTTTGCTTGAGATGCCCTCTTTCCTCTTCAAGAGGGTATCTGGAGTCTCCAGTTCTGGGAATGGCAGTGCAGCTTATATCAGTATAAACTTCCCTCAAATAACAATTATAAACTCTGGGTAAAATGCAAACAACTATTTGAAAGCACTAAGAGCTACCAAAAGCAGGCAGAAACTGGAGAGCAGTCAACCCTGGAAATAAGAAACCAGTGCTGGGTAAGATCCACATCTGTTTAGCTTTTCCCCCTGATCGCATTGCCCAGTCTGTGTGAGCAGCTAGAGTTCAGGCAGGAAATCACGAGTCTTCTCTCTCTTTTTTTTTTTCCCCCTTCGTCAGTCTACCTAAAGGTTTCTCATTTTTTTGTTGTGCTTTTCAAAGAACTTTTGAGTTTTTAATTTGCTCCATTATGTTTTATCTTCTATTTCATTCATTTCTGCTCTGATCTTTCTTATTTCTTTCCTTCTCCTTGCTTTGGGTTTGATTTTCTTCCCCCCCACCCCCACCAGCCCGTGTCTGCAAGTAGAAGCTTAAGTTATTGATTTCAGACCTTTCTTCCTTACTGATATAAACATCTACAGCTATAAATTTTTCTTCTAAGTGCTGTTTTAGATTACTCCCATAAGTTTGGGTATGCTGCATCTTTATTTTTATTAATCTCAGAGTTTTTAGTTTCCCTTGTGATTTCTTCTTTCTTTCCACGGTAATTTACAAGTGTGTTGTTTAATTTCCATTTATTTGTGGATTTCCCAAAATTCTTTCTGCTGTTGACTTCTAATTTTATTCCATTCCACTGCAGTCAGAGAACATGCTTTACTTGACGTCAGTCCTTTTGTTTTTTCTTTCCTTTTTTTAGATGTTTATTTATTTTGAGACAGAGGGCATGAGCACAAGTGGGGAGGGAGAGAGAAAGGGAGAGAGAGAGAGACTCTTAATGCAGGGCTTGAACCCATGTACCCTGAGACCATGACCTAAGTTGAAATCAAGAGTTGGCCACTTAACTGACTGAGCCTGATTTCAGTCCTTTCAAATGCATCAAAGCTTGTTTTATGGCCTAGAATGTGTTCTCTTCTGGAGAATGTTCTATGTACACTTGAGAAGAATGTGTATCTGGGGTTGTTTGGCTGAGTGTTCTGTAAATGTTTATAGGTCTGTTTGGTTGATATTATTGCCTAAGTCTTTTATTTTCTGTTGATCTTATGTTTAATTGTTCTAACCATTACTGAAAGTGGAATATTGAAGTTCCCAACTATTGTTCCTTCCTTCAATTCTGTCAGTTTTTGTCTCATGTATTTGGGATTTTTTTTATTTGTTTCATATATATTTATAATGGTTATGTCTTTCTGATTGAATAATCCTTTCGTTAATATAAAATGTCCCTCTTTATCTCTTGTAACAGCCTTCATTTTAAAGTCTATTTTTCTAATATTAGTTTAGCCACTCCAGCTTTCTTATGGTTGCTGTTTGCATCATGTGTCTTTTTCTGTCTTTTTACTTTCAACCTACTCATATCTTTGAATCTTATCTGTATCTCCTGTACTCAGGATAAGTTTGATATTGTTTTTTTTTACCCAATTTGAAAGTCTCTGCCTTTTGATTGGGTTATTTAATCCATTCACATTTAATGTTATTATTGATACAGTCACATTTACAGCTCCCATTTTACTTTTTGTTTTCTATATCTTATGTCTTTTTGTTCCTTTTTTCCCTCTTTCACTGCTTTCGTTTGCATTAAGTGCATACTTTCTATGGTAGCATTTTAATTTCCATAGTGATTTTTTTCACTATGCTTTCTGAGTTATTTTCTTAGTAGTTGCTGTTGAATTTGCCATATAAGTCTTAATTTATTAGATTTATACTAACTTATTTCAGATTTGTACTAACTTAATTTCAGTGAGAGATAAAACCTTATTTCTATATAGCTGAATTCCCTCTTCCCCCTTTGGGAGCTGTTGCTACTACACATGTTACATCTAACTACTATGCTACAGACCAACTAGACATTATTATAGTCATTACTTTATATACTATTATGTCTTTTAAAGAAGATGAGAGAAGAAAGGAGAACAAGTATCTATTTATAGCAGTAGCTCCATTAACCTTATTATTTACTATTTCCAGTTTTCTTCATTTGTTCCTGTGGGTTCACATTACTATTTGGCATCATTATCTTACATGCATATACAAATGTGTGGAGGGGTGAGTGGGTGGATGGATGGATGAATGGATAGATGGATAGATACATGGATACATACATACTTCAATGCATACATACACAGTTGGCAGGCAGACAAATAGAATATACCAGATTGCCGTATAAAAATGTATTTATTGCTATGGCTCATGGTCAAAAATGTTTAAAAACTGCTGTCCTAGACCATCTGTTGGCTGGGAAGAGGGGAAGAGGCTTGCTCTGGGATTTTTTTCAGTACTTGAAAGGCTCTGTTTGTCCTTCAGTATATCCTAAGCATTTTCCCCTTTGATCTTGTTGGTCTCTTGACTCTATTTTCTTTTCTTTTTTATTTATTTATTTATTTATTTATTTATGTATTTTTAAATTTTTTAAAATATTTATTTATTTTTGAGAGACAGAGTGAGACAAAGTGAGAGTGGGGGAGGGGCAGAGAGAGAGGGAGACACAGGATTGGAAACAGGCTCCAGACTCTGAGCTGTCAGCACAGAGCCTGACGTGGGGCTCGAACCCACAGACTGTGAGATCATGACCTGAGCTAAAGCCAGACGCTCAACCGACCGAGCCACCCAGGCGCCCCCCTATTTTCTTTTCAATAGAGAGAAAATGTGCTCAACTCACTACACTCCCTTCAAAATCGTTGCATGTAGCCACCTCCTTGTACAAACATTCACTTAGCCATGTGACAGGAGTTACATGCAATTTCCTGTCTTATTTAGTCCACCCTCAAATGCTTCTGTTATCAGGAAATGCTAACAATGAGTTGGTACTGAGAGAACTTTCAATTCACTTCTTTAGAGAATTCTGAGACTTTTCACGAATGATTCATTCATTCATTTCTTAAGAGCATGACTGTGTACTTAGTAAAGTTAGGGTTAGTTTGTCATTTAAAATGAAACAGAGGCAAAGTTAAGTTAGTTTGTCATTTAAAATGGAACAGAAGGGCAGGCAGGTAAAACTGTTTTGCTCTGTCGCTAAAAACATTTATTCTCGTGTTCTCAGCAGGTAAAATTGTCCTGATTGAGCTGGTCACTAAGGCTTGAATTAATTCAGTGGAGAAATCTATCAGGTTGTTAACTACCCATTTAGAATGAGTAATTCCTACAGCTGATAAAATATTTTTTTTTATTAACCTTCAGGAGGCACTGAAATGGTGAGCTTGGGCCTTAACAAGATTCCAAACTTCTGGGAAAGCATCCAACCTGCTTTCAGAGACTTTGATCTATCTTGGTAGAATTTCAGAAAAGTGTACTGACATCCCTTGTGAACACAATCCCAGACCTCTTTCTAGATCCTAGACTTGGTTCCTCCTCTGCATTCTGACTCTGCTGTCCTACACTCCTTGCCTCGCCCCCAGCCTGTCCTACCTAACTCTGGTCCATGAAATGCAGACCCGTTTTCACAGACAGAATTAACTAGGTTCAAAGAAGGCAGCCAGAGAAAACAAAGTAGCTCCCCATATATGCATTATTCTAAAATTACCTGCTTTCCTAGTTATCTGTTAGTGGCTTCCTACACCACTAGCCAGTCAAGAGATTTTTTTAAGTGGCTCTGTAGTGTCATTATTGAGACACCGAGCATCTTCCTGATGTGTCCAGCCCTGGGGATCCACAAGAATCAGAAGTGCCCAGGACTAAAGCAAGATCCCCAGAATTTACAAGCCAAAGAGCTGAACTTGGAAGGGAAAGTGACAAGTTCTGTTTTTTTGCCTGAATTTTCAGCATTTGCGCCAGCTCTGGAGAGGCGGGTGGGAGCAGTGGAGGGAGATTAAAGCCTTTCCCCATGTTGATTAGAAAATTGTGACTGTATTACTGCAAATCTTCTGTATCAGGCAAGATTTGTCTTCCCTTCTTCTGTCCACCTGGCTGAAACCTCTAGGTGAAGAATAAATTGCTACATATCGATTGTTCATTTTATTTGTCCTTACCAGACATCCTTGCCGTGCATTTCATTTGTGTGGCTATATTTGAAAATAAGAGGGGAAGAAGTAACATGTATTTTTAGGCTTCATTTCAGGATGTGGCCGGGACATTTTTTTAATGTTGTTTTTGGTACTTAATTTATTTAGTAACAGCACTTAATTTGCTTTTATTTATGAAAAAACGCAACGTGTGTGTGTGCATGCACTTGCATAGCTTCTGCCTGAATAAAGTTCAAGTCAGTTGATCAGTATTTATGCCATAGCTGGAAAAGTGAGATTTCTAGAAAGCTTGGAAGCAGAAAGAAAAATTAAAATACATAAAAGGGGGCTCCTGGGTGGCTCAGTCAGTTAAGCATCCGACTCTTGATGTAGGCTCAGTTTATGATTTCACGGTTCGTGAGATCAAGCCCTGCATCGGGCTCCACGCTGACAGTGCAGAGCCTGCTTGGGATTCTCTCTCTGTGTGTCTCTCTCTCTCCCTCTGTCTCTCTCTCTCTCCCCTCCCTTCCTCCCTCTCTCCGTCCCTCCTTCTCTCTCTGTCCCTCCCCTGCTCCCTGCTCATGCTTTCTCTCTCTCTCTCTCTCTCTCAAAACAAAACAAAACAAAACAACAAAAAACACACCACTTTTGAAAAAACATATAAAAGGATGATTTGGTCTCTGTAATTTAATTTTGTTTCAGTTCCTCATTTGTAAGCTTACCAGATAACCCTTCTAAAACACAAGATGGATCATGTGACTCCTCACCTCGTACTTGCCACAGCAGGAAGCTGAAGGGCACAATGGGGTCAGATAGACATGGATTTGGGTCCTGGCTCAGCCCCTTGCCCTCTGGGTGATCCTAATCCCTCCAGCCCCACATTCCCCATTTCTCGAGCCATGGCGTGGGTCCGAGCCAGTGGTAGTGTCTTGCCCCGTGGTGAGCTGTCTAGTACCAAGCGCTGTTGTGGTTACGACTCATTACCATGGGCTTCTCTTTGTGCCCTGCAGAACACTGTTCTGGCATCCAGGACACGGCCCTTGCCAGGTGTGCAACTTGATTTTTGTAACGCTTCGCAGTGCCCCGTTTGCTTGTGCTCTACCCACTCCCAGTAGTTTGAAAGGAGCTCTAGAGCCTGTGAAACTAACCTCCGGCAGTTAGGCTATTTTTAAGTGCCTCTGGCCAAAAATGTAATGGGAAGGGAGGTTGACTAAAAGATAGTTTGGGGATTTGGCTTTCCATTTCTCCCATTAGCACAGAAAACTGAGAAGTGATGAGTCTCAGGACATTCTCCAAAATGAGAATGCTCTTTCATGAACTGCCACCTATATAGTTCTTGCTGTCATCACGTGCCTGGGAGTGAAAAAATCACAGGTCTCTCCATCCCTTGCTGCCCACATGGAAAAGAACAATCAAATCTGTGTGGTTTGCCCTGAAATAATTTAGGAAATATGAAGGCTTTAAAGCGTAGGATTTGGCATAATGCAAATCAAAATAAAATAAGTCATGAATCAGTAATACTTTCACCCACGGCTTTGAAGTCTTTATTTTTATGATTATGGCTGCTAAGGACGGCAGGCTGCATAAACACCATTTAGAATAGCTGAAGGCTGGCATTCTGTAAGAAAAATGGCAACCAGAGCGATTTCCCTGGGGGTCCATAAGAACTAATTTTGTGTTTAATGTAACAGTTCCTAAATAACTCTGGATGCTTCACAGGAACACACAGGAAAGTGCTGGGCGCTCTGCAGCCTAGAGTGAGTCTAAGAGTGAATGAGTCTTCAGTGTTTATGGACTGAGAAAATCTATCTCTGGGGCTGAAAAAAAAGTGGGTGTTCTCATAGGAGGGTAGGGATGGGAGCTAATGTAAACCATGGGCTTTGTTCTGCTTCTCTTTGGATTATTTTCTTTGAATGTAAGTACCTACCCTCTTGTCTCGGCTTTTCCTCTCCTCCCATCTTCCTTTTCTGTGTCCCCAACCCTTTCTGTTGTCATATCTGAAACCGCAGAAGTAAAAATACTCGCCTGGGTGGCTCAGTCGGTTAAGCGTCTGACTTCAGCTCGGGTCATGATCTCACAGTCCGTGAGTTCGAGCCCCGCGTCGGGCTCTGTGCTGACAGCTCAGAGCCTGGAGCCTGCTTTGGATTCTGTGTCTCCCTCTCTCTCTGCCCCTCACCTGCTCATGGTCTGTCTCTCTCTCTCAAAAATAAATAAACATTAAAGATTTTTTTAAAAAACTCTTATTAATACATTGTACTGTGGGATGGTTTTTTTGGGGGGAGGGGGGGTTTAGAAACACTGTTTCCCCAATTGGTACCCATCTTACCCATTCTTTGAGCCTGTCACCTGAAAATATCTAAGACGGAAGAAAATTCTAGAAAGGGAAGAGCTCCGGTAGGCTAAACCAACATGGTTTGTCTTAGGAAATGTTACTGTCACCTTACAAGCTTGGGTCAGGTGCCTTTTTGCTTACAAGTAAAACATCGTAACATATATGGTTGACATTTCACAGCAAAATTTCAGTTCAGCATTTCATTAGGAAGTGACAAATGAAACTCTGTTTCAACCTTCGTCCTTGGCATGTTTCTCGAGCCAGGTAAAAATGTTGGAATCTATGGAGCGGCATATTCAGGGCAAACCCTGGCATGGCCATCACGGTGTTTCTGCTCTGACTTGGGGTCCTTCACTCTGCCTGCAGCTTTCCTACACTCTCCTAAAATAGCTGCAAAATCCTCCAAAACTCATTGCTATTTTCAGACCTGCTTTCCACTTAGAATAATTAGTTTCAATCATTACTCACAAGTTTAGTGCCTAATTTGGGACAAAGTATTTATTTTATTTGCCCTAAAAATGTCTTTTTTGAGCTTCAGAGAGCCTCTATTCCAGGAATTACTGGGTGGTGTTCTCCTCTTCCAGGTGTTCAGTGACCATGTGGTGAAACACTGGATTGTCCCTGTGCAGAGGTGGCCTCCCTGGGGGTGGAACTGACACCCTGATGGAGGGCTCCTGAGGGACAGCCAGCAGGCACAGCTGTAGCCTGGTGTAGCGCCTGGTGTGTGTTGAATGAACAGAGTGGTTCCTCTGCTTTACTTTCAACATCCAATTCGTTGTCCAAGTCACTTTCTTTAGTATTGTTTTAAATGTGTTATTTATTTTTGAGAGAGAGAGAGAGAGAGAGAGAAAGAGAGAGCGAGCAGGGGAAGGGCAGAGAGGGAGGGGGACAGAGGATCCAAAGTGAGCTCTGCACTGATAACAGTGAGCCCGATGTGGGGCTCGAACTCATGAACCACAAGATCATGACCTGAGCCGAAGTTGGACCCTCAACCGACTGAGCCACCCAGGTGCCCTCACTTTCTTTATTATTGATGTAAAATTCACATACCAAAAAAGTAACCATTGCAGAGTTCACTTGAAAGTGTGTCATCCGACGGCATTTACTACATTCACAGTGTTGTGCAACCATCACATCCGTCTCATTCAAGACATTTTCGTCATCCAGAAGGAAACCTAGTATCCTCTTCCTCTCGTCCCCTGGCAACCACCGGTCTGCTTTCCGTCTCTATGGATTTGCCTGTTCAGGGCATTTCATGTACATGGAATCCTACAATTTGGGGCCTTTTGTGTCTGGCTTTGTCACTCAGTGTATTTTTGAGGTTCACCCATGTCGTAGCAGGTATTAATAGGTCATCCCTTTCCTGTGGGTCGCTGGTGGTACATTGTATGGATACAGCACGTTTTGTTTATTGTTCATTGGTTGACAGACATTTGAGCTGTTTCTGTCTTTTGGCTGTTGTGAATAGTGCTGCTGTGAATATTCCCGTACTCGGTCGTATTGGTTTAAGTACCTGTTTTCATTTTTTTAAAGCCAAGTTATGCTTCTTTCTTAATTATCTTTCAGACTGGGATTACTTTCCTTTTAGTCAAGCTGTCCCCATGTCTTACGGCCTGTCGGCCCTTCTCCAGCCCACACTGTATACTACAGCTCTGCACCCGTGTAAAAATGCAGATCTCTTTGTGCCCTCTGTCAGGTTTAGGATTGCTCACAGGAGGAGGAACAAACTCCCTTCAGAGCAGACAGAGCTCTGCATGGTCAGGCTCTGACATTCCTTGGGGCTCATTTCACCATTCTGCCCCTCATCCTCTGTGCTGTAGCCACATTCACCTTTCTGTCCTACAAATTCTCCATGTCTGTCCCACCACAGGCCCTTTGCATGTGCTGTCTGGCTGCCTGGGTTGCTCTCCCTTCCTCTTTAACCAGTTAACTCTGACTCATCCTTGGGTTCTGAGCTCAAGCATCACCTCTTCAGGGAAGCCGTCCCTGACTAAGTCAAACCCCTCTTACCCCCACCCCCACTGCCACTGTCATGGATGCCACAGGCTCCTGGAACCACTCCTTTGTGGCCCACGTCTCAGCCACAGTTTTGTGTGTGGATGATTATTTGATTAATAACTGTGTCGACAGAAACAAAAGAAGGCTATTCACAGAACATGGGTTCTGGAGTCAGACTGCCTGGGTTCAAATGCTAGCACTGCCTCTTACTGGCTGTGTGATCTTGGGCAAGTTAATTAGCCTCTCTGTGCTTCTGTTTTCTCATCCATCAAATGAGGATCATAATAACACCTACCTTAGGAAGCTATTTTGAGAACAAAATGAATTCATGTGTGTTCAGTACTTGGCACTAGAATGACCTCAATAAAAGTATCATAAATATAATTATTTTTTTAAAGTGGGCTTACATCACCCCCTGCCCCTCATACATAGACTGTAAGCTCAGGGAGGGCAGGGGACCATGTTTCTAATGCTCACCATTATAGCTCCAGAGCCTGACCCAGGATACACACACAGTTAATGCTTGTTACATTTTTATTGAATGTTTGCATGAATCCTCTTTCCTCTTCACCAGAGAAGAATATTAGCAACTAGTTTCCCGTCTTTCTGTCCGTATCTGCAGGGCTGTATTTCAGTGGTCTCTATGTCCCAGCTTGCGATGTGTTGGCTTTTGGCCCTGGCCCCTGCCCCTGCTCACTTCCTCAGCTGGTTTGCTTTGAGAATTGTGCCATCGTGTGTGGAAAGTTGAAGGCGGGGACCCTCCTTCCATGGCCTTGTCATGGTGGAGTGGCCCAATCTGTAGCACAGCCACAAGAACACACAGGAGACTTGCTGTGTGCCAAGCCCTGTGCTACCTGCTTTAGAAATGGCAGGGACACCTGGGTGGCTCAGTTGGTTAAGCGTCTGACTTCAGCTCAGGTCATGATCTCATGGTTTGTGGGTTCGAGCCCCGTATCAGGCTCTGTGCTGACATCTCAGAGCCTGGAGCCAGCTTCCGATTCAATCTCCAGGCTCTGACAGCTCAGAGCCTGGAGCCTGCCTCTCTCTCTACCCCTCCCCAGTTTACTCTCTGTCTCTCAAAAATGAATACATGTTTTTTAAAAATTAAGAAATAGCAAACTGGTAAGGCAGGAACAGTTTGTGTCCTCTTGTTACAGATGGGGAAACTGAGGTGTGGAGCGGGTGAATAGTCATTTGCCCAGAGTCAAAACTCTTGATAAGTGGTAGAGCCGAAGTCTGGACGTATGCAGCCTTTTTCTAGAGTCTGTGTTCCTAACCTCATCCTTGAATAATGAACATGACCCCATTTAACATCACAGCTTAGGTTAAGGCACCAGAGTGGAGTAGACATCCCATTGAGTTCTGACCTGGCGATCGCCCCCACCTTCTGTACACGCCCGAGGGTCCTAACAGACAGACGGACAGCAGGACAAATTCTCTAGAGAGACATTTTATTAAAAAACAAAGCTAGAGGGAAAAAATAAAGGTGAAAGTTATTTATCTTAAGATGAAAGAAACTATTTTTAAAAACTCCCATCTCTTATATCAGGGGGTTAAAAAAAGAAAGTGTCACTTCCCTTCTGATTGTACATTTCAGGGGTTTAATGCACTCTGGGGCCCTGTACTGCTGTGTGTTTATCACAGGTATATATATTTAAATAAACAAAGACCTCCTGATGCATTTTCAAAAATGAACACGTTATAATTTTAAATGCTAACTTACTTGGGATTTTTATTTACACCTGTGGATGAAATCATTTTGAGCAGGTGAGGGTAGAATCGGTCTTACAACTACTTTGTTAGGTGATTTTAAGATGTTGACAGTGAAATGAAATGAGCCTCAAGCAGAAATTTCTTCCAAGTAATGAAA